>NC_138827.1:72406509-73793956 GCF_965183815.1 Platalea leucorodia
CATTGGTTTCTCACTGTCTTTGGTTCTTCAGGCTCCCATCCCAAAGAGTGCTCTTGTTCCTGTGATACCTATTACCAAATCAACAGGATCACGATTCCGAAACAGTGTAGAAGGACTGAATCAGGAGATTGAGATAATAATTAAGGAGACAGGAGACAAAGAGGAACAGCTTGTTGTACGTATCTGCCACCATGATTGCTCTCTATAATTATTTCGGTTTTGCTTTCAGGTTTTTAAGTCATAAGTCTTATTTTGCACAGTTTTTTAATTAAATTTGTCTGGAATTAATTTTGCTTTCTTTAATAAAGGTAGTTGAAAAGTCTCTTGGAAAGCCAAAAGAAGGAAAGAGTTAAAGCTTGAATCTGAACCTTTTCCTCTGTGATTACTGTGAGATAGATAGTTTTCCAATAAAATAAGAAATCTCCATAAAACAGAGCAAAAGATAAAAGGTCTGTTTTGAGAGTTTCTGTAGTAACTTTTTCTTCTCTGCCTATGCTGAACTGTCCCCACCCCAGGTGAAGCATAACTTGCCCATTTTTAACTTTCATTTTATTTTTAGGTATTTTTAGAGGTAAATTTAGTAATAAAGTGTCAGAAATAGAGGCCACAAAGATGATTAAGGGACTGGAACGTCTTTCATATGAGGAGAGGCTGAGAGAGCTGGGACTGTTCAGCCTTGAGAAGAGAAAGCTCAGGGGGATCTTATCAATGCGTATAAATATCTGATATGCAGGAATGAAGAAGAGGGACCCGGACTCTTCTCAGTAGTGCCCAATGACAGGGCAAGAGGCAGTGGGCATAAATTAAAAAACATTAAATTCAATCTGAACACAAGAAAAACACCTTTCTTTTGTCAAATGTGTGAGGGTGCTCAAAACTCGAGCAAGTTGTCCAGAGAGGCTGTGGAATCACTGTCTGTGGAGATATTCAAAACTTGACTGGACACAGTCCTGGACAGACTGCTCTACCTGACTCTGCTTGAGCAGGGGTGTTGGACTAGATGATCTCAAGAGGTCCCTTCCAACCTCAGCAATTCTGTGATTCTGTGAAATCTTGAAAAATGTTGTCCTTGGTTTCCAAACCTGACTTATTTTATTCTCTGTTGGAGTCTTGCATAATAAATAAAATTTTCTACTTCAAACAGTTTTATGAAACCCGAAAAACCCCTCAGCATTACTAGATTTAAAGAAATTGCTAACCAGAGAAGAGCAGCCATCTGATACCTTTTATTTTTAACAGCCTCAAGATATTCCAGACGGGCACCGTGCACCACCTCCGTTGGTTCAGCGTAGTAGTAGTACTCGCAGCATTGATACCCAGACACCTGGTGGAGCAGACAGGGGTAGTAACAACAGCAGCCGCTCCCAGTCAGTATCTCCAACCTCATTTCTTACGATCTCTAATGAAGGCAGTGAAGAAAGTCCATGTTCTGCAGATGATCTTCTTGCTGATTCCAGAGATAAAGGTACTGTGTAACTTTAAAAGTTCAACAATGCTAAACTTTAACTCGTTGCTGCATGTATGAACATGTAGTAAAAGAGAGGGGTTTGTTTCCCACATCCATGGAGAAATGGTAGAACATTTTTTTCTTTGTAAGTGATCTCTTTTTTCCAAATTGCTCCAAATACTGTGTGCACACACGTATCTAGTGCTCTGTAATTGAAGCTGGATAGATGTGACTGAGGAATGTGCTTCCCAAACAAGTTTTTGTTTTTAAATAATATATTCGTCAAGTACTTCAAGCAAGTTGAAGAAACGAGTGTACAGCGACAAGTGGAACAGCAAAGTAAGCTAGTCCTGTTGCTTGTGTCAGGTATTTCTTATGATCTCGGACAAAATGGGCAACCTTCCAGCATTTCATACATGCACACATAAAAGTTTAACTGTTTGGGGTTTTTTAATTATTCTTTTTTTACCAGAAATCTTCTGAGACATACGAGAATTTTATACTTCAACATAAACCTGTTCTGGTTTTTAAGGAATATGGCTTCTGGCCACTTCTTTTGGCTAGGTGATGACAGCACAGGACCATAGACTCAGGTTTGCAGTTACAAACTGAAAGTGTCCAGGAATGAACAGAGATTGTAGAGGAGCCTGAAGATGATATAAGGAGAAATAGAAAGGAGGAAAGAGATTGAGATAAGAAAGCTTATTTGCAGATAAAGACTAGGAGGTGAATGAAAATGTTTCTTAATTTTATAACATTGGTAATGAAGTGGGTTTCAATTTGGGGGGCATTTAAAGATAGTTATTGGTTTTTTTTTTTTTTTAGTAGCGTGACACATTTAAGTAACAAGATACTCTGTTCCTGCAGAGAATGGGAATAATTCTCCCTTGCCAAAATATGCTACCTCACCAAAACCCAACAACAGCTACATGTTCAAGCGTGAACCTCCAGAGGGCTGTGAAAAGGTGAAAGTCTTTGAGGAAAGCTTGTAAGTTGATCTTTACTGCATAAGAAATAACATTCAGGGTTACCCATTGGTTTATTGGTTTTGTGTCAGATCAAAATTATTAGTCCAGTTGCTAAAACCATGCTAACAGCCTGATCTCTCTTGTTTTGTGTGACTATATACTGGTATATATGTATATATTATTGCTGGAATTTTGTGTTAAAATCAAAATCTTGAGAGACTTTTTTTTTTTTTTTTTAAAACCAGCATAACTTGAGAGGACTGTCTCTTACCTGGCAGATAGTGGGGGAGCAACTCAAATAATCAGGTAGAGAGATGTAATAAGAAGCTGTAGTGCAGGTGCATCAGCTAATATATGTCACAGCTTGAAAGGCACATCCAGTAATCTAGACTCTGAAGACCATATTCTTTTCAGCTACATCTGCGTAGTTGTGAAACTTCCAGTGACAGAGGATTGAATTTGACCCTGAGTATCTGATGCTTTGGTTATTCTGAAAAAGCCAACTTTTGTCATTTGGAAATATTCTGGGGGGGTTTATGTTTTACTATTATTTTCAGTGGAGTTTTTATACCCTTATGTTACCTGGGTGAACCTATATTTAGAAATTTCATCACACAAGGAGTATAATTTGGTTATAATTCTCTTATGCCTATATTATCTCAACAATGCCATCTAGTATAAGTAGTAATTAAAAAAAAAATCATAGCTGCCTTTGTGTATTTTCCATCTCTGATCTCTGCAAATGGATTTTGAGAGGTCTCTATGGCCTCTCCATAGCAATGTGGAAAGGGTTACAGTAACTTAAGTTACCTGTCTCTATTTTAGAGTGTGTAAGCTATGTTGCCAACAGATTAGATAGTCTTCGCTTGCTCCAAGAACATATTCTATTGTGATCTGATTTGTATTTGCATTTCTTTTCTGATGTCCGTGCTGCACAGCTGTAGGACTGTTCTGCTGTAGGGTGAAACAGGCTTCTACAGAAGTTTTTACCTAGCTGTGGCAGTTCTTAGATACTGCAGTCTCATGCAAAAATCTTTCTCACGTCTGGTACTTGCATTCCACACGTACATGGAATTCATGAGTGTAATTATTTAAAGCTCAACCTTTGTTTAACATTATTTCTAGTTGAAGTTTACAGGATTTTCATTTGGGGAAAAACTTTATAAATGGGGCTGAATTTTCTGGACACTTGGAGAATCAGCTAACATGGAAACATACCCTATTTCATGAACAGAATTACTTTTCAGAGTAGAGTATCTCCTAGAAGAGTATTCTAAAGATTGGCTTGCTTGGCCTAGTAGAATGAAGGTAGAAGTGCATATGGCTGTCTTGCAAACACATGGAAGAGAGGGGGAGGTTACAGGCTAAAGGACAATGCTAGCAACAAGAAAAAAAGAGTATAAATTTCTGATGGTTATTTTCCAGCAGGGAAGAGAGGCTTTGGAACAGATTCCCATAGTTTTGTCTTAAAGTAGCGTTAGACTAGCTTAGTAGATTTACATTGCAGGGTTAGAGCTAGACACAGAAGGCATTCCTGTGCTATCCACAATTTCCCTTCCAGCTCTGTCTTTCATAAAGCACGTCTCTGAGTTGGTTGAATTATATGCTGAGATGGCAAAACTGCAAGTCAGGATCTAAATGCACGTTCCACACTTCCTTCCCAGGTTCTAGGTACTTGATCATGAATGCCACTTTGGGAATACTACATTTTACTCTCTGCATTGAGTTTTTAACTAAGATGGGCTCATCTTAGTTAAGATGAGATTCCGTAATAATAAGAGATAATAAGAGATTCAGGTCACACTCAGGTGAACATGCCAAGGAGGCAAAAGTCTAGAAAAGGGGGTCCCCCTATGATCATGAACATCTCTAAGATATGCAATATTAGGAACATTGCTATGCCAGCTTTCTTTCACAAGATTTGCTGTATAAAGAGTGTCTGTGTGTGGGGCAGAACTTGTTGGGTTGTGAAAGTTTCTGGAGAACATGACTGAGAATACATTCTCATATATTGGATATGCCAATTCATGGACAGGGTTTGTGATCTGCAACATGAAGTTAATGTCTTCCTTGGATTTGGAGACAGCCTGTCCTAAGAACATGCTGTTTATCTTGTAGTATATGCCAACAAGCCCTTAAAACCATCTTGCTATTTGCCGTGTGGTGCGAGTGTCATTAAGGCATTATTGAGTAGCTGAAATAAGTTGAGGTTTAAACTTGAACTATCTCTAGCGGTGTGTTCAGCAATATATACCTGCCATTGATAGAATTTGATTGTTCCATGTCATTTTAAAAACTATTGTGTGTATTTTATTTCTAGGCCAAAGCCATTGCATGAAATTCCACCCTTCTACTGCCCTGACAAGAACAAAGTGAATTTCATTCCTAAAAGTGGCTCTGCTTTCTGTCTTGTCAGCATCCTCAAACCACTTCTTCCCACACAGGATCTCACACTTAAGGGCACTACACACAGCCTGACTGTCTCCTCTGGCATGACACCCAGTTTGTTACAGCCCATTTCTATGGCCTCCTTGTCTACAAACACAGATCAAGACAGGATCTCTCGTGGAACAAGTACAGTAATACCACAGACCTCTATACTCCAGCAATCGGGACATATTGAGGAAGCTGAAGGATAGATTTAGATTGTCTTGACATTTTCTCTGGGCAACTACTGGGAAAAAATTGGAACCAGTTGACTGGACCTTTCTGATCACACTATTTGCATTGTTTTAACAAGTTACGGCACTGTCATAATTGAACTGTTTGTGTAAATGACAGTTTGGTAGCACATTGAGAAGTTCAGGAGGATGCAGCAGCTGATACTCTGTTGCACTTTCTGCTTATGAAGACTCCGGTTCTGTTCCTCTCCTGCTTTTTTAAACACTGGTGAAAACAAAGACTGTCTTAATCCTTTGCCATTTAAAGGACCAGTTGTTGTGATGCTGTGTGTCCTTTGACTTTTTTTCCCATTAAAACAAAAATCTCAAGACCAACCAGCTGATCCCATTTACCATTGTAATCTGCAGAGGGAGGGGCAATCGGATGGTTTTGCAAGATGTCTTTTGTATGAAAATGTGTATTTTGTAACAAAAATTTGCCTTTTCTGGTGCATAGCAGATGGTGTTTAGAAGATACTTTCCTGGTGATGATTCTCCCCCTCCCCCCCCTGCCCCCCCCCTTTTTTTTTTAGGGAAGGTTCTTTTTTACTCGGCTGTTTTACAGCTGCTGGGACCAAAGGATTGCTGAAGTATTTCAGCAGTCTCAAATTATGTGACCTTGCTGAACAGCCTCAGCCCTAAACAAAATAAGACAAGTTAATACATTTGAAACTTTTAAAACAGAAGAGTATCCAAAAGCAGTGTTAGTATATAGTGTACAATTTTTTGATATCAGAAGTTTGTGCTTCAGGTAAGTCACATTCTTAAAACTCCTTCCTTCACAGAATTCCCACCAGTGTTGGTTTATTGGCTGGAAAACTGCATTTTAAAGCACTTGCCCCAGTATTGTTCTATTTGTCCATAGGATTTTTGTGCAGGGGTGGAGAAAAAACATGTTATCCTCTTACTTGGTATTCTTTCTTCCAGAAAATATGCCACTTGCCTCTTACCGGCTTGCTTGGCTACTTATGGAGTTAGTCAGCCTGAATCATTAATCACTCCTGGCACAAATTTGCTCTGATGTGACTCATCACTGTATTATAGACCCTGGCCACATAATACTGAAATATCTGTGCATGATTTCCTCCCTTTTGTCATAGTGGTGTTTTGTGTGTCTGTTGAAGGTGATGGTTTGTCAGGCATGGTATCTGTTACACAGAAGTTTACAGCAGCAGATACGTTCTCCCTTTTTGACTAGCAGCTTAGGCTGGCATGTAAAACAGAGGATTTTTTGATACCTGGTCTGTCCTGAGATGCAGCAGTTTATGGTTCCTTTGAAATTATAATAAAAGGTGAAAATGGGGGGGAAAGGCAATTGCAAATGGAAACTGTTCAGGAACTTCAGTGAAGTTTCTCATATGTTCCTGGAGTGCATTACTTGGGTTTGAGTAAATACAATATAGATACGCAAAAAACTGCAGTGACCTGAATACCAGTGTCGTATCAACTTATAAAACAAGTTGACCTTGTACCTCTTTTACAGAGTTAGATTTAGTAATTTCAAAGTAAGTAAGTGTCATCATGAACAGTCTCTGGGTCTGAATATTGGTCTGTTACACATGAGCGGTTCTCACTGGCTTGCATATACATAGCTTCCATGGATCAGTTACATACTCAGGTCCCCTCATAACTGCATCTATTTAAAGATGATACTGCAAATATAACAATTTTGTTCAGTACTTAATATGCTAAATTTGGTTGCAAACATTTCGCTTGGGAGAAGAAAACCAGCCCTGCATACCTGTGCAGATAATAGTCATAGTTTTGATGCACATTTACTATTCCTTTAAATCCTACATAAATAAATATGATAGCAATGTACTTTACTCAGCAAGTAGGTGTAAATCACACTAGCATGCGCAAGTCCTGTGTTCATAGTATAGTGAACCCCTTCTTAAAACACTATGCAAAAATTCAGCAAATGAAAAATGTACCAGCAAGTATTAAAATACTAGACCTGTTAAATTAGCAAACAAGCAGAATTTGGTTTACTATCTTTCTTCCCATCAAAACAGATAGGATTATGCAGATGGGACTGAAGAACTCTGTTTTGTAGTAACAGTTCTGATTTACACTGAAGAAGTTGTTGAGGGACAGAGTTTTAAAATAAGCAGTTTTGTGCATCAAATTTGTGTAATTTGGCCAGTTGATAATTCTTTTCTAGGTTTTGTGGATTTTAATTAGTTTCTTCTGAAACAGTTACAGTGCAATTCAAAGTATAAAATTTACTGCTTTAGATAGGTTTGTTTAAACCTGGTATGACTGGATTTGTGGAAGATCAGGTCCTTCAAGTGAAGGAAGTGCTTGTAAGTCTGTTTTCTATTTCTGTAACAGTAGCATGTAAAGAGCTTCTTCATCAATGCCAAACTGCCTAGTGCTTTATCAGGAGATCTTAACTGAATGGTTAAGAACCAAAGGGCTAAAGTTAACAAATAGCCGTTATTACAGCCTTGAGACTCAACTGACTTCACCAAAACCGCATTCTGGTGTTTGTTTTCATCACAAAGTGACTCTCCCAAATAGCAGTGGGCTTTCTTACCGTAGGACTTTCCTGTGCACCTGTTGTTGTAGTACCTGAGCATCTCTTTGGTAGTTTACATTGTATGTTATTGGACAATGTACTGTACAAATTAGTGAGCTGCTCTGATAAAAACCAAATGTAAATGTGTGACGTTTTTGCTTTTTATAAAAACAAACTGCATTCAGGACAACATTCAGTCTTTTTTATATGCAGGACAACTCTACTATTGCCGTGGCAGCTCTACTTTATTCTGAATCCACACTAAAGACTCAGAATTAAGAAAATATGACAGCTCTTGTTCCGAGACCAGCTTTTACATGTGCGCATACAAAAATTAGCCTTAAACTTTTTATGTGCTGTCTTGTGCCATAGCAGAGCTGTTAGAAAAAGCATTTAAACCAATTTCAAAATAGCTTTGAGAGTGCATGGAGCTTTTTTAAAATTCTTTTATGTATAGAGTGGGATATTCCATTTTTGGGGGGGTTGACCCATGCATTACTCAAGCACAGTTTTACTGAAAGAGTTCAAGTTCTTTTGGCGTACTTTAAATCCTAACTATGCATAGACCTAGTGAGTTCCTTGATTGCCTACTTTTGTAGTGGAAGAAAAATTAAAGGTCTATCTTTATGCACAACTTGACACACTTGATACTCTTGTTTTCTTGGTATTTTACACTTAAGGGCTGGTGGCAGTGTTCAGTAACACTGACAGTTGATTTTGAGATATACTAAATGGTGTTCCTCCAGTTGTAAATTCTACGTAAGTCACAAAGGAGGAGGTCATTGTTGTAATGAAGGTCCGTGGTGGCAGCTATGACTATTGGAATCCTTTTTTTAAAAACTCAAGGCACAAGAGAAGAGGACTTCTTTGTTGAAGTTTGACCTGCTTCAGCTATTCTTTCCTTGCTTGGTGCCATAATCCTGTAGCAACAAATTCAAGTACTTGGGAAAGTAACAGATAATGCTTGAGTACATACATCGTGGAAAGAAATTCTTGGTTGCACATACATATCCCAAGTGAGGAAAAAAGGGAATTAAAATTAAATATTGCATACTGTGGAAGTAAATGATTGCTGTATTTGATCTACATGAAGCAATAGCAGCTCTTAAAAAGTATGTTTAGTCTCAGGGCTATTTTTTGGTTTGCTCTAAAGTACAATTTACTGGAATTCAGAATCTGAGACTGTTGGAAAACACTGAAGCTGAGCCTTTTGGGAAGAAAAAAACAAGGTTATATCCATTAACCTTTCTTCTGCCTCAGGCCTAACTTCCTGTTGCTTATTGAGTTGAATAGAATTCAGTGGTACAGCAATAATTCCTTGCTGAAGTATTATCTGTTCTCTCCCTGCCATCTCTGAAATGCTAACTGATGTGTTCACAGTAACTTACTGCCAGTGACGTTCATGTTTCCTTGCTGAATGTTTCCTTGCTGAGTACCTGACAGCTTCTCTGTGACACTGAAAGGGGAAGGAGAATGCATATAAAGTCACCAGAGACTTGCAGTTACGAAGATCAGTGCTGCAGGGTGACTTCTTAGGTATCTTGATTTCCATTTGACTCATTGTGTGCACGCACACATAGAGTCTCCATAGGTCTGCTGCTTTATCTTTACGGTTTGAGGCAGGACTGGTATTTGTAAGAATCTTTTTTTTTTTTTTTATTTTTTAATGGACAGACTTGCAGACCTGTTCTCATCCAGAGCTGATGCGCACTTACGTGTATCTCCAAAGCAAAGCTTGTGTGTCATTCTTACTTGTTCTCATGAAATGAATATAACCTGCAAAAAAGACCCTTGATATAAAAACATCCAAACACTTGAGGATGTCAGGACTGTACTTTCTCCATATAATTCTGTAGTTTAAGTGTGTGCCTTTCATCAAATGTCACAGCCTAAAGATGTCCTTACGGCTTAGACCCACACCAGGTTGGCATGTATTAAACCAAAAATGTTAGCTCTTAGAAAAGGTAATAGAAGGTATGCCTTTCCTAACCTAGGGAGGTGAAAAGCTGTGTGGAAGGATTGGTTTCATGGTGATCAAAGAGTTCTTATGGAATTGTTTTTCTAAACCTGGGTATGCAGGAAAACAAAATGACCACTTATTGCAAGATATACCTGTATGTTTTCTTGACGTGCGTTTGTGAGTGTTCAGCAACTCTGAAAATCAGTTCTGCTCTTAGCATTTTGTTTATACAATGAATGACCTAGATGCATTGTTTTGAAACTGTTACTTTGTGCGTCGTCAAGTGGGGAGAGAATGTTAACTATTCACAAGAGTTTTGTGAAATTCCAGTCCTGTACCCCAACTGAACTGCGACAGTCTCTTTCTGAATGCTCCAAATGTAAATGGAGTCCTGTCACTGCTTGCTTGATTTCATTGCATGTCATCAGTAAATACTAAAGGTATGGTCTTTGCTTAATAGTTCTTCATTGGGATTTGTATTTGACTACAGAGACTTCTGCAGTGTTGACAGGTCTATCTGAATTGCAGAAGAGGACCTGGCCTGATAACACTGCAAGTTAACATTTCTTACACAAATTCCTTCTGAAACAACTCTCTCCTGGAAAATCTAGTAAGCTAAAAAAATGAAAACCCTTTCTGGACACCTCATCCACCCTAATTGTCAATGTACTGATAGTTAAAGAAGAATATTGCTTGGCTTTATTCTAAATTATTTCATTTATTGAAATGTGCAATTTTTGAGGGTAGCAGTCAAGGGGTGTCCAAAACTGCCATTAGATTTGCCTCTGTACGAAATTGGCTGATATGTTTTCCTCTGTTACACTGTGATAACTCGTGGAGGTGTTCTTGCGTATGTTGTACTGATAGGTTACTTGTTGCATGTAAGGCGATTTTTGTAAGCCAGAGGAATTCCAGGGATGTTCTGCAGAAGGGGCCTATTCTGAGGTGATGTACACTGGTGTAAAACTGGAGCAGCTCAACTAATTTCAATGGAATTCTTGATTTACACTAGTCTCTTTGCTGTGTGTAGTTATGCCAGTACTATTTTGCACAATGTTATTTTGAATCTTGAGTTCTGACTTGTGAACTGTTTTTACCGAAAACAGTGAAAATTTTACAAACTGCAATAGCGGAATGTTTTTGGGATATTTTTTTTTTTTTGCCTAAAATAAAAAGTCATCACTTCGAGCTATGGACTAGTCTTGGATTTATTTTTAGTAGCAAGGGGTTTTGTGTGCTCTGACAGCCTGAAGGTTTGCCTGAGGATTTACCTCAGGATAGCAGGCATTTACTTCAAATAAAATATGCACTTTTAACCCTTTTAGAGGAAATTAATCAGGGTGGAAATCTCTGATTAATCCATACCCTTATTCCTCCAGTGCATCTTCAGAATAGTCCTGAGAAACCTGCCTTTCCCCGTCTTCATCTGCAGTAGGTTTGGTCGGTTCCTGAGCACTTTACAATTCCACTATTAGAGGAAGATGCCACAAGTCCTGGACTTTGGGATCGGAAGGATTCAGGATGTGTTCTCCTGGGAGTGAAGGTATGGGAACAGGACTGAGAAAAAAGACCTGGATTCCTGCTGGTAGGTTCATACTGCTGTTTGGTAGAATGCAACTGCTGAAGCCTACCTGGGAAAGTACTTAGGCTGTTTGTTGAAATAGTCTCATATTCTGCATGTTTCTCTTCACTCAAAACAAGCTTCTTTTTTCACGAGCAGAATTTGGAGCCGGGCTCCTTCACGCTAGAAATAGTGAGCTAGATAAATTGTGTATTTTGGAGTTTCCTGCTAGCTCTCGTATTAAATTTAAGTTTAATTTGTCTAAAAGGCTTGGAGCAATTCCCCTTCTGGAAAATCATCGTCAGCTATATTTCATTCCCAAATGAAGAGAGAGGTAGGAGATTTCCCTGAATCTTGAGGAATTGAAGGATTTCCGGTGTGTACCCCTCAAAGCAGGGCTGGCTTGTGCTTTTCCATCGGTGGAAAGGGTTGGGCCAGTGCAGGCGACAGCAGCATCAAGTTCCCAAGAGTGTGCGTTTCACAGCCAGAGCCCATGGGTAAATGCACGCCGAACGTGGAAGCTACTTCATTAAAATATATAAGAAGAATTCACAGCTGTTGAAGTCTGGAGTAGAATACAGGACTCTCTTCTGTATTTGATGCTTTCTCACGTTTTATTCTTTTTCACCTGTCAGTTGTCTGCGGATGTTTGCCTGTCTCCAGGTGAACAGGACTTTATTTATTGATTCTTTATTAAATAGGCTGTGACCACATTCTCCATTAAACTATTTCTTCACCACTAATTACAAATCTATTATTTATGGTTTCATGCATGTAAGGATGACTTTACCATAAATACATCTGGTGTTTAAATTCTTTTCACACCGTGTATTACATACAGGTAAACTGCAAGAGACATTAAGAAGCCAATGAAGATAATCTATGAAGACAAACAGAACTGAAAGAGTAACTCTGTGTGGTGAGCAATGACGGTCCTCCAATTCTTGATTCACTGTTTTCATTGTGAGCAGTTATGTTCCTCAGTTAAATAGCTGCCTGTTTTGTTTCTTCAGACTGGGAGAGAGACCACCAGGCAGGAGACTGGCTGGGAGAATTTCTCAGGTATCTCCAGTTTTTATTTAGAGTTATGTCTGACTGCATAGCAAATTGGTATAGAAGTTTTAAGCCAGGGCTGCATGTGTTTTATCCTATCCCCTTGTTGTCGTCTTGCCTCCCCTTGGCTCCCTGCTCAGCATTTGGAAGTTGCGTAAGATGGTCATCCCACCCGGACTTTGAAACTTTTCAAATGCTACTGTCTTAAAATATTCCTTCTGTATGCAGCATTTGCAGAAGCGCTGTTCAGCTGCCAGACATGTACTGGTTAAGTGCTGTGTAGGGTAGACTTAAAGTTAGAATAGGGTGGAGGAAGTAATTCAGGTGAAGTTCTCCCACACTTGAAACAGGCTGGATTCGTCACCACTGCATGTACCCTTTTTCCAAGTCTTACTCCTGCCAAACAAGCCCTATTTGCCTCCTCCTGCACTGTGTTTACAGAACCCTGTTTCACATACCTGAAGCCACGGCCCTGTAACTGATGCTTGTATTGACGTAGGAGCATGTCTGTAATGAATAACACTTTCACATTGTGGTGACATTGCCTGTAGGAAAGAAAAAATTCAGCAGTAGATTAAAAACTAATTACTGCAAGCGAAGTAGAATACTGTTCATTAATTCCCACACTTATGAGCATGGGTATATAACTGCTGTGTTTAAGCTGTTGATTAAGAAACTGTTACACAGTATGTTGTGGATGCCTTTTCTAACTATAGATGTGTACCTGACCAGTGTAAACACTGTTTCACTGTAAACACTCATTTCACTGTTGATGTAAATGGCTCTTAGGGAGGTTTCCCTGTTTCCTAGCAGCGGGTGCTCCACTACAAGTTTGTGAACAGTGAGCGCTGCCAGAATTCATCTGGCTGTGTGTGTCAGGCAGGCAGGAGGTGAGAGTCTGTTCTGTTTGCACTTCTTCATCTTTCCAAATCTCTGAAGTTAATTACAAGTTAGGGCAGAACTTGAGCTACAACATCTTGTACTGGACAAATTAGCAAAAAAGCTACATCCTCGCCTAGCCCAAATCTTCTGCGTGAGTTTTGCAAATTCAAGATTTTAATTGTGTCTTAAAAAATATTCCTCTGTATACAGAATTCACAGAAGCATTGCTCAGCTGCAAGACATGTTCAGGTGCTGTGTAGGGTAGGTGAAGAGCTACAGCAGAATTTGGTTTCCAATTTGCAGGTAAAATTACCTGCAATTGCTGCAGTGAATACAGTTAACATCAGCTGGGAAACTACAAACTAGGCTGAGCAGTCAGATAATTACGAGTTACTTCTCTCTTGAGATGAAGTTTTTGTTTCCATTTTCTGCTTAAATAGAGCAGTTTGTTTAAAAAAAAAAAAAAAAGAAAAAGAAAAAAATAGACCGTTCTCAACCTTTTGTGAGTTGTAGATATTTAATCCCTTGTTAAAAGGTTGCTTAACAGCATGTTCCTGCGGTATGTATGGAACAATTTCCTTTCCCCACACAGAAAATGATCTTTTTGTAATGACTTTTGATGCAAGTGGTAAGCCATGTCTTCAGCCCATAAAGTTGACCTTTGGGTTTCTGGGAGCTGTTTGCTAAGTTCCGACAAATTTCTTCAAATAAAACTGTAAGGGGATGTCCTTGCCCCAAGAGGAGGATGGATGGCAGCATTCTCCTGGAGGTGTGTGTGTGTAACAGCTGCCATCCCAAACCACCAATATCCATCCACACCGTAAGCCAAACACGTGGAGAGCGGCAGGTCGCGTAGTTCAGGAGTCACAATATGGGGTGATTCTGATCTTAAACTGCAACCTCCGGACAGCATCAAATGCAGCTGTTCAAAGACAAAAGTGGCTTCAGTTTCATTGCTTGTTTAAAGCAGTATTGCCTACCTGCCTGTTCTTTTCTTCCACAGAACCTTCCGTTGTGCCATACATCTCTTTTTAGAGCCCCAGCCCCAGTTAAAATAGCCTTTAAAACCCACTGCTGTGCAGTCCGAACTGACAGGATCTGAAATGCAAGAGCAGCTAGAGTCTGCATAAACAATGTTCAAACTGTCCTGCAGTGTAATTCTCCATGGCCTAAGGCTTACTGGAACCCACAGAGGGTTGATGCTATTTTTCGTGCTGCAAGAAGTTAATTACAAGTTAAGGCAAAGCTTGACCAACGTCATCTTGTACTAGGCAAATTCATAGAAGGGCTACATCCTCGCCTAATCGGGATATTTTTGTGTGTTTCTTTGGCAATAGCAAGATTTTAACCATGAGATTCCCAAGTGCCCTCATTTTTGGCACACTGGATCTATATTTCTAACTGTAGTAGAAACAGTACAGAACCTGTGCTCAATCTCACCTTTGTTGCCAAAAAAGGTCCTGTGAAACTGCAGATAGCCACCAGAACGATTCTAAAGCTTTCAAAGTGCGGTTAAAAATGAAAAGCCATGGCTTCCTCAGGGCTGGGAAATTATACCATCATCCTATCCACTTTTATGTCCCAAATACAGTTTTGCTGTCTCAGAGGTGTGAGTCCTGAGCATGTGATTTCTTTGAAGATAAAGCAATTAAAAAGAGTCCATTGTATGCCCTGGAGTATTTTTCTGGAACTAGTATTTGCCTGGTAACTCCAGGGATTTTATTTTTAGAAGACCACGGGATAAAAAGTAATTAGCTAGATCTAGTTCCCCCCCCCCCTTTTTTTTTCCTCTGTGATGCATCAGAAAACAAATCTTTTCTGCATTGAACCATACCAGCTTAATAGGCTTTCAGACAGCTCCAAAATGTCACAAACCTGAGGTGTTAGAGACTGATTTTCTCTTAAAGCTCATAGTACTTAAATGTCCACCATTATGCCAGATGATGATATATGTTTGGAGCAGGATTTTAAGCATTCTTTATAGTGGTAAAATGAAGTTAGTCTGTTTGGAGGACCACTGTAACAAAATACTGTAAATATTTGCCCGTTGGATAACGCTATAAACATTAAGCAGTTCATCCGGTGGTGTCTGGATTCGAAAGGAGATCCAGATCTGCAAAAAGACTGAACCATGTTGATACAGCTTCAGTCATATTCTGAACAGCTAGGAAAAAGATAAGGTGAAGTAATGTTTTTGTTAAATCTAATAAGACCTTTTTGAAGAATAAAATATTTAAATTGACCTCAGGATATTTCTGTAGGCAAACTAATAATAACTGAAGTATTTTCTTGTCTCTCAACAAACCAGAAATGCTGGCCTAACTTGAATTGATTGGTACGTGCAATGAAGTGGGACATGGAGTTGCTTCACAAGTTGAATGCAACTTGAAGTATGTTACAGATCATCTAGAATTAAGGACTTACTGAAGTAGAAATTGTTGGTGTTTCTTAACCAAAAAATATTTCATAATCCAATATAGAACAAAATCTGATTAAACCTTTTCTCCCTCCCTCTGCATGAGTTCCATAACGTCACACTGAGTACAGCCAGTATCAAATACTGTGTCATAAGAGTGTTTATGTTACTTTTTTCTCTTCTCTCACTGGCACATTTTCTGGCACCAGTGGAACTTAGAGTATGCAAAGTATAGAAATTCTCTCCCTGTGCCAAGAGTGTCATACTGCTGTCTAACATTGTAGTGTCTAGTGCTTTCACTTGGACATGCAAAATGTGGTTGACCTCTCAGAGAGAGAAGAATGAATTTGTGGTAATGTCTCAAATATAGTGGGAGCCTAAAAGGACAGCAGGACTGGAGGTCACATGTTGGTTTATTTTTCCATTGGAAATTCGGATGTTGTTATCACTCCTGCTGATAACTTTTTAAGAAATAATGAGCTTTTGAGAAGTAATGAAGTGGAGATCAACTACAAGCTTAAAATGCTGCAAAATATGAGCTATTAGATCCAGTACAAGACACAGGCTACACTGTGGCGACTCAGTTGTTATAAATGAGCACTTATTCCAGTTGTTTGGATTTTGTCTTTCCTTTGAGCGGCTTAAGGAAACAATGCCCAAGTAGATAGTATTAACTGTACCAGGTATTATCCTTTTCAGATTTTTGTGTAGTGCTGGACACTACATATTTCACATTTAAAAACATGCTCTACAAGACCTACAATTACTGTAAGAATTAGAGATGGTTCTTTTTATTTTTGGCTTTGGGTGAAGATACAGATTTAAGGAATACTAGGTCTGTATTTGTTGCATGCAAGACAATCTCACCTAAACTTTAAATTTTTTTTTTTTTAGTGGATTTACTGGAAAGTCTACAAGAATTCTGTTTAATCTATTCAATCCAAGCCTATTTCTGACTCTTATGTTCTTTTACAATAACAGTCTGGAAAAAGCAACCTGGATGAGTATTCTAAAATGTATGTTTGAAGAGTGTGCATTCAAATTACAAAATTCTGAGCCCAACAAAGTTTTGAAAAGCGTTTGAAAAGATGCAGTCCTGTTCCTGGAGAAGAGGGTGGTCCACACATAGTTATCTCCTGTTTGCATTAGTCAGTAGTGGAACTGAAGATGCCGAGGGTGCAGAGAGGTCTGTGCCTCTGTCCCATGCGACGCCTGTGTCTCAGCTTATGTGGTGACTGTGTAGCTTCCCCATCTGCAGCAACTGAATTTACCTCTAAATGTGTTCACCTTCCTCTCAGCACGGACTTACGGTCTGAATGGCGCAAACATTGCTGTGCCTTATCATGATGGCTTGGTAATGTAGATTTGTCCCTAATAGTAATTTTAGATCAAATCGTTTTGCTGTGAGAATCTTGCTGTTCCAAGACCCAGTCTTTCTTACAGAAAATAGTTGTGGACCTATGATATTTTGCAGATACTTAATCCCGATATTTTCAGCACTGTAAAGATAGGCAGCCAGAGGAACTGGCTATGCTTTCTGATCGTGTAATTGACTCCTGAGATGGCTGCCTACCTTGAAAACTTAAAAATGTATTTTCGCTTTGCTGGATGATCTCTCCAATACTGAAAGAATCAAGACTTACTAAGAGATCTGGATTCCTGGAGTATTTTTAGGATATATTGAGAATTGACTACTTGTCCTATTCTTTCAATTTTCTAGTTGCTAATACGTAACAGAATTTTACTTCTCTTCCTTCAGTTTTCTATTTGTCTTCTCTACTGCAAAACTTAACAATGAGTAAAGTAGGACAGCGGGATGTAATGTCTTTATGTGTAAACTTATCCAGATAACTGTAGTATAACCTACTTTCAGGAAGAAAAATTAATTTCTATAAGTAATGAAGTTTTCATTTGCTTGTTACTGGATTTCAGATGGCATTTCTTAAATGAGTGCATGTTCTCGTTTGAAAGTCCAGGGTCTTTAGAAATTTTGCCATGCTTTGGAGTAACTAAATCTGCAAGTGGTGTAGAACTAGCTTGTTGGCCACTGTACAGAGGACAGAGCAAAGTTTTTGCTCTCTGTAGCTGTACTGGGACATTTTAAACCATAGTTGGTTTGATTCATCCTAACATTGGGTGTGGCTGTAAGGCATTAGCCAGCTGTTCCTCTCTTTTGCAGAAGATTATCACGCATGTGCCTCTGACTGGGAAGCATTTGAAAATGTATGCTAGCATCTCACGTTGTGCAACTCATGGTCTGGCAGGTTGAAACACTCCCTCCTCCTCCTCCTCCTCTTGCAGCACTTTGTGTGGAAAATGTTAATGATGTTAACGTGTTTCAGGGCACAACAGTTGTTTTTTTCCAACCATCTGGGTTACAGGTGAGGAATAGTGATTTATATGATACTTCTTGTTGCTGTCTACATTAACTCTAGGGTATTTATTAAGGCTGATCTCATGGAAAAGCTGCTCCATCCACCCTCTCTTCTGAAGAGTAGTAAAAAATACTCAAAATACTCAAAAAGTAATTTTGAGTACAGGTGTTAAAGACATTTTTTGTTTCTTGAATTTTCTTACCTTTTTCTGGGCTTAAAAGCTGAGAATCGTCAGGCTTGTTTATTTGCACATTGTTTCTTCATTGAACTTCTATCTTCTGAACTTCTGGAATAACTCCAGAAATAAAAATAGGCCCAAGCTGAAAAAGCACTGCCAGAAGAGCTGAAAATTAAAGCCAGCAGGCCAGAAGAAATTCCCAAACAAATGTGTATGCATGGGGTGGGGCAGTCCCATCATTATTTGTTAAAGAAATAATTATATAAAAGTTAGATGACAAAATATTTGCAGTAGTATTGTTTAAAGGTTACATAATTCTTGCAAAAATTGGGCATTATATTTTGGAAAGTTCCTTTAAAAAGGATAACGAGAGATTTGACTCTGAGTCTCCATTGTTTGTAATATCCTCTTTCAGCTTGAAAATATTTTCCGTTCCCATCAGTTTTGTTGGGGTTTTTTTATTTGGCAAACATGAGTATTTTTCCTGAACTTTAAGTCGGATGAAAAATCATTATTTTTGTTGGCTTGCAGACATTGTAGCTTCCCGTCTAGTAAGACTGGCAGATTTATTTTTAGAGATGTTGTAGAAATATATATCTTACACAGTTATTTAGTGAAAACAGATTAGGTGAGCCTACAGAAGAGGTTTAGTTTAGGACTTGCTTGCAAGATTTGAGAGTGAGCTATATGTGACAGAGAATATAGTTCTTTGTATCTGTGAATATGCAGTAAGTTTTACTCCATGGTTACACAGCTATCTGCTTAGTGCTCTTGGCTGTTTCCATCTCCTAATCCAGCTCCAAAGGGACTACTTCTGACATTCCAAACTGCCGAGCAGCTTTCCGACAGCTGCCATTGAGATCAGAATAAAAACAAAACTGTTTTCTCTGCGATCCTCTCAAGTGTGGATCAGGTGAAAACAGAGCCGGTTTCTCGTGTGTGCCAACTCTACCCTACTGCTCCATCGCTGGTGTTGGGGTGGTCACCTCTGATGTGCAGCTGTCCCCGTAAGAAGACAACCAAAGACTGAGAGTTGGAATTGCACTTTGAGAGGGGAGGAACGATAAGTCGTGGGCTTTGCAGTGCTAAGGCCTGGAGAGCTGAGCCTCTGCGTATAGAGGGAACTGCTTGGCATTTCTGGTGAGGTGGTCCAAGATACACAGCAATCGCTCTTTACCACATGTCACGAATCCCGATTTAGGATCCTGCTCACTACACCGATTTGTCATGAATGGGTGATTTAGAACGCTTAAGGAATCACCGACAAAGGTATTAGCAAAAGTGGTTTTAATATGGTGTTGTAAAAGTGTGACTTAACAAAGGTTGATGGCAAGGTTCACTCTATTAATTACTGCATGGAAGAATCATACAAAGGAAAATTGAGTTACACTCAAGTTAGAATGATTCACAGAGAGGTCGGAGATGCAAAGAGTAAGGAAGACCCTCCCATTGAGTCATGAGGTTCAGAGTAGACCCCTTGCTTTCTAAACTCCTGATGGAGCTTAGGTGCGGCTAGGTCCAATCTTAGTCTGAGACTTGGGCAACGGTGTATGTCTAAGGCATTGTACATGCAAAGTTTATACACTGTTTCATTAGCATCAATTCAGTATGCGGAGTTACCAAGACAAAATCAAAGTTACGATACTACAAGGTTATGTGCGATATCGGTCGCTTACCAAAGATCTGTCGCTGGTAAAAGGCCTCTCTGCCTTGAGGAGCAACCTTGAGAGGTGTCCCAGCTCAAGGGGAGATCGCTGCCATGCAGCCACGCTGGCTAGCAGGGAGAGCTCGGAGAAGGCTCACTGAGGCTGCCATATTTATAGGATAAAGTGGTTGGCTTGTAGTCAAATCACATGTGATGGAAAAGGTATGCAGGAGACTCCTTGTACTCACAACTTTCTTTGTTCCTTGATAAATGAGTCTTGGAAAAGCCACCCGCTACTCAGGTGTTAATCACATGATTGGTGTTCCAAGCTCGTATGCATTGATGCTCACTGTGTCGCTCCGCTCCTTTGTGGGTTTTCAGAGAAGAGATTGAAACTAAAGGAGTTCACAGCCCGGCTACGGCTCAGGCCTTTACGTCTTCTGGAGCCTGCACCAAACCACCGCCAGACTGGTCAAGGGGTTGAGCACATCCGTCACACCACATCACCATGGTGCTGGACCTTAACCTGTAGTATTCAGGCCTATAGAAAAACTCTCTTGGGTGCCTTTCAAGTGTTTAATAAGTTAAAAGTTAACTTTCCTGTTCCTGGTAATTAAGTTAACCAGGTAAAAGATTAAGCACCCTGTAAAATTTGTGTTTTCTAAAAAAAATTTTAAAGAAAATACATGATAATAAAGCTGCTGCTCTTTTGCCTTTATAGCTATTTCCATTCATTTGGTCTGCATTATAACAGATACAACAGTCTGGGCACACCTTCTGCAAAGACCTCACTTGACTGTAGCTTCTTTGTCCTCTGCCTGCTTCAGCAGCTTGGCCCGCAGTAGCCTGAAGGACTTCTGTGGTATAGAGGGCCTGATGCTGCTCTCTCTTTTCTGCCTCACTAGTGGGAAAACCGCTTGCTCCATGGAGGAACTCTGTGCTCTGCATCAAAAAGTTGTAACTCTGACCTGTGTGGATATGTAGATGATCACACGTGATAGCATTTCTTTCCTTGCTAATCTGCTATACTATATAAGGATGAAATATGCTCTGAAAGCAAGTTCTTTCCTATGCGTTTGGATGGGTCCAGGCATGAGGGAACTACGAGGGTTCGGGTAGGGCAGTTAGTGATGTGCATGACAGGGACGAATCGACACTGCTCGGTGTACTTCTGGCATGCCTTCATCTGCTAAGGTGACTATGTTAATTGCTGAGATATTGTGTCAAGTTTCTTGAAAGAAAATTGCTATGCATTCATGTGTCCTACCTATTCCTATTCTTCTTTAATGAGGTTAACCTGAACAGCATAAGAACGAATTAATCAGAGTGTTCATGATGCAGGTTGTGTTGAAATCTCAGTGATCTACCTGCTGTACAGACAAGGAGAGCCTACATCTCCCCAGTGCTGATTTTGTATTTGGCCAACCCCAGCTGCTTCGGTGGAAATACCTTTGACTTTGTACTGACGTCAGGGAAAGGAGATTACTACTATGAAGGTATGTAACTTTTTTTTAAAATTAGGTAGATATAAATTAATGAACATGTCCTCATTTACACACATGACATAATACTACCAGGAACGTTGAAATTTAAATCTGTTGTAATGTGAAAGAAGACAATACTTATACTGTTATAACTAAGGTGAAAAAGAAGAAAAATGAAAGATTGCAAGTTGAAGGAAAAGATTAGAAATTAGCAAATAGTCTTTTTTTAGGTTTGGGTTTTTGTTTTTTTTTTTTTTTTTTTTTTTAAGAATTCTGGGAAGCAGCTAATTCCCTTCCTAATAAACCATGTACAGAATGTTTATGATTCTTCTGGACTCCAGCTTATTTTTTGTGCTTACTTATTGATATTTCTGGAAATGTCATCTTTCTTCTCTCTGCATTCTTCAGTGGGGTTGTTTAAGGAAGACTTCTGTGATGGCTAGGAAAAAAAAAAATGTTTCTTAAAAAAGAAAGGACACATTGACCTATTGTTCCATCTCTCCAATTTATTGATTTGTACAGTGCAAGATGTGTAATGACAATGTTCTCTCAAGTATCTACTTGTAAAAATAGTTTCAATAATGTGTTTAGAAATGGTTACGGAAATTCTGGTTGTACTTCATAACCCTGGGACTGTTTATATTTCCTCAGGAAGATGAGGATATGCCAAAGTTTTGGTCACACTTAACAAGAAGATTCCATTTCCAAGTTACAAGGCTGTACGGCCATTTACTAATTTCATCAGATTTTTTTTTTTTAATTCTATAAATATACCCTTTTATAGATGGAATTTTAATATACAATATGGCCAAAGAGATTTAAAAGGGGAAAAAGTGAGGGAGGAGGAGGATAAATGTTTCATACTTCAGCAGAGGTTGGCAAATGAGCACGGGGAATGACCTTGAATGTGCTGAAGGCATTTCAGCTGTTTAATTCTAGATTAAATGCTCAGTCTCCTGTTCTGAAACTTTGCATCTGTAAGAAAGCCATTGTCTTAGTACGAAAGAAATTTACCTCCTATGCAACAAAATGATATGGATGGAAGTCCACAGCTGTTCAAGGACTTTGGACACAAGCTGAGCTATTTTGCAGAAATGCGGAAAGTTTACTAAGGGAGGCAAAGAAGTCATTGAACAGATTTAAAGCTGGCTGCTATTTGTGGTGGTGTTTAACTGTCTGGTTCTACAACATGTGGATCTCAAACAATTGGCTTCCTATTTGATTCACTTAAAAAAAAAAAAAAAAAGTAGATGAGATATCTCAAGCTTGAAAAACACAATCCAATCTTATAGCCATTTCTTCATAAAGCTTCATATATTCTAAAATTGGAAACCTCCATGCTGAGCATGCGGTTCTCATGTTCAGATACTTGTGTATGTGATATTTGGATAGAAGGATAATTGGAAGATTCAAGGGTGAGTGAGCACAGAATCATTTGCTTGCTTGGAGGAAGACAAGGAATTAGGGCTCAGCCTTTCCTCATGGTGCTTTCCAGCAGGTTTTGCAGAATTCTTCAGATTTTATTTTTCAAGTTGAAAAGAAATTCTTAAATACTTAGTTACATTTGCTCTCTTTCCTTGAAAAAGATGAGTAAACTGTGCAAGACTGCTGTTCAGGAGTGGTCATTCCAGAAGACAGACAAATAAAGGCGGCAGGTCTGTACCTACCATGCTTAATTGCATGCGCAGTCATGGGAGACTGGGGAACGTAGGTGAGCAGGAGTCATCTGGTGCTACGGCAGATACCTGATAGACTGCCAGGGAACGTGACAACAGCTTACAGTGATTGCCTTAAAGCAGGTTCGGCTTCTGACAGGCGCCCCTTCAGCTTCTCAAACTCAGACTTGGTAACCCTTACTTCCATCTGTATCTAAACCAATGAAAACTGGAAGATGCAACAGCAAAAGGAGATCAGTCTTTGACTCTTATTATAGAGTGTACTACCTGCAGCAGTTTCTGATTAGAAAAATCTATAAATTCAAACCAACATAGAAAGCCGTAGGACTGGGACATATTCTATTGTTATGAGGTTTTTTACGTGCTTATATAATAAGGTGATTGTGTCTATCCCGGGGACACTGACCATCTATTGGACAAAAGTGTAGAAATACTGAGTACTAATTACAACCTCTTCACTTCCTAAAAGTAAAGACATACTGAAGGTATGCAGGTAATCTTGTACAGTAACCTGGCAGTAGACATCCAGTTTTGACTTTCTTTCATTTTATTTTACAGAATTTTAACTCTGCACTTTGCACGTAACTACAGTGTCATCCTGGAGGAGAACATTTCACGCAGAAAACAGAGTAAAGTTTTCCTTCACCCTTTTGTTTGCTCAGAAAAAGCACTTGAAAGAGCAACTGCTGGAGAGACAGGAGATGGAGAGACTTTTGGAAGGCAAGTATTGACATGAGGAGGAAAGTTGTTGCACAGTTCCTCTTATGGTGACACGTTTGTAGTGATAAGCACGTTCTTCTGTTTTAATAACAAATGTAGGGAACAATAGGGTTTTGTTCTCCAGGTGTGGAGGGGATTCTTCTTGGTTTGGTTTTGCTTGCTGAGCCCACTCATGAGATACAATAGATATCAATAGCTAAAAAATGTACTAAGATGACATGTCTTTGCCTCCACTTAAATCATGGTGACCTTGTTGGCAACCAGTACTTTGTCTAGTGTAGACAATACTTGTATGGATGAGTGAACATTTGCTTTTAGGAATACCCCATTTTGCTTGCAGTTGTCAGGATACAGCTCCTGGGATTCATCTTTCTTCCACAGCGATGCTCCTCTGTATTCCACGCAGGCTTGCTCCAGAGAGTATCAGATATTGTCTCAAGGTGAGACAAGGGCCAATCTCAAGGTAAAAGAACAAAAAATGGTAAAATACACAAAAGCCCAAGTGAGCAGAATGTTTAGGGGAAACATGGGAGAAGTGGACTGACTGTAACTACAGCACAGTTAAAATTAAGACTTTAGCCTTCATGTTTATCAGCATTCACACACAGGCTGCCCCTCATTGCCTTCTTACCACATTGCAAGAACAATAATAAATGCTGAGCTAAAAGATGGTACACGAAGTTGATTTTCTTCCATTCTGTGCCCCAAAGTGTAAAAGTACCAGAGATGCATGTTCCATAAATGCAACCCTGTATTTATAGCAATAACAGGCACCTGTTTGCATGCTCGTGGCCAACAGTGCGTCCGAACACTGCAAATGCCCAACTTAGGCGATGCCTGTTTTCTCTCTACCTTCTATGCAAGAAGCAGAGCAAACCTCTGGGATCATGAGGGGTAAGTGCATGCAGTATTTATTGGAATTCCCAGCATTCTAAATATAAATAGAATTAAAATGTAAGAGTCATTATTACTGTATGACACTCTTGCCAACTCTCAGTAGACAAGTGGGTGAAGGATCTGGTTTTGATAGCAAGGTGTGTGTCTAGCTACTCAGCAGTAGCACTGAACTCACCTTCAATCTGTTGACTGAAGATATCCAATAATAGCTTGAGTGTCTAACAGCTATTGCTTATTGTTACCCACGCATTTTAGCAGTAAAATCCCTCCTACAGAATTGCATAGGGCTTTGCCAAGTGTTAGCGAATCGGGCTGAAATTTTGGATTTGGTATATCTCTGTGGATGGGCTTATATTAACATTCGGTCTGAGGTGGTTGTGTAGCGCAATCTGAACAGGAGAAGGATGTATGGGAAAGAAATAGAGCAGGCACACAGCTTGAACTGTCTTGAGTGATGGGGAAAAGAGAGGTATGTAGAGATCCCTTTTATCACCAGATTATCAACACCTGCTAGCTTGTACTTTACATACATCAGAGTTTAGGAAAGTGGTTTTCTCTTCAGGTATAAAATGGCTTTTGCTTTTGACACATGTCCCTCCAAATACCTCTGCATCACATATATGCATGTTCTCTGAATCATACCTTCAATCGAATTAACAGCGGTGCATTGAACTGAGTGAATTGGGACTATTAAAAAATAAAAGTTGAAAGCCTTTGCTGGGCAGAAGAAAGGAGAATCCTTCCGTTGACATCTGTCCTTTTTCCAGCTTCACTTGCATTCTGCTCTGCCTGAAACATTAATAAGAGTCCTAGCTTATTTTCTTCCTCAGATATGGCTATAAAAAGAAGTAACTGAAAAATAAAATGTGTGGCAATTCCAAATTATTGACTATTTTTATCATGAGTACTCTGGAGGTGGCAGAGCAAGCACATTGTTCAAACTGATAAGATGCATAAAAAGATCTTCAGGTTTTGACAACATTTGCAGTTAGATGTGGTGTACGTGAGGTTGGGGGAGGAATTAATTAAAAACCGAGTCACTAATGTCCATGTCAGTCTTCATGTGGAACAGTGGTGAAATGATGGGCGTCGGGAGGAAAAAATGGCTAAGGGATATGTAGGCATGCTACAAAGGAAGAATATTTTACCGTATTATTAAATCTGGTATTTTTTGCTGGTTTTCTACTTAAATGTCTTTAATTGAACTCTGGGGCTTAAGAAGGCATTCCTAGCAATGTAACTTTTCCAGGAATTTTACAAAGGGAAACTTTTCTGTTCTTTTTCTTGAGACTTATGGAAGCTTAAAAAAAAAAACAACCTGTGATATATATATTAATAATTCCCTAAATAACAAAAAAAAGTTTAAAAGTTGAAAATACATGAGGGAGGGTGTGCATGTATATTTTCATGTATACAATCACGAACATTTTGAAAGAATCCTGAATGTTTAATGCTTTTGAAATGCTCATTACAAACAGCAGACAGCATTTTGAAAGGCTATACAGTTGTAATGTAATTCTCAATATTAATTTCCAAACCACTTCCCATAGATGTTCTTAACATATCTGTAAAATACTGATTTTACTATCCCAAGGTGTTTTTTGTTTGGCTTTTTTTTTTTAAGGATCAAGGGGTAAAGGTGCAAGGGAGGGGGAACTTCTTTTCCATAAACTTTTCACCTTAGTAGTCCTGTTACGCTGTGTGTGTACATTTAAATTTGTAAATTTGTGTACATTTAAATTTGTAATTGGAAAGACATAAAATCCTTTTTGATGCATAAAATCTTTTTTTTTTTTTTTTTTTTTTTTAAGTATAAGGCGCCATTAAAGTTTTCAAGGATTACAAAGTTCTTCCTTCACTACAGTACATTCAGCAATAGGCCCTGCAAAGTCTAGTTAGGTTGAATATTTAACAAAGGACTTTGTTCTCTTCTATTTGTGAAAATGCAGCATTAATGTATTTTTTCATGTAATCTCAAACCTCGTGTCTCAGTGGTCAATCTGAAGTAGTGATTGCCTCAGGAGACCGTAAATGTTTTAATGTATCCTGATGTTATAGACTATGTAAGTATACATATATATAAAAATATATATAGAGAGAGAGAGATTATAGATCCCTAATGTTACAGATTCAGTATTTATTTAAATAATGAGAATGCTAAAAAGAAGGACAAAAGGAAGAAGACCCTCAAACTAGAATAAACTTCTCGCTGCATATGGTACCATAAAGCCCCTATCAGTATTCCTCAGTATACCCCTACTCAGGAGTAGATATCTGTGCAGGCCATCTGAATGGAACAAAAAAAACCCTTCAGAAAGAAATGTTGATTCATTATTTTGTGGACAAAACAAGTTAAACTATAACATTAAATTATATAAGCATATAAATAAACAATATGAATTTAAAATTATAAAATTTAATACATAACAGCATTCTTTTATCTCAGAGCAATCAAGCTTCCCAGCAACAAAAAGAAAAGAAACTGCAAGTCAAGTTGAACACAATTCTTTTTTTTAGAGGTCATCGGGGTATTTCTATTGAGAAGGTCTTCTTTCAATACGGTGTTTCACTGGGCAGCAGGGCAATATAGGCAGAATCGCATTCAAAGACTATAACCCAGATTTTAACTTGACATAAGCAGATGACATTTCTGTTTGAGACAAGAGTCGAACTTAACTGCTGACAAGGGCTGAGTGTATACTTGTAGATAATTTATGAAATATAATCAAGACAAAAGTCACACACAAAAAAAGAGTGGTGGTTCAAGCTATTTGTGCCTTTCATCGGAAGTAATTAGCACCACAGACACGGAGGGAGGATTAGCTTCTGGAGAATGGGTGGCGGCTGAAGCTACAGGGGTGCAGACACCTGACTGTGCTTGTAGACAATGGATGATGGTTCTTCGCGGAGCCCTGCCGATACCGTAGGAGGGATGCTAGCAACCAGGGCTGCTGCTTATCACTTGAGCATCGGCTCTGCTTCCTTTCCATTTACCCCCTGTTCTTCTAAAGGTGGGGAAAAACTAATAGCAGAGACATTTGCAGAGTAAATGTAAATGACAAAAAGGTGTGTCAAAGGCAAATACTGCCTGTCGTAATGGCCCTAGTGTCATAGCGTAGTCAGTAATGTATGTGGGAAGAGGAATACAGCGGCAATGCATTAGGCACCCGGTGTGTCTGCTGTACTGGGACATGTTAGCCTAAAGGTCAAAACCTGACATATTTAAAAGGAAGGAGACTTTTACCTCCTTGATCTTGATACTCCTGTGAGGAATAAGAAACTAGATACTTTCCTTATAAAACACAGAGTAGGTGGCAAAATAAGGAGAGTAAACAGCAAGAAGGTACTACTGCGGAGGGAAATAAAAAAGCTTATATTTCTCCCTAACTTTTTACAGTAGCAGCCCTACAAACTGCTGTGTCATAAATTATAAAAAGTAATTAGAGAAGGCCAGTAGGAAACGGTGAAAGCAATACTCAAGCCAGCTAAGCAAAATGATTAGCTTCGAATGTGTCTGCCAAGATATGAGAGATACAATTCAGACATCCCGAAACTGAAAATATTTTCTCAGTTGCTGCACTACACTGCAGCAACCTGAGAAAAAGATTAGCAATAGAGATTTCTTTCATTAAAACAGACTTCTCTGGTACATAGTCTAACATTATTATTCTCGAGAATGATCTGGTCAGATAAAATTTTGTATCTCATAATCCTCTGTTTACATCTGGCAAGCAATACTGTAGATACTACAGAGATTTGGAATGGCGCATGGTGGGACGGTGCACGGGTTGTAAATTGCTCTCTTTGCAAAAATGATGGTTTCTTTTCAACACGACACCCCGGACTTGTACATTTAAATCGCAGCAGACTAGAGACTGGTAAAACGGAAATAAGGAAACTGTAGCCTCTTCATCTTCTCATCTTTGGTGAGTTCATGCTGGATTCTGTGGCACCAGTATCTCAGGTGGCATTTTTCATACTAAACGTGTTGTTTTGATTCCTCTGTTTAAATAGATTGGATTAGAAGGGGAGAAAAACTATCCTCTCCTCCCCCTCACCATTCTGTTCCAAAGCTTAGTTACTATGAAGACAAATCTTATTTATTTCCTTCCAGAAAAGGCTTCGCTGACATGCAGTATTTGATTTTTTAGAAGCTGGTTCTGACTCAGTTTTCAGCTACATCAAGATACAAGATCTAATTATTGTCAATTACATTCAGATAGGCTGCATGTAAGCTCCTCAGTAAATCTCTATTAAGTCCATTGATTTTGATAGGCTTCGCTGTCTTAACTGACATGCTCTGGAGTTGCAGCAGCGTAACTGAAACCAGAATCTGCTTTAATCTGTGCTGTTTAGATATGGGAAACATTTTGTTTAGTGTTTTAACTGCAGGAGATAACTACTGGCCATAGTGCAATTTTCTGAGAAGCAACAGAGACTATCCGTTGAGGGTCTCTGTATGCTCTTAAACCTAAAGGTAAAACCTTATTATTATTTAATTTATTATTCTTTTAGATGCTACGGATATATTAAGAGGACCACTTGCATGCTGATGCAAGATGGAAGAAAGATCTTTTGTGTAACAGCAAGAACTATACTTGATCCCTGCTCCAAGTATTAAAAAACCTACTGCCAGCAAATTCCAACACCTCATCCTATGGACAAAGTCCACCAAAATAATGAAATACCAAGCCAAGATCTGCTGAAAGATAAGATCTCTCATCTGAAATTGAGAGTGGAAGAGTCAAAGATCACTGTGATCTTACAAGCACAGAAACAGATTCTGGTCCCTGATGGAACTCAGTGAAATTCTGTCAGATTTTGGTTGTTTTTTTGTTTTTTGTTTTTTGGGTTTTTTTTTTAAGATCAAAAAGTGTTCCCAAATTTGTGTGAACCTTCCAAGATTCAGGCTAAAGTTGATGCAAAACCTGAGAAGGAAAGGATGGGAAAGAGATGGAAATTTGTGCTTTTTAAATTAGAAAACAAATTACTGTATTTACTTTAACAGGGGACATTAGAAAACAGATGTTTGTTGTGAATCCAAACCACATCATAGCATGAACAACTCTTCCCACTAATGCACACCCATGCCGCGCCTTCCAGACCTGAGTTCAAAGTACATGCTTTCAGCAGGCGCCTCCGGGTGTCCGCATCCACTGTGCGATCAGCAACGTGCCTTCAGGCTTAGAATCGCACAAATGAGGGATTTACGTCACCCAGTAGTCTTCAATGCTGCAAGTATTTTAAAAAGGGAGAGTGTAGCTTATTTGTTGTTGTCATCCTCCCGATCCCCAGACAAGCCCCATATGACAGAAAGAATTCTCGATCTGGCTGGCAGACTATGGTAACACTTTGGTTAATGCGGGAAACTCAAGTCTGCTAAGCTATTCCACCAAATGTTAAGTGTATGCAGGGATGTGTGCACAGGCATGGTAATGACACCATTTAGAGTGGAGAATAATTTAAGAAAGTCCTCCTCTTCGATGTTGAACAGATTCAGAAAGCAATAATGCAATTCTAACACTAGGTACCATTTTTTGGGCTTCTCAGATGATACAAATGACTGAGACTGCCCTGTTGAAAGTAACAACTGGTACTTGTTAGTGGCAGGAAAAACGATGCCATTTTCACGTATTCATATTCTACATATCGTTTCATACTGACACTGCTTACGATCCTTAGGTTTATCTCTAATTTGGCATCCAGCTCTGCATCAGATGTTACCACATAGTCATCTTCATTCTTTGGTGAGCTTGTTTCAGTTTCCAATATTTCTTCTGGATTGTCGACCACTGGCTGCTCTTTTGACCTGTCTTGTGTGCAGAAATCCATGAGCTAGCTCTGGGTGTGCATGTGCGTATAACAAACGTGAATGGTTTTCAACAACTGGGATAGAGTTAAAGGAGAGCAATTAAGTCAGTGAGCATTTCCTGAACGCTCTTCCAAGTAATCTCAACGGTCTTTCACGTGCAGTTTATAGCAGCTGTGGTCTGACTGAAGATCAGAACTTCCCTACCCTAAATTTACAGACCATGGGCAATAGAAAGCGTGCTGAGGGGGACCCTTTTGGACAAGCAATCTAGATGATTGGGATGTTTTGCTATAATTGGCATATCATATTTCTCCATACAGCTTTTTGTGAATTCTGATTTGCATTCAGAGATGGTTTCAAACACTTAAAGACATTTCTTTGCTTAAATTATAAGCTGAAAGTCTCAGCAGCAATCACAGAGCATTTATTTCAATGTTTGTTTAGTTTTACAGACATTTAAACTCATACTAAGATCCCCTGTTGGCCACAGGCTACTAGTTGCCCAATGGAATAAATTGCAAAGATATGCAAATTTGACATTTTGAAGTTTTGAATATGAATATTGTAACTGCTACAGAAATTTACATTTTTGTGGTCTGAGTTATGTTTTCAGCATTCCATACTGTACATGTCTTGATTTGGACGGTTTGGTAGACTCATCCAGACTGAGCAGCTGTCTTTCCTAGACCAGACTCAGCCAGCCTCTCACTGGCAGCTGAAAAGCCACTCATTTCATGCAGCTTACAGGACAATTTAAATTGCTTTTCATGACAATTAATTTTAACCCCAGTTTTGCCCCTAATTTGAGATCTCTGCCAACGTGCAGACAAAATTGGTGATTCTAACTCGATTGGGCTTTTTTGGCATATGAATTGCAACATAAGCTCCCGTAGCTTGTTGCTCTCCAACAAAGCAGTCTGTGCAGCTCACTGTGGCTGCGTGCTTCTCTCACCTGCGTTGGCCAAGCAGGAGTCAGCTGTAGGGAAAGTTGAAGCTTACGCTGGCATTGGTGCTGAACCAGCCAAATAGCCATTCTGTTTGCTGGGATGTTGGACTAGAAATCAAAGGTAGTTCTGCCCATCAGAACAGGATCTTCAGCCTTGCTCTCTGAAAAGCTGTTTTCCTCAGTCATTTAACTATCATACAGAGGTCCAACGGGGATAGTGTGACACACAACCTGCCACAATTAGGCATTCGCAAAGCATGTTTAGTAAAACTTACAGGTAAACAATAACTAATCCTACCAAATGTGAATAACTTTTTTTTTTTAATTCTGAATACTTTTTTTTTTTTTAACAAACAAGGAAACAAAAAGATGCAATAAAACAAATAATAGTGTTAAATGAAGCAGGTTGATAATCCATAAACTGTATTCACCCCTGGACTGGGGCGTGTGAGGGCCAGCTTGGCAGCCCCATTCTGACAGGGAGTAGAAATCCAAGTCACAGAATCACAGAATGGTTGGAGTTGGAAGGGACCTCTGGAGATCACCTAGTCCAACCCCCCTTCTAAAGCAGGTTCACCTGGAGCAGGTTGCACAGGATCACATCCAGGCAGGTTTTGAATATCTCCAGAGAAGGAAACTCTACAGCCTCTCTGGGCAGCCTGTTGCAGTGCTCTGTCACCCTCAAAGTAAAGTTGTTTTTCCTCCTATTCAGCTGGAACTCCCTGTGTTTCAGTTTGTGCCCGTTGCCCCTTATCCTGTTGCTGGGCACCACTGAAAGGAGTCTGGCCTCATTCTCCTGACACCTGCCCTTAAGATATCTGTAAGCATTGATAAGATCCTCTCTCAGTCTCCTCTTATCCAGGTTAAACAGACCCAGCTCTCTCAGCCTTTCCTCATAAGAGAGATGCTCCAGTCCCCTAATCATCTTCGTAGTGCTCGCTGGACTCTCTCCAGTAGTTCCTTGTCTTTCTTGAACTGGGGAGCCCAGAACTGGACACAATACTCCAGATGCGGCCTCACCAGGGCTGAGTAGAAGGGGAGGATAACCTCCCTCGACCTGCTGGCCACACTCTTCCTAATGCACCCCAGGATGCCATTGCCCTTCTTGGCCACAAAGGCACATTGCTGGTTTGTGGTTAACTTGTCCACCAGGACTCCCAGGTCCTTCTCTGCAGAGCTGCTTTCCAGCAGGTCAGCCCCTAACCTGTACTGGTGCATGGGGTTATTCCTCCCTAGGTGCAGGACCCTACACTTGCCTTTGTTGAACTTCGTTAGGTTCCTCTCTGCCCAACTCTGGCCTGTCCAGGCCTTGCTAAATGGCAGCACAGCCTTCTGGTGTATCAGCCACTCCTCCTCCCAGTTTTGTGTCAGAACTCGTTTAAACTTCATGTAAGTTCATTTTCATGAAGGAAAAACCTCACCACCAGGCTATGGGCTGTATGTTGAAAGGAATAGGCAGAGCAGCGCTGGCTGGGGATCTGTGTCCTTGCCCCAAACTCATAAAAACTGCAGCCTAAGCAACCCACAGTCTCCTGTCAGCCTGTCCTCTCCTGCTCTCGCCTGTGCCTCCAGCAGAGCACATGGTGCACCCCTCAGCAGCTCACACCCAGAGCAGAGGGCCCAGCAGCAAAGCATTTGACTGGGGAGCAGGTATCTGAGGTGAGTTTGGGGGTCTTAAAGCCATGACCGGCGTGTGGGTTGAGGCTGCCGCCCCCAGCGCTGTGGGTGAGCTGACGTGCCCTTCCCTGGTGGGGGTCTGCATGGTTTATGGAAAAGGCGCTGACCTGGTGGGTGGTACCACGGTGAATGGCATTATCCACCCATGGCGATTTAAGTTGTGTGTCACTTTCACTGGAACATTTACAGTTTTCTTCCCCCTCCCCTTGTTATTAATTCGATCTCCTAGTTGAGAGAAGGCTGAGAAATTAAAGATTAAAAAACTAAACAAAATGCCAAGAAGAGAGGAAAAACCAGTGCTCTGCCAGGGCTGGCTGTCGGAAAGCGATGGCAATCATCCAGAAGCAAAGATGAAAGTCTTAAAGCAAGAAGAAAGCTGAAAGAACCAGATGGGGAAGAGCAAATACATCAACAGAAAATGCAAGTGGTCCTAAACCAAGGACCAAGCAGGTGAGCCCTTGTCTTAAACTAATGCTTGTGTCTTAATGCATTATGTTGTTTGAACTGTGTTTAGAGGCAGCGTATGTGTGCTTGTAAAGTTACGTTTATGTCAGGTGGCAGTGCAGAATGAAAAGATGAAAGAGGACAATTTCTTGCACAACCTTTCAAAACCAAACCCACCCCCCCATCCCCATGGATACAAAAAATGAGTAAAGCTTGCAGTAGTTGACTATTGTCTTTATTCTCCTCACTTGCAGTATCACTTTGATGTTTAAGGAAAACTGTTAGTGCATACAAGTTCTTTACTCTTCTATATTATGCTACCAGGCCACTACCAATATGCAGAAATGTGTTTTTTTTGTTTTTTTTTTTTTTTTTTTTTTTTTGGGGGGGAGGGGGGGGAAGTATTTTTGTGAGTAGAATCACCATCAGCACCTTGATTCTGGAAGACCAAGTTTGTTTTTGACTCAGTTCTTTTGCAATTTTAAAATCAACTCATGCTGGCCATTCTAATTTCACATCATTATTTTAAATGAAAGAACTGCATGTTTGGAGGAAAACAAATATTCTTATTAAAATGTTTTAATTAAGATTACAGCTTATCCAAAGAACTGTCAGTCAGCCAAATCTAAAAAGTATTTTTGTAGGTTCTAGGATAATTTATAGACAGTGGTAATACAGATGCATTCCAAAAAGGTGGTGTACTTGTGCTGATACCACTTCATAATGTTAATATGGTTTACTTAGTTGCTTCTTTCTGTGTCTGACACAGTACTTTTCCAAATAAGAGAACCCAAAGTGAGAGGAGGGTGTAAAACCCCTCCTGCTTCTGAACTGTGGTCTACTGAAACCTACCGTTCTAGTTACACTCTGTATATTTACTAGAGGTGACAAGTGTGGTAGATCTAATGGATTCAGTGTTTGAAACTGAAACAATTAATGCCAGCTGGGATTTCTTAATTCTAAATAATATTAATCTTTCTAAGCTAAGTTGACAGTCCAACTGACATGACCTTTTTAAAAAGTGTTTTTTAAATCTTTCTGGGAAGGCAAGAAAACCGCATTAATCTTACCTGTCTTGCATTCATGAGTCTTTTGACACATGCATATAAGAGAACGCACTTATTTTTATCAACTACTTAATTGGCTGGAGGAGCTCCGCAGCTAGCTGACTGTAAAATACCACAGTAATTCTAAAAGCTATGCTCGAGCATAATTTATCCAAAAGGAAAAGTGAAAAGAGAGTAATGAAATGAATGTTTCTTATAATACACAAAATAGCTCAAGACTTTAAATTAAGTGGTCACTGGGAGTCTTGAAGAGAAATGAAGCAAACTAGTTTCCAAACTTCCTTCACTGTCTTGCTTTCCACTAAAAATATCTCCAAACTTGACCTGGTTAAGACCTCCAAAAGTCAGATACATTGGATTAAGGATTACCTAAAGAGGATATTACTCTCTTCCATTTTCATACTAAAAAATTATTAGAGTTTTTTTTAAACTTTTATGAATATTAAGCCAATGATGGCTAGAATAGACTGGCATATCCACAAATGTGCATGTGAAATTATACAAATCTGTAGTAGTGGGAATGAAGGGATACTGCATGTTCCAGCACATACTAAATTCCTACTCAAAAAATCCTTTGTATTTTTGGTAGGTTTACAAAACAAAATAGTTATTCACACCACATCTGCCAAGTTCCAGTTTGTGGAGTAAATAGAAGGCAATGTTTTAAAGGAATAAAGTTTAAATAAGAAAAAAATATAATTAGTCGCTCCATTAAGGTATGAATAGTGTCTATTGCTTTAGAAAGAATGAAGCACGTACTAAGAACGTGCACATGGGTAATAAGATGATGGCAAGACAACTAATTCCTTGTAAGCAGCCCTTGTAAATAAAGGTTAGTCTATTAGTTGCAGTACATTACTTGCAGAGCCAAGGGATCACAAATCCTTCCCCTGTACTCTTGCTGTTTTCTCCATAGTTTTGCTGGTCTGGTATTTCCTAAACTGCTTACTCAGAACTTGTCCGTATTGTAAACCTGGAGGTCAGAGTTTTCACTCTTCAAAGAAAAATTAACCTTGCAATTTAAGCATTTGACTTGACTGTGCTGTACGGGCCTTACGTTTATTGAAAGCTAAGACATTAGTGAAGATATTCAAGCTTGGTTTCCACATTGTTAAACTGCTGTTTTAACATCACATATACAGCATCTAACAAACTGCAGTAATAGCTTTTTCATTTAAATGCTGAATTAAAAGCAAGACCATCAGCAGAGAAAATGAGCATGTTTGGATAGTACTTATCAACCTAAAAGCTATTGCAACTTTTTGTATCCATTTTTTCTAGGAACAAATTAATTTTTCTTCCGCCTTCTCTGCGTGATCCTCCACTTGTTTCTATACATCTGCTGCTTTTTAGGAGTGTAAGATACCACATTAGTTGTACTGCAACATAACATGTGCTGTGGCACAAGGCAGGCACATTCTCATAAAGTAATTTACAGCCCTAATTTATGAGCAACAAAAAATGGAATATTTCATCTGCCAGTAAGTCTGTCAAGTTCCTGTATATCATACCATTTGCACTGCAAACATACTAAGTCTTCAGCCTAGAAAGAAGCCTGCGTTCATCAATTAAGGACCTAATTGTAAGAACTGCCAACAGCCATACTGAAAGGCGAGCTGAAGTCTGATTTTTATCTGAAGTGAAGCACTAAACCAATGACCTGTAGATAAAAGCTTTATTTTTTTCTCAAGGGAAAGCAGGTAAACTCAAAAAATAATTTAGTCCAATGAGTAATTTTTCTCTAAGTATCAGGAACAGTTTACCCCTTATTAAAAGGGCTATACAAATAGTCATTTAAAAAATGTTAATTCAAAGCCATCAAAAAGGGAGGAAACGCCCTTTGCTTTGTTTCACACTAATCATATTTGTAACTGCTTGTTGCCATTTTTCCATGACAAATATGGATATAGGTTACCAATACAAAAAACAGGAACAACAGCTCTCTGAGCAACAAAAACCTCCTTTCTTCACATGTTGGTTGTGTAGAGCTGCTAACAGAGAGCAACTGCTGCAAAAAAAATTTTTTTTTTTTTTTTTTTTAAGTCTTCTGGCTGGTGACCTTCATGCTCCAACATCAGAGGCTGTAGCTGGGTATCTGTAGCAATACAGTTTGTTGTCTGCACCTCCACTCAATAGCAACTGATGAGAGGAAAAGAAAACTGTGATTAATGTCAGAACTAAGCAAAATACCTACACAAATGTTGAGGACTGATTTTCTTTCCTTTGAAGACATAAAAAGAAGTAATGAGTAATGAATAATGAACTGTTAATGCATGACTAAAACCCAGAATCAAAGTGCAGAAGCAACCTTGTCTCTTCTCCTCCTCCTAAAATTAGAAGCAAAGTTTTTGCAGGAAAATTTCTAAAGCTCTTCCTGCCTTTTACTGAGAACAGGAGCCACACTGAGAATCTTGAACATCAACAAAATGTTGTTTTCCCATTTTATAGACGTGTGTACCACTACAAGCAGAAGAGCTTGCTATAGAGGATTATATAGTTCCCCCCTTCTACACGTACTGCCATGCCCCAGCTGTCAGTTCATGCTGCTGCCTTAGTCTCCATGGCAGCAAATGGTACCTTAGAACATGTATTTTCTCAGCAAGGTGTGGTGCTGTTCTCATGTCTCTCCTTGTTTGGAACATCAGTGTAACGCCCACTTAATGCTACAGAGCTTAAACTCCCATCCTACTCCTTTGCACAGTACCATGGGAAAGTGCTGCAGTGCGTATGACAGTAAGACCCAGTTATCAACCCAGTATCAACCACAGCACAACTAAAACTTCCTGTTCTCTTCTATCGCTAAGCATAAAGGAAAAAATAGTCCATGACTGCTTTTAGCCCTCTTCCTAACCACCACCCATATAAATTGAGTAACTTGTTCTTCAGATTCTTACCCCTGCTTCTGTCCAGTCCACACACAAAACCTTGTCTTCATGAGCAGCCAAGTCATACAGAGGAGCTTTGCAACTGGTAAAACACAGGTATTTACAGTCACACGTTTGAAGTTACGTGAACAATCACAGAAAACAGAATTGGTCTCTGGAAGAAATACTATCACAATGCTATCAAACAGATGTGGTCTAGCAGTTATAAATACTTTCAGAGTACAGGTATCTACCGTCTGTGACGTTTTCTCTGCTTTCTCCAGAGCTGATCACATCAGTGTTAACCTGTCTTACACCCCCAAAGAGAAAAGTAGCAACATTTTTCGCCTGCTTGCAAACTACCTTGAGACTGAAATTTAATCAATCTGCTTGTTAGGAACAGTTTATTATATAGTTTCCTTCTTCCATGTGTGGATGCTGCTCGACTGTGTGTGTTTTCCAGAAAAGCCATTTATGTCTTCTGAATGCAAACCACTTCATTCCTTGGAAATTTGTAATGAAAGGCCTGAAAAGAGTATCAAGTGAAACTTCGCACTGTTAGGCTCATTCCTTAGAAAGAGAATGTATTTTGTTCCTTGAAATAGAGGAATTGTTAGCAGACCTTCTGCTGTTCCTCATCCCAGCAGCAACGTTATGGTTGCTGCCTTCTGCGTGTCAATCAATGCTGCTGTTAACGCCAGGTAAGTCCTGTGTTGGAACGCCATACAGCTCGCTCAGATGGTAAAGCACAGGTCCTCTGGTAGACTACAAGTAATTTTTCTCCCTTTCGTTATATGCTTCACTCCTAAAATCTAGAGGATTTTCAAAAACACCACAGGCATTTCCAATGAATGTCTCAGACTGCTTTTGCTGTTTCATTAGGTTAACTGACCCAGTAAGCTTACATGCCTTTGAACAGCAAAGAACACGTTTATTTTACCTCCTTGTGTCCCAGAGCTTCACAATGTTGTCCAGAGATCCAGAGATCAGCTGATGCTCGTGGGTAGGTGACCACTTCACAGATGTCACCCAGCCTGTGTGAGATGTCAGAGACAGGAGAACCAAGGAGCCATCTGAACAGAAAAAGGAGGAGGGAGGGGGGGAAGACATCAGTAGATGCCACCTGAAACCAGCACTTCTAAGATGCATACAAAATCCAGTGAGAAAAGCAGTCAGCAACATATTTGTGTTCAAGGTAAGTGTTTCTCCCACCAGTAATTCTAACTTTAAGAATCAAAGTGAACTTTAAACAAAAATATAAGCCACACAAGTTCTGGGGAAAAACAAAACAAAACAACCTCAGAATGTATTTTCTTGTCACTAAACTTTCTTTTCAAAGACTTTTGAAAAAAGTGAACAACAACAAAAAGCTTTTATTATTAACATATAAGAAAATAATACTGTTAAACTCTGGATTAGATTTATAGAAGCTAAACAACTAAACAGTATATGAAATAACTTATGATTGAGCCTACTAGATTCATCCGCAATCCTGTCAAACATGGCACCACTATATCTTAACAAACTGACTACTACTTCACTTTAATTATGGTCCGACCAACTTAGGTTGAACCTTACAAAAAAAAAAAAAGTTCAGGCCTGCAACTGCACAGTTGAGCATTCATTAGTAAGTTTAAAAAAAAAGGGGGGGGGGAACCTAAGCCAAGTTAGTTATCTAAATTTTTAAGTGAGAAATCACAAGAAGTCTTGCACTGGATTACGGAAAATAGATGTAATCTTTGCACTTAATAAAAGCCCCCAAATGGCTTGTTTCAAGCAAAGGGACCAGAAAACAGTTTGTGAGATGTCTCCCAACAGGGAGAAGTTCTGATTTTGAAAAAACAACTTTGAGAGCACATGTGTTTTAGCTCACCTTTGCTGCGAGGATCCCATAGTCTAATATGCCTGTCAGTGCTCCCGGATGCGAGGCGTCGACACAGTGGTGAGTAGGAGACAGAATTAAACACTTTGTTTCCTGTCTGTCAGAAAAGAAAATAGTAACTCTCAGAGAGGTGCTACTATTTTGCACAACTATTTTCTTTGAGCTGGACTTCCGCTGAACCTACAGAGAAAGTACAACGATCTCACCAAAGTTGATTTGAGATCTCCAGTCTCAGCGTCCCAGAGTTTAATGGTGTGGTCCCACGATGCACTGCAAATTTCTTCAGCATCTGTCCACAGCACAGAGGAAACAGCTTCTGTGTGGCCAGAGAGGGTTGCCAGGGGAGTCTAGAATTTAAAGGCAAGAGGAGAGTAGATGGAATATTGTCAAAAAATCTGTTCTTTCAACAAATAAAACTATGTGTCTGATCAGCCTGAGACATATCACCAGAAGTTTTCATATAGTTAATTTTAAAAAAGAGAAATTATTTTGTGTGGCCGCTCTTCTAAAATAAAATCCTGGACAAATGTGGAACTCATCTTACCCTTGTTAGTCCCAACTGTTCAGTTTTCTGCTTCTTCCGTGGTCTGTTAGCTGCTTCCTCCATTTCATCCTCTTCATCCGTAGGTACTGTGACAGAAGACAGTCAGACTTGATCTAGAGGTTTTTCAATTGCATTTTCGTATAAGTAATTAAGCAAAACCCCATATTTACAGTACATAACCTGTCTATGGTGCATGAATATTTTAAACTTACACCTCTGATCAAATCAGTATTATCTCCATTTTGAGCAAGAGGAAAATGAATGCAAATTAAGTGATATTCTCCAGGTCACGCAGTTTTAAGATGAAGTCCAATGAATTTTTAAGACCATCCTTACTCATGGAATCTTCCAACAGTAATTCACGTGTGTGATAAACACAATCTTTCTTTTAGATACAATACCTACATATATACTCCCAAACTGAAAGAATATGACTTGAACAGTGAAAGAAAGCATTCAGATCAAATGGGATTAGTCTACATTTCTAGAGAAGACCTGGTCATCTTACTCTCCTCCATATTATGGTGTCAATAATAGAACAGGAAAATTACCCACAAACTTTTGATTTGTAAGCAGTCTATACTGAAACCTGCATATTTATATAAATCCATTAAAAATAAACAAAAAAAGTACTGTGTTCTGAATAAAATAAACATCAGCATGCAGTTGATAACCATATCTGAAATTGCGTTACCAACCAAACCAGCAACTTAATATAGTGATGTATAGCCTTACAAAGCTTACAAAAAAAAAAAAAAAGTTCTACCTTGTTTTTAATATTACAGACTCAAATTTTCTTAAAGTATTCAGATATTCATCTTTCAGGTTGTTCCAAGTACAGGTGTTTTTAAGAGAGCCAAGAATCCCAGCTTACACTTATCTTACCTGCAGACCAGATCTTTAACATCTTATCCCAGGACCCACTGCAGAACTGTATGAACAGAAACATTTTGTTAAAAGTCGATCCAGACACACCTTGTAAGCCATACTAAATACAGTTCCTGCTTAAAAAATTAACCAATGGGTTATAACACATGAAGAACAGTGCTGGGCTCCTCAAAAAAAAAAAAAAAAAAAAAAAAAAGTTTGGCATAGATCAAATTATTCTTTTTCCTTCCTTTGCCGGAAAAATATCTACAAAATATCTCCTTATTTCCTTCAGCACCAAAATGTTTGACTTTAACCTGTCTGATATTGAGTCAAGCTGGGAGCAATGACTCCACCTTTGGTGTGAGTGCTCTTACCTGTTGAATTCCTGGATAAAGGGAAAGGACCTGACCTCTTCTACCACCTGCTTTTTCTGAGTATCATTCTGGAAATTTTTTTCCCACCAAAACTACTGTGAAAATTTAGGTCAAATTTGAAAAGAGTTCATTATAACGCAAAATTCACATGCGTTAAAAGTAAAATTTACTTAAAAATAAACATTCAACTTCACTCACAGCAGTCAAAAGCGGCAGTATAATGGCTTGTGCTAGCTAAAGTCACCTTCAGCTTTTTGTGACATTAGAGGTTAAGTGCATCCCTTTGAAAAGATGGCCTAGTGTTGATGTAGCACTCCTAATCCTCAATAACCACCATTTATAACAAGACTGGAAACTGAACAGTGTGTCACTCATAATAACATGATGTCTAGTACCTATGCAGGGACAAAAAGACAATTTTTGAGATACAGGCTCCTAACACCCCAAAAGACAAAAAAATTTCATTCCAGGAGTCACTCACTTTAGTTCTCGTGCAATCAACAGCTATGGAGTCTACACTCCCAGCATGTCCCCGGCAGCAGTGAAGGGCTTTCACTTTGTTTTTCTCCACATTCCACTCCCATAGCAGGATAGTTTGGTCCATAGAAGCACTGAGCAACAGGCATGATAAACTATCTGAGGAAGAAAAAAAAGTCATGCTCACATCCAACTCAGCTTTCCGAAGTCTTTATAGTCTATATATAACTGTTCTAGTCAAAGAAGAAATAGCAGATAGATAGAAACTCGTACAATATCTCACTTTACATTCATGTTACCCTGCAAGTACAATTAATATAAATATACATACCAGTATTTGCTAACGAAGACTGCAAGGTGGATAGACAATGTACATGTTAAACTAACCATACTCATTACTCTTAAAGGACTGCTTTACTCTCACCATGACTTCATTTCTAACACCACTGACAGAGATCGAAATAATTGTAGCATTTAGATAGTTAAATATTCATGGTTAAGGAATGCTGACATTTCTCCCCCAATAAATCAAACTATTATTACTCCCCTAATATATATACTGACCTTGCTTCACCCATGCCACATCCTTCACTACTTCTGTATGCCCAGCTATTGTCATGATGGATTTTCCTTCCAAAGACCAGATTCGTGCAGTCTGATCGTAGCAGCCAGTTAATATCCTACAGGGTACAGAATTTGTAACATTATTATCTTTAAAACCAACGATGTTTTTATGAAAAAAAGCCTCAATGAGAAACATGGAAAAATATTAGCATAGTAATTGGTTAGCTGAAATGAATTAAAAATATAGCTACTTTGTGTGTTAAAAAAAAAAAAAGAGAGAGAGTTTGGAAAAGTAAAAAAAATCTTTTTGTTACAGAGCAAAGCTTCGTTAAAACCTACAACTGCAAGGGTAGGAGTACAGGCCAAAAAGAAAAGCAATGAGAGCACTGCATATTCTGGTAGGCGAGACTTAAGATCGTATATGTCGTTAAAAATAAAAGATTATTTGTTGTTCGTGGTATATTACTGGAGGATCTCAAAGCATTTTAAAACCATTACTTAATATAGAAACATTACCTAGTTGATTGGAAAATGGATGTGAAAATACAGTAGAAAAGAACAATTATGGTTGGTTGTTTTTTTTAAAGCAAAGCTCTGCATAAAGGTACACTATTATACTTGTTGCTAATAAATGTCACATTTGAAGTCAAGGGTTTAAGTTAAAAAGAGAGATAAGGAAATCTTGCTGTCCTTTAAGAGAAAGAATAGTAAGCAGCATTTGTATTATCCATTTGTATTAACAGTATCTCATGTTCAGTGACTCTAGCTGTTTTCTACTTGTGTTAAAGTCACTGTCAGCATCGAATAGAGGTGTTAAAACTGAACTGCTTACAAAAGCAAGTAGGTGACTGACTTGACAGGTTAAAAAAATAAAACAAAAACAGAGCAAAGAAGGGGAAAAAAAAAAAGCCCCAAATTATTAAAGAGACAGAACAGCACTCCATTTGACACCACGGAGTCCTCTGCACACAACAAGAATAAGCAAGACAAAACTTAGAATTGGCTTAGTGCGGTACCATTCTTCAGTGGCTTGAACAGAACTGATCCAGTCATCATGGAAGATGCATTCCTCTGGCTGAGGGGCCATATATTTCTCCACATACTCTATTTCCACCACTTCTTCCTGAGCTCACAGACAAAATGCTTATTTAGTGTGGTTTTATTTTTTTTTAATCAATAACAGTAATATTTAACTGTAGTGTGGTGTAAATATAAAAGTTTATTGGGTGAAGATCTTGGTATTCAAGTCCCTTGCCATGTTAGTGGAATTAAAGTCTTCAGAAAAAAGTGCCTGAATTATATTGCTTTCCATATTTTTAATCAAATTACTATTAATAGCAAGCCGGAAGCAAAAGCAAATAATTTCATTCTTCTCAGGTTCCTCTTTTTCTGTATTTACCCGTATAAAACTGGTGTCTAAAATACATCACAACATTTTCTAGAGGTACTACTAACCTCCCCCATTATCCCCCAATGTAACTAATAGAGTAGGAGACAAAAATATATTAATGATGAACTGAATAAGACAAGAATTTCCTCTCTGAACTGTATACAGACAACAGATTGGATAATGAAGTTCCTTGCACAGTCCCATACTCTCTAATCACTTTGCAGTTCAGAATGGATTTAAACATACAGGGAACTCTCCTGGGAAAGTCAGAAAAGAAATAAAACTGAGCAAGGAAATCTACCTAGTCAGGATAACAGTGTAATGCCTAAATCAAATTGAAGTAAACTGGCTAAATCTGTTCTACTGTCCAAGACGGGGAGAGATCGAGTATGACTTACTGTGGAGATATTTTCCATCTCCATGTGCGTGACAAGCGGCATACGCAAGAACTGGCCATTGATAAGGAAGTCAAATTCCACATATTTGTGATCCGCTGAAAAAAATTTAGAAAAAATCCGTGTTCAGGTGTCACTATTTGATACCATCAAGTACAGCATCATTCTGTGAATGGTTCAGGAGAATGGAGCCAGCAAAAGGTTCAAAAAGACAAAAAACAAACAAAAAAACCCCACTCTACAAAACAGTTGGTTTCTTCTCCAGTTTTTAGTGGGCAGCCCATGAATTTCACAGGATTCTGTGAGTTAAGAGAGAAGGAAAATTTGCTGTTGGGGTTCAAAGAGTTAAGTTTGCCTCTTATTATTAACATATTAATTTCTAAATCCTCTTCTCTGTAGCTACGTCTAATCAAACCCCAGTGGCACCTCATCACTTTCTGGATGGAGCTTGCCACTGCTAGCCCACATCTTTGTCATCACTAGCTAGAGCACTGTATTTGAGGCAGCAATAGGAAAATCCTAAGAATTTTCAGTTCATATATCTCCCTCTGTAATGGCATAGTTGACAAAGGCCCCACATTTTGACAAGGGCATTGCACTGCGCACTAGTTTTCTATTCAAGGTTGTTTGTAATTTCATGGGTTAAAAGCAACAAGCAGAAATCTCAGCAGGTTAAGATACAATTAGTCTAGTTTCTTATAGAAAATGGGATTTTTCAACAACATTGCACAGGTGTCTTTCCCCCAAAAATCTTTCAAGTCAGTCAGGCCCATTTCAGCTAGCGCTGACAGAACGGCTGAGCTCTTCTCAAAGCCTTTCATAAAAACCCAACCTTTGGTTTCATTAGTTCTTTTGCCAGGTTTTGGGGAACACTTCCATTCCGACTTGCGGGGGCAGCTTGGTCTGTGATGCTGGGCACACGCTAATGCAGCCTTTGGAGCATTTCTCCTGGGACTGCCCACCAGCCCTGGCATCTGCTGAGTTTCAGATCAAGCTCAAAGAGGGCCTTACTCCGGACAGCCAGCCCAAAACAGAGGGGCAGGCCCGGCTCAGGCTGCAGCCTGAGCCCACCCAGGGGCCTGTGGGTGCCAGGGTGCTGCTCCTGACCCCGACAGCACGTTTCTTTGGCCGGGCCGGCCCTGAGCCGTCCCGCTTGCGGCACCACGCACTGGAACGGGCCGAGTTCAGCCAAAGCACCACCCTGAGTGGCGTGGGGGAGCTCATGGCAGAGCCGCAGCCTGCGCCCTGCCCTGGGGCGCCTGCCCAGAAACAGGGGGATGAAGCGGAACTCGGTCACCTCTCGGCAGAGCGGCTCTGAAGGACAGGCGCCTGCTCGGGGGTTGCTCTGAGCTCCCTCTTGGGAGAAGCGGCCGCCCCCGCCCCGGCACCTACCGTTACCGGCCGCCAGCAGCTTGTTGATGAGGTGGCTGAGGTCGGTGGTCTCGGAGGCCGCGGGCACCGAGAAGGGGACATCCTCCACGGCGTACCTGCGGGCACACAGCGCCGTTACCGCCTCCGCGTTACCCCCACCTCACACCCCACCCCACACACCCCCCCCAACCCCGGGCGGGCCTCCCCTCACCGGCGGTTCTCGGTGCGGAACCGCGCCGTCAGCTGCGCCATGCTGCCGCTGCGCCACGCGGCCGGGTTACCGTGGAGACCACAACGCCCAGCCTGCCCCGCGCGCGCGCGCGCCCCGGCTCCCGAGAGGCCGCGCGCCGCCACCTCTCCCGGCGCCCTCCGCGCGCGCCCCATCCCGGCTCGAGGGCGCGTGCGCGGAGGGGCGGTTGGTATGGCGGCGCCTGAGGGAACCGAGGTGCGGTTGAGTAGAGCCCTTCTGGATCCGCCGCCGCTCCCCGGGGGGGGAAGAGCGCGGCACGGCCCACGGCGGCACCGCCGCCGTGGGCCGTGCCGCGCTCTTCCCCCCCCGGGGAGCGGCGGGTGGGGCCCGCGCTTGTGTATCCCGCCCCGGGGCTGTGGTGCGGAGGGGTGTGAGGGGGGGGGAGGCTGGCGGCGGGCGCAGGGGACGAGGTGCCCCCCGTTCCCCTCAGGGCCGGAGCGTGGGGCACTCGCAGGCCCGTTCGCCGCTGGAGGCGGGGGTCCGGTGCCTCCCCCTCAGCCCGGGGGCCGCCTTGCTGCACCCCCGGCCGGGCGGTGAGGTGCGGTAGCGGCTTTGCCCCCGCGGCGGTGAGTGGTTCCCCGTGTGGGGCTGCGGCGTTCTGCCTGGTCTGTGTCTTCGTGGTGTAACTTGGGTTGTGTTTCTGTGCATGTAAAGTGACCCATCAACAGTAAACCTCCCTCTAAAAGTAATAAACCCCCCCATGCAGTGGACGCTAAAAGAAGCTGTGAGTGAATGTGGTTTTTTGGGAGAAGGCTGCTTGTGTGAGTACCTGCCGTGCGCTTGGTTTATATATCTTTTTTTTCCCTGCCTTTTTGACAGTTAACTTGTGGCCCCTCGGGGAAGAGTGGAGTTTTCCCTGCGTGGTGACGCAGGTTGGGGCAACCTCTTGGAGCGGGCAGGTGTTGAGGCTTGATGTTTTGTGAGACTCTGAAATCTCATTCATTTTTTAAGTGTACTTAAAAGATCTAACATTGTTTGTCGGAGTAATTGACACAGGTGCATTTTCCAAATACTTGTGCTAGCTACACAAAAGTGATTTACTTGAGAAACCTTTTAGAGTAGGAGTCCCCAGATCTGTGCATTCTTAATACTCTCTGCCTGCTCTTCCATGACAGAGATAAGCTAAATCTTAAACCTGATACAAGTCAATATAAAGCTAATTGTAACCCATTTACCTGAGGGTATCACTATGTCCTAATTTCCTTTCTGTTATGTTTTACTGTGATTCGTGCCCTTCATAATGGTGGTGGAGAAATGTCATCAGAGGTAGCTTTTTCAGAGAGAGTGTTTACTTGTTGTAAGCTATGCAATTATCTTAAATCTTTTTGTAAAACCTCTGAAACATTTCATGGAAAACACAAAAAAGATTGTTGGTGAGGCATTCAACTGTATGTATTTCCTGTCAAGAAGTATAAATTAAAACCAGAATGGGCAATATTGCTATCAGAAGTGCTGAAAACATGAACTTGCACATAAAGCTTTGATTTTTTTTTTTTTTTTAATGGGCATGCAATGAAGATTTGAAGCTTGAAAAATGTAAGAGAATTTCCTCCTTCCTGCCCCAACAGAGTACTCCTAGCTAGAGTGTGCTTATTATCACAATGGACTTACCTGTTTTTTACAGTTTAGGTTTTTCTTCTCATGACTAAAATCTTGCAATAATGACTCAGTGTTGAAATAATTAGCTCTGGGATTTTGAAAGGCAGTACTTCCCTTTGAGATCTGGCTGCATGTTGCCTTCACAAGAAGGCCTCGTAACTGAGGGAAGGCAGAAGTAAGCATTCATACAAGGTCTTAAAATTATGTCAGGCTAGAACTGGTGTATTTTTAGGGACCGCTGCTTTTGGTTGGTAGGTATAGCTATTACCATAGAATAAAGAATCGGAGACAACAACGTACAGAAATCTAATACTCTGCCTTAAGGCAGGGCGGAGATGTGACTGGTCAATAACAGGATTTTAAAGTAATGCTAGTTTGACTTTTCTGTTAGTGTCTTCAAAAGCTTATATATTAAGAATCAGTATGTGGGCTTCTGGATTCGAGAGGAGATTGCAACTGTTATGAGAAAGGTTCACCTCAGAGTGGGCATTGAAATCCTGTTCCTGTTGAGAGTACCTGATGTTATGCAAGTTGTGTCTGTGGATGACAGTCAGTGAGAGCCTAGCGTTGCAAGAGGCGCCCCGGCTTTGCAGCTGTGTTATCGTGGGAGTTCTTGATGGGTAAATAAATGGAGATGTGACTGCCTTTTGTGTTTTGCTAACTGATCTTGAACTATCAGTGCGTTTGTCTCTGGAAGTGAACCACTGATGGCAACGTGTAGGCTAGATTGCAGCGCATACTGTTTGCTCTCTTGAGGATCCTGTCTGTAGGACCCTGCATAAAATGCTTACAATGGTTATATTTGCCTGCGCTAGCAGTTTCTGTTGCTGCTTGCTCTCTTTGTAGAGTTGAACCAAGGATAGCAATGGCCAGGTTTCCCTTTATTTTGAGCAAAGTCCTTCCCAAATAGAGGTAGGGTGAAGGAAGCAGTCCCGTGGTGTTAAAATGCACTCACCCTTCAGTTGGAAATGGCCTTGGAGTAGTGGACTTCACGGAGAGCAGCCAGCAGAGTGGTTTGGGTGGAGTTGCATTAAGGCTAAAGCTGAGGCATGGAGAGCTGCCTGTTTGATGTGTGCACTGAGGATGCAGCTGTTGATCCTGTTTTACACTAACATTAAACTCCCGCATTTCTCCTACAGCCCGTTGGTAAATGTGGGCTACAATGGTGTAACACTGGAAATTTTTGTGGCATTTATATAGAGTGTTTATGAAAAGAAGAGATACTTGTATCTTATTTACTCATTCATGACAAAATATTCATGCATATATATGTATACAGGATTTAACTGTTTTGTTTGGGGAATTTGTTAGCAATATTTCTACAACTATAAAATTTCTTAACTATGTATGTACTTGTACTGTATCTGTAAAAGTATATTTCCTTTAAAAAAAAAAAAATCTATTTTGTTTGGGGTTACACAGCACGTAGGTTAATGAAACCTGGATGGTTAAACCATGAAGTTCATTGTCCGGTATGATGTGCATGCCAATGGTTTGCCTGAGTTAGAACAGTGATTAGACAAAGTCACAGGGCAAAACCAATAAAACTTCAAGTATTTCTGGGCTGCTTATAAGAGGAAGCTGGATAAATATCGCTGTATGTTTACCCTACTGCTGTCATTTTTTCCCTGAGCTTTATTATTAACCAGCGTTAGATACAGGATATTGGGCTACTCACGTTGTTGGTCTATCCCAGTACAGCCGTCCTTATGTTCTGTAGTCGGGTTCCAGCACGCTCAGGGTACATGCCATCGTTATCTCTGGAGCAAACTTCTTCAGTTTATCTCAAAGAACTAAATGTGCTGCATTGGGAAAACTGACATATCTTCTTTACGTCTTTTAACTGAGGGGAAATGGTTGAGTGCTGATGAAATCTAGTTTTCTGTCCCTTTTTCATTTGCTGCTAACATGCTTCAGACATTTTAACTGAAACATCTCATAATTGTTCTCAGATCCAAAGCTACAAAATATTTGGTAAACGTGAGGTAGCTTCATTTGGAACTTGGTTTGGAGTGTCATCACTTGAAAATTGAATGGAAAAATAAATCTGCTTTAGATTAAAGTATTTAGTATATTGAGCATATGAGCAGCTTAACTTCACAATGTTGTTTGTATCAGCAGAATGCTTTATTCAGCTTCAAAAGCCAAGGAGATGTGGATTTACTTTGCCTGTGGTCCCTTATATCTTTGCAAAGCAGAATAAATGAGTGCTTCCGGGGTTGTACAGTTCTTTTCAAGTGACTCTCTGGCCTTTTACATTCTCCTTACTAAAGCTGTAAATGGTTGAAATATCACAGCCAAGAAAGTCCATCTCAAGGAATTGACTATGTGGTGTGGTGAAGAAGATAAAGCTGGTAGGAGTCTTGTGGTAGCATAATGCTGCCTGTCTTTAAAATAAATACTGAAGAGAAAAATCCTGAACACCTTTCACCCTCCCTCACCCCAAACTGCAGGAATTAAGTTTTCTTCTATTCAGTTTGGCATATTATGTGTATTTTAGCATATATGTACTCCAGTAATGTATGGTCCAAGTTAATTTGTCATTTTGTCTCATTGCTTATGAATATGTAGGATTGATCACTGTCTTGGTGAAAGCCTTATCCTGTGGATGTGGCAATTCACTGTCCGATATTCTCTGTTTGCTTGAAGGTTTATAGTGGGCAGCTGAGCTCCTTGAAGTACTTTTCTTTGGGATAGGAGGTAGATCTCTAAAGTGCTGGGAGCTCTGTCTTTTTGTCTTTCATCACTTGATTAATGCCAAATTTTGTTTTGGATATCTGGTGTTTTTCCTGCCCAAAGCTTACTACTGTAGGCTAACAGTAGTAATTTTATTTCATTTATATGTTGTTTTATGACCATTTAAAACAAAAGTAATTTACTTCAAGATGGCTGCATGACAGAGTTGGGTAACGCAAATCCTGTCTGTTGATTATGGAAGTAGATGACTGATATTTTTGTAAAGCAGTGCTGGCATATCTTTAAATATCAAGTGTTCTCTAGATGTGTATGGTTGTTAGTTGAGTGCTTGTGGATCTAATTAGATGAAAATCATGAGAGTGTGTATGTGTGTTTTATATCTGTGTGTGCAATGACAAGTCAAACAAATTGTCTTATCCGAGAGGCGACACTATACTAGAGCAACACACTGAAATTTTTCTGCAGCGAGTAGTAAAGTGATAAAGAGGCAAGGGTTTCTTGAGGGCTTTGCTGTTAGCTTGCAATGGTGTTAGAACTTGTAAGACTAAATTTGTAAGACCAAAGGAAAAAAAAAACCTGCAGCAATGTCTTGCTTGAGGCTAAAGTACAGAAGACTAAAATAAACTTTTGTAACTTTTTTCAGATCATCTTGTAATGGAAGAAAATGGAGCTAACCATGACATCACTATGGAAGGATCTAATGATTTGTTCATAGGCAACTGTAATAGTACAGGAGAGTCAGAAACAAATGATCGGATTTTTCAGGTGAGGTATGAATGTCCTGTCTTTGTAGATGCTTTCTTTACGTCCTCTCTGATGAATTTACAGTATGATATTTCATCAACGTGGTTTTTCTTGCCTTATAGTAATACATTGTGTCTTTTTAAAAAAGTACAAAAGTTCCTTCCCTTAGATTCTTGTGCTATTCAGTTTTGAACTGATGAATATCCAGATGTTACGTGTAATGACAACATTTTAGTAATTGTATCAATAGATCTCGTTATAGTGCTGAAGAAATATATGTTTTATTGTGTTAACAAAATCCTTTAATAAAAGAATACTTGATGACATGCCTTGGAGTAGTGTTCAGAACACTTGAAAATCAGGTCAAATTGCTTAGTGACCAAATGTAGCAAATAAGAATCCAGGGACACAGGACATCTGTGTAGCTATTGGGGAGGGGCAGTCTTTAATGTATTTATTATCAAATGTAGCTAGATATTCCTGGTCAGAGAGATTTCTGTGTGTAAATGTTCTGCAGATTACTTCTAACTAACATAAAATATCGTTCAGGTAGTCATTTAGTAGTGTGCTTACGGTCTCTGCACAATGTCTTTCACACAACTAGTGCCATTTATTTGTTGCTGCTTTTCTGGCGTAGTTTACAGTAGACAGTTTCGGCACAGAAGATTTATACCTGCAGAATTTTTGAGGTTGTTTGGCCCAGGTCTGACTTTAATAAAAAATTTAGAAACACTTTTCCCGACTCTTTGGATTTGTAGTTTACAAATTTTTGCAGCAGAAACGTCAGAGTTGTTCGTGTGATTGCTGCAAGAGATACGACAAATCGCATTGCTTGCATTGGCCAAATGACAGCCTGACATGATATTTTACACAAGGGCTGCCTATTTTCCATTATTTTTACATGTTTAATATTTGAGTTGTCAGTTTCAACAAGACAGATATTTGTGCTTTAACATGTAAATATAATGAAAATGGGATGTGCTGTAAGACCTTGATTCTGCAAGCTTGATGAGAATAAGCTCTGAGTACCTATTTTTTGAGACTTGCAAAATCTGATTCTTGATCTTGCACTGTATAATTCTTGGACTTGAATTGGTGGTTTTGTGTTGCTTGTGTTTCTTCTGTGGTAAAGAATTAAGAAAGTGTACAGAGATCTTTGTCTTCATAGCTAAATGCATGCATCTAAAGGCTGAGTGGAATAGTATCTAGGATTTCTTTTGAAGTCAAATCAAGTTGGTGGATGTTTTACAGTTTTGTTTTTGGTATAAGTTCTCTCAGTTTCTGGGTAGACTTGAGATATTTTAAAGTCACGAGTGGTCTTGGGGAACAGATTTTGGGCACAAGGGATTTTCTTTCCCCTTAGTAGAGAGAGTTTGTTCTAGGAAACAGAAATATGAATACATTTTCAGCATGGAAATAGAAAAAAAAATAGAACTGCTAGTGTTAACTAGTAGCCTCTTGATCAGAAGGACAGGAGCTCCCTCTGAGTATACAATAGAGCACACTGGTTTTAAATGCTCTTTTCTTTTTCTTTTTTTTTTTTCCTCCATAGAAATTGCTACTCAAGATTAAAGTACATTTTACTGTGTTTCCTCTGTGAAAGCATCTAACCTGCATGGATTCCAGGGATCCGTTGTTTGGACAGAGTGACTCTCCCGCAGCCTTGCCTATCGCAGTACGCCTCTTGGGCAGTTCATCGTCGGCTGCGCCTGCGCGGCCACCCCAGCCACAGCCTCACTCCGCAGAGGAGTTCCACGTGGTAGACCAAACCGGGCAGCCTCTCTATGAGCTGCAGCCCCTCGGAGGGCCCAGTGCGCCGATGGTGAGTGTGTCTGAAACAGGGCAGTTGGTGTATCACAGACGAGGGAGCTCTTTGAAGAACTCTTTTACATGGTGCTTGTTTGTTGTAACAGCAGCGGATTCAAACTTTATCTCTAGCAACAAGGTGAAACTTTTCAGTGGTTCAGTTCATGCTTCAGTTGCCCTACCTCAGGTAGGCAAATCCTGTCTCCAGCCATTACTAATTTTGTTAAACAACAACTTATGTCTTTTCTCATTGTCAAGCCTGGATGTTATTGTGTGATGAGATCTCATACTTCTACCGCTGCTGCTTTCTCGATATTGCTTGGATAAGTCTCTCTGGTTTTTTTGGGGGGATTGGAACGTTAGCAATAAGCTAACCCATTATGTCTCTCCTTCTCCCCTCGCCCTGAACTAATTTGCTTAAAACATCGCTTCGTAATTCTTAACAATTCTTTTGTAAAACAGTAACTCTCTCACCCAGAGGATTTGGTTGGCATGTGTTGTACTGGCACTAAAACACACTTCACCCTTTTAAAGTGTAATAAATCAGAAACAAGATGATATTTTATGTTATTCTAGGTTTTATAACATTGTTGGGAACAAATCCTTGGTAGTTATGGGAAAATTTACCATAAGGATTTGTTTAAGTTTTCCAGAATTCTAGGAGATTTCATTTACAATTTTTTTTTAAAGTCCTGGAGCTTTTCTTGTATCTGCTTTTGCATAAAATGTTGCCCATAGAGGTCAGTTTCTTAGGGTTAAAAGTGAAAATTTTTATATGTTGTGTTTAATTCTGCTAGTCCATGAATGGGGTTACAGTGAATCCAGCTATGAATGGCTTTCAGGTTTTTGATAGCTTTAATAATAGTGTTGTAAATTTCAAATAAATGTGTAGTTTGTTGTAGAATCTGGTACGTTGATTTTTTTCTTTCTCTCCTTTAATCAATTAAAGGGTTATTTTAAAAGGGGGAAAGTAATTTTAAGGAACTGACAGTTAAGTAGGCAGTTTCCTTATTATGTGAAATCAAGTTAATTTACAGGCCCGAATTCCAACCAAAATATTTCCTGTTCTGGTAATAAGCAAGCCCAGTTGTGCTGCATGATGATCACTGTACAAACTGGTGCCATTCATGCTTTTGTGTGATTGCCTTACAGATGATTGTTGCCAGCCAGTCAGAAAATGGACAGGTGCTGCATGTCATTCCTTCTGCCCAGCCAGGAATGGCCCAAGTGATTATTCCTCAAGGTCAACTTCTGGATGTGACCAGCACGCAGGGTGAGTTTATCCTGTGGGACTTGAGGGTGTGTGTTCCTGTGACTAAGCACATTCTGCATGATCTCTTTTTAAGCACCTTGTTTGTATGTGTTTCCTTTCCTTTCCTTAGTCAGTTATAAGACAAAAATAGATACTTACTGAATCTGCTTTCTGACTATGAATCTGGCACCCCACACACCACATTTTCTGTGGACAAAAGCCTTATGAAATAAGAGCTATTATGCTCGATTTAGATATGTGATGGATAAATTGAGATACCAAGCACAAAGCTGCTTCTTGCCTTATTTACCATTAATAAGGATATTTTGTGCCAAGTCATACTGCTGTACTGTCAACTTCAAATTTTCGCTGTCTGTTTACTTCATTTTGAGTGGAGTAGTTAATTCATGTAATGCAGATGGAAGAGTTCACGTTCTTCAGGTCTGTTCCAGAGATGACTGGTGTTGATGCATCTTTTGTGAAGCCAGGAATGAAGTACCTAGGTAGAAATTCGGTTCCCAATGAAGAAAATGAGATGTAACTTTTACTTCATTGCTAAATTTTTTCTCCTCTGGGTGTTCGTGGTCATATTTTAAGTATGTGGTGAGATGCACAACTAGAAGTGCGAATTTTAAGCTTTTCTCTAGAAAAGGGACATACTGAAATCTGAAAGCATTGATTATTTATCTGCAAGCCTTGCTGGGTGGCAAAATGCCATGTACTAGTTTACACTCACAGAATAAGACTGAGAACTACGTTGTCACATTTTTGGTAAACTCTTCAAGTTTTTTTTTAACTGTTTTTGCATTTCCTGTATAAAATTCTCAAAATCTGAGCAAATTCTCAAAATCTGAGCGCTAGTGCTCCTGTCTAATGACAACTCAAAGGTAAGACTAGAGTCCTGATGCTGGGTGGATAAAAAAAAAGAGTTGGGAATCAAGTCATGAGGCAGCCTTTTTCACTTACAGTTGGAATATGGTTTCATGACCTTTCATTGAAAGGCTTGCTCCCACCCTAATGGTTATCCTTCCCTCCATCTCCACCTGCTCTTGCAGGGGTAAAACCACTGTTTGGTTACAGTGTAGTCTTAAATGACTTTAAGCTGTCTGTGAGCTTTCAGTTACTAAAGAATTGTTGCTACTTTTTGTAGGCAATAAGTTGCAATGCTGAATAGTGGTTTTGTATTCCCATTTTTCATCCTACATGGGGCTTCCTGTTTGTGAATAGCTCAGTTTCACAGTATTTGAATATATGTTCTGCAACGGTGTTGTGGGGTATTTTGTGCATTTTTGGGGTTTTGTTTGTTTGTTTGCTTTTTTCCTAGAGACTTACTGTGTAAAAGACTTTGTAGTTATTTGGTCTTTAAAAGACAGTTAGGAAGATTTGTCAGTGGTTTACTATGGAGATTAAAGGGGAAGGAGAATGGACTGTCAGTCCTTGAGTTTCACTTGCCTGCAAGTGGTGGTAATGCATGAAATGGCACAGGCTTCAGAGTAGACCTTAGTGTCTTAAGGGCACGTCTACGTAGAAGGAACCAGTTCTCTGAGCTTTGAGCCAGAGTGTTGTTACTCTGAGGTGTGCACTTATGAATCTTCTGGCACAAGCTTTCTAGTGGAGTAATTTCCGTACTGAGTCAATAGCTTATCACTCTCGGGATGGGGGAAAGAAGCTTTCATAATTGAAGGACAAAAATCCCGCATCTAAAGAGAGCACCCCTTTCTTTATGTTGAGACCAAAGTATCAAATGTCTGCTTTCACAGTTTTCTGTTATGTTTTGGTTTCACTATACACACAGGCTTCAATCTAACAGTATTTTTTGGCTTACGGATTACTCCCTGTTATCAAGAAAGGCTAAAACATTTGTTCTAACAGCATGTCAGATTCAGTTACAAGAGGCCTGTTTCTTGTTTAGGTGTTCTTTTCGAAGTACAAACCAGTATCGTAATCTCCTTTTTTCTTTATTTTAAAAGCAGCCAGTGTGTGATTTGCAGCTGAACAAAATAGTTGTGCAATCCTGTATGGATTTGTGGAAATGTAAAGCAGAGTAATTTACAAGTTGTTCTGGTTATTTGCTTTGTTGTGGAAGGATTGATTAGCAGTAGCATGATTACCAAAGTCCTTGAGTACAAACAACCTTATCATGTGTATCTTCATATGTGTGCCTAGAGTTTAAGTATTGATACACAACTATTAAACTACTTTATCATCTAGAAATCTTATCTCGTATGTCAAAATGCTTGCTTTTCCAATACACAGAGTTTAATCATAGCTTGTCATTTCCCCATTCTGAGTTCAGTTATTAACCAGGCGGATGTTTTATTTTTGCAAAGATGTTTCGGAAGAGAAGTGTGGTGATGGGAACTTGCAGACTGTGGCGGTGGCTGCTATAGCGGACAGTGCAAGCGGTTACATTCTCCATCCGCAGGCATCTCTCACTGTATCGAAAAAAACAACCACCAGGTAGGTCAGGAGTTAAAAGGATGAACAATCACTTTGATCCAGTGTTAGTACTGCCTTTTTTTCTTGCAGTTTCTTTTTGCAATGGTTATCACAAAATTACCATAGAATAGAGGTTATGAAGCCTTAGTATTAGTGAATGATGTGTTGCTAACTGTGTTTGCAGGCAGCTTTTTTTATGTGCCAGAGAAGTGGAAAAAGCAATTAAAGTACCTGTATTCGACAGATAGTTGGATATATTCTGACCAGAGCAATAGGTGGCCATTTAAAGTAGCACAGTGCAAATTACTGAAATTACTCCAAATAAACACTGATAGTGCCACCCAAGAGTTGAGAGTGATTCAGTGAAGGAACTGCAGGGAAAGTTGAAGTTTGAGGGAGCAGAGTTTCTTGTATAGTAAAACCTATATAAACCATCCTCCCACAAGAAGGGTTGATTGGAGAGATTTAATTTTTTAGATAGAGATTTCAATAGTTGGCATTAACAGGGAGAGCCTAATCTTTGTTCTCTGGATAACTTCTTCAGCTTCCTTTGATAAAATATGAGAAAGCAGGTGCCAACAGTGTGTTTCGGTGGAACATGTAGACAGGCAGATTGGTTAGCAAAGTTTCTAAAGTTAAAATAGTTACCTTTTTCTTCTCTTGATATCCACCTGATTCTGTCCCTGTGCTAAGTGATGCCTACTGTTTTAATTCCTGAATACTCTTGGATTCTTTTTTGCTTAAAAACAACCCCAAAAACCAAAACAACAAAAAAAAACCCAAACCAAAACCCCGCAAAGATGATGTCTGTCCTGTGGGGACTGCAGGCTGGCTTTGCATTGGTTTATGCTCTTTTGAAATAGAGACATGGAAGAGGTTGGAATAATCTCACTACAGCACAAATTATACATATTCAAGAAACATTTAAAGTGAAGAGAAACAGTTTGTGAATGGATTTTATGAACACAGTCTGTACATGTTAGAAAATAATCCTGGAAAAGAGATGTATTTGTACAGACAGGAGGTGATGCACTTGAGTTTTGCAATAATAAACATTGAGTAAGCATTGTTTCTGCCCCAGGATTTAGGGAATGGAGAAACTAGATACTTAAAGTAGTTATTGGAGCTGGTTTTCAGTAATTTAAAATATACTAAAATTTGCAGCATTTAGCAAGTGTTTGATATTGGTTTTAATCTTTAGCATTCTAACATCAGTCTGTGTAAGAAAATTGTCAGGGCAATCAATTGGTCTATTTCACCGTGTTTTGTCTGTTTTGTCAAGCAACAGTACTGTGAATACTGAATGCTCAGAGGTCGTCTTGAATGTAGAAAACAGTGGGTGTTTTAAATACTTATATTTACTGTGAATTATTTTAACAATGAAATAGAATATGGGGAAAATAAGCCCCAGTTTTTTAAGGCAAGTTGATACAATATCTGGTTTTGATCATATGCTGTAGGGTTATACGTAATGCATTGATCTGTTACCTGTAGTTGAAACTAAATTGTTGCTTTCCTGAATGTCTGTATAGACTTTTACAATTTTTTTTTTTTTTTTTTTTCCCCCCCTCAGGGTAGTGGAAGATCCCTTTCCCAGCCCTCTCCAGCCATTGCCACCAAATACACCTGCATGGGCGCGCCGTCTCAGGAACTGTGAGGTGGGCTGCAAAGCATTCTGACTTGATATTTTATCATCTAGATCTAAGATATTGGTCCTATTCCATGAAAGGAATAATGTTCGTAGTTGTAGAAGCAGTGTTCAAGCTTCCTGATATTATGAGATAGTACTGGTACTACTGGTACTACTAGTGCTATGGAATCCCTTCCTTTTTTGGGAATACTAGAGTAACTGACCATCAACAGCTCCTGAAGCAAAAAACGTGCTTCTGAAATCTCGATGCCATACAACCCTGGGAAAAGCCACTGATCCACACTTTGTATGCCGTGTTAGAGTTCGCTCTTGAACTACAGTGCACGCTCTGTTGTCTTCTGCTGAGCAAACTTTTTTGTTGCCCTTAGTGATCCATTAATTAAAGAATAAAATTGTTTTTGTATGGCCTAAGTCTGCAACTGTTCATATTGGTTTATGTTGTCACTTAGAAATCAAAATCCATGTGACTTGCCAGGGTCAAGTCTGGGACTTGACAGAGCACCTTAATGCCAATGTTTTACTAGGGATTTCTATTTTAGGTATTCTCACAGGTTTTTGGTAGTGGTTTTTGTTTTGGTTTGGTTTTTGTACCAGCATGGTTACTCATGCTTGGTTTCTTTTTTGTTAAAAAATGCTCTGTCTTTATTCCCTATGATGGCTTTTGACCTAAACGGAACTCTCTTTATTTGCATATTGTTAGATGTTTGCAGAACTGTCCTGATGACTGGGACGATATCAACAGCTAGAATGCATCATGAATCACTTCAAAGGAAAGGAGGGGAGATGGGAAGATTCTTGAGAGATCACCTATCCCTTCCTCCTGCTACCAGACTCTTCCTGATAGATGTTGATTTTACTTTCTTTTAATACTTTTTTAAAGAAAAACTCATACTCTTTCTAGCCCGTTCCCCTCTTTAGTTATCCCTACCATTTGAGGTTTTTCCTATTGGCTTGGCCACTGATAACTGGAAATTGCAGTTGCAGGGACTTAGAAATGAAATCTCTTTCTGTATCCACTTCGAAATAATTTTTAAATTAACTAACTTTTTGTTATACGCCTTTTATTTCATATAAATGGTGTTGTCCACTATTATATCAACTTAAACATTAAGAGGTCAGAAAATCAATAACGCTAATTCTTCCATGGTCGAGATACTGTTTTCACAGAATAAATGAGTCAATTCAAATGGCCAGTTAGTTGTTAAAGTCCAGTAAGATGTGTAACACCTGTTACTGTGTTTTTAGCACTATGTGGCACATACTCTCTTGTCTTAACATCAATGTAATGTAGCTTATCTGAATCATTTATTATTGTTTTCATTTTATAGGAGGACTTGTATTATGGTCTGCTTGGTCTATATGAATCTATTACAAGAAATTTCACCTGCAAATTCACAGCAGCAGCATTTATAGAAGAGTTCTTACTTTTAAAGAAAAGGAAATCAAAATACTGTCTGTTTGGATGTGTTCTGTGGATATAAACATCTGCCTCTGCTGTTCAGCAGAACTATTGCCTGTATGCATTAATCCTCACTGTTCCTTTAAAAAAAAAAATATTTTGTTGCTGTTCTCCCTGCAGAGTCTGCTCATCCAAGCAGGAATAACCCAAATTCTCTTTCTTCTTGTGTGTTATCAGCAGAGTTGCTTTGCTGAGTTTGTCAGTTACACAGCGTAAATCCACTGGAGACTGCTAGAATGCATGTGCCTTTTCATGGGCACAGACTAGAGACAATGGGATTTTGAGGTGTCATTTATCTTTCAGGTGTGACTGTCTTGCAGAATGTTTTGTTACTAGTAACAGGATAGAAGGGTCCAACTGGTATTTGGAGATCTAGCAGGTAAATGTGGCAACTCACAATTCCATTCTTTCAGTCACTTGCCAGAATAGAAACAGACAGAGTGGAGGTTTGTGTGAATTTCACAGAAGATGCCAGCAGGTGAAACCATGGCGTAGCCTCGGTATGTGCTGCCAATTATGTATCCCAGGGAGCTGGCCAAGGCTGAACTCCAAAGGGCAATGACTCCTTTGGCAGTTAGTACTGCAGGCAAACACAGAGCAGTAAAAGCTGCAGCTGTCCAAAATTAGCGCTAAGCTCTGTGTTTGGTGTTGATTCCCTGACTGCCTTGAAATGTTCAGCTTACACTTGCTGTGCCTAGACAGTGTAATGCCTTGGTATCCTGCTGTTAGTTCACTCAAGGAAAACTGTAGTTTTGGTATGTGTGCCTCAGTATAAGCTTTTATGTACACTTGCTGAGATGAGGCCAGGTGAGAGAGAAGGAGTTGCTCCTTTATTTGGCTTGAAGCTTGGCTGGAGTTAAAGGGTTAGAAACTATTGGATTACTGCGGGGTAATTACGTTGTTAATAAAAAGTAGATTTTAAACAAAAAAAAAAAATCATTTTCTATAACCTGCTTAGTTTTCAGTGGTCTGATCAGAATGTGTTTCCAGCATGTGTCAGCACACAGAAATAGAGTGTAATTAAAAACTGTATTAATTAATCAACTGTACAAAGCTAAGCTCATTTATTTGTGTGGGGCAGATGGTCTCATTTGTTCATTTGTTCCTACTTGGGAAGCTCCTAGAGAGCAGGGATCCGGTGTGCTATATGTTTTTCTTCTCTTCTTCCCCTTCCACCAATTTTGGGAAAATGATCTATCTTGTGCAGAAGTAAAGCCAAATAGGAGACAGTGCCTTAACTGTTATCACTACTTTTCTGGCACAATAATTTTATCAGTCTTCTCTTATCTCCCTGGAATAAGATCAATGACCTATGTATAGTGACAGGTATAAGATGTGGAAGGAAAAAACGCTGATCACACAGTATTCACTGTCTGGAGTGGTACTGTAATCCCTCTCGCAAAAGGGGGCATCCCCCTTTACAGGTTTCTGTAAGGAAGGTACTTCTGGTACTTCTCAGGCTGCTTTGCTTCTCCTGGATTTTTCAGATCAAGTTTTGGACAGAAATCTTCTTTATAATTTCTGGCTAAACAACTGCCAGCTTCTCTTTCTCAGTACAGCTGTGTGAGTGCAGCCTGTGTAGACATTCTTAACTGCTGGAGCAGTGTGCTTGCAGCATAGTCAGCTGCTGAAGTGTAAGCAACTGGTATCTCAGAATGACTGATGCAGCCGGTGCATACATAACCCTCTGCTTTTGAGCTTGTGCTAGCAGCAACACCATGCCGGCCCAGTTCATTCACAAGATGTTAATTTGTTGACTTTAGGTCTTGCTAACCACAGACATTTTGTTTTTCTTAGGTGACTATGAGGCAGGTTTTATGCAGTTGTCACTGAAGTATTTGTGCGATAATGGTCTTGGAGAGACACTGTTGCTGCTTTTGTTGTCAGTATTATTTAAACATCTGGCTGCTCTGTTATTGAAGGTGGCAAAATAGATCCATCAGACTTTAGTACTTACTCACCATGCGTTTGCCCCACAGATATGCTGTAAGGCTGAGCTGGCAATCTACTCTGGGTGTTACTTCCAGCTGCTTGGTCAGCCTGGTCCTGAGCTACGTATGAACAGAAGTGACCATGGCGTTCTGAATTTGGATGGAAAGCCTTTCTCTGTCCCAGTGCTTTCGCTGTTTTCTGGCTGGCCCTGGTAGACCAGCACTGAACCAGCTGTGGTGGCTCTGAGTAGCTGAATAGCTGTCACAGGGGATGTTGTGAAGGCAGCAAGTTGTTTGTGGGCTTTCGGGGTTTTTTTGTTTGTTTTTTTTGTTTGTTTGTTTTTTACTTTGAGTCAGGTTAGACACAGTTTTTCTGGAGTTGCCCAGAGCTTAGCAGAGTTCATTGAAACTGTCATCAGTTTGCATGTGGGAAATCTGGTATATTGTGTTTCTGTGTATTGTTGAGAATCAAGAGTGCCTTGAAGATTGAGAGGGGTATTCATGAGACATTCAACTCCAAGTTAGTGCACTAAGTGGGTGAGGCGGTTACAGGTGGTATAAGCAGGTATATTCTGCTCCAGCTCAGTGCAGTGTGTGTGTGTTGAAGTACATGCATAGATATTTTTTAGTGCTTCAGAGATTCTCTGTGGGAATCAAGTGAAAATGTTCTCCTAAGGTGAATTTGTTTAGGAGGTGACTAACTGAAGTGTGTGTTGGGGGAGTGAAGTTGTCCTATGGAAATCAGAGTTGGCAGTAACTGTAATCTTTCAGGGCTTCTTCATGTACTTAGGGTCTTTTGAGTGCTGACAAACTCCTCACCTCAGTGGGGACTGCTCTGGTGTTAGATCCTATGGTAAATCTATTTGTGAGGATAATAGTGTGGGGAAAAAAAACACAAAACACCAAAAATCTGAGCCTGTGTCCTCACCTGCCAGAGTCCCTGACTGCTTTTGTTTTCTTGTGTAATGTTCAGCAGTCAGCTGGGTGATAATCCTATTATTTCACCTCCTTTCCATGCAGAAAATTGGGGACTCGTACCGCGGCTATTGTGTGAGCGAAACAGAATTAGAGAGTGTTCTAACGCTACACAAGCAGCAAACACAAAGTGTGTGGGGGACGCGCCAGTCTCCAAGCCCAGCCAAACCCGCCACACGGTTGATGTGGAAATCTCAGTATGTCCCATATGATGGGATCCCCTTTGTCAATGCAGGTAACTAACTTTTATTTTAATAACTACTTTCAAAATTTCAACATCAGTTGCCAACTGGCCATAAAGAAGGATCTTTATGGTGTTCCTTAGTGTTGACAAAGTCAAGGCACAAACATAAAAAAAGAGCAGCTTGGGTGACACTCTGAAGGAGTTTGTTTCCCTTAAACCACAGGCTTATGATTTGTTGTGATTAATTCCTTCTGTTCTTTAGAAATAAATCAGCTATGTACCATTTGATGGGGGTTCTTGTGATGAGATCTTTAGATGGAGGTCCCATCTGCTCTATCAGAACGTGAAAGTTCTCATAAGGGTAAGAGCTTGTTTGAGTATTCTTGCCTAACTTGGAGATCCTTTGAAGAGTTTGTTCCACAGGAGCCAATAAACTATTCAAATGGCACCGTTTAAAAAAATTAAATACCTTTAAAAAGCAAAATAAACATCAAATACCTCAGCAGACAGATTTTTTTTTTTTTTAAATGAATGTGCAGACTTTACAGGTTGGTAATTACATACTCAGCTCATGCAATGCATATGTGAAATTACTAAGAGTTCATTCAGATATGAAATGAACAGGTTTTAATTGTTATATAGAGATCATGAATGACTGGAATGTAGGTTATGTGCCTGTTTTTTTCTTTTTTTATGAAAGTAACTGAAAAATTGAGATGTTAGCACTAGTTTTAAAGCTTGAGCTGTAAATTGTGAGGTATAAGAAAGCTAAGAACAAAGCCAAAACAACTTACACTTTTGTTTTTTCCCCAAAATGCATATGAGACATCTTCAGTTTCCTGTAAGATCTGCCTGATAAATTAGTTGCCCCACAGTAAGATATTTAAAGCAAAAACACATGTAGATTTTTTTTAAAGTGTTGTAGACTAATAAAGACTCGGATAATTAAGTTGTAATATTTTTTGCTTTGCTCAGACCCCCAAACAGGCATTATGTGTATTTCTAACATGTTGCCTTTCCAATACGTTTAGATTTAGCTTATAACTCCTCTATGAAATTAATTAAAATCCTTTATACCTGTAGAGCAGAGGCTGTAAATATGATTTACTGAACTGCAGTTTAAATCCCAGATAACTGAATTCTAAACTGTGCAGGAGAAAAGTGTTGTTGTTGAGGAATTTATCCCTTCTGCATAAGTGGAACCAATCTGTAATACCTTCCTTGTTGTGCTTCAGCTGTGGGGAAATATAGAGAAGCTGGGTAGCTCCCTATAGTGTAAAACATGCACTAATCATCAAAATCTTGATTGTTATTTTTAATAAGAATTTTAAATAGTTGATACTTTTGTAAAACAAGGGCCCCATCAAATTGGTTTTGAGACTCCTATTAGCAAGGACTAGTTTAAAGCTGTTGAAGGCTTTTCAATCCTGGAACTTTGATTTTAAGTTTGTTTTTAAGAAAGAGACAAGATATCTGTTTGTTATACATAATTATTTTTTAAATTTCCTACTTCTTTATTTGCATTGATTTTTTTTTTTTTTTTTATTTTTTATTTTTTAATGTCACACTCTAAGGCAATAAATCATTGGGTATCTTATGGATACACATTATGTTGCTGTTGTAATACTTAAAAAGGCTTTGGTTATATCACTTGTGGTATAGGTAGCTCCTTGCCTGCATACTGGAGTATATGAATTATAAATAAAAGATAATTAAACATGACGTGGAAGAAATTTGGAAGAAGTTCCTTTCTTGACCACTTTAATGCTATGCCTGTTACCCCTTTCATTAGAGGTGTGACTGGAAGAAGTCACTTACTTCAAGTTTAGAGCTAAGTAATATTTGTTTAAGCCTGTCTGGTTTTGTGTGGGTATGCCACATCGAAACAGTGTTATTTAGCAGATAAGATAGGTCAGCCTTGCAAGTAAGAATTTATGGGACAGCATGGTCTAAAGTATTGATTTAAGACAGGAGGCTGGAAATAGCTGCTGACCTTTGATTTCAGCTGTAGATTTTCTCAGTTATTTTGGGGATTATGCTTCTCTTATGTTTATTACCAGCATTGTGCTCCTTTGGCAACTTGCAAGGCTTGTTAAGTAATCTTGTAAAGTATTGGTGTTCACCAGGGCAGAATCCAATATTTTGCCCTCATATACGTGGCAGGAGTGTTGTGAGGTGTAGTAAGTTTGGGAAATGCTTTGAAAATGCTCTGTGTTCCGTAGATGCTGTGAGAGAAGCATTTGCACTGTATTTGAATGCTTGCTACACTTAAGTGTTCTGCCTTCTGAAGAGTCTGATGGTAAACAGAAATAACCGTTTCGGAACTCTCATCTTTTCTGTAGTTACTGTTTTACTGTAATGGCTTCAGCGGTTTCTTGAATAAATAGAGTGCATTACTTTCTGTTCCCAGGAAGCAGAGCCATTGTAATGGAGTGCCAATATGGGCCAAGGAGGAAAGGGTTCCAGCCCAAAAAAGCTGTTGAGCAGGAAAGCACTTCTGGCCATCTGTACAAAGCCACTTGTCCAGCAAGGTAGGAACTGTCTATAAAGCTGGAAGAGCTACTCAGCATCCTAAGAAAGTGTCCTTTCTGTGAGACTTGACAAATCACTGTTTGGGGGTGGTAGCTGATACGCACTGTAGCTCTTAGCTTCGTCTCCTTGATAACTTGAGGTTGATATTCATTTAGAGGGAAGGAGGAAATGTGTCCTGTTAAACTGAGTAAGGCTGAGATTTGATAGGTTGCCTGGATCCAAAGTAGCAGTACATCAGGACATGAAAGACAACTGGGAATCATGCTCTGCCTGAGCATTAGTTAGTTATTGTGGTGTCCTTTAGTGACCATTTTTGGTCCTAAAACTTTGTCATCTTATTTGTTGTTTTTCCTTCAGGCTTTTAATTGCACTGATATCAGTCAATCAGCCTAATTTAGCAGATGTCCTGTTTGCTGAAGGAGTTACAGTTCTTCCTGTTCACTGGGGACTTTCTCCCTATCCAACACTAATGGGTTTTTTCCTTGTCCTTGACTATCCTCCTCGGTGCTTGTTCAATTTTTACTGAGCTAAGAGTGTGTTTACCTGGACAGTTGCAGCTAGGTATGTATGTGCTCAATTCTGGCTTCAGGCTGGGTGAACTACAGCCTGTTCAGCAATGGTGTTGTGCTTTTACTATACTGAGGGACAGAGGATTTTTGCTGAGGTGCAAAATCACTCTGGCTGAGTGGCTTCCAGACTGGAACAGAAGTGTGTCTATATGTATCCATCTGCATCCGTCTCTGTTAATGTGTCCTTAACAATTTTACAGTTCTCTTAGAGGCTCCTCATCCCCTGCAACACTCTGCTTGAACTTTTTCTATACTAATATCTGATATGAAGTTGCTGGGGTTTTTGCCTTCCCCCTGAGGGCAAAGTGTACTGAAGGAGAATTTTTTTTTTTTTTTTTTTTATTCCCCCTGCTCCTTGGAAGGATCTATATTAAAAAGGTTCAAAAGTTTCCGGAATACAGAGTTCCTACTGACCCTAAAATTGACAAGAAAATAATAAGAATGGAGCAGGAGAAAGCATTCAACATGCTGAAGAAGAACTTGATAGATGCTGGCGGTGTCCTCAGGTGAAACTTCCACTTTCTTATTTATCTTGACAAATGAAGCAAAAGAGAGCAATAATTTGCTTGGTTTGCTTTATTTTTCACTTAGTCGCTTTATTAAGGCTCTTGCTTAATATCAATAGTAAAAAAATCCCACAATGTCAGTAAGACTTCTGTGGTTCCGGAGTATTTAGTTTGGTAAATGTGTTAAGCACCAAGCTGTGGAACTTCAGCAGATATTTTCATGCAGGGAATAGATAGAAATAGTTGTATTATTTGGGAGTTTGAGCTGGTTTATTTTGCACTGAAAGATGCGAGAGGGCCCTGAGCTCTGAAAGACAGTATCTTCCAGCTCAGGGGCTGTAAAAACTTAAGTCACTCTCACTAGGTTGTTTGTGATTGTCGGACTGTTGCCCAAAGAGACTCATTTTTTTGCCTTTGCTTGAGAATTGTGTGTAGAAACTCTTTCCTTCTTGCCAGGTGGTATGTACAGTTACCCACTCAGCAAGCCCACCAATACCATGAAATGGAAACTTCCTGCCTCCCTTCTTCACCATCCCATTTTTCTGTGTCTCCTCCTGAGGAGGAGGAGGAAGTTGTTAGAGATGAGAACTGTACTCTACCTTCCCGACTTCATCCTCAAGTGGCAGACAAGATCCGAGAACTGGTGTCTCAGGGAATAGAGCAGGTCTATGCAGTGAGGAAGCAACTAAGGTACAGAACTGTCTGGCATGCTCTCGGTCTGTAGTGCTAGATCTACTTCTGCATTTGATTAATTTGGTTTGCAACTCAATGGCAGTGCTGATGCATTACTGAATATATTTCCCATTATGGCATGAGAATCTGTTTTTCCCAGCTTTTGTCTTCTCTTTCCATTTCATTGTAGGTAGCCACTAAGAGCTGCTGTCCTCTTTAAAGTTAATTGAATAAATGGGGATTTTTAATTCCAAACTCTGTAGCAGATGCACAAAGAACTGGGTCAGATGATCATCTAGCTTGCTCGTCTTGTCATTGCAACAAGGGGAGGGAGAAGGTGGCAGTGTCTATAACAGAGGGAAATAGCACAATATATTTTAAATATGCATATTTTAATGTCCTTTAACATGTGACAGAAAGTATGTGGAAAGAGAATTATTCAAGCCTGATGAAGTGCCAGAAAGACATAACCTGTCCTTCTTCCCCACTGTGAATGACATCAAGAACCACATTCATGAAGTGCAGAAGTCCCTGAGGAATGGCGAGATGGTGTATAATTCAGAAAGTATCCCAGCAACAGTACGTTGGCCTTTGTGTTTCTTTTTTATTTTTGGAATTAAAGACTGGAAATCTTATTTTTCATTTTTACCACTTAGCTGTATTTCATCCAAAATTCTCTATGACTTTATATTTCCAGCAGCAATATTTTCAGTGGAATCTCTGGCTGAGCAAGATTGAACTAAATGTGAATAAAACCTTCTGACCTTTTTCGGTATTTATCTCATCAGTATTAGATTGCTATTAGTTGATTGACAAATTATACTAGTGCTTCATGATGACTGCATGCACTGGAAGCGATGTGGTGTAGAAAAATTGGCACGCATCAGAAAATTTTATTCATGGCTTTGTCGTGTTTTGGAGAAGTTACTCCTACTTTTCTGTATCTGAAAAACAGGGATGAAGTATGTCTCAGATGCCACCTAAATTAGGGCTTGCACAACATTTTGAATGTATAAATATTAATAAATGCACTTTATGGCAAGTGAAGTAAGCATGAAGTAGATACTTCAGAATGCTCAGTAACACTTACAATGTTGTTCCTTAATTTTCTTCCACCTATTGAGTAATAAGGGATGCACAGTGATCCTAATTTTCCCAGTTATGAGGCTGACTGCTAAGGAATTGCTGATTTAAAATCAGCTTTGACACTGTACTGTTAAATCATGCTGTGTCATCAGTCTCTTCCCTCTCCCTCTACACTGCTCTTCGCCCAGGTGAGTGGGTGATACTTGTTAGCTAGCCAAATGGTTTGACTATTTTCTATTTTAAAGACTTTGAACTGTCATAAGCAGACTTTAGCCTTCCTGCTATAGTGCATGTTAAAAATCTTTTACAGTTTTTTGGGTTTTTTTTGTAAACCAAGAGCTCTCAAAATGCATAGTTAAAAGAAAGTGTAGTTTTACACACTGTTTTCCTACAGGGCCTGTATTGAGCCTATGTTTCTGTAGTAGGCAAACTTGGACACATTCTGAGAACTGAGATCTTTTTCCTTCCAGCTGCAGTGGACCACAGACAGTGGGAATGTTCTCACAGAAACAGTGACTGTTACCTTTGCGTCGCCACCTTCAGATGGTAGGACTGCATTAATAACTTAGCTGTCTCCACATGTGATTTGTTGTATTAGCTGTGTCACAGAAGTTCAGTTTCCTTCCAGAGAGGTTACTGTTATGTTCTGTCACTCAGCTGAACTTAATAAGGATTATTTTGATGTGTCTATTATGGCATAATTTTTTTAAACTATTTGACTGCATGTGTGGAAAAATATATGTAGTTGTGGTGGGGTTGGCAGAAGTGTGGAAATTTATAAATTTGTCTTTTATTTAGCACCCTCAAGCAACTGAAGATTTTAACGAGATGGTTATGTGGAAAGAATATTTTGCCTTGGGTGAAGGTGCTAGTAACACCTGTGTAGACAGAATTAAATTCCTACTGAACAGATATATCTGTCAGGGCACACAATACCCAGGAGCCAATGGGTACTTGAGTTCCTTGATGGTTTGTGTTTCACATGTGCTTAAACATCTTGCTAAAAAGGACTTGAATGCATATTGGGATTCCTGCTTCTCACAAAGTCATCGGCTTGATGAGTTCCACCTGCTAGGATCAGGCCCTGAAAAACGAACGCTGTATTTCTGCTGTCAGAATTCAGAGCACTCTTTTCCGTTTTTCTTAATGCTTAGAATAGAAATAGAAACACAGATGTTTAGTGGCAGCAGAGCCGTGAGATAGTTTCTTCAGTTCTTTATGGGATGTAACTTCTTTATTAACGTGCGAAGCCAAATAGCATCTCTTCCCAGCGATTGCTGAACCACCTAACAAAGTATTGAACTTCCTCCCACTCTGCTGCAAAAACAGAGTGTAGATTTCTATAGAAACTTGGTTTTATGCATTCATGGTTGAAGGTCTGGGGTTTTTTGTTTTGGTTTGGTTTTTTTGAAGATGCTAGTTACACTATTTTTCCTTTGTGGAAGGTAGGTTCCTGCTACTATTACTTTGACTTCAAAACATGTACTAAAACAAAATACAGGTGTTTGTAACTAGATCTACTTGCTACCCACGTAGTTGGGATTACATATAGGCTGAGATGCTCTGCTGGATCATGGTGGCTGATAATAAATTTAAAATGAGATTATTCTGCCCTTTTCCTCAGGTTTCAAGGATATTTTGTCTAGTGTGACACCAGAAGAACTTTCCTGCATGTTTGTGGATGCTTGCCCCATCCCTTGTTTAATAGGTTTGATATGAAACTCATCAGAAGAGTTGTTGGCTTTTAGCAGGGATATGATTGCAGCAAGGTGGAAGAGCCTAATTGTTTGCATATGTTAAGATAATGCTGCAGACTTCTTAGGTATTTTTAATCTCAGTGGCACTGCCAGCTTGTTTCCTCATTTAACTGGAACATGGTGGTGGGTACTTTTTGTTCCAGACAGCTGATAAAGTCTACAGGGACCAAAGGGGCGCTGCCACAGTTGTCATGTTTAAAGATTTACTCGTGTCAGCAGTTATGCTCCACTGTGGTTCTTGCCTGAAGAAGTCCTAATGTGTTTGGGTTTCTTTCTTCTTTGGTCCCTGTCACTCCCTGATCTATTTCTTATCTTTGTTGTAGCAGGAAAAATAAACCCCTAGAGGTTTGGCTCACTATGTGATTTCTCCTAAATGACTTGGTGAACCTGATTTACACGGAGCAGTTCCATGCACACCAGTGTGTTTACAGATAATAAAAAGGCCAATGTTGGGCTTTGTTTTGTTTGGGATTTTTTTAACTCTTATTTTACCTGTTGCTGCAATGGATCGATTTGAACTGGAAAGCATCATGTACGCTTAGTACTCTTAGGGTAGGCATTTCAGTGCTGACAACTGTCAGAGGACAAGAGGTAGATTTTTAGGCTCAGTTTGAATAGTGCCCCTCTTTTTTAAGGAAATCTTGTCTTTTAGGAAAAAAAGGAATTTGCAATATGAGCAGACTTACTGTGCTTAAGCCTGCATGTCTATGTTAATATTTCCATTACTGTGCTTTTATGGAGAGACACAGAATAGTTGTGCCTTCAGCAGCTGTGACAGAGCTCAGCAGGGATGACTTTTGGTATGAACTATCTAAGTGCTGGAAAAGGTTCAGGAAGACCAATTCCTGTTCTCTTTGTCTTTCACAGATAAATTTCTAAGGCAAAGCAGCCTATCAAATGTGTAAGCATCCATCCAGTGACATACGGAATTTTAAAGAAAGCTAGAGAATTGGATTTGTTTAGTTTTCTGCACATGTGCACCAATTCAGTGAATATAAGCAGATATTCTAATTCCAGCATATCTTGTCTCCACTTAAATATGTGGGTATGTGTTTGTCCATGTTGCAAACACATGTTTATAATTGTATTACAAGTCTAAGCAAAAAAAGAAGCCTGACTTTGGAAAAATCAGCTCTTATTAATGTATGTGAAGTGGTAGCAAGGAAAAACAACACTATCTTTTCAAACTACTGTTTGTATACATTTTCTTTTTTTTTTTTTTTTTTTTTCATTTCAACTTGTGCCGAATGTGGACAAGTTTACATTTAAGAAATCGAACAATAACAGAACTAAACCCAGTTGCTTGTTCTATTGTTGTGCAGAACTCCATATCTCCATGTGATACAGCTTTCTCTGTTCTCTCCTAGGTGTAAGAATCACTGTAACTATCAAACTTAAGTGTGTTCCGTTTTACATCTTTTATGAAGTATAATGACAAATGAGATAAAGTACCCTTTTTTTTTTTTTTTTAAACTTCCGGCATTCATACTGAATGCCCATGCAGTGTAAGGAGTGGGTAGATCAGGAATTGAACTATTAGCTTTATTCCTAGGCATCTTGGTGTAGAATACAACCTAAGGACAGAACTACCATCTCATCTCTTTCTACATGAGAATATTCATGTTTGCATATGGGTTCTCTCTATAGTATTAAAAAGAGCCTAAATATTTGATGTAGTTGTGTTCAAGGAGATCTATAGAGTGTATCTTAGTGGTCAGTTATGATAGAGAGTTACAGTTTGCAAATCAGTATATATGTTGAAAAACGTATCTCCACTCACTTAGATCGCTGGAAACTTTTGTATGATTTCCTGCTAGAAAGTTTTTTGTGATTGGCCATTCTCAATTTTTTTCCATTCACCAGGTTAATCTACATGCGCAGGGCAAGCTCTTCTTTTACAGTTATAGCAGTGAAACTGCGAAATAAGAGGCTAAGCCATGTCTACTTGTGTCTGGATAAATCTTATCCACAATGTTCTGGGTGGCTCAAACAGGAAATAGAATGATCCCATGGGAAGTTTTCTTGCAGAAATTGCTACAAGTGAATCTCAATTTTTACAAGTCTTCAGGAAATGTCATTCTTGCATTAAATAAGAATTTTGAGGATATGATGTAATCTGTAGGCTGAAAGGCCTCCAGATAAATGGACATTTGGTGTGATATTGCATAGAAGTTATCCTAATTCCACAAAGATGTTTGGAAGGGAGTGGTGAGACTTAGAGGATTTCCTATGTAGATTTTTATTTTGGAAGACAACACTTTCTTTTGATGCTTGTCTGTTATTGAGCCATTATTGACCCTGTACTGAGATGTATGTATTGTGAAATTATTTGATTGCTGCTTTGATAGGAATGTTTCAGCTTTTATGTTATAACTAGAAATTCAAAGCACAGGGTAGGTTGCAATTAATTTGCTCTCCAAAAAAAATTTATTGGTGCTTCCTTTTTTACTCTGAATAGGCACATACAATCTTCCTACAGTATTGTCTTTTTCTCGTGCTCAGCCTTTTTTCTTTAGCCTCCAAGTTATTCTGCAAAGAGAACAGCACATATGTAGATACATGTCTTTTATATGTCTATATTGAGATTGAAGGGGTTTGTTCAGTTCGCAGGGGAGGCTTTTAAATGGGAAGAAGAAATTTGTCGTAACTGTCTGCATCCTCTCTGTGGCACTGTAGGGAGCTCAGCAGGGGAGTCAGTCGTCACCAAAGCAGAATCCAGCCAGAGCGGGGAGTCCTTGCCACCAGAAACAGCTCAACTGTTGTCTTCGCTCTCTTCACTTCAGCCCAAGATATTTGCACAACTTCAGGTACAGTCAAGTCGTTTACAGAACATCAAATGTTCTGCGCTGGGAATGCTGAAGGCAAGCTGATAACAGCAAGTTCCCTCTCAGCTAATGATCCCAAATACTGGCTAGGTAGCATGGACTTTTAAATAGCTGTCAACTCTTACTTTGGCCTCTTTTGCATGTCACATTTAGCATATAACTGTGGTGCAGGGGATCCCACTGCCATCTTTTGACACTTTGAAGTTAGGGTCTCTTATGAAGGCCAACCCAAGAAGATAAAGGTGGTGGGCTTCTGCCTCAAACCAAGCATCTATTCATTTGCCACATGGCCCAGTCATTTCATAATGAAAATGTTGCAAAACTGAGGGGACATAAGTCAGACTTAATTATTCTTTTAAAATCCTCCTCCAGCCTCTTAAGAAAATATGTTAAAATCCTAAAACTGCTCCCAGCTTAGATCTGTGCACTTCCAGGTTGAAAGGCTGAAGAGTGGGGTAAGAATGTCATGCTAAAAGAGCTTCTTCTAAAGCTCATCTCCCTTCAAAGCTGACTCTCTTAGCCTTCTTCCCTAACTACTTCTTTGAAAAGCTACCTTCATACTTCCTAAACCCTGATAAAATACATGATCTCTTCCCTAGAAATAGAGTCTGCAGTAAGGTGCTGTTCTACTTGCCGTTTTCCTCTTTTTCTGGAGATAGCCTGGCTCCACCTCACTCTTTTTTTTTTTTTTTTTTTTTTTTTCTTTAAAGCAGTGTGCTTAGCTTTTAGTGCTCACCTCTTGTGGGAATGGGCAGTATCGGAGAATGATTTGACACTGAGTGTCAATTCAAAATTAGAGCTTTATGGTCATTACGCAGTCTTCTAGGTGCTGCTGGATACCATTGTCCTAATTGTTTTCTAATGCAACTTTAGCTTAGGGTTGCTGGGATTGACTGTTCAAAAGAGATGATGTATAGGAAGTCAGAAGCTATCCAGTTCCAGCATTGCAAAATACATGCCGCTAAATGCAAATTCCTCCTGCTGTAAATACGGGTATGTTCGTATTTCTGCATTCTCTTTCACAGGGATTACAGCTGCAGTCAACTCTTACCTCCACAAATGGATCAACAGCCCTGATAGCTGTAAATAACCATTCCCCTCCCAGCCCTGCAAGTCTCCTGGATTCCATAGGGAGTGCAATAACCAACCATTCTTTAGTACTTAGTCAAGGACACAGTCTGCAAGCGGGGGCTAGCCTAACACAGCATAGCGCTGCTGCCTCTGCTTTTGGGACTCCACCTGGCTCTGATCAGAGTCTGGTCACCATGGGCCAGTTGGTAGCAGTTGGAGGGGTAGATGACTCCAGAAGCCTAGAAGGAGGAGTCCATCAGATTCTCTTGGGAGATGTACAGACTATTCCAGTACGGATTGTGGACAGCCATCCAGCACTTAGTAAGTTGCAGTCTTTCCAATAATATGTAAATATAGAAAATACGGTGGATTTTGTTCTGTGTGTCTTGAAGAAAGGAGAGAAATGTGTTGATAAATGGGGAACTCCAGCGTAGACTTCTTTCAGCTGATTCTAATTAGTTTTTACGGTGAAAACAAGCTGACTGTAAAAGAAAAAAAAACAAAACAAAACAAAAAAACCACCAAACTGAGTTTTTGCTGTTAAATGATGACTTCTTAGTTAAACTACTTATCACTTTCTTTGACCACATACCAACTTATTTGATAAACACAATCTTTTTGCCAAAAATCCCAATATTTAACTAAAATTATGATCTTTAAAATAATTTTTTTAAAGGAAAATTAAGAATAGAAAATAACCAATATTGAATCTAGTTAGAACTCTTTGGAAAGAAATGTGGGGGTTTTGATGACTTCTTTCTTTGCACCAGCCCAGCAGATTTCTGAATTTTTTTTAATAAACTTTTGCTAGGATCGTGTAGCCATCAATATGCTTTAGCAGTAATCAGTTGGAGTTGCATGTAATTGCTTGGAATTTCAAACTTCTGTTTGAAATTACTTTTTAAAAAATACTTAATAAGCACCATAAATAACTTTCCCTCTATCAAAATAGAAGGCTCCTTAAAACTGGTGTTATCAAATATAGATACAGTCTTTGAATTCTCAAGCATGGAACCTGATTGAGAATGAAGGATTGCATTCTCAAAGAATGATTTCTAATTCTTGGTGAAGAAAACCTCTTAGATATGGGGCATATATAGATCAGTGCAGCATATCCTTTTGACTTTCCCGAGAGTCTGAAATGTTAGCTGTGCAATGCTTTATTATTTCTGTATTATATTATCTTTTCTTGTCATCTATGACTTCTAAAAAGATGACTCCTGAGTAGTTTTGCAGCAACATCTAGGTAAAGGTGTGCTAGATCATAGCCTACACCTTTGTAATGCCATAGTGATAATTATCTCCATATGTCCTGATGACTTTTGCAGGTCAGCAAAATGTAATTTGTACTAAATTCTGTAATATTCTGAAAATGGAAAGATAAGACTACATGAAGAAATAAAAAGAAAATAAAGGGTACATGAGGAAATATACTGAAATTCATACGTGTTAAAGTAATATTGGGATATTTTACTGTGATGATACTGTCAAAGTTAAATTTAAGGGGTTTTCTGCCTGCTGTACTTAAATGTCTGTGTAACTGGTTGTTTTTCCTTTTTATAATTGAAATTGACTAATCTCCTGAGAAATTCTGTTTTCATTCAGGGTAAAAGAATTTCAGAGAGGTTATCAAATGCGCCTCCTCCATTCAGTTGTTTAACCCATTTGTTCAATCTAGATATTGATGCTGCTCAAAAATTTTTGGAAGTGATGAGTTTTGTAAGTGAATTTTTAAAGAAATACTATTTTACGCAATAGAATTGTAGTCAAATATAAAATTCTATAACTGCAAGGACTAAACTCACTGTTCCTTTGGGATTTCCTTTTTTTTTCTGCTCAAGGTCTCAGTTTATCATCACCAGCCTGAATTTGGAAATTATGAGAATATTGGTGCCATTCCTAAGTTATATGGAGGAGTTGCCTATAAAATGCACAGATACTTTTTTTTTTTTCAAGAGGCAAGTTCTTTGTCTGGAGAGGAGGAGGACAAAAAACAGTCTAGACTGAAGAGAGAATAATGTTGCAGAGCTTATTTGGAGGAAACACCATATACTTGAACTCTAGCAGTTCAGGCAGTGTGTATATCAAGATATTTTTTTCTCCTGTGTGTGTGCATACGCTTACGCACATGTGCACTTGGTTAAAATTATTCTGTACATTCTGGATTTTCTCTTACCCAAGTGCTAACTTAAGAATAAGCTATTTCCTGCTGAAAATGTATGTGCAGTCATTGAGAAGTGGCCAATCATGCCTGAAGTGTAAGTCATTCTCTAAATCAGCATGCTTTAGAATTAATTTTTTTCGGCAATAGCACCTCCATTCCTCTTTCGCCTGGGGAAAAAAAAAAGATGGTAGCTTCATTTTTCCACGGGAAAGAGGAAAGACATTTTGTGTGAGCGTAATTTTATCTCTCCAAACATATTATTTTTTTAATAAAATGATTTAAATATTTTTACTTGAGGGGGCCCTTACTGCAGTAAATTCATGTCAACTTGCAATGTCTTATAGCACAGTAGAATGACATAACTGGCTGTCAAACTAAATAGCAGTTAACTTCACAAATGCCTTACCTATTAGCTTGAGTTCCTGTAATATTTTTCTTTTAAATGCATACAGTTATTGGGGCTGAAGGGTTATCAGTGGAGTGTGAACTTCAATGTTTGATTTTTGTTTTGTGTTTTAAGCTGAAGAAAATACAGAGGGTGTTATCTGTGTGAGCCAAGTTAAACAAGAACCAAGAGAAAAAGCATTGTCTGCGGAGCCAGATAAAATCAGAGACTGCCATAGTTCCTCACCTATTTAAATCTTTGAAGCCTGAAAGGATTTTTCAAATCGGAGAACTCTAAATGTCTTGGAAGGAAAGGCAGGTGCTCTCAAAGTAACGCCATTCTTTTTAAGCTGTATTGTGACATTCAGACTAGGCATATTTTACACTAGTTCTGACAGACAGCTGTTTTGATTCGTGACTGATGTGGCTCACTGCCAATTCCGGGTCATTCAATTGCCCTGTGGAACGCCACCTTTCTCTTCTGTTTCAAGTTTTGAGTAATTTGGATGGTATCCAAATGGCCCATTTTGGTCGACATTTCTGAAGGTCTTCTGCAGTTTAATTCCTTAGCTTTAGAATGCGGATCACAATGCTGGGTTTGCTTTTCTCCTTGAGACCCTCGACTGTTACGGCACTATAGAGACCATAGAATCTGCCAACTCCAAGACCACAAAATCCAACAGCAAAGTGTATCAATACAGCAATGGTTGTGACAAAATGAAGGTCCAAGATGCTAAATTTCAAAGTGATGAAGGACACGGATGCTTAAGAAAATGCAGCTTTGACCTGATCATAATGTTAATGGTGTGAAGATCAAGGAGAGGAGAAAGGTGAGGTTGCCAGGTGAACATAAGGTTGTATGATGAAGAAAGGTGTGTGAATTTTAACGGTGAATGTTTTCAGCTTTGACATCTTTAAACTTATGTTCTGGCTTTATAATGAGGTTCATTGCTGCATGCAGCCTTTGCAGTGGTGTACTATATTAGCAGTTGGTCATAACAACTAAAACCAGTTGTCTTGTCTCATGGAAAATGATTGATGCTGCCATTTCAGCTTATCTACCTTTTGCTTTATGCACTTATGCTGTCAGCTCAGATAAATATGATTTAGCCTGCTGCTGTTCATGATTTAGGGCTTATGGATACATTACTAACGAAGAGAGGCCCAAGAAAACAAAGCAAGTAATATAAATCCAAGCAATATGTGCAAGTGTGCTCTCACTATAACATTCAGAAAAAAACCTCATCTTTTTCAATGGTGGTAGCTTCTAAGACTGAAGTGGTCTGTATTACTTAAAATAATTACCAGGAATCTTTAAAAAACTAAATATGATAAAGAAATATGTTTTAGCAATATTTAAGCCAAAGCCATAATAAGTGAGAAGCACTGAGAGCCATAATAAGTGACAAGCACTGAGTTGTGTAATCTGTGACAGACATGTTTTTTTAAGGAAAAAAAATACGCCTACAAATAACTTGGCATCCATTTAAAGCAGTAAATGAAATGAAACTGATGCCAACATAGATATCAAGTTGAACATGACATTGTTTGTTTCAAATGTTGAATTCTTAGAGCAACATTCAGAGTATTTTGTATACAGCAATATCAGCAGTTCTGTTATTAGTTGCTACTAAGTGGGTGAGAACTTGATCATAAAATTAGATATTTTTTTCTGCATGCTGTACAAGAATGCAATCTGAGGACTTTCTCTTTTTCAGACTTAAAAAAAAGAAAAAAAAAAAAAAAAAAAAAGGAAAACAACCAAACCAAACCAGGAAAAAGATTAGTTCATTTTTGTAGAGGAGAAAGTGTTAGGAATATTATATGAACATGAAGATTAGAATTTTTAAGTTGTTAAATTTGTTAGCATACATTCAAGGCATTCACAAACATCATCTAAATAGTGGCCATTTGAAATTAATTTTTAATTTTCTTTTGAGTATTTAAAGCTAAAACTTTCAAAAGTCTCACATTGAACTTGGGTTCCTAATACCTTTACATGCAGCATCTGTTAGGTAGGTGCTATATCTTAGTCTTACCTTAAAATATATTAACTTCTGTGAGGTTAACTAACACTGTTAATGCTGTTCATTTAAAGCTAATGTTTGTGGGTTAGCTTAAATTAGAATTTTCCAACAGGATCATGCTCTTATTAAATAAGAGTGAATATTTTATCATGCAAGTGCATAGAGAATCTCCAGTTCTTTGGAGCCTCTCATATTTAGTTTCTACACTGACTTGTTTTGTGGTATGCCTTACTCATTTCTGGGTAGGTAATATCCCACAAAGTTCACCCTTTTGGGTTTTTGTTGTTGTTGTTGTTGTTAATTGTGAAAATATGTCCAAAACGGGTGTTCGCTGCTGCAGTCATAGTTCTGGAGCACACGGGCAGCAGTCACCTTTTCTTTTCCACCTCAGTTACTATATACCAGAATGGGTACCTCCTTCCATTCTCATGTGTTCAGTGATTCCATCACCTTCAGTTTTTCATAGAGTTTAAACTAATGCATTCCAAAGTACATCACCTTTCTCAATATTACTCATTTTTTGAGAATTGTTCCTCATTTTTGAGAATGCTTATTCTCAAAAGAATAAATTACAGCTAAAGATTACCAGCAAGAGGTTATTTCAGTTTTAGTTCTCTTCAAAGCAGACAATACATTTGTGGTTGGAGTAAAAGCTTAAGGAAAGAGAAGTTACATTTCCATCAGTTCTTGCTTAGTTCCCTCATTAACAGATCAGTTCTGTAACAGTCACTGTTCTTCCCACCATGAGCTACAGTCTCATCCTGTGCTGAACAATATTTCTGACGGTAATTCTATTTTTGGCTTAGTGCTCCCAGCTGGAGGAAATACTCTTTTAGTCCATCTTGAATTACAGGCTGTGAATTTAATTTTATAATCTACCCTGAAAACAATAGAACAAAAAGTTGGGAGAAATTTAAAGAAGCAGTAAAAAATTAGTTGTTTTTAAAAGCTGGGTATGAGAGTTGCAATTCTGTTCATCAAAAAATTTTATTTGAAATGCTTCTTCAGCCAATAGTCACATTTTCACAGAATTTTGGTTCTTTGTCTTCCAAATACATATTCCAGTTCATTACTGTGTTTATTTCTTAATTTAGCATAACCTTTCCTCTTTGAAAGAGTATGTTTACATTTGTTTTGTGCATGTTGCTAATGGAGGAACACAAACTCATCACCCATATCCAGTCTCTGTATTCAGCTTAACACCTTAGTTCACTAATGTCCACCTAAATTTTACAGAAAAGATTATTATGTATACAAAAAAAAATCACGAGTAAACAATACCACTTTCAATGCACTTAAATTTGTTTGCATAGAATACTCGGGGCTGGTTTTTCAGAGAAAGCTGTGTAGCTTGGTGCACAGTAGTTGGTTATTGCTTTGTGTTGGAATTGTAGGTGTTTTTCTGATGTTTACTTTGTTTTCTTGTGGTTTGTGTTCAAGCGCTTATTTTGCAAACCTACAAATCCTGAGCTTCTACAGTACTGTAAATGAAAAAATTATTTTCCAGTTTATCCTCGTTGTTGGTTACCCGTAACAGTGATTGGTTGGCTTGACAAGAAGGGCTGCGCTTATGTATGTGCATGCAAAAATAATTTTTTGCTAAAATGTAGAGAAGACATGAAAGGGCACACATCCATAGCTCTCATTCAAGGCTGGCAGCTTCTTGGATGGAAACCAGTAGTGTTAATGAGTCCTTTTCGTGCTGTTCAAAAATCCAGACTGGGTCATGTGGTATGAAGATTGTTGCAGTTTGTACAAAATTTAGAGACAAATGTCTGTATATGTATGTGTGTATATATATATTTATATAGTAACTTAATGTATAATATTCCTACTCAAATGTAAACTGCTTTTTCTTTTAAAGTAATGGTCTATGTTGTGGTTTTGGGGGCTCATGGGGAGAAATACAAGAGCTACTTGAGAGCAGTGGTTTCTGGGGATGAAGGGAGAATAAGTAGGACAGCTCCAGGGAGACCTGGTGGAAGAAAGTCCTGAAGGTGTGTGAGAAGCAAGGGTCCTGCAGGGAGGGCTGGAAGGGGCTGCACTGGGGGGGAGCTCCGGGGCCCTGGAAAGGGATTGCGAGCCCATCGCAAAGGCTCAGTGCAGTTCCTGAATCCATCCCAGCAGGTGATAGGGTGAGTTCATGGTAGGAATTTAAAGGTATGGAAGAAAAGGGAAGCCTGTCCTGCCCTCAAAACCAACAGAGCTGCTTGACTTTTGGTGAGTACCAGAGGCACCCATTCTTGTCTTCTAATACGAAGAAGAAGCTCTTCTTGGACCTTCAACCCAGGAGCATAGACTTTTCCTTTACATGTTACCAAGGAAAATACAGCTTTTCTTTCCAACTGAATTAACTTGCTGCTCTCCTCATCCCTCTGACTGCAGCTCTGTCTACCTCAAGCACGCTCAGTATCCACCCAAGTCTCTCTTCCTTCACACTTACGAGGGCTTCCACCCAAGTCCCATGCCCTCAGGCCCTCCAATTCCAAATGTTTTACTGTTACGCTGTTGAAGCAGCTGGTGAGTTCACTGCACAAGCGAACACTGGTGAAATTTGTTCCTGTCAGTTTTTCTTCCTGTCTCCCCAGGATCCAGTCCATATGTTCCTTTTAATTTCATTAAGTTTTTTCCTTGCTTGCTTTGGGGCTTATCATCCTTACCTGGATGTGTATCAGGCAGCCACATTTCACAGAACATTTGTTACATTCACAGCAACTGAAAAGATTTCAGAAAACAAGGAGAAAAGGATAATTTCTGCCAGCTGTTAAGGCTTTATACTGGGAAACCGGACTCTTTCATACCACTTGAGTTCCTGATTCTGGCTGTGGATAGTAGCTGGCTGTTGACTTGTCTGTCTGTTGGCAAACTTACAATTTGCTCCCTTAAGCCTATTCAAACAGATACGTTCTCAGAAGGTTAGGCAGGAAGAATCTGTTCCATTAGGGATAGAAAGTGTGGTATAGCTGAGGATGGCGCTGTGAAAAGTTACTGCTCTTCGTGGACCTCTGATGAGAAAATTCTCCTTGATCTGCCCTTCCCTTCTGAACAAAGCTTTTGTAGGAATAAACTTCAGAGCCTATCCCATCAGTAATGATTATCTTCTCCCAGCCACAGTGCATCTCATTAATGAATGAAAAAAGCGTTGTGTAAAACAGGCTGTGTTGATTTTTTTAGGTCAGAAGCTATCCAGCAGGTCTATCCAACAAGCATCAACTAAGGTATGATTTGGGGGGAAGAGGGGAAGGCAAAAATCTCGTCATATGACAGGAGTGTATGTGCATTTGTTTGTTTGTTTGTTTTTTCCAATGTAAGCTGTTGCACCTTAGTGTCTCATTGCACATGACAAATGATGTGAAATGAAGTGATTTTATGTGTTTTCTGGAGAGTCTTCAAAGGAGTGGTCATAAACAGTACTGCTGTATCACAGAAAGTATTAGTGGGTGTTTGTCATCTAGGGCCCCATCCTGTTCTAGTACAGAAGGGGTTTAAAAAGCCTGGAATGCCTTCTGGGGACAAATACCGAGTGTCCTTGTCCTAAGGAGTCTTCCCTGGACAGAAAACAAGGAGCATTGGATGCTGTGAGGGTAATTCTCATCAGTAATCTGTTAGCCCGTGCTAGACAGAAGAAAACTTGCAAAAGGCATGCATGTGATAACCTCTTCATGGAAAAAGTTACCTTTGGATGCTTGATAGTTTTAAGTGATATATGAGTAAGGGATTTTAGGGGGGGGGGGGGCGGGGAAGAAAATGCAGACATGAATATTGTTGTTTGCATGTAGTGCTTTAACACAGTTTTAATTACACTTGTTAAATGATGCAAATATTTTAAGGTACATATAATCAGATCTTTTAATGTGGATAATTGGAATTCATGTTTTTACTGCTATCCTTAGCTCTCTGCAGTGCAGCTCAGTTGGTCATTTGGCAGGTACTGGGCTTCTGCTAATGACAGCCTGCCTGTTTAAATAAGAGCGTGCTGTTCTAAGCAAATTAAATTTCTCGCTCCTCCTGATCTTTTTTCTAATAGAGATTGATAAGGCTCATAGGAGGATGAAAATCTGTTTGTAGTATAGTGATTTCGTAAGAGTTAATTTCTGGGTCCTCAGTATGGAGGAGCTAGAGAGCAAAAACTTACATACTGTTGGATCTGCCATTTGGTCATTTTTCTAACGTACTTGGATTTCTACAGCATAAGCTACCACTAAAATACTGTTAAAATTTTAGCTCTATCCTTTGGTTAACTATTGATAGTTTGGTGGTTCCAGGAAAGATCAGAGACTTGCTTCTGCTCTTTGTGGAATAGTCTTTGTCTCTAGATCCTGTTTAAAATGTAATTAGGTATGGCAATCAAATGGCAGCAGGAGAGCCAGAAACAGAGATGTGTGTATTGGCAGATCAGTGGGAGAGGGAGGAGTTCAGTCCTAGTGTCCTCATTCCAGACTAAGATTCTCTGTGCTAGTCCTGAATGCACCCCTTGAGAAACAGTGATGATTTGTCTTTGTGTTCTGACATAGCTGTTCTTTCTGCTTGCCCATTCAAGAAGTTGTACAAGCCTGCAAAGGACACGGAGATCATGAAGAAAGTGTGTAAGATCTTATGGGAGGACCTGCAGGAATGGAACAGAGGAGATTAAAGGTTGATGACATGACTTCTATAAAGCCCACATTCTTTGGTGGGAGGAAGAGGATTTCTCAATAGAGAATAAAAGTAAATCTTCCTTTTCCGAAGTATTAAAATTACTGTGTCTCTCTGATCTGCTTGACAAGATGCCTAGTGTTTGGACAGATCTCAATGTTTTTACGAGTATGTTAATGAATACTTATCCATGTATTGCCATCTTTGCATGTCATACTGAAACTGTAGGCCAGTGATGCCTCCCAGTCTTTGTATTGTCTGTGTATATTTTCTTAAAGTAAATGAAAGCTTGTTTTATAAAGAAACAGTGGAGAGCTTTTGTCTGAAGCCCTTTCAGATACATGCTTTTTACAGAGTAAGCTTTAACTGAAAGTGGATAATGTTGTATTTCTGCAGAAATTTCTTATGATGAAATGCTAGTTTATACTTCTAACCCTGTGATAACCTAAAACAACCAAAGCCTTTTCCAATTTTTTTTTTCTTTTTATCCAGAACAGGAAGCATTCCAAACTGTCCTTCAAAACCACCGTGTTCAGAGCCTCAAAGGTTTGGCACTTACGTTCCTCTGTAGGTGATCTTCCATCTATGCTGCAAATCACTGTGCTCAGGGTCTTCCATAAAAAAAGAACAGCAATTATAGAACCAGACTTGCACAGGGGAAGGGGTGGGACACAGGGATGACACCAGAATCCTTACTTACCACTTCTTCCATCACATGAGGGCACTTCCTTTTCATTTGCATAATCTGACCTGGTCACTTGACAGCATGTCAATAACAATATTTGCAAACGATAGTTTGATTTTAAGTATCTGTGTCACGTCAAGTCTAGATGTGACAAATTTTCTTTGTGCTTGGAATTTGCATTGGTTTAGTGAATGATTGGTGTCATAAATGGTCAAGTCTCAAGAACTGACAGAGCCTTTCGGCTGTGAATTTGGTCTTAATCTGAGCTCTAACTGAGCTAGGGAGAAATTCTGAGGCTGTGCCCATGTATTCTGCAGTACTTGTTGAGCAGAAGAAAAATCTTCAGTTTCTTCTGGCTCCCAAGAAGAGCTGCATCTGTGTTTCTACCTGATGCAGAGCTGTTCGTATTTATCTCCTCAAGGATGGCTCATGGAATTCTGCTTTGCAGCTTAAGGGAAGATAGAGGTCTCCCTGTATGAAAACTTGATGGTCAGTATAAACAATCCAAGTGAGTTGGGAGCACCTAAACAGTCACCTTCAAGTATGCTGTAATTTAAGCTGTGTTAGGATTGACAGCTGGTAAAAGGAATAAGCAACTGAAGAATATAATGGTAAAAGTAGGCATTCTTGCTCTTCACATAGTACCCTCCTCACATGGTACCTTTTCTTAAACATCTTGAGAGGAACACTGGTCAGCAGTGGGAGGAAAACAAATCTCAGTTTCTTCCCTCTCCCCCCCCAACTTACAGTTTAACAGTGGTTTCGCTAATTAGCCACGAATTTGGGCTAAAAAATAGCTTCTGTCCTAGATCTAAGTGTAAAGTGTTTAATTCCTAAAGGATCATGCTAAAAATTGAATTGTGCTTTGTCAGGTCACTGTTCTTTTAGACATAAATTTAACTTCTCACAGACGTTTCTCTTAAAGCTAAAATTAAATAGGAGGGAGAATTGGAAATTAATTATTTATGTTTATTACAGGTTGCAATTTTCAGTTTTCTGGAGTGTGCAGGTGTTTCCTCCTTGGCTCCTACTTTTAGCTCTTGGTTCACTATGTGTTGGATGTTTCCTCAGGATCACTTACCTCTGAGAGTACTCCAGATAATCGGCAAGAGACTAGAACAGAAGAGGAAGTGAAGTTTGTAAAAAGCTGCTTGCAGGAGATAGAAAGCTCTCAAAGTTACAGCTCAAGATTACAGTTTCTTCTGGCTGAAGTGGTTCAATTTAAATGGTAAATGTTTTTTTTAATATACACCTTCTTAATTATTGATTTTGGTGCTATTTATGTTCTGAGCTCACATCTAATAAAAGCTAAAATGGTAATCATGTATATTTGCTTTTATCTTTAGTGCACTAGTTATCTTCTGAATGCGAACTCGTGTAACAACTCCGTGTTCTTGGCTGTTGACAAAGCTGTTATCACATCTGAAGTGTTTTGTACGTGTAAGGAGATGGAGAAAGTGGAAACCTTGACCTTCTTACTTCCACTGAGAACAGATGATCTGTGGAAAGAGGGCTTTACCAGTTTTAAATCGGTATCTTCACAATAATTTGGTGGGTGCACAGGTTTTTCATGTCTGGTTCTAGTGCATGTCCAACTTTGAACATAATACAAAATACCTAAAATTACCTCTCACTGGCTTCCCCATATTTTTTTTTTCTCTTACCACTGTATTCGTACTCAGCACTTCTTGGGAGCGGGGGAATTGCTTTAACACTTCCTCATCTACCACTTTTCTGTCTTTCTCCCATTGCCTTTTTCTCCCACCCAGAGCAGCGCAGAAACAAAAATTTCTTTTTTTAAAAAACTGCTCTATCATCCTCAGTTTCCCATGCTTGGGGATGAATTTCCTCTCTGCTTTATTGTGCTGGAGGTTGATTCTTTGCATGACTGAAATGTAAGATGCTGTTATGTTTTGCTTGAGGAGGGGAAGATACTGGGGTGAACTCCACTGCCCCCTTCACTCCAGAAGTTCTTGCAGGAAGCACGTGCCACAGGTTTTACTCCTGCACCTGTGTCTCCAAACAGGCCAGCACGACTGCAAAGTTGTGCTGATGAGAGCAGCATCTTGCACTACATATACCAGCAAATTATCAGTACAAATAACTATGCTGCTCCCCCTTATATTGTTTTGAATCCAGATCAGTCTGTGGGTCTAGCCCATTGTGCACCCCACAAATGACTCTTTGGGCAACACTTGAAGGGGAGCACAGGAGATGGTCAGGAAGTTCTTAATCTCCAGATTTCAGATTATGCTTCTGTATTGGGTGCAGGTGCCCAGCTGTGGGTGGCGCTGTGGAGGACACAGCTGGTTCCAGCCAGCTCTGCAGTGGACCCACTGCAGGACGCAGCTGAGCTCATCAGTGAAGCTGGTGGCACCTCTGTGAAAGTGTATTGAAGAAAGGGCAAAATGCTGCTCATCAGAGAGGAGTGAAGAAGAAAGTGAAAGAAACAGTCCTCTGAGCATCAAGGTCAGAGGAGAAGGAGAAGGAGGAATTGCTTCAGGTGCTGTAGCTGGTATTTCCGTGCAGCCCACAGAGGACCCCGTGCTGGAGCAGGTGGAGGTTTCCTGAAGAAACTGCAGTCCACGAAAAGAGGCTACGCAGAAGCAGGCTTATGCTGAAGGACTGCAGCCTGTGGAGAGGACCCATGGTGGAGCAGGGGAAAAGCGTGAGGAGGATGGAGCGATAGAAAGGAGCTGTTACAGACTGACTGCAACCCCCCCATTCCCCTTTGCCCTGCTCTGCTTCAGGCAGGGGGGAGGTAGAGGAGTTGGGGGTGAAAGTGTGAAGTTGAGCCTGGGGAAAGAGGGGAGCATGAGGGCAAGGTGCTGTCTTAATTTGTATTTGTTTCTCACTATTTTAATCTATTTTAATTGACAATAAATCAAATTAATTTTCTGCACATTGAATCAAGTACTTGAAATTTATATCTGGACTCAAGTCACAATGGAAAATACTTAGTGATTTCCCTTTGATCACTGTGAGCCATTATTGCCTTTAATTTTTTAAGTAGGACACAAAATGGATCAAATTTTAATTTTCAAGAAGTCATTCTGTGTGTAGAAAGGAGTGCACCTTGTTTGACTCAGGAGTTGCATTTTTGCATGAATTCTGGTTAGGCCTTTCAAGTTCTGCTTATTCACCTTTGCACTAGAGTAAGTTACAGCTGCAGAGTCAACTCAGGAACAGGTCTAATCCATTACATTTCTGCTGGAGAAGAACACCAGCCCTATTTTTACAGGTCTGAGCACAGGAGAATCATTTGGAGGATGCTGCAGCAGTAGATTCTACTTTATCTACTTTGTAAGAACAACACTACCAGATGTTAAGGATGCAGCATCTTCACGGCATTATATCTAGCTGTGCTTCAGAAGGGGGCAAAGCTTGGGGTGAGTGGCATCTTTGGTGAAAGTACTGTTAATCTTGGGAAAAGAAATAAGCAGAGTTTGGGAATGAGATTTATATTCCTGTGCTTTTTAGAGATTATTTTCCTGAATGAGAAGGGAACTTCCTTAGAAGGTAAGTTTTGTATGTGGGTTCTTACACCGCCTACCAAAAATATCTGGCATTGGCCACCAAGGGTATCTAGACAGGGAACGAGGTGACATGATGCACTTAATGGTTTCTAATAGGGGCACTGTTTGGAATACAAAATTGATGGATAGCTTCCTAGCACTAGCTGAATTAATCCTTGATTTCTTCCCCTCTCTGCACATCTCCCTATGAAAGGAAGATTCTGTGTTAAACATGGTGAATTGTTAGTTGTCTGTATGGAGGACACAAAGCTATTTGTGGTGGATAAAAAAGACTTCTTTGATAAGAAATTAGATGAGCTTCAGAAAGGATTGCACTGTCATTATAACTTCATCAAGTAATTTCTTCTAATGGTATCACTCACTTTTGATTATTATCTTACTGTTTACTTATTGTATAATCTATTCCATAACTTTTCCTGGCTATGTCAAGGCCATAGAAGAAATGTATATAACAATTGTCTTTTCTCTTGAAGTTCTATGAAAGGGAAAGGAATTCCTCATTTTGCAGCTCTCAGGGACAGCCATGCTTGCTTAGCCACCAGCTGCTCGGGAAGAATACATGATTATCCATGCTCCCTAGCTACTAAAAAACTTTTGCACTGCAGTACTCCATAAATTTGTGAACTTGGATCAGGCAAAGCGAATTCGGCATCTTAAAAAAAAGAAAAAGAAAGAAAAAAAAAAAAAGGCAAACTACCCTGGAACCAAATTTAGCATCTTCAGGAGCTGTGGCCTAAGGTTTATCAGTTGCAATTGGAAAAAGATCAATGTTTTCATAGTGAAACGTGGTTTTATTCAGCTAGTCCAATCTATGAAAAAAGTGTCTCCATTCCTTTTATTTCAGACTTTTGAACTTCTTTGCAAAATTATCTGAGAGATCACTAGTGAGATTCGCTAATAACTGCAAAATTGAAAAGTTTCACTGTGGACAGGTGGTAACAAAAGATACCATAGAGTCAGCCAGCATAATTATCACTAGTAAGGTAAGATCTTACAGACATTAACCACAGGCTAATACTTTTGGTGGTATGCTGACATTTGTTCTGATCTTGCAAACAAAAATAGTGATTATGAGCCATTGCAGAAAGAACTGGGAAATAAAGCGCTTTGCAAAATACCAGTCTGTGGTGGTTTTGGTTTCTGTTGGCTTTGTCATGCTTTTACTTAGTGTTCAGCTCCTTTGCATACTCTGTGTAGTATCTGTTTTATCTGATCTCTTATGTAGAATAAGTTAAAATAAGTTAATAGTTACCACATAGAGCCTAATACACAAGTTCTTCATGTCAAGATATATGATATTTCATATATCTTCTAACAAATAGTTAAAGGGTTTGAATATTATTGGTAATGATCAGAAGACATTTGAGAGGAACTTGACATGTTCTACATTCACTCTTTTATCTGTGTTTTGCTTTTGGAATTGATGAATTCCCATTTCTTTGAGAGCAGTTATTAGCAATGAAGTGACTATTTTCAAATGAGCTATAGGTTCCTGACTGCAGCAGAAATTACTTCAGGTAGGGAAACTGGAACCATATTTAGTTTTGAGTGGCCAGAATTTCTGAAGAGAAGAGGCACAGGAGCCACCTCTGCACTCACAAAAACATTACCTTTTGGGCATAATGTTACAAAGATCAACATGGTTTCCAGAGAGGTTTGAGTGGCATCATACACAAATATTACTATATTTGTAATATTGCTGTTGTGAGGCAGCGATGCTTCCTGCTTTGTTATGAGATGCCTAAGATACTTTCTGTTTGTTATTTCGTGTCTTGCTGCTGACATACCAGCAGGATGATGCAAAGAAGAGAGTCCACAATAAATGTTTTGTTTAAACCCAGAAACAGAGGCAACAGCTGGCATATTTTAATTTTTTCCATAGGTAACTATCTTGAGACATTTGAGGAGTAAAAAACCTTTTTTTCTCTATAGTATTATCTGGTAACAAAATATAACATGTTAACTTTATTTGGAGGGTTTTCTAGGATCCAGGATCAGGTAGTGCTAATAATATTACGGATTGTTAATACTGCCATTTGGGCTTCTTTTCAAATTTCCAGTTGCCATAACTTAATTTCTTCAGGGGAGTTTTTTGTCCATACATTCCAGTGGTCATGCTGTCTCTGGGATGTGAAGTATTGTAGCCTTGTTTACTAATTTAGTCAGAAAAGATCTGTTTGCCATTACTTACATGATTTACAGAAAGGTTAGTAGCAGTTGGCTGTCTAGATAAAAACTAGTTTTCCAAAGATGGAATTATTTAAGGCTGTTGAGAAGGCAACACTGGCTTCAGATGGTGAGTGAGTACTGACATTTTGAGGAATTGGAGGGGAACAATTTTTTTATGTTGTCATTGTTGAATTGTAGCATTCGCCAAGGGCTGATACCTGAAGCAGAACTTCTTTCGCATGGGTCAGCAAGCGTTTGTCATCTTTTCCCACAGAGTAAGAAGTGAGCTAGCGTTATTGGTTACTTGACCAGCACTTACTTGGATTCCTTCTTGCTGTTTTAGAATGAATGGTTAACCTTTGGCTTACATGAGAAGTGAAATATCCCAACCAAATATTTTGGCTGTCGTCTTGGTGATAACGAGCTGTGTCAGAAATTTCTAGAAGAGAAACAGTGGAAAATATTGAAGAAAGACCTAGCAAAGTCTGTATCACAAAGAAAATGTGCACCAAAACTAACTCCTGCTTTTGAAAAACCCATAGAACATGGGCTTAAGTCCTGGAGCATGAACCAAGCTGGCATTGTGCACCTGAGCACACTGTATCACAAATCTCCAAAACCCTCTCAGCAGCACCCACACCAGTTTGTTCCTGTTTACCCTGAGCAAGGAAGGGAATCTCTAGCTAAGCCACATACTGAGTTTAAGTTAATTTATAGTGTCATTTTAGCACATCCCAGTTTAAATGGGTTGCTTGAGAAAGCAGTTTAAAAGCACTGATGCAGTCAAAAATTGAAACTCCATTTTTAAAAGTAGCAGTTGGAAAAATAAATCTGTGTTCAAATTTGTAGCTCCCCCTGTTTTGCATTAGAAGGGAGACAGAGGGGAAATAATATTTGCTTGACTATTGCTACTTTTTTATGCCTGTCATCCCTCTAGGACTGCTGCTGTGAACTTGGGCCTACGTACTGTTTTTTTTTCTAGTGGTAATTTACTTTTAATTATGATAAGGAAATGTGTCGATGTCCTTAACCATTTTCACCTGTGTTTTCTTCTGTGGAATACACCTTTCAGATGAAATATTGAGAGTCTTTTTAAGATTCCGAGATACTTTCACGTTTGTATATCCGTTGAATACAACTAGGAGTAAAACTGAATAAAACTCCTGTCCCTATTTCAGTTCAGCTGATAAGTTGTGTGATGTAATTGCTCTGATATTTAAGGTATGCTGATTGATTACAGCTGTAATAAATGCTGTAATCTTTGTAAAATTTATGCTTCCAAGCATCTGGGAGGTTGATACTATTGAATCATGGTAATCAGAACCGTAGCACTGTGTTCTGAACAAGCTGACTAAAGTTTTTGGTGAAACATGAAATAGGGAGTAGACATTTCTGGCAAGGTCTTGATTAGTCTCAAGGGTTATTTTTGTGGCATTGAACTTAAAGGTAAGTAATCAAACCATAAAGACGTGCTCTTCCATTGCATTAAATCTCTTGAGAAATTTTGAGACCTACTTACACTTGCAACAGGTTTATGCTAGAGAAATGTCTGTCTGGTACCTTAGTGATATTCCAGAAGCATAATGATCCTGTAAAAAGTGATCCTATGAAAAGGAAGATAGCTTGAAAGGGATGATCAGTGGAGATTTTCCTGGACTGTGTATACGTGTAAGCTACTTGTGGAGAAGTCTTATGCATGAGGAATACAGGGCTGGAATTTCCCTATGCTTAGATGGGAATCTGTCCATGACCTTAGCTGAGATTGGGCCACTTGACCTGTGGAGGCCCCCTCCAGTGTAAATCACTTTGTTCAGTGAATCTGTGTTGTGAACGAGGTTATAGGAAATAATCTGTATGTGTATAGAGTGCACTAGCAAGATGGACAGTGTAACTGGAGCTTGTGATTATTCCACATCTCTATCCTCCCATTAATGCAAAAGTCATTTATTGCAGAGTATAAACTGCAAGGAGTGTGCTGTATTGTGCAAGATACCTTGATGTAGATTTTAGGGTTTTCCATTTTATTTGACCCAATTTTGTGCTGGAGCAATTAACACACTTCTAACTGCTGCTGTCTAAGGAGAAAAAACTTATCCTGAGAGATGCTGAAGTCTCTTACCTAGTACCTTGAAAGAAAAATGAGCTGATGAACTTCAAGTGTCTGGAATGTGTAAATTGACATGAGATTCTGCAAGAAATTGGGGACCTAATTATTCACAAATGCTAGGCAATTGTAATGTAAGTGCTTAAAGCAGCAAAAGCACCAAACTGATCTGACCTGTTTTCATCTGTTGTGAATTTTGCTTCTGCTGTAATAGGTAAATGTGATCATTTTCATTCCACAATACTTGTCCTTTAACAGTAAAATATTCTATTTATTAGGTTCTCAATAGATGCTTAGCATGTGTAGATAGGCCAGGTTATTGCTTCAAATCTAAGCCAAACTGGTAATGATCTAGCGATTTATTCGCCCCTGTGATGACAGAATCTAGTTTTAGGTTGGTGCCCAGAAGTAATAATGCCTGAGAACAAAAACTAGCATTAACTGATACATCCTTCTTGAAAGTTTCACTTCTAAAGACAACTTCCTGAATTGCTTTAAAGCATGCTAATAGGAAATGTGAGGAAGTTTTTCTTGCTGCATTCATTCTCAGGATGACAAAGGTACACACAACAGTGTGTGTATTACAAAGAAGATAAATTGACAGTTCCTCTGTTCCTTTTGAAAAAGGGACTTCCAATAAAAAAATAAACCAATGATTTAAAGTGGAGAAGAAGAAGTTATTCTTTCCAAATACATTGTTAATCTGCAAAGGACATGTTCACAAAGTAGTATTGAGGTCAAACATTATTTAGAATGATAATTTAGAATATCCATAGTTATGTTACTGTTTTTACGTTGAAGCGATCTAAACCTTTAGCATAGAGAGTACAAGCTCACCATGAACTGATGGGGATAAACAGTAACAGGATACTCTTTGGGGATCTGGGGAGGGTAACATCCCTTGCACTTCATCCTGAAATAATCCGGTACTGGCAAGTTTCGGTGACAGTTTATTTGACTAAATGGGCCAGCGTTCTGATTCGTTTGTGCCAGAAAGGAGTGTTAACATTGACTTAAGCTACTAGGACAAAAAGTACCATTCTTTTTGTTTTTTAATTTTTTTTTTTTTTAATTTTAATTTTCTGTCTTTATCTGTATTTACCTGACTTGGAGTTTTAATATATTGTATGAGCAAAGCAGGCAATTTTTTTATTTTTGGATGGTGGGTTCTCATTGCTAATTCACATCTTGAAGTTCTAATCTGCATTTATGACATCATTATCACTTATACAAGGACAAGCGGTCTCAGACAGTATTAGAGAATTAGCACAGAGTGAGGCATCCAAAACCATTTCTGCTGGCTTATATTAGATTTTGTTTGTTTGTTTTGAGTGGGAGTATATAACTGACTTAATTATAGGGTCTTTAAGACCCCACTCTTTCCTTGGAAGGATCAAGCGAAAGAGATAGGCTGAAGGTGCTGCTGTTTGGAAAACAATAGCTACAGAGCTCTTGAATGTTGGCAGGGGATGCAACCATCATCCCTCTATCCAGCAGATGAGAGAACAAGGAGGAAATAGAAGATGGACGTGAGCCCTGTTTTTCTTCTGGTTGTCTCCATATTAGATCAAAAGACCTCTAGGAGAATTAGTGAGCAGCGCTGCAAGAGAAAGCAGAGGTGGGAGCCCAGTGATGGCAGCTGGTGGAACTCCTCTAAGTCATCCACCTATTTCTGCAGCATTTGGAGTGAGAAGGTACTTTCCCAGTCCTCCTTCAGGCTGTTTGGAATGAGTATGTTTTATCCCCGACTGTCCATTCTCTGGGTCTTGGCTTTGGGAGAGGCAATGGCCACTTAGGCCAACAGGTTATGAAAGGATGTGGGTGTTGGACTCACTGGAGCTCTCTGCTCAGACACCATTAGTAGCAGTTCTTCTAAATGTTGCCAGTTCTTTGCACAGCAGGTTGCTCTGTACGTGTCAAGAGATAGCAAATTTAGGAAGTGGCTATAATTCTGGAGGCTGCAAAAACCCTGAAATCTCTGTGTGTGTGTATAGCCTCACACAGCACACACACACATAATTATGTATCTAATTTTTTAATCAGACTCAGTCATTTGTTGATAATAATTTGCTATAAACAACTGTTAGCACGAAGCCATTTTCAGTCATCCTATAAAAAGCAAATAGCTTGTTTTCATGTGACAGCTCAATGAGACAAGAACCTTAGAAACTGTTTATAGTATGTACAGCTGTTTTACAAAGACGGTCATTTAAAAATACATATTTCCTGAAGAACTTTAAATGTTTAGCGTGGCTGTTACCTTGTATTGCTGCTTCTGTGCTGAGCAGTCAGTCATTGAAATCTACGTTATAAATTAGTCACATACTCAGCAATTTGATTTTTTTTCTTTGAGTAGAAACTGTAGAATCCAAGCTGTTTTCAATCTGACATGCATTATAGAAGAATTAGAGGTTTTGTTCTAATTAAATATTTAAATTTAAGTAATGTTAATAAAATCAGTAATGGCTGTGGTCAATGACAGTCTTACTTCTACTTCAGTGAATGTAAAGTCAGACCCTAGGAAAGGGTCTGAATGGTTTGCGAATCGTTAGTGACTCTGGTGCCTTCTCCAGCCAACATCAAGACGACATTTTCAGCTTATATCAGCTGGTATCCAGGCATTGCTTTGCTCTGCAAACAGATCGAGAGAGAGGGGGGTTGCAGTGGGGTGGCCCATGCAGTCATAAGCAAGAGATGAGGTGGTGCATGTAAGACATCAGAAAAAGTTGCAATGAATGAGGGAGGGGCGGCACCAAAGTTCTAAATGGAGACGAGCGCTAAGCAATACCAACATTATTAGGCACCACTCCTTCTGGAGCATCTGCACTGCTAGACCTGTGCTTATCTCAGCCTGGCCTGACCTGGTTTTCCTGCACTTCATCCTTTGTGTCTTTTCCCCCTGCCCTGGCAGTAGGGAGGGGAAGCAGGAGGGCACTTGCTCTGCTTCCACTCTCCCTGCTCAGCACCATTCTGTTCTTTTCTGAAGAACATGCACAACAGATTTGCCTTGTATGTGGGTCATTGGGACTCTGACCACAACACGAATGCATGAAGATAAAGCATCTCAGACTACATGAAGGGAGAAGCAGAGGTTCCAGTACTTTCAGTGCTACTTATTCTGCAACTCGTAGCAATGGAATGAAGTCTGTGGCCCTCCCAGCAAGATTGGACCAGTTTGGGCTTAGTAGAGACAGATTCTTCTTGCACTAACAGCCTCTTCAAAACTGAAACTTTGTAGTGAGTTTAATAGGTGCTTGATCTTTCTGGAGTATTGGTAGCATGAAGGAATCCTCTTTCACTGATGGACATGTGATGTATGTCAAGGACAAGGCTTTGATATCAAAGACAGGACAGCAGACAGTAGTGCAGAGGAGTCATTGGGAAGTGTCACAAACAACTGAAATCTGCAATGCCTGCCTGGACTACAGAGTTATGGCTTTCTCCGGAACAGGGGAGAAGGACCTCTCTCTTAAATACAGAGCACTAGTGTAAAGGTTGGTGCTGCTTCCATGTGTTATTTTGGCTTGCAATTTTGGCCAGCAACTGTGTATAGCTGCAGATCCATTTGACCTTGCCTCTCATGTCAGGAGTTTTGCCTCATTCTGTTTGACACTCTTTGCTCCCTCTGTGTTTTGAGGGAATTGCTCTGCCACAGAGAGAGGCTGCCTGGGCCCCTGGCACAGCACAAATACTGTAGTCAGTAGAGCAGAGACATATGGGCTTTAGTACATGTTTGTGCTTGTGACCTCCCACCTCTAAAACCACTCCCAAATGCCATCAAAAAAAGATCTTGGCTACATCTCTTCTTCTTTCCCTCAGTCTAGGAAAGGAGACTTGCCAACACACTCTAGATGTAAGATCTAAACCCTAGCAGGGGTACCCCTTTCCCACTCACATAATTCAGTCAAGGGACACCATTTAGGTACTCTTGGGGAAGAGGAGCTCTTGCACAACTAAAAGAATCCTCTGTTTTGCTCCTAAATGCTATAAAATGGAAGTAATGACTAGAGAAAGAGAGCCTCTCAAACCCTAACCTGAATATTGTGGCCTGAGATACTCTAAAGGATTATTTCACCCCCCTGTTATCTAAGTTCATTCTTTTCTGTTCTCCTTATCTCCTTGGTGACAATGCTCTTTTTTGCAATGAGCACGGTGGTCTCCTTCCATAGAAATCTTTATGGCCAGAATCATCATCTTGCCAGCTTACACTGTTCTCCTGTGAAAGCTGATGACTAGGGTGGACTTCTGCAATTTGTATGTATGTTTTATGGATAAGGATGTAAAATAAGATCCTATGCTATGGGTGTGTTTGCCTCCTAATTCTTAAGGTGCTAGTGCTCAGCTATGTGCACACAACTAACTTCAAGGATTTTTTTTTTTTTTTTTTTTTTTTTTTTTTTTTGGTCAAAGTGAAGAAAAGGGACAAAATTCCCTCATCTTACTGATAGTTCCTTACAACATTTGCTCTCTGTTCCTTTAGGATGGCAAAGGTACCAACTGCACTAATCCTTTTTGATACTAGAGGGAGCTAATGGCTTGAGCAGTCAGAGTGAAACATGGTATCTTGGACAATACTTGAGGAAACACAGATGGGAAGTAAAGTGGCATTGATGACTATAATGCACCTTTTTCCATCACTGGCAAAACTAGAAAGGCTGAATTTATCTGCTTAGGAAATTACACATGGCTTTCAGAGACACTCAGATAAGGAAATGCTGTAGCTGCAATTTTTTCTATATTTGAGCACCTCTCTGTCATGGCTGGATTTATCTTCACAACTTCCTCTGAGGAAATAAGCCCTCTCATATCCCTGTTAATACATGGGGGACTGTAACCCAGGGAGCACTCATGGTAGTGCAGCTTTCGGACTATACCTGCCACAGCGACTTCAGTCAGGCATCAGTCTTGTACATCGGCAGGAAAGCACCACATAAGTGTTCTCGAGAAGTCCCGATGTGCTGCATTTCTGTGCTCAGCCAGTTCCTTGAGGCATAAATGCAGGCCTGTCACAATACCTTCTCGCCCACCCCAGCAAGACTTCAGCTGAGAGAGGCTGCTGGGCGGGCAAAGCTAACAGACATGCTTCTTAAGCCTCTCTGTGTTGTGCCCTCTCCCCAGCTCTGGCTCAGCCAGCAGCCGTCCCGGAGCTGGAGAGAGGCCATGGGGCTGAGCTGTGAGTGCCCACGGTCTCCGGGTAGGGAGGAGCTGACGGCAGGCGTCTCATGCACGTTCCCATGAGATACCATTCAGCAAACAACTGTTCAGTGGGTTTGAGGCAGTGAAAGGCAAATACATCTTGGGCTTATTAAGGTCTTCTCTGACATAATGAAGGCTGTGCCAGCCTGGTGGACCTAAGGCATCCCAGAAGCACCACAAGATGAACAGCCAGCAGTAGGCTGTAAAGAAGGCTGTTTCTCACTGGCCAGAGGTGAGGAACAGCTCACCACGTGTCCACAGAGAGCATTAGCCAGAACAGAAGATGGGGAAAGGAAGGTGGCAGGATTTGTACCCTGGAAGAGCCCTGCTATGGGAAGGAAGTGTGGAAAGAGCATAAGCAGCATGACAGTATTGCTGCGTGCAGGGGCTGGATGATCAGAGAAGAGAGTGCATGCACATGCAAACAGATGTATGTAAACACAGTGTGTGTATATATATACACAAAGAAATATTCCAAGGGGAATTTTCCAAAGCACCCAGGAGGAGACTTGAAAGCACAAGGCAACATCTTGAAACATGTTGGCTGACTTCTGCCATCTCACTGTTTTTCTGCGCTAGGGATCTGTCACTGTTACAGGGCAGTTGAGAGCAGATTAGCCACCAGAAGCTGAGGTCTTTGGAGGCTGAAATGCAGCCACACTTGAAATGGGCTAGCTTAAATATCTTAGTTAAGATAACTTTGCATAATCAGAGCAAACTTAATTTACATTACAGCCATTTAATCACTCAGAGTTCTTGATGTGGGCTTCTAATCCTAGTGAGCACTAGCTGTATCCTGTTTAACTGTATTTCAACAAATCCTTATTCCTTTAGAAGTAGCTCAGCTGTCACTGTCATGCCCAGTGAGGTTACTGAAAGTGTCAGGGCAACAGTGAGCGGACAATCATATTCCTTCAACGCCAGAGGCAAAGCAAAGTTAACTGCTCCGCTGAGTTTGGCAGCCAGGGCTCCGTGTTTGCGCAGGGGCAGATCTGCCCGGGAGAGGGCAGTGATGCACAGACGCACGCTCGGGCAGCGGGTGCTGGAGGCTTGCATAAACACAGACTTTTAATAGCCATCTCCTGCACATATAGCTGAGCTGTTCTTCTTCTAACTTAGTTTATTCTAAATGTGAAGTGTTTAATGCAAGATAAACAAGTGCAATACCACTGGATGGAAGCGTGAGGCTTCTTTGACCCTTTCCGGTTCAGGGGTGAGAAGCGTTCAGTGTCACGATTTTTCTCTTTACTTCCACATCAGCAAGGAGGGAGCAGTGTCCTTCTGAGGTGTCAGGCCAGCATCCACGTAACTGGGAACCTTTAGCTTGCTCTTCACCATAATAGCCATGGTGGGGAAAGTACAATATATCAGATAGGAAGGACTGTACAGATAGGTGGATATTAGATATGACAAAAAATAATCACTCAAATGCAAGTCACAGTAGGGGGATTTCAGTGGAATATTACAGCCAGAAACATGCTCTCCTGCTGGAATAGATGCTGTTCAGGAAGCCAGACAAGAGGGCTCTTGCAAAGGGCCGAAGATGGGAAGGCATTACAGCACGTTGACTTTATAGATACCTGGGCTTAAGTACTACAGTTTTCCCAACATTAAGTGCTGATGATTACTATGAATAATAGCTCAGTCTAGTTTGTGGAATAGAAGATACTAGGATATACCTGGGTGCGGAGGGCTGGAGTTTTTCTCCTCGGTATCTTGTAACACAATTGTATAAAGCTAGATTGCTTGGGCTTTACTCTTAAAGGATGCAGTAAGTACTAAAAGATGCTGTTACTCGCTCTCTTAGAAGTGACACTGTAGAGAATCCTCTGGCCAAGGCAGTCATGTTCCTTTATTGCCTAAGCGGTTCATCTCCATGAACACCAATGGCATAATTTTTATTTAGCTGGATTCCCTGTAAATTCTGTCAGCCTTTTTTTCCTTCTTTTTATTTGTGCCCTAGCAATACTTGTGCCTGAAATGAAAAAGGCTGAGACTATTATAGCACATACTATTTAGGATTTACAAAATCGTTGATCATGTTCTTGGATGTACCCTGAACATGAGTACAATGATGGATACATGGAATAAAGAGGATTTTAGCTCTCAGGACAGTATTTGTATAGGAGTTGCAAGCTAGAGGGAAAGTATACCTGCAGGTCACGTTTATGCCCTTGCTCCTCATAGCGTAGAGAAAAAGAGCCTTGAGGCTGCTCTAACTTGTATCTAACTGCAGCTGCATCTGAATGGCTACAACATCAGCCAGACATCTCAGGAATGCAGCAGCAATGAAATCTTGCTGCTTTCCCCCTTCTGCTACTTGCTAGTTAAATTAGCATTAAGATGAAGAGTCGCTGTAGAGAAGTGCAGAGGCAGACACTGAAGGTCTGGCTGTAACTTCTGGGGAGAAAATCAGCAAGTTTCTAGCAGCAACAACTAGTAATAGCCAGTTGTTGGAGACATTTTTTTTAAAGCAGAGTCAGCAGATTACATTTATGAAAGCTCTGGCATCTCAGACTTCTAGATGGGATCAGTTTCAGGTCTCTCTATCCAAACCTTTCCAGGAGAGTTGGGGCTGGAAGTCATTGCTGTATTACATCTGTTCACTGATCTCACTCCAGCTTCAGTATTTTCTTCCTGCAGTATTTGCTACCTAGCAAGGAGTTCACATGGGCTGTATCTATATTGCATGCAAGCAGTGCCTTGTGAGAGATCCCTGAATTAGCTGGAGGCTCCACACAGTTGTGCTGCTCTGCAGAGGGACTGGCCTAGGCTGTGGGTGCAGGATGGCTGTCAGCACAGTGCCACAGGTAGGTGAGGTAAGTGCTGCACAGCACTGAGGTGTCAGTATTACTCCCAGTCCCAAAGCTGGCAGGACTGGCGCTGGCTAGGGGATTCCTGCACTGAGCTGCCTCTCATAGTATAGTATTCCTCTTGTCTGCTGTATTAAAGGCTTCACAGGGAGAGTGAGCAGTGTCCTGAGACCAGAATCGGATCAATGCCTGTGCCTGGGAAGCTGGGAAAACCATGGACTGCACCAAAACAGGCCACGAAAGGCCAAGAAACCAGGGTGGGACCAGGACAAGGAGAAAGATGGGCCTGGAGTGAAGGCAGGCAGGAGGAGTTCATAGGCAGGGAGAGCTGAGCAAAGACGCATCAGGAAATGACAGTACTGAACATTCAGCTGCATCCCTTAAGGCTGCCTATACCCCCATAACACGGGGAGGCTGAACACAGTGCCCTGGTGATCCCAGTCCTTGGATGGTTTGGATACAGAAGCCACATCAGACTGGTCAGGAGATGAGTTCATAAACAATTTCTCAGTCCCTATCAGCATAGCATTTAAGTGTTCTCAAATGTATCCTCACAGCAGCATTCCCCTTTCTGAACAGGGAGATGGAGATGTGGAGACAGAAGCAGCTTGCCTAAACTCGCACAGGAAGCCCACGGCATGCCCAAGGAGTAAAGGCAGAAAGTCACCACCCTAATCTGGCCTTCCTGCCTTTAAACCTTTCCAAATGGGGCTGCATGGACAGGCAAAAATGTCACACAATTGCAGCTGTCCCCCCGTTCTTGTGGGACCTTGGTCTACCTGGCTGCTAAGCAGGCAAGTACTTTTCCGCTGTGCCACTCTTGTTGGCCAGGAGAATGGTCAGCAGGAAGGAAGAGCAGAGGGCAGGTGCAGCAAGTGCCAGTTGAGGGCATTAGAGGGAAAGGTTTTTGCTAAGCTGGCAAAGCAAGACCTGTTTTGTAGAGAAAGAAGAGCTGAAAGGATATGAAGACAAAGCAGGGAAGTTACATTGAACTAAACCGGGATGTGCTTGCTGAGATTAATCGCTGCTTCCTGTCCCATATTTCAATGTGTCTTCTGCTTGCAGTAGTTCGCAAACATACACAAATGATTTTCTGGAAAGGCATCTTTTACTCCTCCTTACTCCTGTTCATTTTCCTCTGGGTTTCAAGGCACAGGTGCAGTGGAAAAAATGGCTCAAATCTACACGAATAAGCTTTGGTGCGATCCAAAACTGCACAGCCAATGCGGACCTGTTCATTGTTTTAGTGGGATTCAGATCAGATCTCAGTTAGATAGTTTAATTAAAGTGTGACAAGACAACAGCAGTAGAGTGAAGTAGAGCAACCTGGAAGGAATCCACTTACTTACACTCATTGTCTGTTAGCCTCAAATGCGAGCAGAATTAATACAAAAAAGGAAGGGAAAACTGGGGAGAAAATATCCCTGTACTAAACTATAGGTGTTAAAGAGCAAATCTAAATAGAACTGGCTTTATGAGATCCAGTGTAGTCATTCCCTGCTCCCTGCAGAAACGATACCCAGAGGAGAATAAATTGGACAAAGGCTTGCTGACGAGGTGATGGCTCTCAGAGTGAAGCTTTTTTCCCAAGACCTTACTCCCTGTGTTCCCATCTCTTTCATACCAGATGCCTCACCTTCAACTGTACTATTCTCGCTGAAGTTCCAAGAAATAGACCCACCAGCCTCTCATCGCCCATCCTATCTCTGTCACTGCTGCAAGCTCTACTCCCTTCTCCCACAGGACCATCTCATTTCAGCCTGCCATGCACAAGCTGCTCACTGAGTTTTCCTTCATGCAGGGTCTCTTAACTCCCCTTTCTCATGACAAATCTCTTTGTCTGCCTTGGCCATTCCTCTTCCATGCTGAAGTTGCTTTTTCTGTGGTATACATATCTTCTAAGCCATAAACCAACTTCTTTTTTTCTTTTTTTTTTTTTTTTAACCTCTCCATTAATTTCCCCTTGCTTTGGATATCAATGAGATCTCAATTCTCCCTTCTGAGTTGCTATTTTGTTTTTGTTCAAATATCAACTTCGTTTGCAACACAGCTGACTGTATTACCTGCTAGTGCCAAAGAAGGATGACATTTAAAGAAACTTAGAAAGCAAAACCTGCAGCAGAGGCCAGGTCGTGTGCTCCTACTAACCCATTGCTTTATATATCAGTGTATTAACTCCCTCATTTAGATTGCAAGATCCATAGGCAAAGGCAGTTGTTCGTATATGTTTAATGATTATTCTTCTAAAAAGAAGAAGAGAATATGAACAGAAACTGTGATTAACGTGAAGAATGAAATGCTGAAAATAGGACTGATTTTCTGTTTCAGGACTGTGATCCTCCAAACATTTCAAAAGAGGGACAAGGAATACCACTGATCTCAGAACACTGCAGTAAGACTCTGCAGAAAGAACTGTATCTACTTCTTAGCTCTGCCACAGCAAGAATGACCTTAGGTATTGTTATTTAATTTCCCTGTGACTTAGCTCTCTATGTGTAAAGGGTGATTGCTCTCTCTTTGACTTGCAAGGTTGTTCTGAGATGTTTTGATCCTATAGAGATGAGTCAGAGGAGCACCTATGAAAAGTTCCTTTTGTTACAAGAGATGCAGTTACTGGTGAAATGTTAAAAGGAAAAGGCCAAAATCATGAAAATTTCAAACCTACCAAGCCCTCAGGAAACAAGGGTGAAATGCTGTGTGGAGTCTATTTCTTCAAACCAGAGTTTTGTGGCTTAAGCAGTGAGGAGTTTCCACATCTCTTTCTTCTGCTTATGATAAACCTTTAGCACCAGGACATTTGCCTAAGTAGAGAGGGTTGGGTGGGTGCCTGTACAGAGAAGTTTGTCATTCTGTACCTCAGCTGAATAAAACCATTTCTCATAACAACAGAGGCAGCACTGACATTGGGTGGCTCACCAGCGCAGTTCCTGAGACTGCTGATGTGCACACGTACAGGTACACAGCCACACAGGCACTGCTTTGTCTCTGCAGTCCATGGGCCGGTTGTACGGTACAACCGTCCATTAGGGGTGCATCATTTGAAGGTGGGGTAGAACACCACAATGTCCAGGGCTTGGCTTCAGTAAAAGACCTGCACAAACTTGGGGCAATAATTTCCTTTTATTGTTCTTTAGTTTCCTCGTTGGCTAAAAATGAGTCTAGCAGTTCTCAACCTTGTATCCACACCACCTTGCACGCTGTAGTTGGAAAAGGCTACATCGTTCATTATTCATGTATGTGTATATCATTACAGTTCACTGTTTGAACGCTGTCTTTTGCAGAGATCTCCTGAGACCTCTCGTCTACATTTCATCATTTAAGTGACCAGCGTGCCTCTGACCCTGTAATATTGCAAACCGCCTCAGAAGTTGGTCCCTTACAACTGGTGTTTGAAGATGGGAACAGTCTAGGAGCTCTCAGAAGAATTTTAGCTGCGTGCTCCTGAAAGTGGCTCTGAGGGATCCCGGGATGGAGGTTCGTGCTGGCTTTTGCCTCAGTCCATCTCTCCGTCACCAGAAAAGCGCCCACAGCCAGAAGGTAGGAGACACTGGCCCATGCTAGCTCCCAGCCTGCCTCCTCCAGTGCTGTGGGGAGGGGAGGCGGCTCCAGTCCTGCCTCCCCAGCAGCATCTCCCAGTCACAGCTGCTGGATAATGGACAGCAGCCCGAGGTTTTGCTGCGAGAACTTAATCTGCACTGTCGTCCCTCATTACTGCCACTCAGTGCCGTCGTGTCCAGCCATGAAGGGTCACAAGATGACATGAGAGAGGTCGGGCGGGGGGTGTATAAAAGGGCCTGGCAAGCACTGGGAAATATGGAAAGGCTAAAAAGAGAACAGCTACCCAAACGGTGCTCCCAGCGGCTCGGTGGGGATGGGGCTGAAAGCGGCTGGGTTCACACTAAGTTTTCCCGAAGGTCACTCTGCAATATGGTAACTCCCAGCTCGGCTGTCAGTGCCCATAAAGGCAGCTCTCCTCACGGGGCGGGGGCGGGGAAGGGAAGGAGGTTTGTTTAGAAGCATTAGCGTGCCCCTCCCCCGGCCCCATTAGTGGCCCTTATTAAACCAACACAGACAAAGAGCAAAGATGCCCTCGTTAATGGAGAGTCTCCGATAATTACTCTGCTCTGCCGCTTCTTTTGGGGCCTGAATGGCCTTTGAATAATGTTTCTCTTGCTGTGGTTGCAGACAATACCCTCGCAGACTGCTTTAAGCGGTGCCAATCCCATTAGCAGAAGAATAGCAGAGCTTTCTGGCTGTGTGGGTGTGTGTGCTCCCGGGGAGGACAGCGGGCTCGCAGCGGGAACGGGGCTACGCTGCCCACTGCGCCGCTCGCCCCTCTTGCCCTCCGCGGCCCAAGAAAGCAAAGCGGGGAAGCGCTGGGCCACACTCCATCTCGGAAACAACCTCCCCATTTAAGCAGCGCCCGAAGCCAGGGGGCTTGTGAGGGCCGGGTTGCCCCTCGCTGCGAGAGCGCAGGGACGGGCACGTCTGCTCACCGAAAGGGACGGGGAGAGCTGGGAGGCAGAAGCCCCGCAGGACTGGAGAAGAGGAGTGCTTCTCACCTTTCCTCATGTTCCCCAGGCACAGCTCTCCTCTCACACCCACACGAGACACCAAAGGCGACGGAGGCCCAAGAGTCTCCGAAATCAGAATCGGGCGGTGATGCTGCTTTACCGTACAGAGGAGATGAGGTGACAGTAATTCCTCTGCATCCAGTTGATTACAGAGCATGAAAATGGCTATACCACCCAATTTTGGGAGGGTTAATTTTGTGCTGCACACCCCAAGCAGGAAGCTAATTAGCGTGTTCAATAGGTAGCTATCAGCCAAACTTGGAGGAGTTGGAATAACTCTACCTGAGCCTTTCTCTTTGATCTCCCCTTCTGCATGATAAGTGAAAAGAGTGTATGGCTGGGCTGGCTGCGGTGTTTAATTTAATCATCTGATGATATTTATTTTCACAACCATGAACTCAAGGAACAATTATCGGAAAGGCTTCATCTTGTGCTGAACGTGCCAGTTAATGGCCTTTCTGTGAGGTAATAGCTTCTATGTAGGGAGTCAGTAATTAAAATGTGTGAAAAAAGGCCCCTTCTTCAGAGGCAGCGGGGAAAGACAGTGGGTCTAATGCTCAGCCGGTGTGAACTGGCAAGTCTGTCAACGGCCACGACAAATGGGCATTGCTCCTTCCACATCATTATGCCAGCAAAGGATGTGCCCAAAGGGTTCTTGAGAGTTTCCCAGTTTGAGAAAGATGGTTGGATTCTTATCAACAGGAGTCAAACTCAGGAATACATGGTACAATGATCTGGTCTTTGGAAGATGATTCTACAATACTCGTTGGAGATGTCCAGATCTAAAGAAGACCACTCGGTCCTGCAAACTCTCCCACAAGGAAAGCAGCTAAGTTAAGTTTCTAGTATTAACAGATAGAGCCGTTTTCTCCCTCTTTCGGTGTTAACTCTCTAGACTTCCAGAACCATAATCTGAAAGCTAAGAAAAAGCTGACATTTGAGACGTTCCAACTAGAAGGAAGATGTCTTCATCGCGTGGACATATAGGGCACAATTTGTTTACTGGTACAGTTCACCACCAGATGGCTCTACGCACTCTGCTCCATTTTGGGCCGTATGTTGATGGTTGACGGGGAAGGGGGACGAAGCTGGAAGTCAAGCTGCGTGGAAGGTTCTGTTCTAGCCACCACCATGTCTTTAACCAGTATATCCTGCTTGAGACAGCTCGTGATTTCATGTTGGAGGACGGTGATAGGCTTAAACAATGAAAATTGCAAAATCTAGAACTTGCATTCTTAAATATATATATATTAACAACAACAACAAAAACTTTTCCAAGGTTCATATTTCTTCAGAATTAGAGTGTGTTATCCTGCAGCTTTGACGGATAGCATTGGTCATTTATTCTTTTCCACTGGTACACAGACTGCAGGAAGAGAAATCTCTACCAGACTAGAGGAAGAAAATGTAGAGTCACCTGTTCTCAGATTCAGTTGTTTGAAGCTGTGGTAGAGGGATATGTGATGGATCACAGATATAAAAATGTGATTTAGAAAGGGGATGGAATCTCTTCCTCCTGACAATAAAATGGTGACAATTGCTTATAAAGTGCTTCTCAGACAGAATGGAAAATTAAAAACTTGAACCCAAACTGCTCCCTACCAGCCAGTGTAAGGAAGGTGCATGTTAATTGCATTTTGCCTAGGAAATGGAGAGTGTTACCCATCCCAGTGCCTTTGCAAAGGGTTTCCAGCAGATAAGAACAGTTAGGAATATCTAGAGCTGGGAAAAGCGCTCTTTAGGGGGCTGAGAAGGACAAAATTAAGAGACCAGTGTCAGCCTCTTTCACTGTGTGTTCCCCCTCTTTCTTGGGGGAACACAGTGTTTCCTACAGACCCCCCACAGTGCACAAGGCAGTGCTGAGGGGATGCGGGGGGGGGGGCCTTGGTGCTGCCTGGCCCCAGGGAAGCATCTGGCAGGGCACGGAGCCCCGGCAGGAGGTGCCTTTCCCATCTCCCGCACAGCAAAGTGCCGGCAATTGCACAACGCGAGCCATTGCGGTGCCTGGATGTTTGGCAAATGGGATCCCAAGGAGCCCCGTGGGACATGCTTGGGCTGTAGGAAAGAGGGGAGGGCAGGAATAGTGCCTGACTGCACTGAATGCCTGGGACTTGCCTGCTAAGACAACTGGGATTGTTTTGGGTTCGTGGCACATGGTTACTGTCCTTCCAGATTTATGACTGCCAAGTGTCTCTGGGAGTCTAGTTTTGAGCAGAAGGTTGATTGTTCTTGAACAAGGCCTCTCTGCTGTCCTCCCCTAAAAAGAAACGACATCTATGCCCTTCTGCAGCCTGAAGTCACTTTTTCACTACAGATGGAAAATGATATATGGGCCACTTCTCAGAAAACTATCTATGTATGAGTGTCATGTTAAACACAGGCAATTTCTCTTCAGCACAGCAGTGAAATCAGAACCAGGGGAGGGATGGATTTTTACACTTCTCCGAGCGCCGCGCACGCTGCCTACCTGCTCTCCTCCCCTGACGTTCGTGTCCCCACAGGTGATGGAGCAGCGTGCCCTGTGCCTCCCGCACGAGTGTGCTGGGCCTGGAGGGGGAACTCGTAGTTCGTAGTTGGCAGAGGGGCAACGTTCTGAGGCATCGTCAAACCCAGGAGCCCTAGAGAGCCTCTTTCCTTCTGAGGAGCCCAAGAGATAAATGTCTCAGTACCACTTGAGAAAAGGCTGGACGGCAATAAATAACACGGCAAGTGATGATACTGCCTCGTCCTTTGAGGAATCGTGGTGCATACAGTTGATTTAGAATAAAAAGATCAATCTTCGGCTGTTACCCAGTGAAGAAGCCATTCATCTTTAGGAGCAGGACTTGAAATGTGTGGTGCTCTAGTAATATATTATTTGTAAAGGCCAAGATTAATTAATTTTCAGTCAGATAAACTGGTATTTTTTTGTGCCAAAGGCTTTCATTCGTCCTTGCTGTCACTGAAACAAGATAACCCATACGAACACAACTTTGTTAATTGTGCCAGCCACATTTTGCAGTATACACTAAATGGTTGGTGTGTGAGGATGAGGAGAAAAACTGCCGATGGAAGCTAACCTAACACCTGCCTTGTTGTGGACTGTGAATCCTCTTCACGGACTCAGTTCAGCACCACATTTTCGCGCGGTTGCATGTCAGCACCAACCCTGTCTCTGCTGCTCAGCGCAGCGCCGCTGGCTCCCCTGGGACGCAGTCAGTGAAACAGCACAGCACCCGTGATTTTAAACGTGACCGCGGTGCTACTCAGAACCGGTCTGCATACACTGGCCATCAAAATTCAGGTACATCCCTAATCCGCGCATGGGTATTTTTCGCCATGAGGTTATTTTTACAGGACATGTGTTGTCGGGTGGGGTGCCATGCTACATACCAATGAAATAAGCAATTTGCAATTGTCTTGTAACTTTCTGTTTTCTTCGGGTAACAGGTTGTGCCAGAGATCTTTTTGCTGCCCTGTGGCGATACGCGTTCACATGCCGCGCTGCTCCCTGCAGCCTTTGCGCCTCGGTAAGTGTGGAGCGCTTGGGATTGTTAAAAATCCGTTTAGGATTTTGTGTTTTCCATTTCTCCTGAAGTCAAGCATCATCTCCCTGACAATCTTAGCTGCTTTAAACACGGAAAGGTGCAGTTTTACCCCTTATGCTTATATAGGAAGACCTTAAGGTTTTTTTATTATTATTTTTAGGGGGAAACAAGAAGCTGGCGGGTTGCTGGGACACGCGGTGACCGCCGAGCCGCTCTCCCGCCGTTACTGGCGCAAGGCCGGAGGGGTACCCGTGGCTGCCGGCGCCGCCCGGGCGCCTCTGCCCGGGCCTCCCCGGGGCTCCCGGCCGGGCGGGCGGCGGCGGCGGCAGGAACCTTGGTGCCGCGGAGCCGTTTCCCGCGGCGGCCGGGACGGCTTTGCGGCAGGACGCGGCCCCGCCGCCCGGCAGCAGCGCGGCGGCGAGGAGGGGCCGGGCCGGGCCGTGCCTGCGCGCCGGCGGCTCCGCTCCGCGCCGCTCCGCGCCGGGCCGGGGCGAGGGCGGGGAGCCCCTCCTCGGAGCACAGGCAGAGCGCGGCCCCCGGGCGGCAGGTAAATACTCCCTTTGGTCTGTGGTCGGTGCGGGGCTCGAAGGGTCTGCGAGGTGTCCCGGCCCCTCCGGGGCGGGCAGCCGGGCCGGGCTCCCCGCAGCCTCGGCCGTGCTGCCGGCCCGCCGAGCGCCTATGCGGGCTGCGTGCGAGGGCCCGGGCGCGGCTGTGTTTGCGTTTATCGCACAGACACGTCTGCGGTCATGTGCCCATCTGGGAAGACACGTTCCCGTCTGCATGGAAAGGCCCTCTGCTTCAGGCGTCCCCCACCCATAGCCGCTCACGATCGCAGCAGGAATTTGGGCTGCTCCCCGTCGGGAGAACCAGACTCCAGTGTGTGTAGGCACAGTGTGCAGGCAGTGCTCTCTATTTTAATAGCCCAGAGTATGACATAATGCCGTGGTCTTCTTACATTGCAGTAAAATTGCTTTTTTTATGGAGCAAGAACCCAAACACAGCCAGTGGAATTATACCTTCTGGAATCAAATAGGCCTGACAGGAGAGTATCTGTTATGTGGGAATGTGTGCTAGCTGGAGTATCAGCAGAAATGCTAGGATTACTGGCATTGCAAGGTAAGATAAGGGGAGAAACTGGAGATCAGGTTTGTGTAAGGAATCATGACTTGCTCCTGATCTGTTTTCTGTTCTACAAATATGCACTTATGGCCCTGATCCTGAAAAGATTTACAGACAAATCTGATTTTAGGCACTGCATAATCCCATTAAGTGACTACAAAAAGTTACGGTATGTAAAAATAAGAAAGCATCTGAATCTTAGTAGGACCAGTGCCCATACACTTTAAGCAACAGTAGTTTTCATCTTGCCACTTTCAAGCCTTATTTATCCAAAATTAGTGAATTAAACTTGAGATTAAAAAAGAATCAGAAATCTAAAATGTGAAACAGGGCACTATATAGTGGAATGAAGCATCTTATCAGTCTACAGTAGCCAGATACATCATTGCTGTAGAACTTCATCAGACTGAAGTCACGTTATGTGTTAACATTCCAATTTCATCAGATGTTTTGAGGTTTCTACTGGGCTTCTGCTAAGATCTTCTGTAATAAAGTTACAGTTCAGTTTAGAAAAACAGCCAGCGTTTGTGCTGAGTAGTCGCACAACTCTGTAGCGGTACGTGTGGTTACAACCAGCCTGCGGGGTTAGCTGTTGTGGCAGGGCTGCCAGGACCTGAGGGTTTGGGTTGCTGTGGTAGTTTGCTGAACTTCAGCATTATTTGGATCGTTGCTTCCTTTCCTTCCCCTGCTCCTCTTTCCCTGATAATTAATGTGCCAAACCACTGTGGTCCTGGCTGTTTGAAAGACAAGAGGAGGGCTTAGTTTGAGGTTTGAAATGAGTTTGTTATTAAACACTGTATTTCCATCAATGTCAGCATTCAACCTCTAATAGATATGGTAAATCCAGGTCTCACTGTGGAAAGGCTTGTACTGTCCCAGCTGAGCTCTTTGGGTACCACGGTTAGAGAGAGGAGTTGGCCACAGTCGCACGTCAGGGCTACTCAGAAAGCTGTGCACTGGACAGATTTGGATGTCAAGTACAATTTCTTACGGCCGTGCCATGATCTCATGGAAAAAATGTCTCCCATGTTCTTGTGGGAGATGCTGTGTTTCTTACCCTCCTTCTGGCCTCTGGGGCAATGCAGCTGTTATTCCCAGCTGTGGGGTTATACTGGGCTGTGCTGGAGCTTGATCATTGCTTCCTGCTTGGTGTGCCCCAAATATACTACCCTGCAGAGCTAAGTAAAAATTAACTATGTAGTCTGGCATAGATGGTAAAGGATTCAGTTATTATATTGCTATTTATACCAGCTTGTGCTTCATCTAGAAAGGTCCCAAAGTATCTTCTGAGTCCTGAGTCCTAGTTAAAGGAGATAAATCTCTTCATCTAGCAGCTCCCCTCCTGTATGTCCTTCATTGCTTAAATGCAGCCACCTTGTTCAGAACTCACAGGGACAAATTGAAAATTTCTGATTTCTTAAAGAAAAAAAAAAAAAGAGTCAAGCTTTTAAGGGCTGTCTGTCTTTTCAGCATAGTTCTAGAAAGTATGGAGTGGGGAGATACTTGCAAAATTTCAGTTTGTGTTAATCAGAAATATTTATATTTTTTAAAAAAAGGTTTTATCTCACCTGGCATACACAAAGTTCTCCCACATCCTAACAGGAGACAAGCTGGTACATCATGGCAGATACAATTAGAAATATTAGACTGAGTCATGTTGTTTGTCATTCCTTGAATGTCCAGTTCAATCATGTTTCCTCTTGTATTGGAGGAGGTTTGTATCGCGCCTCTTGGGTACCCTGTTCCCTGACAGTCTCTGTACTCTTTGTGCTGAACTCGGGAGGTATCAGGCTGTTTTGTGGTGTCTGTCTGCCTGGCAGAACAGCCAGGAGTTCTTGTAGTCAATGGCAGCATGTAAAATGCAAGTTATACAACTTTAGACAAACGTGTAAACACAAAGCAGATGAATCCAAGCATAGAAATCATTCACCCTCCTTTGGGTTGTTGTTTGAGACTACAGGTATGTTTAGGACTACACTTCCATGCCTCAGGCCAAATCACTGCTCTGCTTCATTCCGTTTGTCCATGTGGATTTTGTGCCTGAAGTGTGCGTTTGAGGTGTTTGCATCCAGACGATCTACAGGGGTGGTGGTAGGACTCAGGAGAGCCTCTGTTCCCCTATGCCTGACATCCATCCCTGTGAGGTCAGCCAGCCAACAGGCAGCATGCACAAGGGGGTAGCCTGGATTGTAGTCTGATGTAATCTAGGAAGGTGCCCACATGCTGATGGGTTTGGCTGGCCTGCAGCCTGGGCTGTGTGTCACCATCAGCTAACTCCCCTCCGGTCAGTCTGCTTTGCTTTCTGTTCCTCTCCTTGCCAAGGGTCCTTCATCCTTTCTGGAGTTCCAGTCCAGCTACTGAGATTTCAAATGGTTACTCATCCACGGGAAGTGATACAGCCCCTCATTACTCAGTGGTGCTCCCCAGCCAGGAGGGATGTGTGTCAGATGGCTGCAAGGCAAGGGAGTCAGTGATAAAGATCTCATGAGACCTGTACAGCAGTCAGTCTCTGGAAAAAAAAAAGCTTTCTGTGGTCCCTCTTCCTCCACTGCTGGGTCCTTCTCACCCTCTGGACCCACTTTGTTCTGGTGCAGCAGGTTGTTGTGTGCTTTTCAGCTTAGAGTTTCTTGTGTTTTAATTACTGTTTCCGAAGTGCAGTTAAAATTAAAGATAATGTACACTATAAGCACTGTTTTATTATTCATTACTGTGTGCTCATCCCTGGATGAGCTGTTCCGTAGCTGTGATGTGTTAGTTCCCCACGCAGGGAGGATGCCTGGGGAGCTTCCTTGTTAAAGGCACTGGGTCAGATCGGCAGCTGGGGAAAATCTGTGCTTCACAGAGTGAGACTCATGTATTCTCGCTAAGGGTCTGCTTCCACTCACAGAATATGCCATTCTTCTTCTTCCCTGGTTTCACCTCTTCATTTCATCTTTCCTCAGGTGGATTTTGTGTTTTGTTTTCTGTAGTGTGGAAGAGATCACTGCTGTCTTTTAGCTTGACTGTGATTAGGCACCAAGTTAATTGCAGCTGTTCCTGCTCTTTGCCTCTCCCTGGGTCTAGCAGACAGGATGTGTGAGCTCTTCTTCACTGATAAATGTCAGCAGCTGATTTAGTCCTTAAGGGCAATGAGATTATAGCAAACAGGTGGGTTTGCAACATGGAAATAGTTATGCTTACATTCACAGTTATCCTCTGTAGCACCTGGCCTTATAGCCAAACTTGCCTTACTGGAAAGCCTCTTTCTCCAGTTTTCCTGAGCTTTTCCTGAATATTGTCAGTGGTTTTGTGCAGGACTGTCAGTCAGGAGGTGTTTATGTGAGACACTTTAAAATTGGGATTATCTAAAATTTTAAGCAATTAATTTCTCAGTTGTGTGTTGGGGAAAGAAGCTTTTGAAGAGAGGCTTTAAAAATGTGATCTAAAGACAGTTATCCTGGCCATGTTGAACCAACTATCATATGGCAAGCTCTGAAACTGTGATCTCCTGTTCTGTATGAAAAGTTTCTTGTAGTTTTATCTTCTTTGTGAGGCACTGTAAATTTCATCCAGACATTTAAATGATGACTCTAACAAGCTTGTGTGCTGTGTTGCTCACTCGGTGTACACAGCAGTAGGTCACCTGGGGTTTTGGAATCACTTGGGGAAGCGGCTTGCCTTGTGCCGGGGGAACAAAATACATCCAGGATACAAGAAAATGTGACGGTTTGCACAGGGACAGTGTCCCAGCTGACACTTGCTCCCTGCAATGTCCCTTATGAAATTCCTAGTTATCAGTTGCCTCTCCAAATCGAGAATAAGAGGCAAGCAGGAGTGTAGCTTTCAATCGCCGCTCAGAGAACTGGCCACTGTATGCATAGGATTCGTAACTGCTAGGAGTATAAGTGTTTTTAACCAGGACTGCCCTTTGGTTACATACGGATGGTGCATAGTACAGTGGATCTGACTGGGGACGTTGTATGCTGAGGCTTCAGCCGCAGCAGCTACGATACTGTGCTTCCCGTACAGCTAAGGGAGAGAGGGCTTCTGGCTGGAGAGGGACGTAGATGCCATCAGCTTTGAAAGAGCTTATGGTCAGAACAAGATGGAGAATGTTTGCTGAGTAGGCCTTGCTACACTGTAAATAAATAAAGCACCAGCTACTGTCTAGTTACAGCAGGGGGATGCTGGAAAGAGGGCACTCCGCAATACCTTACATTGTGCTGCCACTGTCAGTTCTTCAACGTTTTCTGCAAGCGTTCTGTGCCAGTGATGTATAGAAGGGCATAGGCGGTGGTAAAGACTTTGTGTGTGACATGCAGCCGTCTGTGCATCCTCATTCTCGCTTCTACCCGTTCAGATGTGCCCACCTGACAAATACAGCTCAACTTCATAACTAAGAGGTAGCACCTAAGTCTTCAGCTTCATAGCTTTTTTCAGGGATTCTGCACAGCAGAGCCTGGTTTTCAGGGACTGTCATTGACCGAAGTGCATCCCATTTAGATTCTGGGCAATACTTGGCTGATGTGAACCACAGAGCTAGTCAGAAATCCTTGTAGCAGCAAAAAATTAGGCTGTGATTGTTCAAGGTGCCACTGGAAGATATTCAGGTCGCAGGCTGAGATTGCTCAGACTGACAGGCAGGAAAGCTCATTAGGCACTAGCTGCTCCAGCCCCGGTGGATTGTATTCAAAGAGGCCGTACATCCATCTTTTCTTTAGATCATCTGTTGTTCAGAGCAGGCTTGTCACAGCCCATAAACTGGATTGTAGTGGTCCAGGCCTGCAACATAACAGAAATAAGGGTCCCTGAGGCTGCTTGAATTTGCCCTGCTACCAAATTGTTACCCAATTGAAAGAACATCCCTTTCTGTTTTTCTTGTTGGCATTGGAGTTTCAGCCCACAGTTGCAATGCAGCACGAGATAAGCAGAGCTGGTTCCCACAGCAGGTTCCAGGGTGCTGAGAAGGGGATAGGGCAAGCTCTCAGTGGCTGAGGCGCCCCTGCTCTCTATTTGCATACAGGTAACTTGTAAAACTCCTCTTGTGCTCTTGAGATAAAATTCTCAGAAACACCCAAATCTTTGCCAGGAATTTGAACCTAAGGGTCATTAGGAATCAATGAGACTTGGGGGACTTGTAACATTATTACCCGCCGTTTGCTATCTTTTGCTGGCTGAGAGGTCCTCTCATCTATGCATTTCGTCCTGAACACATTGCTTGTGAACATCATTGATTGTTCCTTTCTAATTCTCTCTCCAACTACAAGAGAAAAGGGGAAATCCCTATTTACCTGTTGTGTATCACTCATTGTTTTATACATCTCGATCACAAAGAAGAGGTCCTGTGAGCGCCAAAACCAACAAGACTGCTTATCAAGTTGTGGGATACCTTCTGTTCCTCCTTCCTGCTTTCCCCCTCTGCTTCCCAGTGTTTTCAGATCCATCTCGTGCTAACCATTTGTGCTGTGGCTAATTTGGAGACACCCATGTGTTGGCACTGGCCTCCTAGAACGGATAAGGGACCGAGTTTTGCCTGCTTCTCCTGTAGAGGGAGGGTGAGTTTGGGCCTGTTTCCTGTCCAGTGTTGAACAACAATTCAAGAACTGCATCTTTAAGGACACTACCGCTTTGTCACATCTAGTCGAAGTTACCTGTACAGTTCAAAAGAAAGAGAGAGAAGAATAACTGGCAGATAGGCAGGATGGTGGCATAAACCCTGTTTCCTTAGGAAACCAAACTGAAGGTGCTTCTTTTAGATATACTTTTTGTATAGATTTGCGACCTAAGAGGATCTCTTCAGTCACTGGTTCCTAAATACATGCTGGCTCTAGCTTTCTCTCCTGCCTCAGCTAGAATAACAGTCCTGAACATAATGTGTAAGCTGGGGATACACAGCGAGTGCCTGTTGTGGGGGTGTGTGTCACCTGCAAGATCGCTTTCTACCCTTGCTTTTTTGCCATGCAATGCTTAGGTATTTTCCCTGGCCTGTGGGGATCCAGAAAAGCACATCAAGAAGTTAAATGATCTCTTCTAGTGTATGTTCCTTGGCATTTGTCATCCATGATTTTTCTCTGCTGTCAGACTGTGCTGTCACCTAGGTTAAGTCCTTGTGGCTTCTCTAAGGGAAGTAATCGTGACTAAACTGAACTTCTGTGTCACATGGCAAGACCAGTAATCCTTGCTGTTTACCTCAGCCATATGAATAATGTGGCCGCTATCAACTCGTGATAGTAAAGACTTTACTCATGTTGTAAGTGCACATTAATTATCTGACGGCTGCACATTCATGGATGAAAGCTGTATCTGTGCTAGACAGACATACAGAACAGCATGTTTTTCAGCTGCTGCAATCTCTGGGTCCAGCAGTTTTTGCTAAGTACAGTTCACCATGTTCCTTCTACCTTTTTTTTCAGTAAGACCGGGGCCTGGATGAGCTGTTAGGTTTCTGCTTCCCGTAACAAATCCCTGCTTACAGTTGCCTATAGCTTTGGCAGTCTTTAATAGTTTGGGCTGATGCTTCTCTCTTCCTCTCCTATTCACTGCCTTAGGCTGAATGTCTTTGGAAAAATTCAGGTGTTTCCAAGAAACAATACATAAGGCAATACCTTTTATAGTAATTTAAAAGGCGTTCATATTATCCTTTTTTTTTTTTTTTTTTTTTGCCTTTTTTTCCCCTTCATGTGAAGGAAGTGATTTCCACTGCTTTCCCTCCTGGAGGAGATTCTGATGGAGCTATTTACTGCCATATGAAAGTTTTTATTTCATTTGGCACCAAATCTGTGCAGAAGTCTGAATTAAAATTTTGTTGAGTGTCACTGTCAGAAAATGCCAAATTATGTTTATGGAGAATATGTGATTGCAGAATCCCAGCGCTAGTGGGAATTACTGGCACAGCTCTTTCTTTGATCTAAGGAGGTTCTTGGTGGTGTAGGAGGGGATGAGCCTGCCACCACTGAGGTCACCTTTCACATCTTTATTGAGCAGGACAAACAGACTAGTTTGGAAGATATGAATGCTGCAATTTGTGAACCATGTGATGCAGGGGCCTGTCATCTTCTCATGATCTTGTGAATCAGCATCTTACTGGATATGAGGTCAGTTTGTAGTTCAGCATCAACACACTTGGCTGCATGACACTGGACAGCTCCAGTCTCACAGGATCCAGAGAAACGTGCAGCCACATGAGGCCTCCAGCATTTAAAAATGAACCTGTTAAATGTAAGTGTCAATTTTTTCCCCTTGCTTTCCACCTTTCCTAAAGATTTAAAATAAAGAACAGAGCAACATTGCATCTGCTACCACTGAAATGCTTCAGTGGCACGTCACAAGCCCTTCTGGAGTGATTGCTGCTCCAGTCCCTCGAGTGAGAGCAAGGCTATATTCTCTGGTGTATTCACCCCTATGAAACGGCATCTGTGTATGGGCCAGCCTGTAGCTTTCACTGTTGGCATATGGTTATGTTAGTGCTGGTTTTGCTCAAGTGAATGCCTGTTGCAGTTTTGCAACTTCAAAATATCATTCTTACTTTAGACATGCTGTAGGAGGATGTAGAATAACTGGACAGGTTGCACCTCATCATGTGCCTGAGCCTGTTCCTGGAGCTCCCAAGCTCTAAGGTACCACGGAGCAGAATGCTGTTCTGGGGCTGCTGGCAGGAATGAGCTTCAAGAGTGAACTTCGTGCTGCATTAAGCTGACAATGCCCAGGATGACTTTATTTCCCACTGCCGTTAACTGGCACAGTTGCACAGCTTTGCGAAGAGTCTGTTTCCATATTGTTCTGATTTGAAACCACTCCAGATCTGTTTTGCTCAGCCCTCTGGTTGTGGTTCTGGCTCTGCCTTCAGTGTCTTACTCTTCTTGTTGAAGCTGATCCTAGTCCTGGTTCATTATGAGGGTAGTGAAGTGAATCCTTGCCAAGAGATAATGGGAGAAAGATCCCAGTGTAAAGGCTTGAAGTTTCCAGAGTTACGTATGTGATTATTTATTGCTTTTGAAAATTATTTACTTGGAGCATGTGTGCAGAGACCATGGTCTGAACTGCTGATTTGTTAGGAGGGAGGGTGAGCTGCTGCTTTCAAACACAACTGTGTTATGGCTGGCCACAGCTGAAGCAGGGATGGGAGGAAGCCAGCAGGTAATTGCGGAGGGGGTTGGTTTGTGCTACAGGATTCTGTGCCCCCTTCTTCTGGGGCTGCTGGCCTCCTTCCTCCCTCTGGCTTGCTATAGGAAAGGGTGCCTATTTAAATGAATTTGCTAATAGAAGTTAGGCAAATAGACTGTTCTGAATTAAAAAAGGAACCTTAAATAGAAGTATTATCTGTGTTTGATGCTGTTTAATAGATGTTTTTTCCTGCTAAGTGTAAATCTTCATGGGTCCTGGTAGCACTTCAGCAGCATTCACAAGCTAATGAGCTGCTAATTATCAGCCCTGCTGGGCTAATTAGTTCTATTAAGAGTGTATTAATCTAGACAGAGCTCTGAGCTAATGCAGCTTTGCTAGTTCTAGGACTTGAGCTGATGTGGTCAAAACTGGGATTTAGATCTCTGACTTTGGGCTGTTCTGCATGTACACACAGGTATTGTGATTTCTCCTAGCAGCCATGAGAGCTGTTCTCCCGCTGGCACAAATGCCCCGTCTCCAGGTCCCAAGAACTTGCACACATTTGACTAATTTCCCCAGTTTAAACATACCTACCGTGCATTTCCCTTGAGCACGGCAGCACTGTGGATGGAGCTTCAAGAGGGACAGGTTAGAAGGCAGCAGGCTTGGTGCGACGGAAGTCAGCAATGAGACACCACCACAGGGAACAGAACCCCCCTTTCTTCCTCCTCACAGGCGTGAGCTCAGGTGGGTCGATACAGCTCTTCACTAGTTCTAGCCTTGAAGCCCTTCGCTCTTCTTACGTTTTGCCCAGTGAGTCAGCTGCTTGGAAATAAAGATCTGTGGATTTGTGACTGTGCAGGATATGGTATATTTTGTTTTGCTGGTAGGATGCTTTTCTGGGGCTTAGGTTGCCACATGGTTTCACTTAGGTTCCCAGTGATATTCTAGAGAGAAACTATGTGCAGCGCTCTGCAGCAGCCTAATAGCATTGATTTATTAGGCAAATATCACAGTTCTGTTTACACAAACAAGTAGGCAAAGTAGCTGCTGTAACCTCATGCTGGTCTCCTAAAATTGGGAGTGCAAGCAATCTGGGAGATAAAAGGCAAACTATTTGAGGCTGGTTGGCCTGTTTTACTAACCCGTGGTTTCTCAGCTTTTTCTTACAGTCCCATGGGAACCTGTACTAAGCATACCCTAGGTCGCTGCATTTGTGGTGTTAGTCAGTACTGCCTCTCAGTGCAGCTTTCTAAACCTTGGTTAATAAATGGCATCACTTTGGTTCCCCTTTATCTGTTGCCCCATCTTGCTCTCTGCAGGTTCCAGTTCAAGAAGTGATCGTACACAGAGTTCACACACAGTGAACAACAGAAACCCCAAAGGGGTTCTTCATACACAATAATGTTGGTGCCAAATGAAGGAGAAAGTAAAATCAAGGGGGCTGTGACTGTGAAAGGAGTGATGCGATTAAACATACTTATCTGGGAAAAGGCCCTTACTGACATGATGTTTTGCTTTGCTTTACAGGTACTCTCCATCACTATGAGCTCATTTCATAGAGGGCCTGTAGCCCGCTTGATCGGTGGTGGTTAAGTCTCCCATCTGAAGACAGGTCGATTTGGTTCCTTTCTATCACTAAGGATTGTGGTTGGTGAAATGTATTTGCCCCACCATCTCTAAGTGAATGGTGTGCCAAGGACAGATGTGAAGCAGCTCTTTCTCTGGATATTGATGTGGTATCTTCTTAACGCATCACGACGCCTCGTGCCCACCGGCAGCACAGGATATGGAGGCTCTTGAAGTTGATGACATTAGCCCTGCCTTGGAAGTGACTGAAGACTTTTTCAATAGTTTTGATACTAAGCTTGAAAAGATTGTGCAGCCCTCTGAGGTGTACGGTGTACAGGAGGTCCCCGAACTGGTTGGGCACGAGGTATTTGATCAGATAACAGAGAGCAGGAATCTGAGGAATGTCGCCTCCTTAGCCAAAAGTAGCCTCATCTGGGATCACTGCAAAAATGGCCTCTTGGAAACCAAAGCTCAGACAGCATTCCCTGCCAAAGACCAGCGTGTGGTGCAAAGGGGAACAGCTGCTGACAACCTTGCCTGGGCAGGGGAAGGGGAGACTGCAGCTTTTAACATCTTCAATATCTGCCAGCGGAGGAGAGACAGGCCTCGCTCGGTGAACGACATCCTGGTGCAGAATGAGGAAGCCTCCACATTCAAGCCAGGACACAACAGGTCACGCTCCGATATCAGCCATGTAAACTGGGGAGTAGTGTTCACGGGCACCTCCCTGCAACAGCCACCTGCGCCTGGTCAGGACAATAACTGCGCTCTGCTCTCTTACCTGGCGTTAACCAAGGGAGAGGACATCCAGGGAAACACAGGTTTGTGCTGATGCTTTATTGTTTCTGTTGATATGAAGACCTTCCTATTTATTTTTAGTATTTGTCTTGAAAGAGGAGCTGCATGTTTAAAAAAACCAAACCACGCCCCCCAAAAACAACAGTGAGGTAGCTCTTAGGATGATAGAAATCAGCATGGCTCTGTTGTCTTTGATATAGCTCTGTCTGTTTGCCTGCCTAAGTTTTTCAACCAATCTTGACTTCTGTTCCTTCCATGGTTTGAAAAACTAAGCTTGTTTTACTTTTTGCTTCTATTTTGTACAGTTTGACTTGAGAAAAAAATTATTTATTTGTTATGTATTTCTGATAATTTCCTTACCTGATTTTCCCAAAGTAAAAAAACTTTGAATGCTAAAGCTATTGGGGGAATGGCAAATCCAAACAAAGGCAGTTTTCATAAAAGTTAAAGAGCAGCCATTAAAAAGAGGGCATACAAAGCTTTACTGTGAGGCCTGAGATCTCTGCTCTGTTTCTTTAAGAAATGCTGGCTATTCAGTCCATAAACAATTAACAAAAACTCAAGCATGCAATTTGTGCTTGTCAATATTAAGGCATCTCTGCCAGCTTTGTGTGGGGTACAGGAAGTCTTGTTATCAGATTGAGGCAGGCGTCTCCAGTGAGCCATACGAAGTGGTATTTCAGCAAGTGATACTTTTTCCTTTTCCTTTCTCAAGCACCACACTGGAAGAGGTTGTGCTCAGGGCTTCGGAAACACTGAACCAGTGTCTTCATCTCCATGATTTATTTTGTAGATGCCAGAAGTGGACTGGGCACTTACGGAAAAGCAAAGCAGTTAGTGCCACAAAGGTTTTGTAATGTAAATAAAGGCAGGACCTAACAAAAGAATTTAAAAATCAAAGGGTTGTAAAAGGGTGCGTGTGCGTGTGTGTATGGTGGAATGGCTCCAGTTACGAATAGGTAGCCTGTTTAGGGTTAAAACAAGCCTTTTGGGTGAGGTTTTCCAGATAAGTCAGCTATTTTGGAACATGAAAAGCAGGTGCCTAAATGGTTGTGTTTGTGGATGTGTGCATATACAAATATATATAATATGTGGGTATATATCTATGTATGCATACATATACACACAAACCTGTACGTTATTGTGTTCTATTGTGACATAGTTGCTGTATCCCACAGAAGGGTGCTCTTGGTTTACAAAGGCAAGTATACCTGCTGTTATTTTTGTTTAGGGAGATATATTGCTTCCCGTGGAGTGGGGTCTCTGTTCTCTGTCCTTTCCATGGAAGGGATGCAGAACAGGAACACACCCAGAAGCCTGATGACAGAGCTCTCAGTTTCTGTCAGCTGTATCCTGGGCATCTCATGGATTTAACTTAGCATGTAACACCTTTACATGCCCGCAGAAACACCATTAAAATCTAGTCACTAAAGGTCCCCGATAATGCTTTAAGCTTAATCTTTTTGGCCCAATTTCCCCACACAGCCCTCAGAAAAAGAAAGAGGTTCTGTTACTTATACTGTTTATAAAAAGAAAGACCTAAGCCATTCTGTATTTAAAGACTTGTTCATGCACTTATTCAGTGAGAGTGATTTCAAGCTGCCACTGTATCCCCAAGCTGCAAGAAGCAAGCCGCCAATCCAGCTGGTGCCGAGCAGCATAGTCCGAGGCCAAACAGGTCTGCCTTCTGTCAGTCCAAGGCTTAGGCAACTGCAAGATTACATTGGGGTGCACCCTAATGCATTGCACCTCTGTCTGGGGTGAAGCAAATTACATTCCCCTCTCCCTTAGACACAAATGCAAGACCGTGTGATGCAACTGTTCATAAAAGGAAGCAAAATGAAAAATGGAAACAATGCTGTAGGTTTTTCTTCCCCTTCTGGCAAACAAAGAAGTTGTATTAGGAACTGCAGTGCTAGGACACGATTGCTTCCAAAGTCAGGGACCACATGCTGCAGTGTCTCCCCCCTCCTGGATGAGTCTCCGCACTTTCAGAAGCTGGGCTGTCTGCAGTGTTGTCCTGCTTTGACCCTGGCTCCCACTTCAGCTGTTCCATTCCACTTTGCTTAGAAATCATAGAATCATAGAATCGTTAAGGTTGGAAAAGACCCTTAAGATCATTGAGTCCAACCGTTAACCTATCACTGCCAAGTCCATCACTATACCATGTTCTCAAGCACCACGTCTATCCATCCTTTAAATACCTCCAGGGATGGAGACTCAACCACTTCCCTGGGCAGCCTGTTCCAATGCTTGACCACCCTTTCAGTGAAGAAGTTTTTCCTAATATCTAACCTAAACTTCCCCTGGTGCAGCTTGAGGCCTTTTCCTCTAGCCCTATCACTTGTTACTTGGGAGAAGAGACCGACCCCCACCTTGCTACAGCCTCCTTTCAGGTAGTTGTAGAGAGTGATAAGGTCTCCCCTGAGCCTTCTTTTTTCCAGGCTAAACAACCCCAGCTCCCTCAGCCTCTCCTCATAAGACTTGTGCTCTAGACCCTTCACCAACTTTGTTGCCCTCCTCTGCACATGCTCCAGCACCTCGATGTCCTTCTTGTAGTCAGGGGCCCAAAACTCAACACAGTACTGCAGGTGCGGCCTCACCAGTGCCGAGTACAGGAGCACTATCACCTCCCTGGTCCTGCTGGCCACACTATTCTTGATACAGGCCAGGATGCCATTGGCCCTTTTCCGCCAGGCAGCTCTCCAGCCACTCCTCCCCTAGCCTGTAGCGTTGCAGGGGGTTGTTGTGACCCAAGTGCAGGACCAATGGCAGACCCCAGGGAGATGCACCAACCCTCTGGAAGCCCTCAAAGGACCTTGCTGTGTCCAGAGTCGAGTCTATAGTAGGACTTCAAACCAGTGTCTAGAACAGCTTAATAGAAAACCCTGCGTGATGAGAGGAAAAGACAAGAAAAGCGCTCTGTGTACAGCTGGATCTCACAGTGGGATTCCTTAAGCTAGGTTGGGTCCAGGATTCAGTCACCCCATCGCAGTGTGTACCCAAGGCGTGCCGCTTTAGTAGTAGCAGTGGAGTTCAGTGGTACACTTCCCAGCCCCTCAGCAGGCACTTGTACTGTTTAAATGCAGTTAATGCAATGTAGTTTTTCTCCATACAGAAAATGTCAACAAACTGTGTTACAGTGTGATATATTCTTTATTGTTATGATTTCATGTTAAACGGTTTGTAGTTGTGAGTTACAACTGTGAAGACCTCGCATCTATAAAGTAGTTTTGTGAAGTATAGCAATATTAGCACTCTTAAGAAAAACAGGAATTGACAGATTTCCATGAAGAAAACTCTTGGTTTTATACTATCTGCAATAGTGCCAGGTATCTTATAGCTCATCCATTCCTCGATTTCTCTGTAGTACCAGGAACAAGTCCCATTGCTGTGCCCAGTGCTGCCAGAAGCGTAGGTGTCGTCAAAATAGCTTTTTACAGAAGAGACTCAGTGTGGTCAAGTTCTGGGATCTGGGCGGTGAACCGAGCAAGGGAAGGAAATGGATTAGGAAGAGTGGCTGAAGAACTCCTCGCAGTACTCATTTGTAGCCCAGCAGCAGTCAGTACCACTAAGGTGCTCAGCCCACACTTCTTCTATTGCTTTTTGCAAAGGTGCAAGGCATTTGTCAGCGCTTGCCATGTGCCCTCCAAGAGCCTTTCTGCGTGGGATGTTTGAAGGCAGTAGTACCTTCTTTGAGGAAGGAGAACTTCTGTACTCTGAAAATGCACTCTTTTAATTTGTTTCCTTAACCTGTTCTGTTCAGCTGCTGTGCGGGTTTTAGAAGGTAGCCATGGTATTTCTTTCCTCTGTGTTTACAAGAGAGCCTGCCATAGAGTTTGCTGCTACTGTGAGCTGAGCTGAAGAGAGAAAAGCAAAAGCAAGAAAGTAGGTGTTGCAGGTACGTGTATCTGGGACTGGTAATTATTCTCCACAAGAGACTGAAAAATGTATTTTAAGATTGGCTAAAAGCTGCTGCAGTGGTTGAAGGAGTCATAGTGGCCGCAGCCTGTGGAGACATCCCTTTCCAGGGCTTTAATACAGATTAAACGAATGCATAGGAGATACTGAGAGCAACTTCAGCCATTCCTGTCAGTCCTCATTGCGGTAAAGGACTTCCCTCTGGAGCCTGCAGAGGTCTCCCAGTCCTCCGAGGTTGGCCGAGTTGCTGCATAGATTAACTCTTCACAATTTTTTTTCCTTATCTTCATAGTATATTTATTACTATGAGCTTATCTGTTCCTGCTGCTTGCTTTTTTATAATACAAACAAAATGAAACTGGATCCTTTCCATGTGCTGTGAAAGAAAAGGATCTGAAAAGAAGCTGTGCCTTTTGGGACAGTATCTCCTTAGGCCTGCTGGCAAAAGAGTTAGTGTACTAGAAATGAGCACTGTTTGTGCTACAGAGCAGTGTCAAGCGATAAGTGGAGCTAGCAAAGACGGAAGTTGTAAGCAAATTCAAGGCAGGCTTTTGTATTTCTGGGCATGTGGCCTGGCAAACAAAGGGAGAATGCTACTTCTGTAGTATCCAGCGATAGCTTGCTTAGATCATTAAAACACAATGTGTGAGCAGTTATCGTTGATAGTCATGTGGATGTTTTCATTCAAACACTGCCACTCCCGAGAGTGTGGGTGCTATAGGACTTTTCCCGGGTAGCTGTTTTGTTTGCCTGCCTTGCCTGTGAGCTTGGGGAACTCCAGAGCTGTCACTGTGCTGAGCACCTGCATGCTGACAAACTGTCCTTACTGCAGAAGGCTGACACCTTCTGCCCCTCTTCAGCAAGCAGCTATGGAGATATTCAGCCAGGCCCATTGATTTTGGGGTCTTTGCAGCACTGTGGCATGGCAAAATAGACATGCCAGAGAAAGGTCACTGCCTTAAAACTGGCCAACAGGCCTGAATTCTACTGTGTTGGATCGAGGCTAGGATTTCACCTCCTTCTTTCAACTGGCTGATTTAAAAAAATACCTTTTTTTTCCCCTCTCTTCATATCTTGTTATCTGGCTGGGAACCTAGTCATCGTTTGGGACACTGTGAAGGTATGATCTTGTATTCAGGGTTTGTGCAGGGGATGTTTCAAGAGAGGCTGGGCCCCTCTTCATATACCTCTTGTACATATCACATGCTTTTCTAGGGTGTTTTTGTGGAGGTGAGACATCTAAATCTGTATTCATGAGCAACACACCCCTGATTCACAGGTTGGGGACTGGAGGTGATCCTTGAGTTCTGACAAGTCATTTTACAGTGCTGCTTTCTCTTATTCTGGCGACCACACAGACTTTATGTGGGGGTACTTTCTTTGTTTACCAGATATCCTCACCTTCGGCAGCAGTAGTGGTGGCTGCTGCTAGCTCTGTGCCTGTCGTGTCGGCTCATGCAGCATTTAGTGGAACATACCAGTGTGCCGAGCAGGTTTGTGGTGGTGAGTCGCAGAGCAGCAGACAGCATTGCCATCGATTGCCGCTGTTGTTGTCCTGCTCAGGGAGGAGCTGCGAAGACAGCTAGCTGGAAAGGGGAGGTGTGGCAGGTGCAGGACCTGCTGCAGAAGTGGAGGTGGCCAGAGATCCTGAGAGGTGTGAAACATTGGAGGTGTGACATGCGGCCTTCATGCTTCCCCTCCAGTGATGGCCAGGTAAAGCCTAGCTTCTGACACATCTACCAGGGAGGTTTCTGAAGCCTGATTGCCATTTGTGATTTTGCAAATACACCCCTGTAGCACTCTTTTGTCTGTGGTATGTAGAAGCTACACAGCCAGGGCAAACCAATAGGCTGTTAATTGCCACTGGGATGGCAGAACATTATAGATCTGTGGTCTTGTGCAGAAGATAATGGTGCTGTCGTCCAAGAGGCAGATGTGCGGAAACAACACTTCTGCACCTTCCTCTCTGGAGAGCAGGAAGCCTCAAACCACTTGGAAATAATCCCAGAGGTATCAAGCCAGTTGGAGAACCGATGCCCCCCTTGTGGCCAATTTATTTTCAGCATTAAAAGGTAGTCAAGAAAAAGGTAGCTGTGCTGCAGAGATTTGGGGCCTTTCAAGATTTAAAGAGGCAAAAATGTTATTTAAAATCCAATGTGAGTTGGATGCCCTCCACTGCGGCAGTCCATAAGTGCCAGGGACTGCCTGTGCCTCTAGCAAGAGACAGCCCCTTCTCTCAGGAGATTACAGCTTAAATACACCACACAGTAAGGATAGGGAGGGTGAGTAGGGACAAAGAGAGGTGAGGCATTTTGCCCAAGATCAAATGGGAGTATAATTTGGATCGCCTGATTTCAACTCATCTGCTGGATGATACTTCCCCTCTAGCCCCCCTGGCTAATTCGGAGAGTGCAGGCAGCACTTGTTCCCTGCAGGCTCACTCCTGATTGCTCCTTGGGCTTGGGCACCCTCTGAGCTGGAAGGGCCATGGGGGGCTGGCAGAGAGCAGCAGCAACGGAGAGGGCTAGGCTGGGCAGCTGCCTCGGGTGGAGGGAAGTGTGACCTGCTCCACTGCCTTGCCTGGGAGGCTGTGGCAGGGTGCAGGGTGATGGAGAGGGGAGTGTGGTGGCAGGCGATGGGAGGGGCTCACATACATAAATTCATAGTGCAGGAGGATTACAGTAGGCAGCACTGATGAGTTTGGTTGTGAAGCTGTTCTGGTTGGGAGGGTTCTTCTTTCTGGAGATTTTTGCTCTGGAATTACGACACTCCATAAAGCTAATGAACAGAGTTTTCATCTCCTGGGGCAGTGCTGATTGCTTCCAGTGATGTTGTGATGACTTTCATAACTGAATTTTCAGGTTAGTTGCTATTATTCCGTTAGTGGTGTCAGCTAACTGTCCTAATGTGAACTGACCCTGTTTTCATGGCTTTGACAGTCACTTTATACCCTTTCTTCCTTCTTTTTAAAGCTGAACTGAGTGAATTTATTAAAAAATCAGCAAATCCATCTTTATTTGATATTCTCACTTCTTTTGCAAGTGCTGCTGTTTTATGCATCTCCTAGCTGGTGGTAGGTAACCATCTCTTTCAACTTGTTATAATTCTGTCCCTTCCAGAGTTGAGTTCTGTTCTGGGTTGGTCTTGCACTTTGACTGAATCCAGCCTCCCTTCTCCACTGCCCCCTTGGCACAGGCACTGTGTCAGTATGCATAGGGTGCTGGTGGTCTGCTCAGCAAACACTATACAAGCATTTGACTTGCTGCAGAGGAGCAAAAAGGATTGGATGGAGTGTCTGGGCAGCTGGCATCCTGTAGACTTCAGCAGAGTTTCTCATATGTTTCTCATACAATGCCAACACCTGAAAGGAAAGACATGAAGAATAATTTGTTCAGGTTCTTTAGCCATCTGTTTAGGCAGTTCATTCAGTGAGGAATGTTTTTGGTGAACTGCTAAGCTGACCTCACTAGCAATGCATAAATCTAAAATTAAGAGTTTGCAAGTTCAACATTTTCAAAGCAGGTTTTGCTTTCCCAAAGCCTAAGGAAGATGAAAAAGAGTGAATGCTCATTTGGTGGGGAGAGATGCTCTTTCTTTATATAAATTAATGCAAACTGCTACCTAGTTACAAGTCCCATTGCTGTAGTGGTCCCTTGAAAAGCGGTGGCATTGGGAGAAGAAGCCAGATTTGGCTCCAGGACAGCCATCTGCTGGAAATTTGTGCCTAAATATCAATGCCATTATTTCAGGACCAAGTGGAATCCGATATACTTGCCTGAAAGAGGTATACCTGCAGAGCCAGGTGGGAGTAGGAGGCATATCGACAATTGCGGATCCGAGTCACGCTGGCTGAGGCACAGTTTGTCCCTGATCTAGCAAACCCCACCAAGCAGGTGACTAGCCCAACCGAATTTGAGAGCATTTTAGGTCCCAAAGGTGTCTGTTAAGTTCTATGGAAATCAGAGAGGAGGACTGTTGACAAAAACTCTGTAACTTATGCTCATCTCTTACTAAGCATTAGAGAACCCAAAGAGGAGTGCCACCTCAAGAGACAAACTCCTCAGAAACTAGGCATCTCTGCTTCTGCTCTTTTCCAAGTTACTTGGTATTACTGTCATCAGAAATGCTTCACGGGTGGAAAATAGAGCAAGTTTTCCTGCTATACCAACAGGAACGCAAGTACAGTCAGTTGTTCAAGAGCAGATATATTCTGGACATGCTGAGACAACATTTGGGCTCGCTCTCTCTCCTGCGGTGCTGGCTGCACCAACTGCCCCCAGGTGTGGAGAGGGGTAGGTGTGTGCTCCGTGCAGGTTCCTACCCAGGATGAGTGGGCAGTTCCCAAAGGAGAGGAGAGACGCTGAGGAAGATACTGCCCTGTCCCCAGCTGCTGAGTCTCTCTTTGTTTCCCTCTGCCTCCTTCCCCCTCTTCCCTTGAAATTGTAACTCCAAATGGCTCAGGCATGGGCCATTTGCTGTGATTATTTCCTTTTTTTTTTTTTTACTCTTCCTCAATTTATTCTCCCTGTCTCTGTAGGGAGGAAAAGCGATGTAGTTTCTGTTTGGAAGGTGGATGGAGAGATGGTAGCATTTGCTCTCTGAGTGGAAAGGTATTATCTAGCACACTGCACGTCGAGAAGAGGGTTGTAAGGGGGGTGTGTGTACGTATAGCATATGGATTCAACCTGTCTCTGCCAGCATCTATTGCCCTGACCTAAACAATACGAGGCATTTTAATTTTAATCAAGTTGGCTGCTGGTTCTGTCCCAGTTAGAGCGAGAGTCAGTGGAGCCGATTCATGGGAGCTTGAACGGGAAGGAGTGGGGCGAAGGAGGGAGAGGGGGGTGCCTCTGTGAAAGGCAGGGAGAGATAGCCTTTCTCTAACTCAACAAAAGACAAGCAAACCTGTGTGCAGATGAAGGAGGGGTGGCTGGGGGAAGGTTACGAGTTGTCTTATTATGGAGAAGCTTGAACTGTCATCTGTACTTGATGGAAGCGAGAGAGATTGCAGTTGGAGCTGCAGAAGCGCTGCTTCCCTGATTGGATTAATAGAAAGGGAAGATGACTCTAGAATGGCTGCCCATTATCTGCACTACAAAGGGATTAGTGTGGGTTTCAGAGAAATTAATGGCTTTTGAGTTAGCGCAGAAATACTAATGAATGTCAGGGCCAGAGATGTACGGTGAACAAAATTGGTTCTCTTTTAGCGTGTGTGCGTGCGCACGTGTATCTATCCATTTGGGCTATGAAAGTGTGCTTTTTCCTCTACCATTTTGGGTTTTAGATTAGGCTTTCAGTTTTCATATTTAGCTGAAATACTCTCAAGTAGCTTATTTGTTGGCAAGGTATAGTTATATTGATTTCTTTTCCACCTTTTCAGACCTAGTGCCAAAGTAGCAATTTTTTAATTGTTGTTATGATTTTAGTCATATATGCAGGAAATCTTTGTAGGTAAAGTGTAGAGTGCTTTGAACATGGTGTTAAATGCAGGCACCGTTCTGAGTAAGCGGGCAATGCGGGGAAGCTGAGGCAGAGCGGGCAAGGCAAAACCAAAGTGCCTCCTTTTTGTTAGTGTGGATGGGAGGTAGCATCCTTCCCCCATTTTGTGACCCCTATGAGATTTGCATACTCACATAAAGTATATCAAGCAATTAATTCTCATGTATATTCATTAAGTTTAACTGAAACTTGTCTACTTAATCCTTGTAAATCCTTAAAGTTGGTCTTCACTGAAGAGCTAGCCAAAGCTTTTACACTGTTGCTGTCCTTAATCCTCCTCCTGACCATCCACGAAACTCTCACAACCAGCTACAGCAATGCTTTCAGACAAGGACGGGAGCACCTCCTTAGACTGTAGGTTACAGCCCAAGATCTGCTTTCTCACCAGTTGGTATCAGAAGCCCTTTGGACAGTAACGAAGTCCCTCAAATATTCATAGTCCCTGACTCTCCTTGTGCCCCTGGGAGGATAGACAGACTCACCCATTAGCCAGTGGTGGTGAGAGCGGCTTGGCCAGCAATTCTGGCTGTATTAGCTGGGAAGCCCAGTACACGTGGGGATGCAGTAACTTTTATACAGGCTCATCTTTGGCTTTTTGTTTCCAAGCTTCGTCAAGCCCAGAGGCTTCTGTTCTCTTAGCTCTGCATTGAAGACGTCCTAGGTATGCTCGGAGGTGATCACGTCTAAAACTTGTTAGAGCATGGCCTGTTAACGTCAGTGGTAACTGGTTAAGCTGAGACGCTGAAAATATTTTGCGCCTCCGGCTGTTTGCCCTATCCCTCTTTCAAAGGTTGTCAGCCCGAGGGCAGAAACCACGAATGAAACAGCTCCTGCATTGCTGCAGTTTGTAACACTGCATGTTAAGGTCAAGTGATGCTAATTTTGTTTTGACCTCATTGTGCCGGGCAGTGGATGAGGAGCTGTTCCAAGGTGGCTACCTTGCTCCTGCGTCGGGAATGGCAGTCTCCAAGGGAGATGGGCAACCGGAGGCAGAAACCTCTTCATTTGTGTCTGTTAATTCTGCCACTGTTTGTAAGTCAAGACCTATCACAGGTACCCGTACTGGAAAGGTGAAGTAGAAGTCAAGTGAGAGCAAGGATTTGTTCTTCAGGCTGGGTGCTTTTGGGGTGCTAAGTGTTAAAGTCGGTGTTAGAGTGTAACAGTGAATGCCACTGAATTTACACAGGGACCAACAAAAATTGCATAGAGCCACATATCCAGCCCAAGGTGAAAATACGTTTGCATGTGTTAATGGTAGCTGAAGTGGTGCAAATGAGATTGGAACAAATTTTGCACGGAAACATTTTCTAAAACTCAGAAATGCTTTAGATAATTCCTTTTACATTCATATCACTTTGGTGCCTGGAGTGACTCGGATATGGCTGGTTTTCTGGGGATGAAGAAAATTTCCCTTGACTTTGCCTTGGGCCAAGGTTTGTGAAGGAGTCTGCTCTGAAGCACCTGAAGTGCTGAGGCACTTAGATACATGTGTTTGAGTCTGGGCAGCCTCTTACTTTTCATTTTTGGTCATGTCTGCTGGTTCTGAGCCTGATTCTCATAAATCAGCAACGCTCCTCTCTAGTAAACGTGCAAAATGTTCTGGTCCCAGGTCGTGCTGAAATGTGGTAAGAAACTGCTGTCGTCGGGCGCAGTTCTCCCTTCCCCGTGTCCTGGGCAGGTCCAGGTGCCAGGTGCGGTGCCCAGGTGCTGGCAGCGGGGCCGTTTGGGCGGGTTCCAGTGGCCCCACCGCGGGGCACAGCTGCGCCCGTCAGCCACAGGTGGGGCCTCTCTGGCAGGGTGCATGTCCGAAAGGGCAAAGCACTGGACGGTGGGGTGAGGAGTGAGGAAGAAAGCGTGAGGAGCAGCCCAGGGTCAGAGGAGGAGAAGGTGCTGCAGGCGCCAGGGCAGGGATTCCCCTGCAGGCCCTGGGGAGACCATGGTGGAGCAGGTATCTCCCTGCAGCCCATGTGGGACCCCATGCCGAAGAAGATGGAGATTTCCTGAAGGAACTGTGACCACGGACCTCTCACTCAGGAGCAGGTTTATCCTGAAGGACTGCAGCCCCTGGGGAGGACCCACACTGGAGCAGGAGAAAAGTGTGAGGAGGGAGGAGCAGCAGAGAGGAACTGATCATGACCCCCCATTCCCCTTCCCCCTGTGCTCCTTGGGACAGCGGGAGGTAGAGGTGTGTGAAAGCATGAAGTTGAGCCTGGGAAAGCGGGGGGCATGAGGGGAAGGTGTTTTAGTTTGTATTTGTTTCTCACTGTTGAAATCTATTTTACTTGGCAGTAGATCACTTGATAATATTGTACTATTCTGGACTAGGTTCTGGGAGACTTGCAGTGTTTTGTTGCTCTGTCACTACTCTCCTGGATAATCTCAGGAAAATTGCTTTGCTTCTCTGTCCCTCTGTTCCCCTGTCCCTTTTTTGTGAAGTGTTTTGGTACCTCTGGATAAAAAAGTGCTGTATTCTCCTTGGTTCAAATGTAGATTCAGTGCTTGTGTTTGCTAATTATAACCTATTGTGTGAAGGCTATTTCTGTGATCCTATCCTCCAGATATATCATATATGGGTAGGAGAGATAAGCCAGAATGACATAGCAATTTGAAACAATTATTTAAAAAGAATTAATGGTAACGTTCTCATTTTGTTTCCTCCAGAACACAAGCCAACGTTCCCAAATATTCTGAAGAAGGGATACTTAGAAATTAGAAGAGACAATGACAGCTACTGGCAAACGTGTTACGCTGAGCTCTCCCCATACAAACTGTACCTGTATTGCTTGGACAGCAGCGGCAACCAGACTCTTCCCACCGTGTATCCACTCATGTGTTTTCAAAGGGTCACTGTTACTGGTTGCATTGAAACCAAGGTGGTGGACGCTGTCCTGTCAGACAACTCGCAGCTACAGCTGAAGGCAGAGTCCTCATGGGAGGCTTTGGACTGGGGACAGAAACTCTGGGAAGCGGTGCGTGCTTCTGTGCCTGCTTTTACGAGACAGCAGGAGAAACTGGAGAATGTGCCAAAGCCTGACAATAAGAGTGACCTTTCTCAAACCAATGGATTGTTAGAGAAGCCTATGGAGCTCTTCCTATCCATGAATTTGACTGAAAGCTCTAAAGAATACCAAAATATTCTCAAGTCAGGGACTCTCTATAGGTTAACTGTCCAGAATAACTGGAAGGCATTTACTTTTGTCTTGAACAGGTCTTATCTCATGGCATTCCAACCGGGTAGGCTTGATGAAGATCCTCTGCTGAGCTACAATGTCGATGTGTGTCTGTCGGTCCAAACAGATACTCAGGATGGCTGTGACTCTTGCTTTCAGGTCATTTTTCCTCAAGATGTCCTCCGCCTGCGTGCAGAGACCCGTCAGAGAGCCCAGGAGTGGATGGAGGCACTGAGAGCAGCAGCCAATGCTACTAGAAGTTTAACTCAGAACCCGCAGGTCACGCTTAGGAGCAAACCTGGAGATCGGCCCTTTGGAAATGATCTTAGAAAGAGCAAGCGCCAATCTGTGACCACCAGCTTCCTGAGCATCCTGACCACGCTGTCTCTAGAGAGAGGGCTCACAGTTCAGAGCTTCAAGTGTGCAGGTAAGCCACCAGACTGCAGCATCTGCACCTACTCCTCTTCTGCAGGAAATCACTTGGAAGAACATGTATGTGTTTTAGCAGTATACAGCCATTCCCTGCCTCTCGCTATGGCTGTAGATGCTTTGGTGTGTTAGCCTTTCTTTGCTCTCTGTAAAATGTGGAGAAAAGCCTATGGGATATTCAGGGATTCACCTGCATTTGATGAGCAGTGCTGAAACACTACATCCTGCACGTACAACACTACATGGGCCAGGGCTGCCTTACAGGGTGACTGAGCTGTTTTCTTGGTTCAGGACAGCGGAAAGGTGGTCTAGAATCAAAGCGATTTGAATTCTGGATACGATGCAACTTTCCAACTTCGAGCACTTTTGTTTGCTTTTATTACTGGGTCTCCTCCAAGTCATTTTTGCAGCTCAGTTTCAGCTCTGGGCCTTCTGGGGAGACTTCTCAAAGCATATATGCTTCCATGAAACACCGTCATTTGGCAACGTGTGTTCTAGTGCTGAGGTTCAGGCATGAGCTCATCTACTCAGTTCTTCCCCTGAGGCAGGGGTGAAAACATGACCTTAAGCCTCTGCATCTAATTGTGAATCTCAGTTCATTTGACTGCTGACTCTAGTCCTAGGCAAGAGCATGACTTTATCCAGTTTGGGAATGAAGTGAAAATAGAGGACCTGTGTGAATGCAGTTCATTGTCCATTTACTTTAGCAAGGGCACCTTTGCGGAGCAAATTTGGCAAATTTGTGCCTAAATTGTATTCTGTGGCTGACTTTAGTTAGGCTCATATAGAAATTGTCAGCTGTATCAGAAACAGCTTTTCTGGAGGGTTTTCCTCTTTTGTTATGGGAGTTGTAATGGTCCTGCCTGCTCCCCACTCTGCTCCGGGGTGGGGGAGCTGTCTAATGTGGAGGTGTCCTGTTGCTCTGGAACCACACGTGGCTCTGGGGGTGTCTGTGTGGGCCCAGGACCTGCTGGGTGGCCTGAATCCCTTCCAGGGGAGACCTGAGCCCCTGAAGTACTGGGTTGCCCTCAGGACTGGCTGTGGGCGCAGCTGCCTTTGTCCCTCTCTGGTAGTCACCTGCAGGTGGTGTTCCTGCTCACATCTCCACAGTGCATGGCACCCACCTGGTAGCTGGAGCATCGTGAAGGTTGGCCTCACTGCAGGTAATGATTTGGTCACAATATTGGGGCTTCTGCCTGAGTTCAGTTCTGTTCTGGGCCACAGACTCTTCGGGTGACTTCATGTCAATTTTTTCTGGGAGTAATTATGTGCCAAACTACTGCTGAAACTGAAGGTACCTGGGTCCTATGATAACTCTGATTACCTGAACACTATTGGACAATGGTCATGTCTTAATTTTAAGGGTAGTTGTGAGAGTGAAAACTTCAGGGAGACTCTGGGAATGGGTCAAGTAAGTATCCCCAAGATGGGTTCAGCCCAGTGTGTTACCCAGCAGACAGCCTTGTGAAACTCAAGACAACAGCAGAATTAACAGCTTCAGGTTAAGATAATGTCTCAGACGACATTAAAACTTTATTCCTTTCTCCTAATTTCTTTTAATTCAAAGCTCAATAGAGGAAAATTTTGTAATTTTGCTTCATCCTGTGACTGAGGTCCAGGAGAGTTTCAAGTGAGCATTTTCAATGACCTCCTCAAAAATAGGATCAGGCCCTGGGATGGCAACAAAATGCACGTCTCCAATGTGAAACAGGTTTTAGTCTTGCATTATGTAGCATGGGAGCAGACTTTTCTCTGGGAAGGGGTGGACTTCCTCTCCCAAACATGGGACAATTCATCTGCATTCACTCATGTATTCCCCACAGAAATAAGGTGCTCTGACCATGTCAGGGTTGCGTGGAATCTTTTCCTGATACACGTGAGGCGTTCCCAGTGCTCCTGTGCTCTCCTCTTAGTCTGCAGAACTGAACAAACACTCTTGTGCAGAGAAATGTGAGTTGTGGAGAGTCTGTGAGAAGCCAGCCACTGGGATTCCCTGTACCTGAGGATGGGGATGCACAGCCCTTACTCTAGGAGCGGACCCTTTGCTGTCTGCCTGAGACCCTTAGAGCCGGTCTTCGAGAGTTGGCTGGAACTTCTAGCTGTTACCACGGTGCAAAGAAATGAATCATTGTAATTATAACTGGGAGAAACTGGGGAAACTTGTCTGGCTCAGAAAAGTTTGTGCTGTGGGGACTTCGGAGGCACAGCAGCCAGCTGAGACTCTCTCCTTGCACCTTGCTCCCTGCAGGCAGTTTGCGCTGTTCCCTGGCATGGGCTGCTGTTTAACCTAAGGGGCCTGCTGTTGGTAATTACAGCTTGCAGGCATTGAGAGCGGTTTTCCCCAGGGCTGCTGGGAGGGGTAAGCTTGGAAAAGGATGAGGAGGGGGGAGGAAGAAAAGTTTTGCTGTGAATTCTTCAGCCATTTAGTGCAAATTCCTGTAATTACCGTCTTTGTGTCCTGTCCCAATGGCACATAATACAGCAGAAGCCTTTCCTAATTGAGACCTTACAGGAGGTACAAATCCCTCCTTTGTTCGGCCTGACAAATTAGTGCCAGAAAGTGGCAAGGTCCGAGTGGGAATCAAAGGCAAGCAACACAAAGATGGAACTTAAGGCTACAGTAATAACCCTCTCTAGTCCTGCAGGGGTGGGAGGGAAGGAAAAGTAATGACCAATGAAAAATGAAGGGTTTTTTTGTTATAAATTCCCTTGACATGACAGCACCTCAGGGCTGCTTTATTTATTTAGGAAAAGTGATTAAATAGTAATACAACAGGGCAGACCATTGTCTCTCGAGCTACCCCCCTTCCTACGGACCCCTGCTGCCTTGGCTAATTGATTGACAATGAACCTCTGATAAAGAAGGTTGTTGGGGACAGGGGTTTTATTTTTTTTTATTTTCTCTTTGCAGTCTTTGTGGGGTTCCCCTCCCCGATTTTTTTTCTGTTTGAAATGCCCTCTGCATCCCCCTCTCCTTTTCTCCCTCAGTAAAAGCTTTTCAAGGGACTGCTCCCAGACAAACAGCTGACACTCACAAGCAGGTAGGGAAGAATGTGAATGTCTGCGCCTCGCTATTGACAAGTTTATCTTGGAGTCTGACTAGCACTTTTCAACTCGTGATATAAGCCAGGGTGGGGGTGTCAGATGTAGTCATGGGGCAGGGGGGACAAACTGTTGATACACTGGAGTCAGAAGGGCAGCTTGGAAAAAAGTTTTCTTTTGCTTGATCAGCAGATACAAAAGCTTTCCCCCACGTTTCTGACTCTTTGTCTTACTGTGGAGAGTGGGACATTATTTCTCATAATTTCCAAAAATGAACTAATAGGCCACTGATTAACAGTGGAGAGGCATGTTTTCATAAACCCTTTTACCTTTGCTGCCATTGTTTATATTTTTTGCTTGGAACATAAATACATTTTGGAACGTGGGGTTAACTAGAAACTGCTGGCACTGGAATGGCAGCCTCCTCTGTCCTTTGCATGTTCATATAACTGCAGGCATGATCTTGCCCTGTTACTGGGGTACAGCAATGTTCCCGTGGGAAGTGTTTGGGGCTCTGAGCAAGAGTGGCATTTGTGAGTGTCGATCTACTCAGGTGAGACTTTGGAGGGACCCAGCCCTTGTCTTCAAAGGGATATGAAGTGAAAGTTGGTTGCGAGTCCAAGCTGGTAAATTTCGGTTTTGTTTTGTTTTTCTTTAATATGCAGGAAGTGAGAGAGATGTTAGGATGATCTGTTGGGGGGGGGTGGTGTTATTATTTTTTATGTATTTATTTCACCTGGATTCAAGAGAAATCCCCCAAACTGTTCATGTTACAAATTTGGGATGAGGTGACTTTCATCAAAACATGTGTTTGGCAAGTGCAGCATCTTGCAGACAGCGGTAGCTGGTTCTGAGTACTCCAGTGGCTGTCCTCTCTCTCTCTGTTGGGCCATCTATGGACTCCTGGGGAAAGGTAGACATTTCTCCTGGAGGAAGTCTCCTGGAGGTCTGTAAGGAGCAAGTGTCCCCAGCTGCCCTTCACTATTGCTATTCCCTTGGCATGTGCCTTCACATTTCCATAGCTAGGGAAGCCAAACAGCCTCTGCCCTTGCCTCCTGTTTTTGCATAGCTCCTGTTCTTTTGAGGTCTGTCTTCCTTTTCACCTTTTATTTTTTTTTTTTCTCCCTGTCCTTCATTAAAACAAACACTTTTACAGTGAAGTCAGTTGTGTCTGCCAGGATCTCTTGTTGCTTAGACAGCAAGTCCTAATGGATGTGGGAGTTTCTGCCTTCTGCAAAATGTGCTCTACACCCTTTTGTTTGTCTGTGTGGCTTTCCTTGCTCCTCTTCTGGGGTGCCTTCTGTCTTTTCCTCCCTGCTTTCTGCATGTCTCCTCACTTGCCAAAAGGATAAATACTGCTATTAGGGCTCCACTGACTTGGCTGGCTGAGCTGAGCACTAGGTGCAGAGAAGCCAAGGTTAGTAAATGGGCTATTTCCTGAGCTTGCAGCCTTGTCAAATTGAGCAGCAGGTGGAAAGCTGTTGGCTTTCAAGGAGTCATTCTGCCTCTAGTGCTGTGATCCTGTGTGTAGATGGGGGACAGTCCAGTGAAACACACCCAGCTCCTGCAGCCTCTGCTCTAGCTCACCGCACTGGTCTGAAGTCAGCCCCTACGGCGGTATAAGTAAAGTTCCCTCCTCCCCCCCCCCCCCCCCCCCCCTTCATGAAAAGAAAGTATTTTCCTAATAGCTTGCAAGCGAGCAAGTGTGATTTAAAAAAAAAAAAAAAAAAGGAAAAAAGAATTAGTCAGGCACAATGTTGACTTTGTTCAACTTCTCAAAAAGCCACATAGTTGAAACTTCTCAAATCCAGATAGTTGAAAAGCATGGGTGCTCCTTCCTTGAATTTAACAAATACTTTCTGAGCTGTCATCCCACCCAGCACCTATTTGTAGCATGTCAGTGAAATAAAAATACTAGGTGACAAATCTTAGCAAACGTAGCACAATAATAAAATACCAGAAGGTCCTCTGGAAAGTTGTCAGCACTCTTGTCACATTTTTAGTCCCAAATAACAATTGTTCTCACCTGTCCAGGGCTTTTAGGATTGTGCTTTCTAAGTGCTGTATATATTTTGTGCTTGGTTTCATTTCAATTGATCTCTTTGTTCCAAGACTTCAGCAGCTTTTTGCCTTCCCTGTATTTGAGACTTGGTAAAATCCCCTGAGAATGTGTTTTGCACTGTAAAGGTTTTATTGTGTAAGTATCTTGACTTTAGACCACAGTCTTCCAGTCTTGTATGTGACTTTCAGGCCCTCTTTCTATTGATTCACAACTAAAACTTCCACTGCTAACAGTGATATTTCTAAACTGCTATTCTTTGTTAGCCAAAGCCAGCTGAGCAAAAAACGGTTGTCCATGGCTAAATTAGTATTTGGAAAATACACCATGTCTAAACAAGGCCACTGACTTGTTGGGAGGCGTGGGGGGAACGTTTCCAGACAAGGGAGACTTGAATTTATGTACCAAGGAGTACTTAAGTTACAGTGGACCTACATGTTTCAAAACACAAGGTTGCCGGTCCACAGTGCTTTGACACGTGACAGCTCTTGTTTGGGGAAAGATCAGAAGATACCGCATGGTATCTCTTTTACTTGCTTGAGTTGATTAAACCTGTTATCAGTGATCAATTATGATCACAGAAGCCATTTACTCTTCAGCAGTAAGATGAGTGACCTCTTCAATCCAGTTTTAAGATGGCTTGACTAGGGGAAATGGCAGTGAAAACTGTTAGCTTTGTCTAAGCTGGTAGAAGTTAGGTCCTTCACCTTTCTGGGATCTGTCTGGCACCTTCCCAGGGTGGGATTTTCCCCTTCATAGGATTTGGTTTGGAGTTGGCCTGCTGCTGCCCAGAAGGGCAGTTTAGCTGAGTACTTAGCCAGTTCAGTGCCTGTCCTGCACCCTGGTGTGCGCTTTGCAATCCTCAGCTGGTGTTTTACTGTGGTCTTTGCCTCAGTCCTGCAGGCGGAACAGCCGATACAAATGTCTTGGCTGATACATCTACATATTCCTCCTGGCAGGTTTAAAGGGCGCCTGTGCTGCCTGTATGGGGTAGGTGACCCCCTCACTCTAATCTGCCTCTGTGAACAACTCTGCAGGTTTTCAATATGTTCTTTTTTTTTCTTTTTTTTTCCCATCACAAATAAAATATTTGTGTTTATTTCTTTTACTGTTACGAGCTCAGTTCTGCTGTGTGTGAACATGTCTCTATTCTGAGCATAGACTCTGTCTTTGTCCTTGACTATGCCTTGTTTCTTCCTGTCTTGTAGGTGCTAGGTATTAGTTCCATTGCTCTTGGTTGCTTGGGGGTTTTTTTGGTCCATTTATTGTGTGAAGCCAGTCTTGATGAAGCTTTTGGCATAAAGTTCAAAGAAGAGAATGCCAAAAACAGGGAGTCTAAATGTCCAAGTCTCACCTTTGTTGGGATAGAAGAAGCTGCATCTGGATAAAAGCAAGTGTTTTCAGACCCGAAAACTCCAACACCCCCTTCCACCACCACCAATTCTTCTCTGGAGAACCCAGAGGTTCCCCATGAATTGCGTTACAAGAGACAGCTTTATTTGTTGGGCTAGCATTTTTTAAATCAGTCAAGCCAGCTTTTGCTAATAAAGGCCTTGCCTTCACAAAAAGGCACAGGCAGGGTATATCTGCACAACACTTTTTCTGCAGTTGCAGTTTATACCAGGCCCCTGAACTGGGTTGGGACATGACTGTTAATTTAGTTTCCTAAGAAAACAAAGCTTATGTGATAATGCTGTTTGCTCACAGTTTTACCCCTCCCCCGTAAGATTTGAATCTACTTGACTGTTTTAACAAAATTTGACAGAGGAGAAGAGGTACCAAAGATGTGGGAATCTTAGAGGTTTCACAGAAGCTGGCATCATAGGGAGTGCCTCTTAATGCTGCTCTGGAAAAAAAACCTGCTATGTGCACTGTGCGTTTGCTCAGCATCAGAGCATCCACGTGGGTGTGCAGCCTTGAGGGACAAATACAGAAGAAAAATGGCTGCTTTAGGTCCACTACAGCAAAACTAGGGCATTTGTGTGTGTGTGTTGGCAGGGCTCCCCGCCCGTTCTGTCACATGCCAAAGCAGTGTATTATTGGCAAAACTCTTACATGTGGATCAGATTGGGGGGAATGTAAAAGAAATTACAGAGCAAACCACAGGCTAACTGGTAGGAAGATTTCAGGTTCTGAGTCTGGCCTTCTGCAACGTCAATAGACTCTGATACATACCTGTGCTGTGTAAATCTGAATAGTGCATCTGCCCAAGGGAGTGCTGTGCTAGTGATGTGCGACCAAGAAGAAATTCAGCCAAATAGTATTGGCAAAAAAATATATAACCACACTTACTGTACAGTTGTTTCTCATGTTAAAAGGAGATAAACCAGCTGTGTATTCAAACAGAAACAGAGCTGGTTATTTCTAGGTATGTTAATAGCTGCTGTATCAAATAAATGGAGCTTAGCAAAGTAGGTAGCCTTCAGTGTAAGTAAATGAGTGAGTGGTGCAGGGGTAAGTCGTCTTCAAACTAACTGTGGAGCAGAAGTGAAAACTAAGTTAAGTAGAGGCTCTTTTTGCTAAATGACGTGGCCACAGCTGAGGACGCTGGCACCAGTGTTTGCTCTGATCACACAAATGGCTGGCCTGCTCTTTGCTCTGTTCTCTTGTCTACCTTCTCAGTATATAAAACCAAGCTTGAGTGTAATCAACTGTAGGAATGGGAATACCATTATTAATTATGCTCAAATTATCTACTTACTCCTAGCTGGCAGACTTAAGAGCTGGCCCAGAGAGTGTGTTCAGTTCCCATCCCTGACTAAAGAGCTGGTGAATTACTGAATCCTGCCAATAAGTCATTCAACAGGAGCTCCCATTCCCTTCTGTCAGGCAGCACTTCAGAGTCTCAGCAAAGCGCCAGATATTGCAGAGAATAATCCTATAAGGACATGGAGGAAAGAATAGCAAATTAGCTTGAGGTGTATGGTATTCTTCCTCAGCGCTGTTGTCCTGGGAACAAGGAGAAAGGAGTTGAAAGGATGCACTAGGAGAACGTAAGCTGGCCATGCGTTAAAGGATTCACAAACTATAACTGTATGTGAAGTGTGTCTTCATAGCTGTTTGTAATTCCCTTGGAGCAAGTTCTCTGGGAAGAATGGTATCTTGGCCCTTCTCAGCTTTTGACACTAAAGGTAAAAGAACCTGGTGAAATTCAAGTGGGGAAATCCAAGCAAATAAAAAGCTAGTTTCAAAAAGTTTTGTTGCAGCCATTTGACACACAGCTAGTATTTTTTGGTCCTGATCTACTGATGAAACTTTTTCTTGACTTATATATGCAAAGTGTGAGCTTACACTTTGACATTTATGTTTTTTCAGTGTTACATGTGCAGGCTTAACTATTATTAGTTTTATTGGGAAGGCAGAATTTAGCTGTGTAACCTGCAGCGTGCTATCTTCTACAAAGGATAATACAAACACGCAGAATGTTGTGTACGCACCTATGTGTGCTATCATCTGGCTTGTTTCCACCAGTGATTTTGGTTTTTCTTGGTTCTTCATCTTCTTGGAGAGGTTCACCGCTCTGCATGTCCAGCATGACTGTTGTAAAGGGTGTTGTTTACTTCACCTACCCCTAGCAGTCTAAATATTGGATGTCTATGCTAATCCAGACTTCGCTGACTGGAAGAGAGCCTAGCTGCCTAGAGGATGGTTCATCTCATCTGCCTTGGAGAGATGCTGTGTGGCAGTGTGCCTGTGAGACATCACTAGTAGGATGGGATGGGTCACTCTCTGGAGTGGCCTGTGTCCTCAGCCCAGGCTAGCGCCTGTAGCCAGCAAGCCTAGACTGGGTAGGCTAAATTAGCTGAGCTGGATTGTGCGAGACAGGAAAGACAGGGCTATGCATTGTATCTTCAAATGGCACTAATGAAGATGGGAAGGCTGTTAATTTAGGGCTTAGTTCTGAGCTCCAGCTAATAGTAAGGTTTCCATTGACTCAGAATGGTTGGTCCATCCTTTGGAGTCTATTTAAAAAAAAATTGAGTCTGGGAGTTGGCGACTAGTGAGTCCTTACTTATTTCTGGAGAAGCTGATCTAGATTATAATTAGAGCGGGATTTGTACGTTGCTGAGATAAATAATGTGGGATTTATACATTGCTTAGATAATTATAACTGGATAGGGTCAAACCCACATGGCTTCAACAGGGGAGATTTTCTGCCTTTAATCTGTTAAGGTTTTGTTGTTTGTTTGTTTGTTTGTTTTTTTAAGTCCGTAAGAAGCTCACAAAAAATAGGCAAGGTGAGTAAAGTGTCAGACTTTGCTTGGAGGTTTATGAGTTTTGATTATTTCTTTAGAAAGAGAATTGCTTTGGGGAAAAAAGTAATGCTGGGAAAAGGACAGACTGTAATGCAAATTCAAACCTGGGTGGGCATGAGGGAGAACTGAGCTGGATTGCTGGTGTGTCTTCCTTGTGAGTTTGAGTTTTCCCATGGTGGAGTGAATTGGAATCGATGCACAGAAACATAAGGCCAGCAACTGCAGTAATTCTCACCTTCTCTTTCTGGTTGGGCTGAGCAGCTAGAGCAACGCTGTATGTCTGATCTAACCCTCTGAACATTTGTTGGTGTGCTTCTTCTTCTTAGTCTGTTTTATGGCTTTATCAAGCTGAAAGCCTTTTGAAGTCGGTGGGTCATTTTCTTTTCTTCATATTGTATGTTGTTTCTAAATGAATTAGCTTCTAAGCTAATCTGTCACAGATTTAATTATGGTACACAATCATGAGGGAGTTGCTTTTTCCTGATACTGAGCAAGGAACTTTATTGAATAAGGAAAACAGTTGTGTACTTAATTCTAGTTTGGTCTTCCATTTTCTCTGTTTCACTGTGGAAATACTCCAATCTTTTCTTGCTAAAAGATGAAAGAAAAAGGTATCTGGATAAAAAGAATAGTTGTGTGCGTCTTCCTTGACTGTAAGACTATGCAACACCCTGAAAGTGGCAGAAGTGGTGTTTTCCATACTTTGCAGAAGAGGAATTATATTCAAGTCTCTTGAATTCTTCCTCCGTACTGTCGTCACCACCACCTTAAGTCAAGAAGAGAGCCTTGTTACAACTTTTTAACCTCATCTTCCCATACTTTCCTCCCCAAGTCTTAGCGGTTGGAGATGGGCCTCTTGATGTTGATACTCCTGCTCTGCTCACAGACATGTTGTTCGGAGAGGTTCATCTGTGCCCAGCAGCACTTTCTTGCTGCTATTTTTTCTAACCCCTCTTTTCTTTGCTTGATTCCAAGGCTGTTTTGTTATATTTTCTGTGATGAAAGGTTTGGGATTACTCCTTCCCTCACTTTGCTAACAGTGTACCTACAGCTACACTTTTTCCCTCTGTAGCTTGCACTATAACATCCTTTAGGTAGGGATGATTTGGGGTAATAGTAAATATCGCAGTATTCTCCTTGCTCTACGCTCAGGGTTTGCCAGACCTTTGTACAGATGTTATATGGATAGTATTCTGTGAGAGCATTAGGAATAGGTGAGAGAGGCTTGGTGAAAGTTGTTCTGCTTCTTTCCCCCATCCTGTGGAAGGTGCTTTCTCTAGCTATAGGCAAGTAAGTGTTTTCTCTGCAAACATGAAACGGTCCCTTCCCCCACCCCAAACTGTTTGTTGAGTTGTGTTATCGATCTCTGAGGTGGTCAGCTACATCTGACTGTCTTGCTGGGAGGGGTGCTCAAGAGTCTAAAGCTAGGAATCAGTACCACCTTTGCTTCTGGTAAACATGACGGCAAGTTTATGTACCTGAATGTCCAGGTGCAGGATTTCCAAGGGCATTAAGCCACAAGCTATTCATTCCTCCTCTTCTTTCTCTCTCACTCTTTCTTGCTCTATTTTTTTCCATCTTAAAAAAACAAAGTAGCATAAGTGGTCTATGCCACAGAAATATGTTTGTCACACTACATTACTTTGAACTGCATAACATCAAAGAAAATCAGTGCTTTGATAACTTGATTTGAAAGGATTGTAGAAATAGCCATCATTATGAATCACAGCAGATAGGAATGGAAAGGATGGTGATTTTCAAACAGCAAAGCTTGTAAGGAAAGGGAAAATGTAAGGTAGGTGCCAGTGCTACATTCTCATCTGGAATACCCCAGCCTTATAATGGTTATGTAGCTTTCCAGAATACAATTTACTTGAGAATATGAAGAGGAGTGAGAAATACTCTGTGTAAAAAAATGTGTTTCTGAGGAACAAGGAAACAAATGTGGGCTCAGAGAAGGGCTGGAATAGGATAGAAAGCAATGCATGCTGCTTGGGTAGGGACTTCTTATACTTTCTCCTCTTTATAAAACCACCCTTCCCGAAGGGAAGGGCATCCAAAATTGCTTGCTGAGACCCTCCTCACCCTGGAGACCTTCAGTTCTTATGGACTGGACATAGGCAGGAGGAGGGAAGCTGCCCCAGCACTTCTGTGCTTTGTCGTTCCTCTCCTGAGGAAACTCTCTCTGTGGACTGGAATGAGTTTCTGGCTCTAGGAGGCTGCGAGAAATTAGGCCTTAAAACAGTGACTTCTCAACTGCAAACATTTTAGTTTAGGATGATGGCAATTCAAATTGGAGTTTAGCTTATTCTTGCCTTCAGTCTAACGGATAGGAGCTAGGGCACTAAGACAAGCTAGCAGCCTGTGGAGTGGCAGGGAGTGCACAGTGGCAGTTAGATGAAATCCGTGTGTCCTTTCCCATCCTCATCCCCCAGACAAGTAAGTGTGGGCTAGTAGGGAATGTTTATAAAGGTTTCAGTGGCATTGAGTTAGGAGACTTCAGTCTCATTCAGACACAGCTTTACCACTAGTACTTCATCAGCCGCTCCAAACACATTGAGCTAGAAAATACTACATGTCATTTAGCAGTCTCTGTTTCACCCAATGTGAGGTGATGGCTGTATGTAATGAATGCTAGCGTTGGAGCCAGTTGAGGTATGAAGACAGATGCTTCAGTGCTTTTCAGTGATAGGAAATTCAGAGGCAACTAGTGACGAGAAAGATTCAGACCCTTCGCTGCTTTTAGCAAGGCTGGCACAGAAGAATGTGCTGTACTGAGGTATTGCTGACACAAACGTCCCCTCTGAGGGCTTGTTCCCATGTAGCTTGGGAAACGGGAATGTTCTCTTTCATAGATTCCTTCATCTTGCTCCATGAGGAGAGGAGTGGGCATGCTTGTCTGTTTCCTTTACAGAGGAGCAAAATTTACCTCTGTTGTGCTTTTAAAAACATGGGATCCATAGCAACAGTGTGAGTACCTTCTGCAAGCATCTTCCAGGGCTACTAGTCAGATGAATTGCATGTCAGACAAACAGGACTGGTATTTCATGTCTTGTCAGCTGTTCAAAACCTTCACCTTTATGTATGAATGCATTTTAAAAATTGAAAGAGTAGTTCTATATGTACTACAAAGCACTGATACTGAGCTTACTACTAGGCATGCCTGCTGACTTCAGCCATCACAGCATAGTGGAGCAGGACTGCATGGAAATTCTTCTGACTAGTCAGGAAACAGCTTTTTTAAAGAAAGGAAAGAACAGGAAAGGAAAGATGGGAAAATGCATGCTTTGCACTGAGGGAAATATGAAGTTGGTGGCTCCTAAGTTCTGATCCCAAGCCACAGTCATAGGTCGTATTTTTATAACATGCTGCTGAATTACTTGAATTGACTTTACCCTTATAAAAGGCATAGCTGCAGTCTTTCTGCCCTAAAAATATTGCTTTGCAAAACGTTCTGCTAATGTTTACCATACAAAAATTATTTCTACAATGATAATAGTTTACAGTCATAATGTTTGGGTTTTCTGTTTGATTATTAGCTAAGATGAGGTCACATTTTTGCATTATGTATGTTGAGTTATTCCACTTGAGGTACATATTTATGCTTATGATCTTATGAATGGTAAAGGAGGAGACATTGACATAAGTATCTCTTTCATCAGCTGACCTCTTCATATACTTACCTTTTTCAAGAAAGTGCATATCCTCCCTTCAAAAAAAAGGGAAGGGAGGGAGAAGGAGATGGAGACAGGATGTGTCTCACACTGATTCACTTGATAGTGTGCATTGCAGAGAATCAGTGGCCAAATGGCTCTGGAGTGTGGAAGAGAAGGAAGTGAACTAATTGTGTTGGTCAGGATATTCTAATTATTTTGATTAGAGCAGAGGGGACATGGTAGCATCAGCTAATAGGGAGAAGGAGGAGTTCGATTTATTCCTAGAGTAGCTGAGCTGCGATCTCTCCTCAAATCAGGATAACTTCTGCTGGGGAAAAAAGACTTCTTCAGTGGGAGAAAATACATAATTACACTAAACAAAGTTGGTTATACTGACAAAAGCAGACAGTCACTTGACTTCTGCCTGAAAAACCCTGTTTAACCAATACTTTTGCTGTAAAAGCGATGTACAAGGATTCTGCTAATCAGCATTACTAACTAGCTCCAGCAGAGACCATCTGAGCATACAGCACATGCCAGAGTGCGGCTCTGGTGCTAATTGTGTCTGTAGCTGTAAATGTCATATGGGGACACTAGCATTTGAAGGAAAAGCAGAAATACTGTCATGTGTGCTGCGTCAAAGAGGTGTTAATAACAACCACAGACATCTCATTATATCTTATCCAAACATTTTTAGCCTCACTTCCTGAGCAGGTTGTTTAATATGACTGTGCTGTGTGTCTTCAACCCTCCACTCTAATATTATTTGAACCTGTTGGCTCATTTTAGCCACAGTTGAGAGAAAGATAGAGGTGTCAAATACATGGAGTTTCTATGTGTTTTGTGAAAACAGGTGGTCAGGTGAAGGAGAGCTCTGCATTAGTTCTTTCCAACTAAAGCTGCAGCTTGTGACTACATTGTTTTACCCCAGGGACTCCACACAAGAGGGCATGGGAAGAGGCAAGGGATCCAGCTGTGAAAAAAGGATTCGGCAGACCTCAGACCTTGTAAGACACAGGGTAATCCAATCGTAAGGAAAAAAAAAAAAAACGTGCAGGAAACTGAGCTGTGTCACTACTGTTAGTCAAGGACTACTCGTTCTCAATGTGACTGCTGCTCACAGTTATTATTCATGGTCTGACTGTGGTTCGCCTTGGCTGTGCTAATTCTGTGGCTGAATCCTACCTGCCAAGTCAGCACCCCTTCTGGCTGTCAGCAGGAGCTGGCTTGAGCTCTTCCAGGCAGCCAGTGCTGGCCCATTCTGTTGTGGGGAAAATGGGAGCTGTCTGGAGTGACTGCACAGTACTTCTGTGGTCTGGTGTTTTCTGTCTAGGCTTCAGGTCATGGTTTCCAGATGGCCATGGCTTTTAAATGCCCAGTGTCTCGAAGTTGGTCTTCTGCCTTTGTTTCTTGAGAAGTGCTAAGTATCCTTTGACTGCTCTCTGAACTCTGTCATAGATGCCCAAGTTAGTGTATGCTTGTTCAGCGCTAGTCCAAGAATACTGATATTTATTTCTCTGTTTTTAGGGAATGAGAAATGGCTCATTGGTAAAAAAAATAAAATTTTAAAAAGGTCTCATATGGGGGAATAATTACTTTTCTTACCGCATCCTGAGTACGTACCTCTGGCACGGTGTACAAACCCAGACTTTTCCCCTTTCTCTTCTCCAGGCTGTCAGCGCTCCATAGGCTTGTCCAATGGGAAAGCCAAGGTGTGCAGCTACAGTGGATGGTATTACTGCAGCACCTGCCACGTGGATGACAGCTTCCTCATCCCTGCACGGCTGGTTCATAACTGGGACACTTCCAAATACAAGGTAATCTCCCTGCAGGTTGGCTTGCTAGCACGTGAACGGAGTTGCTCTTTCGATAGAAACCCAGACATTGCAACAGGTTGAAGGTTACAGGCATTGACTGCTAATACTGTCGTCTTTGTCCCTCTTGCCAGAATGAGCCGTGGTCTCTCAACAAGACAGAAGTTTTCATCACAGTTTCCTTAGCCAGGCCTGAGGCATTTCACTACAGGAGCAGCCATGCTGCTCTTTCTTGGTGGCATCTTTTCCATCATTGCTTATCTGGTTGTTCAAGAGACAGGGAGGGACAGAACACTGAAACCTCTCTTTTAGCCCTAATCTTTGCAGTTATTGAGCCCTTGAGGAGTACCTGTTTCATGAGCACTAAGGACTATGGATTGGCACTGCCTGGTGGTGGATGCTAAATTGTGGAAATATCCACAGGAAACTGGCATACCCAAATATGGTGTTTGCAAGGCCCAGTATGTCCTCTCTTGGCGCAAACGTTTCAAGGACACTACAAGGACATTGTTATAGCACTTGTTTAGACCAGACAGCCGAAAGTTGCATAACGAGAAAATTCTACAGTTGTTCACTTGCCACACGAGCAGCTTTTCTAAAACTTAAGTCATCTGCTATTTGCTGCTGTCTCGGTGGCTGGTTGCTGGATAGGGGCAACTGATTACATGCCTCAAAGCATTATGCCAGCAAACACGGTAGCAGTGTTGTTTTGCCATCTCGGGGATCATATGCTGAAACAATAACAAACTGCTAAGGGATCCAGACCATGCTAGAGCTTCAGACCTAGCAGCCACTGTTAGGAGAGGCTGTTTGATGTTTTGTGTCTGCGAATATTATTATTATGGGCTATTTGAAAAGGAAAAAAATAACCAGTAAATGCCCTATTAGAGAAAAAGCAGCTCTCTTGAAGAAGAAAATTTGTCAGACGGGGAGATTATTAAAAGGTAGCCAGAGCCTTCTATCAGGAAAATGATAGTCTTGTGCCATGAAATGTAAGATTCTTCAGAGTTACAAAGCTCCTACATGTGGAGACAAAAACCCCTCCCTTTCCTAGAAGCTAGGAATAAATATTTAAGAGTTCTTTCTTTGGATGCTTTTACCAAGGACTAAACTTGCTAGCCCACGGTAGTATAGGTAGCCCTGATATGGGGCAACTGGGTGGTAGGGCAAAGACCTTGTATCAATTAGCACTTCTCTTATGAGGAAAGGCTGAAAGAGCTGGGGCTGTTCAGCCTGGAGAAGAGAAGGCTACGGGGAGGCCTTATTGCAGCCTTGCAGTACTTAAAGGGGGCTTATAAGAAAGATGGGGACAGACTTTTTAGCAGGGCCAATAGCGATATGACAAGGGGTAATGGTTTTAAACTAAAAGAGGGTAGATTCAGACTGGATATAAGGAAGAAATTTTTTACAATGAGGGTGGTGAAACAGTGGAACGGGTTGCCCAGAGAGGTGGTAGATGCCCCATCCTTGGAAACATTCAAGGCCAGGCTGGATGGGGCTCTGAGCAACCTGATTGAGTTGTAGATGTCCCTGCCCATTGCAGGCAGGATGGACTAGGTGACCTTTAAAGGTCCCTTCCATCCCAAAGCATTCTATGATTCTATGAATATTACAAGAAAATAAACTGGTTTGTTTTCTAAACCTGCAGGGTAAAATTATGCTCTGTCCTCTGTTTCCTGTGGTCTTGGTATAGGCAGCTGAGGCAGAAAGGAAATGGCACTTTTAAGCTTAAGCATTCATGGAAAACTTAATCTACTGTAATTGCAGTATAACAGTGAGAAGTTATCAATTTGCACTTTTTGTAGACAGGCAGAACAGCTGTGAGGTGGCTTGGAAGCACAAGCAAATTCTGTGCAGATACTTTACCAGTCTCTGTGCCAAAGCGCTCGGAGGGGTGGATTTAATAAAGGAACACCATTCCTTAGATAGGAAAACACGACGGCATCCCCAACTGTTAGAGCAGAAACTAAGGCATGGAGGGAAGGTGAAGAGGACATCATGTGCCACAATGGCAGTGTGACAGCTGAGCTGAGATCACTGGTTGGATCTCCTCAGCTCTGTCCCATCCGTGTATAGCATTAAAATAATAAGTAGTTCTTGTTGCCTTTGTGAAATCTTTGGGTTTTTCCCCTTTCTGTTCAATTCTGCCTACGTGTGCTTTTATTTCTGTCACTGCTATACCTCCATGGGAACTAGGCATTACTTTTCTGAGGTAGAGCACATATTTCCTGCACTTTTAGATCCTCATCTCCTTTCTCCGTTCAGAGATAAGGTCTGACATTTATTTCTTCTGTGTGGTCTAAAAGGCAACTTAGTGCTGGCTGCTGCACTTAATAGTTATAATGAAACTGCATGATTCCTTAGTAGTGTATTGATTAAATGTGCTGATTTGGCAAAGACAGATATCTTGTCCCACTTCCTTGACATGATCTTGGTAGTAATAATTTTCTTTGGGCTCATTTTTAAAGGAAGATCACTTAACTTGTCAGCATTTCACCTCCCATAATTGGCCACTGTGCCCACACAAAGCTGTGCAGCAACATCCCAAAATGAAGCTAAACAACAGAGCTTCTCCTAAATGCACAGCACTGCCCCTCGTAGGTAGCACAGCAATGCCTGGAAGTGGAGCTTCTGTGGTGAGTGACTTGCTCCTGGCCAGGCTCATAGCATACCCCAGAGAGGTCCTGCAGGGAATAAGCACATACCACATTTGACGGTCAGAACTGAAACAGGGCTTCAGTCTTCAAAAGCTTCTGTGTTTCACCCAGTTTGAAATGTGCCTGTTAGTCCACCAAGTGGAAGGAAAAGTGAATGAAGAGTTTGAAAACCTGCGCTTCTTCCTACTGCCACCTTTTCCCTGCCTCTGTAGGGGTTTCTGGGCTCTGTACTATCTGGCAAAGCAAGCACCAATAGGTACTCTAGGACATAAGCGTTTATGATGATAGAGTGTAATTGGGCATGTTTCTCTTTTCTGTTTCATGGACTCCTAGACATCTCAGCAGCAGCTGTAAAGTAAACTGTTGCATCAATTAAGTAAGTTTTGCAAATGGAGAGGTTCTTGTCTGCTTTTGACAAGACAGGTCATGAAAAAACAGAAGTGGTAGAAATCTGTAGAGTTGTGTCTTCCCATACCCAGGATCTTGAAAAACAACAATGCACTTAACACCTGAAAGCCCATGGGTAGGAAAAGAAAAATCCCCTTGACTGCCGTAAAAGCTCTTTGGAAGGACTTGGCAGTTAGGCATGTTTCTTCTGTCATAACCAAAGCAGCAGTTCGGTCCCCAGGTTCACTTTTTTCCCCTGTCTCCCTACTGTTTTCATGTTTGTGTTTTTCATGCGTTTGTGTGAAGGGAAAAGAGGCAATCTTGTGAACATCCTTTCGTCCTTTTACTTAGGCCAACTGTTTTCCCTGTTTGCACGCAAAAACCAGTAAGTATTGCAGTTTGGTTCAGGTGGCTTCCAGCCTGCGCGAAATGCCAGACAAACACAGCAGGAAATGAACTCCCTGTGCCAGAAGGCTTCAAGGGAGGCTGACTTCTGGTAAATTGAATTTTGAACTGTAAGTTTGCAACCTCTAGAAAAGAAAGGTCTGGAAATGTTAGCATCCATCCTTGTATGACATTTAAAGCTAAAACCCTGTTGTGCTTTGCATCTTGTCACTCTGGCTTATTTAATAGGATTGTCTAGTCTGCCCAGTAAAATTGGGGGACTGTGAGTATGTTAGTACATGTACTAGAATATTGGCTGGTAGCAAGCTGAATTATTATGATTACCTGACCCTTCCCATTATAAGACTGCATTTCAGCTTCTTGTAGCTTTGCTATGGTTGGCAATGTGAGTCAATGTTTTAAATGACCTCTGTGCCTGTGTCAGGCATGCAGAGTGAACCGACACCTACCTGTCAGCCAGCGATGCTGGGCAACGCTCCTTTTCCTGCAATCAGCACTCAGCAGGTACATTGTATTGGCAAGGAGAGAGAAAGGTTTGCTTTGCTCCTCTCTCCTCAAAGGCTGCATTCAGACCATGCAGCCCCAGAGCTGCACAGTAATACTTTGTCGTCATAGTGCGCATGTATTGCAGAGTCACGCAGGGGACCTCAATTCTGGCATTTTTTTGTTGCTGTACTCCTAATGTTGCAGCCTCAGGAGGGTTGCCCCATACAGGGTACGAGTGTGCACAGGCATGGGTGTAGTACTTAGTAATCGCCCTCTGGTTCCCGAGACAGCAGGGCAGGTGGATGAGGAGCCCATCACTTCAGCAGGGGTTTAAAGGAAGGAAGTAAGACTACAAAGCACACTGGGCACCAGGTCCTCCTGGTGGGAGGTGCTGGTCGCTGTACCAAGCATTCATGTGCCTCCTAGGGAATCACTGAATATGTGGCTTAATTTGCCCATTGGTGGAAGAGGAATAATATTTACTATAGACACAGCGGTTGTCAGGGGATCACTGAGATATTACAGCCAAATAGTTTAATGCTTGTAAAGGCAGGTTGTTTAACTGCAGTCTCTTTTGTGCACTGCAGTTAGCATGTCTAATAAAACATCAACACTGCTAGTGTTAGAAAACTTGACATATTTGGGGTTTGTAGAGTTTTGTTCTACAAAATCCAAGTTGGCTGTGCTGCTCCTTACACAGCACGTTACCTGTGCTTCCATTCAGACAGCACAATTCCTTGTACATGCATTATTTAAAAAAAAAAAAAAAAAAAAAAAGGAAAGAAAAGAAAAAGAAACAAGTGGGATGTTTAATACAAGTAGGTGAGATATTTCATACAACTTCAGGGCCTGGGAAACCTGTGGAGTTACGATCTGCTGCATTTAAAATTACACATTGTATTATCTGTGTAGTTATTAGTGGGAAGGCTGACCTTGGCATTATTTCTTATATTTTTATTATACATTGTGAAAAGGTTACCTTCGGGATAGCTTTCTCTGGAAGTAGCTAGTGACTGTAAGTAGCTAGTAACTTGTGCTGTTTTTGGAAGCGGTGCTATTTATAAGGATGTATGTTGCTTTTACCTACTTCCTACCTTACAGCACCAGAAGGGAAATAACATCCTAAATCTCAAGAGGTTATGCTGTGCCCTTTCTCCTTTTGTTAGCCTAATTCATCCCTCCCTCGACTCAGTGTAAACACTGATTTAAAGGTCCAGGAGGACTAATTGAATTGGAGCGAATAGTATTTCTATAGCACAGTTTCAAGTAATTTGCAGCTCATTTCAGATAATCCCATCTTCTCTCTTCCAGCTGTGATAAAATGCAGAAATAAGGAATGAGAGGGAATTTGGCCTTCTCAGCTCAGAAACAGGAGTATCTTTTCTAGTGGGAACAAAAGTCCCATTAATTTATCAAGATTACAGTAGCTCTTTGCAGGTGGAGACAGAACAGAGCACTATCATGAAAAAGGCATAAGAAAAATTTCTTGCAGATGAAACATTGGGAGTGAGTAATACCAGTAAAATTCAACTGTATTTATCTGTATTTAAAAAAAAAACACAAATTGATAGATGTGCTTTTTTTTTTTTTTTTTTTTTTTTTTTACATAATTTTAACCATACTGGTTGAGCATGAAACAAATGGGAGTAGTGCTTTACACTGGAGTTCTATACCTTGGGATAGTACAGTGTGATTGGATTTGCAGTGTGCATGTTTCCTTTTCTAATGTTGCGCTTTCTCACTTACCTAATCACTTGCTTCTTGCCAAAAAGAAAACAGCGAACAAACAGAAAAATATTAACAGGGAAGAAACTTCGTAATCATTTTTTAGAGTTGAAAAACGTCTAGTAAGCTATGTTACCCAGCAGTGAAAACATGTGTGGCTGCAAATATCACTGTACTTTGAGTAAGTAAGCAATTATCTCATACACTCAACTTTGATGGGCTTGATGAAGTTTTACTTGGCTATAAGCAGAGACAGTTGGATCTCTCTCTGTCTTCATCTGTAATTGGTAACAGAGTAAGTTTTCAGATACAGAGAATAGCTGACAGATCACAGAGGGGAAGATCTGCTTAAAAAGAGTTGGGAGGAAAGCCTAGCTAAACTGCTTGCTTTATTTTTCAGGTATCAAAGCAAGCCAAAGAGTTCCTGGAATATGTTTATGAGGAGCCGCTGATTGATATCCAGCAGGAAAATCCCATGTTGTACAAGCATGTTGAACCTCTGGCAACTGTTGTCCGCCTGAGACAGCAGCTAAAGTCTCTCCGAGCCTATTTGTTCAGCTGCAGAGCAGCAGTGGCTGAAGATCTGCGTAGAAGGTAAGAACCACAGTCAATGTACAGCACAAGGATGTAGTTTCCTTGTCATGTTGCTTTTCTTGGTTTTTGGTTTTTTGGGGTTTTTTTTTGTTTGTTTGTTTGTTTTTTCCTCACAATCTAGTTCTGAAGATGCTACCTGTTTATAAAGATGTTGTGCTTGTATCTGACTTCTCTGGGCAGCTGGGTTATCTATTGCCAAAGAAAATGGTTTTATAAGGTCTGAATATCTGAAGTTGTTCTTGACAACTTTTAGCCCAGGGGTCACACATTTTGGTATCTCTTACTCCTCCTCAGGCTTCCTGGCTGTGCATGAGTATTTTCAGTCAGGTGTGATGCCATGGCATCGCAGTGTGGTAGCCACTGTTGAGACCTTCGAAACACCTCACAGTATGGCAAAGCATGAGAGAGGCCAGAGTCAACCACCTGTCCAGCACTTCTGCCCTCTTCTGCGATACGATCTCGCACAAAGGCAGAGGGCAGATGTAGTACCCTGGCACGTGACCCAGCATATGATTTATGTGACACCGGAGCAGTTATGCTCTTGCTCAGCCACTATCTTTTCCATCCATGACATGGTTGTGCTGAGTGTTTTGTTTATTGGAAAACACATGGTCACAGCACAGCAGAAGGTGTTTCATATTGAGTTTTCTGTGGTGGAAACAGTAGTTTTATAAAAACTGAACTTCATTTTAGAAGTGCTGTCTCTTAGTCCATTCAGCTGCTGCTGCATTTTTCTAACAAGCTAAAAATGAGCAATCTTCTTAAAACCATCAAGCCACAGTTGTGACCTTAAAAACGCCAAGTTATTTTTGTTGTGGATCTCTGAAAGGGATGGGGGGATGTCTCTGCCCGTGCCATACTGTGAGGTGAGTGGCTCCAGGCACATGCAGCTGACCTGGTGGTAAATGCATCGTAAGGATTTGTATACCCAAGTTTGTAAGTAAGACAAGACCACAAAGAGGAAAGCCACTGCTTTGAAATCATGAGCTGACAAAGGGCAAGAAAGCAGATGACATCAGTGACTGTATTTTGAGCATGGTGTTTTAAGGATGGGGGACCTGAATTCTGTAGGAGGGAGAGGAGGCTGCACTAGTGTCTTTATCCCAGGTAAGGCGTGAGGCCGTCTGCTATTTGGTACGTGACCTACGTCATTGCTTTGATGAACTACCTAGAACAACTAAGAGAAGGATATAGCAGCAGGTTTCTGGAGAGCACTACTGAGTTCTTGTGTCAGACCCACGGTGTGTTAATACATGTTTGTGTCTTACTGCTCAATTCCTGTTATTTGATAGGGCAGCTTACAGCATTTTAAAAATTAGGATGATTTTTCTTTTATTCTAGAGGGTGGTATTATCTTGCAGAGCTGTTTCGCTGTTCAGCTATAATAACTTTCCTATGCCATCCTCTTCAACTGCAATAAAACTAAAAGAAGAATAAGATTTGTGAAGGCTGCTGTTCAGAAAAATTGGCAGAAAAGAAATTATGCTTTCTGATTAATGCTGAAGAAAAGAATGCCCTGATTAAAATAGACAGGAGGAGGCACGAGACTGAATGGACTTGGGTAAGAGAGTGAAAGAAGAGAGATCAAAGGAGGCCTAAACAGAGAAATCAATGGACTAGAGACAAAGGGATGAGGGAAAGCCAGGAGAAGGAGGAGATTCAAAGAGGGAAGGGATGTCAGGAAATTATGAGTTAATGAAGAAACCAGGACAAAGAGGGAGCCCAAAAACCTACTTCCAAAAAGGAGAGATGAGAAGTGCTGAGGAAATGGAGAGAAGAGAGGATGGACAAAAATTAGCACAAGAAATGTGTGCATGGTCTTTTCTTGGGGTGGGGAGGAGAGAGAAAAAACTCCCTGTATCAAAATGAAACACCCAGAATGGCAGAAGAGGAAACTGGGAAAATACTCCAAATGCTCCCTTTTCTTATCTAAGTGTTCCTTCATGCTGTCTCCAATTAAAGCTCTCTGTGGTGGAGAGGAGGACCCCAGCCCAAGAAGGGTTTGCTTTTATACTGGGGAAGCAGTTTGGTAGGACTTGTTAAAAGTGCTGTAAAAGCCGCTGAGGGAATGTACAAAACACACCTTAGAGTCCAGCTCCTTCTTGGTGTGTGAAGTCTCTGTCGGGGTGGGCTTGGTGCTCAGTTGGTCCCTCAGATCTCCCCTAAGAGGTCTGCAGAGATGAAAAGGAAGAAGAGCTCTTTTCCCAGAAGGAGTTATTCCTTGCTCAAAACTGGTCCCGATGGCTTTGCTTTCTGCATGCAGTATCACAGTGTGCAGACATTCACTATCAATGTGATGGCTTTATAGAGCACAGCTGAAAAGTAAATGAAGAAAATATGTGATTTAAATTTCCCTTTGGCTCATCACATGGGCAAGTTACAAGAAAAGGAGGAGTTTAAACAATACGGTGAGACAGCATTCCTAAATTTAGTACTGTTTCCTAGTTAGAAATGAAAGGCTGGGGGAGAGAATCCAGTTATCTGTCCTGCTCTAAAAACATTCTTTTTCTGCTTGGTCTTCACCTTAGTATGTGAATGACTATTAATCACAAGAAAGTGAACATAGCATCTTGAAGACCTGTCAGACCCATATAAACAGACTGAAACAAACTGTTAATATTGCTGTCTAGGGAGAACTAAAAACAGACTGATTAATTGTATTGGCACCTTGCTGCCTTTGGGACACTGATAGAGCCTGCCTTATTAGGGAAAAGCAGATCACTCCGAGGTTTCTTTTATTAATACTATTTGCATTATAATATTCTTTAAATCTATACCTTGCTCTTGAACCCAGATCACAAAATGAAGATGGCAGTGAAGTTGGAAACTCTTGGTATCCTCTGGGAAGACAAAACTGTTTACAGTGCTTACAAGTCACTTTTTCTGAAGAATTCCAGATGGCTATAAACCAGGTTAGCTCAGGATCCAGTTGGCTTAAATGTGGAAATGTTATTTATAATGCTTGGTGCACATAGATAGGTACTTTGGGAACTTTGAAACCTGGCATCTAGCAGAGAACTGAACCACATTGTGAACTTTGAAGAAGCGAGTGACTAAGTAGAAAGAAAGGAAGAAGAAAAGGACGGAAAGAAGGAAAAGAAACAGAAGAAATCCTAAAAGTAGCTAGAAAGCTCCCAATAAAAGTGCTCTTCATCAGTTATAATGATTTGTTCTCACCTATTGCTCCACTGGATTTTAAGCTCTTTTTATATTTGCAAGGGAAAAAACGAAAGGAACTCAGACTTGGCTGGGAGGAGCAATAAGGACCTCCACCGGTGCATATCAGCAGCGTTCTTCTGAGATTAGCCAGCTGAGACTCCGAGCCTGTTGCTGAGCTCCCTGTTTTACAAGGGATGTTGTTATGCCTAGTTTGCTGTGGCTGTCACCTCAGTATTGCAACAGACATAATTTGCCTCAAATGTCTTTACTCAACAAGTTCTCACTTGTTTTGGTTGCCTTGCTTGTGTGGATGCTGTTCAGGCAGAAACATACTAGACTGAAACCTAGAGCCAACAGAGAATTAGTGCAAGTGGAGCTGTACAGATCCCACCACCTGCAGATTGTGGGATGATGAATGAATGGCACAGGCAAACAAGATGGAATCAATAAAATTGATAGCTGGGAAAGAGGGAGAATCTTTGAGTCCATTAAATAATGAGGTTATTCTGTGAAGCTGTGCTGAATTATGCAAGTCTTATTCTGGTTTTGCTTTCTTCCTTTTATCTCTAGACATAAGACACACTAACAGTGCGTCCCTATGCAACAGCCTCTTTTCCTCTGTTCTTGTCATGGCTGAAGGCTCTTCAGGGTAAGGAGCTATCAGAATGATTTTTTGGGGAAGTCTTCAGGCACCTCCATGTCTACTGTAGGGTAGGCTAACCCAGGTCAACCTTGGAGCTCTCTCTGGGCTCTTTGCTTTCTCAGCTATACACCTAAACTTGCAGTTCAGGTGTTACTAGCCCAGATACTTTAGACAGATGGCAGCAACACAAGGTAAATGTTCTGCAGCACATTCCCCTATACATTAGCGCTCATTGCAGTGCCCATGCTCTGTAAGTACATCTTCTGAATGGTGGTGAGAAACTATATGGAAAAATTTCCCTCTTGTTACTCGTCTCTCTCTAATACCATTTGTCTATCAGCTCTAGAACAGCAACACATCAGTTTTACCCTAGCAAAACTCTAGCTGGATGCGTTACTTAGCCTCTTACAGGAAGGCCAAATTAGAGCTTGCTGTTGCCGCAGGAGGTTAAAGGTACACCTCCAGTGCTGCAGACGTGGGGTCCTGGCTGAGCCTGCCGGTCTGTCAGCACGATGCGAAACAAGTCCAAATTCAGTTATGCTGAACAATAGAGTCCTGTCACTTCCTACAGTGAGGCCTTAGACATATCGCTTCTGACACAGGAGTAGATTACTTTCAAAATATTTGTGTGGCGATTGGGGAACCTGTCTAAACACATCACAGGAATCCTGATTGATCTTATGCAATCACTATACCACCAAATACCTCACGTATGAGAAGCTGGAGCTATGTCATCTTTCAAACTAAGGACAACGGAAGGTCATTAAGTCATGTCCAGACTATCAAAGGAGACTGTTTTCTCCATTTTCTTTGCAATGGGTAGTCCATTCGGAGATTGGAAAATCGCAAAGTAGGAGAACAAAGACACAATGTGTGAAAGCAGTAGACTGCAAAAAGAAAGTTTGAGCAGGAAAGGAACAGAAGGATGTGGTTTCATAGCACTCAGGGCTCTGAGTTAATGGCAAGACCAACAGAAGAAGAAAATTTGTCGCACGGGTGATTGGAAAGAGGGCGAGAGAGAAACTCATTCAAAGAGGATATCTGGATATCCTGAGAGGATCCAGTGTTAAGACCGAACACCACCTCAAAATGAGGAAAGGTGAGAAAATAAATGCAGACGAGTATGGACGAGCCATTTGTTGTTTTATAGAGATCCTGCATGCGTGTAGCCATTGCAGTAGCTGAAATAAAGCATGCCTGTTGATGGAGCTCTTATGAACAGACCACCTCTTTGCTTTAACTCTTGTGTCTTTTTGAAGAAGGAACTGCGCGTGCAGGGTCCTTGCAAGTTAACATCTTAAAAAGCACTTGGCTAAAACTGTAGGGGATGGAGTTAAGGTGGACTTGGAGCTTTTGTTTCAAGTAGGGGTAACAAACAGAGCTGGAGCAACAAGATGTGTGCCAGAGCAGCTAGGGTAGAAGCAGTGCTGCTGTCTGTTCAGGCCAAGGGAAGGTTAAAAGCACAAGCCAGTGCTCTACCATGGTAAGCATCCAGCTGAGGAGCATGCCAGGGTATATATAAGTTTTCCAGAGGACAGGTGGGTCTTTCAGTTCATGTTAGCATTTTCCAGTCTAGGGGCACACCTGCATCTCCTTGTCAAATAGGTCAGTAATATCAGACATCTTTCAAAATGGTAGTCTCCATTCACCTTTTGAGACTAGATTACTTTAAAAAAACAATGATTTAAAAAGAAGTTCCTATTAGACATGGACACCACATTAAATATGACTTGTGCCATTTTTATCCCTATGTTTTTATACCAGAACTTCCAGCAGCAAACTGGAAGCGTTCAGAAGTGCCTGACTAAAACAGAGACCATTTTCTTATTCTTCATTTCAAGTTAATGGCAGGGGGGATCTAAGCTATTTTGATTTCAAAATGAAACTGTGTGCCTCTAATTCTCTGCATCCTGCTTTTAATAACAGCGGTACTTGATTCCTGAGATGGATCTGTAGAAATTCTTGTCTTTCACAATGTTACCGTAACCTTGCTCAAGTAACCACAGAGGAGAGAGAGTTAGTGTACTGCGTTTTAGTTGAAAGTTTATATACTGGTTCAGGATTGCTGATGGATGATAAGAGTAACTGTTTTAACATAGGAATGCTCATGGGGAGTTTCATAACAACATGAAACAATACCTTACCTGGACATGCTTGCTAATAAATCTAGCACTTAGTGTAGGCTGAAGATATTTAGGAATGGCTGCTCCCGGTTCACAAACGCTTTTTTAGCCAAGCCGACAGAATTAGAAAAAAATCATTAATCTAGTATAATACCACAATAAATAAATAAATAAATAAATAAATAGTGGTGTTTTTTTTTTTTTTTTTTTTTTTTAAATTCATTAATTTATTATTACCTTTTGAGTTTCAAATCACTGGGTTTCCCAGAGGCCCGCTTCCCTGAGTAACTTTTTTTGGCTGGAAAGCTGGGGTTCTCCTCTCCTACTATACTTCCAGGAGCTGAGGTTTCCAAGGAAATACAAAATCAAAAGCCTGAATAAAACCATAAGAATTAGCAACACTGGAAAAACTCCTACCTTTTCCCCTCTGATGTTGTTCTCTACCTTAAATTAACAGATTCCATGTCAAATGAATTGCAAGAGAAAACCTAGCAAGAGATGTTATTTACCCCGCCCCATATATTTGGGATAACTGGCAGTTCACTGATATCCCTCTGTACTTTTTAAATCAAATAGTAGCTGAAAAATTTGAGCTCCCGTCAAGGAGGTCAGAGCGCACGCAGTTCCTGCCTGTGTGCTACGCACACGGCCCCAGCTGTTGGTGGTGCACGCTGCAGGGGCTTCAGAGGTCCTCTTGCCCCTTGTCTAGGAGGCAAAAAAAGTATGGGAACAGCAGTAATCAGCATGTGCTTGCCTGTCAGCTGCTTTAGTTTGTGGTGTGGTGCAGTAGCTTAGAAGTAAATTGGTGGTGGTGTAAGTTGCAGTGCCAGGGTATGAACCGTGCTGGCTGAGGAAATGGACTCGGTACCTGGGGTGCCGTGCCAGCTGCGGGCGTAGCAGCTTCCTGCAGAGGGGTGGAGAGGACATCTGAACGTGGCTGCGTGCTAGGCTGGTGCATCTGCGTCTCCCGTGAGTCAGAGCCCAGTCATACAATTCTCAACCTGGTCAAACAAGACACTCCTGGCTGGCACATGAAATCGTGGTGCCAGCTTCCCCTCCCCCCTCCCATCCTAGGTTTCAATAGGCTTTTTGGGACAAAAGAGACTTGGTTGTGCCCACCTGCCAGCTAACTTGATTTCTTTTGATTGCGCTGTAAAAAGAAGAGTTCGCTCTGCTTATCACGTTTGTACTTTGGTTATAGTGTCAGGCTTGGGCAGATTAATTGGTTGTAGCTTTAGCAGAGCTGTCAGGGTATTTAACCCGTTGGAGAAAAATTACCTAAGCTGATGATAAACAGGCTTTAAATGCAGAGCAATTACTTAGTGCTAACAAAGCACCATGACTACACACTTTGTCCAAATGCAGAAAGCAAAGTCTTATCAGTGGTTCTGTTTGCAGGAGGACACTAAAAGATAACCTTTGTTTGTGCAAATACTTACCTGATAAGATCATCCGGAAAGGGAACGGATGAAATTTCTGGTTCTATCTTGCCTGAAGGTTATGCTTCAGATTACAAATTACCAAACAAAAAAGAATAATAATCACCAACTGAGAATGCTCAATTCTCTCTTTTAGTTGGACCAAAAGTCTCTGATGGTGGGTTTCTTTCCTGCTTGCATTGATTGCTTTTACTTCTAGCACATAACAATAAAGCAATTTAGAGACCTTTAACCAATAGGACTTTGGATTTCATTGTTCACAGGAACTGGCAAAGCTGGAGGGCTGGTTAGCATTGAACTTGGTTTGTTCATTGCAGGCTTAACCCTGACTGGTAGCCAGGGTTTACAGCACAGCAATCCTGTGACTCACAACTGTTCTGTTTTGCATCGATGGTGAAACTGGTCCGGGAGTTTCCAAACCGTGAAAGCTTAGGAGGTGCTTTTAGTGGGACATGCAGTCAATACCGTTTGCCTCCCAAGGGTCACAGGTCACATTCTGAAGCAGCAGAGGCTTGAGTTTTTATTGTGATGAGTCTTAACATCTTGCGTTTGACCTCTGTCTAGCTCACTCCAGTTTTTTTCTGTGTTAAGATTTGACTGAAAGGACACTGCTTATTGAATGCTTTTAATTGACCAACTTAAAAAAAAAATCCAGTTTGTTATAGCACATCGATCAAAAGATTTACAAAACTGACATCTTTTATTTTGCTTTCAAATAACTTATCAGAGATCTCCCATTTGGTGTTTGTAAAGGACCTTTATATCAAGGGAAAAATAAAATGCAAACACATGTTTTGGTCTTTTTGGATCAAGGCCTTGTATTAACCCAAGCATGCTCAAAGCTCCATCTCATGCAGAAAGTAAATAGGTATTTTCTAGTGAAACGTTTCTAAGTATAGTTATCTTAGCCTGCTCTGTGGTCTGTGTCAGATTTTTAGACGTGAATGTGATATTAGGTTGATTTGGATGCCATGTAGTACTTTGTCATTGCTAATGCAATGGCACGGTGTTTGTGTGAGCCCCATCTCGCCCGCTGCACTCTACTGACTTTGGCTTCCTTTCACCAATTTCAGTTGCAGTTGACAAAGGGATGGAGATGGCAAAGATGATATGTTCCTACTAGTTACATGAGAGGAAGTGTCTGGGTTGAGAAGCAAGAGGCTCTGAATTAGTCCTGTGTGCCCCCTACTGAAAAAGACTTTATATAAACCATCACCTCGTTATGCTCAGAGAACCTGTGCAGACAAGGAAGCTGTTGGAAACCGGCCGTCATTCATTTTCTTGCTTACTGGACTACTTGGTCTGTGTGGATTTCCTGCCTCATCTCATTTGCTTGCATTTTATAATGAGGTTTTTTGAAAATGCGTTTGATATTCTGGTGCCTCTTATGCTCTTGTTCCCCACGCACTAGAGGCTGACAAAACTGCCAATAAACAGACGCATTTTTGGGAGGCAGCTTCACGTGTTATGTTCCAGTAGCTGTTGAGTTTCATTTTTTTCTTTCCAAATGGGACTAATAGAAGTTTTCTGGAGGAGATCTTAATTGCAGATGTGCAGCACAGCAGGATGTTTTTGAAACAGATGCTCAGCTCACCACAGGTGTGAGGGTGCATCATTTATATTGTAAATGATAAGGGACTGAACTGCCTACTTTTAGGCGATTTCAGTGGCTTCACATTCATGGAGCTGTGTGCTCTCCAACTTTGGTGACGTGGGCAGGTGCTGTGGGAATGTTTTGCACCTCTGTGTGTATTGGGAACCATACAGGAACTGGTCCGGTTGCTTCATAAGAAATTTTGCAAATGCTGTTGTATATGCGAGCTCTGGCAGCTCGGCTGTTTTTCTGTGGCCAACCACAACCAAACTGTGATTTTTTCCAAGTCAATAGAAGGACTGAATATCTGAAGCTGGACCAGCCCTACTTACTGAGGGTTTTTAAATGCCTCTGCTTCCATAGCAGTGAAAATAAGCACTCCTCTTACCTGAGTGCCAGGTATGTGCATGTGTATATGTGCCTTGCATAAGACTGGGAGGGCAGTGCCTAGTTCTTTTCCTGGAAATAGATTTGGAAGGGAGGAGGAGTGTTGGATGCTGGCTCTGCAGAGCTGCTGCTGCAAACTAACATATCTCAGGGCGGGGGACAGGTACAGGGAGAGGATGACTGTCACCAGGGCCTGTGCTGGCTGAGACCCCCCTGACAAAGGAGGTCCCTCGATGATGAGTTTGCTTTTCATCTGCACACTCTTATTAGGAGTTAGAACTTGCAGGAACTAAAATGCAGTCCTTGAAGGCAGGGGAACGTGATGTTAGTCATCGATATTAGTCATTGACAGTTTCCACCTTATGGGCTATTCAGGCTATTTCCTGAAAAAGGAAATCTTTCATTAGCTAATTATTTTCCTTAGCAGCGCCGTAAGGTCATCAGCAAATAATACAGTTCCTGGCAAAGCTACTGCACTGTTTAGTGCCTGCCTGTGTGATCAGGGGAGAACGATGGGGAAATTTTAATGAAAGAAATTCTACCAGAGCTGAAAAATACTAATGGCTTCAAAATGCTGTTCAGACTCCTTAGCAATCAATTTTAATAAATCTTCTATGTGCAAATGAGGAATCCAAATGTCATATACTGTCTGATAGCTGGATTTTGACTGTTTTCTAGTGGTCTTTGACATTCTGCCAAATGTATTATGAAGGTGCGATGCAGCAGAGCTACTGAAACATGCTCAGCTCTAATCGGAGCGATGGTATAGCCTACAGAACTGAAAGGGGAAAATGCAGTATCCCAGTGAGATTACAGCTAGGAATTAGGTGGGTGGAGCAGACATGCTTGGCGACTCAGAAGGAGCAAGGGCACAGTCCTGCTCCAGAAGAGTGCTGGAAGATTGGTAGTGCCCAGTTGTCAGTGCCTTGCTTGCAGGACTCTTTCCCTTCCCACCCCAATAAGGCTTCGATTTTTTTCAAAAGTACAAAAGAAGTATGAGACTTTGTACCACTCACCTTAACAGCAGTGAAAAGTCCTAGTCCCTCCAAGACAGCTTTGAAAGCATCAGTTTAAGATAGCTGTTTAAGACAACTAATGGCATAGAATGAACTGAGGTGCTTCCATTATTTCTTAGATTCGGTGTTCTGTCAAAGACTGCAGTTGGTACTGTTATTCCTGCTGATCTGTGTTTTAGCTAGTTATGTTGCCGCACCTTCTAAAAATCTCTTCTTTGAGTTCCTGTGTACTTTCTCATTAGTCTCATATCATGATCGTGTAATTTCATATTGGCCTTTCAGCGTCTTTGGTTTTTTGAACATGTCCAGTTGCCTTTCTGTTCGCTGCCATTCAGTCCCACCGTTACAAACCAGTCTTTGCCAGAGCTTTGTTCATGCATTTAATAATATCAAGAATTTCGTTTCTGTATTGCGTGAAAACTACATGGTTTTAATGTAGGAAGTGGGTTCACAATTTCTTCTCTAAGCAACATGTAGTGTACAGGAGTTTTACCTCTTGAGGTACTTGGTCGCTTTTTTTTGCAAGTGATGATATCAGCTCCCCACGATACCTTAGCGTGGTGTTGTATTTGTTCTGCGTGGATGGAAAATAAAGCTGGTTGGCGGGTTGTTTCTCCGTGTGTGCGCACAAAGATAGACATTTTAATTAGATGCACTTTTTCTCTTCCTGACATCTTTATGGCAGACACATAGGTTTTCATAAACTTTCCTTGCTAATATCCACTTCCCTTTACAAGGTCCATTTTTCTCTGTAATGTTACTTTAACCCAGTTTTTCATTTTACTGCAAGTCACCCTGATTAGGAGTTTTCTGTTCAGGTTTCTGTAATTTAGCTTTACTGCACAGGTCTGTCAGTGGATAATCAATGGTCTTGCCTGAAACCTTGGTTTATGTAAGGGAAAGATGCCTTTCTCAAATAAGTCATTATAAAGTGTATGCCAATACATATAGTTCTGTATGCAAAAGGGAATTGATATCAATCAACTTTATGTTGGAAGAACAGTATCTGCATGACATTTTTGCCGATAGAGTTATTTCAGTTACAAAACCATAAATCACATCTGAAATTAACTGTAACAGCTTTCCAGCAGACCAGGAATCTTGTACTAAAAAACATAGGAAATACTTTTAAGGTGTAGTTTGAGTTATTTGGGTTTAAAAAACCACCTTCCGTGCTCAGGATGAGCTTTCAATGGCTGTAAATGTTGTCGTACATGCTTACCTGACAGTTGGAGAATGACGCTGGCACAGCATTCATTCTTATTGTGGAATTGTTGTGCCCATGAGGAATGCTGTAAAAGTAGCTGGTGCTTACAGGGAGACATTATTCCACTTTCTGACAAGCTCCCTCTAGCATCATTGTTCTGCAGTCTTTTGGTGGGAAGAGGAAATCTTTGAGTTTCCCAGGCAAAAAGGCATGACACACATCCATTTTTCTCTTTTCCAGGATCTTTCCCAGAGAGTATCTTCTCCAGCAAATCCATCTTTATTCTCTCGCAGACCTTCAGCAGGTAAGTTTCTTCAACTAATTCTACCTGTTACACATCAAGCCTGTTCTCATCTTCAGTGCTAATTGTACGTTCCCCCTTCTAGCTAGTCGTAGCTTAAATAGCTTTACTTCTAAGCCATCTCTGTGGTTTATAGTTTAATATAAAAATGGGTTAACAGTGGCATTGGTTAGGGATGAGAGAGAGAAAGCCTAGAGCGTCAGTGTTGAAATGGGGCTGCAAAGAGGCTGTGGAAGACGACTGTAGTCTGCAAAGAGAACTTTGCTGTGAGAAATTTTTCATCTGATCAATGAAGGCTCATCTAAGGCTCAGCCTACAGGTGACAAGTAGTATTTATTTCTTTGCTTCAAAGAATAGTTGTTCAGGAATTTATGAGTTTGTACAGTCCCTAGTGCAATATGCTTATTTACAAAGTCTGCTAGGCATTACCACAAGAGGGGAAAAAATAATTAAAAAAAAAAAACCCTCAGCAAGGCTGCTACACAAAGTTAAGCTATACAGTGTTACTACGACAGATGTGACCGCAGAAGAGGTAATGTAAACTGCTTGTTTAGTTCAATCAATATCAATGCAAAGACATGTTTTGCTGGCAAGCACCTTGCAGTACATCTGCTTGAACAGCAGAATTTTATTACGTACCAGATTTAACAAGAAGAATTTGGCAAAAAGAGCTGAAAACAGAGGATAGGGAATCTAAGGTGAATGTGCTGCAGCGCTCAGATGCACAATGGAGGAAGCAATGAGGTAAGAGGCGCTAGCTGACCTGGGCACATCTGTGTTCACACTCTAATGCCATTGCCAGTGATATGTAAAACACATTATTTTAAGCTTCTTTCACTGATGTTTCTCTTGTCTAGTGGTGCCTTCTCTGCAGAATAATGGGTAGCATAGTCAGTACAGGATGTTCAGTTGACACATTTAAGTCAAGGTAGTTCAGATGCCCTTCAGAGCTGGAGACTACAGAACTGCAGGAAACATGGCTTTTGTTGGCTAGTGAAGTCACAGAGTAGAAATGATTCCATATATAAAATAAAAAGGCCAGTCATCTGAGGTCTAAAACTGTTTCCACAGCTTTTCAGCATGTTCTGCTATCTCATCTTTAATAATCAAGCCATGAAAAAGCAAGCTACTTAACTCCAGAGCTGCAGTATCCATGGTGGGCCTGTCTGTTAGCTCCCAGTGCTTTGTAAGCTGCTTCATCAGTTCCTAACATGGGTAGTAGATGTTTTAGAAGCAATCAGCAGCTTATCAAGCACCCCGTGGGAGGGAGGGAGGAAGGGTAGAAGTCACAATTCATCCATTGATTTAGCAGTTCCCTTTAGCATGTTTCTTTGTGTTTGTCTTTGCAAGACACCTCTTCCCCTGAGGGCCCCAGCCCCAAACTTACCATATTTAGAGGCAATATAATTTGATTACCGTTTCTGCTGAGGTGGGTTAAATTACATTTACCTTTTAATCTAGCTATATCCTTGTTGTCAGGCTGGAGAGGGTTTTCCACATTTCAGAGACTCTAAGTTTCAAATTGGATTGCCTGTTTTTGTCAAAGTGGAACCAGAGTGGAAAGGGGAGGAGGACCCCCTTGAGGAAATTAATCCAACAGCCAGAGAAACACTAACACCCTTACAGCCCCTGCCTTCTCCCTGGTTTGCCCCTTACAACCGCTTTCTCCTGATTGCTCATCATTTTCTACTGACCTGCAGTTTGGGTGTTTTTTAATCCTGAAAGTTTCCCCTCCTTTTGATTCCTCTGCTGCCTATTTCCTCATATCCATGGGCTGCTTTTGCACTGTATCCTGCTGTCATGTAGATTGCATGTGTTTGGGGAATTAACTAAAAAGTTTATTAAAGATTAATGGAAAGATAAGGCATGGTGAGTGAATTAGAAAAGCAGAGAGGGGTAATCTGTAGATATAAGCAACCTTTACCCTGGTTAGTCCCAGCTCAATTCTGATTTGTTTCCTAGCCAAGTTCTCTTTAAAGATCCTAGAAAACATGCGTCGTTTCCTACCAAGCAGCTGAGTTTCAAAAATGTAGTATGAGGGTCTGTTCTTAGGTGCAAAAAAGTTGAAATGCCTGTTTGCCAGTAGATGAAGCGGCATATAATACTGTTCTAAAATGAAATCCAATTTACATTTCTTTCCAAGCTTAACAGAGCTCCATGCCTAGACCTTATGCATGTGGCAGAGTACATACTTGAGCTGTCTGATGGTCTGGGGACGGTTGTCACTTGGATCCATTTGGACAGGGCTCTACTGGGGAAGACCTTAACTGTGAGGTTAAAAGCAGAGTGGAAAAAATTGAAACAATATGTCCTTAATTTTGGAAACTCACCAAATCCTGGTGAGGTAGTGGTTTTGCTAGGACTTTACTCATTAACAAATGCTTGTAGTGCAGATGTGAGTATGCCTGACCTTTAACCAAAGAGGCAGCAAGTGATGGTCTTTATTTGCATGTGTATGTTTGTTTAAAATAAAGACAAATGCACACTTGTACCCCAGCAAGGTTTCACTGCAGACCAGGGCCCCAGGGACTACGTTAAAGTTTACAGCAAGACTATCTGTGGGCATTCCCATGGGGTACATATTCTTAGAATCCTCTTGTCATTGTTGTCGTTGGAGGTGTTAGCAGACGAGATAACTAATTAGGTGCATTCAGATTTAACCAGCAGAAACACGAAGTGTGACAGCTTGCCTGTTCTGCCCCATTGGCTGCATTTGCTTTCCTTTCCAACCCTCCTTGGCATCATCTGCCCTGCGTCACCCATAACACTACTGCATGTCTGTTAGCCAGCTTATCCAGGGCTATTCCAAACAATTAAAGCTTTAAAGAGGGAGACCTCCAATTGTTAGGAAGCAAGTATTCACTCCGGAAATTACTGGTTTTAGCAGACATAGTACACTGGAAAAATGGATTACTCTTATTTATGTGCAGTATAGTCCCTGACGGTGCAGTCACAATCCAGGGTAGCTTCACCCTAAACCTGCTGGAGGTATGAACTCTGTTCTCTGCGGACATTACTAATGGACGTATCACTGGTTTTGTGGACATGTGGGCACAATTCGCACAAGCTGGAATTAAAAACTGTCCATTCATTTTGTATGACTATGGGGCTGCTTTTGGTGAGACTAACAGTTTTTACACTGTTAAACATTGATTTGGACAGAAGCTGACTCAGACAAGGCTCTTGCATTTCTTAGGAAAAGTAATTCTTGCTGCTTACACTAGATTCCATATTAATGGGAGCTTTTAAAGTAAAAGACTTGAAGTGGCTATTGTGAAGAGTTCAAAATTCAGGTGCTTAATCCACACAGAGAGTTAACTAATGTCTTGCCTGTTTTTTGTGTTAAATAGCAAGATATACAAGTGTACAAAGATTATTGCAGTGATAATCTTTACTGTAGAAACACTCTTAATCATGGCAATTATTTCATCTTGGTTATACTCCCCCCAAAGATACGGTAAAATAAAAAGTATCCATGTAAAGGCAAAAATGACTGGATGTCAAGGATGAAAATTGTGAGCAAGATAAGAGATTTAAAAAGATGACGACTTGAAGTCTTGTTTACATGGGAACACTCAGGAAAAAAAAAATTGAAGTGACAAAATATGGGAATTTAAAATGATGAGTTGAATTATATTGAATCACTGTGTAAATACTGTTATTCAAAATATAAGTGGCTTTCATTTGGTTTATCTCCATTTACTTTGGAAGCAAAGTGAGCTAAATTGTATTAAGGCCATTTTCATTCTGAATGTGTATGTCCATACAGGGATTTAATGTAGTATAATTTATCCATTTTAACATTGTAGATAAACTAATCCGTTAAAATTTAATTAAAACATCCATTTACTTCAGATCAACTTTCCTGACTATCTACCTGTAGATGAACCTACAAGCGATGTGAAGAACAGTGGAGAGAAAGGATGAACAAGAGAGCCCTATTCTCGCAATAATATAGCACAGGTCATACAGTGAATATGAGATACGCACAAAAATCCTTAATGGAAATGTTTCTTTGCAGAACACACAGCAAGCATGAGGAACTTAATGCCACAGTAATATTACTGAGGCCAGAAGTTTATCATCTTTGAGAGGATTAAGTATCCATAATGAGAATGTCCACAGTTACACTATGTAAGATAAAGAGATTATAAGGTTTCAGAATAGACATATTATTTACTGAGGGGATTAGGAAGATGTCTTCCCTATTGACAGACGGATCAATGATTTCATCTTCCTCTGACGTATATAGCACTGATTACAGCACCTGATAGGGTTTTGGACTAGGTGAACAGTTAGTCTATTAGAAGCATTCCCAATATGAAAATCTTAATGTTTCTGTTCAAGATTTTGTGTGTATAAGGTTCCCTAACAAAAACGTGGGGAATAAAAATGAACTCTGATGAAACGTAAGTTCCACCTAATTTGAGCCTAGTATGTTCGTAGACCAGGATTAGGAAGCCTTAGAAGAACAAAGACATTGTTAGGTCTCATTCACTTTTCCAGGCTTTTAACCCATGCTGTACTTTCATCACACCTCCTTTTCCAATGGCAAATTTGGGTCCTCCCTGTATTTTCCTGGACTGAGATGGGGGAGGAGATTGGAGATGCTCTTTCTAGCGGTTTTGCATGTGCAAAACTTTACATTGATTTAGACAAATTGTTTCATGAGTCCCAACAACAGCAAAGACTGCAAGGAGATGTGGACTGTTTTTTGCTCTTTACTTGCTTTTTTGTTCAGAAGTAAAACTTCTTTTCTGATCACTCAGTCCTCATGCAATTACTGAGAAATGCTCAGCTTAGATTCATAACGTACAGCTCAATGACTTCCAAGCCCATCAGTGGTGGTGTCCTTGCCTAGCAGTTCCTTTTTATTCACCCAAAATGATGGGATGTGGCATCTAACCCACGTGCCTCTGCTGGTGAAAGCTATATAGATTGACAAAACTGTGTTTTGGCTAACATCCTTTGGGCTTGCTGTAGTTTTGGCAGTGTTACTGGGGTAGGTGCATGACAAACGCCCCCCACCTCCTGCTCTTAACGGATATAGCCATACCTGTAAAAGCATTAGTGCAAACTCAGTTATATCAATGAGACAGTCTTTTGCTGTCATTTGTCTCATTAAATGATTCAATATAAGCTGTATCAGCTTAAACTTTTATTTACCAAAGAGGTTTACCCATGTAGCTGTACCAGCAGATCCTTTTAAGTTTAGGCAAGCCTTTTTTTTTTGCTTGAGGGGCAGGAGGTGGCAAGTGAGAAGGAGAATTAGGTTTTTGGCAGGCCTGGCTGTGCTGAGATGCCTGAAGATCTGTCTGTCGCAGTTCTCTGTGGGAGTTCACTGTGCTCAACAAGGGCAGCAAAATGCCAGGCGCATCTGTGCCATAGCTGCCACAGTTCAGAGTTCAGCACCGTAGTGAAAACATTGACCTACATCCCCAGCCTCCCAGACAAGGGTTGACACAGCGTGTGTGACAGAGATGCAAGTCCTGCAGTGCGTTACTACCAGTATTCAGCTGACCACAGGTTGGATGACCTTGCTCAGAGTAGAGCTGGTTTAAAACAGTGGTGGGTTTTAACTGATGTGTCAGGTACAGCCCCTGCTCTTAAATATCTGGTAGGAGGTAGACAGAAACAGATGGTTGTGAGGGGCGTACACACTGTTAATTTGTACAGTCATCCAGTTCTCATCCTAAGGCACATGGGATCTGGACTCTCTTCCCAGCTCTGCTGCAGGCTTTCTCTGACACACAGGACAAGTCATTTTTAGTGGGATTAAGGTAAAATGGGTCTCACTTTACTATGTGTATGTTTAAAATATACATCCTAACCACAATTAAGTTCAAAAGAGGGAAACCAGCACTTTGGAGGGGTAGTCCGTCTGGCCTATTTTAAATATGTTGTGCAATTTAAATACATTAAAATTTTGAGGCACTTAGATAATTCTGTACTTGAACCATGTAAACATGCATCTTGGACCATAACGACATAATGCTAATAGCCATCTTTATGTCCTTCCTTTACAACCTGTGCCTGTATGACTGTGGTAACTGTACTAGCAGAAGAATATGAAAATAGTCCTAGGATGGGAAAAACACACAATATACATTTCCATAAATACTAAAAGGTCTGATAGCAAAAGAGCAATTAAACAGCTTGTATACTTTCCTGTGGCTATGGCTCCTTTATCACTCATTTCTGTCACTCCCTGGAGTTTGCTATCACTGAGCTGCCTTTCAGCAGAACAGGAAGCTTCAGGTTAGCTGATATTCCAGGTGTGTGTATAATTCTCCAAAGTGCTGACAGCTCTGCTTACAATTAGTGGTAATGGCAATGAAGTTACTGGCGTTTCCTTTTTACCACATCTCTGCTGGGGAAGGGAGGTGCTGTCATTCAGAATGGCTTGTGGTCAGGCGGAGAGCATGGCAGAGCCGGCCAGGCTCGTGGGTGAAGAGCTGGCCAGGAGCATTTTGCCAAGTGGCAGCCAGGAAGACAAGTTCATCTGAGTTAGGTGTGTTAAAGTCTTGGAGGCAAAGTGTGGATATATAGCAAGATTCTTAATAGATATTTTTAATAGCAGAACTGGTTTTTGCACTGCTTGAAACCAGAGTTTTCCACAGGGCTTATTAAATACATGTGGTGCATTTCCATGTGAATAAGTAATCTAGGCTGCTTGGGGTAAGTGTGGCTTTTTAGAATGAAATTCTGTTTAAAACAACCCAGCAGTGGTGCCAGTGGCTCGCAGGAGCTTCTGACCTGAGATCTCCAGAGATATTTTAATTTTTTCAGCCCCTGGAAGAGGCAGTAGCAATATAAGCTACCCCTTTTCTAGTGCTTTGTGCTAACCAGGTTTCTTCTGTTCTTTTTTTTGCTGTGCAGAATGAAAGGCCCAGTACTGGAGATCAGGGTTAGCAGTGTGAAAGATTGGGCTCTAACCTCGTTGCTGTACTTCACATAAATGTTTATTCAGGAGAGGCAGCTGGACGTATCTCAAGGAGTAACATCCCAAGAAACCAAATTTCCTGAGGAAACAAAATACTGAATCAGGGCTACCTGCTTGGATGAGAGAAGAAAAATTTTTTTAGGAATTTTTTTAAAATACACTTTGTAGTCACAGTTTTTTCCAGAGTAGCCCTAGCCGTTTTCTTGGTATGTTGCTTTCTTATTCTAAAATCCTTCAGAGGACTCCTCCTTAAAATGCCCTGATCCAGTCCTGTGCAAGGCAGGAAAGTTTTTAATTTTGTGATATCACTCATGAAATAACATCTTACTCAGTGGGCATGTAGAGCCAGTTAATATCTCTGCATGCAATTGCCTGCTTAATCTTAAAAAAAAAAAAAAAAGGAGGGGGGAAAAAAAAGCACATATATACTCTCTGCCTGAAAGCATATTTGCTTGTGTGTGTATTTAGAGTCACGTATGTTAGAGCACTAAGGAAAGTGCTTTCTGTTCTTTACCAGCCAAATTCCTCGTACTCTTTCAACCTTGTTTGATTAAAACAGCCTTTAACCTTTGCTTGAATACCTGTTTCTTAAAACAACCTATAATTCATCCCTGCAACAAGATTAGGAGAACTTGGGGTGTGACAAAATGACATGTAGCTGCCTGGAAACCTTGGGGGAAGGAGAAAGGAGGAATGACGATTGAAACACAGTGAGTGTGAAGGCAGAGGTTGTGGGGCTGGAGTCTGGTTGCAGGGCTGGCTGGGGAGCTGGCACAAGTGATTTCAAAGCGTGTTGTTTATACTGAGACAATTTCATCTCTTTCTCACTTGTGTCAGCTTGCACCCAGAGACCTGCTGAAATATCAGGCTTTTCTTCCTTTGCATGAGAGGGGTGGGGGAGGGCTTGGAGGGACCTTGTCATCCGCTCTGCCTCCTGCTGTAAATTCACTTGGACTGTCACCAGTTTGTTCCTCTCCCCAACCAATGTAAAACTCTGTCTTCACCTTGCCCCCTGCCTATATGTGCTTGTCACAGATTAGCAGCATTTGCTCTTGACCTTGTTTTCTTTTTCCTCCTCTTCCCAGTGCCTGTTATAGTTAGTGGCTCATTTGTGGAATATCACTTTAATACCAAATTAAAGTGCAACACATTGAGTGGTCTGGTTTGGAAGGACCACGAACAGCAAATGGCTCTGCCGTCAGTGCAGACTGCCTGGTGCAAAGAAGTCAAAGGGAGCTTGTGATTTCTGTTTATTCAAATTCTCACTCATTTCTGCTTTAGTTTGATTTATTTCGTGGTTGGTTTTGTGGGTTTTTTTGTTCTTTGCAAAGTTTATCGCCGGGTTTCCTTTCACGATGTTCTCTGCCCTGTGTGGTTGATGAGTTAGCACGGCACCACGTGTGGCTGCGCGATGTTGCTTTGTCTGTGTCAAAGCCAGTGATGGCAAAATGGTGTCATGCGTGTCAGAGCCAGCACCTTGCACTGGTGTCAGCAGTGGATGAACGGAGTCCCTGGCCTGACCCGCTCCTGTCCGCCCTGCTGCCACCCATACCACAGGCCGAACAGGCCTCTGGGACAGCCAGAGAGGATGGGGCAGTATCACCCTTACTGTCGGGAGCTGGGATTGTGGCCCATAGCATGGCTATAACAACAATAGATGGGGCTCTCCTGAAGTTACTGCTGTGTTCTTTTTTAATTTGTTGTACAGCAATGCATAGTGACTGATTCTAGCGTGCATGCACACAAGTATTAAGAAATCATTCTTCCCTTAAGTCACTTGCAATTTAAATAAACAAGACAGGCAATCTGAAAGAGATGACTGGGAGTCAAAATGGAGCAAGGAAAGCTGACCAGACCAGTATATTGCAGAAAAGATGGGGCAGAGATGAGATCTGATATCTGCCTCCCTGGGGCTTTTACCTCATGATCATACTTCCTCCGTCCATTTCCCTTTCCTCTGAACTAGATTAATTGTGCATTGAAATCGTAACAAGAATTTGCGGTGTTAAGAATCTGGTGAACGGAAGGGAAAAAGTCCTCAAGGAAGTTAGCAGTCCGCGAGCATTGTCTGTTCCCTAGATATAAATGACTAGGAACTTCCCAGCCAGGGAATATGTTTTCCCTTTCTTTTCTCTGCAGCTTGCATTATCCTTAGCTAAGCATATTGTAGCGTACTTGTCTCCAAGTCCATGTTTTCATCGCAGAAATCCTGACCCTGCTGAAATTTGTCGCGGGGCAGAGATTCCATTTACCTTTTGCGCTTTAATGCCCGATCTCCACACTTAATGAATGCGGAAAAACACCTGCTTGTTCTGCAGTTAGCAAACAGGTAAAGGCAACCATTGTAGCTTTCCTGCACCCCAATCTGCTTTTGTTCTTCCCGGCTTGTGACAGAGATCACCTGTGACAGAGAAGAGAATGCGTCAGAAAATGGTTTCTGAAACAGATTGCACAATGTCAGGATAGGAGATAGAGCGTGAAACAAAGATAGTTGACTGCAGCAGAAGAGATCTGAGGCAGGCATTAGGAACAACTTTCCAGCTCTTTGGAGCGCTGGAGAGTTGTGGCATCTCTGTGGTGAGAAGTTTTTAAGCAAGTCAGACAGACATCTGTCAGTTGGTTGTGCCGCAGGGTGAGGAATAGTGTGGAGGTTTCCAGAGGCATTTTTTCTAGCCGTGTTTTCTTATATCATTGGTAGTTCTTTCAAAAGCATATTTCTCATCTGTCCTGGAGGTGAAGAAAGATTACTGAGTGTTTAGTCCTCCTCCGCAAAGCTTCCGCCACTGGAATTTGGAGGGTAGTGAGCACAGCGGTGAATCCAAGCTGATCTGTTCAGGAGATTTTATTTTCCCTTTCTTTCAGTCCAGGAAGCACATTCTCTGTGCTACTCTGAAGTCTAGGCGAAGCTGGAGCTTAGCTCTGAGCTTGTTAGCAAAAGGCTTGATTCAGACTAGCTGTTTCTGGAGAGGTAGAAAGAAAACAACCAGGAAGAGGCTTGTCTTTGGAGGATGGTGGAAAGCTGTGCACGATTGTTGACTGCTTCTTCAGATAGCTTCCTTCTGCCAGGCATGCTTGTGACGCTAATCCCAATAATTAAAGGACTTTCTATCCCTTCAATGTATATAATTGGGGATGGTGAATGAGCTTCATGTCTACCACCCCTTCTATTTTCTCAGTGCCTCTTGGGCTTTCCATGTCTCTTCTGCATTGCGTCAGTGCCTCCTGGCAAATTCTGTCTGTCTCTCAGATAGAGCCAAGTGTGCGTCTGGCCTTGAGAAATAATCATAAATTGTGTTCTGTCAGGAGGAGAGGCTGGGACAATCCAGTTGAGATTTGAACCTGTAGTTCAAGGTGTTTTAGGGATTTCATATCACTTAACCCATCCCCTCCAGGCATCACTTGTGTCTGACATGTAAATCAGACTGGAGGAATAAGTGGAACAGATTGCTCGGTGCTCCAGAAGAAGGTTACGAGGAAAGCCTGTGTCTTTAAAGAGAGTGCCTTCTAATAAATGTTATCTGCAGAGAAATACACCAGCCCCTATATAAGTAGTTAATGTTACAGCCTCAGTGTAGGCTTATAAAATGACTTTATCACCTCTATGACGATAATGATTAACAAGCTGATTTACAAGGGTGGGGTCACAAAGCCATTCGGCAAATTTAGCTTGTCTCACAGTGGCAGTGGTACAGAACCTGAGTTTTACAGTATTTTCTCCACCTAACCTGGAATATTAAACCCTGGTGGTAGGGCTCTTAAGCAGAGCAGTAGCAACAGATACTCCTCTATGAGGATAATAACCAGCGTTTCCTCCTGTGCTTCTGGTACATGAGGAAATTACAGGTCCAGGTCTGAGGATTCAGGAGAGTTGGGGATGTTTCTAGCTCCCTTCTCAGTGTTTATTCCCTGATCACTTAGCCGCAGTGAAGTGATGGTGTTCCTAGACACACTGTTACGTGATGCCTATGGTTGTTGGCTCTCCCTTGTGTCAGAGCTGGCAGAATATAGAGATGTGGGTAGATTTCTCTTCCTTCTCTTAGATCCTGGATAGCTTCTGTTAAAATATCCTTTGTCTGTTGATTTTCCATTATCTTGGGTCTTCATATAAGAAAAAAATCTTTTTTTCTTTTTTGTTTTTTAAACGGCTTCTGATTTTACTTTCATTATCATATGTTGGAAATTATCCAGACTATCAAATTTAATCTAACAATTATTTTAATCCAGAAACCCTTGATGTGGTTTAACACACCGTGACACTTTTCAGAATTTGGACTTCTTAACTTGGCAGTTCCTCACATCGAGCAGAACAGTGTATCTGAAAGCTCAGCAAGCTATATCCCCTTTACCACTTGTCTTGACAGTCCTCATGTAGGTGATCAAAGGTATTTATGATCTCCATGCTATGTAAACATCTACTGCACTTATAGAAGTTGGTAAAAATGCACAGACAGGGTAGGCGATTTGATGACCCTCACTCAATTTCACAACATAGGCTCCTGCAGGGATGGAGGCCTTACTCCCTGCCTTTTACTTCTTAGTTAGCATTGCTGACAGGAGCCCTGCCCTCAAAGCAAACACTCACTGCCCTGAGAAATGTCTGAAAACTGTACTGTTTCTTCTCTCCTGTCCAGAAATTTCATCATGGCTGATAGATTTCAGTGTTGATTTATGTGGCTATGGTGCAAAGGTTGGACATTTCTGTCGACCTGGTCTAATAGGTGGGTGGAAGGCTGTGGAGGCGTTACTTGAAGCAATAGTGGATTACAGCTGGCTCATTTTTCCTTCTGTTTCTGCACATCCCTCCTCTAGTTCCCCCTAAAGCCCTTGTAATATTACCTCTTTGGGAATGACACAGTCTGAGTTTGGAGGGGACTTCCATGCTTGCCTTGTCTAATCAATATTTGACTGCTTTTCAGTGACACCTAGCTTCTATTATGTCTTTTCTAATTTGAACAACTGTCAGGAACCAGAACAAACCCTAACTAATTTTGTATTAGGGTTTTTTTGTGCATTTTTTTTGTCTTGTTCTGTTTTCCAAACAGAAAATTATTACAAGCCGTGAGTTTAGGTTACCATCTCTCTGGGTTAGAGCTCTCAAGGGAGATGAGAAGATCTGTCACTGTTACCTTGGCCGCTTTTCTAGTTTGGTTTTTAATATGAAAACATATATATTGCAACACTGTGCTCACTACATTGCTCACTTGTGGGACTAGTTTGTGCAACCCTTCTTCATGCTGGTAAGTATGTTCTCATACAAGGAGTCTTTGTTGACTGAAAAGGGAAGACAAAGTGACTTGACTTCTTTCTGCTGTGTGTAACAGGCTGGAGTTTTGGACCCCCTGTATGGTGCTATATGGGAGGAGGAGGTTTAGGGGCAAGGCTAGGGCTGGGGAGTGGGGGCCTTCAGAGGTGGACTTCTGCCAGCATTGTGTTTGGCCTGGAGAGCTGGGATGAGGGATGAGGTCAGGACAGAGCTGTAGCTCAGCATGTGTCGGAGGTGAGGGGACTGCCTCTCCTCTGGTGCAGGACAGCGTCGTGGGCTCAGAAATGTGTCATGAAGGTAGGACACAGGGATACCAGTGAGAGTCCCCAGGACAACGCGTGCTGCTCCTGGAAGCTGTCTGTGCGCATCGGCCCTGTTGTGCGCGTAGTGGGCCACTGAGGAGGATTTCTCTGCCTGTGGAGGATGCTGTGGTCTATGGCCTTTCCAGTTCTTATTCTCTGGAGACAGCTGGCTGCCCGCTTGTTTCTGAAAACATCACCTTGATAGAGCGAGGGAACTACGAGTAACTTCCAGTCTTTGGATAGAAGGATCAGAAAACCTCTGGGGGGCCAGCAGCCCTCCTGACAAGTGGTTAAACTTTGACTGATCACACGTTGCCCTCATGATCATATTAATGTGATGTATCCAAAGGGATTTCAACCTGTACCATAGCCCCTGCTGCCTTTCATCTTCTCTGTCTTCCTGCTGAATCAGGAAAGACATAACCCAGTGCATGTGCGTCGTGTTTTCCCACTGCCCAAGGCTCTTGCAGCCGTTGCCGACATTGGCTTGTTCTGCTAGCATTTGGCAGTCCCCGTGCTTCACCTCAACCTCACTCATACAGAGCATAATTGTTTCTTTGGATTTATACTGCTACCCAACTGAACAGTAGCACAAATATATACAGAGAAGAAAGTTTGATTTACCTTTATTCATAACTTTGACTTGTATGAAAAGCCTCTGTTGTAGAAATCATCTGAAATAATTGTCCCAACACCCCTTTGGCATGTGTTCAGATCCTGTGTACCCCTTTAGTTTCTCCCACTGCTGCAGACAAGTCTCTGCCTTCGCCTCTTGCTTCCCAATACCACCTCAGCTTTCCGGAGCCGGGTGCGGGAGGCTGGGCAGCGGGGTGGGTTGCTGCTCTTGCGGGCTCTCCTGGCTTCTCCTCTCCCCTCCCAGCAGCCCCGGCACCTGCAGCCATGCTCTGGCTGGAGGGATGCTCTCTGCAGTGTGGGCAGGGAGCCTGTACAGGAGGCTCCTCCAAAACACAGTTTGTCCCATTTAGGGTGGGAGATATGTGGCAGTTAGTGTAAAAAGCAGTGTTCGTTTTGTTGGTTTAAATTGTAAGTGCTTTGAGGCAGGGGCAGGGCAGGGCCTGTCTTTTTATGTGTGTACATGCGGGTGTGTATTTTTATACTATTCTTAATGTGGGACACGCAGTTAGGAGCTGCAGTATGCAAAGCCACAGCTTTCTGTCCTGTGGTAGCTTGGAGAAGTGTTTTTCCAGATCCACAGAGGTGGACAGTGATTCTGATCTGAACACTGGGGCTATTCAGAGGCACAACTTGCTTTGAGCCTCTGAACGCAAGTATTTTCCTCCCGTTGGCACCAAGCAGTGTACCCCAATGTATTCCAAGTTCAGCAGTGGTAAGCTACCTGTGAGAGCATGGCCCCATGTCCAGAATCCTATTGGGATGGGTTCCTTTGACCAATTTAGGAAGAGAAAGCTCCATTGTACCCTCCATCAACTGATGACGAGGGTGCTATAATTTTGGACAACGAAACAATTGCTTGCACTACAAAGAATTTGCATTAGGAAACAGACCTTGCTCTTCGTGTGTGCTGTAGGTAGAAGCGAATAGGAACTCAGCAAAATTTTAATTTATTTTGAGCTTGATGCTTTTTTTTTTTTTTTTCTTAAGAGGCAGGAATATATTTTTAAGCTTTTGCAGGTGCGTGTTGAAGTTGTACTATGTTGCAGGGATAAGTCAATGGTGAAATTTTTGGTTTCTGTTCCTTTGGCATACTCTTAACTTAGTCAGTTTTGTGCTAAATCTCCACATTTCTTATGAAATGTGATAAACTGTTCTGTAGCTGGTAGTGTGTGATTTCACAGTTTCTCTGTTTTGTGAACTTATTTTGTAAGCTTACTTTGTAAACTGAAATGTCCTTAGGAAGGGTTCAGGTCAAAGCTTAGGAGTGACTCCAACAGTGAGAACAGACGTGTGCTGTGTTAGACTGCATGGGGGCTGTGGAGTCTCTGTCGCTGAAAGGCTTTAGTAACAGATACAGCTGCAAAGAATGACATAGATGTTGCTGGCTCTGCCAAGACGGCCTCTTGAGGTCTTTTTTTTTTCCCCTCCTATGATTTCCCTGATATCTGGATAATGCATTACATTTGTTTAACACACTTCTATTCTTTAATCGCTTGTGTTTCCTTGAAACTCAAGATCAGATTCCAGCATCAACTGGGAGAACGTCCTGGGACTCTGCCGTCGTGGTTCTGGGATGTTCTGCGATGTCTAAACTGACTGACCCTGGGCCTCTGGCTGTCACAAGGGAGCGCTTAGTCACAGGAGAAGTTTTGACACCTTTGATTATGTGTCCCACGCTCCTTTTCCCAAGCCGTAAAACACTCACTGGGGAAGTGTTACCATGAAACTCCTTTTGGGGACAGCAAGTAGAAATCTTCCTTTTTGCTTGCCAGGGTAAATGGAGATGAGGATTTTATTCTTATTAGCTGCAAACACGAATGAGAGAAGGCTGCAAGGGAAATTCATATCCTGTGCACAGCCCTGAGGTCTCTGATGAAACAAAATGACACAAAATTTACAGATGCTAAAAATAGTGATAACATCAGTTTGATGTTGCATTTTGTCTTCCTCCTATAATACAGTAAAATGGCCTGTAATTCACATTGCAAAATTGGCATGCATGGCTCTTTGAAGATATCATCTTCGTTGTGTATCTGCAGTGGCCAGAGTTACAAGCCAACCCGCTACAGTGCTACGACGAGCCGTACAAATAAATAAATAAATAGGGACAAATAACACCACCTCCTTGGGGGCAGCTGCCCACTCTTAATCTGTCTTGCTTAGGTTGCGAGCTCTTCAGCATAGAAAACCTTCTGTGCCTTATACAGACTTAAATTCACCCCTGGTGCTTAGGAAGGTAATAGATGATGTTAATTTTGTACATTATATAAAATGTGATTTTAATTCAGAGATTTAAATTTTAAGTCCTTGCTGATAGTGACATTAGTACAGACTTAGAGAGTTTGTTTGCAGCTCTGTTTTCATCCTGACATTTTAAGCTGAGCTCTTATGGCCTGTCAGAGGTAGTTGCTGTAGCATGAAAATGCTTTGGAAAATATGTATCTATTGTGGTTTATTTACTATCTTTGTATGTGTATTTCATCTATTAGTGCTAAATGGCTTTTTGGATGGTGATTGTAGCTGTGTCCCTAGCTGGGTGGCTTCACTGTTCCTTTCCTCCTGTTTATTGAATACTATCAGCTTTCGTGTCTTTCCTCTACTCCCAACTTGTTTGGCTTTCAGACCCTCTGTAACTCGGGAGTCTGCAAGAAAAAAATTTCTTCCTTTAAAATGAAAAACAAAACCCAGCCTAGGGGAGCTAAACTAACTTCTGACCATCCGTTAGAAGGTTAGTAATATCACTACCTTGAACTATGGCTTCATTTTTGTATTTCACGCAGCAGCTTCTCTGCATTGTTTATATTCTGGTTGAAGAGGATCTTCCTATGCCAGGATACAATAGGAACGTCATTTTTCCTCTAGCATGAGCAGATGTCCTATCTGCAGTCCTAGCAATAACACTGCCACTTCCTGTGGGTGCAGATGTTGTCAGCAGGCTTGAGCTGGACGCAGAGAGGGGGCACATTTCAGCCCGCGCCATTCAGCGCCGTCAACATCGACGCTACCTATGCACCTCCTTTTCCACGTGTACTCTTTAGTAGTGGCTATCTCGGCTAGCGGGCAGGAGGTTGCCCTGGAACACAAATTTATTTCCCTTCTACTTTACGCAGGGGAAGAGTGCTTCCAAAATCTCTGTTGTTCATCTCTGCCTTGAACCTTTGCTTTCTCTAGGTTCATTTACACTAAACCCAAATTACAAGTGGTGTGTTACCATATTGAGGGAAGGGGTGCCTGAACTGAATCTGGCACACATTTAAGTGCAAATCTCACCAGTCTTAGGTTTCAGGGCACAGCCCTGTGCAAGCCTTCCATCAGCAATTATGGCATTCTTTTTCTTTTTTATGGGAGGTCACTATCAAATCCTGTGGCACATTTCTATCACGAATCTGGCAGGCTGCCATTCAGACCACAGGAAGCCCGGGAGAGAAGAATATACACTTAGGGCCTTATTCCATCTTCATTATTCCCTACACCAGCAGAATTCCTTAAAGTCTCTGGAAGTTTGATCTGAATGGAAAGTATTTTGCTTGAATAGCACCCCTTGTTGAGGCATTGTCACTGAGTCACAAATTTAGATGAGTGTTGTGGCTAGCAGTTTAATCTATACTGCATGGCCGTTTTTTCACACCAACACAGGGAGTGCTAATCACTTCTAATGGTCTAGCAGGATTGTCTGGCAGTGAGGGACTTCTTGATTTGAGAGCTGGACACTGAAGGAAGAAAACAGGGTTCCTATTGAAGAGTTTATCTGAGAATTTATTCATTTTGGCAATGAGGGGAATATTGTATTTTAATGGTTTTCCATGGGAAACACAACATTACTGAAGGCGGAAAGCCAGGGTTCCATTCACAAAAAAATATGAAAAAAACCTTGTGCTTTGGAGGAAAAGCAACAAAGACAAAACTGCGATTTGTGCGTAAAAAAAAACCAAGAAATGAAAATCATAAATGTCAGGCAGTATCCATAGCTGTCAGTTAGATGATAATATGGAAGCCTTAAGCTCTTTTCCTATCTACTTTTTTGTGCCTTAGTATGTGAATGCGTTGTTGTACTTAAAATGACTACTAACCTTGTATGTTATTGCTGTATAGAGACTTACAGAGAGACAGTAACTTTGTTTTTATGTTTGGATCATTGCCAGTTCATTGGTTACTATTATCACTTGTGATTCTATGGAGCTGAAACTGTTGGGAAGTAACTTTCCTGTTGTTTTAACCAGCAGCGCTTAACCGCATTTCTGTATTAATAAATATTGTCTCAGTCCTTCAGGGAGTTCTAGTCATTATTTGGGGGTTCATTCAATGTTGTCTTCTCCTCATTTCAGGTTATCGAAGGAAAGCTGGCTCCTTTCTTGGGGAAGGTGATCAAGTTTGCCACCTCTCATGTGTACAGCTGCAGCCTTTGTAGTCAAAAGGGTTTCATCTGTGAGATCTGCAACAACGGAGAAATTCTTTACCCCTTTGAGGACATTTCTACAAGCAGGTACCGTAATGTCAGCATACGTTTGACTCGCATATCATATCGTTGTGGATTCTCAGCCTCATGACCTCTTATTTAAATAACTAGGGATTAGATTGCAGTAATGCACATTTCTGGGCAGCTACACTAGATTGATTACTGGTCCAGGGAGGCCACCACGAGTAGACTTGGAAATAGATGGGAAGAGCTACTTCCCAAAGCCCTGTAAGTCTCAGAACAGCTGTTCAAAAAGGGAAAAGTCACGTGTAGCATCACACAGTGTGATTTATCCAAAGCTCTTCTGAGTTTGCAAAGTGTCCTGAAAAGCCAAATGGATTCTCTGGAGTGATTGCAGACATCTTTCTGGTATCCGATGTCACTGGACCCATGATGTACTAGGATTGTCCATCATAAAACAATAGCCATCTATTCTGAAGCATTTCCCTCATGAAATGTTATGGCTAATTCTCTGCTTTCTGTGGGCATACTCCTCTGTGCCTGTGTATGCAAGATTTTTTTTTTTTTTTTTTTTTTTAAAAATGGCATTGCTATTCTCAGGTGGCTACAAAATAAATATAAGCGTATGTCAGTCCTAAGCTAAACAAAAAGAACCTTTATTTCACATTATATGGAGTGGTGGATGCCAGATCAGGGACGGGAGTTGCATGGAAAACCTAGAAGCAAAATGCAGGAAACCAGAGCAGACTTGGCAATGCAGCAGTGTTACTACTCTTTTTCAAAAATGTCTTGGATTTTGAATAAAGGAGAGATTTTTTTTTTTTTTTTTTTTAAACTCAACAGAAAGACAGTAGATCTGACAGCACAGCATTCCTCCATAGATAAGTACTTTTCTGGCTGTTTCAAATACAGTTATTTTAATTTGTTATCCAAAGTGTTCCATTGAAGAGAAAAAAATTGAAGAGCCACCTTTGGAAACAATCAGGACCAGCCTGTTAAAAGAGCTTCATTAAGAATCTGATTCCCCTGCATGCACAAAGATGTTAAATTACAAGTAACCAAGGACTACTCTTCAGGGATTTTCAGCCTGACCTGAGTTTCAAAGACTGTTTGCACATTCTTTTTCCAGACTCTCGTTCGAAAAAATGCATTGACAAAGCAGTGGACATAAGCTAAACAAGGTGTGCAGCTGAGCTCTATAAATGGTTTTCAAGAAAGAATGTATCTAGGATGCATGGTGAGATAGGCTGAGTTAAAAAGAGAGAGACTAAGATGACATAAAACATAAGATGTCTATTGAGGCTGTACAAAAGGCGATTGAAGGTATTCCCGAAAGATTGATGAGAACATGTAAGAGCATTTGGGAAGACAAGTTTACTTGAAGTGTCTGTGCATTTGATTTGTCTGAGGGATTTCTGGTCACAAAAACATTGTTGGGTGTATTTTGTTCCCCCGCCCTTCAGCTGAGATCAGACGTACCTTGCAATTACAGAGTTTAAAACCTTCTGGAATCAAATAGTATTTGTCAGCAGTTCAGTGAAAAGCCAAAAGAAGCTGCTCTAGCTCCTGTTTTTATGTGAATTAGAAGCCAGAAAAGACTTTTGTTCATGTTTCACAAATGTGAAGTCGTGGTTGATGTCATGCCAAGGATAGCAGTCTTCGTTAATGATTTTAAGTAAAACACAATCAGCATGAAAGGTTCTCCAATATTTCTCTTTCTTTTTTTGTCAGAGGTCATCCTGCTTACTCCTTTTGTACTCCTTATCACCAAACCTTGCTTTTATCCCCAGCATTTTTCCATTTCCCTTCCTAGTTAGTTTTCTCATCTCATTACTGCTCGTGTGCGCACATGCACCTCTGTGAAACTAACCAGATTATTTCAGTTCCATCTTTTTGCTCTTTTCCACCTTCAGGCTGGAGGCAAGTCATGCCACCAGAGGAGCTTGTGTGTTTTACCGTGCAGCTCCATCAGCTGCAAGGCAGTGAGGGAGAAGGTCAGGTAGAGGGGTTTTGTGTTTGTTTCCATCTCTTACAGATGAGAGAGATTTCTGAGGTAGGTGTGCTGACCACTACAATGACAAGCGTAAGGTGAGGAGGCTAGTTAGAAATAGGTAGATGTGCAGAGTAACCTGTGGCAGATGCAATGGCAAGTTCACAAAAGGTTCGTGTGAAGACTTGTGATTATACCTGAAATTTCTGATGACGTGTTCAGCTTTCCTTGTTAGTTAAGTGTCATACAGAGCTCTGAGTAAACAGCTCAGATTTGTGATGTAGTTGTACTATTCTGAGTCCACCATTTGCAGTGAGAATTGACTACAATTCCCTTTCTCCATCCTGGTTTTCTGGAATTGCTGTCTACAGCACAGTATTCACATTTTGTACTCAATACTAGACTGTCAAGTACCCTGGCTGTAGCTGCTGAGTTAAGGAGGAAAGAGCACCTGAGCTCTGAAGACCATGTTTTTCCTTCTTGCTTTTGAATGTTGCTCATTCACTTTTGAGCATACTACTAATTCTGCCAGAGAACTGGGCTGTTAGGTTAGAAATACTCAAAAGTGGGTGCATGACAGCTTTTGCAAACTTCACCTCTCCGTTGAATGTTTGAAAAGTGAAGTCTGTTTGTGTGTGGGGGGTGTGTGTGTGTGTCTGTGTCTGTGTTGAGCTGGCATTTGTTTTTCTGGCTACCTCCCCAACGTTTCTCGCTCTTTGGCAAGAAGAGTGACAGCTGTCAGAGCGGCCATTACAGTTCCAAGGTGGTTCTCAGCTGGCTGTTACCTTTCCATCTTCATGGTCTCTTTCAGGTCAGCTTTGAGGTGGAGAGATCGTTTCTCTCCAAAATATTCTCAGCAGTTTCTGGAGCAGTCTTCAGCAGGAATTTATGAAGGATGGGTCTTCTTTAGATAGATACAGCTGAGAGAAAAGGAGGGCCCCTCTTGAGGGCTGGAGTTTCTCTTTGGTCAGGTTATTTGCTTGAGAGTCATTTTTGTCAGTCCTTGAGCAAACAGAGTGAATACCTGGGTTATGCACTCCTCAGGGTTTGAATACACATATATTACATACCCTTCTCTCGCTAATCAGCATGACACATTCCTTTGTTGGCAAACGGTTCCAAACCAAACACAATCAGTTCACTTAATTAGCGGGTCTGTGGGCTGTGCTTGGCAGGCTCTTTACATCCTGCTCAACAATACAACGCAACAGTTTGCTGCCTTGAATGTAAGGGTGGGCTCACAAAGTCATAAGCTTTCTAATGATATTTCCTTTCTGTGGCTTTTCTTGGGAGGTGGCCATTCTGCACAGAGCTAAATGAAAGCCATGATTCAGTAGTTAAACAATTTCTTAAAAATTGTCCCATCCTTTTGGATGCCTCTTCCAGTCAGTTTGATTCCTCTGTCCCCCATTTTCCTCTTTTCTGTCTTACCCATATTTGCATAACAGTTCATCAGGGTTCCTTCTAAATTTCACAATTTCGGCATCTTTTTGAAGGCCTTTAAATCATGAGAACTATATTTAAAGCCTTCTGAGTTAATTGCACATTTCATGGAGCAAATTGCCAGCTAATGTAAACTCGCACAGCTCTGCTTTTGCTGGAGCTCTGGCAACTTAAACAACCTGAGCATCTACCTCCTGTTTTATTTCTTGGACTAAATTTGCCCGGGGCTTAAATTTAGTAAATAAACATATAAAATTATCCTATTATATCACTAATTTTATTTTTACAAGTGTTGTGAAATGAGTTTAAATATCCCTGGTTATAAATCGGCTTAGAGCTATCCTTGCCCATTTGTTAGCAGCCAGGCGCTGTCCTTCAAGTTTTTCTGATATTCCTTGTTCTTCATTAATGTGGTGAAAAGTTTTTGTTTCTTTCTCCTAAAATTAAAAAAAAAAAAAAAAAAAAAAAAGCAGAAGTGAGAAGAAAATGCCTGTGTAGTGGTAATGTTGCCTATAATACGCGGCTGTATTTGTTTTATAACCTAGAACAATTTTTAACAAGTTTTAAGTCTTAAGGAATACTGAGAAAAATACCACTGGAACGAGAATAGAATTATTCATTAAAAAGCGTTTTCTGCCCAATTAGATAATTAAGTAATTATAGTTATGGTTAAGATTATTATATGCTACCCAGTTAATAGTTTTGATCATGCCTTTGTGTCTGCATCCTAGTGACTACTTTCACAGGCAATTTGTTGTGTTTTGCTGGTAAAGCTACTTGCTTCGTTAAGAACTATTTAGTCAATTCCTTGCCTTTTATGTGGTGACTATAGATGCACGTGAACCAAGGAGAGTTGTTCTTTTGTGTTCATATTCATTTATCAAGGCTAAACTGTTTTCTCTTTGCGAAGTTAATTTGTTCTGCAGATCACTTAAGACATGTAGACCTTTTAAGATACAAACCAGAAGACCCAAGTTTAAAATAGACATGCCACAGAACAGGCTTGACTATATCAACCAGCTTGGATGCCTCTATAATCTTTGGCCACCATCCTGATAAGACCTATGAATGTACTTTACACATAGCGAGAAGTCTTACTAAAGGCTCCGAGCCTGTGCTTAGCCTTATGTGCATGCCAAAGTCTTTGCAAGATTACAGGTCACTGTGTTATGGATGCTGTGTCACTGGACAAAAACAGCTTTGAGCATTTGGGAGAACGTTAAAGATAGGTATTAGGTGGAGAGACTGAAATATGTAGTATAGAGCATTTCCAGGAAATACCTTGGCACAGGTCAAAGGCATAACTCAAAGTACATCATTTTCCTTCTTGCTTTGATTAGTTTGTTTTATGCTAGACAGCCTTTCCCCAAGCCCAGCTCACCTGAGCTGTGCTAGTATTTTAGTACCTAATTTCTGAAAGAGCTTAGCTTATCAGATGTCGATAGTTGATTCAAAGCACCCTGAAGTGATCTGCTCAACACTTTCTTTAAAGAAACTTAGGCACCTAACTAGATGTTAAGTTCTCTTGATAATTTGATTTCATCTGAATATGTCAGAACTGGTCAAAATCTTCTGGCCCAGATCTTTTGATTTTTGTCTGTGCAGGGTAGCGCAGTAATGTTATCTAGAATACATAAAAAGAAAGAGATAAAATATACTGACTTTTTCATCAAGCATTGTATTTTGGAACTGAATTAGCTTTAGAGGTTGGTTTTACCTGCCTCATGCCAGAGTGGTGTTAACTAGAATATTCAGCATAAAGGCAGGTATTAATTTCAAGTAGGAAGGTCTCTGCAGTGCTGCCTTCTGCTCTTCCCCGCTGGCTGAACATGGCAGCCATCTCGTTTGCAGCTTCCCTGCTTGCCTTCTTCCTCACTCTAGACATTTCCAACTTGCCAGTCAAGACCTTTTAATTCTTCCTCCTCCTTCCTCATGCAAATTCCCCTTTTAAGATAGACTTCTCCATCTCCCAAATATGATTCCTTGTAGACCAGACAACAGCTTGTCAATTGCTTTTTAGCCCATGAAAGCCAACACTGCCAACTCTAAGTGCTCAGCAATTCTACAATTACATTAAGAATCTTGTTGTTTATACATGTACGTTATTTTTTTAAATGTTATGTTCCTTTTTTCCATCTTGGGTCCAGGTAGGCATGTCTTCCACATTACGGCAGAGCTATGAAGTCCAGGTGCCTTTGCCTTTCTCTTTTATTAAAAGCATAAATCCTGGCTTAATCACAGGATTTCCAGACTTGAGACTTACAGAAAAATGAAAAATAATAGAATCGTGCAGTCACATCATAATGGTTGAGGGCAGTATGTTAATATTACTATTAGTAGTATTGCCTGACTCTTTGCTTTTAGGTCTTCAACCACCACTTTGTGAATAGTTCATTAATAATAGGAGAGGTAGAGGGGCAAAGTCCAGTTCATGGTGTGGCAGCTAGCAGAGGCAAAGGATATACGTCTGAGCAAGGTAAACACTCGAATCTCTGTGGCATCTCAGCCTCTCCAGTGGTTTGCAGGTATGGATCTACCATGTGTAGGGCTTTTCCCCTTTCCCAAGTAACCTAGCTCCACTGACTAAAGCGTAATCACATGAGTTTCAGATTAAATGTTTTCGTACTGATTTTAGTGTCCCTTTACTGATCTCTTGTGAACTGCTGTGTACAGGCCACATTACTTGGCTTGGGATTTCTGAACTTGGGCAACTCGCAAAGTGCAGTACTGAGGTCGACAGTCAGTCCTTAGTTCTGCTGGACACTGGTATGGAAATATACCTAGATAAGTGTAGCATAAATCCCTGCAGCCACAGCTGGGGAGGAGCTGAGGACATGCTTCTGTCCTTATAGGATCAGGAGTGACAGAGCTCTGCGAAGAGGGGTCTGGGAGCTGCAGGATCCCTTCCCTCATTTGTGAGGCTTTAATATTTCTGACCACTTTGCACATCTGTTGGATGCAGTCAACCTTGGCAATGGGTGCTGGCATGACAGGATGAGGGGCAAGAGATGAGGAGGAACACAGTGGCAAGCCCTGGGTGGCCGAGCCAGGATAGGGGCTTATTCATTCATCCTCCCCCCCTGCCTAGGGTGCTTCTCCAGCAGCTCAGTCTAACCCTTGCTGGGTGAAAGGGACCCTGGCCTGGCAGTTTTCATGCAGGGACACCGGGTAGTGTGTCATTCAGCCATCCTGGGGTGTCATTACTAGAACAGCAGTGGTGGTGGTGTTCACAGATGCCACGTCAGGCTGTGTGTGGGCTGGTCCCTGCGGCTGTTCCAGAGGCGCGAACCGCAGGCGCTCTACTTGGTGAGACCCATCAGCACGGGCTGGCGGTCACTGTACACCCCTTGCTAGCTGCCACTTGTAACCAGCTCACCCCTCTGCATCGTTTCCCCCAGCACACGAGCTGGGCCGATGGTTGGCAGTTGCAGTTATTTCTGTACCCTCCAGGGCCGGCCCAGGACCCAGCCACGCCATTATACATGAGGAGTGTCTTCGAGCTCTGCTGGCATGTCAAGGGTAACCCCCATCTGATGAGCACGTATATGGAAAGGAAAACTATGATTATGCTTTGAATCACTGCTGGTTCCCTGGACACTGAATTAATCATTTAGAGTGAATTTCAGGCATGTAACAAATTGAGGGGCTGGGTAGCGGGCTCTGCTCTGTTTTTGTTTGGCCTTTTTTTTTCCCCCCTCTTCAGAGGAAAGTTTTTCAAAAGCAAGGCTGAAGTATTAATAGTTTTTAAGTATGGTATGTGAAAAAAACCCTGTGTCTAGTAAAGACTGTAAGGGTGTCATACAAGGCATTATCTTAACAAGCGCCTTATAGGGACAAATCAATGTCATATTAGTGCCAACTTTCTTCCATTCATTACTACACGGGCGTCCCTCCCTAGGCAGGCTGGTTCCTAGGCAACTGTAATAATATTGCTGCACGTGTGTGTCAGGCATTGATTGCCTTTGGGGCTTTTTTTGTGTTGTAAGTGAACACAAGCTAGTCCATTTTCTTTTTGTGTTCTGCTAAAGTCTCTGAGAGTTTTGAAGGGCGCGTCTGTGATATTCACAGCTGAGCAATTCAGAAATACTTCCAGTCAGGCACATGTGCATAGCCTGGGATGGTCGTCATGCTGCAATCCCTAGGCAAGGCTTACTTCAGCTACTGTGGTTTGCTCTTTGGGGTTTTTTAATAGCCAAGTTACAGGTGGCTTAGTATTCTGGATGCTTGGAGAAAGTATAGTGTTACCTGAAGAAAACATAATGAACAACCCCAGTTTATCTTGTTTTTACTCTGCATGGAGGGAAAGGAAAAAACCTGACGAGTTCTAGTCAATGAAGGGTTCGGCCCTAAATCAAATCCTTACTGAAATTCCTTTCAAGGGATCACTCGCTTGAACAAACGTGTGCAAGATCTGGCACAGAGGAAGTGGGTTTTTTATATGAAAAAATGAAAGTTAATGTATAAAATTGCAAGAGAAAGGATGGTGGGTGAATATGGCACTGCAGTGAGACAGGGGAGCTCTTTGACCTTCTCAGCTCTTCTAAGAGCTCCTGGCTGACCTTGAGCAAGGCAGTTGACCTTGTGTTTCCCGTTTATGAGGTGGGAATGGTGGTGTAGCTGTCATCCACCGTTTGTTCATTTCAGGGACAAACAACATAACCATGAGCTGCTTTAATTCCCCACTTGGTGTTTGGAAGCCAGACAGGTACAGCCCTGTGTGTGGTTCTGAAGCTGTCCTAATAAACCTTGCCAGTCCCAGTAGCTTCATCCCAAGATGGTCATGCTGGCCAGTCTGTCAACCTGTAAGGTTCCTAGGAGACAAATAAAACTGTCTTTCAGATGACATCCTGAGCCACCAGTTGATCATCCCTGGTTTATTTTGTCTGCTTAAGGCGGAAGGTCTTTGAGGCCTCTTTGTGTTGCATCCCACCTCTTTGGGCACCTGATCTTACCCATGGGCACCTAAATGGTGGTGCAGTACAGAGGAGAAATATGAGTAAAATCAATTGGTTGTGCAGAGTCTACAATTACTTGAGCCATAAGCCTGTGAAATATGTGTGGGAAGCATGAGAAGAATTTGCCAGAATTTACAATTTACCAAATATTTATATGTATATGTTTCAAATGCCCAGACTTAATGGGAGATACTAACATCGGCATTTCCTCAGCACACGAGGAATGATTTTATGCTTTTAATGTAGAAAGGCTTTTCTTCTGTAACTAGTAATGATAATAATAAGAGCATTATAATGCCTGTCTGACTGTGGAGAGCTTTGTCCTTTCTCTCTTACACTTTTTAGTGCAATAGAAATTATTTAGAGGATTGAATAATTCTCTGCATTTCTATTACTCTGGTGTTCAAACAAGTAAAACATCCTTAAAACATAAAACACCCCCTATAGTCTCAACAGAAATTGAGTTGGTCAGGAAAGAGAAAAAAAGAGAGAAAACACTGAAATAGAGAGAAATATTTCAGATGCCTTCTTAGAGGACTGCAAGTCTGTATGAAAACAACATGCAATGTTCACCAGTTCTTCAAATGATGTTTGAAAAATAGCAAGATGCTGTTAATGTGCAGTATCGCAATATCATTCATTAAAGAAGGAAACATGAAAGGCCTGAATGGCAGTGGGCTCATCAGCTTATTATCAGTGGTGTATAGAAGTCTCACAAAAGGTGCGGGGACTTTTTGGTCTCTAGCCAAAGAAGAAGTCAGGATTCAGAAATAGTACCTGCACTGTGAATTACCTATGACAACAACAAGAGTTAAGGGAAAGATAACTAAGTGTAGTGAACTATTACGTGAGCCTTTTATAGACTACAAAATGTATTTTTTTCTCCAGAGAAATAAAAGCATTTTAGAATACTGAGGCTTGAAAACAGTAAAGAAAAACTGTGACTCTCACAGGTGGAGATAAAATTAGATGTCAGGATTAAATAAGAAGCAATCTATTTGTAATACTCTAAGAAGGAATATCTTTTTGGTGGGGTCTTTGGTATCACTGGAAAATTTCTCCCAGTGAGATTAGGAATGGTCAACCAGTTGACATTTCCAGGGTCAGTTAAGACTGACTCTATTTGATATGGTGAAAAGCAAAGCCGTAGGTGGCTTGGGGTAGTATAGCTCCATCACTTTAAAGGGAGTCACTTACCGTTTGTCCAAAGGCAGAGCAAGATCAGCATTGCCCCCCTGCCCCAGTGGCTGAGTTTCTTTAGCAGCGAGGGGATACAAGCATGCGGTGGAGGCTGACCCAGGTATCCTCTCGACCTGTCCCTGTGGAGAGCAAGAGGCAGCTTGCCAATTCAGAGCACTGTTTTTCCAGGCTGCTGTTTTGTTGTCATCTGCACACCAAGAGTACATCAGCCTTCACCGGAGAAAGCAGAAAATAGGTCTTCAGAGTGGCAGTCAGGCGTGGGGGCACCAGAAGGGGCCGACGGTGGTCACGATGGCTGCCGGTGCAGTGGGCTGTGAGATCCGGGGCTGGCTGTTTGCACTGCCTCTGGTTAGTGCCTGACAGTGTCAGAGCTTCAGCTATTGCACCCTCTCTAATAAATAACAGTGCAGACATTTCTTCTCTCTCTTTTGGTTCTGAGTGATGTGTGAGAAGTTTGTTAATTTTTTCCACTGAGCTTATTTCCAAAAAATGAATTAATATTCATTTAAACACCATCAATCTTTGTTTTCTCTGCCGATGGCCTTGGCTGGGGAGAGCAGGTGTGCTGGCTCCTCCCTTATCCCGCTCCATTCATTTCAGCAGCAATTTCTGATAAATTTTGTCACCTCCATGCGTACTGTAGAGAAATACTGAGCGAGCATAGGGAGTGGCAACGTGAGAGCTCAGAATTACACTCCTCATCAATCATTACCCTCTAGCAACTTCCAGAGCGCCGTAAATTGCTGACTAACAAGGGAGCATTAGCTTGATAAAATCACCATTAGTGTCAATTCAGAATGATGTAAAGTTTTAAAGACACTGCTGTCCTCTCTGTCTCTCCCTCTGTTCGTGGAGATCCCAGTCCAGCAAAGCACGTAAGCACATGCTTAATTGTAGGCAGATCAGTAATCCCAAGGAAACCACTGGCGTATGAGTCCTAAGCGTGTGTTTATGTGCTTCACTGGATCAGGGCCATAACACAGACTCTCTGAGCACAGAAATGATAAATATCTCTGTGTGAGCCAGTTTCTTGATTCAAACCCAGATTTAGACTCACTAGCTGGACTTAGAAATATGACAGTCAAGTTCTACTGCAAGAGAGCATAGTGGTTAGTAGATATACGGCATTATACTTAGCCTCTTTAACCTTCCTTTTCTTACTTGTTATTTGAGTTTTATCAGTTTGTGCTAGCTAGAAGCGTGTGTCTCTAAATCTCTGCATAACCTTCTCAAAGCTCTGCAGTTACTAAAATTTAGACCATGTTTGGACCCATGCATAAAACTTAAAGTGCAGCCAGATCAGGAACAGTTTTTTAAAAGTTACAGGTGAGATGCAGATGCAGCTAATATAGCTAACAGGTTGTATTAGCTTGTGGACTTCTCTCAGTATTGCCAGACTGCATACCAAATACTACAATTTGCCTTATGGCTTCTCAGTGTTGGGGGTTTGTTTCTTCATGTTTTCAATTTTTCTTCACAGTCTTGACTACAAGAACCTTATTTCTAAGAAAAAAAAGAAAAAAACACAGCAAAAAAAGCTCAAAGCAAACAAACAAAAAAAACCACTAGAGAGATAAAAATGGACACTTGGATTCTTGTATAGTCATTTGATTACAATAGCTGTGAAAAAGGAAGAGTGCGAGGCATTTTGAGACTTCCCACAGAATCACCAGGGTGACTGGCGCCCCTCATTTGTATTTCAAAATTGCTCTAAAGTTTGATGTTTGTTGCTTTCATTATTTGATTATCCAACTGGAATCTAAGACTTTGTACCTCTAACACTGTCATCCTTTTATTTTTTTCATTTGGTTACAAAGCTGTAGTGACTTACTCCTCACTACAGATAGTCATTTGCATTGAAAGGCTGAGAATGTCCATTTAGTTGTAGCCCACTCCATGATCACCAGATGTTTCATTGCTCCACAGCCATCTGGAACTGGGGCTTGATCTGCTGTGACATTACATCCATTGCCTCAGAGTGCCCCAAAAGTAATCCACTCATCTCGTTTGAGCAGTTGATTTGTCTGAAATCATAATACCACATTTGAGAACAGAATAGCACGCCTTTGAATGCCAGAAGCTATAATTGTGTCGATCTAGTCCCATCTTTCACAGGACACAGAGCAGAAAATATCACCTACGTCTGTTTCATTTTTTACTTTGTGGAATGACTACTTCTCCTGCCGGTGAAGTGCACTGTACTTTTACTCTTTCCAGAACAGCTGACCATTGGAACTTCAATGAGGAAAATGTCATGTCTTAACTGTTGCAAATGCTCAAATATATCTTAATGGAAATGCATATTGTTACTCTTAATTTACAAACCCAATCAGCAAACTTGTCTTTCATAAAACAAAATTGATGTCTATTCTGTGACAGACCTGAATGCTAGTTAATAAGAAGATTAATCCTTCTAAACATTTCTGTCTGTGAAGCAGAAGTGCTGGGACAGATTCTCAGCAACTGCAGATGGATGCAAGTCAACTTATTTTAGTCGTCCTGAGTAGCTTTACACCGGCAGAGGTGTGGGCAAGCCAGTGTCTTTTACCATTCCACTCTTTTGAAACATAGCACTCTTTGAGCTACCAGAACTGTTTGAAGGAATGTCTACTGCCCACAATCCATGTGAAGCCCATTGCATGCTCTGGTCCTATTTTGTCATTCAATTTTGACACTAATTTGTGTTTGCAGGTGTGAAAGCTGTGGTGCTGTCTTCCACTCTGAGTGCAAAGTGAAGGCTGTACCATGCCCCAGGTGTGTGCGTAAAGAATTGCAGAAGAAGCAGAAATCCTTCTGGAGGCGACTGAATATGGATGAAAACTTCGAAGAGTCTTGCAACATGTTTGAGTTGTCATATCAGAACACATGAGTTCCTTAAGGCAGTGGCCAGCCTGAAGAGAATCCCTTTCCTAGCTGCCAGCTCAAGCAACTTCTCAGCTTAGCCAGGCAGAAATCTTTTTGCAAAATAATATCTGACCTTCTTCATCTGTGAATAACAGCTGCCAAAGTGGCCGTAAAGCCTTCTTGGCTTTGAAATACCAATGGCTAAACTGCATTTTGCGTTGAAGTCCAGCCGCTAGCTCTCATACAAAATGTGGTTTACTTGAAACGCTTTAGGTCTAGCTAATTAAGCACCCAACTTTTTCTTTTCCACCTCTGGAGAAGACTTTTCTTCAAGGCAGAAAATATTTGCTGCCATGACCACATTATTTTTTATGTTGTTCATTTAGAATTGATGAATGATCGACTTATTTATGTGTATTATTTATTTATTATTATCCTTGGCAGAGGTTCTGGTGAGGTGTTTCACAGAACCCAGTAGGGCAGGAATGATTTTAAACCCACCTGCTCCTTCTGATGTGGACATGTGGTTCCATTTCCTCGTGTTTCCAGAGAGCTATTTTTAAAGCATCAGTGCATTTACATGTCACTTCTCCCTGAGGAAGGAAAAGTATCTCCCATCAAACCTTATTCAGGGTGCTTGCAAACATAAAACGCAGAGTAATTCCTTCAGCTATGTTTATATATTTATAACCACCCCAGTGAACTATTCCATACACAGATAAGCAGGGGACTTGCTGCTCTTTTTGTTCAGGCTGGGTATGTCGGTCAAACTCTGTCACTGAAGTCCATTGAGTTTTACCCTGGTTATTCTTGATCTATCTATGTGAGGTCACGTCCTCACCTTCAGTAACATGATGTTGGTTCTGACCTCCTGCTATTCTTGCATTTTAAGACATTTTAAGTGTCCACATTGGGTTTGTTTTTATTTTGTGAAGTTTTAAATGTTTCTCTAACCTGAACCTGTTAGACTGATAGGCGGGAAAGTGGTCTCACCCACGTTAGTTAGAAAATACCTCCAAAATTGTGAAACACTAGTTTGCTGTGCTCATGTGCAATTTGTGTCCTGCGTTCTTTGCGAGCTCTAAGGGATTTTATACTTCTGTAGTGATTTCCGTGGTGGAGAGCAAAGTTCCTTGCAGTATGGTTCTGCTCCACACACCTGGAACACCGAAGTATTAAACACGGTAAATTACATATATTGTGAAAGGGGAGTACGTGATGGATTTAGCTGGGGAGATGTGTGTCGTCACTGGCAGTATGTTTAATTCATTGCGGCTTCACCTCCAGTGAGCACTTGGAGATCCTCCGCTCTGCAGTCCACATTCTTAACTCTTTCTCCAGACCCTGCAGTAATGTGTGTATTACGTACATATGAAAGCATTCCCATATATATACACGTACATCTATATACAGAAAGCAAATATGGTTTCAGGAGAAAAAAGCCAGTCACATGCATGCGTATTTTTCCCCTCTTCTCGCATAGGTTTGTGAAAATGCAGGACACTGGTCTTTGCTTCCTATATAATCTGCAGGCTGTTGTATTCAAGGCAGAAAGCAGTCTTGATCATTGAAGCACTAATTGTGGAAATATTTTAAATAAAAGAACAGGGTACATCATGCTTACATGAAAAGGTAGAATGCTACAATGAATTGCCTTGTACTGGAGCATAAGTGGTTACCTTTTCCAGCCTCCATTCGAAGAAAGTAGCTGAATCTGAGCTTCCTCGAATTTGAGTGCAACTACTATATATATATAGAAGCATGTTTATACCTGTATGCATCAGACAACCAGTGCCTTTCTTTTCCAGAAGTCCTTCTCGCAGTGGGATTCTTTGGAAGGAAGTGAGGGTTTTCCCATGTTCTTGGCAAAGTAGTATAGGGATTCCTGTATTTAATAGACCTGGTGAATCATGCACCTTTGTCACTAAAATTAATACTTCCCTTACACAGGGATGTCTCTGTCTCAGCTCACTGTTCCTCATGTGAAATGAGTTTCTTTCGGCTATCATCCTTGAAGATACGTTCCTTGCAAGTCCATTCCCACATGAAGAATTCCCTGCATGTTCACAAATGCAAACACTGGGGAAGTATTGTGGAATTAGTCATGCAAACAGGAACTGCAGTGGTACTGGCTGAATAAACAGTACGCTCCCATGTTTTTCAGCATGTGTCACTACAACTAGGCCTGTGGCAAAGCCAGTAGCTCTGAAACTGTCAGAATCTGGCAGGGACTATTTTGAATTAGCTCTAGGCATAATGGCGGGTCATTAAAGAAAAAAGGTGGTGTTTTTCCTATCATCGTGCTCTAGTATTTAAGATACCTTACAGCACTGGTTCATGTCCAGCTCAGTTTAGAGAAGGCTGCTTGTGTGCACTGTCAAAAACCTTACGGAGTCAAGGACTCAAGGTTCAGACATTGCAAACTATTAGTTACTTTGACAGATGTCCGGATCTCCAAAGTACCAGTTGTGTGGGTGGTTAGATATTCTGGTTGAATTCTGGAATAACAACGTAGACAGCACTGGAGTTGCTCTGGGTTTGTATAGGTATTACAGAACAGTTTCTTTGCTAATTGAGATTTACAGAAAAAAAGAGTATGATGTCAACGAAACTGCGGGAGTTAGTCATGAGTCCGGAACTACTGCCATTACTAGCGGCAAAGAGCAAAAGCGTGTTGTTGCGATATGCTGGCAGCACCCAAAGCTTTATGTAAAAGGATACTGTACAATACAGATCAGATTCATTTCTTTAAAATCCAATGTTGTTGTAAACAAGCCAGTTTCTAAAATGGATACACGTTCACTTGTACCTTGGAAAAGTAATATAGCTTCTCACGGTAGCTGTAGGAGCAGACCGTAATGTGGAAGATGCTTTCCTCTCAGGGATGCCTAGCTCCTATCAAAAAAAGTTATTCCATATGAACGGGTAAGATAAAGTCTTCTGTCACTGCCTTTCATAAGCATAATGAAAGGCTTGATCCTGCCCTCAGAAGGTGCCGATGCAGTAGGAACAAGCCCCGTTCGTTTTTCAGGATTGCAAGGCAAACGAATGAACTGAAACTACTGCTCACGTTACTAACGTGAGTCACAAGAGCCAACTCAAAAAGGACGGTTTTCCTGCAAGAGCCATCTGCTAGCAGGAGACTCAGCCTGCGGTTTTGTAGGTGATTTGGGTTTCAGACAACGCTGTACCCTTGCGTGGTTGTTTCTGCTCTACTATCAGTGCTGCATGCTGGTCCCCAGTGCTACTCTTCCCATAGCCTGCATGTGGCTCTGCGCTGCAGACTTCTGGGTGGGCATCAGCTGGAAAAGCACCCGGGGTCTTTCCAGATTGCACAACTCTTCCCACACACACACACAGGTGAAATTACGTATTGGTACTTCTAGTCTCATCCTACCCACGCATGAAATAAATTTGAACAATAGCATTTCATTGTGAATCAAGAATAAAATGTGGTGTTTGTCTCCTTCACAGAGAAGGTGCTTTCATAGCTGACGGAGGAGGAATTGATCTGTACATCCAGTTACTGCTTTTCCTTGTACAGAACTTGTAATCAGTGTAGAAATAGGGTGCTTCACTGCAATGGACTATAGCCTGACCCTCTACAACTACTTAGAAACTTCTCATCTCAGTTTAGTTAGTCTGAGATTATTTTAATCTAGGACACTGTAGAGATCCTTATTCAAGTCTCTTTTCCTCTTTACCCTGACCCTCCAGCTTTCTTTCAATGGGGAGAAGGACCCACCTAGGGGATGCAAACAGCAGCTTTATATTATCAACCTATAAAAAGAGAAATTTGGATCTCTCATGTAGAAATCTTTCTATTGCTTTTCTTTGTCTGTCTTAGGTGATGAAAAATGATGGCTTTGTGATGTGACACAGTATCCTGGCTGGCATATACCAAAATGAGCTCATTGCTGGGATGACAGGAATTGGCAGTTGTGAGGGTTTCCTAGATAAGTGAGAGAAGGTACTTTTTGGTGAGGAACTTGAGTTTTTCAGAATACTCCACAAGTTCTGGTGGCACTGTTAGGAGTGAATCATCAGGGTACCTCTAGAGCTTCTCTTGTCAAGGCTTCTCTTAATATCAGGATACTGTGTGTATTATAATGGATTGATGATAATGTCCTGAAAGACTTAGAAAAAAAAAGCAGAGGATGTCTGTTTACAATGAAATGGGGAAGCTGCACAGTTGTATTTTGCTTTTTCCCTGTGGCAACAGAAGCCACCGAGAATTTCCAGGGCTTCCCAAGGTCATGGCCTGGATTGCAGCCAACTGTTGATCTGTATAGAAGAAATGTAATCAAATAATCATCATAATCTTCTCTCTTTTTTCCTGCTGCTCAGCTGCAAGCCAGTCCCCTCTCTCTCTTTCACTGTCTCTGTCCCTGTCTTCACTCACAGTGCTGAGCCTACAGCTAGGCTTTGAGCTTCATAGCTCATTGTGTTGCTTTTGAACCAGTCGAGTCTGATCATTCTCTCCTTCGTAATTTGCCTTCCAGTTTTCCCTTCCCAGTAGGAGTGCCTTACAGTACTGTATATTAGTATCTACCTTCCTGTTTTGGATTTCCTGATTTAATCTTGTAGGCTTAAACTGAAACTCTCCCGTGGCTGCGCGTGCTTTTTTGCAGGGGCAGCTGAGTAAATCGGTTTGCTTGTTTTGCCCTCATTAAGTGAGCTCTACAGGCTGTGTATACCAGCTCTGAAGACACCAAGCTGCATGGAAACCCCTCACTTTTGCTCAATTTGGTGCCTTAAATTTTCAAAAGCGAAGAATTTTGTCAGGAATGCTCTGCCATGATGCAGCGTGTTTGGCATTGGAGCTCACAACCCTTGCTCATGGAAGTTTCCATCTTGCTAGGAGTGGTGACCATAAAATTTGTTTACTATCTGTGCTTTGAGAGGGAAATATGAGAAAGGATAGCATGGATATGGCATTGGTTTTTATTACCTGTATTTTGGAGACTAGCTGGGCTTCTCTTCAGCCAGAAATGTGGTTGTGCTTATGTGAGACCTTTAGGAGCTGTGCATATATAATAATGGCAAGCACTGGGCATTAAAACAGGATCAGGTCATGTGCAATTTTGCTCCTCCTGGAACCACTGGCTAGTCCATGCCATGTGGCAAGGGACTCCCGTAGGGCTCTCCCTACCCGTATGGCACAGCTGGGTCCAGTGCTGTGGGAGCAAAGGCTTTTCCTCAAATCTTAATGCAGCCTGGTTCCCTGAAGGCTAACCCAGTGAGGGTTTGGGCAGCATTACCTTAGAGAGAGGGTTAACCTGCTTAAATTTTAGCATTATTTGCTAAAGTATGTGGCTAGCTCTTCCAGCATGTGTTAGCCCTGGGTACATGTCCATACTGAGTGTGATCTTTTAAGTCCATGTTTGACACCAGTAGCAGGAATCCCGTTAGACAATGGCAGTGCTGTCGCTGCATTTTAGCAGTGTAGCGAGGAGACAGCCCAGATGATAACGTGCGAAGTCCGTCTTTACTTGAAAACCCTGGTGTGCACACACTAGCTTGGGTCGTATCTTAAAATGCCAGTTTCGTCCAAATTCCTTAGGGTGGCCATTAATCCAAATGGCAAAGATGCCACTTGTGGGCAGCATCAGAGAAATCCAGGCCTGGAAAGCTATCAGCTGTCCAGGACCAAAGTGTATTAGACCTCGTCTAAGTGCACAAGTGTCAGTGGCTCAATTATTTATTTATTCCTGTCTAATCAACGCATTCAACCAATGTAAATCCTTGAATACACAGCGTTGTTTTGGTGGAAAAAGGATTGGTTTCCGTTTGGCTTATGTGCTTGTCTACAAAGTCGATCTCGCTTAAATTAAAGTGTTTTCAGACTGATTTTTAACGGCATTGATACCTGTGATATCAGGTTAGCTTATACCAGTCCCTTCTATACTTGAGCTAAGCAAAAGTAAGAATTCATGAGGAAAATGTGTGTTTGACAGGTTTTAGGTGATAAAGGCAGCTTCCAAATCAACTTTAGTTCAGTCGAGGCAGTTGGAGGCTGGGGGAAGCCGGGCGTGAGCAGCAGAGCGCAGCAGCTGGTGCTGTCCCTGGCAGCCCGGGCTTTCCTTCGCGCCGGAGCACCAGCTCACCTGCAGCACTTGCAATGGATTTTAGCATCACTGGCAGCGCACCTTGAGTTTTTGGAAAAACATGATGTGTGTGTGCTACTCTGTTAACTTATTGGCATCATCGTTATGTGTGTTTCATTGTTCTTATGTTTGTTCGTTTGTTTTTTTTTTTTACTTTTGACAAGGATTTTTTTAAATTATCTGCAACTATTAGGCAATAGTCTTAATTTATTATTGATGTATAATAATGTTATAATTTAAATTCAGTGAGTTGAATTGCTTGTTGACACTTGAGCAGGGTTTGTTTGGGTTCATTTGTGACAGAATCAGAGCACCAGTCCCTCATGTATAAAGGCAACTCTCAATAAACACTAAAAAAAAGTTACTTGTCCTTTTTAATTTGCCTTCTGGTGGGTACTGCATCATGGGTAGGACAAGTTTTGAAAGAGTGCTAGTTTCCTTAAAAATGCTAATCTGCTGGTGAAAGTCTTCCAAATCTAAGCAAATTATGATATTTACTGTTCCTGGGTCTGAGCCAGGACGTCTCTGGAAATAATGACTGCATCAGGCTTTGTATGTTTGGATTCCCAGTTAAATCTCTTAAGTGTTTTTTGAAAGCCACAAATGCCTGGATTTTTAATGGTGCTGACCCCCAACAGCTCCCAGGGGAGCTTATTGGGAGCTGTTGTTGTCGGGCACCTTTGGATATGGAGCTCCTAGGAGGCACGCGGGAGGCAGAGGGAGGCAGCTCCCCACCGCGTGGCTGTCACGTGGACCTCTGCCAAAAGGGTCCAGGCTGAGGGCCCTGAATCCTAAGCAAGGGAGGTATCTCCCAGCTGGACTGAAAGGCCCACTGAAGGGCTGGGAGGGCAGGATTTTCCCCACGTTGCAAGGGTTCTCCAACCCACAGATGTAAAGCAGGCATGATTCCTGCTCTTCTGGGCTGCTTCTTCCAGTGCAGCAGCGGAGGAGCTTCTGCAGCTCCCTGGAGCTGTGGATTTGGTGACTGTAAGGATTGCAGTGCTGAGCTGTGGTGGAGCTCGTGGGCCTAAACCCCCTGCCTGAGGGTCCCCAAAGAAATCCATGCCTAGCCCCACGTTCTCGTGGCCTTCAAAGAGAAGGATATCTCCTCTCCCTCACTGCCCTCCTGCCCCTCCTCAGAAAGACCAGAAGTCCACCAGGAATGTCAATCCTCTCTCCTGCAGGAACCTTTGGACTTCATCCCTGTGATGAAATCGGCTACAAGCAAGGAGTTAATGTTTGACCGGGACCATACAAGCTGCACGAGAAAACCATGTGCAAGACCTTCTCTTCCTCCTTATTTGCTTTACAAGGTGAGCAAATTCCATTATGACGTCTCCTTCCCCTTTCACTGCCGCCTCCCATCACTTCATCCTGTAAGCAATGGTGGGAAAAAGCATGAACACAGAGCAGAGACCATGGGGTCTAGGGAGCCCTGAGAGGAGCACTTTGCTTGGGTTTTTTTCTGGCCTCCTGTGGCTGTATTTACCCAGCTGCTTCTCTCCTCCTTGCCCCTTCCCAGCCTCTCTGTTGTGCTCTGTTACAGTGTATGAACCATCACTGAAATGAGCTGCTGAAGGGACATACTCCAATAGCTGTCATGAGCAACTTGGCTGGAGTTTCAAGGAACATTTCTTTGGTTTCAGTCAGGAGCTAAAGTGGTGGGATTTTTCTCCCTGTTGTACATTGTCATTATGTGAAAGCTGTGCCCTCCGGTGAAGTGTAACTCTGCCAATAAAACCTTACATTGGCAGCCCTGTTCGTAACTCCTGCACGCACAGCCCCAAAAGCAATGCTTTTTGGGTTGTTCTGTTAACCGTTTGTGTTAATTTACCAGCTAGCCTTTAACGCAGCAGGCCACAGAAAATACCAGTCAGACTGTGAATTGTCTGAAAGGTCAGGACGGTTCATTTTTAAAAAGTTACCCTTCTAGCTCTTAGACCAACATTAACAGTATTTGGTTAATACGGGAAGTTGACTGGTTTTCTAAAAGGTGGCAGAACTGAAATGCAGCCCTTCTTCTGGGAATAAGCGACAGTGTCCACAAATTTATGAAGTCTTGAGGATACCGTCTAAAATAATAAATCAAATGGTACAAGCTCCCTGTCCAGAACTGAGCTCCACGCTCAAGGAAACAAATATTTTTTTTTCTTTCAACTTTTCCATAACATGTATGATACAATCCCAATTACAGTATAGTAATAGATTAACCCAAATGGAGCTAGCTTCCTCCTTCTTTCCTTAGGGACGGAGAGGGACCTTCCAGGTCTGAGGCTTACCATACCTTTTCAGTGAAAGGCACTCTGACGGCAAATGAAAATATTCTGGGAGTGTGTGTACATAGCTCTGGACTGTCTTTTAAAAATAGTTTTTGTTTAACTAAATACTCTCCAAAATAGTGGTCCCATCTAGAGGCCTGAGCATTACCACTGTGAGAAGGTGGTGAAAAACATCTCAGATAATCAGGTGTCACAAGTAAAACCAGACAAAGTCTCCAAGGCAAGCAGGAGTAAATTCCAAACATTTTCAGCGTAGACAAATATAAAACTTGGCATTGAGGCTGTAAACATGCTAAAAAGTCAGTCCGCTGTTTATAGTAAGTGACTTGATTTTCTATGATTGAGTTTGAGTCATTAGCCTCAGATATTAAAAATGAAGTTGTGAGACTCATGTGGAAAGCAAGAAAAGTCAGATCATAGAATCATAGAATGCTTTGGGATGGAATCCCTTCCCTTTAAAGGTCATCTAGTCCATCCCCCCTGCAATGGGCAGGGACAGCCACAACTCGATCAGGTTGCTCAGAGCCCCATCCAGCCTGGCCTTGAATGTTTCCAAGGATGGGGCATCTACCACCTCTCTGGGCAACCCGTTCCAGTGTTGCACTACCCTCATTGTAAAAAATTTCTTCCTTATATCCAGTCTGAATCTACCCTCTTTTAGTTTAAAACCACTACCCCTTGTCTTATTGCTACTGACCCTGCTAAAAAGTCTGTCCCCATCTTTCTTATAAGCCCCCTTTAAGTACTGCAAGGCTGCAATAAGGCCTCCCCGCAGCCTTCTCTTCTCCAGGCTGAACAGCCCCAGCTCTTTCAGCCTTTCCTCATAAGAGAGGTGTCCCATCCCTCTGATCGTTTTTGTGGCCTCCTCTGGACCCGCTCCAACAGGTCCATGTCCTTCTTGTACTGAGGACCCCAGAGCTGGACATAAGATAAGAGCTTGTGTTAAGGGCTGAACTTTCATTGACTCGAAAGTTCTCAGGTGTTTATCAGATAGGTACGATACGATGTATTTACAGGTGAATAAGAAGGAATTGTTCGTAAAGTTAAGTATTGCTTAAAAATAAGAAAGTGCAAGTTACTGAATCTGTGTAAGAAAGTAATTAATAGATGTAATCAGTGTGCATGGAGCAGCTCAGTCCAAAGTGCTTTCATAGCACTAGAAGTTGTTAAGTTAATCATCTCCTTTGTGACTGACGCTGCAGGCGGGTACCTAAAGGACAGCAACTAAGTCACGAAACGTGACGAGTGTCTCTCCACTGAACTGTGCCTTGCCCTGCAAGTAATCCCACTGATTTCTGAGAGCAGGGCGTGCAGACTCCTGCAGGAGCAAGGTTAGGATGGAAGAACTGAGACCCCAGCACGCACCATTCTGTCATCAAACATCGGCACACAATTGCTTGTGACACTGGTGGATATTGTTTGTTGTGTACATATTGCAAAATGTCCTGTTCTGACTTGGACTCTGCAATTCTGAAGAGCACTCCTCTCTGATTTAACATATGGCATAGTCGATCCTTTAAGCAGATACAAGTTCTGCTGACTCCAATGAAGGCTGCAGTTTGTGAAAGACCCAGAGCTGGGCTCTCAGTATTTAGAGACATGAGCTGTAGCAGTGCATAAAATTGGCAGATTCCTTGTAAAATGCATGTGCATCTAGCACAGAGTTAAGCCTGAGTGACAGCAGGTGAAACAGGGCGAAAGTATAATAAAATATGGGTCTCTGCTGTAGGTATTTATACAGTATTGACATTGTTAGCTGTGCTTAGAGATTTATGTCAAGTGTTACTGTGCTGTCATAAAACAATAAAGTACTTCTGTGAAGGGCTTAGGGCAAAGGGGAGGCAGAGAAGTCTCGCTATATAAGGCCCTCCTCCAGCACCCGTGGTAATCCATGGGAATGTTTCCATAGCTGTCGGCAGGAGCTGTGTGGAGGCCTGCTAGGGGAGGGCAAGCAGAAGCGTCACGTTTACTATGTTTAGAGCAGGTAACTTGTGATTTTGTCTCAGGGAGGATATTGCCACGACCAAATTCTAGCAGCCTAACACAGCAGACAAGTCCACCTTGCAATCTGTGAAGAGAGATGAGGGTTCCTCCCGGGGGCAGGGATATATCTGAACTGAATTGTCCTCTGGTGTTTCATAGAAATGCTGACAAGGACCCATAAAAGCTGAGAGATGACATTAAGAAAAATACCGTGCTCAGGGTGGCCATGAGGTGAAAAGGGCAGGAGTCCAGTGTCTCAGGGTGTCTACACAGCGTACCCGGGACTCGGCAGACTTTCAGCTCGAGGCTGTTGCAGCTCCACTTCTCATGTTGGGCTCACAGCAGGCTCCCCCTCAACATTTTGGCTGCAGGACCAGACTTTGCAGCTGAACTCAGTGTTTCTATGTAGTGGACCAAACTGAAATGCCAGTCCCAATCAGTCGGAGCACCAGGGAGTTTAGATCCAGGCACAGTGCCTGCCTGTCCATGGGTCTGCGGCTCCAGTTTGTCCTCCCTGCTCATTGTCTCTGCTCTTCATGAGGTTATGGCAAGATTTCTTCTCCAAACCATGCTGATACGTGGGACCTGTTAGTCTTGCTGCAGAAAAGTATTGCTCTTCCATTAGAAGTGGTTCATATGCAGTTGTTCTCTGGTTAGATGACTGCATGGAAAGGTGTTTTCCCGCTTCTTTCCAGATGCAGGAGGCAATTCTTTTCCATCAAAGCATTTAGCAGAAGTGTTCCCCATCATAGCAGTCCCACAGCTGTCCTGCGAGGGGTGGGAGAGTTACCTGCTTCCTGACCCTGCTCTGGACAATGCTGTTCAAAAACCAGCCAGCTTCAAAAAAGAGAAGCATCTCTGTTGAGAAGGGACATTTCAGAGCCCTTCATAAACCTGAGTGTTGCTGCCAGCCTGGCTTGCCTTGCTTTACCTGTCAGGAACCAGAGTGCTCCACACCTGCTGGCCTTCACTGTTCTCTGAGGGAGCTGATATGGGCTGTTTGGAAAACAGGAGGATAGCTATGGAGCACTTCAGCATCTGACCCCACTTCTCTCAACTGTCTGAATTAATGCTGAGCCTAGGCAACTAGATGAGCCTTCCATACTTCTGGCTCAGAAGCGTTGTCCATGCCGTTTCCTGTTCCAGATTTTATCTTAAAAGTTAATGAGTAAAGCTGCAATCTGTCAGACACATCAGCCTCCAAACTCCAGGGCTGACTTCACACTGGGGCGGATCTCAGAGTCCATGGGCTCACTCCAGCTAAATCTCAGTGTGAGACTGGGTTGGTCCCTCCCTCTGAGTCCTGGGAGGTGTCACAGTGGCAATAAACAGCCTCAGTCCCATGGCACCTGATGTCCCTTTCGTTCCTCCGGTTCTCAGCTCAGTTGGTGCTGAAGATGTGGCCCAGGTTCATTCGCCTACTCCCAACAGCACCTCAGGCTCCTGCTCCACAGGACCACCATCTACCCCAGCAGAGCACTGTAGGACACCCTGTCCTTGCATCCCACTGTCCTTGTGCAAAAAAAGGGGGATTTTAAGCTCAGTTCAGTCAGAGGTGAGCACTCTCTCTCACATGAGTACCCAGAGCAGAGTGCTGCAGCACCAGCATCCCCTTGGCTTTGTGTGTGATCTTTTCCCATGAATATCTCAGTGGTGTCCTCATCACATGAGCTCTTCAGCCTCTGGGATGGTGAGACAGCCTGGGAGATTGAGGTGACCCTTTTAGTTTGCACATCTCTTGCTCTGCATAGACACCCCTTAAAATTATACGGTTTACCCTTCTCTGTAGGAATTTGGAGGGGACCTTGGAGCAAACTGCTTGGGACTGGCAGGGATGTGCAGGCGGGAGAGACGCGGAGCAGAGCGTGTCTCTCGCTCCTCACACTCCTTCTCTTCTTTTTATTGACCTGCCTCACTGATTGGAAAAGACCCATGTCCCCCCCATGGCCCCCTCTTCCTCCCCAGCCGCACAATTGTCACCGCCAATTAGTGCATTGTTAGGGCACACAATGGCGCTGTGGCCACTGGAATGGGCCGCTTTTGTGCGTCTCCAGTCGGCCGTAGGGGCAGTCAAGATTCATTTAGGGCCTTACACAACATGGACAGAAAATACTATCAGAAAAGCAAAAGGGGGAAAGAAAAAGGGAGAGAGAGAGAGAGAGAGAGGTAGCCAGAGGAGGGGGGGCGAAGTCTGCTATTCAGGGGTTAGCCCAGCCGCATGAAAGGCCCAAGAAGCAGTGCCACATTGAAGACGCCCCTTGGAACACAAAAAGGAACCAGGGCTTAATAGTAATTAGTGGGCAAACTGCAAAGAGCGCCATGGCTCTCCAGTGAATTGTTCCTGCACTTATTGCCACCGCTGTCCCTTCCCCCTTCCCTCCGGATCCGGCCGGGAGGGGAGCAGCTCGGGGATGGGAATTGGCAGCCCTCCTTTACCCACCACGCTTTGGGGAGGCCCCATCCAGCTCTTTGTGGCAGGTAAATTGGATTTCATTCTCTCAAGCTTGTAGCCAATTACAGGAGGTACTCTGCAGCCAGAGCAGGGCACAGGGGTATGGTTTTGGGATCAGCACTGTGCCCCTGTCAAGGACCTTTAAAGCAGCCCTGTCCCTTTTTGCAGCCTGGCACGACACACCTTGCGGCTGGGCTGTGTTTGTCCATGGCCTGTCCCTCTTCCCCCAGCAGAGCCTTGGAGGTCACTGCTGTTGTTCTCTTCTGCTTCTGTTGTTCCCCCCTTTGCTCATAAAATAATCACCTGTACAGGTTTTAACGATCTATTTAGGGAAAGGCCTGATAGCAACTGTCAGCTTAGTAGCGGTGAGGAATCTGCTCAGGCTGAAGACCAAACCTTGCCCTCCCTTCTCCACCGAAGTCTGCACAGTGCAAACAGCACCTGCATCCACTCTTTTCCCCTCGTTTCTGTGCCAGCTCTCAGTCACGCTATGGCCTTCATCGGTACATATACAATTTCTTCTAGCACATTTTGGCCCAGCACAGCTTGGGCTTGTCTTGGGTAGTGCATTAGCTGAATATGTTTAATCTCTAGTTCTGCAGAAATCAGCTTGTTGCTGTTATCAGTCTCAGCTCATCTCCTGAACTGCTCATACGAGGTTTAGTCAGGAGCTTATGTGCCCATCAGAGTTAGCTGTGTCTCAAGAACATGCCAAGTTAAAAGATCTGTAAGGCAGGTTTCACCTCACATAAGTGTGCTTGAGTATTGAGGAGAAATTCAGGGCATCTTAACCCAAATGGAAAGTAAATAGAGACACAAAATTATGAATCATTCCTTTCATGTTGTCAGGGAATCTAAATAAAATCTATGGAAGGAAGCTGCAGGGCCTGATGGTTAGTTTGTTGGCTCTTCTCAGCTAATGGATGTGCGTTTTGGCTATCCTTGGATACAGGGGTGCTGGAACAGGTGCTGATCTCAAGCACAACCACACACAACCCCACAAACTTAAGCTGGGCTCTTGCGGATTCAGCTCAGTATAAATTAGACCAGACACCAACTGACCGAATTTAGTAGTCTCTGCTGGAAACGTTTCCAAACTGCACCGCCTGAAAGTGATACACACGCGCGCGCGCGCACGTACAGTTCTGGACTGCTGTCTCTCTTCTGGGAGAGACTGAAAATACCTCCTCGTTTGCTCCGTTAGCTACAGGTACAACACTGTCCTCCCTCTAAGATACCGAGCAAGCTTAGGAAATGCAGTTGCTGCTCCAGTACCAGTCTTTTTCCACAGCCTGGAAGCCACAGCCACTCTGTATATCTATACAAAATAGGTTTGATTGTATCAGAACAGTGAAAATAAGATTCGCAACCAAGACTTTTGGTCTGTCCAAAATCCCATCACGGGTTTCACACGAGGCTGAGGGCAGCACAGTGGGCATCAAGGACTCGGCTGGTGTTGCTGGGTTGGTTCCCGCAATGCAAACACGATCAGGGAGCTCACAGCGTACGTGTCTCACAGATACGGCTGGTTGAAGGCACTGTCTCGCAACACAGAACGTGTCTGTCTCTCACCAGCCACAACACGTCCTCTCTCTGCTAATTAGCAACATCGCTGGCAGAGTCTCAGCTGAAAGGATTACACTGTCTTCTCACCTTGCCCTTTCCCTTCCTCCCCCAAAGAGGGATGTTGAGTCCTGTCGGGATGCAGCCTGGCTGGCCCAGGTAAGGAATCGGCCTCGTTCCCCTCCAGATTGCCCCTCTACCAGAAAGGGATTTTGTCTCCAGGACAATCAGTCTGGCCCTGACTGAATGGACGCGCAGCCTCGCATCCCTGCAGCGTAGCGCCGGAGGTTGTCAGCCTAATGTGCTCTAGTGGAACGGAAGCAGAGAGCAGCGTCTGCACCAGGAGCCAGAATAGTCTTTTTCCAGCTCAGGACTGAAGGGTTGATTTCCCAGTTCTGTGTGGCCACAAGGGCAAATCACAGAACTTTTCTGTCTGCAAAAGCAGGGAGAATTACCTGTCCTTTCTCCCATTTTTTGTGTTCCTTGGCTGCTCAGCCTGAGAGCTGTTTGTACTGCAGGTACATTCAGCACCCAGCACAGTGAGGGGCAAATAGTGAAGCTGCATGGTGGAAGCTTGCGCAGTAATTTCTCTGAGTGCACCCAGTGGGGTCCTGTCTGCCTCGTGACAGCGTAACGGCTGGGGGGTCCGGCAGTGCCAGCCTGTGGGAGGCATGGAGAAGGGCTCAGCTGCTCCCTTGTCTCAAATAGCAGAACAGTTAATTTCACCAGCATAAGGGAAATACATACAGAGAGTGAATTCTGCTGCAGCCGGACAGACTTCTCTGAGCAAAAAGCTGAACCATGCTACTCCACCATTTTCATGCCATAAGGGAGGTGCTGGCCTGTGTGAACCCCATCTTTGCAGCGGTTGTGCTACCTTTTTTATCAGCTTGTTGCTTATATAAAATCAGTTTGATTGTATCAGTTTGGTAAACAGAACCTGTAAGAGAACTACACAACCTGGTCATCAAAGATTTTTGGCAACCCTGTGCTAGCACACGTGGAAGGGTTGCAAATATTTTGGAGCACTTTCTTGCATCACCAGGACACATCCCAAGCAGGGTGGCATCATTGTGTGCTTGATGGTGCTGCACGTGGTAGTGAGGTACAGGGTTTAGAGAATGGATTCCTTCTTTTTCCCAGCAAATCTCTTGATGTGCTCCAATTCTGTAATACTCGTCCCTGCTAAAGCTGTTGTTATTTGAGATTGAGCTCTACTTGCATGTGTTAATTCTTCACATCTAACTAATGCCTGAACGTGAAGGTTGCTAGAAACATCCTTTCCAAAATCACTTTGACCTGTGTATTACGTTATCCCATGAATGACTTGCAGAAGGAAGTAATCAAAACATGCATAGTTCCAGCTAGTGCTAATTGCCTTTTCATCTGTTTCTGTCTCTTTTTACTCGTGTCCGATAAATGTTGATTATGCAGGGATTTAGATCTGTATTTCAACCTAATTTGGTTCATTTGATGTGAATGACACGACTTGCTAAGCCTGAGCTCCAAATATTCCTCTAGCCCCGTGTCAAGCACTTCAAGGATGTCAAAAGCAGATACGGAGAATCTGAAGTGCCTGGTCTTAGCAAGAATGCCTAAAAGGTCAAGGAGAGGACATTGTTTCAGGAGGTCTCTGGCCTTGATACTTACGGGTTCATGAAAACCTGAAAACACAGTGCGTGTGTATTGCATATGAACTTTCTCCTTCTAGGCACTATAGATGAGTACGCATACATGATAAAGCTTTCAAATGTTGTGTGATTTTTGATTGCCTCTGATCTTGAGTGGGCAATGTGGCATGTTGTAAAGGAGTCCGATTTCCAGAGGACAGGTCTGTAACAATTTCTGGAAATAACAATCCCTTAAGGTTGCATCAAGAGGGTCCAGAATCACTGCATCTGGAAAATCTTGATCACAACATCTTGACAGGTTATTGAAGAAAAGCAGTCAAAGTGGCATATGTGTTTGAAACCTATTTTGATTGTATGAAGCTTCGTATTTTCAGGAAAGGCCAGACTGAGCTTGAACTATTCTGAACACAGACTGAAGTCGCTCTTAATAGCAACAGTTGTTATCATACATTTTTCACCGATTCATAGAATTTTAAGGCCAGGAGAGACCGCCCATAACCGCAGATGTTCATACCGATAGCAGTTTCTTTGTAAAGTGCCAGTTCAGCATAGACAGAAAGTTTCTTGGAAACATTTCTGTTTTGACTGCCCGACTTTCTCTGAAAGCCAGGCAGGACCTAAGGGACGACTGCTCACCAGGCTGATTCCTGGCTGAATTCTGCCCGGTTTCCCAGCAAGCTCCTGGCACCCCAGGATTTCCGTGTCCCGCGCTCCAGGACCTGCCCCGTCCTGTGCTCCCAAGGCCTCCCCGGGCGGGGGGCTTCTAGGACTTCTCCACATTGGGACAGGAAACCTCCTAGCTTTTCCTGATGCCGCAGGATTTCTCAGAAGTACGGGCAGCTTTCCCTGTTTGGCACAAACTGGGGTGTTTTACGTTGTTTTTTAATGTTGGAATTTTCCACAAAACAGAAATCGCAAGTTTCAGCCAGCTTCAGTCCAGGCTGCTTGAGTGTTTTCTCGAGAGGATTTTGCACATTGGCCATTACAAACTCACATCCTAACTCCGAAGAATTTGCTACAGCATTTTCAGCCAGGGGTTCCTCTAACCTATCTCTCTCTCTCTGCTGGATTAGAAAACTGCTTAGGACTTTTGTCCCTGGACATAAAGTACTGCAGCTGTAACAGGTATTATTTTAATTTTGGTGTAAAGCAAGCAAATAGAAACAAGTTTCCAAAGGCTGTGACCTGAGGCAGGGCAGGGAAAGCATTGTGCCAAAGCTGAACTGCTTTGAGCGGTTTCACCCTGAAGGTCTCTCACAGCAAAGGACAGAAAAGGGAAATACCTGTTTAGAGATGGTGTTGATCAAAACAGCATTGGTCTGAAGATAAAGCAAGCACTAATTAGTCTATATTATTATTTCATAGAGGCATTTGATAGCTCCCATGTATGAGTTAGGGTTTTGTTTTACTCGTGTGGTCAGAGGCAAAGCTGGTGTAAGCCAGCGCCAGTCTTTGCCAGGCAGTGAAGCCATGCTCCTTCATGCCTGCCGAGGAGCCTGGCCAGGGGTTAGGCTTCTCAAATCTGCACCAGTGTTCAGAAGCCAACAACTGTATTTTTGCATGCTGGCCCCCAGCAGGTTACAGGGAAGTGGTGATGGTCCCGCCTCACATGCACGTAGAGGGTTAGATGTGCCACCGTGGAAACCACAGCTGCATGGCTTGTTAAGGTCACCTTTGCTGGACATTCAGATCAAACAGGGCAAAACTCGGGTGCTTCGTGGGAAATGCCCTGCTCTCTTCGCTGGGAAATGGCCTGAGCTGCTCATACCACTAGGGTGGTGAGCACTGGCTCCTCGGTCAAGAAAAAAATCTCAGATGTCATGCTTCAAGGTTGCTCATTTGGCAGCTTTCCTGAGAGCTCGATTCACTTACAGCTGTAAGCATGCAAATGTACGTGCGCTACAATCGCCCTGCTTGGAAATCCCAGTGAAGCAAAGTATTTAACTCTGAAAAATACTTGGAGTAACTTCTTTGCAATGTATAGAGCAGCAAGCATTTCAGAAACAATCTAACTGTGTATTTAAACAGTCATTACAGCCTTCTGGGTAAATAACACATGTTTTTAAAATGGTCTCTATACACAATAGACGCTAACACAATAAATCCTAATTGCTCTGAAGGACCCATTAGGCTCTATCAGGTCAATACATGGCGGAGGTTTTTTGAAAGTCATTCACCCTGTTGTTACATAAGCCATAATTTGAAAGTCCATAAATAAGTATTTGCCCAATGAAGAGTGAGGGCTTTGCCAGGGCCATACTAATTTATCATGTCAACTTCACTATGGGACTGTTTTCTTTTCAAGGGCCCACGTAAAAAAAAAAGAAAATAAAAAAGCACAACGTGATGTGTTTCAAAAACTACATATCTGAAAAGTTTCACATGCCCCCCCCAAGAAAAATCCAATTTGAAGTTCACTGCTTCCTCCTTATCTCGGCATTGTGTGAATCACAGCAAGGAGATCTGAAGATCAGCCCTGGCTGTGGTGCTGGTGGCCGGGCTGTGGCATGGCAGGGACCCTTCCTCATCCCCACCGACCCCCCTGCGCCTTTGGGCCAGGGCCCTGATCCGCCCTCCGCCTTCTGCGTGCTGTGGTGGTGGCACCTCGGGACAGGAACACCCCTTCGGTATACCAACCGTGCCTCGCAGAAAGGGGTCCCAGTCCCCGGGAGACCAGCGGAAACTCATTATGTACATTTTATGTGCACTTTTATATGTACAAATATTGTTAAGTAATAATTGATGCGTCCAGCAAGATGAGCTTCAAATGCAGCCGCTCTTCCTGATTTTACTTTAGTCCTACTTATCTGAACTTCTGGTAACATTTTACAAACAGCAGCACTTGTGTCAGGTGTTGCTAAAGTCTGTGTCACTGTTTGAAATCAAGTTTTGCATTAATTCACTCAGAAGTTGTCTAGTTCCATGTAGCTTTTTGAACGTGACTACAGTTTGGCATGGTTTTGTTTTCCTGCAATATGCTAAGGTGTGTAATTAATTGTACAGGTATATATAAAAACAAACAGTATTGATGTAGGTTAGGATTTTCAAGGGAATTTCAACAAGGCATCCATGGTGAAAAGCATTCAAGTGATTTAAATCTGAATTCCTGTCCCCAGCCCACAGCTTTCAAATTGTTCAGGCACATGAGAAAATGTTTGCCCCTGCTGCCATTGCACTTCGGTAGGATTCAGGTGCCAGGGTCCCTCTGCAAATGCCGGCAGTGATTTTCCTTCTGCTCTGCCTGCTCGTGAAGGACTAAGAGCTGCCCTGTCTCCCTACCTGAAGGTCCCTCCTGCCCCCCGTCCCTGCACCCGCGGCAGGCAGTAAGGCACAGCCTTGCCAGTCTTGTGGTCCCCGTCACCCCCTCGCTCAAGCAGTTCGTTATCAGGGCTCACTGCTAATTCGAGCGGTGCCTGAGCTAGCACAGCCTCCAGCTGGGGTGACGGGCAGGCTGCCCACCGGCACCAGGAGCCCATAGTCACCCAGGCTGGGCCTCCACCGCTCCCTTCCTGGGAGCCGGAGACTTGTCAGCAGTGCAGACAAAACTGGGATTTGCTGCTCGAAGCAAGAAGGGTCGAGGGCCAGGGATGGCGTGCTGGTCCCGCAACAAGAGGGGCAGGAGGTTCCTGCCCTGCTTTGGTACAGGCAAAGCCAAGAGCGAGATCAGCGCTCCCCGGCTTTGTCCCTGCCCAGAGCCTGGGCTGAAAAGCTCTTTGCTGAGTTCTCTAACAAGGGCAAGGGCAATAGCTAGTCTTTACAAAGGAAACTCACTTAGTCCTTTTCTAAAGTCTTTTAAAAAGTCACAGTATCCTTCACAAAGGCAGTTTGTCCAGGTAAACAGTGTAGGCTGACAATACAGCAGTGAAAGAACCAAATACAGCAATATTTACCACCTCTTTACTTTCTGCTTCTACCAGGAACCGCTGCATCCCAGCTGAAAATGCCTCAACGGGTGGAAGGTATGTCCGTGAGGACACGTGTGTTGTCAGCCCACGCTGGAGCCACGAGCAGGGACTAGCTGGGCTCCCAGGCAGACCTGTCTAGCATGGCGGAGCTTCATGAACACCTCTGCGCACGGATTAAAGGTAAAGCGATTTCCTAATAACTTGTAGAGTTTTTTAACAACAACAGCAAGCTCTCAGGGGTGGGAAACACTTTCTCTTTTGTCTCCAGGATTTGGCATGGTAGGTTTTGTGCAGGCACAGCTTCTGTCACTAATGGTGCTGGATGCACATAAAGCACTGTACTCTCTTACTGTACTGTAGAGATGAATAACAAGCCTATCAACTGTACTTGCACTTACACCATATTTAATCCTGTTCTGGTTGCTCTGCTACGTATTCATAAAAAACAAAAAGGAAACAGAAGCACAGAGCAAGCCAACAGATGTCTACCTGGCTCTTAATTGGATTTTATGTGTCCCCAGTGTAGCAAATACAGCATTATTTACAGCCAGGCTCTAAGAATTAGATACATCTGGAGGAGTGGCGAAACCTGAACCAGGCTACAAGAGTTGATAGATTAACTGAAATGAAGAGCTGCCCCATTTCCCCTTCTTGTCTTCTCCTTTCCCACCTATGTACCTGTTCCCCATTCTGTGCTGAATCAAACCAAGATGTTGCCCAAGGGAACGCTTATAAAAATGAAAAATAGCAGCAAAAAAGAGAATTTCTGCTCTTGTGGAGTTTCATCAGCATTTTCTAATTGTACAGCAATGATGATAATAAAAAGGCTGCCCTCTGCTCTCAGCTATAATTTGGATAATCAACTGAAAGCCATAATGAAACTGTCTGTGATTGCTTTCTGCCGGGCTGCTAGTTCACAGAAACTCATTGTTGGGGAGAATTAAAAGTTATGACTCCTGCTACAGGGATATGCCACTGTGTTCCAAAGGAACATGTGACTTGTAATTCTCTTCCGCATAGCTTTATTACAGGCAAACTTACAGTGTAAAGCAGGGAGGTATAGGGACTTGAGCTTTTTTTCTGCCTTTTTTTTTTTTTAAAAAGTAAGTTGTTAAGCATCAAGGCTGACAGTGCCAAATGATATGCACACCTGGGCTGTGTGGACTTGGAGACACAGAGGATTTCAGAGGTGGTAATGAGGGCTCTGGCCTTAAAATCCCTGAGGACTTTGGTGTGTGGTAGCAGCAGTCAGTGCTCCGCCCATAGGCACAGGAGCCACTGGCCACAGAGCGATAGGCCAGCCAGATTTTACCTCTGGGAGGAAGGCAGGAGCTAAGTCATGCTTTGAGTCGTTGCTTTCTGGGCTCTGGAAGCAGTTAGGGGTATTTTGGGGGCTGGCATTCCACAGCACCAGGCCTGAATGTGGGCTGTCCCTGTCCGTGATGTGCCGCGGCTATGTCTTGACTAGCAGATGCAGTGCTTGATGTGAGTGCTTTGGTCCAAACTGCCCTTCCATCCACAGCCACCGAGGAGGAGTGAGGAGCTCCTGTGCAAGGGCTCGGGAGCAGCCTTCCTCCTTGGCCAGGATAAGGGCACTGCCATTGCGGGTGCAGCCTCCGACCCCCAAATCTGGCCTCTGAAGCAGGTCCGTTCCCCTGCGTGCCCTGGATGTGCCGTGGGCTTCAGGAGCAGCGGAAGCCGCTGAAACCCGGGCTGGTAGTTTAGGTGTTTGCTAGTGCACGGGTTCAAATTCCTCACGGCGGACAGCTGAGCACGACCCCCGGGTAGCTCGGGCCGGAGCCCGCGTTTCGCGGGGCGCTGGGGAGGGACCTCCGCCCCGGGCAGGGTCTCTCGAAAGCGCCGGCTTCGTCCGTCCGCGCCCGCCGCCGGCGCGGGGGGACAGCGGTTCGCCACCACCTCCTGCGGCCCCGAGGCGGAGCGGCGGCCCGGCCCGGAGCCGGGCCCGGCGTGCGGTAGCGCGGCTGCCTGCGCCCTGCCCGCGGGCCGGGCTCCCGCCCCCGCGGAGGCTCAGCTTTCCGGGGGGCGGGAGCGCTGCCCTGCCGGGCAGCAGCGGGAGCAGGCAGCGGGAGATGCTGCCGTGACCCTTGTACCCGGGCTGATGTACGGTTGCCGGAGCAAGGCAAAGGCGGGGCGGGACCCCTGCACCCCAGCGTCCCCCCCGTCCCCTTACGGCGGGGCGAGGCCCCGGCCCCTTCCCGCGGAGAGGGGCTGAAGGGCCCGAAGAGGAGGGGGCGAAGCGGCAGCAGCCCCGCAGACGCTGCCTGCCTCCTCCCCCCAGCCGCTTCCCCCGTCCCGCTTTGCTCTTCCCGCCGGCGAGGGGAAGCCGGGCCGGGCCGGCGCGGCGCCGGGGCGGGCGGGGGTCCCGGGTCTCGGGAGGGGCCCGGTGGGCAAGGGGGGAAGGAGCGAGGGTCCCGGCGGCAGGCAAGGCGCCGGGGGCGGATGCGGAGCGGCCAGGCAGCACCGCCACCCGCTCACTTCACCGCCTCCCCCCGGCCGCCGCTGCCGCCGGTCGGGCCGGGGCCGCCGCGGGTCCCCGAGCGCCGGCGGGCGGGGGTCCGACAGGGACGGCTCCTACCGCCGGGGCCGGGCGGGGCGCCGGGGCTCGGGGCGCCGGGGGCAGCGCGGTCTCCCGGCGGGGCGCCCCGCTTCGCCGCCGCGGGAGTCGGTGCCCCGGGCGGGGGCGGCCCTTGGGAGCCCCGGCGGGGGCGGGGGCGGCGGGGGCGGGGCCGGGGGCGTTCCCGGGGCGGGGGGCGGGGCCGAGGGGCGGGGCGCGGGCGCGGCGCGGCGCGGGGGCGTCCGCGCGCCCCAGAGCGCAGGTGGCGGCGGCGGCGGCGGCGGCGGTCGCGGTCCCGGTCCCGGTCCCGGCGCGGCGGCGGCGGCGGCGGCGGCAGGTGCCCGGGGCATGCGGCGGCGGTAGGACGCGCGGCGGCGATGGGCGGCCGGGGGCTGCCGGTGCCGCTGCTGCTGGGGCTGCCGCTGCTGCTGGGGCTGCCGGCGGCGGGGCGCGCCGCCTCCAAGGCGCTGGTGTGCCAGGAGATCACGGTGCCGATGTGCAAGGGCATCGGCTACAACCTCACCTACATGCCCAACCAGTTCAACCACGACACGCAGGACGAGGCCGGGCTGGAGGTGCACCAGTTCTGGCCGCTGGTGGAGATCCAGTGCTCCCCGGACCTGCGCTTCTTCCTCTGCAGCATGTACACCCCCATCTGCCTGCCCGACTACACCAAGCCGCTGCCCCCCTGCCGCTCCGTCTGCGAGCGGGCCAAGGCCGGCTGCTCGCCCATCATGCAGCAGTACGGCTTCGCCTGGCCCGAGAGGATGAGCTGCGACAGCCTGCCGGTGCTGGGGGACACCGAGGTGCTCTGCATGGGATACAACCGCACGGAAGCCACCACCCTGCCGCCTTTCTTCGGGAAGCCCACGCGCCCGGCCAAGGACGCGGCCAAAAACCTGACGCCGCTCAGCGGGCAGCGCCCCTCGGGGCTGGACTGCGGCCGGACTTGCAAGTGCAAGGCGCCCCTGATCCCCATCTCCAAGGAGTCCCACCCGCTGTACAACCGCATCAGGACTGGGCAGGTACCCAACTGCGCCATCCCCTGCTACCAGCCCTACTTCACCCAGGATGAAAAGACCTTCGCTACCTTCTGGATCGGTCTCTGGTCCATCCTCTGCTTCCTCTCCACCTCCACCACCGTGGCCACCTTCCTCATCGACATGGAGCGCTTCAAGTACCCCGAGCGCCCCATCATCTTCCTCTCTGCTTGCTACCTCTTCGTCTCTGTGGGCTACATTGTGCGGCTGGTGGCAGGCCATGCCAACGTGGCTTGCAACCCAGAGCACCACCACATCCACTATGAGACCACGGGCCCTGCCCTCTGCACCGTGGTTTTCCTTCTTCTCTACTTCTTTGGCATGGCCAGCTCCATCTGGTGGGTCATCCTGTCCCTCACCTGGTTCCTGGCAGCTGGCATGAAGTGGGGCAACGAGGCCATCGCTAGCTATGCGCAGTACTTCCACCTGGCTGCCTGGCTCATCCCCAGTGCCAAATCCATCGCTGTACTGGCACTCAGCTCCGTGGACGGCGACCCGGTGGCCGGGGTTTGCTACGTGGGCAACCAGAGCCTGGAGAACCTGCGGGGCTTTGTGCTGGCACCGCTGGTGGTTTACCTCTTCACCGGCAGCCTCTTCCTGCTGGCCGGCTTCGTCTCACTCTTTCGCATCCGCAGCGTGATCAAGCAGGGCGGCACCAAGACTGACAAGTTGGAGAAGCTGATGATCCGCATCGGCATCTTCACCGTGCTCTATACTGTGCCCGCCACCATCGTCATCGCCTGCTACATCTACGAGCAGCACAACCGGGAGGCATGGGAGCGGGCGCAGAACTGCTCCTGCCCAGGGGACCCCCACCGCCCCAAGCCCGACTATGCCATCTTCATGCTCAAGTACTTCATGTGCCTTGTGGTGGGCATCACCTCTGGCGTCTGGATCTGGTCTGGCAAGACGCTGGAGTCCTGGAGGCGCTTCACAGCCCACTGCTGCCGGGCCAGAAAGCCCGCGGGCGCCTCCGTGTACGGTGAGGCCAGCCCGGCGCTGGCGGGCAGGACGGTGCTGCCCAGCATGGCCTCCTACCACAAGCAGGTCCCGCTGTCCCACGTGTGACCGGAGGGAGCCTCGGTGACCCCAGCCACAGGAGGAGAGGGTTGCAAAGACCCTGGGCCACAGAAGAGGGGCTGGCAGCTGGGCCACCCCTGGCATCCGCAGCCCCACCGCGACGGTGCTGCCCGGGACCGAGCATGTGCACCCGCAGGGCATGGAGCAGCTGCGGCCCCAGGCAGGGCAGGGAGAGCTGCCAGCGATGTGGGGGCAGAGTGACAGGGAGGCCTGGAGCCTGGCACCGCCGTGTATGCCCCATTTGGGGTCCCACGCCCTGTTTGGGGTCCTGGGGTGCTGCTGCCTGGGGGGCCGGTCAGGTGGCAGGTAGCCCTTGAGCACTGATTTGTGCCCCACGATGAGACTCTGGGCAGGTCTTGCTGGTGCCGGGGTGAAGGGGAGAACTGCAGCAGGCAGGGCGGGTGGTGGCCCCCGACCCCAGGTGATGCGCTGGCACCGGCACCGAGCCGCTCGGCAGAGCCTGGGGTGGGGTGCAAGGGGGCTGGGAAGAGCTGGAAGTGGGGGCTACCTTCCTGCCGTGCTGCACCTGGGCCCCCGGGGGCCCTGGAGCCCCCGGGCATAGTTATGTGTTGCAAAGGAGAGGGCTGGGAGCCCCTGGTGTGACGCTGCCGCTGGCCCCGCTCGGGCAGCAGCATGCTGAGCGGGAGGGAGGGAGCTGCGCGGGCCGGGGGCTTCACAGGTGGTGGTGGTGCAGGAGGAAGGGGCTGTGGAGGGGAACGGCCAGGCAGTACAGGGACAGGGTCCCAACTGTCTGCAGCACAGGAGGGCACCAGGCGACCCCAGAGGTCCCTTCTCCCCCAGGCAAGTGCATGCCGGCTCTCCCCGGGCAGGGGGCTCGGGGCTGGGCAGGGGCTGGTGCTGCTGGGGCTCAGCTCTGTGGCACTGACTCCCGGCTTCAACCCGCCGCTCTGTGGTGGGCAGCCAGCTCCACTGCCCGTGAGCAACTCACCCCGGAGAGCCGAGGGCCTGCGTGGGTGACAAGGCTGCCGTCCCAGCACGGGGTTCGCAAGGAGCCCGGGGCACCGCTGGCTCTGGGACTGAGAGCAGCCTCCTCCTGAGCTGCCGTGTGCTCTGGGCAGGGGTTGATGCCGGTCTGTGCCTCTCACCTCTGCAGCGGGGTGAGTTTCTCGTGTCTGCCTTGTGCCGTGCAGGTTACCTGGGGTGAGGTAGGCAGCCCTGGCTGTGGCACGCAGCACAGCAGCTGAGCATGGCAAAACCAGCCCTAAAAGGGTGGTTGCGCTTCTGCAGCAGGTAGTGTGTGCATGGCGGGGGGGTTTCTGAGCCAGGCGGCAGTCTGTCGCGCCTGGGGAGCAGCTGGGTTTTCCAGCCAGCCAGCTTCAACACTTCTTGCTGCTTTTTTCAAAGCTGCGCCTCTTGTCGGAGACAGTGCTGGGTTTGAGAGTGAGCAGTTAATTTAGGGAAACTCAGCAGAGCGCTCGTACTCCCTTTCCTCCAGCTTCACAAGCCTTTTTCACTTCCCCAGCTCAGGCAGCAGCAGAGCACTGACAGAACTGGTGCCTGGCATTAAGCGCTGGTGACAGCTGGGTTTTGATAAGGGGAATGATGGCGGGGAGGCCCTGTTGTCAACTTCACCGACCGCAGCGAGGGCTCGGGGCTCGGGCTGCAGCATGGGATGGGGCACAGCTGGCGAGAGGTGGCTGCCTCTGGCTTCAGCCCGCTTGTGAAAGCACCCGATTTTTTAATTTTTTTTTTTCCCCCTGCCCTAAGTGGTGATCACGTATGTAACCGCCCAGCCATTACTCGAGTCCTTTTTGCCCTCCTTCAAGCGTGGCACCGTGACCCGGCTGCTTGAGCACTGGAGAACAACTGCTGGCTTTGCTCCCGCAGGACTGCAAGGGTCCGAGGTTGTTCTCAACACCCTTGGACCACTTCAGTCAAGAAGGGTTCCACCTCATTTTAAAACCAAAGCCTGGGAAGTGAGGGGACACTCAAGTGGCACATCTGCTGATAAAGGTAGTGCCAAGATCTGGCAGGAGTGTCTCTGGGGCGAGCTGGCCGGAGCAGCCAGCGGTGCAGGGACGGAGGGCTCGGCAGGGACTGCTCAGCCGCACATATCAGCACTCTTGTGACAGAGGGCTTGCTCCCTGCAGCGTGTTGCAGTACTTTATCGTGGACAGAACTGCACCACATCGTGTTACAAACTGTAAATAGTTGCATTTTAGCCTGGTTTGTACATACAGAAGCCGTAGTGACCTTTGATACGGGTTTGGGACAGGTGTGTTCTTGGCAGCGAGGCAGGTCAGGCGCAGAGATGCTGTGGGTAGGCTCCTGTTGTAATCCAGGGCATTAAGTGACTCCAACCTGCTCCAATCCACGCCTCACTGGACTCCTCTGTTTCTATAGTGCCTTTTGTAGATACAGCTAAACACACATCATGCAATACAATGAACAAAACCATGTCAAAGGTGATGTTTTGTTGGTTTTGTTTTTTTTTCAAAGTGCAACTGACTGTGTAAAGCTTTTTTTTTTTAAAAAAAGAAATCCAAGATTAGCTACAAACCGTTGCCTATTGAAAAATGCAAGAGCATTTTCAGCTTTGCTCTAATGGTGGGTTAATGCAATCAACTTGTGCTTGAGCCTGGCTTCTCAGCAACAAGTGGCAGGAGGGGGAAAGGAGTCGTTGCCGTGTGCCCTGTATGCTGTAGCCAATTTACATGTTGGTTTTGGCCTCTTCCGTTACTGATGGTGTTCAATATGTTGTTTAAATAACTGTACTATATTTTGTGAAAAGCTGAAGAAATTTTATTCAAAGAAAGAGAAGTATCGAGATTAGTTATTTATGAGGACAAAAAAAAAAAAAACACAGTAGTGTGTGGTGTTTTCTTTGCTTCTGCTAGAACGTTAATTACCATAAAAACTTAACTGTGGGGTGGCGGGGAGGCATGTGCGGGCGGGCTGCGCAGGCGCTTATCACTAGGGATCGTGGGGGGCCTGGTGAGGCAGCAACCCCTGCGTGGGGCGGGAGTAGCACGTTCCGCGTGCCCGAAGCCCACGCAGCGCTGCCCTCGGCACGGGGGCTGTCACGCGCCCTCCCCGCTGGCGTGCCGTGGCCCGCCGTGGCCCGCTGTGGCCCGCCGCAGCGCCGTGCGGCCCAGCCTGGGCGCAGCAGCCCGGCTCTGCACTGAACTGGGTTTAATCCTCAGGGGCCGCTGTGCTGCTGGCTGGTGCCCGTGACCTGACTGACAGCGTGTTTCCTTGACAGGCCAAGGTCACGCCTGGCTGCTAGAAGAGGGTTAACTATCAACTTTTATTGGCGTTTTGCAGTTTGCACAGTATCGGTCCCTCACCCTGCGCTCAGGTGCCCTTTGATACTTTTTCAGGCCAAGCGGGATGCTGCACGCCGATGTGAGTGTCCGTGTTGCCATCTGCTGTGCGCTCGCTCTCGCGTTGGGAGGAGCACTTTAGGAAGGCCAGCAAGGGGTTAAGGCTGGCTCCGTGGTGACTAATGGTGCAGGACTCTGCTATCTAGTTAGGTGTGTAGGCACACACCAAGGCCCACTAGATGATAGGATCTCTTACCTGGAAGCAGCATTCCAGCACCCAGCGATAAACCTGACAGCTGCACAGACTGACTCACCTGATTCCTCAGCGCCGGGCGATCTGCCCTCCCATGCTCAAGTACAGGCAAAACACGCTGTCGGGGCTGAGCCTATCTATCTGTCTTGTGCAGGGCAACTGTTCTGGGGTGCGGAGGGGACGTGCACCATCTCAGCACGAGGTCCTTACCGGACACTCTCCGCCTGCCTCTGGAAGTAACTCCAGCATCTCGCTGGCAGCCTTGTTGACATCCTTGCCTCCCAGGAAGCCGCCGTGTCCTCAGCTCCTCAGTAAACAGGAGTTTGGCAGAGCTGCCATCACCGCCTACCTCCAGCCACTGTTTCGGAGCCAGGGAAGGGCCATTACTGCAGGCAGCCACTTGCGAATCGCCTGCAGGACTCCGTTGCTGTGAGCACGCGTGTGGTCGCACACAGCCCAGCCTAATGCTTGGGCTGCTCTGTTGCTCCTGTGCTCTCCATGTCCCATTCGGTCAGCTTAGGCCATCCTCGAGGCAGTCACAGTGCAAATGCAGCACAATTTCAGGCTGGGCGGCATGGGAATGACAGTGTCTGACAGCACAGGGACCACGTGGCTTCTCAAATAGGTTTTAATATCACAGAGCAAAAGCCAAAGTGGTTGTTTCACCTAAAAAAAAAGCTCTGTCCACAAAGGCAGCCTGAGACTTTTGTAATCAAGCCCACGTTCAGCCAGTTAAATGCTTTTTCCCTGGCTAGTCAATTGCGGGGGTTGGTGTTAGTAAGTAAGTAAGTAAGTGCACTACCGTCACTTTGGCAGCACCCTGTAATTCACTGTATATTGTCAAACAACTTGGTGCAAGTGTAGTTTTCCCAGATAACGCTGGGGAAAGCCAGTCCTACATAATGCTACTGCACTATTGTGCTGTGGGAAATACCAGCGCAGGCTGGGGGCAGCAGCCCGCCGGGTGCTGAGCTCTCAACACACCAGCTCACCCTGCCCCACGCACGCCTGCCAACCCCCTGTGCAAGCTCTTGCCTCAATTGCTCTTCTGTCCTCTTCTGCTTGCTCAGGTTGTGCTTAACGCCTATACCCTTATCCAGAAGCGATGGTCTTGACGTTTATTCCATCCCTGAAGTGCCTGTCCTAACTGCCAAACCCACGCTGAAGTAGTTCTCATAAAAATTTCCTTAGAAACAAGATACACAGTCTCCGTACACAAAGGGCAAGGGCTGCTGACGCCCAGGGCCAGCACGTAGCCCACAAACACGTCCATGGCTTCCTGCCCCTGCTGACCACTAGCACACGATGCTCGTGCTAGCCTTGTTGGTGCTCACGTTATTCTCGCTGGGCCATAACATAGCTATTGTCTCTACAAACAGTACTTACTTACTGCCAGATGGGGAGTGCTGCCCTGGGACTCAATGCAGGCAGAGGTCACCTCAACATAAGATGAAATATTATTCAGCTGTTGGGTTAAGAGAAAGAAGGTACCTCGATCCTGTAGCTGGTTGCTCTTCCCTGGGAGCAGAGGCAGGTAACTATCTCTGTAATTCCAGTATTCTATGACTGTAATTTTTCTTTTGCCTTTTTCCTCAAAAGTGCTGCCAGAATAGTGGAAGGTACAGGGTATCCCCCTCCCCCAGTTCATCTTCCAGCAGAATCACCTAAATATAATTCCTTCTGAAACACTATCACAGCTCATCCCTTCAAAAGGGAGCTGTATGGTTTACTTTTTATTGGTTACTGAAGAAATCCACTAGCCGTGTTTTCCAGAATCTAACTCTTTCAGTGGGACCAGAATGTTAAGTGGAATTGCTGTTTCTCCTCTCTTAAGGAATTGAGTTGTAGTTGAGCCCTGTTCAGCATCTGTTGAACAGACCAAAATCCTATTGACAATGAGCTCTGGGCTATGCTACAGTAAAACTAAAGCCAATTAAGGTTCGAGGCAAAATTAAGTTCGGAGCAGCAGTATCCTGCAAGATAAATTGCAGAAGCAGCCATCAGCTCGAGTTGTCATTCACCTGTCATCCAGATCAGCGGGAAGAGCCTCCCTCTCATTTGGCAAAAAAGGTAAATGACTGTCCCAAGTTTCTGCTGAGCACCTCACAGCTGAACTTGCAGAAGCCATGTGCCTGCCCACCCCATGAAGCTGACAGCACCTGGCAGCGCTAAGGAAAGAAAAGCTCATTAGCAATTAGGTCACAAGTCAATCCAGGAGCTGGTCACTTGTACCTTCCACTTTAGTGCTCCTCAAGGGAGGACTGACTTAAACATCAAATCACCTCCAGAGAGACTGGCCCTACTTAAAGTCCATTTAAGTGCAAAGAAACTGCCAGCGAGTAGCTATTTGACCAGCCCGAGTCAAATTCTAAATCCAAACGACGTGTGGGAACAGCCAGGCAGCTACGCAAGGCCCTACCACACCTTCAGCCAAAGCAGGCTGCCAGGGCCCTGCCCCGCGCTGCCGACCAAGCCGCTCACGGCTGCCGAATGACCTCTGCCGCCGGCTCCCCAGACATTCACAAGTCACCGTGATAAAACGAAGGCGAGGGGCTGGTACTGCAAACGGAGGGGGTTTTTATTTCTTTTTTCATACTTGGGAGAAGCTCAAGTGAGGGGGAATGAAATCAGACAGCCGTACAGAACACACAATTCACCTTTAACTTTAATTAAAATAGAGTTTATTAGCTTTTCTTTTAATACAAACATGAGAAAGGAAAACCACCTGAAGATGTAGCGTTATTTTCAAAATTGAATTGTGATCAATACCTGAAGTGCCAAGTTCCATGGATTTGGGAGCCAGGGGCTGGCGTATTTGCATACCGCAAAAGACTGTATGCATCATTTGAACAGTTGAGCGCAGCCAAACTGATGATTACACTCATCAGCCCCACTCCCAAAGGCACACGGACTTGCTGTTCAGTGTAGTTTCTGGGCCTTGGCTGGAAGAGAAAGTGCACAAAACCCGTGCCATTCGGAGGGAGAGCTGCTCCTAGGACAAACCGCCTAGAATCTATTTGGATCCAAGAAGGAAAGATACTACAAAGACTTGTAACAGGAAGAGTCTAATAATACTTATCCTGTTTAGAGTTCAGTTTCAGAGCCTGAAAGTAAGCTCCATTCCAAAGTCTCAGAAAGAGCAAAACCCAAGCCTCTAGAGCAGCTGCACAAGATAAAATTCACTTTGCCAAAAAAAAAAAAAAAAAAAAGGGGGGGGGGTTTATAGAAAGCTTTTTGATAATTCTCAATTGAACACAATATTTTTTCCATCTACCTTGTTAGGTAGTCCAGGGTTCTCAAACTTGTTACTGTCTCATTATGAATGTAAATCCCTCCCAGGAAACAAAACCCCCAGGAGAGCCAGATGGATGCACAATATCAGCTTTAGGAACTCCACTGTATATAGCACAAGAGATCTGCAGGAGAACTCAGAGAAGCAGTGCTGCACACATGCCACTCACCACTGGATTGCTACACTGTTTGGGATGGTGATGATGTTTCCAGACCGACTTGCTCATTCAATGCCTCAGAAAAATATACAGATTGCGTCTCTTCCAGAGCAATATAAGTATTAGAAAATGAGAGAAGCACCATAATTCACAAGAAATGCAGCATGGACCCTATACATTTTAACAATACATAAAACCATATCTCTGCCCCCATTCAAAACATTCAAAGTCTTTTGACAATCTCTACTGGAGTGAAGTTGTGGGTGCAGAGTTGGAATTCCTTCCTGCTGGGCAGCTTCTTGGTTATGAACAGATCACCAATAATAGCAGCTTTTAGTAGCCAAACCAGGGAACAGCCGTCAACACATGTCTATGCTACTGTTTTCAGCTCCAGAGTGGCTTTATACTTTAAGAGTCCCATGTTTTCTTTTGTTTTTGTTAACACTGCATCGACCTGAAATACAAATGCAGCGAGACTCTGGATGACAGGGGAGAGGAGGGAAGAACATTGTAACTATAGTCATGTGGTTAGTGTTTAAATTCTAAAATTTAAAACTACTTATTATTAAAAACCTCAAGAGTTCACAGCTATAGGCCTACATAGTAAGCAAACATCTGTGGGGGAGAGAAGGAGAGAAGTTTGTTTTTGCACCTCTGGATACATTAGAAGGAGGAGAGAGTTGATTTGACAAAGGTCTTGTCTTTTGCACCAAGTATGCTCCTCAAGCTCTGGGCTCCCTTGGCTAGTTTACCCTCCTCTCCTCCTTTTGCTGGAAGACACCATCACCGCTGGCCTGCGTGCGTGGAGTGGTGGTATTCCTCCGATTCATAGGGATGCTGGTTCATGGTGCTGCACCTTTCTCTCTCCTCAGGAGAGGATGGCGTTAGAACGGCGGATACCAACTAAGTTATCAGCACTGAAAGATCGTCTCATAGCAGCTTTTGACAAGTCTTTGTATTTGTCTTCACACAGCCGGGAGATAGCCTGGATACCATGTTCAGATACAAAACAAAAAGTACGCGTTAGAGAAGTTTGAACATTTCAAGGAAGCCGTTACAAGTGTAATACCAACAGAGCAGGCACTCTGTAGCAGTGATGCTACTAGCTTTTTTACCTAGAATGAGAGTAAATAAGAACTAGTTTGGAGGGAAAATATTAAAGGGGTCTGTCCCCATGCTAACAAGAACCCTGTCCATCAGAAAGTAATACATAAGAAGGTGAGTGGTTTCCATATCCAAGTATCTTCATTCTTTTACCAGTCTCACTATGTAATGGAAAGCTTGGATCCATTTCAGACTTACGAGTTTGTGGAAGTTACGTTCAAAATTGCAGCTAGTAGCTAGGTCTGGTGCACGCAGCAGCACAAAAATTTTCTTTTAACAGTACAAAAACACACACAGCCATTTCTCTGAGAGAAAAGGTTCAAACTGAAAAGGTTTCTGCACTCCCTCGAGCACCTTGCCCTTGGCCACTCAGTGCAAGTGAGCCTAGCAAGTGAAGTTCTACTAGGGCTTCTTGCCTTTACCTTCTCTCCACTTTCACCCCCAACATGCTCTTCCCAGGATCACTCACATGAGCAGGTTCCTGAAGAGGTCTGAGGAGGGAGGGCAGCCCACTGCTCGATGGCATGGCCATAGCCATGGCACTTTAATACAGCTATTAAATATCAGCACATGTGGACAACTTAGTATTTAACTGCTTTTTCACCCATTTATTGGCTTGCCTCTGCTCTGCTTATCAGCTAGTCAAGCAGCTTTTATTCTGGTGCAGCTATTCTACTAACAAGCCTAATTATTTAAATCCTAATAACATGAATGTCCAGAAAACACTGTGTGTCCTCCCCTGCAAGGCCTATTTCTGATTGGAGCCTTCAGGCATTATCAATGCAAATAAATAAGGATACCTGTAATAAAAGGCTGAACTGAATTGCAGTCCTGAACATTTACTTCCATTAATAATTTACCAGCTATCACCAGATGAACTTTCACAGTCTTGCGATCAGCTACAAGCCTACACCTTCCCTTTAAGGCAGCACCCATTCAGCAAAGCCCAGAGTTCTAGAAGTTCAAAAGGTGAAAAGCACTCTGAGCATGAATAAACTTCTAAGTGTATTTTAAAATAATTATTTACATTTATTTCTGCCGACCTTCTGGAGGCATGCATTTGGCTCAAGAGTGGCATTCTTCGAGACACTGGCTGCGTGAGCTCCCGGTGCAAGACCAGACAGACCCTCCATCCTGTTTTAATGCTAGCACATCCATCATAAAGCAACCTGTGTTGACATATTTAGCCCCAGTCGCCCATATGGTGTAAATCAGTTTTCAGTCCCTGGAATACTAATTCACTGCTTCATACAGGCTCCTATCAACTGCTCGTGTGCTTCTAACCGAAAGGTAGAATTAAAAATTTTAGCAAATGGTTTAAATATTTATCATGTTTTAGCATTAAAACCCAAAATGTCCTATATACATGCATTACTAAGTGCATTATGGCAAATCACATACTGTACTGAAAATTACTCTGGTTTTAAATACCAAGCCCCCCAAATGCTAGCAAAGAAGAAACCAAACAGGCTCACAATCTGTAAATCATCCACTTATGCCTGGGCACTGAGCAGTTCAGTAAACAATTTCCTGTGGAACATGAACTGCCCTACAACCACATTTACAATTAGTGACAGTGTTAGCTTAAAGTGCAAGTAACAAGGGTGAGACAAAGCAGAAGAGTTGCATTGCTTAACTTTAAATAGAGGAATTCATAGGCACATCATACCTATCATTCCAAAGGACCGGGAGGGATCACACTTATTCCCAAAGTTCAGCCACTTCTGGGACGAAATAAAAAAACCCCTGGCACTTGGCAGAATTATTGGGGGTGGACAACAAGAACAATATAAGCCAAGAATACCGTAGCACACCCCTCTTTGAAAGGGGCTATGGTATCAGTGTACACAGGGCCTGCGGTAATGCCTTTGTTGAAAGGTCAACAAAACAACATGCAGAGTCATCAATTAAACCTGGACAGATGAAAGGTTGCATTGATCCAACAAGAAATTTTCTCTGAGAACCCAGGTAATTTAGATATTTTCAAAATGTTTTGCGTATCTCCAACAACTAGGAAGAAACACTGACTCTGCAAAAGTTCAAGTTTTTTTAAAACGAGCCTTCACACCGAAGGTGGCTGCGGGGACTCACAGAAGGGCAGCCTTTCCCATCGAGCAGAAAGGGCCAGTAATCTTTATTTACACTCCTCTGGGCATTCTGAAGGACTCCTAAGAAGCGGCTATTCCAAAAGTTGATCTGAAAGCAACATTTCTTTGGAAAGGTGAGGTTCTAAAAGTTGTGAAGAGAGACATATTATTATTTCTGCAGCTGTCCCCAGACAAATGGTTTATTAAACCATGGGAGCAGTCAGAGTGCTCCCTCTAAATCTAAAAGCAGCTGTGCAGTGGGATGCAGTGGGAAACCTTCAGCTGGTAGTATTTAGAAAGGTCTGAGTGTGACTGTCTCTAGGTGCTTGGAATACAGACTGTGACCAGGGAAGGACAGACAATCCATTACATATGACACTAATCCTTTCAATCTTAAGTAGCCTAGCTGAGCTACGGTTCCCAAAATAACATCCATTTTATTTTGTGATCTGCTAGACTTCCATAACCTCTGTCCCTTCCTTTCCTCAGAATACTAGCTTAGCCTAGGCATGGTTTTAGAAGTGCAAACTGTAGTTATAGAGGGGTTAAATTAGCCTGTAATACACTAATCTAAAAGCTTTTTAGTTTTTCTAACCGCCACTTAACATGATTAGCAACAGATGCTCTTACTACACATACAGAGTCCCCTGCTCAGCCAATCTCAGACCATTACCTCCAGTTTCTGTGCTCTCTCTTTACTGAGAGGCTCCAGCAGAAAGCTCAGGTTATTGTCATCTGCTAGGGAGCGAAGATCAAAGTAGTATTTGGCGTAAACACTGGCAGGAACATTGATATTAAACTGCAGCAGCTCCAAGAAGTGTCTTTCCATCTCGTTCCTGGGAGGCGTAAGGGACAGAAGACAAAGGGAAAAAAAGATTGGTTTAGCTGGCTGAAAACACTGAAGAGACCTCAAGCTCGTTTTTAAAACCAGCAACTTTGAAATAGTCATCGAGAGCTCCGCATTATTAGTTTCGAGAGACAGGTCATTCACTAGTGCTCAAAACAAGGTGCAGCTTTTGAGTCCTGGCACCTCCGGCTCGGAGAGAAAGGTAGTGCCCTGTTGTGCACTCGCTCGCCGACTGGGGAGGTTCATTCTTCGGAGTTCCATTAGTGCAGCTGTACAATTCATGCGCCATTCTCACTCTCGTACGGCCCCACACTATAGTGATCAGATGAAAGGAATGATGTATGCTGTTTATTAGCTCTGAAGAACTTGCAGACATTTTCACCAGGCTGATAACAGGAAGGGTGTTTATTGAAGTAGAGGCGGGCTAACAAAAGGAGTAGGCAGATCACCACGGCAACAAATGGATCTATGAAGAGCTGCTGCTATTATCTCACAGAAAAAAGCCTCTTGAAGCAACATGGATTCATCTCCAATAAATAAATAAATAAGCAGCATTAGGTGGGAGAAGGAATTTTCTCCTCAATAGCATTAGGCAGGATAACAAAGTACTATGTCAAAGGGCACTGTCCAGTTTTTACTCACTCGCCTATTTTCACTGGGCGAAATATCTGGACAAAAGTGGGGAGAGCGCCATGACATGAAAAGGGCTGCTTCAGCTACTGTACCGCGGTCAGCTAAATCAGAGGTGTTCTACAGAGGAAAAACAATGTTTTACAAATTAACCTAAAGGGAACTGGTGGTACCCAAACCAAGCAATTCAGTTCAACACTAACTCACAGCAACTGTTCCTACTGGTAACAGACCTGTCTCTACAGAATTTAGCAGCTGTATAGGCCAACTGCGAATACACCAGAAGATAAATTACACAAATTCAGTGCCAAGGCTGTTCTCGCTTTTTGGGAGCTTTTAAAATGGATGCTTTACCTATCAGAGGGGGGGAAATAAATCAAGGAGTCATCCAGGTTGTGTCCTGTATTGGATGGCGGGTCTCAATAGAAATAGCAGCTTTGTGCTTGTTTCTAGCAGGGTGGACTTGAGTACCATTGAACCTAGTGCCAAAATTAATTTCCTGTTCATATGGTCATAAGCCTATAGAAATGTAAATCAGATAATGTTTTGATGATCAGCTGATCAGAGCTTGATTTACCCTGTGAATAAATGCTCTTCACTGCCCCTTTTGTACTCACTACACTAATACATTTTAATTGTGTAAAAATACAATTCTTCATTGGATTAACAAGTCTATTAACAGTGGTTTAAAACCTGGGAAAGGATAATGCCCATGCGTTTTCCATGCCTTATTTACAAATATATGTAGCCAAAAGAATGGACAGCGTGTGTCCCCTTACAAGCAGTCATAGCAAGATCAGCAGCTGCACAGTTAATTTTTCAGTGATTATGGGTTCAGTCTCATCAAAGCAAGCAAGTTTTGACAAAGGATGACTTCTAAATACCAATTTAATTTCCTTTGGTTTTTTTTGCCATTAGAAAGAAGTAAAACAAAACACCCCTCCTCCAAAAAAAAAAAAAAGAAACCCCCCTTTCAGTAAAACACCCACCTTTGGTTTGGTCAGAGGAGAAAGGGCTTGTGATAGAAACAGTAAGACGAACGCTTTACCTATGTTGAGTAGGAACAGGCTAAGGCAAATGAACGCATCTGCCAGTCGCGAGGCCTGGGTCACGGACCCTTTACCTAACTTTAACCCACCAGCAGTTTTTTTAAGAGCCACACAGCTCACACTGCTGACAGAGTCATGAGGTGGGGCTGCCAAACAAGTGTTTTTAAGCAGTAAGGAGAGTGTACTTGGTGGGGATGAGGTGCGCCTACGCTGCTTTCAGAAGAGGTGCCTGGCTTGTACACAGACGCGCGCACACACAGATTTGCAAATTGGGTGGACTAAAACAGATATAAACCCCTTTGCCAGTTCCAGAGCGGTGTGACCCCCATGCTTGGCTTGCAGCGGCTCAAGAAGAGTATGCGTCAGGTTAGTGAGATCATTCTAGGTATGTAGAGCCAAGAGGAAGACTCACAGAAAGTTCAAAAACAAAACTCGCCACCAGTCCTCGTAGATAGTACTGCACAGGAATGGCCCACCCAGGGAGCGGTACCGGGGAGAGTCCTGCCAAGCAATCTTCAGCTGGGGAGCTGTTGGCGCTTTGGGTGGGTTTTTTGGCAGCATCACCAGCCATCTCCAACATCAGAATGCAACCGTGCCTGAAATCCTTTGCCAATTGTTTTCTCTCAGTAATGCTTGTATTCAGAATACCTAATGCTCACCATCAAGTGACTAGTTTAAAAAATATCGGAATGGCTAAACCTGACAATTAACTATAGTACCAACTATTAATTGAAAGTAGACTTATAAACTTTAAACTCAATTTTGCTGAGTATTTTAAGCAGTTTTCGAAGGTCCTGATCGTGGTGATGTTATCCAACCCAGGAGCGGTGAAGTCTGCCAAGCTGCAGGAGTGCGGGGCCTGGGATGGACACCCCCGGGCTACTGTCAGAAAGGGGTTGTACAGTTTCTGCCCCTACCTAAATTCAAAGGTCTAAGTAATTTCAAATGAGATGGGATTACAAAAATCCCATCTTCAAATTGGGGGAAAAAATAAGCCTAAATTCAGTCGATTTTCCCTACCACCATCACTGCTTTGAAAATGTTAGTACTGACAATTTCAGGAGACCCAGCATCAGCAATAGAGAATAAACATCCTGCTTGTTACAGATATTTTCAGTGCTATCAATTTGATTTGTCCCAAATAGGGCCAGAAGAAGAGACATCAAAAAGAGCAAGATGTATACTCCAGCACTCCTAGCATCGCTGACCCCACTTCAGCCATCTCAGAGTTATTTGCAGCAACGCTTCAAGTATGTTCCTCAGATAGATGAGCACTCTGAGCCAGGTTGAGTGAAGATGTACATTGTATAAAATCACTAATTATGCGTTCCTGAAAGCATGGCTGGCACAGCCCTGCATTTGGAGACAAAGAACTCCCAGGCAAGGGGTATGTATAAAACAAGGGACTATGTTTGCTGTTGCTGTTTGTGATGTGAAATAAGTTGAATAACAAAAACTGTTTTGGTGCAGATCGCTCCCCCATTTTTAGAAATGCCGCCCCCCAGTTAAAAGGAAGAAAACTGGATATTCCTCCCCCTAAAGAGTCCCAGATAAATAATTACTTACTGTATTTTAAACATTAGCTTTAGGCTGAATCCAGGGAAGAGAGCTTGGGGCAAGAACAGACTCTCTCCCATAGGCAGCCTCCCAGTGCTGTGGGCAAACCTCTACCACTTCAGTCTGCTCCTGTACTGTTACTTCACAGGCTTGGACACGTGCTCAATTACAGCACAGCAGTGTGATAAAAGTCAAACACGCATAAAACATGTCATCAAGTTTATTAAGGCCAGAAAGCCTAATATTAAGCTAGCCTTCTAGCATTTCTACCACTGTGATAAGGGCAATAGAGGAACAAGCTGGCAAATAGAATTAAAACAATAATGTTGACATCTCAAAGCTCTCGGAGAGAGAACTTTGCAAGAAGGAATTTAACAGAAAATCTAATGGGCCAAATCCACTCCACATAAACACGCCTCCAGCCCATAGTATGAGCCTGGAGCCACAAGGATGAACATCCTCTGAAACTACAGAAATTGTAGGGCTTAAAGCTGAGTGCACCAAGAAAAGAGAGCAGCTTCAAAATTTCCAAAAAACTGAAATCTACAGCTGAGACAAGAACATACACAAGCAACAGCCTTGCATAAACAAGCAGTAGTAAGACAGGATTTTGTTCTCAGCACTGTCGGCAAGCCTAAACTCACACAAAGAGGGTGAGCCGTAGCAGTAGCTGGATGTAACACATGCAAGCACAGATACCAACACAAATGACACCTGTCTGCCAGCAGCAGCGGCTAGGAATTCAGACCTTCAGATATTTACGCCTGAGCTGGATACAAGAGCAGACACTTAAGTCACAAGTTATGGCTTACCTTGCAATTTTTCAAATTCTAAAACAGAAAAGGCAGGGAACAAATTTAGTTCACTTTTTTTTTCCTTCCCAAAAAGACTTTTGAAAAGACTATGAATTGGGCGCTTTAGAGTTACACCAATGCCAAAAATCAGTGGCAACAAGCAGCCAGTCCCATGGTTCATCACTGGGGGAAAGAAGGTAAAGAAAACTAACTTTGAAGTTACTCACCCAAGTCATTAGAAATATTAATACATATTTGTCTCAAAGTAGGGTTATCCAGAGTTTCCTAGGTTAAAAAAGGGAATGAGGGCAGACACCAGAGATATATCATGTACATATATCATAGCACCAGAGACACGCATTTTTTCAGTATGATCACAAAAACGGCCATTCAAAAAAAAAAAAAAAAAAAAAAAAAAAAAAAAAAACCACCACTGCAGATTAGCCAAACCTTGCAACTTACATGTCCTCAACAGTTATGTCCTTCAATATTTGGCAATAATCCACATTCCACACAGCCTGATCATCCCACACTTTAGAAGCCAGCAGAATAGCTCCTAGGACTATCCTCTTCCAGTTACTAGGGCATATGTCAATCTCTGCATAGGTTAAAAGCCTTTCCAAATAAACCTATAAAAAGAAGAAAAAAACCCAAAACAGTTTTATTTGTGTATTTAAGACCTGGAGCTGAGTTCTGAGCAGCAAGCATGCCAGTCCGATACGACTATTTTATCCCATTACCGTAAGTGTGTCAAAATAAGTATTAGTGATTACTACTTACACTTTAGAATCCAAACTTCCAGGAGTTACAGGTTCCATTTTTTAGTACAACACAAGAACTGGACCACCAAGGTATACAATAAAGATACTGAAGAATCAGTTCTGAGCAATGAGCGCTGCTGTTTCAGCGAGACACTGCTAGAGTTCTTTCCATCACAGAGTTACACAGTCACCGACAGGTTCTCATTAGGGCCTATCTGGGATAGTAATTCACTCAGCATCACGCTCGCCTTTCATCGCAGCTAAGGTTGTTCAGCACTTGTAGCTTAACAGGAAGTGCTAAAACCTGCATGGTGATCTGTAGTCGCAGGACGAAGATGCATTAATTGCTACCTTTCCACAATGAAAGGCATTACAGTGCTATTTCTATTTCACCCTGTAAAGAACAGACTTCAATCCTTCACCTACGTCATCCTCTGCTTTCATCTACATCACCAACTGCTTAGATAGTGAAAGATACCCAAGTCCAAAGATATGTCCTGGTCTTTTACTCATTCCACCCACGTAATCTCAAATCAGCCCAAAGACGTTGAATCAGTCCCCTCCTTAAAAGTTTTTTGCCATTTCACACTCCTATAATGATCCACAAACCAAGTAATTTACACTTTCAAATTTGAATATAGATTGTTTTTAATGTTCTGTTCTCTAAACTAAGTCCAAGGTCCTAATGAAACCTCAGAGAAACTAGTGGGTGCAGGAAGCTCTTGTACAGGGCAGGATCAATCTTCATTACTAGGGTCTCCCCACACTTTCTTCCTATCCTTTGCTTTGCCCTCAAGTGGACTAAAGGTATTCCTATAATAACAGAGCCATCTAGTGGTAAAACCCACTTTAAAAACTAACTCTATTTCTATTTTTTGTAAACACTTCAGCTGGCTCGATTGCCCGGGGTTAGCTATCATCTTGTTCTGTCAAAATTGCTTGCATGTCTTTGGAAAAGCAGAAACCTCAAACTACTTTCAGAGTTTCAATAGCTCTAACTATCTGGTCTTTTTATTACTTATTTCCTTATTAAAGAGAGTCCTTCAAGTTGAGTTTGCTTAATTAATTGCCACATTGTCTTTTGGTGACAGTTCTCTTCTGTTCTTCTTTCAGACTTTTTTTCAGAAAGAAGCCACAACGAAGACCGAAGTCTAGTATGCAACAAAGTGCAGTTTAAGAGATTGTCTAATGCAGCAATTATATGGCTTGCGTGTTTTTCTTTTCCTTCATATACATATATGTATATGCATGCATATAATGTGTGTGTGTGTATAAATAATCAGTATTATTGTCAATTTTTTATATCCATCTTGCTTTCTGAAACCAAACAACAAACTGTAATGATATCTTCTTACTATTGTTCTTGAGTTCCAAGTACCTCCATGTCACCTGGGGAAAAAAGTTGTAGCCTCTTTTGTTTAATAAAGAAAAAGTTTGATAGAAAGACGGCCATGATTGAAGGACATACTAATGAGAAAGTTAATCTCCTGGAGTTCCTACCGTATTGATCCTTGACCCCTTAGGTGGTGTTACTTGCACTGTTCTGGTTAATATGAATTCAAGACTCTCACTTTCCCCTCCACACAACTGAAATAAAAGATGTCTTTGTGTCTGATCTTATTATACCCTACTGTTTACAGTGTCCCACTGTTCTGCCTTTCTCAAGCTTCTTCAGCGAGTTATATATTATGGAAGAAAATGTTCGACTGGACAAATAATTAAGCACTACATATTCATATATAGAGAAGGTAAGTTCCTTTTTAGTTAACCACTTCTGTGACTACTTAGAAATCTTCTCTAATGAACTCTCTTGTACAGTGTCTTCATTATTAACAAGGTTTCATGAGATAGCGTAACTGTTTAAATGTCAGTTCAGCCCAGTTCACCCATTGAGGGGAGAAAAAAAAAAGTGTCTTCCAAAAACTCAAGTATCAGTAATCAGGCATCTCTTACCAGTGTCACTATTGCACATTCAGCTGTCAACTGTGCAGCACTGAAAAGTGTCCGAACAAACCGGTAGATGTGCTTGTGATCAGGGTCATGCTTGTAGTAGTCATCTGGAACTTCTTCCCGCTGAAAGAAAGTTCTCTGAATTACTGAAAATCAGTCTTACTTAATACTGACTTTAAAGAACAGCCACAGATGGTTGTTTCTTCTCACCAAGCAGAAGTGTATACAACCCTTCCCTGTCACAGAGACAGAACAAAATCATGTCCTGAAAGGAGCAAGCAGCCTTGCAATATTATGAATATTCCAAACAAAACACAATAGCTTTAGCTCATATCTTTGTTTTGAACACTTTTTTTGATCTGTAAGGCTAACAGGAAAGAGCATGAACTACCATCATTATTACAGGTGCAACTATTGTCCATGGAACATTTCACAGACTAAAAGAGATTTAAAAAAAAAAAAAAAAAAAGGTTTCTCCCTGCAAGAAAAATCACAGATCTATACACATCAGGGAAGCACTGCCTCTGCAAAAGGCAAAATTAAGAGACTTCACAAGATTCCCCAGCTGAGGAAGAGCTGAAGAACATATGTCAATAATTCTGTCACAGGTAGAACTGGAAGGTAACTTACGCTGTCTTCATAGGACTCGTTCTTGAGAGATTCCAGAAAGACAATAAAGCTAATGAACAGCTAGATTTAACTTTGACACTACGCTAAACTGTTCCTAAATACAGGGGAGAAGAAAAGCTTAGAAATAAAGTGTCTGTAAAAGCAATCCTAAAATAAGCATTTGAGAATTCTGACCCTGTCCCCCCAGACATTCTGATACTCGGCGCTCTTCCTGGAGGGATGACGCTTCAAAAGCTCCACCTTTACACACGGTTTCTGCAAGACTGATACTGAATCGGTTTCTATCTACAGTCCAAGTTAGACCTATAGTACGGTAAAGATACCAGATGAGAACAGCACAGCTGCTTGGCATTAAACAAGTAGTCATAAGGTAAGCAAAACAGCAAGCATTTTCATGTGGTTTTGCAGTTTAAAATAGCCAGGTAACAATGTCAAGTAAAATGAAGAGGTAAGTTAACTTTGTACTCTCCACACAGCCTTCTAATAGACCACTAACCCATGGAGGTTACCTCTTGAAGGTGGGCCTGCAGCATTAGGAATAACATGAGCAGATCCCCCTTGCATAATTCCTGTGCTACGAGCAGTACAAAAACACATTGGAAGCACACTTGTGCTGACTGAGGAGGAAAGGACGGAGACTGGTATTTGTGACTAAGCCCCGTGACGGTGGGAACTTGAAGTTTGTTACTTGTGCTATTAGGGTCAACAGAGCCTGGATTTGGACACCTTGTGACTGAATCTTTAGAGGACAAGGTGTTCAGAGATTTCTTCCAGCTAATTAACCTTTTTAAAGGAACTGTAGGTACCCAGCCAAAACCCCATTGCTACAGAAACTAACAAGCCATTTGTATCTTTCCCCTTAGAAGTATGACATACAGCCATTACGGTATTTCTGTCGGTATACTGCAGTAAGATAAAAGAGACCTAAAGGACACAATGATTTTCCTCTATTCATACTCATTAAATAGGAGGTAGGCTATACAAAAGGATCAAAAGATGTCAGGTTGCTAAATAAAGAAAACAAATTGTCTGATGAAGTGGAGTTCATCTTACGTAAATAATTTTCAATGTGAAACAACAGATTCAGGCAGTTAAAAACAGTTTTGGACCAGACTTTTCTCTTGAAGTGCCACAGTCCATACAAGAAATCTTCTACATAGCTTTTCTCCCAAAATTCATTATTTTTATTGAGTAAATGGTTGTGTTTATTCAAGTGTACAATTCCTAGCACAATGGGTCATATTTAGGGATGAAACTAACCAACTTAAAATATTTAATTTTTTATTAAAAACTGTTTATTAATGAGCCAAATCTGTGAGGCAGATTAAGCTGCATTCACTCGGCTAAGTCCCAGAGCAAACTGAATTTTTAAAGCCACTAGAGCTTTGCTAAATCAATTTCAAATGAAAAACAAAGAAAGTGGTTCTGTAGGACAGTTATTAAGCTAGTAGTGCTCAAACGGGACATAAAAAGCACACACTCCACTCCTGAGCTTGCCTAGGAGGTTTTGCATCTTAAAGATTGTCTAAAACGTGCACCAGGACCAGTCACATGAAAATCACATGCCAAATGCTCCTAGCTGTTACTGCAAGCAGCATTAAGCATATTTGCTTTAAAATTTTGCCTTTCGGGTTTTTTAAAGACCAAACTCACTGTCTCCTACTTTGTGTGATGCTTCATGTATTGTGTTCTCCTGTTTGCCATCATTTAAAAGGTTAGGTACATGTCTACTGACCATGTCTTCCTAAATAAATAGAAAAGATTAATTAAAGTAGTGTTAAAGAGGGGAAGAAAGGAGTCAGACAAGAAAGTCCGGATACAAAATATGCAAGAATCAGCATGTGCTTGCTTTCTGTTTTTATTCAAAGCATCAAAAACCAAACACACTTTGCAACATTTAGAAAGACTGTGTTCTGCTCATGATCTAGCTGATATCAGAGGTCCAGAGGACACTGTCTGCACTGTATTTTATATATAAAGATACAATTTAAGATCAATTTGTTTGTGACCTGGTGCTAAGGCATTTTTATGACTTATACAGTACAAATCAAGATGTTAAAAAATATATATATTAATACATATCCAGAGGATCAAAAAGTTACACTTACTGTGAGAGGATGAGATTTTTCATCAAAAATATCCAATGATCTGTCAGAATCTCTACAAAATAAAAATCTCTGTTTTAGCAACAAGAGTTAATTGGTAATGCTATGCTCCACTAAGTATTATTCATTAAAGAGGATAAAGGGACATATTTTATAGTTCAGCTTTTCCTAGGATATGGTATGAAGTTATACTGTATTTTTGCAAAGCATTTAATGATGAGATCTTACAACTGAATATTTAAGAAGCTAAACAATGAACAGCTATCCGTGTTCTCATATTATGCTTAGTACAGTTCTCCCTTAAAATGTGAAACTGTCTCATTAACAGCATTTATTTCAAAAAGGCAGCTGTAATTTTGAAGCATATGCTGTAAGTAGCTATAATAGCAAGGGTTATTTGTACATGGGACAGAGTGTTCCTTCACCCATCAAAACTAATCTGTACCTCTGTATTCAGGAAAACCTAAACAAAGTTCAAAGGCTGATTTGTGATTTGTGTGATGAGTGTATTCTTCTCACTCCCTCTGTTTTGATTTTTTATGCTTCGTTCTCGATGAAGCATGTGCCATTGGATGGGTGTATTACTGACCTTTCCGTATCAGCTAAAGAGGGGGTACAAGCTAAAGAGGAAGCAGATACAGCATGAAGTATCAGATTTTTCAACTCCTTTAAGTTATACTAGCTGTTACTGAAGTGACCAAGATCATATCCCTGGCTCAAAAAGAAAGATGCTATATTTCAGGAAAAAAAAAAAATTGTTCACTCACCTGTTCTTTATATGGTAGAATATTGCTAACGTTACACTAAAAAAGAGAAAGCAAAAAAAGAAAAGACTTAACAAAGCACATTCTGTGCACACTATTCCACTGCAAAAGCAGTTCAGGGCAAAATGTTCAGAACCCATTATGTATTGGCTTCCTCTCACATTCTTGAGTACTCTGTGTCTCATTTCTAATATTTACCTGCCTGAACAGAAATTGGCCAAATCAAATTTGCTAGCCAAACTACTTCTATATTCATTGTACAGATATTTGTGCCACGAAATAAATATTATACTGCATTTTAAACACACTCCTTCATTGCCTGATTAGGTAACATTTATTGAAAATGTGGACTACTCGCAACTAAAATGTAATAAAAGTTTTACTTAATGTTACATATACTATTGTAGAGATTCTGCTGATGTTTTAACTCTATCTCTGGCTGTCTAATTTAGGACCTGCCTAAAAGAGATAATAATAAAGATGATGATATGCCAGCATAATCCAAGAAGGGGACAAGAACAGATGTCAGTTTCTGCTGAGTCAAGTAAGGCAATGGATTTCACATTGACACTCATCCACTGTGGCCAAATTTCAGATGCTTTATTGGCAGTGGCAACAGGAACGCTGCCGTCACAGGCAAGCTCTGATCTGTTGCCAGCTGTACAGCACTTCAAAATGGCACAAGCACCATCTCTTAGGTTTTCTTCTCTAGAAAAGGAATGACATGCTAGATACCTCTGTTTGAAACCAAATTTGAAAGCAACAAATCAACTTAGACATTTCAAACTCTACTAAGTGTTAAAACAGGAAAGCCTTCTGGGCCTGAAGCTACTTTGCCTTACTTTCCCTTCAAGCACAGTAAAACTCTCTTCTCAGTTCTTGGCTGGTATCGTCTATGCACAAAGAACTGTCTCTGTGGTGCCCAGAGCAATAGGTCAAACAGCCATTTCCACTGGAGAACCAAGAAGACTAGTTATCAAACTCACCTACCTAAAATAACAAATATACAAAGAAAAAGTAGAAAGGCTAGAACTAAAACCAAAGCCAGCAACATACTGTTATCCACGACTAGAGGGCAGACTAATACCACTGGCAAGTAGCAAACACAGTCCTGCAAACTTTTCCTGCAACTCCATACAAAATCCATTTCAAGTTTTCCCAGATCGAGAGTTTCTGGATTTGGCTTTCAGTGTGAAGACTTTGAGCTCCCCACACCAACACACACTTTTAAAGCCAAAATGCTGACACGCTTCTGCACTGCCTTAGATTCTCAAGTGCACAATGATAACTACTTTGAAATACAACACTACATTAGCTCTGTAACTGAAAAAAAAAGCTCACTTCAGCAGTCATAATTAACCATACCTCTCCACCCCCTTCCATGACCAACCTGACCAAGCAGTGCTGTGCTGTGCTCCTCTCATTCAAGTGTGCGACTGGCTTTGGAACAGACAAGACCACCACAAAATCCCAAATAAACCTTGCAGTGCTATTCAGCCCCTTGTTGATGACAAATGGTTCTTACCACTTTATTGTGCTTCTAAGGTTAGGCTGACTGACGGTGCTGTCATCTATAAATATTGTTGAGCATGAGCTGTATTTTTTCGTAAGCTGCCCAGGAGAAACCTTAGGGAGAAAAAAAAGAAAAAAAAAAAAGAAAAGAAATACATTCAAGAAGAGGGATTCTGTGAGCTTTGGTTCACCACACTGAACACTGGCTTTACACTTTAAGTAGCTACTGCAGAGGAGGTCTTTGTAGATGAGTGCTCCTGCTATGCAAGCTGCCCTATAGCCATCAAGTTCCCGAGGATACCCTTTGTGCAAGATCGGTTTATAAATCATCCCTTGTAATATACAACATGACGTTTTTGGAGAAAGTAATTTTCAGCACAAATAGCTGCAGCTAAAGCAGCAAGTCCTCCGATTTTCTCAGTTCTCCATTCCATTCATGCCAGTTCAGGTCTCAGTCTTCTCTCTCTATGATGTACTTTATTAGATTTCCCTGTGACTCCATAATCATCATCTCCATTCTTTTATATCCTATACCTTTACATTTTCTGGTTATTCAGAATTGTTCCCTGTAAAGACAGTTTTGCATTTAGGGTTTTGTCTTGTTCTATTTTAGGAAAAAAAAAAAAGAAACCTCTTCCTGACATTGCTCACTTCACTCATGTCTTGTTTAACATCTGGAATCAGGAAATAAAGTACTACTATTACCCTTACTTTTACTATTCACAGCTAGCAATATGTTCCATCATCTATCCTAATCCTGTAGATTTTGTACTGTAAGAAATCTTCCTATATAACAGTAAGTCAGGCTTCCCTGAGCATTTTTAGAGAATGCCTTGCACTAGAGCTAGGACATCATAATTGAGGGAGGAGTTTTAATCAAGCCATTAAAGATTCATTAGTTTTTGCCAGAATCTTTTTAAATGCCTTGTCTAAAAACTTGAAAGTCTTCCATATGAAAATGTTGGCACCCTTCACAACTCAATGGCTGCCTGGGAACATCTCCCATTCCAGCTGAAGTTTGCCAGCAAAAACAATCCAATCACATTTCACCTTGGTGCTGGCAGACTAAAGCTGGAACTGTAACTGAAAAAGAAAGAAAACAAAAGAAAAAAAAAAAGAATCACCCCCCATAATCATACTAAATACAACAGACTTGAAATATCATTATCTTACCAGTAACTTATCGGTAGACACTTCTGCTAGACGGTATTTTTTAAGCTTTGTGTTAGTAACTTCCGTTCTTAGCTTTACTAGTCAGTAATTTTTTTATCCGCTTATTAATGTCATTGCATCTTTTCTGTACATTTTTTTGTTAAATGAAGTGTCAAAACCAACTAATATTTGCAGAAGAAGCATAGAGCACATTTTCAGATTTTAAAACTAATGGATTATCATTTGTTTCTCATGCTGATTATAATGTTTGTTCATCATTCTCTTTTCATGCTGGATACATTTCTTACAATAAGTCCTGTAGTGATGCTCAAACAGCAAGTCATTTAAGATTTGTCATCTCAGCTGAGAAATTAATCCAGTTTTATTTCTGTTTAAAAAAATAAAACAATGTATGCTGTTTGAGTTATATTTTCTCCTTTAGTGTTCTGAAATGCTCAAGACTGATACAACAAAAAAATCCATTCTTATTCTTTTGACATCAGCCATTCTATGCCCTGTGATACTGTGCCCGTTTGTTTAGTTTTTAAATACAGGCAAAGATAATTCAGTTTTACCTTGCTAAGGAGCATTTTGAACATGTGTAGGACTATATACCTAGAACTGCTACTGTTGTTTCTTGAATTTGTCTTTATCCCAATATGCTAATATTAGCTATACAGCACACTAAGAATTTGTTTCACTTACGTGATTGATGTGGTTACTCTTCCTCTTCTCTCGCACTAGAAAGAGGGGGGAAAGAACGTGAACTGAAAGGTTTCTAAAATACAATCCCAATCTACGTTCAATAAAGTCATTCCATTAACCCAGTCTTCTGAAGTACATGAACATTAAAAGTTTCAAATTTGACTTTAGGTGTCTGGAAAAGTAGTTTGAGGAAAAAACACTGAGTTTTATCAAGCTAGTAAACTACATACTACTTCCAGCTATCCATGTGTACATTTAGGAACTACTTCTACCCATTGCAATAAGGGAAAAATGTCTCAGCTTTGAAGAGATGCTGTGCATCATGAAAAACTGGATGATTTCAGATAGTTCAAACAGACAATGTCCAACATGCAACAGCAACTACTCAGCAAACAGAAGGAGAACCATCACACACCGAACCTGCCAAAGACACACAAGGAGGAAGGTGCCCAGCATTATATACGTGTTCTCTCTCCTCCTATTAGACAGCAGAAGGTAAAAAGGTATTTCGCTGCATAGAAGATGCTGGCACAATCTATGCCTATTTATCATATAACTGCAACCATGTTATTTGATCATTTTAAACTGTGTCAGCCTTTCAAAAAAAGATTGTTAGGTTTAACTTTCAGCTATAACAGCAGCAGTAAAACAGTGCTGTTAAAGGAGAGCTGAGAGTTGCACACATGCAGAAAGCTATACAAATGCGACCAGCCCGGACAGGTGACTTCTCCAAAGTTTTGACCTCAGATCACCACCACTTGATAGCAGGACACATTCTCTTACGTATTTAGAAAAATTAACAATTGGAAGAGAGGATCCAAATTTTTTTGGTCTTTTTGCATAAATCAAAACTCATAATCCTGATAACATCTCAGTGAGAGAGAACTTACGGATGTTAATTCTACTAGTTCTAAGAAAGGTTAACTAAAGAAGATCCAGGTAAATTAGAAAATAAATTCTTCTGCCCGACTTGTCAATAAAAATACCCTGTAAAAATAAACTCATCCAACTAATACAAACTTCAGAGATTAGTTTAATAGTTATTATCTCACCTAGCAGACCATTTTTCTACATGAACACAAGTGTACACATTTCAATACATTACATTTGAAGAATACCGAGTCATGTTTAAAAGCAATACTACCCCCAACAAGGATGTTCATGTAGTTTAACATTATTTGCAGCAAGGCTGAAAGGCTGCACAGTGAAGCTGCGCTACAATGTTCAAGAACTATGGCAACTTGCTAATTGCAATTTAAGCAGCGCTCATCTAAGAGGTGTTTGAAACGTGCTGGTCAGATTCTCTGTCTGTTTGCAGACTGACCTCAGGGGCCTCGAGGAAAGGAGGCCTACATTCCCTTGGTATCATCTCTTCTGGAGAATCATGCTAGTCCTTGTTTCCACTGCTCACAGATTATCTGAGCCTTGTGAAGTTGATACAACTGACAATTTTACTCGCCATAAGACTCTGAATAGCAGGACTGCAACTGACAGACCTGTCAAAATAATTCTACTTTCTGTGGCAAAGCTATGCCAAGGTAGAAGACACGCTGCAGCTTTCCATCAACACATCCAATCTCAAGTGCGACACTGCCTTAGAAAAAGCAGTGCTTCAAACAAGAACCAACTATAAAAGGAACAGAAGCATTTTAAAAAGAATATCTCAAACTCCTTTTTAGTTGCAACTTCAAAATTTACTATTGCCAGAATTCTTTTTCATTTGTGCAATACTGAAATGCCTCCAGTTTTTAACAGCATTTTGGAATGCACAAGCTATAGTAGCTGTTCAAAATTGACTTTATTAAGTAAACAAATGATCTGCAAAGAAACTGAAAATCCCAATACATCCATGTAATTAAAACCAGGATTCAAGAATAATTATGCTACTGAAACTATTCAAACAGTTTAAAACAACATATTCAAAAGCAACTGATATGGACTGATGGCTTAGGCTTATTATTCCTTACAGAAAACTGTCCTTTAATATATTTTTTTTTAATTTAAAGCAATTTTTAGAACAGTCCTTGGTTATTAAAAAAAAAAAACAAAAAACACCACTGCTTGAAGTTTGAATTACACTAGTGAAGAAAGCCTTGCTCCTTCAGACTACTAGGATCCAGACTCTGAAATCTCCTGATCTTAGAAGAACAAGTGATTTTAAGTGTAAAGTAAAACAGCCTACAAACACACTTTTGTGTAAACATGCAAATTATTAATCCCTATGCTTTGAAAGAATTAAAGCAATTTAAGTGTTCTCGAGCTGTATAATTAAAATAGGCAGTTATTCTTCCACTTTTTCTCCCGCCTTTTTTTAAATTGGAAAAAACTTAGCTTACCATCTGTTTGAGACTTGCTCAGGAAAATTGTGCTTGCTCTGGGATGATCAGATGGATTAGATTCCAAGGCTAAATCTGAAATAGAAAGGACAAAAAAACAGGAGAGACCTTTAACAGAAGATGATTACTGCAACAGTTCCCACCCAGCCTTAAAATGCTCAAGCACAGTGATGGAGACAAGATCAGAAACACATAGAATGGGCTGTCTTTCTAAAGCAAAACCTTACTTTTGCCAAGATAAATTAAAATCTGACATTTTCCCCTCTGAAAAAAAGCCTGTAGACTTATAACTACTGCCATGAAGCTCTGAAGTAGCTTATGGTTTCCATCAAAACAAAATCTGGAAAGGGACACCTCAGAAAACAACATACATCTTCAAAAGTCAGTATGCGCCCCTGCATGTTAGGGTAGCTAGATGTGAAACCTGTGCTCAGTAGAGGGCAGAAAGCTAGACCTTTATCAAGAGCATTTTAAAAAAAAAAAAAAAAAAAAAAAAAAAAAAAAAGACACTGCTGATCTTTCACTCCATGCTTTAAGTACCCAATACAGCAGGAAACAATCTCTGTGGTCTTATAAAAGAATCTAATAAGTAACTTCTACAGTGCTGACTAATATCAAAACATGGATCTTACACTGTTCTGTTCTTTTGGAATTTCAAGTAAAACCCTATACAACTAATACATAATTATTGAAGAACAAAATGACTGCTTTAATCCATTGCCACAATGAACCACTGATGACATTAGATGAGGATATATTGCTCCCTTAGATTAAGAAGGGAGTGATCACTAAAAAGTTTGTTGATGAAACTGTAAACATCATCATGAAATTTTGAGCTGCATTAGCTTTGACAGAAGAAACAGCTGTTCTGAGTAAGTCACGCTACAGACACACTGACTTATGTGAACATGTGAACAGAAAAATCCAGTACTGTGATTCTGTACATCCTGGAAAGAGCAAATTCGTATCCATTTACATTTGTCATTCTGATCTTCCTGTATGCTCCTTATGTATGCCATGCTAGCCATGAAAGCGCGTGAGCTCGCAAACTTGCACGCTACATGTTTCAAGGTGGTATACCAATGCAGTTGCCACACTCTTAAACAAAGTCATCTAAGAATCACCATCAACTTCGAATGGAAAAAAAAAAAAAAAAAAACAAAACTTAAGAGCTTTTTATGCACTCAACCAACAGAACTCTGGTTAAATAGTAGCCAAAGTATGCACAAACTGTCTTGGTGCTGGAAGTCTTAACGATGTGAATGTTTTGTGCTACTGCACCTAACCCATAGCACATCCACGGCCCTCATGCGTCAGCGAGTAAATGTAATTGCAAAAGTACGTGTGTCCCCAAGACTTCTCATTCCAGATTCCCACTGGTACACAACATTGGTATCCAGACCTGGATGTCTTCCAAGTACTTGGCTTACAACACCACTGATCTTAGTCCAACAGTATTGCTCTGACACTGGTCCAGGATGCGGGCCACTGTAATGTTGAATCTCTACTGTGTAAGTAAGGTAGTCAACATCTATTTAGGAACACACAGATTGTTCAACCAGGAACTTCCCCCCCTCTCAGAAAAGGCCACAGTCAGCTATGAAAGCAGACCACCTCGAGCAGTTTTTAAAAGCTAGCTTACAAAACCAGATATTTCTATTTTCACCTTACTGTGCTCATTCATGGCACACAGTGAACAGATACCTGAACTCAATCATGTAGTTAAAATGTGAGAAGTCCTGGTTTAGAAGTCCTAGAACACAATTTGCCTTACAGCTCATACCTGATGTACCACTAATACACATTTGATTCTCTGGGAAAAAAAAAAAAAATCCAGCATGCAGTAATATGCCATACTGGCACATTTTAACTACTATTTTTAACATCTCGGCAAAATAGTGTAACTGTAGTTTAAAACTTGTCCACTGTGTTGACAAGTTTCTAACACTGATTTAGCACAATCACTTTTAAGAGACAGTACAGAGACCCAACTCTAGTTTCTAAAGTTAGCATCTATTAAAAAAAAACCCCAAACTTTGACACAGACCAAGGAATTCACTAATAAATGCAAATATTAAACAACTTTAGAAATTTGATAAAGGATTGATTAAGAAATTGAAGTATTTTGCTAGTCTACCATATAAGTATCATCAACAGGCAGAACAGGACTGCAATATGCTGACTTAAAATACAGATTATTATTAGCAAGTTATGATGCAAACATAGAGCAAACAACTCAGAATTTATTTATTTATAGTTCAGCAGCAACTTTCAGAATAACCAGGTAAGTCAGGTTAGAAAGGATCTCTGGAGGTCTTTAGTTCAAACTCTTGCTGAAAACAGGGTCAGCTATGAGGTAGAATCAGGCTGCTCAAGGGTTTATCCAGTTGAGTCTTGAAAACCTCCAATGAGGGTCAACAGTGCCCAGATCCCACCAAGGAGAACTAATGCCTACAGAGCTATGGGACTCACCATGGAATGGCGGGGAGGAGCACATGGGACTGTACAAGACTTGTGTGATATTTAGGGGAAGGCAGCAAGGAAGACTGGGGAGGAACAAGCACAGGAAAACAGAGGGCAAAGGGCTACTGAATTCAGTAACTCCTAACACAGGGCTTTGTGTTTCTCCTTGTTGAACTTCACAGGGTTCCTGTTGGCCCAATCCTCCAGCCTATCTAGGTCCCTCTGAATAAGCAGCCTCCAGCATATTGACTGTTGCCCAGTTGGGTGTCATCTGCAATTTGGGTGCACTCCATTGCTACCTCCAGGTCACTGAAAAATGTTAAACAGGACAGGTGGGTTTTTTCCAGGGAAGAGACGGTATGGGATAATGCCCATCCTCCCTCACCCCGTAAAGAAGTACACTGTTAATATCCTGACTTTCCTGAGGTTTTGATTTACTTTGAAACTGTATAGATGTTAGAAATCAGGTCTAGGGCCAAAAGCACTACGAGAATTAAACACACGCAAATATAACCAACCGTCATCCTGGACAAGAAGGGTCTAAGATCTGCAGCACTGCAGAATGCACCAAGGGACACAATATTGACACGGCCACACAAGTCAGACTTGCCCCCCTGAACCCAAGCAGACCCACACATTTGGGGAAAGGAACAGCAGAGAAAGGAAAATAGACTTTACTGGCTCCAGTTCCACAGCGGCTCTGCCAGACGCAAGGTGCTTTCTCCTGGGCAAAGTCAGGTGTATCAGCAGCCATAGCATATTAAACCCACAACACAGATTATACAACCAGTTAGAGTTACGGTACTAATGAACTCCAAGACACATTGTGCAGCCCCCCGGTATAAAACTCTGCAAGAAGTGATCAAGACCAACTGTAGCTAGGCTTCTTATCCCAGAATAACGTGGCATTAGCAGAAACAGCATGTTTGCTTTCGTCTTGCAAGAGACTGCAAAGAAAGACAAGACACTTTTAGTAGACTGCCTCCTTCTCTAAGCAGCCAGAGAATTTTAACCCTGCTTTCTGTGCTGTTCTCCCTGGGCAATGCTTTTTTCCAAGCAATGGAAAAATTAGTCATATGATTTGCTCTTCCTAAACGGCCGGTGTTGCTCATGAAATACCAAAAAGCAACAGCAATACAGTTGATGAAGGAAGCGTAAGGCAAGAGGCAAATAAGGATGTGAGAAGAGGCAAAAATGTAATGCGAAACACAGCAAAAGAAAAGCCAGAGGAAGAGATTAAGCTGTCTGCAACCAGTTTGACTCGCAATCAAGTGTAACTCCTAATACTTCATCCTGGTAGCACTTAGGAGTCCCAAACCAAGATATCTAGCCCTGAAAATAAGGGTAAGTCTTGATTAGGAGCTACATCAGAAGATGTATGATGGAAGCCTAAGCTTCACAGATAGCTAACAGAAAAAGAAAGCAGCATGGCACGCCACAGGATGAACAGAAATAATGGGAATTAAAACAGGCAGAAACAGGAATGAGAGACATGAGAGAAGCAGCAGGATGATATGAAAAGCAAGAAAACAACTCCAAAACATTTTTGTTTTAGAGGCTGTCCACTCCGTAGAAGTCAAGACACATCTTCTATCGGACCCTCACGCTTCATGATAGAGAGGTGAGAAGGGAAGACTCCCACCAGAAATTAAGTCTGTGGGAATGGCACAGTAACGTTGCCACGCTACAACAGCCCTCCACCTCCGAGAACTGCGTATTAAAAATAGCCTTCCCTCTTATTTCTCTGCATCTCTCAGTGCCATTTACTCACATGGTGCTACCAAGCTTGTCAGATCACCCCTGTCTCCAGCTGGAGCACAGAGAAGCCTGAACTTGCTTCCCTCTCTCACCATTCTCATTTTAAAGAATCCCTTGCAGCTCGCTTGCCTTGCAGACAATCTCAGCTACCTCCGCTGTTGCTGCGCACTCCATGCACCGGTAAGAGCATACAGTCCCCCACAGGGCAGATCATATTACTTTTAAAAGCAAACCTCTGCCCCTAGCTCAAGATCTTATGTCCTTTCCTCAACACAAAATCCGTATGAAGACTTTACTTTTACTCACCTATGCCATATAAGAACATATGTGGGTTTTAGGAATTTATAATGCTAGCTACTTACTGACTGCTTTACGCACCTCCACAGGTGATTTCTAACTATTAAGAACACATTTTACACACTGCATCGTGCTACATATATTATCTCATGAATAAAGTTGACAGTCAAAGATGTCACTGTTACTAAGTAGCAGCCCTTTGACGATTTCACTACTTCAGAACACTAAAATATTGCATTTCCTTTAACAGTTTTAGCCCCATCCTTTGCTTTACTAGACAGCAGTAACATTTTGATACAGCACATATTTAAAGCATTAAATCATAAAACCATCTTTTTGCTGTAAATTGAGTTTCTTCCCTTGCTCAGTGGGTTAGTAGCTTTGATTAATGTTTGAGCTTCCCTTATATTTCATTACCTTACAGTGTGAAAAGTGCAAATTACTTAACACTCCCAATAAAGATTTAAAAATGAAAACAAATTAGACTAACAAATTTGCCCATACATTTCAGAAAGTCTGTTATTCCTAACAATAACTTCATATAAAATGATTTGTCCTTTAAATTATGTTGTTCTATTCCCCAAAACTTTCCTAAAAGTTACAATTCTGGTTTCTAAATTCAACCTGCTTTGTTTACTCCTCTCCAGTCACACCGAACACACCACAGAACCCAGCACACATAGGTTATTTTCCATTTGCCTTCTCCTGTCATGACCTCAGTTACACACAGGTTAGCCTACCCTTTAAACGCTCCGTGCGTGGCTTCTTCCCCAGATTTGGACAGAATGAAAGCACTTTGATCTCCTGATTATTCATCTTCAACAAAATACATCTCTCTTCCATAATGGGATGGACTCAAAAGATACAAAACTTGCTCTGTTTTCGTAACTAATACAAGCAAATCTGAATACATAAAGGACTGGATCTGTTGTGTAAGCGAGTGCTTTTAAACACAACCACCTCTCAGAAAGGAACTCTATTTTGAGGGAGAATCTTGGTGAAAACAATCTTAACCAATGTTGCATATGCATAGGTCCCTTAAAACCACTCCTAACTCCCCAGAGGAAATCAACTCTTTATATAAAAAGGAAAACAACTAAAAACAACCCACACAGTTGGCCTTTGTTCACAGAAAGAAGTCGTTGAGGCTGGAAGAGACCTCTTGAGATCACCCAAGCCCAACCCCCTGCTCAAGCAGGGCCCGCTGGAGCAGGCAGCCCAGGACGGTGTCAGGCAGGTTTTGAGCATCTCCACAGACAGAGACTTCACGGCCTCTCTGGGCAACCTGTGCCAGTGTTTGACCACCCTCATTATTAAATGATTGTTTCTAAAGATCATGACTTTACACAATACACACAGAAGGATGTTGTAAAGCTATTTAAAATCTGTCGGTTGTTCCTCATGGCACTGCTATGAGAACAGCAATATCATTACCAATGCCCAGCACATATCTAAGTGCACTGTGATGTTTTAGAAGGCTGCAGAAATTACTTCAATATACAAGATCTCTAAATTAAGAATGAATTCTTTGCTCTTTTACACCACACTCCTGAGCTGGGCTGGTTCAACAAGAAACTGACACAGTAAGCATTTCAAATTTGCTACTAAAATCAGAAGAATTTAGAAAGCAAAAGTGTAGACCATCTATTAAAAACTGTGGGCTAGCCAGGGCTCAAGTTTTCTATTCATTTCTATTAATTTTTTAAAAAAATCAATACAGTATTAGTGCTTTTGCATTTCTTAAATTGCAGGAGGATCCACACCACTATCGTTGGTCTCCACAGCAAATCCCAACATGATCCTATTGCACTCGGTTCACAGCCCCTGTTGGGGAAATATGACCGAGATCTGTTCCACCGCAATACCTAGCCTTTCCGCGACTGAAAGAAGTCAAGTAGGCTTCCACGTGTTTCATCATGGGTTATAATCACTTCTACACATTTTAGCTAGGCAGAACGGCAGGATGTCAGGAGTGCCCCAAATTCCACAGTGAAGGCAGGACCAGTTAAAAGGGAAGAAAACTAGATGTCCCTAGGATTTTATGTTGGAACTAGAAGGAAAACAGTAGTTCACAAGCTAGATCTCAAAAGTAACTAATGTTTTGTTAGAGATGTGTTTCTGTACTGCATCTAATGTAGGACCATCTAAAAAGACAAGAAAAAAGAACTGGTTCCATGCTGTTCATTTTTTATTCCCCACATAGACCTTCACACGTAACACAGTGCACGACCATGAGAAGCTAAAGCAGAACTCCACAGCTCTACCTTTTTAATTGTGTCCAAAACCAGGACAAATTGATAGGCCAAAATAAAAATTTCTAACTGTACACATTAAAGATCAACCAAATTTTACACTCCTAGATCCATGCTGATAACTGCAAGTGTAAGGGAAGCTTTCCCCAAACAACTCTTCACATGCTCTCTGCTTTACTTCTCACAAGACATGGTTCAGAAAGAAAAACAGGTGAGTACCAGAAATTCCAGTCTCATCTAGTGTCTGCAGGTAACCAAAATAAGTGTGCTAGGTGTCATATGCCACCTGATGGACTGGCATATGTTAAGTTTCTTCTCTTCCAATTGCTCACATTAATGCAAACTTCAAATGAAGTTTGGGCTTTTATGAAAGTCAACAATTTCATCAAGTTTTGTCCCATTTTAGGCACAAGCTCAAACGCAGTCACTCTTTACAGTGGCTTTGTGGATTCTCAGCTTACCTGCAGTTTGTTCTATAAAAGTAAAATAACCATCTGCATAACAAAACATGTCCAACAGCTTTACAGAAAAGCTTTATTTTTTGTCTTTGAAAGAAAGCGGCATTCAACAGTTTATTATCTGAGTCTGATTGACATGTTTGATGACAAGCCAGTGTTACTTTTCACACTCAAAAAACCCAACAACTATGTTTGATTACTGCAATGACTCAAGACCCTTTCAGAACTCCAAACAGCAGCAAAGCTGTGCTATAAACACACAGCTCAAACACTGCAGAACACTACCTGGTTCACACTGGGATTTTTGTGTAAGCTGTTGAGGTAACCCTGATATTTGCATCACCTGCAAGTATGATCTTCAGTTTCATTCATCTGGCTTTACTATACATTTAAATAAACAGTGCCAAGCTTTTTAAGCCAGTTGCATCTTTCTTTGTCCCTTCCAGTAGAAACATTCAGAGTTTTCTTCCGAAAACATGGCTTTTTCTAGTGAGTGAAATAAAAGTGCACATTCAAACTCTAGCTGTAGTAAAGAAAAAAGAAATGGATTTAGAAATCTCAAGATTAGCTTGTTGGCAAGGATCTCCAGATTCAAGGTCTGGGTTCTTAATGTTTGGTAGCATTTTCCTCCTGCCTCCCACAGTAAGTTCTTCCTTCTTCCTGTATGTGGAAGAAACATTGTTAGAAACCTTAATTTAATGTGTAATGTGAATTTGGGAGGAGTAGGTTTTTGTGTTTTGTTGGCTTGTGCAAGAGTTCATTCCCCTGTTAGTCAGCTTTTCAGTATGACCTCACCACACTGATCGCACTTGAGAGAACAGATACTTCTAGCCACAAAGCTTCTGCTGCTCTACATCTACCCTGACAGGTAGGAGGGAAAAAAGCAAGGCTCCTAAAAAAGCCAGAAGAGGAAAGGATACTACAGGTAAATTACATGGAAACCCTAGTTAAAAAAAAAGCCAAGATGAAAACTAATTCAGTATCCTTAATTCCCTAAGTTTCATCAAAATCCTCAGGTTAGCCGTATATTTCATAGAATAGAATCACAGAATCATAGAACCATTTAGGTTGGAAAAGACCTTTAAGACAGAGTCCAGCCATAAACCTAACACCGCCAAGTCCACCACTAAACCATGTCCCTAAGTGCCACATCTACACATCTTTTAAATACCTCCAGGAATGGTGACCCAACCACTTCCCTGGGCAGCCTGTTCCAGTGCTTGACAATTTCCTTCCAATATTTCCCATTTGATGAAAATCTCCCTGTTATAATAGCTGTTATACTGGAAGTCTGAAGAAACACTCACCAAACCAATCAGCTTCCCTTCGTATGAGCTTCATGTATATATGTCCCATATCAACTATTCTTAAAAACCTAAGGCTTACATAAACTTGCTCACTACAGAAGTCTCCAAGATTTAGTGAAAAGGATAGAGGATTCCGTAGCTGTCAGCAGTACCCAAGCACAAGAACAGAAATACAGATACTATACTATGGCAATGATTTCCAATTCCCAAATTTGCAGATCAATTTCACCATTGTTTCTGATCGACTTATCAATTCAGTCATTTCCACTACAGGCAATTTACAGGTCATTTTGTAAAGGCCATGACATTAGGCATCTTAAGCCAACAACATGGAAGGTGTTTTAGGCTTGTAGAGAGTCAATTCTTTCACATTGGTCAAGATTACAAACTATTTGTAACTGCTACAAATACCTTTGTAACTAATTCCTAGTCAGTTATAGGAAAGAGATATCGAGAGTTCTGGGGAAAGGAGAGTGAGCGTAAGCTAGGTGAAAAACACGGCGAATACAAGGAAAAAAGGAGAGGGAACACCAGAACAGGGACCAGAGCATCAGTTGGTTTTCACCCCCAACTTCATATTTGTCTAACTAGACGACAGTATTTGTCAGCCTATGCAGCTACATATCTTCACATACAGAGGCACAAAACGCAACACGAGATGGTTAAGCCTTTCCTGTGCTGAAAACTGCTGGCATCAAAAAAGCTGACTCCTTGCATCAAAGTGTTCGGGTTGTTTTTTTTTTTTTTTTTTTAAATTTAACTTACTAAAATTTTAACCAGGATTTTAAAAAAACCAGGAAAAAACCCCTCCACCCACATGCTTGAAGTAAGCTGACATTATACAAGATAGGAACAAATGAACAGTATTTAGACCTTCTGCAAGGAGGTTTATAGACAAGCTGTTGATGAAATCACATCACAGACAATCAATATATTCAAGTGTCTGCTCCTCTTCAACACTGTTTAATAACTGTGGCATGCAGGCGACTTGAAGCTTTCCCCTTTCCGCATGGCAGAGCCCCTAGAGAGCCAGGGGGCTGCTGAAAAAAGAAAAGTAGGCCCAGAGGCGCTTGAAGAGTTATTCTAGGCACTAGTCTGTCTGAGCCTGTTCAGGTAAATCTCACTTACTTCATTCTCTATTAAATCTCCTCTTCAAAGTCCCCTTCCGTTTGTTTTCCCATCTAACCTCCGTGTGATGACCACATCCCACTGAGCACCTCTCCTGATCCCACTTGCTGTTCCCTCTCATCCCTGCTTGTCTTCTCCCTTGTCATTCTCCATCCCCCGCCCACCCCCCAGTTCTTCAGGTGAAGGTACCAGCTCGTTTTGTCCCACCAGTTCAGTAGGTCAACAGTCTTCCCCTTGGTTCATGTGAATCAGGCAAATCTCTGCTCAAACCCACTGAGCTCAGTAAACAGCAGTGGTGGAGGAAGATAACGTTTTCAAGTACAAATGAGAAAAGTCTGCCAAGCGAGGCCTTGTTCTAGTTTTATCCAAGGATCAAAGAATTTATGAAAAATTAGATCTATGTTTAAACACAGGGATCTGGCAAGAAAGTGTCAGCCATAAGAAGTTCTCCCCCAAATGACCAGAAAAAAATCACAGGAAAAAAGAAGCCCAAAAGAAAGATTAGCAGACACTCATTTGGGGGAAAAAAAAAAAACAACAAAAACCACAAAAACAACCCCCCCCCCCCCAAACAGTATCAGCACAGCCCAAATGGCATGTTAAGATCAAAGAGCTGCTATTTCTAAAACTAGAGAGGAAAGCCTTTTCGGTCAATTCAAACTGCTTCAGACTGTTGCTTGCACGCTGAAGAAAGGAACACTTAATGCTCAGGTGAACAGTCAACTAGCAGCTTTAGGTTCATTTTAGCTTTTGATACTTAAAATTAACAGTAGGCATGAACCTATTTGGAAGAAACTATCGTTTTCAAAGTTATGTTTATTCCTGTCTACTTAATACAACTTGGCTTAGCATATCAAACCACAAATGCAGGCTTATTTCTCATTCTGAAAGAGTGTGCACTGAACAGGTTATGGCTCAGGACCTTGAGAACGATAAAATACAAAGTCATCCTTTAAATTTTCTCTTAGCAGTGGATCTGACAATCCCTTCCCATTTGAATTAACTTTTGTTGAAACAGTACTCTTTGAATTTCACACTGTGTTTTATCTCCATCCCAGTTACCACTCCTTTTTTGTCTTACATAAATACCACCTCATAACCTCCCCATTTTAAGGAAGTGAGATTTTTCTTGTTTAATTCTGATCTGATACAGACAATCTAAGCAGTGCTGACTGGAAAGCAGTGCTTGTTAAGCAGTGTGCTGGGGAAGCTACAGAATAATCCTCATTTAAGAGCACAGATCTGTGAGGACGACATTCCACTTGCTATGAAAAAGCAAGACAAAACAATACAAAACAAAAAGTCCACAGCTCAGCTGGCAACTTCTGCATTCCTGATACAACCAAAACATTTAATTTTAGCAAAACAAGTGCAAAAGTATTAAGATGGACTTAAGAACAACAAACAACTTAAAGACAGAAATTTAAGGAATGAAGCATCTCCATCACATTTGGATGCTAGCTTTCTGATATATTTAGCTGTGTTCTTAGAAACTCCTAGAACTGAGCAGCACGGAACAAAAATAGCCAAGATGATCTTAACTTTTTTTTCCTGTAGCTTTCTCTCTTTCCCCCTGCCAAAGCATTCAAGAAAAGGCCAGTTTGTAGGTTCCCAGCCTTCTGTTATTGACAAAATTGGCGTCTTAGCTAACCTATTACAGTATACATTAAAAGAGTATAGAAGCAATAGTTATCCCTCAAACTGCTGGACTACTTACCACTACAGCAACAAACTAATGCTCCGTAGTAGTCAACAGCACAGAAACATGCAGGCTGCTTGCATGGTTTGGGTATGCTGACAGCTTTTATATCCAAGAGTTAAGAGGGATAAGCATAGCTATCTGGTATATATATGCAAGTGCTGCGTTTACAGATTTATTATTTTCATAGAAGGTCTTAAATTAAACAGATAACAGTATCACTTAAAATTTCAGTATAAGGTCTGTTTCATAACACTATTTCAGACTTCACAAATAATGCTTTGCATTTTGAAGTTAACTGCTTCAATCCTACCCTGGTAGTGCTTTATAACATTTAAAAATGAAGACAAGAAGTTTTACTTCTAATATTGACCATCCAGAATTGTATTTTCATAAAGATATCAAACTTTGATACTTTTTGCAGCCCTGAAGAGTTGTATCAATCAGAAAACTGCAGACAAATAGCACGTATCATTTGTAGCACATCTACTTCTGAGGCCATGCAACAGTGAACCACATAGCACTGTAAAAGTGATCTTTAAAATCATCTAAAAACGTATACTAGTTGCGCAGTTCTACTTTTAGGATTACCTCCTGCCTCAAGACTAAAGTTTTGATAGCCAGAAAAGTAAAATTTGTGATAGACAGCTACCATCTTAGTCTTGGACTATACTCTTTTATTCAGGTCTGCAAATTCAAAAAAAAAAAAATACTTCCCTACTTCAAGGCCAGTTCTGACATCCGGATGAATTCAAAATTAATAAAACTTAGCACTGCTGACAAGATCACACACTAAAGATACAAACAAATACAACCCTTATTCCTGAGCAGATTTATTTAGCTTAGGCATTTTTGCTTGGCTTATTAGAATCTTTAGAGAGTTTAGCTCCTCCTCCTTAACGACTACGGGAGAGTTGAAAGACTTCTGTAATATCTTCTCGCAAAAATAAAGTTTTATTTCTCCTAGACGGCAGATATAATTTCTCCTACTGCTGTACTGCACAGCTGTCTCAAAGGAGATCCAAGGGGCTGACTGTTCCATCTCATTTCTGTAACAGCTGCACCATATGGTGCTGTGCAGAACCATGCAAGTTTAATAATTCCATTTCTGAAGGTTTCCTCACACTCTTCTGCAGCCAGTTTCTCTCCGATAGCCAAAAATTTTTTCTTAAGCTCAAGATGAGTATGTAGGGCCACTGATAATTTTTACTGTCAGCATCGCACATTAAAGATGTCAGACAGGCTATCTTTTTTCAACTGAATGTATTTCATATAGGTGTGGTTATAATTATGAAAAGGAACAGCAAGACTCTTGTTAATTAAACTAAGTTTTCAATATCATAAGCTACTACACTGTGCTGTACGCTTAGGGCATCACGTGAGCATACAGACGGAGAGGAGCACCCCTAACCTGTTACGTGTTGTCTCGGTAACTCACTGCAGCACAAAGCTGCAAGCTCTTCCTAGGCATGCCTGGGAAGGAGACGCATTACGGAGCAAGTCTGCGTGGCACCAGTGCTCCAGGTACAACTGGAAGGAATCGGAACAGCAAACGCGTACTTTCCTATGAGCTCAAGGAACGCAAAGTGGGAACACCGGGAGCTACATGACAAGGAACCTCGGCGCAATGAGTCCACAGCTAGAATCGAGCGAGCACCCTGCATAGCTAGATGATAAATTACCCAGGACCAGCCACAATGATGTCATACGCACACAATCTTTGTAATTCCTAATTCCCTTATTCCCCACACACCCTCTTCCTTCCTCCTGTTCAACAGAGACTGGAAACGCAGCAGCTTTTGCGAACTGCCTGAACATTACGACCAAGTCACGGCTCCATGGTTAGGGAGAAACGGGCGGCCGGACTCCCACCTCGAAGGGGAGCACCCGGGGGCTCTGCCGCGACTCTTTCGGCTTCCCCCACCCCTCTCTGCAGCGGGCCGGGAGCGGCCGGCGGGGCAGCCAGGGGCCGCGGCACGGCGCTCCCCGGGCAGGGGCGGGGGGAACCGGCCGCTCGTACTTCGGGCAGAGGAGCCGGACCCGCGGCCGATGTCCCCCGCCCGGCGGCAGCAAGGCGCCGCGCCCGCGGGGAACCCCGGCGCTGTCAGCGCGGTGACAGCCGCGGGGAACTTTGCTTGGGGCGCGGCGCGGGGCCGGGCGGCGGCGGGCCGGGCCCCCCCGCCCCGAGGGGCCCGCCGGGCCGCCCGCCGCCCCCGCCGCCGGGACAAAGGGGGCGCGCCGCGGGAGGGGAAGCGCCGCGCCCCGGGCTGCCGGTGCCCCCGGGCACCCACCCGCGGCGGAGCGGGGCGGGGGCGCGGCGGGGACAGCCGCCGGCGGGGCGGGGATGCGGTGCCCGGCGCTCCCCGCCGCCCGCCCGCCCGCCGGGCCCCGCCGCTCGCCCCCCGCCGCCGCCGCTCACCATCCGGGAACTCCCGGTCGCTGATGTGCTGGAGGTGGGGGCCGCCGCCGCCGGGATCCGAGTCCCCCGACTCGGCCTCCGCCGATCCCGAGCCGCCGCCGCCGCCGCCCGCCGCCGCCTGGTACGCGTCCGCCCAGCGGTCGGGCCCCGGCGCTGCCCCGCCGCCGCCGCCGCCGCCGCGGGCCCGGCTGAGCTTGGGGCTGGCGTCCGGGGATACGCAGCAGGTGACGGTGTTGCCCATGGAGCTCGGAGCTCCCCCGCCGGGCCCCGGCTACGCGGCTCCCGGGCTGGGGCGGGGGCGGAGGGGGAGCGGAGGCGCCGGGCTGAGGGAGGCCGGAGGGGCGGGCTCAGCGCCGCATCGCCGTCACCGCCGCCTCCGCCCCGGCCAGGCGCGGCCCCCGCCCGCCCCAACGGCCGCGCGAGCCCCCCCGCCGCCTCCTGCGCGCGGCGAGCAGCGGACGTCGCGCCAGCGGCCACCTTCCCCCGGGCCGGGGGAGGGGCGGGGGGAGGCCGGCGGGGGGGGGGGAGGCCCGGCCCCGCCTCGCTCCCACCCAATCGCCTCCCGCCGGGGCGCCGCGTGACGCCGCTCCGCCAATGGGCGCGGGGCTCGTCACGCGGCCGCCGCCGCGCCCTTCCCGGCCCGCCCCCTTCCTTCCCCACGCGCACACGCACACGCAGCGCCGGCCGCCGTCCCTCGGCCACGCCCCTCACCCCGCCCCCCGCGGGGCCACGCCCTCGGCCACGCCCCCGGCGGCGCCGGGCTCGCGCTGCCCGGCCGCGCACGTGCTGCAGCGGCGGCATAAAAATAATAGTAATACTTTAATAATAATAAAATAGTAGTGAAATAATAAAAATGCAATAATGTAGCATAATAGAATAACACGTACGTGTATTAATAAACAACCATATCAGTGCATGGCGCCCGTGCGCTCGCTGGGTGCTGCCTCGGCGGTGGCCGGGTGCAGCAGCCCGGGGAGGCTCGGTAAGGGATGCGGGCAGCCTCGGTGCTGCCCTTGCGAGATTAAAAGGCTGTTTGCGAGTCCCGCCGGCGCTTCTCCCCCACGATTACCGGTTTTACGGGCTTGCGGGTTGGCCTGGGGGGTTTTGCCCACCTGTGCCCACGCGCGCTGAGCGCGCGGTGGCTCGTGCGCCGGGTGCCTGGCTGGGCTGGGGGCTGCAGCGGCCGCCTGGGAGCCCTGCGGTCGGTTCTGATGACTTTACGGGTGAAGTCCCTCAAGGAGTTGAGCGTAAGCAGCGCTGCGTCCCGTGGCTTGCTTATGGCTTATGATTTGCTGCTCTGCGCGTTACCTGCGTGCAGTCTGGGGAGGAAACGTTACATGTGGCTGCTGGGATTCCCAGGGACTTCTGTTTCGTGGTATTGAAAGTCTGCAGCAGCTGCGTTCTTGCTTGGCGAGTCTCAGCTACCTGAGAGCCGCTCAGAGGACTGGAATGCTCAAATACACTCCAGGGAAGATGGATTAGAGGGCAAGATACCCACAGCAGTCAGAGGCCCTGATAAAGACGAACACACATCGTTCTGCAATGGATCACCTCACTATCGCTACAAAAATTTAACTCTGGCCCCTGATAAGAAGAATGGCTCTGCAGAAGACTTAAGACGCACAAAGTATTACAAAACGCCGCTATCATGCTGGCAGTTATTCCAGAGATAGGCAGGCTCAGGGTTTTACGCCATTTTGTAGGACAAATCCTAACATTGGCTCTCCCATGTGATCACGGACGCAGAGTTTTCAGATAAACCATGCCTAGTTTCTTTGAAGCGAGTAAGTCATAGATGCTGCGTTTCTAGAATCTGTACAACTTAATCTCAGGCACAATAAAGGGAGGACTGAAATGATTTATAGTCTTATATGAGGATTATTCCCTCAGACTGATGAATTATACTTTTTCACTTGCCAGCAAGTTCTCTAAGCTGCGTTAGCTAAGCTTCTCTACATGCTACTGACGGTTTGTAAAGCCTTGTTACTCCGGAGAAACCTGACCTCACTGTGGATTACATGAGGGCCTCAGAGAAGATTTGCTTTCAGCGCTTTTTGAACCACTTCAGCCCAACGTCCCTCCGCAGCCTCTGTACTCTATTGGAAAGCTGTAGGACGGTGGGTCCTACTCCCAGGTCTAGGAAGGACCGGGACTTAACCATCCGGTGGGACAGGAGACTCGCCTGAGTCAGGGAGGGAAAAAAGGGGCTTCACACAAAACAGCCATTCAGAAGTTGGTGTCTTCTTCCCTCTGGCATTGCACCCACTGATTTTTGGTGAGGATGGTGGGGGAAGAGAAGAAAGCTGGAGGGTTGCTGTGGTTTAGTGAAGTAATTAATTCTCAAGCAAGAATAAGAGCTGGCTTGCATCTGCACTATTTAATGTTAAAACTGGCATAATTTACCTTCTTACACCAGAAAAGCAATACCCGTACTTGTTTGCACCTGGCTGACTCTATTTTAAAAAGCAGCAGCAGCTGAGCAAGCTGCACTCCTGCTGCGCTGCCAGGCCCCGTCCAGCAGCTCAACGCCTACGGAGGCGAGCCTGCTCCGTCCACAGCAGTGGTAGGAATCACAGGCAAACCTGCACATCTCAGCCAGACAGCTGTGACACCGAGTGTCTGTTTCTTAAACTGTGTCTGTCCTGTTCCTTGCAGCCCTGCCAGCGCATGCGATGGGGCTGCCTGGCTTCAGTGGAGGGAGGTACAGCTGCAGCAAGTGCCTCGTGGGATCCCAACAGCAAGCTGGGACCTCTGCTAAGTCTGGGCTTTGGGGCAGCCTCAAGGAGCCCTTTGCCAAAGCTGCAGTTTTGGGCAGTGGAAAATCATCGTTCAAGGGCGAAGAAGAAGTGAGCAAGAGTGGCTCACAGGACAGCCGACTGCCGGGACCCAGCCATCGAGGGCAACAGCCAAAACCACACATACTTGTCCCGATACACGAAAAATGCTGGGAACTCGGAGTGGCTGGAGTATGTGACGTGTCTCACTGCTATTTGGGCGTGAGGTTTTGGTTCCTCTGCCTCCCGGAGGCTGAAGTTTCCCATGGGTCTCATACTTGTTCTCGGTGTGTAATGCTGCAAAGGGGAAGAGAGGAGTGCTGCTCTTCCCCCACACTAGCACTGCTGCAGAGTACCAGGATATATACCAACATGCACAGGGATGAAAGAAATCAGTAGTCTGTTTCCCTGTGTAGCCTTGTTCATGTAGGCCTTAAGCAAGAGGAAGCTGACTTTAATCCCTGGAAATCACAGAAACAGCAAACTGTCCCACCTCCCCGTCATTCCAGGAGAATTTAAGCTTCCGCTTCCACATACCTCAGCACGCCAACAATGAGTAATTTCCATATCTGTGCATGCTTCCCTGTAGCTGCAGTAATGAGGAATATTCATTTCCTCCTCCATTTTGGCAAAGTGACTCTTAAAATCTTAATACAGATCTGATTTATCAGGATAATATGACAAAACCTGTTGCTGTGTGTATTTTCTGCAGAACAAGGCGATCCTTTTAATAGGTATAGCCTGAGCAACACCCTGCAGAGATGAAACACATTATCTTTTATTTATGCAGCTTAGCACTCTATTGACTTACTGCTATAGCAATATACTGAATACTATCTATCATGATTTATTACCAGTCCTGGTTCTCTTCCTATTTTCCGTCTCGTCTTTCTACTGTTTTGCTTGATTTACCCCAGTGAATCATCAGTTTCCATTATAAAAAAATCAATTACTTTGATGTACAATGGGCAGCACATACCTAGTTCCACATTTTGCATGGTAAGTAGGCATTTTGGATGCCGGATCTTGGCAATAAGGAATGTGTAAGCTGAAAATAGCTTACTATGGACCATTGAGACTCAACTCCTTTTCCTCCTGTTCTGGGAAGAGAGGTCTGTGCCATGGGACCCTCAGTTACTGTCCCTTCTCTCTGAGCAGGGCAGCCAGCGGCAGCAATCCCTCTCTTGCTCACAAACACCAAATACGGTGCTTTTACATGACTGACTGACAGTTGGACTGAACTGTTTTTCCACCCTGCTTGGAGCGTTTCCCATTAGTTGCAGCGTTCACCCCCTGCCTGGTTTCAGGGCTGTCCTGGTTCACCAGGGCTGCGGCAGGGGTAGGGCAATTCCCAGCGTAGATGACAGTGCAAGGAGGGTGGGTCAGTTTTATTGACCTCCCCCGATTACACGGCTGGCCCATAAAGATTAGTAAGTCCTATGGCAGAGTAGCAATAAAGATGTCCCAGGTAACGGGGGAGAATCGCTGCTATTCCTGGGGAGGAGCTGAGGGTAACACTGGCAAGTGTGAGTCCCACCGATGGCAGAACACCGTTTCTGTGCCTCGCTTGGGAAGGACGCTCTGGTTGCAAGGTGTACTGGGTGAAGACCGTCATGAGAGAGACTTGCGAGTTGATGGAAATAGGATTCACGGGCCTGTTTGCTTGCTCGCTTCAAGCCAGAGGCAGACACTTGGGAAGAAGCCTGATCATGAGCTACAGCCTGTTCTGAATGGGGCTCGAACCTGCACGTTTGCAGACAAAATTCAAACAAATTGGAAAGAACTTGTGTCTTCCTCTGCACTGGGCAAACACTTCTTAAAATGGTGAAAGTTTTTCCTCATGGGATGAGAAAACAGTTTATTGCTCAGCTTTAAATGCATGCAGTATTTGTAGTTTGGATTAGTGCTGAGCATTCATGCTCAATTAACCTCTTAGGGATTATGTTTAGTTTCATTTGAGCACTGTCTCTGTGCTGCATTCAGCCAGGATAACTCAGGCAAGGAGGGCACAGACCAAAGTCCTGGATTTTAGGCAGGTGTGATCCTCAAATGAAGGCATTCTGGGTTTTTTAATTCTCTCTCTCTTTGCCTGTTTCAGTTGCATACGTAACAGGTTTTGGTCACTCACTATGGGGAAGAAGGACTAGCTCAGTGCTGTCCTGAAGGCTGGCACATAAAAATATTCCCCCCAAAAGTGCTGGCCGGGCTCTGAGCACAGAGCAGGGTGATACAGCAGGAGCTGTCGCTGCACCGCAGCCAGCGGCCATGCGCCATGCTCGGCTCGGCTTGGGGAGAGCATCCCCTCTCCCACCTGGCAGCTATTCCCCGCCGAGGCTGCCATGCCTTAATGTGAAGGCAAACATTTCCCGGTGAGTGGGTTATAGCAGGTTTTCTTGCAAGGTGCTGCCCAGCTGAGCTGTGGCGGGCAGACCAGGGATTTGCAGCACCCAGAGCATGCACGGATGCGGTCGGGGCAGGGACACGGGCCCTACAGCTGCCAGGGGCGAGATGCACCTCTCTGGAAACCGAGTGTAGGAGTAACTTCAGTAGGGTCCCTAGGTCTGTTCCTCAAAAGCATACTGCATCTTTCTGCCGGGGCACAGAGGGAAGCAGAGCAGCTTTTGACTCATTCTGTCATTGTAGGTTTGCATGTTTGTTTTTTTTTTTTGTTTGTTTGTTTGTTTTTTTTAACCTGGAATCTTGCTTCTATGAAGATAGAAGGTAATTCTCTTGCATTTGTGTTCACAAAGAAAACGTGACCTAAATGTAACCTACAAAGTAATAGCTCAAGGGTACTGACTGCCGAATGGGTTCCAGTGGGTGTTAATGCCAGCGCAGATGGGAGTTTATAAATTTGACATTTAATGTCACTATTCCGTGAAGAGATCAAGTTTGTTATACAGGCCTTCATTCCTCCTCCAAGTGGTGGCTCATGTCTAACTTTTATTAATGCGCGGTGGGGAGAGAGTATGTTTGCTTTAATTTTCACAAAAGGGAAAGCAACTTTCCAAAATGCGGGAAATGAATCCTAATTTAAGCCCTCAGGGGAAGTTGCTGTAATTGCCAGGAGAACTCCACGCAGCCTTTAAGGAAGGCCGGGCGGGATCCTGAAATGAAACCTAAGTCAGATCGTGATGACAGCCGAAGGAGGAGCAACCTATATTCCCGAAATGCAGAGGTCAAAAAGACCTATGGTTTATTCTGAAAATACAAAAGACCAGATTCACTCCTGACGTGAGTCTAATGAGGTCAAAGGATCTATACCAGCGAGGAACATACCCTGCCAACTACAGAATGCAGCTTCTGAGCCATAAGCTTAACTATATGTATAATTATTTGCAGGGTGCATAATAAATGAAGACTGCCAGGCTTGACAGGACTAATATTAGTGCTACCAGCTGTGTTTTGGCTTGTGGGCTCACAGGGGAAGGTAATTCTGTCTCTGTACTTGGCCAGTTTGCCCCATACATGTGAGCCGCTCTCTGCTTGTGTTCAAAGGAACTCCACTTCTCGGGCAAGTCTTTACATTTCTTACCTCAAGCTTTCCCTGAGATGGTTACTTGTAGGTAGATTTGTGTGTGTTTTTATTTAACTCCCTCTCTGAAAGCTTAGTGCTTGCGTTCATAACCACGTAACCCCGTAGTCCCTTGCTTCATGATGCAAAACCAGGCTTCCCTTCATCTGTGAGCAGCAGTATCCCTGAGAAGAGATGTCTGAAACCATAGTTACCAGCTCCTATCTGAATAACGACTTGAAAAATTCCCAAATCCAAGGGTATGTTCTTGCCCACACCAACCGCAACAAGAAGCAGAGAGTTTCCTAAAACACTTGAAATTAAATTGTAGGATTTTCCGTAAGCCATCCAGCTTCACAGTCACCATCAGTCCCAGAAATGGCAAAAAGGCTCCTTGCAAATGCTTGGTTGTGCTTCACAGGGCCAAGAATCTTAAATCCTGTAAATTCTGCTGTTATCTCCACCTTGACTTAGTACTGCTCATGCCTTGCCAAGGCCATGTGCCTCCTTGCTTGTCTGCAGGGCGATAACACCAGCTCTGGGGTGTGTTTTGTTCAATTTCTCCCTTCTTAGAAAGTGTCCCAGCTGCAGGAGAAGGAGTGCTTTCTGATCTTACTCTCAAGCAGTCTATGGATAACTTGGAGAAGAGCCAGGACTTTGTCTTTTCCTGGAAACATAGCTGCAGGAAGAATGAATCACCAGGTTGAACCTGTATAACCAACTGAAAACAAAAGCTCAGACTTCTGTGTCTCACTGTTGCAAATAATGGGGGGAAAAATAGGCATCCTGTTTTGAAATCCACTACCAGCTGACAGGACAAAAATATTGCATGCGTGATTGTCTTTTGAAGCTGACAAGTAACATAAGATGACGGCCATTTAAGAGAAAAAGCCTGTAGCAAAACAATAGTTAGGGAAACAGAAATTTTCAATGTTTCAGGGAAAAAAGTAACTAGCGAGGTTGTTCAGAATACACAGGGTGGATATTTAGTAGCCCTACGTTTTCACACTTTTAAAATCGTCTTCTGTACTACCCTTGGCTAGTGGTGAATACATACGAACCAGGGCCGGGAGCCTGTGTTTCATAGCATCAGGACAGACTGCAGTGCTGGTGTCATTGATTAAATCTGTCCTTTTGCCTCTGCAGCAATCTAAGATGTCATTACAGGCAATGCAGAGGCTTCTTGGCTAGCATGCGAGCATCTGGATCACTGCAGGGATACCAACAGCACAAACATACGGCAGTTAACGTTTCTTTACCTTAGCTTCTCTTTTCTGATCCTATCTTCATTTTGTCTTAAAGAAAAATAAAACTAGCTTCACAGCTATCAAAGGCTAAGGTAGAGCTAATGGAGACTTAACACCTGAGAAGAGAATTTGGTGTGCTGCAACCAAGAAAGCTGGAGGCTGCAAAGCTTTGTGCGCTTTTGGGCAGAGGGCTGGCAGAACTACTATTCTGATGTACCAAATGTTAGGGACAGCTGTTACTGCAGGTCATGGATACAAATTTCCTATGAGGAAAAGGAAAATGCGTTCCAGTATTTTAACACAAACATTAACATGGATGCGTGACTTCATTCAGAAAAGTGAAACTGCATGTATAAGCCCTGCAGTAAGTTTGTTTAGGGTAAACTTCTGAAGGTTTAATTCCAACCCTGGGCCACCAAAGCCTGGAAGGCGGCTCTGAGGAGTCCTTCCCGTTAGCTTTAAGGTACCTGAAATTGCTTAGACTTGACTCTTCCTTCTTCTCCTTTGTCTGAAGGATTTTCTTTCTAAGGAGTGGAGAAGAGAAACACTATCAATACCATTACAAATAACACTAAACCCCCCACATTTTTCCTAAACTTGGATTCTTCTTGGTTTTAAAAGGGTAACCTCTGCACTGAGGCAGACGCTTTTGCATCTATATGAACACTATATAGCTGTTGTCTGCCTGTCCATATAATTGTTTTTAAATTGTTTTAAATTAGTTGTTGTTAACTAGTTTTAAATTAATACAGTGCAATGCTTGCACTGTAATTTCCTCTCGAATTATATAATGCTGCACCTATAGAGCACATCAGAAATATGGCCACCTAACGTTAAGCCTCTAGATCCATACTCAGACCCCATAAAAGGGAGCTTTTTGCAGCATTTTTCCCCGCCTCAGTATCCCACACACCAGACACGTGTTACCCTGGCCTACAACCATCAACCAGCCGCGACGAGCACGGAAGCTGCTGGCGGAGGAGGGAAATCACAGCACCGCACTGCCATTTCCCCGCCACAGCCCCGCGCTCACGGGAGCACTGCCGGAGCAGCCCTTCCCGGTATCCGCCTGTGTGCACACCGATGCCGCTCGCGTGTCAGTTGTGCTCCGGTGGGTTAGGGACTCTCCTGTTACGAGACCCGACACGTGGCATCTCGTGGCCTGGAAGTCCAGCAGCTGGAGACGTGGGTAAGGCCGTAGGTCTGTGAACATCTGGAAGTGCAGTGGTAAGTGGAGGAGGTCTCCAGCAAATGAAGTGCAGCTGGAACTGCAGTGGTTGCTTGCGAAGAAGAGCTTACTCATTTTGCTTTTTGTTCCTTAATTAAAACTTCAGAATAACGTCAGCTTTCAGACCTGCAAGGCCTTTGAGAGATCAGTCACATAATTCCACTAAAAGCTAAGTGATCTTTCTGTAACAAGACATTTTAATAAACGTGGTGATTATGTATGACAGTTTATCAAGATGCGAGGTTGAAGGCGTGAATGTAATGTTACTGATGGGAACTATTCCCTCCTCAGAGGCTCCAGAAACTTCCTGCGTTTCAGCTCGAGCACTTATGAAATTATACATCTCCATATTTTTCATCATTACTTCCATTGTTTAATGTAACTCTGTGTGTAAAGGAAATGACATACTAGATCAGACCATACATTTATTTCAATATTTAACATTTTTTGCAAGGATCTTGCTGAAGCACCAAGTTATAAGGTCTACTGATAACCCGCCAGTTTCTGCAGAAACTTAAGTTCTTATTTTTAATTCACCCCATTGGTTTCAAAGATGATCCAGACCAGTTCAAGCTGAGGCTGTCTTGATTCTGCAACCGCAAGCTGTCATCAGCCAAATTAATCTCTGGTTTATTCCCTTTGTATTTAACAGCAAGTGATTCACCGCCCCATCTATCTCACTGGTGTGGACAATCTGGAAACTACTGGTGAAGATGAAAATGTAAAAATTGTTAAATCATTTCACTGCTAGTCATTTGAATGGCCACTTCTGGTGATACTTAGGAAGAACGACGGCTTTCTTTTCCGGGTGTTCCTCCAAGCTTTGTGTTAGCTCGTGTTCGTTTGTTTGATGAAAGCTCTTGGCAAAATAGGTATTTGTCCAAACTTTACTTCAAAGACAGTTTTCGTATTTCAGCGGAATGACAACCAGAAGTAGCTGCTATTTATTCAGAGAGGAAAGGATTAAACGTGTAGGACCAGAAGTTTCTACACAAATGTAGAACAGAACCATTTGGAATAAGGCGTTGCTGTCAGAGGGTTATCAACAACACAGGTTTCTAGATAGAGTTTAAAAAAAAATCAGATTGTTTCTATTTATACCTGCCTTTGCCTTGGTAACCAGAGACTGCGTGAGGGATGCAGTATTTTCCCCACATCATGGATGGCTCCAAAATCCATGCGCAGCAATGTGGTACATGCAGTGCCTGCAGAACTATCAGAAGAACTGTCACATTCATTTCTAAGACAGGATTTTAAATATTAAGCAGGAAAGAGAAGATTTCAGAAAGGGAGGTATATTCGTATAGCTTCAAAATAATTTGCTCTCATTTCTGTCTCACCTACTTGATTCTTTGATCTTCTGAGTATTACAAGGACCATTGCTCTTAAACACTTTTTCTTAATTACCCCAAGGAGCTTACCTGCATCTGAGGTAGCAGGATTTACTTATAGTTCGACACAATGTGCCCTTGCTCTATCAAGTGGTTGAATAAGATAAGAATGGACTTGGATCGGTGTTTCTTCATACTTTAACTCATTCTTGCTTACTTAAAATCAGCTGTTCCCTACTTTGCAAGTTTATCTGCAGCTTAGGTGTCCTTGTAGCCTTCTGCAGTGTTTGGATTTGGAGAGGGGAAAAGCAGGTAAATACAGGCTTAGAATGAATATGGGGAATCAGGGCCCTTACTGAACTTCTAGCGGACTTGCTTCCCTTTTAATAACTGCTCTGGGGGGGAAAAAAGGAGGCAGTTGGGAGCACTGGAGCCCTGCCGCACTCCTCCACATCTCCTGGGCTGGCGATCCCAGGGCTGGCGTGTGGTGCTGGAGGTGGAGGCAAAAGTTTTGTGCCATTTGGGAGTTTCCCTCCATTTGCCTGATGGTGTAGTTTAGGCACAGCGTAAGTGATTCAAAAACTCATCCGAGCAGAGTTCTCATTTCAAGTGTAATCACTCTCATTGTTTTTCCCACACTGCCTATATAAATAATTAAAAAAATAATTGAGATAATAGCACAAGCAGTTTCAAACTCTCAAAAGCAGGAGTAGTGGCAAGGGACCAGCACTTTAGGACATAAAACCACAATAAGCTGAATCATCGCACCTGCTCTGGCATGTTTATGAGGAGAAGTCTGAGTTGCCATAAGACAAGTATAAACTGGTTTGGGGCAAGTGAAATTCTGGTTTCCATTCCCCTACAGTAGCAGAACCCTAAAAACAAGCTTCAGTTCCTGCTACCCCTGTGCAGCCTGTAACGCTCCTCCACAAAGGCTTTCATGAATCTTGAGCCACCCTGTTGATATCAACAGCTTTCAGACGTAACCACATTTGCTTTTGTCTGCCAGCCGGATTTGCTGCTCCCTGTGGGAAAGAGTGGGGATGTTTCTCCCCTACTTTGAGGGCCAGCCTCGCCCTGTTGGTGGTGCCACTGGGAGCTGCCAAGCCACACAGCCACTGGAGATGGGTGCAGGGAAGGCATGCTGCTCCCCTGCCGTGCTCCCCCAGGTGTGGTCCTTTGCAGATGAGGCCTGGCCCCTCGCAGAGGCTGAGGAGCATGGCTGGAGGTCCTGCGCCTTTTCGTGGAGTACCTGCAGCAGCACCTCCAGGCAGCCAGAGCGCAAGCGCTGCCAGGACGCTTCCCCGGCCCTCCCGTGGCCTTTAGCAGTCTTTGGAGGAAGTTCAAGTAACTGGAGATGGAGCCACACAAAGGAGAGGCGCACTGTGTTGTTTTGCCAAACAAGAGATTAAACAGAGCCAAAGGTGAAGAGAAGCCCATGCACACACAACGCCGCAGGAGCGTTACTGCCACGCCACCACCCGAGAGCAACTTTGGCTTCACCGCCTCGGTCAATGCTCTGACCGAGATGCACAAGAAGTGTTGTGTTTCTGCGATGGTTACACAGTTATTGAGGGACTGCTTCCAGGCGGGTGATGAGCCCTTGAAGAGACGATGTTGACTGTGCCGGCAATGGAGGACGAGGCCGGTGGGCTGGACAAATGCCCTTCCTTTGCAGTGACTTCCAAAACCCCCTGAAACAAAACCCACGAGCCGGAACCACAGAGAGGCTGCGGGGACAGCAGGCAAGGTCCCACCGGGCATTTTGCACCTCATGCCTTTTTTCGTGGCACGTAGGTCTGAAAACGCAAGAAGCCCCCGGGCCCCAGCCTCCTGCAGGCAGCAGCGCAGTGCCTTCCCCCGCCGGGACGCCCCGAGGACCGCGCAGGGATGGCCGCAGGCCCTCGCCCAGCCAGCGGCTGCCCGGTGCCATGCCCCACGCTGCCGAGCCCGCGATGGCCGGCAGCGGCCCTGGCCGGCGGCACGGCCCCGCGGACGGCCGTGGCTTGCGTTCTGCCTTGCCCCCCGCCCCTTCCCGCCGCGGCTGAGGGGCCGGAGCGCTGCGGGGCCTTTCAGCCCCAGCCCCAGCCTCGTCCCTCTTTACCCGTGACCCGATCGCCCCCCCGGCTCGCCGCGGGAGGCCGCTGAGCGCCGCCGGCCGCGACGCCGTTCCCCAGCCGGGCGGCGGCCCGGGGAGGCCGCACCCGCCCCAGGCTGCGGCGCTGGGGGCCGGGCCGGGCGCTGCGCGGCGGCCCCGGGCCTGCGACGCGTGAGCAGCGGGCGAGCCGGGCGGCGAGGGGCCGGGCCCGGCCCGGGGGAGAGCCGGGCCCTTCCCCGCGGCGGCCGCGGGCCTTCCCCTGCGCGCGCCCCCCGGCCTCGGCCTCGGCCTCGGCCTCGGCGCGGGGCGGGGCGGGCCCGGGCCCGGCGGCGGCCAGGGCGGGCCGGGGGGGAGCGCGGCGCTCGGGGAGGGCCCTGCCGCCGGCGCTGGCTTGTGCCCGCCGGGCGCGGAGGCCGCGGGAGCGGAGAGGCAGGGGCCGGGGCTGCGCCCGCCGGGCCCCGCCGCGCCGCAGGAGGCGATCGGCCGGCGGCGGGATGGCCCTGGTCCCCTACGAGGAGGGAGGCGGCTGGGGAGCGCGGCAGCTGCACAGCCCCGCGGTCACCTACCGCTTCGCCAGCCGCACCATCCGCCTCAAGCAGGACTGGCGGCGGCTGGGGGTGGCGGCCGTGGTCTGGGACGCGGTAGGTGTTCACGCCAGATGCAATATCGCTGTACGTGTAGCGCTTGCTTTCAGAATCACCTCAGAAAAATACTTAACATTGAATTAAGGGAAGGCTGCTTTTCTATAAGAATTTTTTTTACAAAAAGAAAACGTTAAACTCTGCTTTCCTTTCTTTTTTTTTTTTTTTTTTTTTTCCTCATAAGAGATCCTGAAAGACTCCAGGGCGAACGTGCCACCTTGAGCCCTGCATCGCCAGTGCCTCCGGAGAGCTCACAGAACTCCCACCCATTTCTTAACAGCGGTCCAGGATTTTTGCTTAAGGCTCTCCAGAGCACAGCACGGACCCTGCTGCTTGTAGCGTCGAGAAGGACTGCTGCTGATAGACTTTATCTTGGGGATAAGAACCATCCAAAACAGAGGGGTTTGTGGCGGGCCCAAGGCTGCAGGGCAGTCGGTCGCAATACTGCTGGAGGAGTGCAAGGGCTTCCATCGGTCCGTTGGGTCTCTGCCCAGACACAAATTGCACTTTTACCTCTAGCTTTAAAGAACAACTGTAGCAATTTTAGCAAACTCCTCAGATAAATTGGTGCACAGGGCTGTTGGTCTTTCCCGACATCGGCTTTGACAGAACTTGCTATGGAGAGCGCTCCTTGTCAAGATTTCTGTAAAATGCAACACACGTTAGACACAGATAGAAGTGTTAGTACTTTACTTTTCCTATGTCCTTCCTGACGGCATGCCAGTGTTGGGCAGAAACCTTTTGAAATACCGCGCAAGATACTATGAAACCTTTTCCTGGACTTTTGCAATACTGTGTTCATTCACAGTGTTTGACACCCCCCAGCTTTTCTTTCCAAATGCAACTCTTTCTGCCTCCTGTTATGTTTGGGGATTCATGAAGCAGTGTTGCCACACCCGAGTTGTAGCCTCTGTGGTTCTTTTTTCCTTTTGCCTGCAAGAGTCTTCCATAAAACTCATAAAAAGACCACACATGCACACAGGAAGCAGAGAAGGGCTGAACAAAGTCTTGCTGCAGGCCTGAAGTGCCTGACCCTTCCCATAACCTTCTCTCTCCGTGTAAATCAGAAATCCAGTGTTCAGTATGACTGAAATGAGCCCTGTGCTTAATTGCCCTTGTCTCTTGGTTTAGGCTGTTGTCTTGTGTGCTTATCTGGAGATGGAAAGCATTGATCTCAGGGATCGGTCTGTCATTGAGCTGGGAGCTGGAACTGGATTGCTGGGAATAGTGGCCACCTTATTAGGTAAGGGCTGTTTGTTTGTTTGTTTAAAGCAATTTACAGCTGCAATAAAACACACTTTTACATCTACCTGCCTAGAATAGAAGAAGTTAACACCAAAGCTCCATATGTGAACCGTGATGTTTCCTGTCTTGAGTCATCTTCCTTTCTCGTTAGACTTCAGAGCCTGCTGCGTTATTTATTGTAGCAATGGTGCCACTGCAGTTTACTTTATGGTGGGACCCTGTTAAGGCTGACGCCTGCTACTATGGTAGTCAGCTCAGCAGCATTAAGTTCTGCAGCTATTCTCCCCCAAGGGAGTGAGCACCGTGCTTGCGGTCTTCCACTTGTCCTCATATGCAGTACAGATAAATCTACAGACAGAAACCACTCTCTGAGGTTGCATAAGCCTCGTTAGCCTGTCTTGCAGACAGGGAGGTCTGGAGAAATGAAGTGATTTGCCTGTGATTTGTCTGTGGCTGAGGCAGGGACTGGGTACTATGTTAAATTTGCGCTAACTGTCCGAGGTTAACTTTGTAATTCAAAGCTCTAATGGCTGTGGAAGGTGCCTATTGAAATAATAAAAACAAAGCAGTCTGACAAAATACAATCATGCCATGCAAAATCACACGGGCATCACTTTTGTCTGACCTGTGAAAGAGGCTCTTTAGCTGCCTCTCTCCTACTGAACAAATACAGAATTGGAGCAGGTTAATTGTAACAATCCCTGTAACTTATTCTGTTGTCACCTATGGAAAGGCAGAAAGTAACTTCTCTACTTTCATGCACTAAGAAAAAGCTCCAGAAAACACTTTTTGTTCCCTACCCGACTTAATCTTCATGTGGAGTACACTTTATGTTCTTCAGTGACTGATGAAGGGTAGGATGTATGTAGATAGTGGGCTTTTTGCTTGTTTTGTTCTTTTCTTTGTTTGTTTTTAATCAGGCATCTCAGGGGAGTTGCTAATGTTTAATAGGAACTAAGGAGCTTGCTTGACTTAAGAGTGTTGTATTCCAAATGCTGTATTTATGGACATTGACTATATGTATGAGACATCATATACTCCTGTACCACTTAGGTGCTCGTGTTACCATCACGGACAGGGCGGCAGCACTGGAGTTCCTGGAGTCAAATGTACAGGCTAACTTACCTTCTGAACTACGTCCGAGAGCTGTGGTGAAGGAACTGACCTGGGGAAAAGACCTGGGTAACTTCCCTCCAGGAGCATTTGACTTCATCCTGGGTGCAGACATCGTTTATCTGGAAGAAACTTTTGCAGAACTGCTTCAGACGCTGGAGCACCTGTGCTCAGAGCAAACCGTGATTCTTCTTTCCTGTCGTATCCGCTATGAACGGGATCACAAATTCTTAAAGATGCTGAGAGGCCGTTTCTCTGTATATGAGGTCCGCTATGATTCCAGTAAGGATGTTCATATCTACAAAGCACAGAGGGGCAGTCGCAAGGACGACTTTTGACTCCATGCTTTGTTAGTAAACCACTGATGCTGTTCAATCCTCCCCTCATTTCTACTCAATACACTTGTTCCTAAGCATATAATTGCAGTTGTGTTATTTCACTGGCTTCTTGTTCTGATGGTCTTGTCTGATAACAGCAAGGACAGTACTTCTGTTCTGCATATTGAGCCTCTGCTTCATTTCTCAGTAGAGTTGTATAGGGTCTTCCACTGACATTTTATCAAATGTAATTTTTGAAACTGATTTAAGTGGCAGAAATCTCCAGGCATCAAAAATGTCATCAAAAGATCTGTTGTTTAAAATCAGACCACACTTAATTTCTGTGGGAAACGTAGAAATACAGTGGGGTTTTTTTCCCCCTTATCACTTCCTTAACTCTAGAAAAGTAAAAGTGGATGAAATACAAGCTAGGACTCCAGCTCTAAATGCTTTAACTCTTCAGGCCTTCTGCATCTTAAAAGTTGTGGTAAAAGAAGCCACTTAAAGGGCAAAACCAACAAAGGCAGCTGCTATAAAGTTGTATTGCTGTCACTGCTGCATTGAAGAGGCGTAGGGAAACAAAGAACAAGATCTCTGTAGGGGGGTAGGTTGGAAATGAATATTGCAGAGTAAGCCAGCTTTGAAATTAGTGGTGTTTTTACCCAACTTGCAAGCATGGAGGTTATGCCTGCAGTACTGAAGTCGTGGTTCTTGGGTTGTCCCTAACAAGATAACTTTCCCTCGCACAGACCAAGGCTCCTTGGAGCAGATACACATGCACATGTGCCAGCAGGGAAAGTGAAACAAGAAGACTCAAACCGTTCTTTAAATATCAAATCAGTCCTTGACTCTCAAAAAGTACCGCTAAATAATGTTCTACTTTCTGCCTTTGTTTGTGGCTCACTCTGTCTCTGTGAGTTGTTATTTAGGAGAGGAGGGTGCTGCTGTAAAATCTTTGTAGCTGGGGGAGTACTTATTCTTGTAGTACTTGGGACTTTGGGGCAGCGTCTAGACTTTGGCATGCTTTCTGTGCACAGTGGTAGTTAGATGCTGTTCTAAGAAGTAGCTGATTTCATACCTTGAGCTTGTAAAAACACCTATGTGTGTTTATCCCACAAGATCCTATGTGAAAAATGCTGCAGCCTGAAGTCTGGCTCGCACCAGCAGCGGACTTCCTTCTCTTTCTAGTGGTGGAAAAATGAAACTGGTGAAAACAATGGCCTAACAGAAAACAGCTACACTTCTAAATGCAGGAATTCCTATAGTACTTTTTTTTTGGTAGATGTGGAACTTTTTTTTCTTTAAACTTAACTTACAAAGCCCCAGGTCAGGTTCAGGCTTTAAGCATGTGCATGTCTTTGGCACTAGCAACAGCAAACACCAACAGCTGCTTCGGGCTATGGACGTTAGGAGCTCTTTATCACTTCTGCTTCCATCAAACTTCCAAACTGGAAAAGATTGCAGAGGGTCTGTGGTCCAGAAGTGACGTGCAGACTGTAACCTGGAAATGACACATTTATCACTACAGCTCCCATGAATGAGGCCCAAAGGTCTTGTGCTTCATCCCTGACGTGTCTCTCACGTGTTTTCAGCTAAGTTCCGTGCTTGGCTCTGGACTTGGCCTGAGAGTTGCTGCTCTAAAACGCTTGCTTACAACAGTATCCTCAGAAGCCACATGGTGTCACTAAAACAGTACTTACGCAGCTGGCTGGGAATCTGCAGTCTGAAACTAGAGTTGAAATTCCTTTGAGGGAAGGAAGACAGCACCTTTTATTAAAAACAGAACATGATATGAGCTTTAATGTGCCAGACATGGCTTTTTCTGTCCTGTCAACTGGGTGAGCAATGGTTGAAAAAAATGACGAGCTCTCCCCACTCCCTCTCTGGCTCTGGTTTTCAGAGTGTGGCTGTAAGTTCTTACCACTCCTCTTCCTTTTCCTCCTCACTGGTGTTTCCTTGTCTCCGAGCTGTTTCCTTGTCTCCGAGCTCATCTGCGGTCACCGTACCTTAGGCTCCCCCCGGGCTGGAGCTGGCAGAAAGCCGCGTGCTGCTGCTTGGGCTGATGAGTGCGTGTGACTTGGTGTGTGGGGAAAGCCTGCTACCTGGCTGTGCTTGGCCCTCGCAAGAGGCTGCAGCTTGCAACACTGAGAGCCTTAGCAGCTTGCGTTGTTGCCATAGTAGGAACATGCTTTAAAAGCCCGCTTAAATAGCACAGAATAAAGCCCAGTGTAGTACAGAATAAAGCCTAGCGCAGCACCCTACACACTTTTAAGAAGGGGGCTTTGCTCCAGGCCTTGCTTTGAAGATAGCAAAAGTTTTGTACTTTTAAAACAAATCAGTTTAATTGCGTCTCTGTCTAATTGTTTAGCAGCTTTCAGTGTCTGTTTTCCCATTGCTGCTGTTACAGTCTGTAGCCTTCCTGCGAGAGCAGGCGTGTGCCGGAAGAGACCAGGCTTGGCTTCTTTTGCTGTGTTGCTGTTGCACAGAAGCTGTATGCAAACCCGAGGGAGGATGTTTGAAGGCTGAAGCAATGCTACTGCCCATAAGTAAATAGTTGTGGAGAAAAGCGTGAGGTGACACTGGCAGCTCAGGTGAGTGCCTTGCCCCTGACCTGCAGAGCTGTGCTCTTGGTGGCCCCTCCCCAGCTCAGCAAGTGGCACCCCCTCAAGGGGACACCTTCTCCTCTGACTGCTACAGGGGTGCGGGCACTCCTTTAGATTCAGGAGACTGGACCCAGGAATACTGCAGTTAGGCCACCACCACAAGCACATTAGTTCTGGTTGCTTTTTAAGCTAGAGTGTTTAGGGGCAGGCACCAACCATGAAACGGTAACTCAGCTGAAACCTACAGCCCGTTCCCACTGGGCAGTCCTAACACCCACCTGCGGCAGGCAGTGAGCAGTGCCTTCTGTTGTCCCAGGTTGGGCTTCGCAGCTTTTTTACATTCCCCTCACATTTCGCTTCAGGGAGATGTCGGGAGTGAACCACGCCAGACGTGCAGGACAGAAGTAGCAGAGGCGTAATTGCCCGGTGAGCGAGCACACAGAGAGCAGCCCTCCGCAACGACACCTGCAAACTCTGGTGACCTGACCAATTGGTCCAGGTGAGCTTCTGCTCTAGTATGAGATGATGCATGGTAGTGCTTCGGTGGCTGTTTGGCAATTACACTAACGCCCTGCCCCAGCGCTTTCTGTCACCCTGTTCACCCCAGCACCAGAGACGTCAGTGTGATTCTCCTTTGGGTGGTTCCATTCCACCGGTCCTGTTTTGTCACAGATGTGAACTCATCTGTAGGGAGGGTGTGTTTGGGCATGGGTCCCTGAGTGATGGGGCAATGCACAGTCTCTTGAGAAATAAAATACTCACCCTAGGGAGAGGATCCAAGTCACAGGGAAGTGACCAGATAAGACGTGAATATGCTGTGAGATTGTGAAACTATCCCTGAAACATGCCATTCTGCAAGGGAACAAACTTTTCTAAAATGGCATTGCAACTAACGTCATGTTTGACTAATATTAAGAAACGGAGTACAAAATTCAGCTCTCTATCTTATGGACTAAGAGCTTTAAGGTGCAGGAGTGTCAGAAAAATCAGGTTTACCAGCTGACCTACTGACTGCACAGGGATCTGTGTTACCTGATTCTTGTCGGTGCTAAATCCAAGCCAAACTGCATTTTTTTCTCGTGGACTAACCCCCGTTTGGAATTCTCCCTCATTACTGAGATGCAGATTTTTCTGAGCAAGCACGTGAATGGCATTATGAAAACGCTCAGTTGTGAAAACCACAAAATCCCAGCCATAATGAGCTGACCTTACTGCTTCCCCTTGATTTCACTGGAGGTGTGTTTACCTCAGTGCTGAATTTGTTCTCCTGGCTTTCATCCCGGTGTTTGGATCCAGCCTTGCAGATTACATAACTGGGTTGCGATCCTTGCCGTGTTTGCTGCCTTCTGTTCTGCTCTGTTATTAACATCAGTAGTACATGGTTTACAGGAATGCTTAAAAGTGGGAAAGACAGCATATTTAAACTGTGAAAGGGAAAAGTCTTTCACACATTATTAAACAACAGAACTAATTGCCACCAGAATGGATACTGGAAAGCAGGTTTAAAAGTATCAGAAGTGGAAGAGAAACTTTTTTTTTTCAGGACTTAACCTCTCACTAATCTAATTCATTTTAATTAAGATTAAAAAAGCCTTCCCTTATTCATATCTCATGAATACTTACAGCAGGCCACAGATCATGAGAGGACACTTAGTCTGCTTAAAATATGCCTTCTCCCATATTTCTATCTAGCTACCATTTGCCACTAAATTAGTGTAAATGGAACATCCTGCTCAAAAAAGAGACTTTATAGAGTTTTTTAAAGCATGTTTATGTGACTGCACATAAATGTTTGTGTAAAAAGGGAGTTATGACAGTTTATACCACAAAGGTTACAGTAAGAAAAAGCACTTCTTTATGACAATAATTCACAAATTCACAAGAATCACTTTAATATACAAAGCAATTACTACCATTCTGAAACACAAAGCAGCTAATATGTACATAGTGTTAATAAAATGCATTATAACCCAGTACAATTTTTTTTTTTTAAACACAGATAAAGCACAAAAAAATAAGTAAAAAAAAAAAAACACAACAGGGATGTTTCTAGATTTTTGGGGAAATGTAAATAAGAATTTATTTTCCCCCAATAATGGATTTTCATTTAGTCTTTTAACTTCCACAAGTATGTGGGAGTCGAGCTCAAATACCCTGTTCTGTGCTGACATGGTTTGGGTAAAGAATCAGAAATGCAGATGAGGTGAACTTACTCTTTCCAGCTCACATTACAAAGGGAGAATAATAACCCTCGCTCTGGAAGCTTCCCTGAAAAACGTTGTTCCAAAACAATTTCAAATTATAAATCCAGAGTAGAAACAACTCATTTTTTAAGTGAACAACCAATCTGTGGACAAGTCTGTGGAGGGGCTGGCTGCCAACTAGCACCTCTTGCCCTGTTCCCCATCCCATCCCTAGAAGTCCATATAAGCAGCACAGTTTCAAATCTCATACAAACTCGAAGTTCTAGAACTTTTTAAAATTAATGTTTTAATATAAATAAATGTCATTACACACACAAAAAAAATCGGAGTGGCACCTGGATGAAACACAACTTGTGGAGAGCATCCGAACATCCTTAGTTCTTAAGAGTGGCCATTTCCAGGTAACTAACTGGCTCAAGGCCTTCCTTCCCCGTGCTCTCACTCAGCTACCCCCTAATTTAGAGAAATACATAGCTGAGGCTGAGACCAAGTGAACTGACTGCTCCCAAGTTGTGAGTGCAGTAAGCGGTCAGCTTATGAAGTGAGCCAACCGTGGATCATTACAGCCTGTCCCCATCCCCTTCCCTGCCAGCACACAGCTCCTTAGGACAGCTGACTTCTCCTGCCTCTCGCTGGTGAAAGCGAGACCTGAACTCACCAGTCATACAGCAAGTCACAAACTGCGCTTGCAGTACCAGAGCGCAGACACATCACCGTCTTCAATTTGTGCTACGCAAACTAGCCCAAGCAAGTCTCTTTGTGGGCCAGAGCTTAAATACATTTAAAATTCACATTCCAAGGCAAAACACTTGAAATGCAAACCCTCTTTACCAACTGGATCTGGTCCCTTTTCCCCAAAGATGTACAGATTTAAGCCATATCCATCCACAGACCTGAACCTGTCACAAGCACACAGCAGATAGGATTTCAGCACCCTGTTTCTCTTCATCAGTCTGGCTCCTCCCAGACCAACTGAGCTTCATGATACATTCAGGTTTCTGCAAAATCAGTGTCTTTTACAGCTAGCAAATTCAAAAGCTCAGGGAAATGAGTTCCCAGGCACAGTACAGAGAACCATCAATGTACTGTGTGCTTTTAAAATCTGCTCACAGTGACAGATTTCAGGGTTATAGCTAAATTGTCATTGTTCCTGCAAAAGAAAGGTGGTTGTGCTTTTTTTTTATCTTTTAAAGCAGGGTGACACATTGTCAATGTACCTTTACTTCCTGGATTCAAAGAATCGGGAAGTCTTTTGATTTATTTTCTTGGAATGCAGCCTGTAAAATTTGCAGCCAAATCTCAAATTAAGAAAAGGGGAATAAAGTGGCTGAAAAATAGTTTAGCTTTCCTTCCAAATTAACCTCCCTTTCCCACTTGGGATCACTGAACTAGTTCTATTCTAAAAATAATTTCACATCCATCCTGTACATACTGCTCTGAGACACCACACACTTAATTCTTTCCAGTACTGCCAGTTCAGATCTCCTGCCATTTTGAAGTAATGCCTGCTGGACGCCAGGTGCTAATCAGCAAGTTAAATTTGCGGGGGAGTCAACTGCTGTGGGGAGAGGAGTGAATTGTCTGCAGGCAGCAGGATTACAACAATTGTGCCAGGGAGCTTCTCAAGCAAACCCAATTGCTCTTTTTTTTTTTTTTGTTCTGTGTTTTTTTTTTTTTTTTTTAAAAGTGCACATTTTAATTAAACATTTACAAAGAATATACTGTAGCAAAAATAAATACATGACCTTTTGGTTAGATCATTGGCAAATGTTACATCACTAACCAGCTTCAGGGTGAAAAAATGACAATAAAAACAGGGTCTTAGAAAAGCAATGAAATCCTCTATGAATTGTCATAGATTTGCAACCACTGATAATGAACTTGCTTTGACGGGGAGACTTGCCTCTACTTTAACCCACAAAAGCACTGTCTGTCTGTCATAAATTAAAAAAAATATAAAATAAAAAAGCAGAGGCCAGTTTTTGCTAACAGATGACTACTTGCAGTTGCAGTTTACTGGAAGCCCAGATTTAAAAAAACCTGTAGTACAAATTTAGATCAGAAACTATCAGGGCTGTTTTTCCTTATTAAATCTAACTTTTTTTTTTCCTGAGCCTCTTAATGATTCCAAACACCCCACCAATTTTCTGATCAAGCTACAAGTACCAGAGAAGACAGTGGTCTGCAACGCAAACGCCAACTACAGAAGAGCCAGAACCTGCAGGTGTCTGTACAGTCCTGATGAGCATCACAGGCTAAAATTGTGCTTTCAGATACAAGCAATGGTGCTGGCAACTACCTGATTCTGGTGAAATCGCTGCTTAAATAAAAATGCATCGCCACTACCCCAGGAGGAAAACAGAAGTCTTACCAGTGGTTCCTGCAGAAAATAACACCTTAACAACCTTTCCAATTGTTTTGCCTTTGATATATAGCTGCCAAAGAGAAAAAGCACAAAAGTGAATTATTCTGGGGGGTGGTGGTTGTTGTAAAACAACTGTTTACATAGTTTCAAAAATCTTCATCAATAAAAAACAAAAACAAACCTCACAAAAGCCATGAAAGATGAAATAAAATTCTTGAAAATGGATAACTGAGAAACAGCACAAAACAAATCAGTAATAAGCGCTAGAATAATGCAGCCCAGAACTACTGGGGCGGGAGGAAGCTTTCGCACACGCACACACATCCACACACACCCAGACACACACAGAAAAGTAAAAATTTTTTCTGACCTCCATATACTATAATACTCAGCATTCCTGACTTAAAAGCTCTCAGAGCTGTAGATTATATACTGTGTGTATATATATATATACATATATTATACATATGTATTTTCCAAGAATATCTAAATTAAAAGAGCACCTCTGACAATATCTTAACTGCCTGATCGGTGCTGTTGTTTTGCAAAATAATGACATTACAAAAATTATATTTCAAATCAATTCTTGTTTATTATGAACATAATGGATCTAGCCCTTTCTAACCCTCTCTTCAGGTAAAACAGGCTATCAGTTCTTGAAAACTCACAACCGTGAGATATAAAACTAACCCTCCCCCTTGCCAGCATAATTTCCATCCTACTTCCAAATGGCCTTAGTTTATAGAAGCTGATTACCCCAACCTCACTACTTGGTAAATAACATATGAATGGATTCCTGTGTCATATTCTTTCCCTTTCTGGGTCAATATGAATAGTAAAGCACGTATGGGTAACTCTAGCCAGCCCTGTACTTGGTCTAATACATTTTTTATTATTGTCATTTAAAATGTCCATTAAAGAAATTCAAGTCCCTAAATCCTCAGTGCAGCATAAATAAAAATAAAGATTTTTGCAGATCCCTATGTACTTTAAAATAACGTTCTTTTTCTTAGCAAAACGTTAGTTGCTAATGAGGTCCAGACTAGTAACACTACAGACTACTCACAGACCACGCACAGACAAACCAGTAACACAGTTCTCCTCTCACTGCCGCACAGATTGGCACCAACCCTGTACTAGAAGAACCCCGTGTGGGTACCCGTTTAGGCTCCCCGGTCCATTCAGCTCCCAGGTTTTGTGCCGAGTGACTCAGCAAGTGCTAGACAGTGCTCATTACCCACTAGGAACAGCTCTCAGATCACAGCTAGCCTCATTCAGGTTCACTGCAAAAACTCAAGTTTTTGCAAACAGATTGTTCTACAAAAGAAACAGCCTTAATGTAGCCGTGTACAGCTTTTTCTGTGTTTCTCGAAATTGGAGGAACCATTCCAGGTAACTGTGTGAGTTAGCCCATCGTCAGCTTCATGTTTTACAAGAATGACTCCTGCGTTATCAACATTTCTGCTTCAGCACTAGTTCTGAAAAACAGGTAACCGTTGTATGTATTTGTATTCTCTGACTTTAAGAATCAGACAATTTTTATAAAAGCATTGCTGAGAATTTAGGGTCGTCTTTAAATTTGCATTGCTAAACTAATAGATTCGTCTTCCATTAAATAAAAACATGAAAATCAATTCTCTCTGGCAGATAAAAATAGACCATTTATAAACCCCCTCAAAACTTGTGAAAATGAATTCTTTCATAATTCTGATACTTACGTTCTCTTCTTGAAACACAAACATAATTTGAAATCATTGATAACTCTAGATTTAACAATAACACTACAAGTTTAACCCTGCTCCTTTTAAAGTCTCTTGGAAACTGAATGCCCTCTCAAATGAGAAAACTAGAACTTTTAATACTGCTTAGCTGTTTGAGACTCAACTGCCCAGAGTCTTCCAGATGTTCTTCTTATAACGTCACATTGATTGTGTACAACCTTTTAGAAGCTCGTGTTTGAAATTTAGCTTAAAAACAGATAGAGTGAATGGGAAAAAATATTAGCTAATACTTCACTAGGCGAGGCATTAGTACAGACCAGAGTCTTATTCATATGTCTTATACATGAAAGTTTGACCATAAGCCCAAAGTAAACTTACTCCATCAAATGACCCAAGTTAATGTATCAAGAGACTGGCTTCAGAGGGCCAGTAAACAAACTGCACATGATTCTTTTTGACACATTCTTTTTGATGACTTCTTGACATTCCTTTTTGGTTCTTTTTGAGCATGATTCTTTTGAAGTCCTAATGAGTAGTACAGAGTTGTTTTTAAACATGAACTACCTTTTTAACAATGTAAATCTGGGAAAGATCACATTTCCTCAGTGCACACAAAAAAATTGATCTTGCAAACGTCTGAGGCATATGAGTAATTTTACTTACAGGAATAAATTACTCGGTAAATCTGACCCTTTACATGAAAAAATCCTCTGAATAAATTAAGAATTTAGCTAGCCTGGCCAGGTTCAAATAATTAATATTGCCCCTTGTGAAGCAGAAGTTGGAATATTTGTGTTTGAAGTCCTCTTCAATATTTGAGGTTGTCCTAGTAGTTGTCATACTGCAATTTAATTTATGCATGGAAGGCAGCCTCAAAGTTTGAAGAAGAATCTAGCAAACCAGGCTGATGTTTCCACTTCGTACAATAATTGCCATTACATATGATAGTGGTAGGGAAACAGAAATAACCTCATTGCTTGAGAGGACTTGGGACACAGACTATACTGTCATCAGCAAGTACGTATGTGGAACTGGCCGTGCTTCAACTGCTTAGTTGTTCTGCATACAAATAGGTAGTGCTTTCATGTGTTACCCCTGCTTACTACATGACTGTTTTCTAAACGTCACTATTGTACTTTTTTTGTTCTGAATTCCTCTCCCATCCCAATATCATTTCCCAACCAATATCCTATGAAGTTGGTGTTTGCTTTTTGTGCATTCAGAATGCTGAACACACTTGCACACATAAGCTTTGAGAAGCAACAACTGACCAGTGAAGCTCATTTCAATGCATTTGTTTCTGAGGTATGGAGAAGTTTTTACTAGTCCAGGAGGGCTTAACACAGATTACAAATCAAAACCCCTCCTGGGCTAGTTTGAAAAAGGTATGTTATCTCCACACCAAGAACGTGACTGTGAAGCGCCTTTCATTTGGCATGCTGCTTAGCTGTGTATTTTTATAGTTCATAATGAATATGTGAAACCAATTTGGCAACCATTGCTTCTTCATTGCACCATGGATGCTCCACATATGTGGCCCACAGTTCTCTGGACCAAGAGGCTGGGGTGGTTCTGTCTCTAAGGCAATGGAAAGAGCTCAGCACGAATTCTTGAAATCATTACAAAAGGACCCTCCCCGCAGTAAGTTCCCAAGTGACCACTGTTACTCCTTGAAGAGGATGGGGAGACGAGAAAGAAGCCTGTTCTTCTTCTTCACGCTGAGATTGATGATGAAAATAATCTTGTAGGGGGAGAAGAGGAGGCAAGTACTTGAACATTCACAGTTTGATGCAAAGCACAGATGAAGTATATCCTGTAGTTGCTTCAGGCAGTTTTGCGCATAGAAAAAAAGAAATGTTTAGAAAATAAAAAGTTTACTTTGTCTTTCTGGGTATACCCAGAACCAGTCTCTATCCCACCTGGACAAATGAAAACGGGAATCCAAAATTAATCTGATTTGTGGCAGTAAAGGTCCTTAAGTGCTTTCAACTCCTCAATCAGTGTCTTGTTTTGGTTTTCAAGCACAGCCACTCTATTTTCTAGACATTTCACATACTCCTTTTTCTTCCTGCGACATTCACGTGCTGCCTCTCTGCAAAGCAAAAAAGGCCATTCAAATCCAGAACTATTACTTGCAGACATGGGCTACTTAATTGTTCAGGTCAAACCTTTACTTAGTACTTCCATTTTTAGAATATGGAGGTATTATTAAGAAATGCAAGTTAGGAATAAACCTGAGTTCATAAAAATTGCTTCTCAGAAATCATACACACTCAAGATTCACAGATCATTTGAACACGCAGATCCCAGTAAGTCAGCACCAATAAAATTCTGCTTCTGTGAGAAAAGGATCCTATTCAATGACAAAATTCTGCTTGCAGGATTTACATTAGAACCTTTATGCTGAGTTGAATGCTGCTGCAGTAATTTCATAGATTTTATTATAATAAATAGATGAATAATAAAAAACATGGATAAGACCAATGTTCACCTATTAATCTCTTCATAGTCTTAACTTTTCCCTTTGCTGCAGTCCAGCCAAATACTAATGGTCAGGATGTTCAACCAGTGCAAAAAAAGTTATATTTAGAGCATTCAAGTATTTGCTCTCAAGCAATACTTTCATTTTATTAATAACATCTGCATCACTGCAATGAATGACTCAAATAAAAAAACCACAAAATAAACAGTCACTAGCAACCGTATCATCCCTTAGTCCTTGTCTGCTGTGCCAAGAACATGGCAGTGTTAATGTGCTAAGGCAGATCTCGAGACAGTCAAACTTTTAAGGCTTGCTTGTAAAGACTGAGATGCCTGTAGGTAACTTGGTAAAATACTAAGAACACCAATGAAAAATACCTGAAAGGTGTTACTGTGCTGCTGAGCATCCTGAAGGCAGTAGCACCAAGGCAGAAGCTATCCTGCACAGGCAGCAGTAATGGCACCAATATGCAAAGTAAGCACAAGGCTAAATGCTGCAGGTGGATGGGTGTCCAGGCAGAGGGCTTTCCTCCTGCAATGCATCTTGTCAGAGCAGAACACTGCACATATATGGAAACGTACATGCTTGCTTGCCCTGAACCTTCAGGTGCAAAGCAGAGCAGCTTCAAAAGAAGAGTGTCCCTTCATTGCAAATATTGCATAGATTGGTGACAGGGTCAATGTTCTGAGAAATGAGAGGACGAAATTGAACCTAGTTCTTCTACTTATTAGATAAATAGTAGTTGTAGTACTAGGTAAAAAAACAATGTCTGTTCCAGGACCTACCTGGTAAGAAGACTTTAAAAGTTATTTTTGAAATTCAGATCCACAGATGAGACAGGATGAAGAAAACCTAGTTCGTAAGCCCTGAAAGGACTCAGGTATCCATTCGTCCCTCCTACAATTTCACATGACTTGCAGAACTTTAGTGGGCCATGTGCAACATTTAGAATTTAAATAATTTTGGGCTGTTACTTGTGTCACCAAAAGATTAAGTACTACTGGATCAGGAAGTGCCTCCCAGTGCAAACTACTAACCTGTCTTCTTGGGTGACAACTTTTTCTTTCTTTTTGTGATTTTTGTGCCAGCTTGGGCTGCATATTAAGCCACCTCAAGTCTGTGTGCATTAGTTATTCATTATGGACAGCTAGAGTTATACTGAATTACAAGAGAGCTTTTAAAATGTAAAATTTACACAGAAAATTTGCACAATAATATCTATGAATATTTACGCTATAATCCTCCAATAAGTACCACCTCACCATCTGCCTCTCTATATCCCTTTCTCCTGCTTTGCTATGGAGCCCAGATTTGCGAATACCTATTAAGCAGGCAGGCTAAAAGCACCACATGCAACATGATACTGTTGCAAAAGCTGTCAATTTAACTCAAGTGGGGGTAATTCCCCATTGTTTTTCTTGGCTTTCCCAAACACAAAAGCTTTCTTTTACTGGAATAAGACTGCTGACTAAATAAGGGGATTCAGAATGCTAATTAAATTTTTCTCAAATGCAGAGCCTGAAAGGGTGACATCTACTATTCACTGATATCAGAAAAATATATAAAAAGGGGAGATGGGTGACATTCTGTACAAAAACCTTTTAAAAAAGTGAACTCTGCTGTTCAGCATTATTTACTTCATTAAAGCTCCTCAGACAAGCATTGGGTCTGCTCCTGTAACTTTCTGTTTTGTTCACAGCTTAGCAATCTACAGAAGATAAATGCACCTGTACAACATAACTGTTTTTTCAGACTGACAGATGAAGTAAACAGTGCTTTCACAGGGCTTCCCCTCCTCAGAGGGCAGGGAAGCACTGCTGTTTTCCCAGTGTCAGTGTAACATAGAAGCTCAAATCTGTGGATGGAGTTCAAGCTCGGTGTGATGGGTCAGCTCAGGCCCACGCCTTCCCTCTCCCACAGCAGTAGGCTGAAGGAGCATCATGCCCAGCTTCTCTCTGCTGCTCCCTTCCTTTGCTGCCTCCACCACGCTCACCTCAGTAGGCTTGGCTGTTCCTCCTCACACACTAAATCCTACCAGGTCAAGTCTCCTCTCTCTCTCTTTCAGCCCCTCTGCTGCCACTACTGGCTCCAGAGACATCAAAAGGAGTAGCTGCTCATTTAGCCTTTCCTTGAGTCTTTCTGCCTCCAGAGGATAAAACCCAAAAGGCAAGCAGCTAAAGAGAACAAATGAGACAATCAAGAAAGCACTCATGAAGAGTGCAGGTCGGCCAGAAGCAAGGAGGATGCATGTGGAAGGCTAAGGTAAAGAATCCAGGAAACTACATGAACGTATTAACTCAAAAAAAATCAGCTCACCTCAGTGTTTATAAGAACATATCTGCGGTCATACAAGTCTGTCACCAATGACTTTTCTCCTTACGGCAATAAACAAATTCACACACCTCACAGAATGAGTCTGACACCTTTACTTAAGGTTTCATAGTCACAATACATGGCATTAGCAGATGTGCTTCTTTGCTTTGCATCTTTAAATAGAGGCAAATTCTTCAGAAAGTATTTCAAAAAAATGACTAAGAAAGATCAGGATTCTTAGTGCTTAACACTCTAGTTCTATGCAGAGCTGACGGGGAAAAAAGTGTTCTAAATGTACATGCCTGTTCTTCATTAGACGCACTTCTCTCTTCCGTGCAGCCTCTTCTGCTGGCTGGGTTGGAAGTGCTGGAGAAGATGCCATGACTACGCCTGGTGCAATGGTGCTGGTAGGGGCGGTGCGAATCTGGTAGGTCTGCACATCTCCTGAGGCAGCTGAAAGACACAAGGGAGCATCATGTCGGTTTGGTGACAGTGCTGTTAAACGTAGTGCAAAGAGCACCAATGTCACCTAACCATGCGCTCTGGGCTACAGTACAGGAGCAATGACCATCATCCGGGTCATCATTGCTATCTCAGTCTTAGTTTATTAACGTATGCAAGGTTTTGGGCATTGCTGCTGAAGAAGTCTCCACTTGTGCTTGACAACTTGATTTGTCTTGCTGTACTGCTGTGCTTCTTTCTCCCTTAGCACATTTCTTTTTACTTCTCTGTTTTTTGGGCAATTTTAGCAGTTTTAAGAAGATGAAGGATGGCAAACTATTTCTAGCTCTGCTCCAAATGTCTATCTGCAAAAGGAGAAACTGCATGTGTAAGTATTTGGCACAGAAAACTGTGTGTAGAAATGTAGCAATTACTCCAACAAGAGAGAGACAGTGCAAGCTAGGCACTCGACTTCACTGATTCTCTAGAATGAACCAGGTCTTGGGTTTCTTTTCTTTGTTTATTGTAATCTAGGAGTGTGTTATATTTGCCTGAGCTTGTAAAAAAAATGATACCACCTAAAAATCACTTGTCCTTAAGAACACAAAAAACAGAATATCAATGCAACAATAGTATTTTTCTCAGCTATGTATTTTCACTGATGCCTGGAGACCTCTTCACTGGATAACTTCCAAATCACCTGCTTTACAATCATAAAAGCAGGGGTACATTTTTCTGTTATTTTTAATAAACTAATTTTTAATACCCCCCGATTTTTAATAAAACAACACATATATTTTAATACAATAAAAACCCCCAACTTATTCTATGATTCTAAGACTCAATAATTAAGTACTTGGTGACTAGTTACAAAAGCCACAATAGGAAGAAATTATGACTTGTAATTGAAAAGAAAGAAAAATTACTAATAAATTGAAGTGTCCTTATAGAAAGAAAGTATCAAACAACCTTCTTCCCTAACTTTAATGCTTCACTTATTTACTGTTGTTGCAGATGACTATCTGGGAGAACTCAGAACTCTGAAGTGGTACGAGATTTTGCAGAACATATGAAAAAACCCCATGTGGACAAAATGCAGGAAATACAGCATGGAAAACCAAAGATAAATATGTTGTTTTAAGAAGTAAACCCAAAATATCCACAATTTTATCAATCTGAAGGGAAATGCTCCAAGAAAATATGACAAATAGCTTTGTCCAGAATTTCCTTTAATCATTTTGGAGATTTATCTGTGCCAAAGCTGTTAATTCTGTTTCCTGACACATATGAAGGAGTTAGGTTGGCACCTTGTATCTGCATGGAGAAAATGTCATACAGAATGACTGTCTCTGAAGTTTCTCACCTTGTACAACAACTTGGTTGCTGGGTACAAGTATCTGTTGTCCATCTGTGGTCTGTGCATATTGTAAAATGGTGGTGCCAGGTTGGGTTGCAGCTGCATTGGTCATAGTCAATGTCTGGAGACCTTGTACTCCATCTGTGCCATTGTTAGACAACTGTATTGCTCCTCCTTGGGTAATAGCAACTGAAGACAAAAAAAATCGACACAACATTTAAGACACTAATTTACTCATTAACTTACAGTATTAAACCTAGATATGGAAGAATACTGGTCTGAGTTAAATCCCTTGAACCCTTATACACTCTCGAATCAGACAGATGGCTTTAATGTACATTGAAGAAATCATGCTTTGAAAGTAAGTTTTCAATTTTTTGTGAGACCCATTGTGCTGGTTTTGGTTGGGATAGAGTTAATTTTCTTCATAGTAGCTAGTATGGGCTATGCTTTGGATTTGTGCTGGACACAGTGTTGATAACACAGGGATGTTTTAGTTATTGCTGAGCAGTGCTTACACAGAGTCAAGGCCTTTGCTGCTGCTCACACCACCCCACCAGCAAGGAGGCTCGGGGTGCACAAGAAGCTGGGACACAGCCGAGACAGCTGACCCCAACTGACCAAAGGGCTATTCCACACCATATGATGTCATGCTCAGCATATAAAGCTGGGGGAAGGAGAAGGAAGGGGGGACATTTGGAGTGATGGCGTTTTGTCTTCCCAAATAACCGTTAGGCGTGATGGAGCCCTGCTTTCCTGGAGATGGCTGAATGCCTGCCTGCTGATGGGAAGTACTGAATGAATTCCTCATTTTGTCTTGCTTGCATGCATGACTTTTGCTTTACCTATTAAACTGTCTTTATCTCAACCCATGAGTTTTCTCACTTTTCCCTTTCCGATTCTCTCCCCCATCCCACTGGGGGGGAGTGAGTGAGCAGCTGTGTGGTGTTTAGCTGCCAGCTGGGGTTAAACCACAACAGTCCTTTTTTGGCACCCAACGTGGGGCTCGAAGGGTTCGAGATAACGACAGATTTGATTGGAATGTGCTAGATGGAATTTATAGCTGTTATTGCTGTTTAGCTATTAACTGGCAGGCTCCTGTGCTTGCCATGGGGCTTGCTTGCCTTACTGTATATTAGAGTCTAGCGCTCATTAGTGGCTGCCTTTTGCTTTCGCTGCTTGCTGTCCTGCTGTACTGCTCGTCGTCTTACTCTGCTGTGCCTGGGAACATTTTGATAACAGCAGTGGCCATGCGCCTGGGCGGGCAGGTGGCCAGGGCATCGCTGCTGTTTCTGTGCTGCTGTACTGGACAGACTGGAACTCCAGTGTCAACTTGAGTCGAAGGGCCTGTGACCTGTGGATGAGTCCACACGGGAGCAGGACACCCTGAAGCATCTGTGGCTGTGGATAAGCCCATGCCACAGCAGGTATGTCTTGAAGCATCTGTGGCCATGGTTATGTCTGTGCTGCAGCAGGTATACCTCGGAAGGGATTATGGACCAAGGATGATAAGTCCACACTGGAGAAGGCAGACCTCGAAGCATCTGGGGCTGTGGATGTAAGTCCATGCTGCAGCAGATACACCTTGCAGCATCAGTGACTGTGCACGAGGTCATGCTGGAGCACCTCAAACCATGTGGCCATGGATAAGCCCACAACAGAGCAGGTACACCCCTGGAGGAACTGCAGCCATGGGTAAGGCTATGTTGGAGCAGGTTTACTTCTGAAGAGCCTGTGGCTGTGGGCAGGGCCACGCTGGAGCAGGTATATCTCTGAAGGCATTGTGGCCCATGGAGAAGGCCATGCTGGAACAGGTGCACCTCAAAGCGACTGTGGCTGTGGATAAGTCTATGCTGCAGCAGGTACACCCCTGGAGAGACTGTGGCTCATGGATAAGGCTCCACTGGGAGCAGGTACTCCCCTAAGGGACCGCAGTCTGTGGATAAGTCCAAGCCAGAGCAGAGGCAAGGGGAGGAGTTCATTGCAATGTTAAACCTGATGGTCTGGTCCAAAGGGGCCAGGAGTGGAGATTCTGATGGAAATACCTTTAAATTGTTGTAACCCGGGATTTGAGTTGCATGTTATGGGAATTACAACAGCAGGAACCACCTGAACCAATGGAGGACAAGCCTTACAAGAAGCAGTGCAAGTGCAGCAGTGACCTGACCTGAGCTGGCTTTGGTGCCCAGTAGCCCCACACAACACACCATCTCTCCTGTCCTGAGTGACCACTGTAACAGATGGAGCCCAAAGTCATGGACTAAATGAACTCAATGGACATTTTGTGGACATTTTACAGACATTCCACAGGGATGGTCCATAGACTAAGGGAATGATATCTGTGTATTGTATCAAAGGATGAGAAAGGAGGTGGTGGTTAATGAGGATGCATTGGATAGTGTGGGACCTGAGCATGACATAAATGGTATGGAATAAGGGGTGGAGAATGTGCTGGTTGTGGCTGGAATAGAGTTAATTTTCTTCATCGTAGGTAGTATGGGGCTACGCTTTGGATTTGTGCTGGACACAGTGTTGATAACACAGGGATGTTTTAGTTATTGCTGAGCAGTGCTTACACAGAGTCAAGGCCTTTGCTGCTGCTCACACCACCCCACCAGCAAGCAGGCTCGGGGTGCACAAGAAGCTGGGACACAGCCGGGACAGCTGACCCCAACTGACCAAAGGGCTATTCCATACCATATGATGTCATGCTCAGCATATAAAGCTGGGGGAAGAAGAAGGAAGGGGGAGACGTTTGGAGTGATGGCGTTTTGTCTTCCCAAATAACCGTTAGGCGTGATGGAGCCCTGCTTTCCTGGAGATGGCTGAATGCCTGCCTGCTGATGTGAAGTACTGAGTGAATTCCTCATTTTGTCTTGCTTGCATGCATGACTTTTGCTTTACCTATTAAACTGTCTTTATCTCAATCCACGAGTTTTCTCACTTTTCCCTTTCTGATTCTCTCCCCCATCCCACTGGGGGGGAGTGAGCGAGCAGCTGTGTAGTGCTTAGTTGCTGGCTGGGGTTAAACCACAACACCCATATTTTTTGGGGGGCCAAAAACCACAGCCTAAACCGCAAATTAGATTCTCTGATAAAACAGCATCACACAGAGGAGCTACAATCCTCCCCCGGGGAATACTTTTTAATTTGTTAGTTAAGATTTTCTTCTTGGTTGATTTAGTTCTTTTCCTCGGTCCTTTCTTTTTTCTTCTCATCTGAAATTCCTCTCCTCTTCCATGCTTTATGCCCTTCAGTTTCCTCTGCTGCTATTGCTATCCATTTTGTGTTTCACTTTCTTCTTGCTTTGGCATTTTTTTTTCTTCTGACTGTATCCCCCCTTCTCTACAACTTCCTCAGAACCTTCCTAGCAGTGTTTTCATTCACAAAGGTCTATTTCCACACATTTTTTTTTTCCTTCAAGCATTCTTACTTTGTTGGTATTTTTCCTTTCTTTCCCTCAATCCTGTCATGCAGGTTTACTGAGACATCACCCCTCATTCATGATTCCACAGAATTTCACTGTGTTCCTATATATAGCCACACCAAAATCTCAAGCGTCTGCACAAGCAGTTATTTTATAGTAGGAAAGCAGAGTTAACCACATCAGTTTCAATAAAATTAAGTAAGTAGGGTATTAGGCAAAGTTGCTAAAGAGTAAACAGAAATACAAAATTTGTAAGAGATTTTAAAAGACGTAAACAAGTAGTTCTTTCTCTCTTTTGTATACTTAATACTGTGTTTGTGTGAGACAGGATGTGAATTCTAGCTTTACTGCTGTAGCCTCAATGCTTTAAGTCAAAGCACTGTTATCTATACTATCTAATGAATAAAGAAAACAAAGAAACATACATTTATTACATGTTTTAAATAAGGTTGCTGAAGTTCTTATTTTTTCAGGACTTTCTAAAAATGTACTTGCAGACTGCAATGTTTTTTCTATCAGTGAGGTTACAATTTTGTGAACCAGGATTAACAATCTGCCAGGAAAAAAAGAAACTTCTGAATTACTTCTTCTGGTTCCTGAAGTTAAAAAGTTTATATTAGCATTATGGTTAATTCATATTTTGCCTCAGGATGCATTAGCTGCACTAACTGGCAAGCAGTCCCAGAATGTTAATTGAACATTTCAAACACTTACAATAGGAATGTGTTTAAAAGGCATGGCTATCAAACAGTCAAATTCAAGTAATCTTATTTTCGCCTCCTGCTTTGTCCTAGTCCAAACAGTTATAGAAATAATAGTTCTTCATCTTCTCATCCCCACTTACTAGCACCACTGAGAAATTCAGACTACATACTGTACTGCCCACTGCTGGTTTGGTAAATGGGAGTTGGCACCGTAACAGTGGCGATGGCAGGTGCTGCTGTTTCCTCTTCAGACTTTTCTTCTTCGATCCTTGGCACTCCTGGGGCGTCTGAGGACAAGTCATTCAAAATTTTTCTGGCAAAGACAGTGTGTTGTAGAGATTTTAATAAAAATCGGAAAAAAAAAAAAGTCTATTTGATACATAATGCTGGAGAAAACTGAAAAGTGCAGTAAGCCAGCAAGGAAAATAGGGGTGCAGAATGAAAAACCCGCACTATCTTCAAACTCTTATTGGAGAGGATTGTTCAAAGTGCCATGCACAGATGGGCAAGGGAGCCAGCACAGAACAGCTGTGCTTATCAACACAAGACACAGGTGCTTCTCAACAGGTTCTTCTCAAACCAAGATACAGCTATCACAACCTTCCCTTTTTCTTAAAAACATGTTTCTTTCTCATCCATTTTTACTTGTTTCCTGCTTTTAGCCACATAAAGACTTGAAGAAAGCGAAAGTATGTAAAAACCTATCTCCTCACTTACATCAGGGGAACTGCTCTGTTTCGGAGACCGTAAAGGCCTCAGCCAGAGAGCTGAGTATAAAGGAATTAGCAGAAATGCTTGTAAAGAGCAACCGGTTTATAATCTAACACCTGCCTGGGAGACAATGACAAGCATTTGAGTGAAGTCACACAGTTGCATTTACATGTGCCCTGCCTGAGAAAGCTGTGAGATTAGCATGGATAGAGGAAAGAACAGTTTGTTTAATTACTTCCATGGGTTAATTATCCAAAGCTAAAACTGCTAAAACATCACGGCTACAGGTCCCACTGAACATGACTGTAAGACTGACCGTAGCAGTTACTGCAATTTGCATCATTTAGACCAAACACTGTCCCTCAGAGGACTGTCAAGCCCTTTTCACTACTGGCATATTCTATTATGTCACTGCAAAATGCTACTTAGGTAAAGGGCAATGTTTCTTGTAATCCTCCTCAGATGTTATCCTGTGGACTGTCACTAGAAGCGTGATGAAGCAAACACAGTTGTAGACCCCAAGCTCCAAGACAACAGTCATTTCTTAAATAAGCTTCGTAAGGCTTTGGGAGCCAGAACATCTGTATGGAGCTATTTGGGGAGAGCAGTCACTCTGCTAAGCAACTCGACAAACAGAGCTTTGCTGTTGCTGTTTTGACTCTGTGTGCATGCAGGAACCCCAGCATTGCACAAGCACTCCACTGTGCCAAGCACCACTTGGACAAACAAATTCCTGTCCGGAGAGTTTGCAATCTAGGTGTTAGACCAGAAAAACTAGTGGACAAAACAGATGAAAAAATACGGAGAGAGCAGGGAGGATGAGGAACAAAACCCAAGAAGCTCAAAATAGAAAAGAAGAAACTACAGCTCATCACTTTTTAAGCTCATGTCAGATATGATCTGGTGGTTAAAACCTACCTTTGCCATCATAAAAATGGATTTAAGATAGAAGGTAAGGTGGCAGCTTTACAAATATAGGAGCTATGAACTGACATGGGGAGCACATGATGTACTTCAGTAGCAGGATCAAGGTGGAGTTTCTGAGGAAGAGGTACAGCTCTTAAATTCTATGAACCTATCTGCACTTATCTTGTCTCTGGGGCCTGTTACAGCAGCTTGAATAATGCCAACTGGGAACTCACTAAACACAGCTGTAGTCTGGCTCAGGCTTTCTGACATGACCCCTATGCCGGCCCAGAGTCTGAGCTGCATATACAAGTTTTACAATTACAAAGTTTTGCCAAGTCACCAGGATCTGGTTTGAGGACAGAGGCTGTAGTGTGGCATCAGTGAGTGCAAAGGAGTCCATCTTAATGAGAAGTTAGCATGCATGAGTCCCCTCTTCTCAGTTTTGCTGCTTGTTTACTTAGCTCTGTTGTCTCACGATATACAGTCATTCTTCCATATATAGTAAAAGCAAGTGTCTCACTGCAGAAGCAGACTGCAAGGAAGTCTGTGGCAGCCTTGAAGTTAGCAACACTGCTCCTCACAAATAAAAATATTTTCCCAGATCTATTATGGCTAGGGATCTTCAGCAATGATTTTCACCATCTTCAGCAGAACAGCCTTGAAGGCTGCTGGAGAAGGCAGAAAATAATCTGCAAGTGCTAAAAAAAAAAAATGGGTGAGATATGCTCAGGCCTAGAGCCTAGCTTATATTTCTAAGGCTATGCTCATAAAGAAAAAAGGAGCATCTGAATTTTCTGAAGCAGCAGGAATCCACAGGTCACTTAAAACCTGCTGAACTCCAGAGCTGTTCCTTAATGCATGTTTTAAGAATGAAAAGTGAGACTTAGTACAGCCAGAAAAAGCTGTGCAAGGGCTTAATTAATAAAGTAACATATGACTAACACCATGTGAAAGAGCACCTCAGTTGGTCTTACCACAGAAGTATTTGCTATGACAACTAAAGACACTAGATGCCTATCACTACATTCAACTCATACCCTGACTTCTTAAACTATAAACACAACCAATTTTGCTCAAGCAGATATTCTCTCTGAGCCACAGAACACCACATGTTCATTGAAAGTCTCATGGGAGAAAGGAGTTAAGTTTGATTGCTACTAGCATTTCAATAACGAAAAACAGTAAGAGTTGATTTTTTGCAGACTACAGATCATACAGAAGCCACCTTCTTGCAAAGCTTCAGTGTATTTCACGTATTAAGTATCCATTACAGCTATCTCTAAGGCACCTAGCACAATGATACCTCAATGTTTCACAAATTTGGCAATTAGCTTATTCTCAGCTCATTTCTGTCTTAACTGACAGTAACAGCTGAGGTTTCTTCCTCCTCCTCCTCCTATTTGCTTATCTCTTTACATCCTATTCCATGGAAGGACATTGCAGAAGAGAGATTTCAGTTAAACGGTAAATCTAAAAACAATTATACAATCACACTGTTTGTCTCCCCACGTGAAGAACGCATCCATCAAGCAAAATGTTTCTGCTTTTAACCTCCATACCTGTAGGAAGGTCGTCTGGAAAGAATTTCTCTTCGTTTCTGTGAGTCTGTAACACTGTCTACTGATTCCTGTGAATCTTCACTTTCTGCTATAGTGGAGATCTGTAAATAAGAACAGCAATCAAACTTAACAAGACACTTTATTTGTGTCTTTATTTTAAGGAAACGTTGACGTCCTGTGAAAAACGCTACAATGCAAGTATTCTACAGTGTTTCTACCTAGGCAATGAACAGAAAGGGCAGGCTGTTTAGTAACAGATCCAGTGAAGAATGACCACAGCCTCTTATCTACCTGTGGGAATGTCCTTCATAATTTAAATACTCCAATAAGAAAATATAAACATTAATTCAATACACTTTTTGCTCTCTGTGACTCCTTGTTTCCATCCGTTTTAAAGAAACAAAGACAGATTTTCTATTAAAATTTAGGGAGAGAAAAACTAAAACCAAATTAAGATAGCAGAAAAGTTTGGAAACAAAGAGCAAAATACTGACGTTGAGAAACAACAATTTATAAATAATTGGGTAGATATGTTATAGAGAGACTGCCTTTTGGGGGGCGGGGAATTGTCAGGAAAATGTCATACATAGAAGATGCTAAAACATAATGCAGTGCTGCAATTCTGAACATCCATGCTAAAAAAAGACAAAGATTTTTGAAGAAAAGCTAAAATGTTTGTATCAATCGTATTTCAATAATTTTAAATTTGAAGTGTGCCAAAAATGTAAAAAACATCTCCAATAAATAAAAAGGGACTGTTTTCCAAAAAACTAGAGACATGTGACAAATATACAAAAGCTAACGATAGTAAATAGAGAAATGCCTGCGTGAGAAACATAGCTCACAGCCTGACATTTTATGCACTGTAGGGAAGATTCCTCTAAAGGCTCAAAAAGCTTGCTGGCGCCCAGATCTCAGAGTTATCAGATAGAGGGCCTGAATAGGTCCAAGGCTGACTGTGAACTACCGGGCTTTGAATATCGCAGCATTCCAAACAGGTTCTGGCTTTGCACTGAGCCAGGTGAATTCCACACATGGTTTCACTGTCCGTCTCTTATCTTCCACCCCTGGGCTAGTAACTTGTGCACTTATCTGAAAACTGCTCACCTCTGATAGATTAAAACTCTAAACTTTTGACTCCGATGGTAGAGGAGGGTAGAGCCTGCCAGAAACTGAGCACTAAAGCTGACAAGGAGTAAACAAAGATTATTATCAGAACGGCCTAGTTTTAAATTATGCATGTCTTATTTTTTAAAATGATACCCAGCTAAATATCTGTATCAAATAATCACGATGTCTACTACTTTTTAAAATTAAACTTTTTTTGAGCTCAGTGTACTAACAGCAAAGGAATTATGTACAGTCCTTGCCTGTGTAGCTGCTGTACGTCAAGCAATTTCTCTTTCTGTGTTCAGTAACACTGGGCTTAAAGTGGAAAAACAAAAAGTTACAGGTTTTAAAGATTTCAGGCTACTTGTATCCTGTGTCATCATATTGCATTATCTGTCTTGCTCTGCAGAAGAGAAAGCTTTACAATGCAAACAACATTCAACAGGCAAATTTTAAAACCATTTTTATGAGAGGACTGATAGGTTTATTTTAAGGACCATACAGACATCTGTTTTGTAAACCAATGCAAATATTTTCTAAGCAGCAAAGACTCGCATCCCAGAATATCAGCCTCATTAATGATTAAAGATTACATTATAAAAAAAAAATCCCTTTTGTTCACTTCAGAATAGTATGAACTCTTACTTAATAAAGATGTATGAAAATACAGTAGAGGGAAAAAGTAGAGTAATACGGTAAGAAAAAACATGAAGCTGTTAAACTTACCAACCAAATTCTAGAGGGAAATGAAACTCAGCAATGTTTGAAAGTGAAAAGTGGTTAAACCAGAACAGAAAAAAGTCACAGAGTAGCAAATACTGTACTGTTTTTGCCTTCAACATGCTCTTAAAGTTTATATAAGCAAAAACACAATCCAGGACACAAACACATTAGAAACCAGTGAACTGGCAGGACTATTCAAAAGGCCCAATTCACGTAAGAGGAATTTTCTTCAGTCAGTACCTGAACTGTCTGGACCTGTGGAGACTGAATAACTGACGGCTGGGCAGCCTGAATTACTCCATGCACTTGAACCGTCTGCCCATTGGGCAGCTGAACTAAGGTCACCGTGGGCGCAGAAGACGTTGCGTGAGCTGCTGGCATAGATACCTGCAAAGAAGAGACAGTGAGCATAAATTAGGTTATTGCGAAATCTTCTTATTTCACCACCAAGAACACTTCTTGGTGAAAGAATTATGTCTCTTCTAGACCCCAGTTAGATGACCCAAATGTTTCAGCGTAATATAAAACCCCCTGAACTGCCTAAGCCCAGCATCTGACCTACTTTACAAATTAATGTAATGCAGAATTTCTGCAGGCTCAAAACATCGCTTGTAAAACCACTGACAAGAACGAGAAAAACACAACTGTCTCTATTTTGAGGTAACCTAATAAAAACACATTATTACCTTTTGCTTATTTCAGTTAGATATCGCTAGGACTTGGGTGTACTCCCACAGACACTGCTGAGTCAAAGGCAGAAACATATGGGAGTGGAGCTATTTTTGTTCTCACTCAAGAAAATGCAAAGTGTTTGCCAGATGCAAGAAGTTAAAATTTTTAGGGAGTCATACCTTTCAGACTTTCTAGAGACTAAACCATATTGAGCAGTTGGCAAAGTCCATTTAAACAGAGAAAACTGCATGTGTATTCAGACAGAAAACCCATGGATTTGCTGTGGAAACAAACGGTGTGTAGGCAGTTATTGTGACTCAGTGTAACGGGTCAACACAAACTCTAGTCTTAAGAGTTATTTCTATGAGGAAAAATGGCCCACATTTTAAACCCTCAGTTCCTAAACACAACTTTGTTTCTCCAGCACAGACCTGTAGGCATAGAGGCTATGCCAACAGGGGTAGGCCAACGACTTCAGCAGGGTACGTTAGCACTGCGTGCGCAACCACGCGCGTCCTGCGCAGGGGCTCGGGCTGCGAGGACAGCGATACCCACACATCGCTGTTCACGTCGCGCGGGGAAGTCTCGCTCTGGCAGGTCACAAGAACTATTATGGGCGGCTGAAGGGCCACGCACCAAGGTGGCTTCGTGGCTGGGCAGATGCCCTGGTGCACATCCAGTACCCAGCGCACACGGCCCTTGGTTTGCGCCTGACTCGCACCATCGTAGCCCTCGGGGAAGGACTGCAGGCAAGCGTGAGCTGCTCTGGCAGACTTCAGCCAGGCCATGGGTCGCTGACTAGCCAGCCTTCTCCTAGACACCCAAGTTTGGAAAATTTAACAATCCTCCAGTGTTCAACAGCATTTTGAAGACATTCGATCCATGTAGCTACAATGAGAGAAGGGGCTGCAGTGCTGTCCTACCTAATCTCAAAGAGCTGCTATGTACTGAATGCAGAAGTAAATCCTCTGCTCTCCCCATGAACACGTGGTTCTCAAAAAGCTGCAGTAGCTGATCTCTGAATTTCCATAAACATCCGCCACTTACAAGGAAATCTTCCTTAACAACAAAACTAAGGGGAATTACATGTAGACCTCTCTCCTCCACAGCTGTCTCTCCCTAATCCACAAATCTATGTTTGCCATTACCTTCCTTTTTCATGAAAACGGCTGCAGCATTACATGGCAGTACTTAACTCACATCTGAGAGAAACTGGGGATGAGATTAACATGAGCACACTTTCCTCTGGCAAATTATATTCCTTTACCAAGCGACCTTTTTTAATAATGTATGTCTGACTAAACAGTCCTTGGCAATGACAGCAAGGCTGATCAACTGGAGGCCACTCTGCGGTTGGATTAAGCCAACAGCAGAGTGTAACTTCCGCAGATGTCTCTGACTCATACCTTGTGGAACTGGAACGAGTTTCCTTTTGACTCTGAAAACTACCCTGAACTCACTAAAAATGCAGCAATTAAACTAAGCTTACAAGAGGGGTGACCTTACAAGGGATAATGAAAGAATTAAATTGACATAATTAGTTATTTAGATTTGCCTAAGCCTCTGAAGGCACTCCCTAATGCCAAACACTGCCACTGCACATATTAAAAACATTGTAATAACGTAACGCTGATGTGAACAAGACAAGGAATGATGTTTAGAATGCTGTATCACCTCCACAAGGAATATAAAGCCTGGGAAAAAGCTAAGGTGCAAATAATACAGTGAATGACAACAGAGGAAGTTAGGAAAAATATAACATTTATTTGTGGTTCACATGGATTTTAACCACAGCTGTATAGCTTTTTCTTACTTGGAAAAAATTCTCATGGGGTAATTTTGCCCAAGTAAAGCTCATTCAACCCACTACATATCCGTAAGTTCAGCTACCTGGAGGTTAGTGTGTTAGCACACGAATTTAAAACATTCTTGCTTCTCTGGACTAAATCTTAATGCATACCAAGTGAGAAGCAGTTTACTGATTTTGCAAGAGAAATAAACTACTTCCACTCAGTTCACACTGAAGTGTTATTCACACCACCTACATCCTGTGCTTAAGTTAGACAGCGAGAAAACTGTCCAAAGAGGCAAGCTGGTGCAGGGCAGCTGGTGTCCTGTAAATTCACACTATAGCTTCACTGAACAAAATTACCCATTGCATTTCAACAGCTCTAATCCCTATACTACCACTTGAATGGAGGTGTACTATCTCTGGTTTACCAAAAGATGCAATGACTTTAAAAAGACATTAATCATTTATAAAATGATAAGTGATTTAACACATGTGCCACTTAAAAGACACTCAATTCCTCAAACTGCAAGATCTAAAAAATCTGTTTGTTCTTTGCAGACTACAAATAGTTTTAAAATGAAATGGTTACAGAAGAGAGCCGAACAGATTCTGTACTCATTTACACAATGGAGTTCCTTCTGCCAACCATCAGTGTATCCAAGAATGAAACCAGGTTCCAAAATTAGAGATGTAGCAGGGATCACATTTCTTGTCTCTCTAAAATAATTTGGGGCTAATAAATGATCTACTACCGTCTCTCTAAACAGCCAACGATTCTGTGAAATTCTGGAGACAACAGGATAACATGAACTGTCAAATGACAGGTTCGTCCACTCGATTATAATGTTTACAATATTAATCCTATCTGATAAGATGTTGTTATTTGCTGCATTATTTCTGTATTTTCAGTTTGTTTTCTTCAGAATTAAACTGACTACTACAGACAAGTTTCTAACAGAAAACATAACAGCAAAACAATCCAGTCAATATAAAAAAGACAGTAAATTACATGTTTTGAAAAAAATACCTTTCAGTGGTATGGTTGTGGTAAAGAACGCTAGAAATATTTTAATTCATTATTCTGTTAACTTTACACAGTTTACACGCATACAGTTCTTCAGAACTAACACAGCCTAGTGTGATGGGAAGTTAAAAATCTCTACTGCTTTAAAAACGTGAAGACAAATATTAAAGCAACTGTACATCGCACCTGTTTCAGAATCGTATCAATGGAACCTTCTCTCAGGCCCATGAGCAGACAACATCCCTCTTAAAAAAATTATCGAATAGGTAAAACTATTACACCGTATGATTTTATACCTGGGCTAACGTTGCAATCTGTGGTTGTGCCTGTACTGTCATCTGTTGGGTTTCTGCCTCTGTAACGGCTGCATCTCCACTCTGCTGGTTCTCTGCTCCAGATTCCATGGTCATTTAGTTACCTACAATCACAATATTTGTCGTAAGTCTGGGTTGGTATGCAAGTCCATTATTCTTGGTGGATCTGGCAGCAATCACTGCAGCTGAATTCCCATTACTACATATTATTTTCATTTGCTTATTAAAATGTTGCCAAACTATTAGCATTCAGGCAAAATTTTTTCATGCCAGGTGTCTGCCTCAGGTTGATTTTTCTGTGTGTAATGTTTCTGAAAAACAGGTCCAGTCTCCTCCAACGAGATCAGAAAAAATGCGTTTTGCTCATCTTAAAAAAATTGCTTGAGCAATTGCACTATGATGATCTAGTACCTCCGCAATTTGGAATAACGACCGGCAGCCTGTCAGGAAGGGCACTCCCTCGGTGCCAAGGTGACAAGATGCCCTGCCACAGCCCTCCCTCTCCCCTGCAACTGCAGTTTGCAGATAACCAATAGCAATTGCTTCTGTGGTGGGCACTTAGTTTTCAACCCTCTTCTCTGTGAACTAAATACGCAACATCTCCATGCAAATTCTGTCCACAACCAGACTATGTATGGCCCTACATCACAGCAACTTAGTCTTCTCTACTCGGTAGTTTTAAAGTCAGTATACATAATGATGGAAGCCATTTCTACTTGAACCTGACTGCAAATAAATATTTTCATATTTAGAGGTACATAGCAGTTTGTCATGACCTAAGTTTTGTATCGTATATAGCTCTTAATACACTTATATTTTTAAGCAATAACTGAGCAAGCCTAGATCACCAGAACACACAACTCTATAAAAAGAGGTTGCGTAACTTCCAAAACCATGCATGTAGGCAGAGTGCAATGAATGTTAAATTCTGCACTGATCTGTGAAAATTACTTTTCAGTTCTTTAAATGCTGATATGAAAATATTTAATATATAAAAAAGAACTTCGAAACACAATGAAATGCTCCCCATGGTGATATAGCAATACCACTGTATTAATACCAAATATTAAGAATGGGTATTACCTCCATAGCCACAGTACTAATTCTGCGTACCACCCTGTGCTGCCCAATCTACTTAGGCCTCTGGCGACCCTAAGACAGCACACCCCTCCTTCAGAGCTGGAGCAAAACAACGAGTAGAGCATCTCTGCTTTGGGAAAGGGCCTGGAGGCAGAGGATGCTCAGATCAGAAAAAAGGTGGAAAGAAGGAGAGATGCCCCTCTCCTTGCTCAACTTTACCGGCCCCCCTGAGGAAAAGACTTGGAAGTGTCAATACAGGTGGTGGTACCATGACCACATTCAAGACATTTCATTTTAAACACAAAGTCAGGGAAACTTCCATTTCAATGCAAACTATACTTCAATATTACAGGAAAGAGAATACTCTTTGGAGATGTGCTGCCTAAAGCAGTAGAGTCACACTTCAACCCCGAGTACAATATGAAATTTCTGTCTTACAGTAAACAATTGCTAATCAACAAAGACAAAGCAGCATTTCAAAGTAGTAGCTGCATCTCACATCAAAAGAAAGCAAGTCAATGTATATAAATCAAAATCTGTATATTTGGTCTTGAAAGTGACTGTTAAATGAGCTTTTGTGTTTGTGTGTGTGTGTCTGTGAACGCCCAAATGTTTAAGTACCGAATATTTAGTTCCAACATCAGTTTAGAAACTCTTAGGAAATGAAAAGAAGGAAAAGAATTAGGCCTGATTTTCCTTAAAAACAAACAATGAAAGAAAACTTACAAATTTTTGGAAAAAGCAAATTAAATTCTTCTAAGCACCTGGAATTTTGTTATGCCTCTCCCTGTTGCCATGATTTTTGTCCCACGTAAACCAGGTATTAGTCTGACAAATGCTCACAGATAAACAATACTCTACCTATATGTATATACTGGTAAACTGGCCATGAAAGAAATTAATTGTAAACGCACTGCACTTTAAGTAGTCTAGATGTTACAACTTTTATAAGAATTTCAGGAATAGCCTGTGTCCGTGCAAATATAAGAACCCCATTTTTTCCTATAGTACCACCTTCTCCATGTTGCATTTCATCTTCTAGAAAGCACAGAAGAAAACCCATGCACTATTACTATTTGTAATATATATTACCAAACAGTTCTTAAAGACTTCATTAATGACAACAGTTTAACTGGTTTTCTATCCCAACTTTAACACACAAGTTATATTTGAAGTCTTATTCCTCCATGTTATATACCCAATTTTTTTGGAGTATTCTGTGTTTTCAGAAGTGCAAACTACAAACCAGACTACTGTAGGTTTCCCTGTGATTTTTATAATTTTTAAGGAGGTATGTAGTTTTATCACTTTTTTGTGAGTATCAGCCAGTTTGTCCAATGTAAGCAAATCAACAACTTTCTCCCAATTCCTATGCATGTATCATGGTGCCCCCAGCCAAAAGACTGCCTCATTGGAACCATTTTCAGGAGCAGATCTTTTGCATCAGCAACATCTCCCAGCCAAGTATCTGAAAAGAACTTTAAAAAACAATTTCCCAGCTACAAGTTCAAGTATGCTGCAAAACTAATAATGCTTTTGTTTGCTGACAGAAATCGTGACCCTAGTATGGAGTCAATTGCTATAAAAATGGGATTAGAAATAGATGAAATGTGCAAGTGAGGAGTCTCTCGAATCAGGTATTTAGCAATGTTCACAAATGTAGATGTTGCCAAATTCCTGCTGATAAATGCAATGTTTTCCTAGGAAGAATGTCCAATCCTCTCATAAACTATTCAGCAAAGGACCTCTGGTTTTACAAGCTTGGTTTCTACACTTGCATCATCTTTTGCATATGTAATCAGCGAAAGCATTAACTGTTTGAGGTGCTCTCTCCTCTACAACACCAACATTTTGGAAATCAAATTCTTAACGTGACTTGCAAACACCTAAAAGGAACCTCCTTGTAACATGCAGTAAGCACCAAGTAATGCAGGAAGCTGCCTGCAAGATTTACATCTTGACACATGCAGTTTAAGTGAGTTTCCAACATGACCTGTAGTTTTTGGACAAGCTTTTAGTCTCATGTTATTTGCAGGTTCTAAGTACTCTTGAATTTGTTCAATTTACCTTGCGCTTATACATCACAACATCTGTATTCTAACATCTTCACTACCACCTTTTACAATGACTTGTGAGAAAAAGAAGGAACCAGATTTTTGAGCATCACGACATCACGTTCCAGATACACTGATTACTACATTGTTTCATGTTTGCTTCCACAGTACGGTATAATTAAGATTGCCAAGATATACAAGATCAGGCACCTAGAACATAAATACTTATTAAGTTGTGTGTATGGATAAGACCGTGATGGCTGAAATTGAAGTTGTCGATTCCTATTAGTCCTTGCAATTTACAAAGTAAGAGACGAAATGTTTGGTTTGAAACCAGAACCTCCCCACACATACAAATGAATGCCAATCCTTACACCTCCTTTTTAAGCTCTCCTATATCCCTAGTCTAGACAAGCTTTGCTGACCAGTACCCACGCCAGTGCCTTTCTGTTCTTGTGGGTGCTCAGGCCCACCCTGCCAGCCCATCCTTTTGCTCCTCCTGCCCCGTTTGCAGTGGCCCACTCCGCTCCCTGGCACTGATTTCCCTGGCGGCCACCACACTGGGACTTCTTGAATGGAGGCGGGGATCTGAAAGTGTCCTGGTGGGGAACAAGTGTCTGGGGCAGGGAAGGAATATGGGAGCAGAGGGAGCACATTTTCTTCTCATTCCTCTGTTTCCAGGCTACTTTCCGTCTTGTCAGGAGAGGACACGCACCCCCACTTTGAGAAAAAAATTAGTAATTGCTGTAGTTCATCTTGAACCAAGTATTCTAAATGAAACTAACTGAAAAAACAGTTAGCTATTAACAACCAGAGTTGGAAAACCAGAGTCTGCTTGCCTAAAACACCCCATCTATGAACTCTAAACACAGGTTAAGAAAGCTGATGAGATTACTTGGTTAGAGATGTTTTTACTCATGACTTTTGTGTAATACACAATTTTCTTTGTTAGTTCAAAAGAGCTAGTATTACACTTATTAACACTTTCTTAATAACATACTTACTAATGATCTGAAATTCCGGAGGTGAAGAGCCAAACAGCGAAACGTTCAGCTGACTCCCAGTAATTTGTTTTAGCCAAATCGGGACTGGGAGAAAGAAGTTCAGCAGAAGACAAGTAACTGTACTAGCTGAATTTACACCAGGACAGCAGAAGATGGATGCTAATAAACACAAACACTTGCAGAATGCAGGGGAAGCAACTATACACGCTGCAGAAAAATCCAAATAAACCTGTCTCGTTAGTTGCATAAACCTGGGAAAGGGGCCTGGGCACTGCAGATAGGTCACTTCAGATTTCTGCTTAACATGCGTCCATGACAAGAAAAGCTAAAGTGTTAGACTGCAACGGTAATAAGACACAGGGTAATCTTTAAAAATTATATTTGTATAGATAGACCCTATATATCAGCTGGATTACAGTGCAAAGGTTGGGAGCCTGTCTTAAAAATGGGTTCTGTGGCATTTGGGTGTTCAAAGAAAGCAAGCATTTGGGGCAATGAAAACCTGTTGTACGAAGAGACTGGATAGAATTTTATTATTTACCCCAGAAAGGAGGGAAATGCTTCAATTAGTAACAGGGTAAGTAAACTAGAAACATTCACTACCTGATTATAAGAACAGCGAAGCTGAAAGGTGGCAAATTTAGAAGTACAAAAATGAAAATATGAAAGTATCTATTAAAAAACACGAAAATTGATACTTCATGTACTGCACAAATAGAGCACTGATGCTGCTGACGATAAGCAATTTATCAGGATTCAAACAGGGATTAGACGTGCACATGGATAACAAGAATATTCAAGAATATCCAGAATTAGTGTGGTTATTTCATACCAAAAAAAGCGCAGAACTGAAAGGAAGATAAAACCTCATGAGTCAGGATTTAAATCATAGAATCATAGAATGCTTTGGGATGGAAAGGACCTTTAAAGGTCACCTAGCCCATCCCCCCTGCTATGGGCAGGGACATCTACAACTCGATCAGGTTGCTCAGAGCCCCATCCAGCCTGGCCTTGAATGTCTCCACGGATGGGGCATCTACCACCTCTCTGGGCAACGCATTCCAGTGTTTCACCACCCTCATCGTGAAAAATTTTTTCCTTGTATTGAGTCTAAATCCACCCTCCTTTAGTTTAAAACCATTACCCCTTGTCCTGTTGCAGCAGGCCTTGCTAAAAAGTCTGTCCCCATCTTTCTTGTAGGCCCCCTTTAAGTACTGAAAGGCTACAATAAGGTCTCCCTGCAGCCTTCTCTTCTCCAGGCTGTACAACCCCAGCTCTTTCAGCCTTTCCTCATAGGACAGGTGTTCCATCGCTCTGATCATTTTTGTGGCCCTAAATCAATCTTTAATCCTTAAAAATTCAAATAAAGATGTTCATGAGAGGGGAAGATTATGTCACATGTAATTCTTGCAGGTTCCAGTAGGCTTTTGAGGTACCTACTGATCTTCTGTATCTTAAAGACAGGACGCTGAACTAGGTGCACTACAGATAATGGTAACTCCTGTAATCTCTGTTATTTAAAGTGAGCATCAATGCTGTGTATTCAGAGCATGCGCAGAGTTACTGCCCTCCCACCTGCCTACAGAGCCAGGAAGATATAATTCTGTCTTCCCACAACTTTCATATAATCTTCTTCACTCTTTGGTACCCACCTATTGATATGTCTGTGGTCTCCCTGGTATACCTTGCTTTCTTACTTCTTTTTCTATCTCCTGTCCCAAATATCCTCATGAACTCCAGCATCTCTCCTGAACGTTAGGCTCTGCTCCTTGGTTTCTCCTTGCTCACGTGAGCCATAGAGCTTTCCTGCTCTGCAGACAAAGCTAGCTTTTTGTCTTCCAGGATGGACTGGAGAAAAAAGGTGGAGGTTCTTTCCCAAACACCACTAAATCCAAGAACCAAAATACCTCACTGTGGCTGTTACAGCAGATACAACTTTCCATTCACTTTTGTACGTGAAGAGCCTGAATGCCCCAAAGCTTTCTGTGCCTTTCGGTTATACCAGCTGGCACAATAAAACTTACCACGTCTCCCCGCAAGCCTTTCTTTTCTTTGTCTTCAGTAACACTGTGGTGACAATTCACTGTTATCAGTTAATGCTTACGCTGACAGTTATTGGCCGTACAATATAACTACACCTTGAGGCAACACAGTTTGCTTTACACCTCAGACATACTGTCACAGGCTGCTCACAAGAAAGCACAGCTTTACCAAGTGGCACGCTTTAAAGTCTCCTCCTCCTCCGCAGCTAGATGATGACTTCTGGTTTTATTTTATTAAAGTACAGACCCAGCGTTTGAAGAACAACATGACGGCCTGCAAAACCAGTGCAAAGCAGAGACCCAACAAACGTATGCCCATTTTGAGATGTTCACCCAGCCATCACCTGCAGAGGCCATCTCAACTGCCACATCAGGTTCCTGGTCCCGTTCCAGCCACCCAGCTGCTCATGGCAGCCAAGGCCCGGGGCAGCAAGGGGGCTGACGGAAGGGAAACGGAGGCAATGCCTGTTCCTCAAGCCCTGTATTCGGATTTATTCAAAGCCAGTAATCGTGCCAGTACAATTGTTCAGGAAGCAAATACGGCTCCACCATCCAAAGTTCCAGGAATTCGACTCACTCCATATTTACTCTATGTGTCTTTATAAAGCCACAGATCCACCATGAAAGCACTGAAAAGGTCATCAAACACTGCTCTCGTACGCTATTATTTGTTTTCACCTTTTCAGTGTAATTACCGAGGACATTCACATGAAATCTGTAAACATTTCCACTGTTACCTTGCAGCACGGCAGCCCTTTCAGCTGCGACTCAACAGCTGCTTTATGAACTCTGTTCAATAGCTGCCAGATGGAAAATGTTCAGAGAAAAATAATTTTATTTACAGCTAACACATGGGACTTCAAATAACCAGTAATAAATGCTCAACAGGACAAGACAGGCCCATAATTATCTCTCTCTGTCGCTAATGACTACAGTGGTTTGGCACAGGAACTGCAATTTACACCAGAGCTTCTCTGTCATCCCAAGCTGGCACTGCCCCTGCCGCTGCCCCCCGGGTGTTTGCTCCTGCCTGCCCTCTCCTCTGGGTGACAAGACTCTGCGCCATGCTATGAACACAACCTCTGTTTTCTGCTGCATCTTAAATCTCCCTTTTACCACTTTTCTGAACAGGTTCACCACATAGCCACTCGATGATGATGCCAGCTTCTGGGTCAGGGCAGTCAAGGGCCCAGTAAACCAAGTGGAAGTAAAAGAATAGCCTCAACAACCACCTCCACTGAAAATGCCAAAAATGAAGAAGTCTTCAGCAATCTGCCAGGCAAATCGAAGAATAAAAAGCTGGAAAAAGTTACTGAAGTTAAAATATTTGATCTCGAACTTCCAAGAAAAATTGAATCTCACTGTAAAGAGATCTTGCACAAAGTAGAATCAGACCATCAGCTGAACGCAATACCTGTGGTCCCGCTTCTGTCTACATCGATACGACACTCGGAGAAGTGTCTGAAAACTCTCTGCTGACTGAATACACGCTGTAACAGCCAATGCAAGAGAGGCAGACAATGTAGCACTTTCATACAGATCACAGAAGAAATGCAAGCAGGAGCCTCAATTATGCGTAACAAACTTTCCTGGATCATAACTTTTCCAACAAAACTTCCAGTGCAGTTGTAGATGCACTTCCAAAGTCAGTGAAAATTTCTCATACTTAACAGATTTAGATATGTAAATGATGAAAGCATTGGAAAAAATTACTTGCGTTGTATGCTCAATCTCCCTTTCACTAAAGAAAAACCAGTGGCAGATTTTAAAACAAGGGTGGAAGACCAAAAATCTAATCTCACAGCTACAGCAGCGAGCACCCAAATCAGCGATCACCTCTAGATTTTATTTTCTGTTAGCATAACACAAGAAAGCTGACATTTACCAGGCAGATGGTGAATCAGTATGCATAGGTAAGGTGTGTGAGTGAAAGTTGCTTAAACAATCTTCACTGCTGGATTCTCCTGATTTGACTCCACGCTCTTGGCATTGTACTAGTATCCAGTACTTGGGGAATGTACTTTGGGGGATGGACTAGATGACCTTTAAAGGTCCCTTCCATCCCAAAGCATTCTATGATTCTATGATCTAGCGTTTCCACCTTCAAGCTTTTTAAAAGAAAAAGAGACTCTGACAGCAATTAACTGCAATTTCTTTCTTTTGTCACAGATTCTATGAACAAACACAAGATCATCCAGTAAGCACGTGGACGCACATAATTTAATTCAAGTTTAATCTATACTGCCTTTTCTCGCTCAATACAGAATCACCAAGGGACCTAACTGAATTACCACCTTTCCCTTCAAGACTGTGAATTGGGCACAAAAAGTAATGGTGAACCTTCCTGCCTGGTTTAAAAAAAAAACAAACACATATTTTAATTCTACTGATTATATATATATATATATACACACACACTTTTTTTTTTTTAAAAAGCAAATCTTCCTATTTAAACTACAATACCTTATCTAATAGTTGGGATAGGTCTTATGTGAATTACACCAGTTCTGCAAAGAGCCCAGTAGAAGGTGGGGGGGAGAGACCAGACCAAGCATTTCCTAAGGCATTAACAATGAAAAGCAAACAAATGCCTCTCCACTGTCCTATCCCCTTCGCATTCAGAAATTCCCCCAAAATACTGTCAAACTTCACTTAGGCAAAACAAAATGTCGAAACAAATCCCAGAAAAGGTTATAAAGTCATTAGGTAACTAGTAGTAGTAGTAGTAGTAGTAGTAGTAGTATTGAAAACATAATCCATAAATATGTTCTATTTATAAATGCTCTGTCCTCACATTGAATCCACTTAAGGTATTAAAAGACTAATTCACATGCTTTATGTCCGTGATCCTTAACATGCAACAGAATTGTGATAACTGTTTACAAACATCGTTAGTGAATATGTGTAGAAAAAAACGAACAAACAAAAAAACCACCCCAAAAGATGTCTGCAAACTGAATTTTAGAGAAAATAGATTTTTAAGGATGTCCTGGGCAGTATATACAATCTATTCAAAGACTTCATGAGAATTTGCTTGTTTCTGAGAATTCAGCACATACTGTAGTTCTTACACATTTGTTACCCATACCATACTTATGCACTGCATTTACATACAAACTGACCGCACTTTACTACAGCTTACCATCTTTTCTCTGACATTATTTTTAGAACATAAAAAGCACCTAATTTTCAACCTATGCTGATTTCTTGTAGTTCCTATTAACCGTAGAAAGCAGCTTTCCTTTCACAAAAATGAAACCACCTGAAATTGTCAAAATAGAGGCCTCCATGTGTCTGCTGAAAGTACTGTGGCTCGCTTTGGGATGCGGAGCTGCTGGTTACTTAATAAAAATCATCACAACAATGTATCCAAACAGTATCACAGCACGCAGACATCTTTAACACAACATAAAATACGAGCATCGAATGTTTTTTTTTTATGGCAGCATCTGGGAGCTATCGCTCCCACTGAATACATCATGAACTCCAGGAACAAGCTCTTTGCAGTTGGTACAGGCCTTGCAAATTAATCATCGGCATAGCCACTCATGATGAGGTTTAATTTCTGGACCTAGTCAAATCCTCCTTTTATCTTTGACTGAAACAGCAGTGGGTGGAGAACTGAGGAATAAATGACTCCATGAGATCTGAGGCTGACCTCTCAGCACAACCGACTGCCATGACACGAAGCCAGCCACTTCTCATATTTCCACTTGTAACTTCGACGCTAAACTGTGAGCACACACTAGTCTGATGGCAGTGTTCAATAAAAAAAGGAAGGCACGCTTACATCTGTACTAAGACTAGGGAGGTACCTTTTTGCGTGCATGTGTGGCTCCAAAAGGCAGCCCCTGCGACGCTACGAGACGCTGCAGTTCCCTGACAGCGCTCGCTTCGGCGAACAGCAGGCACCTCGCACGGCAAGGTGGGGACGGCGCCTGCTCGGCCGCGGTGGAAACTTGCTGGAGGTGAACCAGCACCCATCTAAAAGCCATGGGGTGTATTAACGCAGCCTGAACCCAAGGAGTGTGAGTACAGCAGTGGGTACAATAAACTAACATCTCTGTTCTGCTACGGAGGCCCTGTGCCCAAGCTGGTACACCCTGCCTCTTAGTACGGGTTGTTAGCTTGGGTTCAGCGCCACGCTGCAGCAGCGACACGACCCCTGCGTAAGGAGGTAGGTTGTACCTGGCTGGCACAGCGAGCAATTTAGAAACAGTGCTCTGGAGCACCCAGCTATCTAGATATGCCCAATAAATAATATATCCTGCTGTGCTGGTCAACAAGCACAACATTTTGGGCCACCTCCTTTCATAGCAAACATTGGCATGTGAAGGTGTTCCAGCAGAAGAGCTAAGGCAGTCCAGAGTGACAGAAAGGAAAGCTAATTCTGCAAGCAGGCAGAGACCTTCTCCTTCCCCAGTGACAGGAAGAAAATGAGAGATGATGTTAGAAAAGAGGACTGTGTCCCTACCAACAATGAAAGGAGCATTTGGAGCAGAAAATGATGCCAAGTTAGCAAGGTTAAGATCCATCTAAGAAGGTGCATGTGTTCCTTTTTTGCACTGGGTAGACCTGTCAGGACTTAAGATTTCCACTTGACCTGCCAGAGTCATGCGTATGGATCATATTTGTTCTCCTCCATATGCATTTCTGTGCCTTGCGGCCTTTCACTGCCCCATCATTCATTCTGGCAGGGTAAGACCCACCTAAACGCTGCAGGAAATATGTGATGATGTTTTGACATGTTGTAAAGATCTTTGTCCACATGCCAAGTAACCTTTAAACATCCCAGGTCAGAGGAACCAGCTGGAGGAACTGGTGTAATCCCAAACCTGTGGCAGTGTGCAACTCTATAGGGAGAGACTCTATACATGTTTGTATTAAATCAATGGTTATCTCCGAGGTGGGGAAACTACTGAAACTTGTTCTCTGCAAACAACTAGAGTGATGACTGACTGCTCAACAGAGCTACTCTCCTAGAGAGAGTGAAGTAGGACTATGATGTTATTAAGACGAGGGTATTTAATAACAGTGACACCTGCACAGGCTTTGCTCTATGTATGTGGTACTGAGATTCGCATAGTCTCGATCACTGGGTCCATGACAAATGCTTAAGTGACCAAAGCTAAAGCGACTTTGAAATTATATAGAAGATCACTCAGCTCTCTTTTGGTGCTCAGAGCAGATCAGGAACAACTTATTAAAAAAATGAAAATAAACCCCAGAGCATTACGCAGACTTATATCAGTCTGGTTAACCTGAGTGCTCCAAGCCCAAAGGCCAAGAATACAACATATTGTAATCTGTACATATATATATATACACACACACACACATATATAGCAACCTGTAACAGAGAAAGGAATGACCTCCATACAGGTGTTTCCTTAACTGTAATAATTTAAATTACATACCAGGTATGATTTAATGGAAGCATATGCAGGAATGTGATAAAGACAGATAACCATATAAACATGTTTATTATTACCTGAAATCTTTCCATTCCAAAGTAATGATTCCAGAGTCTCTGATAATTTTACAGTGTGAAAATATTAACAGATATGTCACATTTATCAGAATAGCATACTGTAGGACTGGACTGAAGGTTCTTAGAGATTACACTGATTAAAGATGACATTCTAATGTAATATGAATGTAAATTTATATTCTGAAACTTAATCTTCTGGAAAGTCCCAGAAATTCAGGGGACTTTCCCATGAATAAAGTGTTTCCTTTCCCATCCTATAATGTGGGAGGGCAACTGTCAGTATTTGAAGTTCTTTGTTTGGTCTAAACCTTAAATTAGATATCGGAATTTCATCATCCATTTGTTTTGTACATGTAAAAATCAAAAAACAAAAAAAAAGCCTGAGGTTTGAATACTGTAGGTCACCTCAGCAAAATACTGCAGATTGAAAAGGGTCAGATGTTGGAATCCCAAAGTGATACAGATCACACTTGTTTTCACATCATTAGTCTGTTACAGAGAACTATCAAATCAGTTAAGAAATTCAGGGCAAGCATGGAGTTTTAGGTATTATCAGCAGCATAGTTAAATTGACAAGAGAATTTTAGGTAGAATTTGTGTCTGTGTTGAGATTTTGTCTGTTGGCAAGAAGGGACAGCTCCATTGCTCATGTTTCTAACCCACTTCTGAATGTCAGTGGCTAAAGGATTAATTCATTAAAAATGCCACTTCATATATTTACGCTGCAAGCTTTATAGGCATAAACTCTTAAAACAAACACTGCTCGTTCTGCTGATGCTTGGAACGTATGTGGTATTTCTAGAGTTCAACCCATAGTATAAGAGCATGAAGTTCTATAACTTGGTAAATATTGGAAAACCTTGGTTAAAAAAAACCACAACAGTTCTAATGAGTTCAGAAAGAAAACGCAACAAAATAGATATTTCATACCAAAGCTTTCACTGTTTTATTAACAGATTATTTTTAGAACTGGTCATCTGAAAGTAAGACAGACTGAGTTATTTATACAAAGCTGACAATTACCAGATATAAAGTCAAATGTCTGAAACAAATTAAAAATAACCTGTATCTGTACAAGCAACTTACTTTCTGTTATGATTTAATACCTTTGTTTCTTTCTTAACAGGCAGTATAGACTATTTTTTGCTTCAATGCTCTCAAGTAAGTGAAAACTTCAATTCTTTCTGCAGTTGGAGTTCTACAGCAGAGTATGCCCAGGTATGCACAAGAAAACCAGCACTTCCTTACAAACCTTGCCCTTGTCCAACTTCTGAATGCACCCTATTCACAAAATTTATTGCAACATTAAAACCGAAAGATTTGGGGCTTAAGCCACAGCTCAGACTTGGAAATATTTAAAATCCTAAAATTGCTCTGCCTTTACTAGTTATATTGACATCATTGTTGCTTGGTCAATTAGCACTGGTTTTGAAGCAATAGCAGAGACATGACCTTGCTTAATGTTCTGAAATTAAATCTATGACCCACCCTCTCCCTAAAAAAACGATGAAAACAAAACAGTGACCAAATTTTGTAGTAAAATAATTTTGACTAATATGGTTATCAACTGAGTGGATTCGGCTTTATTTTTCATGTATTTTTATATTTGCCTGGATGGTGCAGGAGAGCTTTTTAAATGAGAAAGATCTCTCATACACCTGCCAGGCAGATCCACTCTGCAAAAGTATCATCTTCAGAACAGAGAATAATTTATCTTGGTTCTCAAATACTTAGCTGGAGTTTAAGACCTGCGTTACTTGTGGGCAATACAGCTGTCTCCATGGAACAGAAATGTGACTTGCTGGTAATGCTGAAGGTCAGAACGATAACCCTGAGTAAGCAATGGGAGCCATCGATGAACCAGAAAGGGCCAGAATCAAAGAAACAGAATCCATGTTTTGCATCAGTGTGTTGCACACAAAAGAAAATCTCCATTTTGCTTTCTGCAACTACAATCTTACAAGCATTTCTGTTGGCAGCGCTGCCAGCTCAGGCTCTGCCTTCCTCCAGATTCTTTCTTATTTACACCTTTACAGCTGTCTGTGAGGCTGTGTAGTAAATGGGACTGGGCGACCAATCTGCACTACAGACAGACCAGAAAATGCAACTTATTTTTTATCCCGGACCAGTTCTCCAATCCAGCTCACGTCACTGCCTCACACACAGCCGTACTGGTGCTACTGGCACAGGAGCAGGAACAGGGACGGTGGAGCAGAGCCTACCCTGCTGCAGCCAGGCCTGCCAATGAAAGCAAAGTAGATCAAGTCATGGGTATAGGTGTCATGAGACTGCAGGAAGTCAGCAAAGATGCTGAAGAAAAGAAAACATCTATATTCTGTAATTTGATTATTATTGTTTTACTGATGACCCTGCTTAAGAGTGGGAAGCTGAGAAGAGGATGATTACTTTTTATATAGTCAACACTAGCTTTCTGAGGATTGGGCAGAGATGCATTTTCCAAACAGCCACATCGCTGACAAAGCAGTTGTTTGCAGCAGGTAACATACTTCTTCCTCTACCCAGCCCAGGATAATGTGCACTGGTTAGACGCTCCACGTCAACCTTACGCTACAACTTTCATGCTAGTAGTTTCAGCCACAATTATTATTTTAAAATCAGGAAGACAGGCCAAAGCATCTATCAGTTTGTAGTAACAGTGAAACTACAGCGAGCTCAGCACCTAGGTGCCTTGGCCAACTGATAGGATTTAAACCAAGGTGTTGGACCTGGACCCCTTCTGGAGCTTCATCTTTCAGCTAGGGCTTGGTTAAAGAAATGTTGTATCTCCCCATGTGACTGGGCTCCTCATAAAGAAAGGGACCTAAGAGTTACACTGATCCAACCTCTTCAGAAGACTGAAACCTGCCTCTGATGAGGAGAAGCTAGTTCAACCACAGAGGTGTCACCAGGCTTTCAAAACAGGGAACCTTTCCTCTTGTTTTTTTATTTTTCCCCTCCAACTGAGACACTTACTGTGTTCGACCTTTCCTAGCCGCAAAGACAAACTGACGTGGCTTTGATCACCGTGGACAGAGCCTGACTCTTCCTTCTTTAACTCCGAATCACGGATGTATTGCAGTTCCCCGAGATGAGTGTGCTGACCCAGCTCTCTGCCGCTCAAGGGACAAAGCTGTGCCCCCCTCCATCCTTTCCCTACAGTCTCCCTGCGAATTTGCACCCGTGTTGGTGCTAACACCATCTCAATCACCGATTCAGCTCACTCACGCAGAAGAAAACTAACCTGACAAAAAAGCACGGTTTTCTCCTGGGTTAGTGATTTGAACTGGCTCATTAGATTTTACATACAATCAACACTACAGCCAACATAAGGTATGGGTGAACACCACACAGCCAGAACAGGAGAGAAGGAAGGAGCAAGGTGTCTGTCTCTTGACAGCCACACACAGTTGTATCAGCTCAGATGGAACCACAGCAACAGACTTCTTCTCTTGGTATTATGCTGTGGCATTAGTACACACTGCCCTTTTTCACATCTTCCCTCCCTTGGTATCTCCCAGAATTTTCCTATCAGCACAAAAGAGAAAAATTTGGATGAGTTTCCTGAAGAGGGGCAGGGGTCCTACTTCAATAGTAATGCCCTAGGCTTTTTTCCAAGAGAAAGCTCTCTACAAGCTACAAAGGCATAAATTCACAAACCCTGCTCATATTGCATGTCACTTGGAGGAGTGGACAGGCACCAGCAGAGTTTGAGGCCGGGCCAGCTACACAGAGCCAGAGGAAGAGTCATCAGAAAAAGGCAAGAAAATAATGCTTCCCATCCATTATTCCATGGGGTATAAAAGATAAGCTAGATGAGAAGAAATTTTACATTCAAGTCCTAGGAAAGGTGCAAGGGGAAGCAAAATCCAATTGGTATTTGAATAGCAGTAGAGAACGAGAGAAGATTTAGGGTAGCATCTATCAGAAAAATGCATGTAATATTGGAGCCAAAACGTCACAGGAGGTTGTAGAGTTGCTGGAGAGATGATTCAGAAGACTGCAGCACAGAGCTGCAGAGAACACTGATGGGAGGTTAGAAGTTAGAACAAAGCATGTGAGAACAGGACTGAGAAAGTGAACATAGTAGTTGTTAAAAAAACCACACACAAAAGGTGTTTAAGTCAAGTAAATAAGTGGCACAACAAACAGTATGTATAGATGATATTAAAGTTTGGGAACACCTGCTGCTCATGTTCATTTGCTCATATTTAAGCACATGTAAAAACGTAAACTTAGCTAAATAATCCAGCGCTGCAGCAAGAACCACAACAGGATCTATGCCATCCAGCTTAGTTATAAACACAGCAATAATTTAAAAATTTTTATGTAGGCTGCATTTTCTCATTTAGCAGCACTGCTGTTCGAGCTGCCCTTATCTTCCTGCTTATTCCAGCCCCATCCCTTCCCCTGATTATGCTGATATGGCTACTGTGCAGCCATGCAGCAACCAGAGGAGGGAATGATCCAGGTGAAAAATAATCAGGCTCTCCAACCCCTCACCCTGCTGGATCATTCCCCCAGTCAGGTCTACCATGCAGTAGCCCAAACATTTGTGCCAGTGCAATGGAGAAGACATGAACAAATCACCAGACATGGAGGTTGCTTCAGCCAATGTTACTGTCAAAAAAAGTATGTGGAACCACGGTTTCAGTCCGTCAGGAAGTAGATAAACTTCAGAAATTCCTGGATTTCTCAGGCCACCATTTCTTTTTTTTTTCCAGTCCGGTCAAGAAAAGAACATGTTCTTTTCTTAGTTTAGAAAGCTATCTGAAAAAGTTTCTGCCAGAAGAGGAAAAAACAACACAGCTTTAAAGTTCTTCCAACTGCAGGGAAAAAAGTTTGGCTGATAACCTCATTGACCAAACAAGCTATCGCTGGAACAACACTTAGAGGATCAGAGACTTTTACACGTTGCTTGAACTCTCCCCTCCAGAAAGTGTGAAAACATCAAGGGTAGACATTTTTGTATCAGTTTCCTGCATGAAGGTAACTTCAAAATAGTTCATTATAAGGCTTCCTGCAGCTTTGTCTAAACTAGCTAGTGTTGTCTTGTCTCAGACACCAATTGAAAAGTAATGAAATCCAGAACAGCAATTGGCAGGACTCTCCTATCTTTGGAACTATTTTTCCATCTTTCACCTAATGGGCTTGATTTATGACAAACATCAAATCTCACAATACTCTCAGGAGAAAAACAGGTATGATTATTATATCTTAAGCAGTAAAAGAAACCCTGTACCTATGCACTTCGCTCAAAACCATTGAGAGCACCTAACAAGCATCGGTGCTGCTTTAAACTTGTATGTATGCATATATGTTTTACATAGATATAAAACATATACACGCATCCAAACAGGAACACACCTCCTCCAAATTCTTTACCCTCTCCCCTTTAAGTGGCTCTTCCACCACCTACAGTTTTCTATTCTCTCCACTTTGCACAGGATGCTCTAAATCCAGCACTGCCAGAAAAAAACAGCAGCAGCATGAAATGAGAAAATCCTTGTCTGTTTTCAGATGCTTTTTTACCTAGAAGACCAACTAGACCCAGGCACATCTTCATCTCCTGCACAGCTGACAAGGCTGTTTTAGAAACATGGAAAAATGGAAGGTATCATGTTCGTTCTCACTCACCTTTTCAATTGCGCTACAAACAAGTCATCTAAAAGTTTTGAAGAATAAAATAGGTATCAATGTACTGGGAGACGTACAAGGATTGTTAACGGAAGATTGCTCAGGTCTTTATCATCACCATGAAATATGACCACACAGACTGCAGATGAGGCAATCGAATTTTTGATTCAGAGAAAAATCACTGCCCTGTCATGAAACTTTAACTGTATGCAGGCAGGGCACCAGAGAGCTCAAACCAAATTCAGTAGGGTTGTTTCTGTAGATGAGGATAGCTGTCACGTCCCCTGAAACTAACTTTAGATTACAGGCAGAAAGCTAGCATGGCCTTCTCACTGCACAAAAGCCTTGAGAAGTGCAGCATGAGTAACTGATCTCCACTTGCTTCCAGAGATCCAAAAATAGAGGTGAAGTGTGAATATCCCATTTGTTTCACAAGGGTGTCAACAGAGATCCCTAGTCAGGGCCTTGTCTACTATCAAAATATGCACCTTGAGAGCTGTAGCTGCGCTCAGGCAAGAAGAGGCTGTTTGCTTCTTACTGCAGCAGAACAGCTACTTTCCAGAATAAGATCAGCTACTACAGAATATTTTATATTTGACATCAGTACCAGCAATAGCCACACTGGTGCAGGCTTCCAGGAAACAGGCAGACTGATGACTTGACAGTCTAAATGAGATGCTTCTAAATTTTCTTTATGAACAGACCCCTCTCCCCTTTCAGACCTTTGGGTTTGGTTTTTTTTTTTTTTCTTTTTTTCCACCCAGGGTAGCAGACACCTTTATCACCAAAAGTATGGGAGAAAAAAAAAAATATAGAGCGATCAGATGCGGACCATTTATTGCAGATCCAGACACAAAGCTGAGAGTACTAATCTAAACACTGGTGTCCTATCAATGAAATTAAAGCATTAAAAATTATTACACTCTTCTTTCCTACATGCAAATATTTCATTTTAGGTCACCTGTAAGTGATGTTTAGCAAATACACAACCACCTCTCTGCTCCCTTTTCTCTCTGATCTGTGAGGATACAAAGCTGGTAAGGAAATGCAGAGATCTGTGTTAGAAAATATGGATCTGAGAGTCTTCCACTCTATTATGAAATAGAACAAAATAAAATGTTGTGTTTCTAAAGCTACAAAAAACAAGCAAGGATTTACTGCCACATTTTTGTATTTGAAATGAAGTGCATATTCCATCAAACCAAGAATGAATGAAATACACCAACCACTACACTCTTTAATCACTATCAACAGCTACATTGCTTACTGAAGTCCTCGGATGTCTATTTATCAATTACAACTTTAGAAACCCCTCTTCGCATGCTGGTATTATTCAGAGTGAAGTGATGTAGAGCACCTTCGGCCTTCATTTCAAAAGAAGTGGTGGAAGCGACAGAAAACAGAAATTCACATACAAGGAATGACAGGCCTATCTACACATGTGAATCACAAATACCCAACTTGAATAAAAACTTATTTCAGTGACTTCACATTTTACTTTAAAAATCCACATTTGTTGATACAGGGAAAGGAAGCAAGTGTAGTCTCAAAATTCCTGTATTTTGAAATACAGTGTTTGGTGGTCACAATGGGACTGAACAGAGATATCTGATACTCCTAAAAAAGTCTCTAGTCCTTTATTTAAGAAATAGGAAACTTGTTTCTAACCCCAGGAAAAAAAAAAAATCATGACAGGTGTTATTCCAGAAGCAGATTATGTGCAGGCATTTCAATATTTAAGATGGAGAAGAAAACAAGAAAAGATTTTTAAAAATGTTTTTGGGAAGAAGTCATATGACCTATAAAAATTTTTTATCCTTGTATACATTTGAGAGGTGTAACAATCTTTGGTTAAACGAAGTTTTTTTAAGAAGACTGCCACATCGTTTTTACTCATTGCTGTACACAAAAATGCAGATATCCAGGTTTTGAAAATAGAAATAAAGTCAAATTAATGTCTTCAATAACGTCTAGGCGACAAAACGGGAAAAAGCCCCGCAGCTGCAGCAAGGCAAGTGTAAGGTGTTTCCACAGTTGAGTGGACATTTCTATTACGGCAGGGATAGAGGTCAAATCCTGCTCACCGTGCAGCACCCACGAGCCTGCGGAAAACTGGCAAAAGCAAATCCCAAACCGAGACTTACCAGCCAGGGCCAGGCTCAAGTTCGCTTTGGGTTAAAAATACTAGCGGGAAAGAAGGCAGGCAGCGAAAGGGGACCGCGCCGCTGTTAGGCGGCCTGCGCACCGGGCTGGCGGCTCTTCCCTCCGGTGCTCCCCCGGAGCGCGGCGTTGGGTGGCCCAGCGCCGTTACCCCCTCACGGCCGCCGGGAGACGGCCGTGCCCCGCGCTGCAAATAAAAGCAAACCACCAGACCAAGCGCTGGCCCGAGCTTCTCCGCACAGATTTTATTAAAAACTTCTCGTTACAGAGCCTAGGAGCGCCCCACGTACTCGCTTCCAGCACGGCAAGAGTTTGTTTATTTATTTATACAGCGCACTCGGGTCACCGGGGAAGTGAAACTCTCCGGGCGCGGAGCGGCGGGCGCCGGGGCGGCCCCGCAGGAGGGCTGCCCGCCCGCCCGCCCCGCCGCCACGGCCGGCCCCGCGTCCCCGGAGCCCGGCGGGGCCGCGCCGGCCGGGAGGCCGCGCCCGGGGCCGCCGCCGGCCGAGGCGGGCAGCGCCGGGGGGAGGAAGAGGGATGGCGGCGGGGAGGCAGGCTGAGGCGCAGACGGAGGGGCGGCGCGGGGAGGGGGCGCCCCGCCGCCGAGGGGGCGCGGGTGGGTGCGCGGCCGCCCCCCGCCGCCGCCGCCGCCGCCGCTCCCCCCTCGTCGTCTTCCTCCGCCGCCTCCTCCTGGGGCCGGGGGGCGCGATCCCCCTTCCCCGCCGCGGTGAGCGCCGCCGCTGGCTGCCGCCAGAGTCGCCGCCGCCGCCGCCCGGCCGTGGCGGCCGCCGCCGCCGCCGGGGCCGGCTCCCATCCGCCATTATCCTTTGTTCGCGGCGCGGCGGCGGCGGGGATGTTGCAGGGCTCGGCTCCATCTTTAAAGCGGGCGCCCCTCCCGCGGGCGGTGCACGGCCGGGCCCCCGCGTCCTGCCGCCCGGCGGCTCCCCTGGTCCCCGCCGGGCTCCATTTCCTTCCCTCCCCCCCGCCCCTGTTTGCTGGGCGCCTTCCTCCTCTTACCGGTTACCAGGCTGCTCCGTCACTGCTTTCGTTCGCGCCTAGGATCTCGCCGCAGTTTTATTCTCTCCCCCACGTAACACACCGCGTCAAACTACACCTCCGCCGCGTCACTCACACACACACAGGCGCTCCCAGCCCGGCGACAGGCAGGCAGCGGCCGACTGAGGAGCGCCAGCCAGGGAGCAAGCGCCGAGCGCGCCGCGGCCCGCACGGAAAACGCCGAGCGCTCACGGAAAAGGCCGAGCGCCCGGCAGGCGGCGGGAACGGCCGAGCGCGCCGCCGGCCCCCGCGGAAAGAGCCGAGCGACCGCGGAAACGAACGAAGCGCCCCGGAGGGGAGGCGGAAAGAGCCGAGCGGCCGCGGGAAGGCGCGAACGGCGCTTCCGCCCGGGGCGGCCCGCGCGACAGCGCCCAGCGGGGCTGCCGGGGGGCGCGCGCACCCCTTACCCCCCCGCGCGGGCGCGCGAGCGGGGCCGAGGGGGCCGGAGAGCGGCGAGCGCTGGCGGAAAGGGGCGAGCCGCCCCGCGGGCTGGTGGCCCAGCGCCGCCCCGGCAGACCCCGCGGAGGGCGCCGGGCCCCCGAGCGCAGCGGGCACGTCCCCAGGCACAGGCTGGCGCCCCGGCCGGCCTGCCGCCCCCCGGGTGCCGCGCTGCCAGGGCAGCCGCCCAGAGCCCCTTCCTCGGACCCCGATTCTCGCCCCGAGGCCCAGCCGCCCCGTGTCTTCGCAGGCACAACGTGGCGGGCGAGGTGCCGTGGCGAGGCCGTGCTGCCCCTCCTTGACGCCTCCCGGCTGCCTGCGTCCCCGCCGTCCCCTCCCTGTGTGGTGAAGCGCTCATGTCCTTCTGGTCGCTCCTCTAAACCTTCCTCTGCCGCCTGGTTTTTGCTCCAGGCTGCAACTCCCATCCTGCTCCCTGCCCTCTCTGGCCCTGCGGCCAGCCCTGGCAGCCCAAAACCAGGAGCAGGGTGACTGCTGCTCCACCGTGACACGCGTGTCCCTGTGAAATCCCCCAGCCCTGAGCAACCGGCCTCCACCGGCGCTGGAGGGACAAACCTGTTTCGGCAGAGGTGCGGACACCAGGCACCGAAGCTGTCAAATGGCAATTTTCGGAGGAGCTGCGGCCGAGGCAGCAGTTTGCACCCCTGGCACCAGCCCCGTGCTTCGGCACCTCTCATGAGGGACAGACATTGTCACGACAGGGCAGGGGATGAGACACGGGCTTGCATCCTGTCGGAGAACAGGAGCAGCCACGTGCTGTGGCCCTCAACCTCATCCGCAGTGCCAGCGTGATGCCCATGGCTGTTTTTAAAAGTTGGGTAGGTGAACTTTTTCTAGGAAAGGTTTTTCAAAGAGTTGATGCCACCACGGAGCAGGGAACGGGCTGGCTGGTCCTCCCGCCGGGTGAGCCCAGCCCTGTCTTCTCCAGTTCACAAACACAGCTGGATGCACCCGATCATACACCCTGAAGAATGAACTTCTCGAACTACAGCCACATAAAAGCTATACAAGGCCTCGAAGAAAGTAATCTTGGTTTCGCAAAACCTCAAGATGGCACTACATAACAAGATTTGAAACTTCAAACCTGGTTCACTTTTGCAGCCGGCCTGGCACAGCCACCCTGTGAGACACTGCTGCGAGGCCATAGCTGCCGTGGGCACCGCATCGGACTACAGTGGTGCACGGTTTAAATTAGTTTTGCTCTTTTCAAGTCTTCTTTTCTCTAGAAGGTTGAACCGATTTTACTTACGCTGAGTTTAATCTAACCATCAAAAATTACAAGAGATAGTGCAGAGAGCAATTACAGTTTTACTTTGCCTTTGATTTTGTTCATTACAGTTATTCTAAAATAAACTGAAAAAACACACTTTTGACATTAAAAAAAAAAGGGCATCTCAAGCTAAACAGATAAAACATTGTTTTATTGACAACACATACCATGGCTTGGGCCACAGCTCATTTTCTGCTTCTGCTGCACTTTTTCCCTCTGCCCTGCCTGCAGACAGGAGAAGGTTGCAGCACGCCGTAGCCTCGGCTGCCACCCTCCCCGTGCCTGCTTCTCCCCCTGGGTGTTGTGGACCTGTGCTGTGCCTTGGCTTGTACCCGATCCTGTCTGCAGTGTACAGCTGACATCATTTTGGGAAATTATTTTCTCTTTTTAGAGTCTGCTAGGGTATGAAAGCTCAATCCACTAAATAAGTCTTTTACAACTCCTATTGGGAGCAGAATTTTTCTGCCATTTAAAGCTTTTGAGGCAGGCGAGAAATCTAAAATCAGTGTTTCTAATTCGGTCTATTCATTGACAGTGAATGGAAATGCTTCTCACTCCAAATCGCCGGTAGAGGTGTGAAAGGCTTGTCTCACAATCATGTCCTCCTCATTTAACTCCACCAGATACTGAGGTAGAGGGTTGGTTTTGATATAGTGTCTTGACATTTGAACTCTAGCCCCATTGCACAGAGTTTTAATATTTTAACTTGTGTTTAATAAAGTATCTTCTGTGCATTTTGTTACCATATACAGATGTAAATCAAACTAGGGAATTAAAAAAATATGCTTTAATTTAGCTAAAACATGGACATTTTGCTGTGTGGATTTTGAAGTTTGCTGAAACTCCCGTGTTTTGAGGAGTGATTCCGACATCAAAGTGTAAGGGATCAGCCTTTGTGCTCCTCTTAGGAGGACTAAAGTACTTTCTGTGAGAAAATACTTAAAATGAGCAGAACAAATGTAGCCATCTGAGTGTCTCGTTTGACGCGTGCATTTCTTTATCTGTTTTCCCATCATTCTCTTTCTCCTCTGTGTTCATGTTTGTGTTGCATCAGCTTCTTTTGCTCCCCCAAATGACCAAAATCATACACATTCTCCACTCGTGCATGTTTCCCAGAACTGGATTGCTCGCCCTCGTGCAGCAAGCCTGAAGAATCACAGCAATAAGCCTTTAAGGGAATAAACTCTGGTCCTCGCAAGGCAACTAAAATGCACTAACCAGATCTCAGTGAATGGCTCCCGTCAGAAACCTTGGCGACGCTCTCAACCTGAGTGATTAGAGTGCCGCTGGTGGGACTGAATTACACCCGGTCCCCGGGACTGCCCTCACGTCGTCAGGCAGCGCCTTGCGTGGCTCTGACCCTGCTGCCTGTTTAGGGCATGGCTGATACTCTGGCACCCTGCTGATCCTCGCCAGCCCTGCTCTCACTCCCAGCTATCTGGCCGGCTCCTCAGCACTTCCCTGAGAGAGTCTGTCAGCTCTCTGAGGAGCTTGCAAAGGGCATCATGCAGCGCTGGCTGCTTCTCTGCCAGGCAGTGTAGCCTCCCCATATAACAGGCAACTCAAGAGAGCAATTTATCTCAAACTAAAACAGATGCCTTGGATAGGCCAGGCGCCTGAAGTGATTTGAGATTCCGCCCAATGTTGCGTGTCTTTGGTATCTTCATCTCTTGCCCCGTGGCTGAGGCTTAGACCATATGTGGATGGGAGCTGGATTCAGCCCTGACTCATACCAGTTCAGTGGCAGGGCCGGGTGAACATCTCATACACAGCTGCTGTGAAACTTTCTGACAGCTGTTTTGCACATTCCTCCTTCCCTTACAGGTTTTCTGGGTTTTTTTTGGTTTTTTGGTGTTTGTTTTTTTTTTTTCCTCTCACCAGATCTGAACAAAATTGGGACACTAAGCAAATCCAGAACTTCTTTGGGAGTGGGAGTGAAAGTCTGAGCTGCAAAATCCCCTTCCCTCACTAACATCTACATGTTCCTTTCACTGTTTCCTCTTGGGGAATCTGTAGAAAATGGGATAGTAATGATGTGCCAATTACCCACAAAGTCCAACAGGGAGAGGCTGACTTGGGGAGTGAACTGGAATGCTCAGCAGTTTTCTTCTTCATCAGCAAAAGTTTGCTTGATGATGAGTGAAACCCAGCAAGATTAATTACTTTTCTTACAATTAAGCCTCAGAGGCAAATTCATTAGCTTTGCAGCTTCCAGGTTGGTTATCTTGGGCAGTGGACTCCTTGCATATGGCATTGCAGGTTGCTTGCCCATGGCCCAGGGTTCATAGAGGCTAATGGGTGTTGAAGAAAGGTTTGCGCTTGGCTGTAAGGTGTGGCAGAGCCACAACGCATGCATTGCAATCTGGAGCAGTCGACACTGCTGATACTGATAGTGTGCAAAATAATATTGCGGAAACACAGATACACATGCATTTTCAGTCTACAGACCACTATAAAGAGAGCAATGCAAAAGTATTTTTTACAGGCCACATCCACCTCTGGGAATGATTTATAATGAAAAAATCTTTCAGCATCAAATACTTGCTGACAATTTCTAGACGACCAGTGTGGTCTTGCAGTGCAGGGACAGAGAGAGGGTGTTTTGTACCAGTATGGCATTAAGCACAAGCATTGCTGGAGAGAAAAGAAGGCAGGGCGTGCTCTTGGGCTTTGCATCTACATTCACTGATGGATATTTTCCCAAGGAAAGGGAGAAAAGGAGAGTATTTGCAAATAATGAATGCGGAGGGGGACAGATGTTACGTTAGGCAGTGAGTAAAGTGTCCAGTGCTTCTCAGTGTAAGGAGTATTGCATTGCACTTTCCATCCTATACCAAGAGAGCAACTGATTTTAAAGCAGGTGTAGGGGAAGGCAGGGGGGTGCCACCATACCCCTGTGATGGACGTGGCCATTCAGCAGCACAGACAAAGCGCTGGACTGATGACGACTTTCTGATGAAGATAATAAAGAGGTGTTATTCTGAAACCCAGGAGCAAAGGCATGTCAGTCCTCCATTTCGGTCTCTGCTTCTGAGATAGATGGAGGCTTAACTCCAAACTCCCATACAGAGCAGTCTTCTATCATTTCATAGCCTCTCAGGACCAGCTAAAACTGCTTACTCATCAGGATAAGGACAAAACCCTACAGGTTTAGTATCTGCCACAGAGAACAAGATTCACTGGACTCCCCGAGCACTTTATTACAGAAGTAGGTCTAAATTCATAGTTAACTCAGAACAAAGTAACCAAAAATAGAAATGGTTTTTCAACATCATCCCACTTAAAGTTAATGAACTGCAACTCAGGTCTGCCCTCACTGCTCTTGGACATTCATCATTGCTAAAAGTAATAAATCTTCCTGGCCAAATGCAGGCTTTACAAGCAGGCAGATTGCATGCTCAATTAGTCCAAGGAAATTGGTCACTTTGCTTAACCCCTGCCGTTTGAAATACGGAGCCCCGCTGCCGCACCATCCTGCCGGAGCAGGATCACGTTTCTTCCACTGACGGAGCAGCCGGGGAGGGGAAATCCTCTGTCCCGAGCCAGGGACACAGCCGTTCCCCGCCATGCCTCACCTTGTGTGGAGCAGAGGAGCTTCCCCAGCTCACAGGCTGCCGCAGCAGGATTTGCCTGCTCTGGCTGGCATAGCAGTTAATTTCTGAGCCCCGAACGCTTTCGGTTATATTCTCTGCTAAATAACAGCCCATTTCTGAATTCTCAAATATCATCCCCCCAGAAGCAGAGGGGATGTTTCAAGAGCAGGAGTGCAGGAAGAGATGAGCGCAAGCAGCTTTTCAGTGCTTTGAAAATGTGCTGTGTTTTCTAAGCATAGCCACTAAAATACATCTTCTGGCTCCCCGAGCACACTGCAGCAAGCCCAGCCTAGCCCATCGTCTGAACAACTCCCATGCAGGCTAGGGAAAAGTCCAGCCTTTTCCTTCAGTTCATGAAAAATGCCTCTTGAAAATCATTGTTTTCTTGCCACTATAGCTTCGCTTTTCTTTGTCTTCATCATTAAGCTGAATTTCTTCTCACTTTGCTTGACCCCTGCTTAATCACTGCTTAACCATTTCCATTTTTCATTACTTTGTTTTGAGTTAATCGTGTATTTAGGCCAAACTCTTGACAAGATGTCTTCTCATCCTTGACAAGATGTCTTCTCATCCTGCGCGAGACATCCTGGCTCACGTAGTCCCAGTGGCTTCTGGGGGCCCCCACTCTTTACCCAAAGATAAATGATGAACTGTGTTCCCACTAAACCCCTTTCCCGCCAGGCTGCCTCCTTTGCCCCTGTCTCGGTCCCCTCCATTACTTAGTGAAGGTGTGACTTTGCCTGGGCACTGCAGTGCAAGCTCAGGTATGGCCTTTCGGCCTCCCCCCTTCTCCGTGCTGCTTTCCCTGCCTTGGGATCGACAGATGATGGCCCTGCAGAGCCTTGGTTATTGTTATTATTTCATCTTACGGCAAGTCCCTCGTGTGCCAGATGTCAGCAAAACTGCTTTGGGCTGAACCTCTAAAGGTCACATAAGCTTTGAAGAGCATCTTGTGTTTTCAGGTGACAGACTGTCACACAGAAGGAAGAACTAAAATGAATTGCTGACCAGGAGGGGCTTAGACATGCTACAAATACCTGTTTACGCTCCAAACAATGGTGACTTTTTTCTTGTCTATTAAGCCCTTTTATCACATACTTCATGGCTTGTGGGCCTCGTATACTCAAAAACTTTCTGTTGCTTTCAGAGCTAGAAAAAAGGATGACTGATATTATCAGCACTCATTAAAGTCCCAGACATGGCAAATATAATATGAATGGGATACTGACCTGCCGTAGATAGGTGCTGTGGGTACACCCGGGACCCCGCATGCCACGGAGCAATTGCTGTCATGAGGCATCATCGGCCCTACGAATGAGGGAGAAGGAGTTTGGGCTTCCCAGTAACCCACTGGTCAGAGAGCTTTTCCTTTTGAATGGGAATGGGCTTTCATCTGTTGCACATGGAGGAGAAAGCTGTTGGATGAGGCCCAGTGGAAGTCAAACCTGAAATGAAAAGCCAAACCAAACCCAGTAACTGCTGTCAGAGTGAAATGGGGAGAAGGAGGGGAAATTGTTAGGGAATAATTCTTAGAAATACCCTCAGCTTTGGCCCTGAGTGCCCACGTTTTAGCTTAAAGGTGGCTGCTGGGGGTGGTATATTGCACATTGCTCTGCTGGTAAATACCCCGTTTCTATCGGCACAGCCTGCTGGTTTTGAGTCAGTTCCTATGATATAGAAAATATTATTTAGACTGACTTTCACACTTCTTTGCAAAAATAAATCTTACGCCTCCCTAGCTGCCTTTCCTCCGTGCGAAAAGCTAGCAAACGCTAATTTGGTGAACAATTTCGGTGGTGGCAGAAAGAGGGGAGCCTGCGTGTGGTGCTTGGTTTCAGGATCACTATCTCCCTGTCTTGGTTTAACAAATGTCTATGTATGTTGAGCAGCTCCAATTTTTAGCATGTCCATTTACTATAAAGTCAGGTTGCAGGAGTTGTGGGAAGGAGGGGGAGGTTGTTCGGAAGAGAAGAAACACTTAAACAGTAGTGCAGGTCGATCTGAAGCAAAATGCAGGCAAAAAAGAGCGTGGGTGGAAGAGAGGAATGATTACCATTAGCCTTCTTTGGTTTCCATCGCAGGCGTGTGCTATCTATTACTAATTTAGCTGCATGAGGGAGCCACAATTTCTTTAAAACATGCCAGGACTCCGGTCTGTCTCTCAGCCTGTAATATCCAAACAACAAATTTGGTCCCAGCTGGGCTGTGTTTATCAGCTTAAAAGGAACTGATTTTCTCTTCCACAGTCAGGAGGAAAGCGTTGTCTGACAACACGAACTGAGATCGACACTCTCAAACTCCCTGCAAATGGTCAATTTCAACCATTTGGTTGTCCAGGTACCGATTTCAGCTCTGCAGGCTTTAACTGTGCCTTGTAACTGCTGGCACATCCCCATCGTCCATCCCCATCGTCCATGCCCATCCTCATCGTCCACCCCACTGGCAGTGTCCGTCATTGCCTTTTATCCACCACCACCATCTTCTGCACAGCTAATTACGCTTTGACCTCTCTGCCCAGATGCACTGGCTTAAGTGAAAATGATTCTAAGCTGATTTGAAGCCACTTAAACAGGCAAGCAGGAAGCCTTGGTTCAAATAACCAGGTTTAGCCTTTTTTTGTGCTTGTTCTTGCCTATTGTCTTTCAGGTCGATTTTCATGGACTGCTAACTATTAAAGCATGGTGATTTGTACAATACTTCCACTAGCCTTGCTATTATGTGTAGGTAAGAATGAGATACTATATCTAATCACAAGTATTTATTTATCCAATTATATAACGTATTTACTTGCGTGGCTATATAACATATAATTTAATTTGTTCTATGAAAATAGTGAGCCTTCCTTACTAGATTTGTGTCAAACCATCTGAACATAAATTGGAATTCAAATAAAAAATCACATTACTTTAAAGTATTCTTATTTAACTATTGATAAAATAGCTCAGATGGGCACAGTGTAAATGACAGTAAAATTGGCGCTTACAACAGACCTATTAGACAGAAGGGAATTGGACTGAGAAAAACAAATCGATTATTTTCTACACCACGCTTGAAGTAAAAACTGTGCGTAGAGAAGGGATCTAGTCATTTAAAACATCTTCGTCAGTAGACTGGGGGACAAATGTTTGCTTTCTCCCCCAGTCTCTCCCCCTGGGGGTGATCTCCTGGGGGTGGGTGAAGGCTGTGGAGGGAAGTGGCCTCCGGCCCTCCCCGAGGCCCTTGTGTGACCTGGTGTCCCCTGCTTTGGGACGATGGCCCTCAGTCCCACTGAGGTGACCCCCACATGCCACTGCTGGGAACACGCTCAGCGGCATCTTCAGCGCTGCCCGGGGGCTCCTGATGCTGCAACGTGCACCTGCCTTGTTGGCTGCTCCCAGCGAGCCCCAGTGAGCTGCTGCTGAGGGCTGGGGAAACAGCCCCGGGACCGTCTGCATGAAAATCTGCACGAGAAATTAGTGTCTGAAGAGCAGTTCCTCACCTGCGGCCTAAATACAAAGCGTTCTTTTTTTTGGAAAGCTTCTGTTCTTACAGCTGTGGAAGTGCACGCTCCCCTCCCGTTCCGCTGCTCCCCCTAACCCCGAGGGCTACAAACCTTTCGTGTTTCCAACCCACAGCCACAACCAGCAGCCCCGAGATGCTCATGGTTCCCAGAGAGCCACAAGGCAGCAGCTGACCGCAAAGTGCTGTGCAGGCGGCTGGCTACCCACTCCGAGGATTTGTATCTCCTGGCCAACTTTTGGGTTGCAGAGCAGCGAGCTTCACGGCATGCTCGCCCTGGCTGGGCAGCAGGCAGCCTGCGCCCGCACGAGCTGTCGCGCCGGCCCTGCCTGCGGGAAAAGGAGAGGCTATTGACTTCAGGTCACTTTGGCAAGATAACTATTGATTGCCCCCCTTTCCTTCCTCCCTTAACTAGTAAGATTTGATATAAATGAGTTACCACGCAGAGCTATGTACAAAAGGATATTATACAATAGGGAAAAGCCAAAACCAAGCAGTTGGCTGAGTTTAGGCTGTACTGTGCCTTTCCAAGCACGATAAAATTAACAGCATTATCTCTGTATGTGTGCTAGCACTTTCAGAAGGCTAATGGTGTCAAAATGGCAAAAGAAAACGAGAACAGGTTTGGGAAGACAGCAGAGTGTTATCCCTAGAAGAGAAGATTTGTGGTTTAATTTGAATAGCGTCATGTTGGAAAGACTCTGCCCTGGATGGAGAGTAAGTTATTCTGAGAGAGGATCTCTCTTGCCCCTTTCTATCTGTAGAAAGAGATTAAGGAGGACAGTGGCAAGGACGCTGCCAGAAAGCAGCATGTGGGGACCTGAGGTTGCTTAGCAGAGAATATTTCCTCAATTTTATATAACTCCGGGGCATGAGTGATCTCTAGCCCTCTGCCCACCACACCTCTCTCAATCTGCCAAATACATTTAGCTTTTGTGGGAGCATAAGCAACCAAATAAAACCAATGTAAAGATCCACAGCAACAGTTTGGTTTCATTCATGGATGCTTTTAGCAGAGAAGGAACAAATTGGACACTGTCTATCCAGGTTGTTCGCTGAAATTTGGATTTTCCGGTGAACTGCATCTGGATGCACCTTAATTTCTGCAAAATGGAAATGCAGTAGAAACTTTGTAGTTTGCAAAGCCATAGCCAGGTCTGACCTCCCTGCTGATGTCTCCCACCACAGATTCTCATGGTTGACATAAGACCCCCCCCGAGTTACAGCAGTTTTTGTGCTCCTGAGCACTGAATTTCATCCTCTTCTCATTCTCCGGGCTTGCCTTCACTGCCGCTTCCATCGTGGTTACAACATCAACTACGACATGTCAAACTAGAAGGTGGGATAAATATACCAACGCTGCTTTTGGCTTCGAGGCTTGGCAGCCCTGACGATTACTGTGATTTGTGAGGAATGGGAGGGAACATGAGCTATACAGTGAGAAAACAATGCAGCACGGTACCATTTCGGTGCCAAATTTTCATGAATTGGCTGACACAAACATCTCAGCAGGGCAGAAGTGTGAGAGCCACAGAAACCCAAAAATGCAAGAGAAAGCACAATGCTACAGCACTAACTCCTGGGAAATGCTGTTTCTGTAAGCACAGCACCGGGGCTCTATTAGGGCATGCTGACCCCAGTCCAAGAGGAATAACCTCGGGATGAACGGCTATGAAGTCCAGATAACCTGGGGTTAGCTTTGTCTGTGGAGGGCGCTGGGCTGGATGCTGGTTACTTAACCAAGTTAAAATTCAGATGATGGTGTCCACTCTGTTAGGCTAACTCACATGAACTACCCCAGGTCAGCCGTCTTGGGGAGAAGTCTTTTTTTTCCCAGCACTGATGCTTTGTGCTGGATCCCTGCTTGCTAAGGACACCTCACCCTGTGTGGGCTGCTACGCAGCCATGAGCCCGTTGGTGCTTCGGAGCAGTGTCTGCTGTGCCTACATTTGGAATCATAGCTCAGCTGCCAAAAATCCTGATAATAACATTCTTTGATCATTTCTTTCCCCATCGTTCCTCTCATGTCATCTCTGCGGGGAGGTATCTCAAGTGATGAAAGGTTTGTAGGGAGAGGTGATATTTCTGATCTGAACAAAGGATGCAGTTGGGAAAACCAGGCGGACTTTGGGCCGAGCCCTTCTCCGTGCTGCCGTGCAGTGTGGGGCAGGGGCGGCTGCCGAGGGGCCTGCGGGAGGCCAGTGGTCCCAAAGCTCGACCGTCTGCTTTTACTGCAGCAGCAGGTCCAACGGAAGGTATCACCTTTCCCTGCAGATCTGGTCTTGCTTTTGGGAGGGCAGGAGTGGGGTCGGAAGACAAAGCCCAGGCAGAGGCAGGACCTTGCCTCCCCCACCCTTCCCGCATTCCCGGGGCCGGAGGAGCCCGGTCGGGGGCACGGGGCGGCTGGAGGGGCACCTTCCTGCTGGGGCCCTGTGCTGGGGCACGCTGCCTGCTCTCCCTTGAAGTGCCTGGGTGAACACCGTGCCCAGCGCCGAGCGGGATGGGGCTGCTACCCTGCTGGGGCACTGGCACGATCTCCCTCCCCAGCTCTGCGAGACAGCTTCTGGGAGACCAAGATGGTTATTTTTTTTCTCCTTTTAAATCTTCCAAACAAGAACTTAGGTGCAGCCTAAGCAAAAAGTCCTGAGGCTGCAACTAGCAGAGAAAAGAGCTATAATGACTGTATATGTTTAATGGCAGATCGTAAATGACTGGTGGTGTGTCAGCTGGAGGTCTTCAGCAGAGCAAGACTTGATCTTGAAATGGTAGTTGCCACCCGTTATCTGCAATGAAACAAATGGAAATACTTTTGTGTCTTTGCTTGATGCCTTTTTTATGTTCCAGGTTGGGAGATTTTCCTTGTTCCTGTGAAGCAGACTGTGCTGACAAAAAGGAAAATCTCTTGCGGCCGGCTTCTGTGAGGCGACTCGTGCTGCAGCCTGAATGCTCCCAGGCTGCTTTCTGGGGCTTGCTCTCAGCTCGGCGTCTGCTGCCCTGCTTCCACTGCAGTCAGGAAAGGTGAGGACCTAGAGACAGAGGCAAGCTCCTTCACCTCTTGCTCCTTTCTAACTCCTTGTGCAGACAGCACAGTCCCGAGGGGATAGCGCTGGCCGACAGGCTACTTCAACCAAACACGGGTACCAGCAATGGCATCTGCTGTAACCTCGGTCAGACCAGGTTATCTCTGCTCCCTTTATTTGCCTTCCTACCTTTGACCTTATCCACCTTAATTTGTGCTCGTAAAGAAAAGAGTGATTTCTTACTGTGTGTTTTCTCTTATGCAGCCTGTGGAGTCATACAGTGTATTTTCTGACCGAGTCAGGGAAAAAGACGTAGTTCAGATCAATCCAGATTGTTTTGGCTGGGACAGCGCCTTGTGACTTGGAGTTATTTCACTCTTTCTAAAAAAATCCATCTATACCCAATGCAACAACAACAAAAAATTTGTTTTGAAGAAAAATAAAAATATTTTGATGCTTTCCATTTGCTCTGTCACTGTGAATGCTCTGTAGGAGTCGTACAAACATCTTGGGTCTTTAGACACTTATGTCTCGGGCGCTGATTTTGGGGTGGTGTCTGTCCGGCACAGGTCCCTGGCTCGGCAGCCAGCGCCCGCTCCCGGCACAGCGTGGGGTGCAGCCAGGATGGGATCTGCCTAGGAGGCTTTGCGGGGGTGTGGGTTACCCCAGCACGGCTGCCCCCACGCAGCCCTGCCGCACATGCATTATCGGGGCAGAGCTGAAGATGGCAGCAGGAATTTGGTTTCCCTTACCACGTTTTGTCTCCTTGGGAAGCACAGCTGCAGGAGGGGCTGCTGCGGAGTGCAAACGGGGCTGCGATATGGGTTTAATTACATCGCTCCCGGGGTCACTGCAGAGAAAGACGAACTTTTCTCCCCTTGCATTTAACCCTATTTCATGCACAAAGAACACTGAAAAAACCCAGAAATCTCCATGTGGGTCTTGAACTGAGGTGATCACCTTTTCTAGGGATCTCCCATCTGGTGCGGGGACCGAGGGCTGTACCCCTGGGCCAACAAGCTGCCTGCTCGCCTGCACTCCCGGCCGGAGTGACATCTCCATGCTACCTCCGATGGCTTTCAGGAACGGGCACCACGCGGCTTTGCATTGCACAGCTACAAAAAGAAAAAAAATTCAAGATAAATACGCATTTTGCATGCCAGACGCCTTGCTCGCAGGAGCTGATTGCCGAGGGGCTGGCTGCGGGTGGCTGGGGAGGGGGCACTGCCAAGAGCCCTGGGTGCTGGCGTTTTGCTGCTCTACGAAAGGGGGATCACAGCATGAGATCTGCCCATTTTATAGCAGTAGGCAAGGGAGGGATGCCTGGTGCTCTGCCAAGTATGCAGTTGTGAGTGCTTGACTCTCGAGCCAACGAGAGAGAGGCCAAGGAAGACAGCAGGAACTTTATTCTGCATCTTAATTTATAGATGTTTCTTTAATCCTCTCACAGATCTCATCTGTTTGAGAAATCAGGTTCATATGTCATCTGTAATGTCTCCTTCCAGACAAATAGCACCACAGCATCTGCAATTTCCATAAGTGTGTTGCACTTTGAAGACGGAGATACATGGGACACTTCAGCATAGCTTGCTTTTAAGCGCTGCTGGATTTGCCTCATCAACATGAAGGTCTATTCGCCATTCAGTGCACACCAGTATTAGTTTCAAGTTGCTCAGATGCATCAAGAGCAGAAGAGCCCGTTGCTCCGGGAAGGCACTGTCAGCTGATGCATTGCCCAGATCCTCATTTAGAAGGCAGAAATTGAGAGGAGGCCTCAAAAAAGAAAAAAAAAAGAAAAAAAAAAGGGAAAAAAAAAAAAAAAAAGCAACCCCATAAACTTTACATAATTTCCCGGGTTTCATTCATTTTGCTGTAATTTTACACATGTCTTCACATTAAGTGCTTATATTGTCAGAAGAGCACTCAGGATAAGTAATGTCACTCAGCGAGTCACAAATGGAAGCCATGTCGGCTGGCATTGCAAAATGGATCTATAACTGGCTTTTTGTCCCTCAATTTGAGACGATCTAATTCGATTTCTGTGATTTACGGCTAGGAAGAGGACACTCGTGGTCCTCCCACTCCCTCTGTGCTCCTGGGCTCGATGTCTTCCCCTCTTCTGAATACCCTGGGTTTTAGAGGTAATTCATCTCTGAAAGGGGAGTGCACGTATTTCCTGCCTAAACTGATTTGTATACCAGTAACTGGAAAAAGGAATTTTTTTACTTGTCCTTGCTGACAGCCCAGGATAGCACGTATCACTCACGCCAGCCCTGAATTTGGAGATCATGGTGAAACTGCATGTGTAAGAAAAATGAGCAAGGTATTTGGGGTGAGTTATGGAGACCTGCAAGGATTTACTGCCGCAACATGGAGCAGCCTGTGACGGCGGCGCTGTCTGGTGCCAGCCCAGGCTGCTGCTTGAGAGCCTCCTCTCCACGTGTTTATTTACTCGCTGGAGCTCTGACACAAAACCTCCTGCGTCTGTGGGTTTCCGTGGTCTTCAGCGGGTTTTGGAACAAAGCAGTGACGTATAAAAATAAACTGTCTGTAAAATCTTACAAGCTACTGCTTGGGCAAAGAAAGAATCAGCGCTTAATGTACTATGTCTTATTTAGTAAAAGAAGTGTTGCATCTCAGTATCAAATACGATTAATATTGAGATAACCATGCACATACGGCAGAGGGCCAACACATTCATCTTTGTGGACATAGTGTGTTAAGGTCCCCGCAGCCCGGCGAGGCGCTCCTGCTCTCGCTCTCGCTCTCACTGGCAGCGGAGAGGCAGCAGCCGCTGATAAACCTGAGGACCTGAAAGCTGGGGCTCTTCCCAGCTCACCCCGACAAGAAGCCAGAGCATCAACGTACGAAACCCGTTTGCTTTAACAGCGCTTCCTCCCCCATGCCGGTCACTGCACCTTCCCGTCCCCTCGAGCACGGCAGCGAGCCCCTGGCTTGCAGGCTGTGCGTGGGTCTGGTGTGCAGGGCAGCGGGGGCAGGCGCGGGCGTGCAGGGGCTCTGCGCTCGCCTGGGCACTGCTGTAAGCCACGCATGCCTACATGTGTGTGCACGCGTGCACGCACGCACCGGTCTGCCAGACTGACCCCCACTGATGGCACTGTGAGGGTAAATCCACTCTAAATCCAACCTAAAGCCTCTCTTAATATTTGCAATATGCAGTGTTCTCCCTCTCTGGCGTTGATCTGCTACAGGGTGCGGGTACGAGCTGCTGATCAGCCATGGGGGCCCAGCGACGGTGGTTTTGGCATGCAAGGAGCTCCCAGAGCCTCCAGGGTGGAAGGCGCCGTATGAAAGGGGAGATGGTCACTTCTTGTCTTGCTCATCCCACAGACGCTCACATCGCTAGCTCTGTGAACAGCCCCAGGTAAGCTCTGTCCTGACCTTGTGAGCCGGGATTTTGGGAAGAAAAGGTGCAGGGCTGCCTTTGTGCACTCTGTGCCCCAGCCGCTCACCAGGCCCCCACGCTACACTCCCCTAAAACCTGGGTAAAATTTACTGCTGGCTACCGGGAGTGGCAGGACAGACAGACTCCTGCTGCGGCCCTGGCAGGTCTCTTGCGGATTCCCGGCACCTTCTTCCCTCGTTGCACCGCGCTCAAGTCATGAATATATGTATTAACTACAGAATAGTCTTAAGCAAACATTTATCTTGCAGAGCAATGGCCGTTGTTAAAGACTCCGGGGATGGATGTTTAGGAAAACAAGCCCATTCGAGCGCAGCACTGGAAATGAGGACGTTCTCACAATAATTTTTTCCTCGGGTTAACAGTTTCCAAATAAGCAGGTGAAATGGTCTGAGGTGATTAAAGCAATAGAGAAGATTAGTTTTGTTATATATAATCACCTTTGCTTCTCTTTTATGTGTGGAGTGATTTTCTCAGCAGGATGTGTTATCTATTTTAGGGAATGCTAGACTTTTTTTTTTTTTACTTTTTTTTTTTAAAAATGTAAATCAGGTTTTTAATCTTTTTGTGTCAATTTGATAGACTGTAATAGCGATTCTGTTTGGTAGTAGTTTCCCCTTCCCCAAGCACTTCTTTGCCTTTAATTGCCTTAATTGTTCTAATTTGAATAAATCTGGGATCACACCTTGGCTTGTGGAAATTTGCTGAGGATCTGCAGTGTTCTGCATGGAGCCGCTCCTTCAGACCTCGCTGTCAGCTCTCACGGGTGGGGGGTAGGTGGGGAACCCAGGCGGTGCCTGATCTCGGCAACAAGAGGGTACAAATGCTGGACCTCCTCTAGGATGGGTTATGGCTTCATCTCAACTCTATTTCACTCCTGCTCCAACACCTCCTCCTTCCCCCTGGCTGCCCACATCTTCTCAAAGAGATGAAGTTTTGGGTTAAATGAGGCAACTCTCAAAATACACATGCGCTTTTTTTGACCATTGCAACTTTTTCTAGCAGCAGACACAGTGCTGCGGCATTTGCTTCTGCAGGATTTCCTCTCTCTGTGCCTCACATGAAGGCACTGATTTTAAATGCTGATTCTAAGTGGCGCAAAGCAGCAGCCTTCTTCAATAGAGCTCGGCTCTGCCACCCTCAGCCCTCTCCTCACTTTAGGGGGAGGACGTGGCTGCTTGTAAGGGGTCGGTCCCATCTGAGCCCCTGTGCTGCTCACTGCCTCGGGGAGCTGTAGACCCTCAGCTGCCACTGCACTTCAGATTACAGCCAGAAAGAAGGGAAAGGTGTAATTTGGCATCCTCATGCGTTTTATTGGTGAGCTGAGATAATTTCACCCTGGTAAAATGCATCTCTCCATCAATCCCTGGGCCTCGGTGAGGCATCCTTGCCAAAAGATGCAACATGGAGAAATGCCTCCATCAATACGGGATGTGTTAATGATAGTGCGTGAGCCGATACAGCCTGTCAGGTACACGATGGGGCACAGAAGAGCCTGAGAAATTATTTCATATAGACCACTTGGAAAACAGTCTCCGGAGCAGCCCGGATGAGAAGGGCTCCCTTGGGACTGCTGGGAAATGAGCGCTCATCTGGCAGGGACGTCTTTAGGAGAAGGTGGAGGCAGCTGCGGGCTGCCTCCTGCGCTCCCCGGCCCTGACGGGGGGGGGGGGACCTGTGGACAGGGACAGGTCCCTGTGTTTGGGATGCTGCCCACACTGGGAATCTCTGAAATCAAGGAGGAAGTAGAGAGGGGATTTATTTCCAAGGAAATTGTGTCCAGAAGGCACAGGGCAGCCCAGAGAGTCAGTCCTCCTTGGTCAGCCCCCCTCCCCAAGCCCCCCAACCCAAAAGCTGCCAAGATGGGGAGGTGTGTGCTCTTTTGATTAAGCCTCCACAGGGGCACACGCCGGCTCTGGGGTCACTGCCTGCTTTTATAGAAAAGTGAAGCATTATTGGGAAATAAAGAAGGAAAACACTAGATGATTATCGGGGAAGAAAAAAGGTTACAGTAAAAAAAGGAATTAAGAGAAAAATAACAAGTTGACCATTATTAGGGAGGGAGATGCAAAGAGATAAGGGGCGGGGGGGGGAACAAACATCTCATACAGTATATTAGACTTCGGTGCGGATGTAAGTATAAAATGCTCCACAAGTCCTGTAATTGAGAAAATCCATCAAATGTCCTGACAGCTGCTCCAGCATTTCCAGAAGCGATAAAACTTGAATTTATTTCACTTCTGGAAAGGGGGCAGTATCACCTTCTGGCGGCTTTAATGAAATGCCATAAAATTCGAGGAAAAACTGTGCTGTAAAGTAATAAAAAAGGGCAGTCGGCAGTGGGTTGTTTGCTGAAATACTGTCGGAGGGGACGTGGTGGGGCGGACCCGCTCCTGACGGCCACGGCACCCAACCCGTGGGCGCTGGGGGGATGCTTCGTGCCCCGGCCCCGCTCCCCGCAGCCGGTGTGCCTGCAAGTGGCTGGAGCGGAGCTGAGCACGGCTGGGGCTTGGCCCTGGCCGGGAGGCGCGGAGCTCGTGGAATAACCAGCGTGTGCCAAGGCTCAGGCAGGGCTGCAGAGGACCTGGGAGAGGCTCGTGTGGCTTCCACCCGCTGCCGGCCGGCCCTGGCGCCTGGGGCAGATCAGAGCAGAGGAGGGCTGCGAGCGTGGGCATCGAGGAAATTGTTTTAATTTTAGTTTGTTTTTTTTTAACTGTGTCATTTGGTGACAGGAGAAAAGGTCGTCGCTGCAAAACGCCTCCCCTCATATGGTAGCTGCTAGGCAGTGAGCTTGTTTTCCTATTTAATTTGTTAATTGAAACTAAATTTGTAATACAACATTTAACTTATTTGAAGACTCCTGGACTCTGTAATTTAGCCCTAATTTGTTGGCAGGAAAGCACACCTTTTGCATACATTTTTCTTTTTGGCTCACCATCATCTCTCACATAATTGCTGAGACGGTTTCCTTCCATTGCCTAATTTTGTGTAAATGCCGCGGGCACCTTGGGAGCCAGCATTACTACCCCCGGCTGGCAAATATTATGGATCTAGGTAATATGTTTAAACAAGAGTGGGAGGAGACATCTAAAAATAGAAGAGAGGGAAGGAGCAGTGCTGGCCGTGCAGAGGGAGCCCTCTCCTCCTCCCCGCCGCTGGCAGGGGTCAGGAGCGGGGGTTATCGTCACACCTTGCCTTCCCCGGGTGACACAAGGGGAAGGTGGCCGGCAGAGAAGATCAAGAGCCACCAATTTGCTCCCAATTAGGGCTCAGTAATGTAAAATCCTCCATGCCAAACAAAAAGCTTGGGGTGAGGCCATAAGAACAATTTAGCTAACACGCACCCCAGTCGTTACGAGCGGTAAAACACTCTGTGTAATGCTGGTTTCTGCTCCGTGTCCCCCCGTGCCGCTGGCAGCGTGGCCGTGGCCACTGCTGTATTTCTGCCAGCATCTCTCACTCTCGGACACCTCCTGTGGTTGATGAACCTATGGGGAGTAACTGGGACATCTGTATGGGATGAGAAGTCTGTACTTTGGTCAGACTGTGGTTTCCAGTAGCTCAGCTGGAGGATGAATTATGGGAGTCGTGTGGGAGCGGGAGCCTGCTGGAGGGGGCTCAAATTGAGGGAAGCATCCCATTGCCAGCGTGCACGAGGTGGGGCTGCTCGTGCTCCGCAGCGCGCCGAGCACTTTCCACCACGAACCAGAAAATAAAGAAAGACAAAAAAGGTGGTCTGTGAAAGGACTACGAAATTCTTAAGTGGGCTTGTCTTTTCACACACACAGGTGTATATTGGCCAAATGGGAGAGGCTGAGCCCTGCTGATAACCTGCGTGCTTTATTCTATGTTCCCAGCCCGAGTCCCTGCTGCTCGCAGAGGTGTTGAAACAAGCAAGGGAATGATCGCCTTCGACCCGCGATGAGAATTCGGAGCCCTTTTCCCCCGACGGGTGAAGGGCAGCTTGTGGCCCCAGCTCTCTCCCTGCGCACTAAAAGGCCGGCAGCGTGTGCGGGGGGAGCCAGGGCCGGCCTGTGGCATCCGACCAGGCGTCACAGTCATTTCCTAGACTGCTCGTGGAAAAGAGCTTTTTCCACAGTAAGTACGCGGAGGCAGCCCATGGCTTCCAGTAGGAATTATTTCAGTGTTAGGAAGGGGATTTCCCAAGACTTCAGTGACAGCATATTAGGGGCTGATACTAAAATACCCTTGGGCATGAGCGGGGCAGAGCTAACCCCTTCGGCGAGGTTCGTGCCCAGCTGTGGGAAGGATCCTTCTGATTAACCCGAAGTCCAGATTTGTGCGTGAAGGTTCCCATGGCAACCAGGCTGCAAAGATTAAATATTTAAAAATATGGAAGCGATGCCAGTGTGCAAAGCGAATGCAAGAACTTTGGGGCAAGCAGTATCTCCCTGCTCCATCCATGTGGCAGAGTCACAGTCAACACTGGTGTCCTGCAGCCCTGCCGCTGCCACCTCGCCCGGCGAGGCTTCCCCAGGCTGGGAGCAGCCGCCCTGCCCACCACCCTGCCCGTCACCCTGCCCATCGGCATCGCTGCCCACAGCCTCCATGGGACATCTCCCCCCTCTCCACACGATTTTCCACAACAGAAACTGCAGGGCACAAGGCCAGCTCCTTTTGGCATTTGTTCTCATTGCTACCAGGGCTCCTTAGCAAAGCAGGAGGGAAAATGCAATTTAAGTGAAGACCAAACCTTCCCCAGGCCTCTGCCCAGTGAAATGGCATTTATGGAGAACTTCAAAGTTGTTCCCGATAATTTGGGGTGGGGGGAGCAGACCAAAGAGCACTGCTGATTTGCCTTCATCTTACAGCACTGCTATTGGAAAGCACTGTTTAGTGAAAAGCAAATGCTCTGTGGGAAGCGATCAGTTTAATGATATTTTGATGGAAAGTTTCTAATCCACTAGCAATTAGTAATCTGTTTTGACCTCCTTGTTTTCTTTCTGTCATACTGCTTCACTCGCAGCGCATCACTTGGGTGGCACTGGTGCTGCTCACTGCGGTAAGATCATTCTTGCAACTTGAACGGTACCCGTCCTACAGTAAACCAAAAAATACCACTTACAGCAATGCAGGATCTTCACTGGGAGTTGCACATTTCAAGCGTAAGGTAGTCACCTCTTTTCCCACCAGTCAACATTAATTTATTGATACAGTGCTCGAGTAATAGTGGTGATACTAAAGGAAGGCGGTGCCAACATCTGGGCGTCTGCAGAGAGGTACAGATGGCCTCTCCAGACATGGAGGAGCTTTAACGGCTCCACAATTTCAGCTCCTATCTCTCGAAAAGAGATAACTCATTTCTGAAATCACTGGAAAGTTAGGGAAGTTGAGTTTTTAATGGCACCCACCATACCTATATCCACGTTTAACATTTCAGCCTTGTCTCTAAGGTAAAGAAAAGTGAGGCTCATTAGAGCCCTTTTTCTAATTAGCTGCCGCAAACAGATTTTCTTTTATAAATGCCTGAATGTAAAGTTATTTGTGTACCTAATTTCTTTTTTATGTTACATTTATTTTTAAGTGTAATTCACTAAGGCTTAACATTTGTAATTCTTGCAGGGGCATTACAACCAACGATGCACATTTATTACAACCCCTTAAATTGCTGCATTTTATTTCCATATGCTTTTGAATTGCTATTGAGCTTGTTTTGTGCTCTTCCCATCGTTAAAGTGTATTTTTTTATTGTACATAAATGGTAAATAATTGATACCTGCCATCTGGTGCCAGCCCTGTGTCTCCACCCTGTCCTTTTATTCCTTCCTAGCTCTCCCTGATCAGCTCTTCCCCTTTCTTTCCCAGTTTTCTCTGCGTCTTCACCCCTTTGCTCCCCGGACATGCTTGCAGCAATGTGGTGCTGAGAAATGCACTCCCCTTCGCCTCTGCTCAGCCTGAAGCCTCCTCCTCCTCCTCCCCAGTGCCTTTCAGGGGAGGCGATTCCCCTGGGACACTCATCCCACCCTCCCTGCCCAAGCTCCCCTCATCCCCGTGGTCCGGCTGGTCCCATCACGCAGGGACCACTGGGGACCCCCCGGCCAGAGCCACTCTGCCCCGACATGGCTAGGCTTTGCTGCGTGGCTCCTACGGCACCCGTGTGCCTCGTTACTCTTACAGAGACGGCATCCTTGCCAATGTTTTCTCCTGCATTAGCAGCCACGTGTACAGACCTGCGTGAGATACACACACCCAGCTGTGGCACTGCTTTTCTCTCAGTATAGACTGTGGGAAAAAAAGCAGCCGGACATTAGGGTAGTTAATGGCAGCAAACCTCAAGTGCTGGTGGCTTCAGAGAGAAGCAATGAGCTAGAAGCCACGGTGACGTGATGCTGTGACCGCCTCATGCCCTGTCAGGGAACAAAAAGAAGGCCCTTTGGTCCCTGAGGTTGCTCAGCAGTGAGTTACATGGGCTCTGTATGCTAAAAAACACATTTGCAAAGTATCCAGTTGCCAAAGCCAAAGTAGAGAAAGCCCAGAGCTGCCTGCAACCAGAGTGTGCTTTCCATGAGCAAAGCAATTTCTTTCTCTTAGCTTGAATTAAATCTTTCCAGACATAAAAAAATCCCTTGGAGGCAGATTCTTGAGAATTTCTGTCTAAATGGTTAAAAGTTCGGCAACACTGTAAGTGACCAAAAGCAAGGTTTTATAATGGGAAATGCCGGGGAAAATTAGTAGCCAGCATTATTACCAGCCCAGCCGATAATAACAGCTTGTGCTGTACAGAAATGTGACCATCCGTGCTGAGCTAATTGTTGATAAAATCCTCGGAGTTATAATTAGCCCCGGTGGGACTCCTCGTGCTGCTAAACCGAAGCGCGTGCCTCCCTGTTTGCAGGGGGGAGCTGCAGGGCAGGGCGGTGGCCCAGCGCCCCCAGAGCGCAGGATGCAACCCGGCGGTGCAGACCCCACTGGGCAGCGCCGGCCCCAGAGGAGGGAAGCATGGGGACGCTTGGGGGGCTTGGGAATAAAGAGCCAGTGCTTCTGCCCATCCCCTCTTCCCCGCCTTTCTATGCGATGGTTGAATCGGGCTGTTACACGACAATTTTGCCATTCTGCCCTTGCCAGAGCACAAGCCCTCCCACTGCCTTTACTGCCTGTGGGACTAGGAGGTTTCAGGGTGCTGTACCCGTCCACCCGTCCCATCTGTCCATCCTGAGCACTCTATGCCAGGCAGAGATGGACAACTGCTCTGGGCAGCATCGCGGGTGCAGGTGCGTAGCTGTCCGTACGCGGTGCCCAACCTCTCCAGCAGCCCCAGGACAGCCCTGGCAGTGTCCCTGGGGACGGGGCAGAGGCGGCCTCAGTCCCTCGGTGGGGCAGGTACCAGCGGTGCCGCTGCGGGCAAGGGGCTTTTTGCCTCTCCTGCAGCTCGTATGCGTGGGCGAGCCGGGCTGATCCCCCTGCGAAACCCCAGAGTCTCTGCCTGGCCGCGGTGGGTGCCAGCCTGCGGGGACCACCGGGGGACAGGCCTTCCTGGCGGCAAAGAAGGGCAGCAAAGGGGCCACGGGTGGTAGGGAGGAGGTGCGAGGAGAGCAGCAGAGGTGGCAGAAGAAGGGGAGGGAGGTGGGGAAGGTCTGTGTGCCAGCACTGGGGCTCAGGTACCCCAAGCTCTGCGAAGGGGAGGTTGCTGCCGGCTGTGAGTCAGAGGCAGCAGTCTTTCCTCTGAATATTGATGACCAGTGGTCCTAGGAGATGGAAAATACGCTAAGGGCTGAAGGTATCCCTCCTATCAGACTGATGCCTGCAGTATGTTCAGTAATGAACCAAGGTCCTCTCCATACTGCCTGTATTTTAGTGGACAGGGAACAGCCCTACCGAATGTGCCTCGAGCAACTAACTCCCGGAGAGATGCAGATGGGCTTTACTCTGTCCTGAAACCCCCTTTTTGGCAATCTTGCTTCACTGGGGGATCAATTGACCAATAATTAAGCACAGGATACTTAAAATCTCATGAAAACCTTCTCTGAGTCCTCAAAGTGAAATATATCAGCTACTCCACTAGCTACATTTCTTGTCCCAATTTTGCATTGTCCCCCAATTACAGTGATCCAGCCATGGTGTCTTGCTGCTGTGGAGAGCTGGAGACGACAGCCTCCGGGAGCACGAGTCGCCAGCGGCTCCCTCCGGGACCCTGATGCATTTCCAGCATCGGTTGCATCATTTGCAGCGTGGGTGCGTGCAGGGATGTGGGCACACGTGTGCATGCCGGCTTTTGTTTGGAAAACAGAGGGGTTTTAGCTACTTACAGCCACCAGAAACTGGAAGCCTTGGGTCCCCTCATGGCTGAGCAAACGTACCCATCAGATATGAGCAAGAGTCACCGTGTGAGTCCAAAGTCCAGTGAAATCCCACCAGGATGCAGGAAGACTAAAGGCGTTTTACCTGTTTGCTGCCAGGTAAAAGGTGGCTGTCTTAAGAGCTGAACCTGTAAGCTGTGCCCTTTTTTGTGTGTTAATAAACCTAGTGATGACAATAAAATGGCAGTTTTCCTACAGAAAACACAGACTTTTTCTGGGCATCTAAATGTTAAAACATATCAAGCAGCCTTTGTACCGGGAGTGCCTCCGCTCCCTGTGGCAGAGCAGAGCCCCTTTGCACAGGGACGCTTTCCTGGGTGCTTTCAAGCCTTTGAAACACTCTAGCTAAACAGCATTAGTTCGGGGGAATTTCTTTAGAGGAAAAAACCCTGTACTGGAGCCAGGCCCCACCAACGTGTGATTAATAGCAAGTGGTGGGGTCTGCACTTGCCAGCAGGGGGGCAGAAATGCTCTTTCACTCCCAAATGTCTTTGGCACAAGTCTTGGCAGCTCTTTCTAAGCTTTTCCTGAAAACTAGCTGTCTTGCAGGATTAAAAAATGCTGCTGCGTCAACAGCTGTGCTTATGGGTGCAGGTGAAACGCAGCCCTGACGTTTCCAGATTGTCTAAGCAAGACAGTTCCTGACCATAGCTTTGCTTGGATGCTAATTTTGGCCACCGGACTGCATCCTCCGCATCCCCCGCATCCCCCAGGCACACAGGGGAGCAAGCTGCAGGGCCGGGGGGCTGCCACCCGCCTTCAGCCGCCTGGCCACAAGCCCACCCCTGCGAGTCCCCGCCGCAAGAGCCTGCGTCCCTGGGGGCACATCTGTGCTGCCCTGCAGCCTCCACATCCCTGCGGGCCACGAGCATCCGAAGAAATGGCTGCCGCTGCCAAGGCTGCCGCTGCCCAGAGCTGGCACCAAGGCCGCGGACGCGTCCAAATCCTCCCACGCCCCCAGCGAGGCTTCGAGGCTGGCAGCGGTACCCGCCGGCTTCACAGCGCGCTGCGGCGGCGCTCGCGCGGGGGTTGGCACGGCAGCTCTCGGGCCTGAATTTTCTCGCTCATGTCTGACGGGCTAATTATTATTGATTGACATTTTTGGAGTTTTCGGGGCACTTTGAGGGAAGAGCAGAGTGTGGGAAGAGGAATATGTTGACAACTTTTTCACATAATCCTTTCCAGCCCCCTCATTTTTCAGTCAGCCATGGAACACGTCCAAATATCTGGGATTTTAATGAAATTAAAAGCAAGCGGACCCAAAAACCCTTAAAAAACACAAGAAAAGCCACAAATGGCTTTTTCCCTCCTCTCCAGCCCCCGTGCCGCATGGTGGGGATGGGCGTCCAAGGGGGTCTGGTGGTGATGCAGGGAGGCTGCTCTGGCCCTTGCTCCTACCCCCACACCAGGGCAGCACTCCCGGCCCTGTGGCGCCGCGTGGCCACCCTGCTTGGATGCTTGGGTGGCGTTTGGTGTGAGCATCTTCCTCTCCCTTCACGGCCTGCCACCAGGTCCCGTGATAAGGGGTATTTATACAACTGTCCTCTGCCCACACCAAGAGCCACATGGCACCCTCAGTCCTTTTACAAGGGAGGGAACCGGTGGTTTTGGTCCAGCACCCCTGCGTGCTGAGCTGTCTTAAGCAACGTTTCGAGAGCCATAGCTGCTGGTGTGTATTTATCCTAAGCCCTGAGAGAAACCCCGCCAGGAGCTGCACCTCAGTACACGCTGTTCAGGATCCCCAAAGGGCTTCAAGCAGGTTTGTCACAGAAAAAAAAAAAGCTCTTTGTATTAATAAGTAACAATCTATTTAGCTTAACTGAACTGAAGCAAGCAATTTGTATTGCATGTGCTATAAAGAGGCAGCTAAAGGTGGCTAGAAGGGACAAATGATTGCGTACTGGATACATGAACATAGACACATGCAACATCTACCTCAGCTGCTTTAAATGCATTTGCACAAGTTTAACCACCGCTGCTGGAGGTAACTCTTGTATTACATTATGTACGATGCAAACTGGTGTGCAGTAAATACCTAACTAGCAAGCTAGATTCTAAACTGACATCAAATTTTCCTTGTAAACGGCAACCCGAACTACCCGCGTGGCTGGGAGGCATCACTGCATCCCCACTGCCACGGCTGCTGGCGCCAGGCAGAGCTGGCACGGCGATGTCTCTGAAAGATGCTCCCGTTCCGTGCTAATACTGCGAAGGTACAATCCAGACACAGCTGGAGCTCTGGCTCCTACGACATACTCAAATCTCAGCCTGCAAACACATGCTCTTTGTATTTTCCCCGGGCAGCGTGCTTAGCCTTTAGGCTTCCTGGGTTTTGAATTGACTCTGCCTTTTGAATGGGAGTTTTAAGAAAAAAAAAAAAAACAGCAGGTTGAAAGCAAAGGAGCCAGCTGTGCTGACTAACCATTTTGATTTAAGGCGAATGTGGGAAATACTGAGGGGAGAAGCAAAGCCTCCACTTTGTGAGCAGCACATCGGCAGTCAGCAGCACCACGCGTTTAAAATGGATCCCAATACCTGCCGCCCTCCGTTTAAGATTATTAATGTTACTTAACCTAAACGAGACTGGACGGGAGGATTTTCCCCCAGCATGGATTACTGAGTCAGGAGAAAACCAAAATTCAGCAGAAATCCTCTTAGTCATTTTTATTGGGGGTAGATTTTCACATCTGAACCTCAGCTGCCAATTTGCATGGATAATCTCAGATTAGCTTTAGTCTGTGGTTTTTTTTTTCCCTCCCTCCTAAATAAGTGCACTTTTGCAGGGACAAAGGAGACGAACAATTCTTTAGGAGAACGGCTGTGACATCTAAATAACAATGATAAAAAAGTCCATCTAAAAACGAGCAGCTCAGTGCTTTTGACTCCCCCCCCTTCACTATGCATTATTCATAGTAGACAACAGGACCAAATGTGTGTGCTCCCTGTGCAATTACCAGGAGAACATATTCAAAGACATATGCTAGTGCCTCTTAGTGAAAGGAGATGTGCAAGTACCCATTATTTACTAGGCACTGTTATAAAATCTGCAAGTTTGACTCCAAGGTTGCAGCTTAATTGACTCCCCCTGGTAGCTCTTGTCATCCGTCTAATTCAAGCCATGCAAAAGCGTGGTTGTTGTTCTGTGTGTGTACAATACGCTGGCTGCTTTGGCACACGCTGGTGGAAAAAATGTGGTTTGCATCGATTAGCCTTTTTTATGGCAAAGAGAGTGGCTGAATGACAGGGCATCTGAGAAGTATGTAAAACTTCAGCGCTTCACTCAAAGCAAATCATCACTGAGGTTGTCCGTGTTATCATCACGGCTGCCTTTGGCCCTGGTCCTCCTGAGCACAGAAGCCTCGATAAGGATCATCTGCTCAGTTTATTGCCTTCTTGATCCAATAAATATATATCCTGTGAGAAAACCCTTCTGAGGGATTTATTTAAATCAGCCTCCCCAAATTAATCTCTGCAAACTTCCTTCCTCTTCCTCCCACACCGGTTCTCTCTGCATGCTGTAAGCTGCAAGGATCTCTGCACTGATTCCTTTCCATATCCCCTTCCCAGGCAAGCAGTAACGTCTGTGCATGTGGAAATAATTTACCTCCAGTCACCTAGACCAGTCCAGCGCTTTTTCTCCCCAAAGCGCATCCCCCGGCGATGCATGCCCCTTTAGAAATGATGTACTGAGGGGCAGTGGCATAGAGGGATGACCAAAAGCACCAGAGGAGGGTGCTTTCCTCTGTCCCCTTTCACAGTTGAGATGAAGAAATCTGTGGTTATTTATTTTCAGTGAGGCTTTTGACATGGGTGGTACAACCACTGCCAGAATAAAGAGCCATGCGAGGGACGGGGAGGCTGGTGGATAACTAACAGGGGTAAAAGCCACCTCCCCCAGTGCCACAAAGCTTCAGTTTGGAGGCTCTGAACATCCTCAGGAAGCTGCCCCACACCCCGGGGCTGTTGCGGGTGGGGGGTGAGGGCTGCACCCCACAGGGCACCAAAACCCTCCCGCCCAGGCTGGTGACGGGGGCTATCAGTCAGCAATTCCCCAGCGCAGGCGGGGAGCCTGCCCCAGGGAGCACTGCTTTGACACCGAGCCCTCGGGTGGGCAGGAGGCAGATCTATCCCAACGCGGAGCTGGGGCGGGGGTTTGGTTGAAGTTAATAAACAGGGATGACAAAACTTCCCTGGGTAGGGGGTCGATGCTGACAGGTATCACTGAAATGAAAAAGAGGAGCAAAGTCCCTGTTGTGCCACCCGCGCTGGGTGCTGGTGTGTTTTATGCAGCCGCTGCGGCTGGGAAAGGGCTCCGCAACAGCGCAGGGGTCAGACCTGACCGGGAGGAGCTTTCCCACGTGCCGCTGAGGGATGTGCCGGGGCGGCCTCGAGGCCGGGAGCTGCAGCAGACTGTGGCGTTGCTGCACCTCATCAGAATTTATCTGCAGCTCCTCTCCCCTTTGCCCTCCTGTTCAGTCTCGCACCAAACAGTGTTGCCCCCGGGCTACCGTCCTCTGGCGATGCTGGCATGTCAGAAGCCAGGGAGCCCACAGCACCTGGCTCTCTCCAGGTGGGACCCTGGAAAAAAGCAGCAGCTGAGGATGTGCAGGCATGGAAACGCAGCACCTCTTTCCTTTTGAAGTGGGAATGCCCCAAAAACGGAAGGTCAACAGTTAAACCAAGTTTTGGGATGACGGTATTGTACTGTTCCTTAACCAGTCAAATAGACATAAGAATCTGTATGGAAGTGCTCATCCTAATTTTGAATAAGAACAAATTCAATTAAATAGGCATATTTTGGAGAATTTGTGTGAAACACGCAGGTTTTTTTAAGCAGCCCTGCTCTCTGCAGTGCTTTGGGAGGCAAAGCATCACTTCCAGCTTGCCTAGACTGGGAGGAGCAGCAGAAGCGGCGATCTGGTGTGCATTCCATGCGAATCCTTAATGTAGACATGCTGCAGCACCGCAAAAGGGAATTGACTTCACTGCAAATGAAGCAAGGCCTTAAGTGCTTTGTTGAACAGCAGCCGAGCTCTTTGGTAATGAACAACAGTGACAAAAGAAATAAAGAAGCAAGCCGTGATAGCCTGATGTGGTTGCAGTGGAGTAGCTGTTGCGATGGTTGCTGGCGTGTGAGATGACATGTGAATACAAGCTATCTCCGCATGTTGCTGCAGTCTTTCACCAGAGGCTAGTTTAAAAACCTTGAAGACTTGGCAATTAAGAGGACCTCTAATTGAAACAGAACAACGGTAGCATTTTAATTGCCATGCAGCTCCCCTCCGGAGCATCGTGGTCTAGCAGAAATCCAAGGTTTCTACAAGCAGGTTTAAAAGCACGTTTTTAAAACTATACAGAAACAATATGTCTTGCGTGTGCTTTGCCCCAAGAGCGGTTTCCATTGGTAGGGAAGGGATTAGTTACTCCACACCACCAGGGCCACACGTAGGGGTAGAAAATACACACTACTTCAATGTGTGACACTTGCCCTGGAAACTATCATGTTGTAGGAGAGGGAAACCAGATTCTGCAAGCACCAGGCAATTTAAAATGCGTTAAGCCATGCTCTGGAGCCCAGAGTTGAGCATCCTTAAAACAAACCATTGGCTGCTGATGATTAGCAGCTGGATAGAGACAAGGAAAACCAGCAAAACCAGCATTGCAGACACTGGGATGCTGGTGGTGTGATGTATCCCGTGGAGGTGCTGCAGAAGTTCAAGTCGCATCAAAGAAACAAACAGAACCGGAGGTCATGATATGCTTTCCCATTACCTGGGTTATCCTTCGGTTTGGTGGCATTGACACGGAGCCCTTCAAGGAAGGGACATTCATTCCTCCTATAGCTGGGAAGAGAAACACTATGGGTAACGCTTACAGTGATAATAAATGGGATTACAGCAGCAGTCTCACCCCAGCACAGAGTAACTGTAACGCCGTGTGGACACGGACCCTTGGGAAAGGAGGCTGATGCTGGAGGCACTGGGAGCGGTGCCAGCGTCCCCTGTGGCGGGTGCCACAGCCTGTGCTGGGCAGGAGCCGCTGGCAAATATATGTTGTAATATATTAATACACTTTTATAATTCCTTTCATTTCCGAGAGCCCCAAGACATGCTGCAGCAGATAATCCTGCTGATTAGCCGAATCAAAGCTTTGTGAGCAAAAACCACACACTATTTAGGGAGCTGTGCAATATGAAATCGATGTATTGAAAGAGCACTCTCGACAGCGAGCGCTGCTGACTCACAGCCCCGTGGTGCCGGGGGGAGCGGCACCCCGCAGGACCCCCGACACAGCTCCCCTTTCCAGCCCCCGTGGGGGGACACCGCCAGCACCCTTGTTTTCACCCCCCGCCCCCCGGCCCCGGCGGCACCGCAGCAGCCTGTCGCTCTGCCGTGGGAAGGACCTATTAGATAATTGACTGTATCCCCTGCCAAGGCAGGAGGTAGTCTCCTGACAGAAGCTGTAACAGATATTAAACATACTGCTCTTGATCTCAGCAAAAAAAGGCCGCTGGAGTAATTTTTTTTTAACCCGCTAAGTAAAAGCTTTCTAGCTAATATTAATAGGTTTTATCTGATGAAAATGGTACATTCATCAGGGAAGGGCTTTTCTTTTTTTCTCCCCCATTAAACTTTCGAAGAAATGTTTTAATTTTTTGAAGCTGACATTGATTTTTTTTGTAAGCAAAAATGGACATGTTCAAGCAGAAAAAAAATCCATTTCATATTGTAAACCAATTTTCATTTAGGAAAACATTTCAACATACAATTTCCAATTTGGTCTCGTCGCATCCTCCTTGTCCCGCTGTTACATGGGTCAAAACGTTACTGGAGATCGATAAAAGTGCAAAACAGTGAGTTTGTTTTAGCAGTAATCGGAACTTCTATATTTGTGTCCAGACAGTTTTGTCTTGCTGCTTTCCTGTTTTTCCATCAGCCCAAGAGGCTAATGCCCTCAGGTAGCCACATGTTGGTGCCACGCCCACCATGGGGAGATTTGTCCCTCTCCCGTGTCCCATTTCTAAACGACCTCCTCAACTAGACATGGAGTAAGACCCATACTCGGGTGAGCAGGCAGCAGCACCACAACCACAGGTGATGACCAGCAAGTAATTCCCCTGTTAAAACCAATCCCCTTGCTGAAACGCTGCATGTCCCATGCTCCCAAAAGCCTTGGTGCCCTCAGCCTTGCCCGGCTCCCGCCAGGGGTGCGCGGGATGAGGAGTGGGGCGGGGGGCAGCGGGGGGTGGACCCCTGGCAGGGTCCTGCTCCCTCCAGCTCCCAAACACGGGGTCACCAGCATGGTAAGCCGCTCCGTTCGCCCAGATAACATCACCCGCCGGGCTTTCGGACATTGCAACGGCCCCTTGGTGCCGGTAAATACCAGCATTGCTGGCGGTGCCAGCGCTGCGCCACTGCCTCCCTTTTGGCCCCCTGTGCCTTGTGGCCTCGTTAGCCCCAAATTATGTACAGCCAGGGCCATGTATGAGCCAGTCTCCAGCAGCCAGGGCTTCCCGCTGCCAGCTCGGCACCTCTGCCTGCAGCCTCGGATGTATTTTGCAGTTGTCTCCGTTTGGTACGAACTGAAGGAAAAGAGGGAAAAGGTGAAAAGCAAGGAAACAGGCTCCCGCATTGTTCGTCTCCAAAGGAGGGAGGGAAGCTGCTGCTACAGCCCGCAGGGGCACCGTCTGCCGTGAGTCAGCAACCAGCCAGATTTACTGCCGATTGATTAAATTAACATTTGTTATAAGCCAGGGAAGGGAGGAAGGGGGGGAGAAATCCTCTTCACGGCTCTTGAATTATTTATGCCCTGGAAGCCTCCACGCCGTGCTCAGGGCAGGCAGCAGCGACGCAAGCTGCAAGACCCCGCGCACGGGGACAGGCTGGGCTCCTGCAGGACCTCCTGTCCCCTGACAAATTACAGCAACACAGGCTGGTATGGGGTGTGCAAGATGCGCCACTCCAGAGGGCATTTTCCTCCCGTTATTTTGGCTATGAGCTCCGTTTTCCCAATAACAGCATGATGGATGGAAGTAAAGCACCACTGTATTTTTAATGCCCTCCGCTAACTCTTCACTGATGGGCGTAAGAGCGAGGGCAGGTTTGTGTGGGCAGGGGCAGGCAGGGCTGGCTTCGCTCCGCTCCCCTGGCAGGGAGCCAGGAACGGGGAAAGAAATCAAGCTGAATTCCCACCAATTCGATGTGATTTTTTTTCCTTGGTGCCAACAATGAATTTGGATGGAGTCAGCTGGATGCTCTTAGATCTCAGTGAAACCTGCCTCCATGTGCAGCGTGTGCGACACAAGACGCTGAATTTGGGACTGGCTTGTGTCTTTTTGTGGGGGCTGTCTGGGCTTGGTGTGCGCCTGGTGGGGAGGGGGAGAAAACGTGGTGGCACTGCTGAGGGATGTGTTACATGGGCAACGCCTGAGTGGGCTGGACCTGCTAGGAGAAAACATCCACACAAATCTCAGCACACAAGCCACCGAGCCAGCGAGGAGCGGGGACTGCGGGTCTTTTGTTCTTATGGCTCACATTGGGTGTCAGAGCCAGCCAGCCCCGACGCAAGACCATAGCCCTGACCGCAGTGGCCATCTATTTGCAGAGTTGGCAGCCGGCCCGAGTGAGAAATAAGACAACTCTTCCCTTTCTCCTACAAACTGATGTCCTCCGCGCAAACACCGTTAGGATGCATTTCCTTTCTGCCGGCTGACCTGCCGCACGGGGGCAATGCCGTGAGCCCCTCGTCCCCTCACAGGGTGACAGGCAAAAAGCGCGCTCCCCGCAGGTATGGGGACACATGGAGGGACAGGAGAGCGGAGGAAGGAGAGGAAGAGCCACCAAGGCCTGTGGGCAGCAGCGGGGGTGACCCCAGGAGCAGTGCCACCTCCTGTCCTCACCAAGCCTTCCTGAAGCCCAGCCACCGGCTGCGCCTTTGCAGGGTCTCACCCCACAGCCCATGCTGGCGTGTGGGGGCTCCCTGGCCCCCTGTAGCCCTGCGGAGCCCCCCAGGCCCTCCCGAGCCGCAGGCTGCCATGCAGCTCCCCGGCATCAGCAGGGTGGCCAGTGCACCTGTACCGGAGAATAAATTTAGGTATTTAAACTCCTCGTTACAGTCAGCCATCAAATATTCATAGTAACAGATAAATGAAGAGAGGAGGGGCGAGCTTCTTGCACAAGGGCTGAAAAGGGAAATAACTTTTTACAACCAGCCAATTAAGTTATAAATCTGGATATGTCCAGGATTTATTTAACCTGCCGTAAGCATGGATGTAAGCACACTGCAGTCGCTGGGGGAAGCCGCAGCTGTGAGCAAGGGCAGGAGGTGTGCAGTTTGTCCAGCCCTGGGTCGAAAGTCGGAGGAGGTGGTAAGAGGGGGGAGGGTCAAGGAGGAGAGGAGCCTGGTGTTGGGGGGATGGGCAGAAGTCAGCGAGGAAATCAGGGAAAGGCCCCCCTGCACAGCCTGCAAGGGGATCTGGGAGCACATGGTGGTGGTGGGTGGCAGCAGGGCTGATGTCCAGTGAGCCAGGGCACCAGGCAGGTCTCTCCCCTCACTGCCCAGCTTCATCCAACCTGCAGGACATTATAATCCTACCTGCTGGGATTTAAGCTGGGGGCTCTGATTGCTACTGCAGCACAAGATGAAGAAAGTAGCAAAAGCTGAGAGGTGGACTCAGGCCACCGAGCCCCTTCCCACAGGTGCCTGAAGGGCCATTGCCCAAGGACCGTTTCCCACCACCGTCAGCTGGGACGCAAAAGGCCTCTCTCCCCAACTCCTGCTGCAAGCAACAGCCCTGCCATCCTGGTTTGTAATGGTGTGGCTTGAAATATTGCAGGGAAAAAGCCACATCCTTGACATGAGGAGATGAGATGTGGCACCGGGGGGGACCACATCTGCTGGCACCAGCTGAAGATGCCTGGGCAGCCCCTCCAGCCCCGACTGCACCACGAGGGTGGTTTGGGTTCCCCTTCCCCTTTGACTGGCTGCTCAGCCTCAGCACAACCTCTGGCGCATGGAGGGACACTGGCAAGAAGCTGTTTCAGCAGATTTTCAGTTACCGGAGAGAGGGTGCGCACAGAAGGAGCTGCCTGCTGCCCTGCTCGCTGACCCGCTGGCAGGCAGAGCTGCCCAGCAGGTACACAGCAGCCCCAGAGGTCTCCAGCAGATTTTCCCCCATCACTGATAGGAAAAGGGGTGGGTGGGGTGGGAAGGCTGTTCTCTCACTGCACACCCCTTCCTCGGAGCCTTCTCCCCATCCCCGCTTGCCCCAGTGGCTGTGCCCCCCACACCGAGGGGGGGCCTTTGCAAAGCTTATTTCTGCGCAAGGATTTTCCCTCAGCCAGGCCAGGATTCTCCTAACCCCCAAAGGCCCGGCATTGTAAAGGTCAGGGCGTATCTCAGCAGCGCAGCACATCCGGCACGACGAGCGGATGCCTGGACCCTCTCCCAGCAGCCGGTGCAGATTCCCAGACCATATCACGTCGTGAAGCTCCAGGTTTTCTGCGTCTCAGGGAGCAGAGCCGGCAGGGAGGGTCGGAGGCATGCCAAGGGGAGTTCAGTCGCTGATGAAGTTTCCAGTCATATTCTATTTTAATGTTGAGATCCTCCATTTGTTCAGTTCTTAAAGGTGACCCACAAAGGAAAGTACAATTTGGGCTCATGCCCAGTGTTCCCTTCCTTGTGCTGAATAAAAAGACCTGGAAGTAGGTATTTTTATAAAGCTACTTTTTGGCATTAGAAATGTGAATCCTTGCTTTACCTCAAGAATCTGGGGAGGCAAAAGGACTCTCAAACAGTGTGGTTACAAAAATGGTAACTATTTGAGCTGAGCTGCTGAGGGGTGACCGGAGCAGACTGTTTGCTCTCTGGTGTTTCTCTTTGTTTCGTTATTAACATCACTTAATTTCAATGACCAACTGATATTTTGGATAAAAAGCCTTTGTTAAAGCCTCAGCATCCTTCCCACTGCTACAGTACGCTTCCACGGCCTCATCCTCCATCTGCTTCAGCAAAACATATCGACTATCACTTCCATCAGCTAAAACAGCAAACAGGAAAAATCTTTAATAGCTTTTCCCCTCCAGGACTTTCGTCATACAGAAAAGATACTTATGAGACAGCAACGCAAATAAGAAAAACACAATCCCAGGCCTCAGATGGCCCCAGGGCTGCCCCGGCTGCATGGGGCTCTTTGCTATTCCACGAGCCTCAGGCGAAGGTGAGTGCTGTCCTCCCATGAACACATCCCTTCCTCAGCACAGCCACCCCCTGCACCCCATTCTGGGGCAGGATTCGTGGCTGTCCTCCCATCGGAGGCCACTGGTGTGAAGCCTGTACATATTTGTGCAGGCTTTTGTCTCGATCTGTGTGCGTGTCCTTGGAGCTGTATCCCTGTCACCTCTGCATGGACACCCCCACCCCTTTCCTCTCGCCTTTCTCCTATTTCCAGAACCACTGTTAAGAGCCGGGGTCATTTTTGACCCCGGGTGTATGCCTATGCAGTTGACAGTAAGAACACTCAGGGAATTTAATCACTAATAGAAATCCACTCCCCATGGGGCTGACACCGCTTTTCGGTGCATTGAGGTTTTCCTTGTGATGCCCTCACCTTTTCCAGTCCTTGCCGTCGGGCCAAGGCTACTGCCAGCCCTTAAGTGCTTGCCTCTGGGTGGAGTGCGCCAGGCGTGCTGGCAGGCAGGAGGAGGGCAGTGGCGCAGGGCTGGGGACGCTGCTGCAGCTCTGCCTGTGCTGAGTCACGCCCGCCGGACGCTCCTGCAAATCCCTCTGTTTCCTACGCCGCTGGAAAGGTACCAAGAGCATTAGCATTGCGAGCCCAATCTGTGCAAAATAAGACAGCCTGATCCTTGCAGTAGCTCCTGTTACAGCCCATGGCTCCCTTCCCCGTGTCCTCCAGCCACCCGTCTCGCCCGGGTCAGGCAGCCTTCCTTCAGTGTGTGCTGCGTGCCTGATGTTCAGAGCAACATCCCTGGGCCTTCTCCAAAAAAAGCCTCCAGACCTGGTAAGCTGCTGCCATAGCTTGTTTACAGCCTGTTGTTCCCCCTTCTGTGCTCCTGTCCTCCGGCAAGTACAGTGATGGCTCCCGCCTGTTTGTCCTATCCCGTGGTACTGCCTGGCCATGGGCATCACTACATCCATGCAAGGACCAGACAGACGCCAAAGTGGCCTTCAGCAGCTAGAGGCCAGATGTTGAGACTGGGATGTTGGCCTTTTGTTGACACTTGCAAGCACAGGGAAGGCGAAGGCTGGGAGGGACTGGCCTGCCCTGTGTCCCGGGAGGCTCACATCCCACGAGCTCCCCTTCCCTTCAGCTGCAGGCAAGTGATTTATGGCCTCTGTGCCTCTGTTTCCCTGCCTGGGACCCAGGCACGCATCCCTCCCTCTCCAGGCTGCTGTGACTATGGCTGTGTTTAAAGCCTGGGGTTCCTGGACACTATGGCAACGCAGCCATACAAATACTTAGGTCTGAGCCACCCTTTGTTTGGGGTTTCTGGAGCTCTGGTGTGACTGATGAGCTCTCATCAGACCAAAACCATCTCGAGCAGGCTCTGCTGGGGCCAGGCTGCTCTTGACGTTAGTAGGATTTGGACCAGGGCCCATCTTTCAGAGGAGGCGAAGCCAAAGCTGCTTTTAAACCACACTGCTTCTGCCGATGGTGGTGAGGACAGAGTGGGGTGCAGGTCCACAATGGCCTTGGCAGGGTCCTCCAGGGATGGAGCTCGACCAAATCCACTCGCTTTAGCTGGCTGGCCCTGTCCAGCATGACAGACGGCTGCTGGGACCACCACCTTGCCCCTGAGACCCCAGGGTTCCTGGTGTGGGCAATGGCCTCGGCACGCTCCCTGCCCTGAGAGACCCAACTGTTGCTTGGGAAGACAGGGCTTCCTCTGCCCATCTCGTTAAGCATCACCCGTCATCCCTCCATGTCTTCCTTTCCAGCGAGGTTTCCTGAGGGGACGAGGTTTACTGCCACCAGGCTCTGCTGACACCTGGGGACCGAGGGGGACTGAGAGGCTACAGGACCAGCTCCAGTTGCCTTTCGCACTGTGGGAGACACAGGAGAGACCAACCACAAGACCCCATGATCCCGAAGAGGTCTCTGAGGCAATACTGCAAATGCCAAATAACCAGCAGTTCAGGAGGTCTCCCCTTCCTGCTGGGCATCTAAGTGTATCCCGGTCTGGGTCCTTACTATACTGTCAGAGACAAGGTGAATGTCTGTGGACAGAAAGCAATTCCTTCATCGCCCATCGCGTCTCCTCCCCAGCTTGCCGTCCCCGTGCCCCGGGGCTGAGATGCTCCTGGCTCTGGCTTCTGCTCTCCAGTTTTCAGTTTACACGGGGGTCTCTCTGGGCTCTCCCTCACACAGAGGCTCCCAGGGCTGCCGGGCCACCAGCCTGTCCCCTGGCCTGCCAGAGGAGCAGCGGGCATCCGCGAAGGGCTCCGACCTGCAGCGGGGAGCCCAGCATCAGTGCTCCATGGGAAGGGAACACTCCTCTTCCAGCAAGGCAGCATCCCCAAAGAGGTGCGCATCCATATGCCTGGTGCTCGCTTTTGCTGTCCCCCAGCAGCAGGACTGCCTGTCACCTCAGTCTTGGAGGTGCTGGGGCTCAGCGCACCCCAGTCCTCCACTGCCCAGGCAGAGACCAAGCCAGCCACAGCGTGCAGAGGGCCCCTACCACCCCTCTGCCCTGGCTGTCTTCCCCTGGGAAGGAGGAGGGCGCAAAAGGAGGGGAAGGGGGCGGGGGAGGCATGAAATGCCCGTCGGGCTGCCAGGAGCCAGCCAGGACAGGTGCTCGGAGCTGGGCTTCGGGCATGCTCCCCATGCCCTGGGACAGGCAGAGCCTTTGCCGATGCCCTGGCCCCGCTGCTCCAGGCACTCCGCATGAACCAGTGTTTGCCAGCGGAGGTGCTCGTCTGTGCACGGCTTCCCAGCACCCGCTGCCCAGGCTGCTGGCCTTGGCTTTGGGCTTGCCACGTGCCTGAGGTCCTGCTCCAGGCTGGAGGTTCCCGGGCAGGACGGCAACGTAATTAACTGCTAATCTTCCTCCTCCCTGGATTTGTTCAGCTCCGCTAGGTCTCCCTGCCGCTGCTTCCAGGCGTTTCATTGTCTCTTGGCTCCTTCCCGCTCACCCTCTTCCATCCCAGGGCTGCTCTCCGAATCCACCAAAGCTGCTTCTTGGGTCTTACGCTAATTTTAACAAAGGCTCTTCCTTACCCTGGGGATTTTGCTAGTGTCTCTGTCAAAGCTGCCTTTGAAAGCTTTGCTACTCATGCTCACTAATAATTTAGTGTTTGGCTTCTGCATGGCTTCCTACTGTTCTGCTGGCTCCACCTATCTCCCTCCTGCTTCACTCGTCTTCTTCCTCACGCAGGTTGGGAGCAGGAACCAGTTAATATTTGATTTCCCCCCTGACTGCCATGTCTGGGAGGCATCAGGGGACCAGCCACAGCCACCCAAGGACGAAGCACGAGCCCCCCTAGAGCTATTCGCAGCCCTCCCAGATGTCTCACTTCTCCGCCTTTGTGCCTCGTGATGCCCCGTCCCCTCGTCCCTCCCCACACCCACCCCCCGAAGGTCTGTTCTCCCTGTTGATAATCCATTATCTACATTTAATGCCTTGCTGACGTCCTCCCCTTTGTCTGATGGTGAAACCCCGACCAGATGTGAAGCTTCTTCTGTTACTAATGGCAAATCCTTTTGCAATAGCTGGTTGGAAAATGGGGAAACTGTTTTCATGAAATAAAAATTGAAACAATGGACTCATTTTCATTCTGCAGATCTCACAAAGGAACAGGTTTTCTTTGGCATTATTTCTGTCTTTTTACAGAAAATCACTTTTTGGAACTGTGGCTCAGAAGATGGGTTTGTATTGTCAGTACTTGCGCTGCTAAACGTTTCCTTTGCTGTCCTGGTCTAGTTACTATTGCTCTCATGGTCTGCTTTGCCTCTGAAAAAAAAAAAAAAAGGAGAGCTAGAGAGGGAAGAAAAAAAATGTAAATGCTCTGTTATGTGTTCAGATCTCAGAAAACTGAGGTCACCGGTAGCACTTCCAGAAACATGACTTCCCTCTGTGCGTGCTGAGCATGCCCGGGGTGGATGTGTAGATGGGCTCCAGGAAGGGGGTGAAGTGCGTCCCAGAGGAAGGTCTCCAGTTAACCCTCAAACTGTGTTTTTATCATTTGGCGTTATTTCCAGAGTGCTTCTGCAAACTTCCTCGCTGCTATAATAAGGTGTTAGGTTGTCCCATGGTGCCACCCCCACTCAAAGTCGCCCTCAGCCAAATTATTATTAAAATATAGCAGCGCCGGCTGCTACTCAGTGGCAGAGCTTTACAGCAGCTGCGGTACCCAAACAAAGCCCTTGAGAGCCTGCAGACAGAGCCGTGCCACACCGGGCCAGCATCTGAATGGAAACCCCCAAGCTGGAGGGATGCAGATAAGGCGTCAGCACGTGCCCCTTTCTGGCGAGCCAGCACTAGCACAGCACTTTGGTCTTGCATTTGGGCCGTGTGTGCTGGGAACTGCACCATCTTTTTTGCTGAGACAGGTGGTAAGAGGAGATCCTGGACTGCAGGAACCCTGAGCACTGCCAGCAAGCTGGGAGAGAACTGTCCTCCCGACCAAATGCTTATTCCCATCACTACAGATGTGCCTATCTATGTTTTTCCTTCAGATGGAAGCATTCATTTTTGCAGCTAGTCAGAACTTCACTGACGAATGCCAGCCTGAAATGTTTCATCTCCTGTTCAATGAACTGTCACTGAACCAAAAAAAAAAGATCTGCAAGGACATGCCTGGGCTCCTGGTGGGTCTGCCCAGAGCCAGGATTTGAGGAGCCTCCCGGACTTACTTGTGACGTTCTTCCAGTTGAGGGGAAATCTAGCTAGTTTTTAAGTTTTGGTCTAATTCAGAAGGATTTTTGCTTTTAATTTTTGGATATGATGGCATATCCTGTGAACTGGAAAGCCTATGCACCAGCAAAGCTGTGCGTTAGACCCATGGAGGTTCTTCTGTCCTGTCACTTGGGATGGAGAAGTCCAGGAACTTATCTCATACCCCAAAGAGCTGAAACAATAAAACGAATATGCAAACCACAGCCACGCAAGGCAGCATGAATACCTCCTACACTGCCCCAGAGATTCAATAGGAGCTGGTGCAGCAAAGGTGCTGGGTTATGACCATGAGATGGCCTGGGGCAGGGAGAGCAGGCAGACAGAAAAGCTGCAGGGGATGGCTGCAGGGAAGCACGAGAGCAACCGGCTGAACGGCGCTGATGAAAAGAGAAGAGAAGGAGAAGTGCGCGACCACGCACCAGCAAAAACAGCCCTGGAGTTGTGAGCAAAGACATTTTTCCCCATGTGATTTTTCCCAGGTGCAAGGAAACATTTCTTTGTGAAGGCAGAGGTCGGCAGCAGACATGCTTCCCTTTGCCATCGTTTTCTCTTTCCAAGGCCCGGAGCCTGCCAGGCACTGCCTTTTCTGCTCCCCACCACCACCAAGGAGAGGCGGCCATACAAGGAGTGACTGACCTCAATGAAGCCGTGGTTCATTGAACTACCTGGTTCAAGAATTTTGACCTAGGAGGAAAAAAGCCCTGGAAAGGGTGACAGCATCTTTACCTAGCTTTTACCCTGAAGCTGAAGGCAATAGCAACGAACATGGCAATGGGAACAACCAGGGCAGCCCCTCCGGGGCCTGCCATCCTTCAGTCCCCTCACCTTGGCTCACAGCTGTATTTTGCCCTTAAGAGCAGGGCTGGTCGGTCTCACAGAGTGACGCTGGCACTGCTGAGTGTGTGGTGTCAGCAGGAGATGCTCTCTGCTCTCCTCTTTTTTTTTCCTTCCCATGTTTTTTTTTCCTGGAAGCTTTTGCTGCCGAGGTGCCATCCCACTCGGTAGGGGCAGAGCCGTCCTGCGTGCAGAGGTGCCGCCGGCACAGGACATGTGCCAGGCATTGCTCCACCACTGTGGAGTGAAGTAAAAGTAGGTCAGGAAACTAGGTTTGGCAGAGCTGAGGACTGGACTGTCACCTCACTTGCCATCGGTGTGGGAACCGAAAACTGCCAGCACCAGCCAGCGAGTGGGCAGAGCACCGGGCAGAGCGGACAGCCCCTGCCCTCCCAAAGCCCCGGCACTGTACACTGTACCCCGGCCCTGCTGATGCACCCACCTCCAGCAAAGGCTGAAGATCTCCGAAGGGATGCTTTGGGTCTTGCAGGTTCCCCAGCCACCACCTGCACTCGCCTGATTGATAACTGAAGCAAACTCCCCAGCCCAGGGTGAAGGCTCTAATTACAAATACCCACTGCCTCCACCGGAGCGGCAGGACAGTGCTCCGCCAGCCGGCACGACGCTCCTCCTCACTGGAGAGGTCTGCCACCGGTCACAGACAGGGGAACAGAAATCACTGCATGGGGCCCCTAAATACTTGACTTTGCCCTGCTAGTAAGCCAGAAAATCACCCACAACACTGCTGCCTCCCACAGCAGAAGGAGTGCTCCTTTGTTTAAGACACTTTCTAGTGGACGTGCTGCAGAGGCACCACGTGTGTTTCTGTGATGCCCACTCCAAAAGTCCTCTGAATATTTGGGGACCCCAGTACGCTGCGCTCCAGGATGGGACTAGACTTTGCAGGTCAGGGCAGCAGAGAGGATTTCTAACTGCCAAGGATTTTCATCTGGGGTCCGCAGGCAGAAGGGCTGGTGTTCGCACAGGGACACTTTCTGGGAAGAGAAGTTACCTCTGATAAACGCACATAAGGGAGGGAAGATTCAGGCCTTGTGATCTGCAAAACAACTCAACGCATGGAGACCGTGGCTGTATTTTGGCAAGCGGGGCCCTTCTGCATCAGGTGGGGGTGGCAGTGGCTGGGGCTGGGCAGGGAGGAGCAGGACAAAGCCCTGGCTCCCTGCAGCAGCTGGGGCAGGCAGCCAGAGAAACATGGACATGGTCGGCACCTATTGAAACCCCTGTCCCCGGCTGCCCCCCCACCTGCGGCTTCCCCTGCACAGCCGCCTGTGCAACTTTTTGGGGGCTAAAACTGGTGCCTCTCCCTCCTCGCTCCCAGCTAATTGCTTTAATGCATCCCGAGGCGCCCGCCCTGCCTCCCTCCCACCAGCGGCTCATAATTTATTCACAGGGCTGAAACCCCCCGAGCAGCATCCCGCTGGCCGTCACGCTGCGGGGGGCTGATGCGGGGCGGCTGGCCGGCCATGGAGAAGGATGACATCATTTTCGTGCCGGCAGCGAGGCACACGGGGCCGGGGGAAAGGCTTAGCCCACTTATCTTCCGATGTACACCTACAATTTTCCCTTTCAATCTCCTTCCAATCTGGCTACTCCCACGTGAGTTACTAATATAGGACACGCAACGGGGCTTCTCCCCGCCTGGCCTATCCTCATCTATTCAACTAATTAGCTCAGTTTCGCTTGGGGGGGTGTGGGGATAGAGAGGAGTAGAGGGGAAGAAAGGGAAGGGGGGGGATCTTGTCCAAAATCCACCCTTCTGCTTCGTCTTCCCTAAGCCCAGGCTGGTTGAGCTGAGCACGGCTCTGCTGCTGCCAGCCAGCAGGACCTGCTGTGGAGCTGGTGCTCAGTGGCTCTAATGCCATATCCAATGCCCTGCAAAAATGGGGGGCACGTTGGCCCCTTCCCACCTGCCCTGCCAAAACACCTGCCCACAGCAGCAGCCCTGCAGGCACTGGGGCAATATTGCCCCTGCCCTGGGGAAATTACAGACCCTGGCCAGCCGGTGAGGCAGGGCGGGAGGGGAGAAAACAGCAGAGGGGTACTTATTTGTTTTCTTCCTGCCCGCTCCTGCAGCCTGTCCCCATGGCAGGTCAGGGACAGACAAGGGGTTTTGGGGGATGTCCCCCCCGGGAAGGAGTCCCTGACCTTCTGGCGCTGGGACCCACCAGCACCAAAACTACCCGCAGCCGGACTCGTGGCATGTGAGAAGCTTTACGAGTTGTTCGGCGGGGAACGAGTGGTTAATTACCATGTGCCACCGCTGTTAACCTCTGCAAATAAGTCTAATTATCACAGATTAATGAACAGAGCGCAGGCACATCCAAGGAACTGTCGCTGAGGGTCTTTCCGGGGCCACATTTCATTATCTTTCCGAGCGCTGCTGCCCTGCTCCCCCCACAGCCATGTGCCCTACTGATGCTCCAGCTGGTCCCTGAGAAATGTGGCCCCATGGCTCCCACGCTGCCGCAGCAGTGGAGAAACCCCGGGGGGTGTGCCGGGGAAGGCATGAAATTAGGGTCCCCGACGGCTCCCAGAGCTCGTCCCACAGACATCAGCGTGGACCTACAAGGTTGCTCGCGTATCAGGGCCATCTCCTTGCATAATGTTATGGGGAGACCCATGATGTCTGGGTTGCGCTTACCCCAGAGGCCCCAGCTTGTGTGGGTAAATAATCAGATGAGATCCTCCTGTCTCATCCAGGAAAGAAAAAAAATAAAATAAAAAACCTAAAGCATGTCATTATCTTTTGTAGTTGCAGGGAAAAGCTCAAGTGAATCTCACAGGCTGAGAAAGCAGACAAAGGAAAAAGAGACCATGGTTATTGATTTTTTTTTTTTTTTTAAAGCCCACTCCTTCCCCACCACTGCCTTACAAGAGCCCATGGCTGGGCAGAGGGGAGTCCCGGCACCCACCGTGGGATGGGCAGTGGTGCAGGCAGCCTCCTCACAGGGCACAGCTCCAGGACCAGACAGCAGGAATGGCAGAAGGCTGGGGATGGTATGGGATGCAGCCTCGAAGCGAGGAGCATTAATAAATGATAAGATTTTACGATTATGTCAGGAAAGCTTACACTTCCAGCATTAAAATAAATAATGAAACATTTTTTTTTAGCTATTCTGGCTTATTTTCAGCACTTGCTGAATGGCTGATGCTTTGTTATGGTTGCTTACCCAGCACTCAAGAGCATCGTTTCAGATTTGAACCAATTAGCCCACGCTCACCTTGACGAGCACTGCTACAACACACGCACATGACTGCCGTACTGAGGCTCCCGTGCCAGCAAATCGATGGAGCCTTTTTTCATTACACTGTCTGAATTTAAGAAGTTGCTAGCCCCATCTTCATGTGGTCTGATGCCGGGAGGGGTTTGCCAGCCGAGAAAGGAAATCCGCACGCAGGGACGTGCTGCCTTTGCAACCAGCGTCTTATTGCACCCGCACAAGAGCCCTGCTGGCCTCGGCCATGTCAGTATCGAACGTGTCCCATTGCCTCCCTCGTGGTGGTTTTGCTGCTGAGCACAAACGCATCCCGGGCTTCGACACGCTGTCACGGGGAGGAAACCAGCAGATGCAGAGGAAGCTGAATAGGCAAATGAATGTTAAAATAATTGGAGCCACCATTTCAGACTTGATGAATATGTTGCTCAAATTACAGCTCTGCCTTGAAAACAAAACAAAACAAAAGCCCCAATGAATGTAACATTAATTTAATAATAGAGAAACTTGTAAATAATGTAACACTCATTTAAATGGTTGCTCATGGAAGATCTCTTGAGAGGAGAGTAAGGGACTTTATAATTTTGGGGCTGGGATGACCCACGTTCTGTAAAACGCAATGTTTTATTCATCGGCTCCCCCAAGAGCTGGCGGGGCGGTGGGGCCGGCAGGGCCGGGGCCGAGGCGCTCGCCGGCAGCCCCCAGCCCTGCCACCGGCCATGCGTGTGCCCCCTCCTCCTCGCCGGTCCCTTGGGTTTCCCCAGCACCGTCCCTCCTCGTGCCTGGGTGCTGGCAGCTCCTCTGGGGCTCCCCCATCCCGTGGACATCTGCGACACCCACTCATCTCAAATGTCTCTCCTCCCTTTGCTGCGGCATTTATTTAAATGTTTCTCTTACCCTTCACTCTCCACCACGAGGTGGAATAAAATTCACAGAAAAAGAACAAATGCAGTCCAGGGCCAAACTAGTAATTACTATCAAACCCAGAGAAAACCAAAGCAGGAATACTCAATTCGACTCTTTCTCCCTTCCATTTTTTTAAGTTGCCCTTTTTTCCCCTCTTTTTACTGCTGTAACAGCCTGTTACCAGAGTCTACAACTTCCTTTCACCAAGGACCTCTGGGTTTTTCCCTGCCTGCTTCCTCTGCTTTATTTATTGACATATTCAATAATTCAGAGAAATCTTATTTTAAATGCACAGGGCAGAACTCGCCCCCAGGTTTAAAAAACAAATTCTGTCACGTTTGGCAAACAGCTGCACACAGAAGGCAGACATCAAACATATATATATCTAAATATGTAAATTCAAAGAATCAATAGATACGGCGTATTCTTTATTTTCATTTTTCATCTGGAAATAAAACCTCGTGCGTAACATTATCATAATATTGCCGTATTGATTTCCTTGCGGTAAGGAGCATCTTACGAGACGTGCCCCAGGAATAAGCTTTCCTCCCGGAGTGAAGGTCAGCCTGCTGCCACAGGGACTATTCTTATACGACCAAAAATGCTTGATGGAGAGCTGATTTGCAGGGCTGGGCTCTAACCTAGCGCGACCAGTCTTCCTCCTCCTCAACCCAGGAGGCACCTAAGTGCCAGCTAAGGGAAGCCCGGGGCTTTCGGTGCGAGTCCCATGGCACCTCAGTGCTCCCCCAGTGAAGACCTGGGGCCAGAGCTGGTGACACAGGGGCTGAAGCCTGCAGATCGTCACCCGCCATTCATTTGCCCCCCAGTCTATATTGATCCTGTGCACTAAATTTATTCTGCTCCAATATGCTATTCGGAAGGTTACCTCTCCTCTTTTATAGCCTGTACTATACTTATTTTTCACTTCCGCGGTGCCCACCACATTATACAACCTCACAGCTGACCAGTGCTCTCCAGCCATCACCTGCCATGTAACTGCCCAGGTTTGTTTGTAGATAATTGAGAAAGAAATGTAAACGCGCCGAGATGATTAAGATATACACAGCTGGTGTCACCAGAAACGGGGAAAAAGGAGCGAGCCCCGAGTACGTATGGGAGAGCAGCCCGTGCTGTTTCATACTGACTCATCCAGGACCGTTAGCCTCCAGATGATGCCAAAGGCAAAGAGGCTGCATTGCAAAACCGCCAGGCTGTGCCTCTGGGATTTCTTCATGCATTATCATTTTCATCTCGCTGCTGTCGGTTATAAAATAAATGTGTACATTGATACAGTAATGGCAAGCAAGCGTCTGTTTTGAAGAGATGTTGGCATTGTCTTATAAATGTCAGCAGCTGAACAGCAGCGGGCTTCGTCACCTGCTACCGCTTCTATCGCTTCCCTTTTATTAAAAACACATATTGACAATAAAAGCTCCGGCTAAAAAAAAAGAGCCCCTCCCTCCCCAGAAGAAAGACCTTGCTCTGCTCTTCTTGGAAAATCTTTAAAACATGTGCCCTGCGAAATGACCTTACACATCTTCCCCCCTCCTGTGAATGCCATTGAAGTACGCTTTTAAAACCAGGCAGTAAAAAGTGAGGCTCCTGTAAGTGGTTTAATAGCAGTGCTTCTCACAGCCGCTGCAGCAGCAAATGTTTGAGCTTTCTAAAATACTGCATTTTGTCCAAGCCGCCCCACTCCCAGCCAGGTGGTGCCGTGCTGTGCTGTGCCGTGCTGTGCCATGCTGTGCCATCCCCTGCCCCATCCCTGCAAGTGCTGCAGCGGCACTGGGCATGCACGGGGCTTGTACCACAGGTGGCAGGGATGCACGTGGCCTGACGCCAACGCCTGATGCTTCTTGCCGAAATTCAGGGGCACCAAGCATGGAGGGCTTTGCTACCCTTGGCAGACAGGAGCCGGGCTGGAGCTGCTCCTGCAAGGCTTTCGCTCACTTCTCTGGCTGCAGGCGGTAAGGAGAGGTCGGAAGCTGGGCAGATCTGGAGGGGACTTACCACAGCTGACCGAAGCACTGCAGAGGGCACTGGTATAGTTTTACTATGATATCAGTTTAAATTATTTTTTCCTTTTTGGTATGTGGATTAATTTTTAACTGAAAATGATTTCTAAAAGAGGGAATCCCTTTCCTTTCTAAGTAATACAGGAGAGAGAATTTAGAAAAACATCCCATGAAAGCAAATGGGCTTTATTTCAACAGTCCCTGACTAAGACCTCACTATTTGGGTTTCTGTCTCTTTTTTACTCCTTTGCTTCACCAGGTGTCTCGAGGAAAGAAGGCCACCAATGTTTTAGGAGGGCGGCTTACTGTACACAGCCCACTGGGCGCTTCAGACTCTCACGCGTATCTCAGGTTTGCAGTGGAGATGCTGTCAAACAGACGATGGTCGTGCCTGCAGTCTGCATCCCTTTACACCTCTGCATCAGGGAACCAGAAAGCTGCAAGCCCCAACACCTTCACAGAAACCCCGAAGAAGAGACATCGTTGTTCAGGAACACAAGCACGTGAACCCTGCCACATAAATGTCAATCACCGTGAATCCTAAACATAGGCCATTTGTAAACTATCCGACTGCAAGTCAAATTGTTTTATGGTTAGAGGAGCATTTAATATACTATGAACAGTTTAAAGTTAGCATTTCGTATTCAGAGTGATTAATGGCACCATATTGTATTTCAATTACTATGAGATACTTCCCCGTAATAAACGATGGCAATAATATTCACATTACATCAATAAAAAGCATCTTCAAAGTGTGATGTATAAGTGCCATTATCACAGCCTAATGTGAAAGCATCATACAACAAGTTAGCAACACTGATAACAGAAACTCCAGCACCCAAAGGTAGATGTTTGTGCGAGGCAGAAGTATTGCCCTCTAGCTCGGGAACCCACACCAGCTTCCCTGTTGCTTCTAGGTACAACTTCATAAACTCCAGCCTGGGAGCTGATGAGATGGGGCTGCGAGCACGGACATCCTACAGTCATTTCCTAAGCACTACAGCTGATAAGAGCTACACAACAGGTCACACCAAAGCCTTTCATCCTCTCTTTCTTCTTCCATGTGAAACCTCATTAACTGAAAAGGGAAATTATTTTTGCTCATACTGTTTTAACCTGCTTTCTTGCTTTTTAATTGCTAGCACCGATTTGACTTGAGTGCCCGAGAGCATACCGACTGGAAACAGCTCCTTTCCACAGCCTCACACCTAGAATATAGTTGCATTCCCCACCAGGAAGTGGAAAACTGAAAAAAAAAAAAATTCAAAACCAAGAAGATATTTAATTTCAATAAACAGTGAATTGTTTTTGTCTTGGCATCTTAATTTCATTTTGTTTCATTTGACTAAAATAAAGACACTTGGCTTAGATGTCAAAACACAACAGCATGTATAAAAAATTAGATACAGTATTAAATATAATCTGGAAAAAGATAATGATAAATTAATAACTGTTATGAACAGTGTATTTATAGCTAGAAGAAAATGTAGTAAAATGAGAAGGTGGAAGTAAAACATTTTTGCATCATAGAAATGACAATTCTGTCTCTGTCAAAACAAGACATTTCACCATTATCAAAACAAAACAGGAAAGCCCAAATGATTCACTTTGACTTTCCTGTTGAAAATTATGTCCAGATTGGCACATTCTCACAAAATCTCAAAAACATTTCAAAAAAAGCTGCATGTTCTTCAGATGAAAATTCACTTCTGTTGGAGACTTTGCAGCCACTCCTGCTGAAGGGCTTGGGAGAGAAGGTGCCTCTGGTCACGCTTGGCACCTCTGTCCCTCCTCTTAAGGATTCAGATCCCCTGCATGAGACCTTTCCTCTGCTCAATGGAGACTGGACTCACAGTCCCCCTGTTTCTAACGTAAAATATAAGCAAGTTTGTCCCCTCACCCCACAAAAAGCAAGGGTCACCCTTCGGTGCTACCGCTAAGAAGCAATGAGCAATGCACTAGTAACAGTGGTATTTCATAAACTCTACAAGGACTTTAAAAAAAAAAAAAAAAGAAAAGAAGAAGAAGAAGAAGAGAGAGAGAAAATAAAACATTTTTCTTTGCAGGTCAGCTTTAACGTACCCCGTGCGGGGATTGCAGGAGAACGTGGAAGTCTCGGAGGGAGCCATTATCCGTAGATCACTGCCCGGGCAGACCATAACGGCCTCTCCCAAACTATTAGAGGCAATGGTTTCAATAAGCATTCATCCTGCAATCAATGGCAAGACAAATGGCAATGTCCCTCCAGATTCCCGCTGGTCTAGCGGGAAGGATACAGCCCTCGGGGAGCAAGTCTTGAGGGAACGGGGGCCCCTGGCCTCACCGCAGTGCCCTGGCCAGTGAGGACCATGCCAGTGCTTGCCGCACAGGCGGGGGCTCGCCTAGCAGTGCTTCCCCACGCAGCTGGACCCACGGTGGCTGGTGCCCTTCTGAGGCCGGCTGGCTGTAGCTGCCCGCTGTGGCCGTGTGTTGCTTCTGCAGTCCTGCATGGAGATGCCTCCACCAACATGCTCTGCAGAGCACTGCTGAGCTACCCGGTACCCTGCACCATGACCACACAGCTGCAGCCCTGCACTACAGACTGCCTCTCTGCTATTTTATAAATCCCCGACATTATGACCAGTGGTTTTTATTAAAACAAACACTTAGACAACTTCGACCTGTCTAGAGACCCCAGCACTGCCTCCTGGTGCCACAGCAACCAAGGTCTGTGGTGGTCCTGCACAGACACATGGGGTGACCACGTGAGCTAAGCTGAGTACCACGCTATACTGAAACCCTCCCACGGTGCCTGCCCATTTGGGGGCTCGGCAGATCTTCACCCAGCTTCCTGCAGCCAGCGAGCGCTGTGCCCGGGGACATGCACCATCTCAGTCATAGGGATCAACCCACTCCAATAACATCAATGTAATTTTATTAACTGTCTGCTCTGAATGAGAAAATACCAGCTTCTTCAACAAGCCTGTATTTAAGGTTTTCTTTCCAAAGACTGCTTCATTTTGTATTCCTAGACTTTTCTACCAGCTTGTCCAAAGCAGGAACAAAATATGCGTGACAAATACAGGGGCTGCGTGCCCTGACAGACACTCTGTCCAAGCCCAATTTGAAGTGGAAATTACCAGTAGAAAACAAAGAAACCTCCATAGTTTATCAGTCCTAATCCAATTAATGCTAATAATGTAGGTTACTAATAATAGTATGTAGCTCTCTTCAACACAAATCAAACTTGTACCGCTTACTGTACGGCTGAGAGATGGAGGCAGATGTAGCAGTAAAGCACAAGTTGAGTCTCCAGGTCAAACCAGGCCATGCCCTGACCATACTGCTCCTCGCTTTTCAAGTTTCATATTATTCATTTCTTGAAACACATGTTCCTACTTAAGCCAATGGGAAATTTGCCATTGACTTCAAAGGGACCCGGAGCGAGCTCCTGCAGCAGTCGCTCTCCTTAAGGAGAAGGACTGTGCATCCCCAGTTTTGGCACAGCACGAGCAATCCTGTCAGCTTATAAAGTCACTGTCAACTTAACACCACAAGTGCCAGGTGAAAGTTTTTGCAGGAATACTCTGCTAACCTTCATCATGGCAACTTACCAAAAACACATCCAAATTTGCGCAGAGTTCAGTGAATAGGTTCATAACAATGATTAAAAATATATGCATGCTGTAGCGGTCCTGCCCAGAAAGGCATGAGTCATGGTTTCTCAGGACACTCTGTGGCAGGACTACACACTTGAAAAATGCAAGAGGGTAGAGGTTCAGCTCCCACATTCGGTTTCCCCGGGCGGCCCCTGCTGAACCCAGGTCTACCCAGGGTGGAGGAGCTGAAGGGTGGGGAGTTTGTGGCCGGGACTTTTCCTTCTCATCCAAACAGGGGAGGGCTCTTTCCCCAGCAGAGCTGCACTGACAGCAAGGGCAAGGCAGCATTGTACGTCACCTGTCCAGAGCCTGCAAGCCCTGTGACTCCCCTGTCAAAAACCAAGTGATGTCTTTGTGCGTTGCCATGGAGAAGAAGTGATGTCAGAGAGTGAGGCAGCCGCTGAGCCTGCTCGTCTGCTTCCAAGAATCTGCAAGAGTTTCTGGAGAGACACATGTCTCCCTCTTCCTTTGCTCCTCCAAGGCTCTGCCTCTCCATCTCTTAACTCCCAGTTTGAGAAATCAGCATGGATCTACCAGGCATGGCGGGCACGTGCCTTCTGCTTGGCAAAGCTCTGGCAGGAATGATGACACCTAGCATCTCTACCCTCAGCCACCCACAAACCAGGTCTCAAGGCAGAAGGTTGCAGAACAAGACTCAGATCTCCTCGCCTACCACTTATCACCCGTATGACCTCTTCATTTCTTTCCTCAGAAAGAACAACCTCCCAGCTCGCCGTCTGCAGGTGTTTACCTCCCATTAAAGAGAAGGGAGGCTGTGTTGGTGACCTCCACTTTATAAAATGATTTCCCCCACCTCTTATAAAATAATCTCATAACATTCCCTGTGGCTTTAATAGCAACAGCCAATTACTCACTGGTGGCAGGAATTGCTACGGGTAGAAAGGGCAAGGATGACAAACTGCTGGCTACCCTGCTGAGCACTGCCCCAGAAGAAAGGACAGCTCAGCCGAGCTCCCTCAAGTCCCAAATCGAGGTGGGCAGCCAGGAGTCTTCTGCAGCCACGGAGGGCTCTGAGGGAGCAGGTACGATAGCTACAGGCCAGTCCCCGCGCACTAATCTGCGATTTGAGAGGATACGTGGTTTATTGTGGGTTCTGACTTGCTTTGTGACTTTGGGCTACGCTTTGTCTCTCTCGCATTTAACCCATGAGCTCTTGCCTTGTGCAACCGACACCCCCGGATGAATGGAGCGCTCTTGGTGCTACTGCCTTTCTACAAGCAGCCAGGTATCCATCTGGCCCAGCAAGGCAGCATGCAACACAGGCTGAACGGGTATGAGATGCTCTGCCAAGTGCTGCTCATGCTATAGACAGAGCCATGTAGACCCTCAAGGGAAATCAAAGCCAAGGAACAAAGACTGTGGTGGGAGAGAGGCCCAAAGATCAACTCTCCCTCTTGAAGAACATCCATTTTCCTTTCAGCAGTCCACAGTAGCCCAGTAGACGAGGGCTGAGCCCCCAGGAGAGCACGGTTGTGAGAAATTTTTTTTACAGACTATGTCTGCAGGGCCTTATTCAAAGGTCTGTCTTCAAGCAGGGTGAGGGCTGAGAGAGGGAGAAGCCCTGGAGGTGCAGCTGCTGTTGGGATGGGAAGGGGCTGCCCAAGGGAAAAGCTGTTTCCATCTTTTTTTGTACAACAGCAGTCCCCAAAGTGATGCTCTTTAGAGGGGGAAATGCTGGAATACCCAGGTGATGCCCCTGTGTCACGCCAGCAGAGCCCAACTGATAAACCAGAACAGGGACTCTGGCCCGGGGTTGAGTTTGGCTCCAGACTCTTTGTATGAAGCCTGGCCACTGCTGTGGGGTATGTGTGCGCTTGTGCCAAGCCCGGTATTTTATTCTTCATGCACCTCTGTTGGGGAACATGAAAAGCAGCAGGCGAGCACTGCCGGGACACCCGCATGCACCCAGTACAACTCGGTCTGGCAGGCAAGCTCGGAGCCTTGGCTTGCTTCCCTGCACTCCGGCATTTCCTTATGAATTCACACATCTGTGCTGGACTGCGAGAGCCACGTCTTCAGCAGCTTCTCATAAGGAACAGGACAAAGACGGAAACCCCAAGAGGATGTGAAAACAGCGCAGTAAGAGAGTCTTGCAGCTTCCAGCCGAAGACAGGCTTTACTTTCAATGCACTGCATTTCCTTCACCTGTGAAAAGTGTAGGGAAAAAAGCCTCATCGATGCTGCTCTGATCCCTGTTTTCTGGAGAGCCCTCTCCTTCCCGCAGGCATCAAGTGCTGCTGGTGTTTGCTGCGGTGCCTCAGAAGAGCCGCGCACAGCAAGCCCCCCTTGCTGTGTGTGCTACCTGTGCTGCAATGCCAGCTCTTCTTAAAAGGGTTCTTTCTGGCTAAAGCCAAGACAAACCAACGCTTTGTCCAGAGTAATGTGTGTAATAACACAAGCCAGTCCCCAGTTACCATCTGCTGAACCATGCCAATATTCTCCTATTTTATTGTAAGGTTTCCTATAAATTACTCGAGTGCAATCCAACTCAGTCATTAAAAGGCCACCAACCCAGAGACGCAGCACACAAATGTGTATTTCTCATGTCTGCTGACAGCCGCACAGCATCTCCCAAGGCTGCTAGGACGCCCTTCCCAGGCTGCTCTCCAGCAGCATTGCTGCACTGCTAGCAACAGCAGCCCAGAAAAGTCTACAAAGTGGACACCTCGTGTGGAAGCCGTAAGAGTCCAGCCTGAGCCTGAGACTCAGAGGTCTTCCTTACAGCTCATTATTATTTATTATTTGTACTGCAGAAGTACCTGAGAGCCTACTAATATGATCAGAGACTGTTTATGTCAGATGCTGAACACCAACAGAATAGCAATGATAACTGCCCTTGCCAAGAGGTTCAGAAACATACAGATCACTTCGGGCAGAAGGGAGGACTTGAAAGACAGCAGAGGGAGCGGTTAGATCCAGATGGGTTCAGAGCTCTCAGTGCGACTCAAAGGAAATCGCGTTTCCCACCAGTAACACTGGGGTTGTACCTATCTGCCTCTGGAAGCTTTGACCCATCACCATACTGCTCTGAGCGTAACCGCAGTGCTCTCCTGGACAGCGCTGCTTTGCCTTCTGGCTTTGAAAACTGGGAGACAGAGACCGATCCTAATGCAAACAGCCACAGCCATAAGGCAAAAATGATTACAAGAAATACAAAAACCCTAGAGCATGTGAACAAACCACAGCAGATGAAGACTCCATCCCCAAAGTGGAAACTGAACCCTGTTACATGCTGAGTGTGCTCGGTGCCTTTTCAGGACAGGGAGTCAAAAGCCTCCAGGCCAGATCCGCATCAGGCCCATTCAGCTATGATTTCTAACCTTCCCTTGAAGCACCGGGCTTTCTTTTTTGTCTCAGCCCAGAGAACTCAGGTGGATAATGTTTCTGCGTCAGGATGGCACGTCCTGCTTTCCCACCAAACATCTTCTGTGTCTGGCCAGTGATCAACTTGCAAAGTCCACTGAGACTTTTGGATGCCCTAAGCTATGATTATGGGTTAAACCCATTCATCTCTAATCCTGGAGGGTGCTCGTTAGCTGCCCTGAAATTAAACCCATTGCAATGTCCGCAGGGCACTGATTTGAAAGGGAAGGAGAGCCAAATGGTGCCTGTTTTTAGGAAGGGGGGGAGGCACAGGAACCTGCTGTGCCACAGTCTGGTGTCCCTTTCTGTTGCTGCAGACCCGGGTGCAGCTTCTGGCTCACTGGAGGCCAGGAGGCACCTCCACCCACGCATGCCCAGCATGGGGATGCCACCATCCTGCTTCACAGCGTGTCCCATCCATGCAGAGCCAAGCGCTGGTGAGAGTGATGGCTGCAAGCTACAGCCATGCTGCTCCCCGGGATGGAGAGGGGAAGGGAAACCACCTCCATCCCCTGTGCCCTTTGGATGCTGTTTCTGGGCTGCATCTGCCAGAAGGAAGTATGAAATACTGAACTACCCTCCAGGTCACTGAAATGCTGCTGTGCAGGAATGGGAGAAGGACGTGGGGCCAACGGTAGAGGCCTTTCTCCAGGAAACTGAGGTCTGAGGAGGAGGCGAGAGGTTGGGAGAGTGGGAGGTATCCAGCTGGAGGGGGAATGAGGGATGTCCGGGGCCTGCGGAGAGATGCTTCATGCTGGGAAAGGAAGTTGTTTCCCTTTCGGCTCCTTGATGTTTGTTGGGATTTTGGTTCTCATCCGACGTGGACACAGATACAGATGCACAGACACATTTGGGTATTGGGAAGTGGCAACTCTGAACAGCAGGGTGGCTTTTGAGCTCTCCCGCCACGCCTCTGGCAGCCTCTTCCAGCCATGCCACCTGGCCGTAAACCACCACCGCAAGTCCTCCACTCCCCTGGCAATAGCCTTCTGCAGCCGCTCCTGGAGAGGGTGCAGCTGCAAATCCAAGCATGCTCCAGCGGGCTTCTCAGTGCTCGTCCTCCCCTTTGCTCTTTGCAAGGCTTTACAACCAGTGGCAACCTCAACCCTACCAACCTGCAGGCACGGCCTCTTCCTCTCCAGGAGGGACACTGACTGAAGAACCAACACCTCTCAACATCCCTGTCACAGGCTGTAAGCACAGAAAAGCTGTATTAACTCCCGATCTGAGATGGGGGAGAGGAAGAGATGCAGCTGGCACTGGCAGCTTAACATGCAGATGTGACAGTAGAAGAAACTGGCAGCCTGGACACCTGGACCAACTTGCCCCTGCAGGAGGAAGTGCTTTAGCACTTTTTTCGACTATGGACAAGACTGTGTCGTTTAAAACTGCATCATGAGCTGTGTACAGGGGATCCTCAGTGTAGCTGTTTCATTGGTACCAAAGGAGGTGTACCCAGTGAAACGTATAAACCATAAATTAATATACTACCCGATGGCTTGATGGCATCTTGTCACTGCCCAAGCCAGAGCAATGAAACACAAACCCAACACCCCAAAGTCCCCTGCAAATCAGCTTTCCCTGTCGGGTCTCCACTATGCACCCCTCGCCATTGCTCCTGGGGGCAGCAGGGCTGGAAATATCACAAGGGAAAGCAACCAGAGGAACCAAAATTGTGATTCTGTGCACACCAGTAGCTTGTAGGGACCCAGCCAAGTGCAGGGGGTGATTCTTGCGCTCCCAACTTGGAGAGGGTAAAAGAGGCTGCTGCCAGAGGTCCTATGGCAGGCAATGAGAAATTATTGCTCTTCCCAGAAAACAGTGAAGTCCCCTTACCTCTTTCTCTGGAAGAGCAGAAGGAATAACAAAAAGTTTTCTTTCGTTTCACTAGGACTAACCACTCCTCTCCCTGTCCAGGCTATTCTCTTTACCCATTACAGGACAAAATCTATGCTATGGCTGAAATGGCCATCCTTACTCCCTGCAGGTCCAGCCTGTACCCTTTGCCTGCATTTTTGTGTAGTCCTCTGTGCCCTTGAGCCCAGCTGTGTAGCAGTGGGGAGCTATTGCTCCTCCTCCACGTCTGATTGTGTTGCTTTCCGTGATGGGTGGCGTGGTTGGGCCGGAGCAGGGGAAGTGGCTATCTGCCAAGAGTAAGGTCAGTACAGCCTGGGAAACAAAATAGAGATGGGTAGAAATTGCCTTCCATTACTTCTGGGTTAGCACAGGTAGATGCTACCTCAGGTGCTAGACTGACAGCATTATACCCAGTGTATTATCACATTCATTTTTTGTCTCGACTTTTCTACTTCTGCCAAGTGACAACCCCATTCTGCTTTCTCGACTGACCTCCAAAGCAGAATATCCAAGACAATAAAAATGCAATGTCTGCCTGGAAACCACCCAGGCAAGCGGCCAGATCTGTAGCCCAGCTCTTCACCTCGAGGCTCACAGCCAAAATCCTGCCCTCAGACACAATTCCTCCTGAAGCCAGCCAGAGCAGCAGACCAGCATCTGCTCACCGGATCTGGCCACCAGTTACAGCGCAACCTGGGCGCAGGCTGGGCTCTTCGCTGCTGTAAAGCAGCTGAGCTCCACAACTGAGAACAACCTTCATCCTGAGGGTGGAAAAGTGGCTGTTCCTACAGGACATGTGTTCAGCAGAAAGTTCAAGATAAGACAGACAACTAGAAAGATTTTAATTGATTCAAATGAGAGCTACTCAGTAGCAAGCAGAGGTGACTATCACAGCAGAGGGGCTCCTGGGCTGCCTGCACACACAGCTTTGCAATAAACCGAAGCACGAGCAACCCACAGATTGCACAGGTTAGGTCTCCTCTCACTCCAGTGTTAGAGGGGAGCTTGGACATCAGAGCACTGAACTTTCTACATATTAATATGGTAGTTAGATATTAAAATGGTAGTTATGCTGAACAAGTATAGCACTGAAATGTTTTTCAGCCACAGAAATTACAGAAGACAGAATTTGAAGACAAAAATGCATGTTTAAGTACCATAAACTTTAGCTGCTTTTGTCCTCTATTTCCTTGCCTAGGTCAGAAAAAGCCTCTGAATATGCATATGGCCTTGTTCTGACAAGCCCTTAAGGATAAATGCTTATCAAAAGCTTTTTCTGAAACAGGTATTTCTTGCATAACCCTCTCGGAATGGGAGCTGTGTTATGATACTCAAGTGCTGCTTCTTTCCAGATCCGACCACCTTAGTCCAGCTCTCTCCTCTCCCGTCTTTAAGTTTTCCCTTCCCAAGGTGCCCAGGAAAGGTGTCGCTTTGCCAGACTGAGGCATGCTTGGAATTGGTAATGACGGTCTGTAAGACCTCTTCAGCAGTGCTTGCTGCGCTAACCTTCCCTCTCATCTTCCCACTAACACATACATTTACACATCTATGGGTATATTTATGAGAAAGAGCAGTTTATTATTCACACGCACCCTCACACCTAGCTTTTCTGCTAAGCTAAAGGTGCTGGAGATGGTCCTGTTTGAGACAACCTCTGGCTCCCTAGGTGAAGGCTGGGAAACAGGCATCGTTTTCACAAGCAGCTCACAGGGGACAGACATCTTCAAGTGAGCTGCCCCTGGACTCTCCAGACCTGCAGCCTCATGGTCAAAGCCTGAGCAACAGCTCCCACAAGCCATCCCGCTGCTTCTGCAACGCGAGCACCCAAACAAAAAGTGTTTCTGCAGAGGTGAGACCATTTATTTGGGAAAACTGCCTATGTCCAGTCTCTCCTGATTACTGCATTTCCTTCAGCAACAGCTTCGTTTCCCCCTTTCCCTCTAGATTTTGACTGCTCAAACTACAGTGTGGTGCTTGCTCTGCTTTATTTTAAGTTACAGCAGTGGTGGTTACCAGCACCTACAAGAATTTGGGGTTAGTGCAGCCATTATCCGGGCTTTCTTTAGAAGTTTATTCTGAGCAGCTTTCTTCAAACATGGCTTTCAAAATTGTTAAAATGGACCCAGTCTTGGAAAGGGCAATTTGTCTTCATCACCAAGAAAGAAAACATACCATGAACTAATTAGCCCTGATGAGTTTTGCTGCCTCATACTTCCACATCGATCTGAGTGGGACACCTGGGATGAGACCTGTGTGTACTAGTGGCATTGCACCAATTTACACCAGCTGAGGCCCGGCCCAGACACTTTCATCTGGTTGCAGAGGGAAGACAATAGCGAGTAGAGCCATCTTAGTCACGTAAGGCAAGAAAAGTGTGATGCAACTGCTCTAAAACCAGATAGTTTAACAACCCCCAGCAGCATCTGCTTGCCCTGATACCCAGTCCAACTCACACAGCTGACAACCCACCATAAAAGGGCAGCGGGGGGATGTTCATCCAGCAGCCTGGTGGCTAGACACGGCCCTGGCAATGCAACCGATGGGACTACAGGGCCCTCTGGATTTGAGGGCAACAAAGAGAACATATTTCTTCTATTACTGGACACCCCCCCATCATCCTTAAATGAGCACACTCAGTTCTGCAATCCTTCCAAAAGCAGAAATGCAACCGTGCCCAGTGCCAGAGCAATTCTGGGGAAGCTCTGCACCACACTAACCATTTAAGGTCAAACAGCTTATTGGCCAACCCAAACCAGCTCTCAAAGAGGGCTCAGCTCACAGCTAAGCCTGGTTAAATGCCATGATAGATGCCTTAATAAGCACACGAGCATTTCAGGAGATAGCATGGCTGGATTAACACTCAGCGCTGCCCGCGCCTCCGAAGCTGGGTTGCTGTGGTCTCCATGCACAGGCACCCAGCACACACTCCCTTTGCTGGCTGCTCCTGCTCAGGGTAAACTCCCACTCTCTCCCCTTCCAACACCCTCATCAGCTGCGCATCTTTTCCCAGCCATCTGTGGCCGAGAGGAAAAAAAAAAAAAAAAAAGTGCTTTTCTCGGTCTGGCCACCCTCAGCCCCCGGGGACTGGAGCGCTGGTGGCCAGAGAGCAGCACACAGCTGCACACAGCGCGGCCAGGGCAGGCTGCTCGGCAGGCACCCACCGCGCTGCCCCGGCCCCTCCAGTGCCCGCGCCTCGGCGGGGCAGCCCCGCGCCCGGCAGAAGGACGGCCACGGCCTCGGCCGCCCCGCTCAGCTCAGCTCAGCTCAGCTCAGCGCCCCCAACGCCACCCAGCCCCTCAAGAGCGGCGGTTTTCTGCCGAAACCGGTAACCGCGGCCGGGCCGGAGTGCGAACGCCGCGCGCCGCCCCTCAGCGCACGGCGCTCTACCGCCGCCGCGTGTGCCGCCGCCCCCTTATATAGCGCCCTAAAAATAGCTCGCCGCGCACCGCCTCGCGGGCCGCGGGGAGGAGGTGGGAGCCGCCTTGCCGGCCAATCGGCGCCGCCGCCGGCGGCTCGGAACCGCCCCCCGCGCCCTGAGCGGCTCCGCCATTGGGCGACAGTGACTTCAGGCGCGCCGCGGGCCCGCCCCTCCCGCCCCGCCGTTTACCCTACATGGTCACGCGCTGCCTGAGTGGGCCGGGCGGCTGCGCGCGGGGGGGGCGTGGGGCGGGGCGGCCGTGAGGCGGCCGTGAGGCGGCGGCGGCGGCGGTGGCGGCGGGGGGGGCCGGGCCGGGTTTGCCGAGGGAGGGTGAGAGGAAAACGGGGGGCGGGGAGGCGGGGGAAGAGATGTGGTCTCCCGAAAATAGAGAGGGGAGGGGGCGGGGAGGGCGGGCGCGAGCGCGCATGGCCGCGGCGCGGGGCTGCGCGGTGCGCGGCGGCGGGGACGTGCCCCGGTGCGGCGGCCGCGGGGTGCTCGGTGCGCGCCGGCGCCTCTCGTCCTCCTCGGCCCGGCCCCCGGCCCTCGCCGCCCCTCCGCGCTGATTCTCTCTCTCTCTCTCTCTTTTTTTTAAAGTGTGACTGAAACAAAACAAAGCCAAAGGGACGCTGGATCTATCATTGGTTGATTTTCCTCCTTCTTTTTTTTTTTTTATGATCAAAAACAACCCCCCACCCGAGCAAACAAACACACACAAAAGCAGAAAGAAAGGGTCTTGCTCAGCAGCAGCATGGATGTCTTGGCTAGTTATAGTATATTCCAGGAACTCCAGCTTGTCCACGACACCGGCTACTTCTCAGCTTTGCCATCCTTGGAGGAAAACTGGCAGCAGGTGAATCATTTAAATTACTCCTGTAAATCTCTTAAGCGCAGACAGTCGATGCATTGGGGCTGCATTTCTGACTTTATTTTATTTTTGTTCTTTAATTCAGGGTTGGTTTTTTTTGGTGTTTCTTTTTTTTTTTTTTTTTTTTTTTCCGCGTGGGTAGACCTTTAAATCTCTGTATTTTTTTGCCATGACAAACTGAGCAGTCCATTCAAATCTGTCTGCCTTCAGTCCTCTCTGAGCACGCCTGGCAGCACCTGAGATCCGGTGGCGTTCTTTAGGGTTTTGTTTTTATGATGACTACTATTTTTATTTTATTTTTGAGCTTAGGTTTTGGGGTTTTTTTTTTGTTCTTTTAAACAAGGCTGATCACTTCCAGCCAGTGCTGACAACTGGCAGCTGGTGGAAACGGAATAGATCATTCTTATTTTCAGGTAATTAGTATATGTCAATAAAAATCGTAGCTTAAATCAGAGATGGGGGGTGGGCAGGTGTATGGAAACACTAGCAAAAGCTTTTAGGCTAAATTCTGTAACTAGGGAGGTGAGTTATTTTTCATTCTATTTTTTTTCCCTTTTTTTTTTAGAAGGTCGGGAGAAACACACACTTGCTGTATCTTAAAACAATGACGCCTTAGGCTGGTTCCAGTAAACCAGTGTGTTTTGAGGCACCATTGGGTTAATATGCAGACAGAATTACGATACTTTAAAGATGGAAATCAAGTGTTACGAATGCATTAGAATGATGACTGGTGGCATGAATAAATAAGACCAAGGAGAAGAGTAGGTTACAGAGAAAAAGAGTTGTATAAAATGAACTATGAGACCAAATGCATAGATGTATAAATAGTTATCAGCTGCGATACTGAGGGAAAAGGAAAGACAGGCTTCCTTGTTACGGCTGGACATTGTGCGAAAATGCTGTTTCTTGATGTGATTTTCTGGCAGAGGTGATACGCCAGGCAAAATTCTGGAAACTAGTGTCTCTTTAAAAGAAAAAAAAAATCTGCTGGTGGGTAGGAATAGTGGAGTGTGGCTGGGATGACATGTGGTGCTAATGCAGCGCATGGACCCGTGGCACTATCGATATAAGAATAACAAGCCACTGGATTTCATCTTGCCAGCATTCACCTTAGTCTTGGCTAGTGTAAGGGTAGTGTGTGTTAGGTCTCCAGTATGTGACAGTTAGGGACATTCATTTAATTTTTCCTTAGAAGTGTGTGTGGGGAGAAATGTGGACGGTAGGGCTTCAGGGGAGCACTCGGGCTGTAGCATTGTCATCCAGCTGGACCGGGGCTGGATCTTTAAAGGTTTCCCCTAGTAAAATTGTTTTGGCTTCAGCTTTGTGTGCGTATGTGCACACACACAAGAGGTTTATTGACAGCTACAGTGCGAACACATTCAGGATTTAATTTGCAAAATCACCGATCCAACTTTGCTTTATCCTCCGAGGGGGAGGGGATGCTTTTTTGTTATTAATATTCAGCTCGCACATCCATGATGGTCACATCTGCTTTCCTTTTATATTTTTAACATGCTAATTAAACTGAAGAGGTTAATATAATTTCATTTAAAAAATGAATTTCATAGCATCGTTGTTGTTGGATCGGTTGCATATTCAGTTGCGTATTAGTAACAGTCCAGACAGTCCAAAGCGAGATAATCTGTTGACATAGCCAGCATGCTTTAGGCAGTACTGTGTGTGATACTCTGTCTCCTGCTGCCTTCTTTTATGCGTGGAAGAGCAGCAGTTTGTTTTATACAATACAATGTACTGACCCAAGCCCACTGTTACTATTGCAAAATTTAAACTCACACTCTCCTGGTTAAACCCCACTGATTCTCCACATATGTTTGAAAAGAGAAGTTGAAAATAATTTATTACATTTTCCCTTATTTCCTCTAAAATCCTCCAACCAGTGTCTGATATTTCATAGTACATCCTGTATTTACAGTTTGTTTTTATTCCCCTGTTGCTGCCTGGACTCTCCTTGCAAACAACGGGGAGCAAAACTGATGTATCCGTGGTGGGAGCCGCTGAAGCTGGCTGTACAGAGCATGCTGTCACGCAGGCTTGGCAGACCCACTGACACAGAGACCCCAATTTCATTCTCCTGAATCACTCGCAAATGTAGCCAGGTCTTGGGGATTTATTTATTTTAGGCAAACCGTAGCAACTTTGGGACAGGGATGTGTGTGCACATGTGTGTGTTTCTAAAGGTATCCCTTAAAACCGTCAGGCTGCAGTCGAGACCCCAGGGAAAAGAGCTGACAGGGCAGTGACTGATCCCTGCAGGAAGTATGAGGATAGGGAAGCAGCAGCTTTAATTTTGAGTGAAAACACTTGAATGGGTCTTGCCTCCGCTCCCATGAAGAGCTCTGGTGCCATACCCGAGGTCCACAGAGGCTCCAGAGCAGTTCTTCTCCCAGCAGCAAAGCAGCGCCCCAGGAGATTACTTCAGTCTCTTAAAAGGGGGGAAGTAGTTGTGTGGGCCAAGAGCACGCTTCCTTATCACGTTGTGAGCTCCAGTTGTTTTCTGATTAGCAGCTACTAGCACTTGATCTGGAGAGGTTAGTCCGTGCCAGTTCCAGCTCCTAGAAGTGGTGTCTACTGTGATACCGTAAAAGGTGCACTTGCCCCACTGAAAATCAGAGCATGCCTTGGGGTGAAACCGTTGACACAGTCCTGTCTTCCTTTTCTCCTGAGTCTGGATCACACTTTTGTAGCTGCTGGCTGGGGACTACACAGCTGGGGCAGTTGCTCGTATTTCCGATTGTGAAACACCCGTCACTCACTGAGGGCACTGACAGCACAGGCAGGTTGCTAAATGCTTGCATGCAGTCAGCTGATCTCTCCCTTTTTTCCTTCCCACTGCAAGAGAAATGTGAGCAAGTTTGATATCTGTGCTTTTGACAATTAACATTGGAGTTGAATGAGAACAACCCAGCAATATGTACAAAACAAACAGATTTTGTGTAGGAAGAGATTGTCATCTCTTGTGTAGTTTTTTTTTAGGAGGAAAAAATACAAACAAAAAACCCCTCACTCTGCCCTGGACATAGTTTACATTGTAGAAGTGGAAATACCTCAAGTGGAAGGTGGAACCGAATCCGTGATGTGTTTCACGTTATTTTAAAACACATACTGGGAAGGGGAGGGCTTGGTTTTTAGGCAACAAAAGCTTAGCTTCGCTATGTCAGCTTTGAGCGTACTCCTTCAGGCAAAACACTTTTGAGGTCAGGAGGGTTTTTTCTTGGAGTGGGGAGGTCAGGATCTAATGAGTAATTCAAAGCACAACTTCATCAGGAGAGAGAGAACTCTGTTTAGTCTTTGTTTAGCTTTTCCAGTAGTGTTGAGCCACCACGGCGCTGAGAGAGATTAAAGGAAGAGGTGGGCTCTGTGCGTTGGAAAATGAGGCGTTCGCTGTACATCAGCTGACTGGTATCTCGGCATCTGTGTGTTTGCCTGGTGCTTAATCCTGGCTATGACTGAACCCTCCTAGTTGCTCTCTGTCCCTGCAAGCTGACTCTGCAGTACAGGACCAGGGCGGGGGGAGATTTCAGCACCTGCGTGGCTGCTGCGGTGCAGTGGGAGGACCTCTGGCTGCATACGTGTTGCTCGGGGGTAGCTGTCTGATGTGGCATCCCCGAGATTGGAACCAGACTGCTGGGAGAGACAGCACGAGGCCGAAGAGCGCATTGTTACCCTGCAGAGGAAGGAAGTGGGTAGGAGGCTGTTTTTGAGGGAGGCGACTGTGAGGAGCGTAGCCCGTGCAACTGCACATAGTCCCACACTCAGTGTGCCAGGCTGCAAGGACGGGGAGAGCAGGGCTGGGAATTGGGAAGGGCTGGACACGGGGCTTCAGTCTGTTCTTCCTGCTGGGCCTTCACAATGTCATTTGGGGGGGTCATTAAAAGATCAGTGTGCAGAAGGCATCTTTTGTAGTCAGATATGTCTCTTCCTAGGGATAACATTTCAAACCACCCCTATTATCCTTCTCCATAGGCCCCTTGGAGGGCTCTGGACTCATCACCCTTGTGTGGAGAAGGGGTCTGATCAGGAGACAATTTGGGGCTCTCTTCATATTCTGTGTGGGCCATAGGGCAGCCTCTAGCATGGCAATTCCCGTAATGTCAGAGCACAGGAGCACCAAGTGCAGGTCACTGTGTGTGTAGCTGATGCAGGTGTATAAAATCAGCAGGATGTAGGAGACAAACCCTGGCTTATTCTAAAACAGCCAACCTTTCCCACATGTGTCATTGGGCAAAACAGGTCTAATTGGCTGGCAGAAGTGGAAATAGCATTATATCGTTTGCCTGATAAGCATTGCCCAATAACATTTCCTCTTGCCTTGGCTGACCCGGTTGCTCTCAGCTGCAGCAAACAATGATCCTTCCAAGGGAGATGCACGTTTCCTGTAAAGCATAGGATCAAGGAAGCCTTTGTTTTGCTCTTGACTCTGTCGTAGAGCCTTCTTTGCATATTTTTAATCAAGTCTTCTGAGTCTTGGTTTCCCCCTTTCTGAAGTGACTGACAGCAACGATGCTAAGGCATGGTCTTTGCGAGTCTGGGAGGCTGAGTTTTGACCCGTTCTGGCAAAGTGCTTTGAGATCCCTGTGCTGTGTGAGTATCCCAAGGTGACTTATCTAGCAGAACTCTTACATCTTAATGCTGACTTCTGTTTGGCAGACAGGGTCATTTCCAGGCCTATAGGAAAAATTTCCACTGCTACTGGAAAGGAATAAATCACACTGGAGAACATTCCTGCCTCCCCATCGTCTCCATTGTTCTAGTTTAATGGCATAGTTGGCCACTATATAAACTAAACCATCTCTTTTAATATTGCTGTTTCATCTTGGTTCCAGTCACAGTGTAACACATTTCTTAAGTGCTTATAGTACATCATGCCTCTTGAGAATAACTTGGAGAAATGGTTGACTTCCAAGAACAGCCACATGTGTAATGCAGTGTATTTCAGACTCAGCATCGGTCCATTTATACCTGCAGGCTCTCTGCTTGCTCCATGTGCTGAAAGCATGCTCCTATCACCTTACAGAAAGAGACGGAGAAAGAGAAGAAAGACAAACTTGAAACTGTCTCTATTGTTTCATGATTCCTTAATTACAGACTCTGTTGTTATAAGTGATTATTTCTTGGCATTATGAAAGCGTAGAGTCGTGCACTCCACGTTACAGGTCTTAAATAGCTGATTACGTGTGTGACTTGTATCAAGTGATTTTGAAATGGGGTAAATACCTTTAAGCAATGCACAATCATGATGTGGGTACTCAACTAGAAAATATTTTCTCTTGTTTGGGATGCTTTAACCTCCCCTCCCCCAAGCCCACATGTTTCTGTATGTCCTGTTGAATAGGCAATGCATAGATTAGAGTAGGCTACATAAAAGTAATGATATATAGCTGGTCTGCAATGTGATACTTCCATGTGGAAATGGCAGAAGGTCTTCAGTTTCACACAGTAATTTCACACTTAAGCTCTCCAGGGTGGAGGGAAATGGTATCTTCTGGATATTGTCGTATTTTTTGAGGCCTTGTCAAATGACTCTCCACTGAGAAACATCCAGTGTGTTGCTTCTCCGTTCTGCATTGGGAGACGTTATAGGGAAGTGAGACGGAAGCTGCTTCTGTTTGACTCTGTAGCTGCATATGAACAGCCTTGATTGCAATTGCCCTTATAAAACAGGGATTTTGCTCACTGGCTGAGCAGCATTGGTGTTCAGCACGTTAAGCAATGGGGTAATAGTACACCTCATCTTCTATCAAGTTTGTCATGTTCTGCAGAGGGAAGAAAAATTGCAGGCTTTTGATCACCACGCTCAAAACCTCATGAAAAGTTATTCACAGGTATTGTAATTGGTGACGGTTTTCCTTTTTGATGGTAAACCTGAATTCTGGAGAGTTAATAAAGGTGTTTTCAAGAATGGTGCTGAGTCCCTCTTACTTTCCTTTCTGTTTCCCTGGACTCTCAAGTGCCTCCTGCCCATTCCCTTACGTATTCATCTACAGTGCCCCCACTGCTTCCAAGCTCCCAGCAACACTTAGGAGCTGGGAGTGCCATTTTTGTGGTGTCTTTCAGGCTCAAGTTGCAGGAATCACCCGCCTGATTTGATGAATTTCTTCTCCCCACAGGTCCTCCTCTTTGTACTATGGGTGCTTCTGCCTCAGTCCAAACGAGTTTGGATTCACTTGAACTGCAGGGTTCAGCTGATTCTGTAGCAAACAAACAAAACAAACCTGCAGGGAAAGAGCCTCCCCTCCTCCCAAATTTTCCTGAGCAGAGAACAGGTTTGGAGTACAGATGTTACACAGGTATATTCCCTAGCTTGATGCTGTTGTATTTGAGACTGTCCCAGTTTTCTTCCATTGACTTCAGTCTTGATAGGCGCTACACGTTTTGAGTGTCTGAGTTTGGTACCCTCTTGGCTGTGTCTCCTTCCCAGCATTGCCACTTTGAGTTAAAAAATCATGTGCCTGGTTCCCAAGACACTGAGATTGTCTTTAAAGTCACAGACTTTATTTTTTAATTTGATGTTCTTTTTACTTTCCTGGCTTCTGAGCCACTGAAGATTTGTTTTATTGTCTTTTATTCTCAAAAATAAAAAAGCTGGGATTTCCAACAGTTGCTTGATTCCAGCAGCATTAAGAAAATGCCACTATTGTGACATTTTGAGAGCTGGTAGTAGAGAGGTAGGTGTGTACATCAGAAAAAGCTCACGTATTGCTGCGTTCACCAGGCTGTATTTGCCATCCCTGCTCTGGTAGCAGCTGGCGAGGAAGGCTGCCTGTGAGAGCAGTGTTCATGTCTCATTTCCCTTCTTAGAAGAAATCGTTTCAGCCTTTATGCTCAAAGATAGTTAGACATCTTGGATTTCATCAGGACACCAAACCTTTGCTTCTCAGTTCTTCAGTTACAAGGTTACTTGGCAGCTCTTCTGTTCTCTTAGGGCTGCAGCGAGGATTAATATTGGGGGTTTGCAATGCTTGGGCACAGCAGCTGGGGCAGGAGAGGGTTGCACTAGGCTATGGGGAGACGGGCAGCCAGTCCCTCTGGAGCTGCCGGCCCAAATCCTGCCACGCCAGCTGGCAGGTGCTGAAAGCGCAGGACAGCTCCTGCACAGGGAGCCCTTGGTGGGGTGCGGCATTGCCTCTCTGAAAAAACGAAAATAAGGTTCCGAAAGATAAGCTTAAATCCCCCTTCCCAGAGGTCTGTGTTGTCTTTGAGACAACCTGTGTGTAGCACTAATTTGACCCCTTCTCTAGGTTTTCAAAAGGTGTTGGGAGTTCGGTGTAGGAAGCTCGGGCAGGAAGGCATAGATTTTTTTTGTTTAAAAGGTTTAATATATCAGCTCTGATATATTAAGCTGCTCTGATGCTCTTAATCCTTTTATAGCAGGTACCCATCCTCTCCCTGTTCTTGCACATGAAGGATCCTTTCCAGTCCAGAGCATTTCCGCTCAGTGCAACTGTGTATTCATTACATGTGTTATTGTCTGGAGAACTATTAAGATGCATGTGGTACACTTTACAACGTACACTAAAGAGTCTGAGTCATTTATGCACAGGCTGCGTATTAATGCTTGCTGAAGGTCCAGCAGGCATACTCATTTAAGTGTCACAACGGTTTTGAATATGGTCCTTATAGACCGTGTCTCACATGTCCTAATCCTCTTGGTTATTTCCCAGCATTGTGCACCCGAGTGCAAGGCTGGGGTTTAAATCATACGTGGGGGTCAACAGCTCCTACTCTGCAAGGGATAGAGAAGTAGGCAGTGACACAGGCGAGCTTGGGAGACAGTGTGATTGATGGGGAGGGATGCAAAGGAGAAGGATGCTGGCTTGTGAGAGGCTCTTCTGAGACATTCCAGTTAGTGTCCTGATTTACAAATCCTGCACTTAAACCTGCAGCCTCCCAAGGTCAGTTTGAAAGGGACACTGGCATAGGGTTGACATTTGACCACGATGGACCTTTGTAAACCAACATGTTCTGACAGAAACTGCAATCAATGGAAGTATCTCCATCTATGTAATTAAAAAAAGCCCTGGAAGCAGGGTTTTTGGATGGGAACGTCTTGCCCACCTGCTGCCTTTGCAGCTCCCGTGCTGCAGCACTCTTCCCGTGCAACTGAAGCGAAGTGACTGGAAATCAAAGTGCAAATGACTGTTTACTTGGATTGTGCGGTGAGGAAAAATGCATGCAGCATGACAAGTAAATTAGATTTTAAAAATGCTTTCACTACTAATAGGCTACTATGCTGTTAGGCATTTGGTTTTAATCCTGACTCTCGAGTGGGCAAAGTTCATTTTCAAGCATAAGGAAAGTTCTCGGGTTTGTAAACATTCACAATTTCTGCTGACTTGTCTTCACTCCAGCCCAGGAGGGGAATCAGCATTGCGCTGAATTGCTTTGTGCTGCTAGGGGAGAAGTAGGGGACTGCCTTTAATCGCCTGCCTTTATTCTCCACCAGGGCTGGATGGAAAACAAAGGTTCCAGCGAGCAAAGGCCACTATGAAAAATGTTTAGTGAGTGGAAGAGTAGAAGGGGTGAGAGGTGCTCCTGTCTGCTTGCTTTTTACACCCAAAATGGACATTGGCAATATCACAGCACTTGGGTGTGATGTTAGAGACCCAGACTTAAGTCTCTGCTTTGCTTGATTCAGGTCTGCCCTTCCAGATTACATCGTGGATATGTGAAATTTCAGTGGATGACGTGGTGGCTCCAAAACCAATATGTTCCAATAAAGCACTTTAGATTGGACAAAAATGTAATTTTTTTGGAGAATGTTTGGTAGAAGTGTTTCAACCAGTTCTACTTTCTAGAAGTTTCCCTGAGGGCCTGGCCCTGTTTTTGGTGTGAGAGACTTGATTTGGCTAACATCTTCGGCTTTGTTGTCAATTTTAGCCTTCTGTTTCAGGGCTTGCGCCCCTAAAACTCGATTCATTTTTCCCAGCTATTAGTGATTTGGCTAGTAAAAGGTATCCGGACTCTCTGCATCTTTTCAGAACTGCAGCCACAACCCTATGTGATGCCATAAGCAATGTCTGGTTACTTCTGGTCTCTAGCCTGGGGGCCTGCTCTCCCTCCCTCTGGGAGAGGGTCTGGCAAGGCGTGTTGATGCACGAGATGCACAAGAGCGGTGCAGTCGCACATTTTCCTCGGCTCCTCGCAACTGCTGGTCACTCTTCTCCCTGCTCAGCTGCTGCCGGTGAGGTGCTGTGCTGGTTTGTTGGCGTGGAATCGGTGCACTCACCCTCCCTTGGCACCTCTGGCGTGCCGCTGGGTCTGAGGTGCCCCACGTCCCTGGGTGCAGGGTGAGGTGCGTGGCTTGCGGGCTTTGTTGTTTTCCTGTGGCTGCACAGCAGTTTGAAAGGTGCCAGCCCTGCAGAGCTTGCTGCCTGCTTCAAGCTGGTGAAAAGTACTGAATAATCCTGGTTTGGGGTTTGGTTTTTTTCTTTTCTTTCTTTTGGCCTCCCCTGTCAGCTGAGAAAATTTATGCTGCTCCGAAGAAAACATTCCACTCATCTGCAAGCTACTACAGCTGCCATGTGAGTAATAAAGTATGGAAAGGAAGAAGGGAGAAGGGAGAAGAAAGATGGGAGCTGGTGTTTCATATGGAAAGCATCAGCCCAGAAGTGGCTTTGTTTCCGACACGTGGACAGTGGAGAGGCTGCGTTTGCTGCTCAATGGAAAATCTGTGCCGGTGAAAAGAAACCTCCCTCATTAGTGACTAGATCAGAAAGGGAGGGACTTCGGTGTCTCTTGCTTTTATTTTAAAATTTGTCCACATTTTAAAATAGTACGGGAGAAGCAAAGGGCACTGGACTGACTTGATTTGAGAATACAGCCAGTTTGGGCAAAATAGCTCTTTTCTGTCTCCATCTGACGCTGCTGTCCCAGTTCAGCCTGGTGGTGTCACAGCCCTCCCCCAGCTGTTCATAAGCTGTGCCAGCACCTCAGAGTAGCTGTGAACATCTGAAGATTGCTGCAGATCAGGTTCTTAGCAAGGTGCATGTTCCTTCTGCTTGTTTTTGGTTTCTGATCTTTCAGGATAGTGTAAAGTCATGTTTGTAGGCTTTCCTGCACAATCGAGGAAACCTGGAGCTTGGTTTTGGTGCTGAGAAAGGTGGTTCTGATGTAACCAGAAGCCTCTGAGAGTTGGGGCTTTAAGAAACATGTGGGGGTTGCAGTCAAATAGTGAGAGTAGAGTAAGGGGTGTTTCTGTCTGATCAGCCAGAGGAAGGAAGCACTTACAGTTTCGGGGGTCTCCAGTATCTTGGAAGAAGAGACAGACTGCTCTAAGTGCTGATGTGACCCAGTGAAAGAGTGTGTAAGGTGCTTCTCTTGCAGGTTTGAGAACTTCAGGGTAAGTGGATGTCACCTGGGGTAGTCGTCTGCCGCAGGAAAACAGCATAGACTTCTCTTATCGGCGCATCCCTTAGCTCTCCTGTGTTTTTAAAGTGAAAAGAAAGATCGTTGTATACAACATTTGAAAACAGAAGGGCCTGGCTTAATCCGTGAGTTTTTTTCTAGAGGGAAGGAGTCTTTTTAGTGGTTGATTGTACAGGTCAGGAGGAGCTTTGCTGTTTCTTCCACTGATTACAGGATGAAACCTTTCAGACACAGGCTGAAATCTCTGCTCCAGTGCTTCCCTGGATGAAGATGTTTGCTTGAATCAGTGCCTCAGGAGCTGGGGTGATTTGGGACTTAAAGAAGGTAATGCCGGGGTCTTGCTCTGCTCGATTTGCATGCCTCCGGGACAGCCTGATCCCATGGCACCACGCTGTACTCCTGAGTTGGCTGCAAAGCTCATGTTCTCTCTTCACACAGCCCTGATTTTCTGCTCACTCAAGACAGTTCTGTGCTTTGCGAGAGTGACTCCTTTATTACTCTTTCTTGGATGCTGGCAAATGAGTTTCAGGGTACCCAGTTTAAATACTCTTTACTGAGTGTGCCTAGCTTCTCTTGGGCTTTCTGAGCTTTGGTAATTTGTTTAAAACATGAATAAGCCCCAGTAGTTTGAGGGAGAACAGAAGAATGCCAGTGCAGAGTTACTTTCCGGTGAGAAGGACTTGGTAGATGGGTGACTTCCCAGGATAGTTTCTCAGCGCTGAGAAGAATACCAGTAGGTGCACAGACTCCTGCAAAGGCTGCATTGGGATTTCTTTTTCTGACATGAGAAATCCATGTTACTTTTCTTTGAAGAACATATTTGAGGGAGAGCAAGGGAAGCAAGGCGTGGGTGGTTTCTTACTCCCAAATACCTCCGGTGCATGTGACTTTTAGAAAATGCTGAATACTCATCTTCCAAGTCTTGAGTGCCTGTTGAGCTGGACACTGAGTGGATGCCCCAGGTTGAAGACTCCTTCTCACTGGGACTGTCTCACATGGATTATCTTCATGCAGTGAGAGCTATACCAGCTGCAAGGCCTTGTAATTCAGTCAGTGTTTTGTTTGAGCAAGCTGCATCTCTGGTCAGACATTGTTGCACTGTGGTATAAGATGGGAATTTCTGTCTCCTTTCCATTTCTTTATGTTCAAGTGGAAAAGGTCAAGGAAACCTTTGACATTCAGTCCTGAATACTTTTTCTCTTTGTAAATGGGAAGAATAGTACCCACATCACGTTGGGGATTTCAGATCAGTCAGTGAGTCAGATCCTGGGCTGGTGCAAACTGATGCAGATCTGCCAAAGTCCCAGTGGCGATATGCGGATTAACACTGGCCCAGTGTCCACAAAGTCACTTGACACCTTGCAGGAGAATGGTCTATACAAATCCCAGGTCTTGTCAGGATGTGGAATAAATATCAGGATGTGGGCAGAAAACAGCACGCCCATTTTAATGATTTGATTAAAACAATATTGCTGCTCTATGGCTCTCATAAATGTATTTCCACTGGTGTTGGGGGGAGGAGATATTCTCAAGTGCCGTAATGAGAGAGTACATTTTTTAAAATGTTGCACAATAGGCCACTAAGTTGTGCTCTAGCTATATTGGCTTTTTTCTGTTTTATAGTGAGCGTGGCCTTAGGCATCCTATAAATACCATTTCTCCCCCCACCTTCAGCTAATAAATAATGGAAACTGTACTGGAAAGAAATTTTCTTTCCATGAAAGAGTGGGAGGTCCTGAGCTGCCCTCTATAAAACAAAGGATGTAGCATGATTTGTTTTCTTTGGTTTTTCAAGTGAAGAAAACGTGGGGGTGGGAGGGAAAGAGAAGATGTTTCTAAGTGCTAAATGTGCTCTCCCCAACACTGCAAGGTAGGATGATGTCTGGTGTGGGCATTGCTTCCCCCAGGACAGTAATACCCATCTGTGAAATGAAGACAAATGAGAGAGGTTTCTGAACAGTCTCAGTGCATGGGAAGAAGGAAGGATCCCATTCTGTTTTACCCTCGGGCTTTCATATCGAGCAGTGGAAACCAACCTGAAAGTGGATGTAAATGAGCGTCTAAGGGAGCCCTTTGTGTAATTGAGTGGCCTGTGTCATTCAGGGGTCAGACTAAATTATCAGAATGGCCCTTTTTGACCTTAAAATCCGCTTCTCTAAGTAAGTTCGCTTCGAGACCTTTTTGCTCTGTTTTAATGATGTCAAAAAGCTGTAGTGTAAATGTGAGTCATGAAGGGTACCTGCGTGTGCATGTATGGGCGGCCGGACACGTTTCATTTCGAGAATCCATCACACGCGTACTGTGTGTCAGGTTGGAAATGTGTCTCAGAGGAGAGACCAGGTTTGTGGAGGTGGGGGCTTCCTCCTGCACTAACTGGAATCAAAAGCAAGTCCATGTTGTGTCGTGTCGTGTCACGTCGTGTCATGTCATGTCATGTCATGTCATGTCACAGAGAGGGTGTGAGGCCACATTCTGACTGTGGCTTGGCCTCTAAGGTTAGAGAAGGGTCAGGGAAGACCTTGTGTTCAGCAAAGGGGGTCTTATGGGCTAATTTGGAAGGCAATTGAGGATCAAGAGCAGGGTGCACATGATAAAAAGTCATTTTCGGTCACTGCCTTCATCCAGCAACAATAAACTGTGCATATAAGCAGATCTGGTCCAGAAGCACATAAGCTCAGAGATTAACACTGTTAGATCATGAAATTCTTCTGCCCAGGTGTCATTTCTTACTGTATGCTTGGTGGTGCTTTCCAGTCTCATTTGAAATCCACCTAGCATGAAAGCATGAAGCCCTGCTTTCCTTGGAAACCTAATTTAGGGGAGGAATATCTAACAGGCTGTTCTGTCTCCTACCTGAGTCTAATTCCTCCCCCTCCCATATTCTCTCTCTTCTCCATGAGCAAGTCCATTGCTTTGTTTGGGTTCACCCTGTTCATAGCTGCACGGTCTGTGATGCTTTTTCCCATCTTTATATTAGCTCTTTCAAGGATTTTTGTCTAAATGTGAAATGAGACCTCTGCTCATTGACTGGAGATTATAATACTGACTGTAGAACAGATGTGATAAATAGTAATAAATGTGCATGTCCCTTTCAATTTTGTCATACTTTCCATCTCTGTGTTCCTTCTAATTTTCCTGTATATCAGATGCTAAGAATGTGTCCTCGAAGCTATATTGGTCTTCTCTGTGTCTTATCTGTTCTAGGTCTCTTTTCAGCCTTACCGGATCTCTGCTTTGTATTGAGTGTGCATGTTGTCTTGCTATTTCTTCCATAAATGCATTAATTTGTCTTTTTCCAAATTCAATCTCAAGGATTTATTTCCTGCCCCTGTGTGATTTTCTGTATATACTGCCTCTCTCTGCTGGCATCACAAAAAAATTTAGCATTTCCTCCTTAAGCCCTTTTCCCTGCTTTTCTTCACAATGAAAGCTTTTTATCAGTTTCCTTATTTTTCCAATTTGTTTTTATTAAGCATGTTTTTGTAGTGAGGGCTGCGATCCATCAAAGTAAACGGAAACAAAGAAATTGATGCCAAGTTTTTGTTTGTTTGTTTAACGAAACAGATCAGACTTTAAACGGGATGAAGCCAAATTGGTGCTGATGACTTGACTTGATGGTAGCTGGTTCTGAATGCTGGCTCTTGACAAAGAGTTGTGGAAGACCTCAGCATTTTGAAGAGCCTAAAAACACAAATACCACCATGGGGCTGAAAATCACGTGGTGGTATTAGTATCGGGAAGAGCAGGGTCGCTGTGAGTTGCTGCTCTTTGTTTGGGAAACAGTATCTGTATGCTGGTTAGTTAGTTAGTTGAAGACCACTGTTTTTGTGGTTGGTGGATGTGAGGTGGGTGTTTAACCTGGATCATGGTTAAAGGGTAAAGGCCCCTTGAATTTCGGTGCCCACCCAGCACACCTCCGCCCTTCTTTTCAGCCAAGGGAGCTGTTCCGAGGTGGGCAGGGAGCAGGCCTGCCCAAAACGCTGCGGGGTCAGCGGCGGGATCCCACCACCGTCCCTCTGGAGGGTCCCCCCTCTGCCACCACCCATCGGCGTGGGTGGCTGTGGTGGCCTTGAGCAGGGTGGCTCCCTGCCACCCTGGCTCCGCCACCTTAAAGAAGGATTTGCCAAAGCTGCTAGCGTGAGGCAAAGGAGCCTGCCTGAGCCGGGGAGGGCATTAGCTGCTCTGGACTGCAAGGCACTCTTTGGTTCGCTTGGCGGATCACCCCAGGCTCTGGACCTTCCTGCTGTGTTTGTCCGCTGTGCTGCTTTTAACCGTCTCTGCTCCTTTGAGTCAGCTTGGGCTGCTCGCATGGCAAAGAAGTACTTTCCTGGTGTTTCAGAAGGTGGGTGATTCCCTTTCCTTCCTGTGCAGGAGGAAAGCTGCTCGCCCCATGCAGGGTCTGCCGGGGTTATAACAAAACAGTGGGGCCTTGCCAAATAGCAATGAGGTGCACAGCTGGCTGTGGGCAGCTGGGCTCTGCTGGTTTTTGCTTGGTTCTGCCTCTGTGAAAACTTCTTACAGAAACTGTCATCTTTCTCCCCTTTATTCAGCAAGCTCTTAAGCTGTGGGTGTCCGTGAGGGGTTTTTGTGTGGAACGCAAGGACTGTAAAGAAGCAGGTCCTAAACCATGTGCTGTTGCTAATGATCCTGCAGACCAGCATGTAAAAAGCCAAATGTTTTAACAGAAATTAAGGAGTGAAAACAAAGAAGGGACCTGCTACAGTGAGGCACCATGTGGCACCGTCCTTATGACTTGATGGTGCGATTGCACTGGTCTACATCCTGGGTGTATTCTTCCATCTAATGACTGACTGGAAGAGTTGAAAACAGAGGGGTATGCAGAAAATCAACTGTCCATCCAGATGTTAATCAGTACAAAAGTTGAAGTTCAGAAATAAATTATAAAGGAGAAAATTGTGGGAAAGCAGTATTCTCTGTGCCTACCTCTATTTCAGTACCAGGGATTGTGCTGACAAATTTGTTCAGTCTGGAGCAGCAAAAACCCTCAGCAGTACCCCAATAAGTCAGAGGACCTGACACCTACAGTCTTGGAAGTAAAACTTGCAAGTTGCCTTTTCGAGGCTCAAATTTGCCAAGAGCAATGACAGAGCTGTTTCGGCAGAGAAAAATACATAGCCTTTCATCTAAGACCCAGAGATTTAGAGCATTCAGATGTCTGTCTGATTTGATGGTTGGGCTTTGAACAGATAGGATGCTTCAGAGCCATTGCCCTTACAGAGCAGGGAAGCTGTAGCGTGCCCATTTTACAGGCTGGGAAATTGGGACACCCAAGTGCTAAGTTGTTGGAGAGAGGAAGTCGAGAGCAGAGTTTGAAAAGGATACCAGCTCCCTGATCTCCATTTTAATTAAATTCTTTCTGCAATTGTCTTCCCTGGCAGTTTAACTGGTGGAATCTGGTCTAGCAGAGGAATTTTTGGCTGCAAACTTGACAGGAATATTTTTCTGGGCCAGATCCTTGCTTAGTGTAAATTAAGATGACTCCACTAGCTATGATCCCATGAAGCGCTAGCGATTTCCTCCTCCCTCTGAGAATCTGGCCCTGGTTTGCAGACAGTGGGCAGTGTCATATAATTTGTTCTTTTTAATTTTAGTCTGTCTAGACACTTCTGCAGCACCCCTTTCTGGGAGGATTTTGTGCCAGCAGCTCTGGAGCAGCACCACACTTAGCTGGTGAGAAATGCTTAGCAAACGCTGCGTGGAGGTGGCCTGGTGTGCTCAAACTCAGCATTTCACCTCCCTGGTGCAGGGTTTGGCTTTTATCATCTGGGTGTTTTGTGGTGGAGAGGCGGCAGAAGGGATTCGCGGCAGGATTTCTTCCCTGTGGAGGGGGAGCAAGTCTGTCGTTTTCCCCGTTTTTGATGATGTGTTGTCCCAGCTGAGTGCTGGAGAAAGATGGCTGGTGCCAATGCAGCATTTCTGTGGTAGTTTTTCTTTCCAGCAATGGATGACACACCTCTCTTTGTGGGTAAGAAGGTCTTTCTCCTGGTTTTAAAGGCCATTTGCTGGTCTTGTGTTTATTATTAGTCATTCCTTCCTCCCATGCTGTCAGTATTTACCACTCAGCCTTTAGCTGCTCTGCTGTGTTTTCTCCCACACTGAGTCACCTGGCATAGAGGTGGTACCTCTCTAGCCTCCTTCAAACTTGTCACGAGGCACACACAGGGCCTAGTTTTTACAAAATCCTCAGATTTGCTGGCCATGGTTAAGCAGGTGATTAGCTAGGACTGTTTTTCTTCCCCTTTCATTCTCTTGCCAGTTCCTGAGTTACTCACCAGTAAGAGCCAAACAGAAAGGCCGTGACTCTGGCTGGGGCTCAGGAGCGGCAGCGATATATACCCTTTTACTACCATTATTTCTGCTTGAATCCAAATGCATTTGACTCAACCCCTAATCCTCATAATCATTTTACAGAATTTGCTAATCATAAAGTCCTGCCTTCTGTTGTTAATCACCTACATTTATGTGTCTGTACCCAGCCCCCAAAAGGAAGGGTCTTCATGGCTGCAGAAAAAAGCCTGAAGATAGGGATTTTAAAGTCGTTAAAAAACAAAATTTCTTTTTGAGAAAAACATAAAGCACACACTATTTCTGGGATTCCACCTGATCTTTATCAATACTAACGAAGCAGAGCTCTCCCAAAAAAGCAGCTTGAATGGAAATGGGTAAGAGATTCTTTGTGCAATCTTAATGATTTTGAGAGAGACATTTCCCCTGTGAATTGCTGTAGGAGTTTGCACCCCTTCCCCCACGCTCAGCAGAGGCAAGAACATATGACTATCCTCATGTAAGGTAGCGCAGTGTTAATAATGCTGCTGTATTGATCAAATTGGGCTGCTTTGTCACCAGGGACATCTGGGAGGATTTATTCTGACTCCTAAGGCTGTGCCTCCTAAAGTGCATTTTCCAGTCCTTTCACTAGGCAAAGGGTGTGCTGTGCTTTTTTGTCTTAGCCTGCAGGAGCGACAGTTTTCAAAAGATTTCATGGTGTCCCACCATCCGCTGCCTCTATCATTTCTGCTCTCAGGGCTCCCACCTCACTCCCACTCAGAGCTGGACGTGTCTCAAGTTCAAATATGCATTGCGGCGAGATCCAGTTGTTTGCCCTTGGAGAGCGCCTGGAGGAGCAGCTGCTGGCTGCTGGAATGTGGATAAACACAGGGTGACGGGAACAGGAGAGGCTTCCTCTTTGCTTAGAAAGTGAGCAAAACATCGGTAAGAAAGCAGCGCAGAAGGAAAAACATGTGCAGGGTGGTTTTGCTCCCCCCCGCCCCCGCGGCTGATATTCATGACCTTGTTAAAAAGATCGGTCTGCTTCAGAGACTGCACGTGGTCGTTCTTAAGTGTAGGGAGAAACCGAATGTGGCTTTTATTTTTCCATCTGATAAATTGCCAATTGCAGGTTTTACTTACAGAACACTCTGAGTAGTCTGAGAAGAACACGATCACCTTGATATTATATTTATGAGTAAAAATGGTGTGAGGCAAAGAAAGCTTAGCTCGCATGTAAAGAAGACTTTTAAGGCAGTTTTTGCTTCCAGGAGTGCACCATTACTTGTGGTGGGGGAGGGACACATTAGCAGGCTTGACAGGAGGACTGAAATGCCTAGGGGCACTCAGGGGCTTGCAGGGGCAGTTTGACATCATGCTTCTTTGACAGGTGTCGTGAGCTCGGTGCTGGGTAGTGATGGGACATCTGCAGAGCGGGGAACGGTTAGAGACACTTGAAATGGAGGAAGACCCCTCAACCTTACTCTGGTGATGGTGGGAGCACCTCTGGGGCACTCGGAGCAGAGCCCATGTGTTCAGCAGTGCTGCGATGTATTCTGCAGGGGCTCAGGGTGGCAAACGAGTCGTGCCTGGAAAATTGTGTCCTGGATGCGTAGGCTGCCAATAGTGCCGGCTATATAGCTAAAGAAGCACAGTTTGAGTGCATTTCTCTCCCTTTCTGAGTCCCAGTTCTTGGACTGCTGGGTCTGAAGCAGATCCCTCCAGCAGGCCTGGGCACTGCAAGGCATTTTGGCTCTCGCTTCAGCTCTGATATCATGCAACCACTTGGGAAGCACAACCGCTTGGGAAGCGGAGCCGGCTGGAGGCGAAGCAGCAAAGTGCTCCCAGGAATGTTCCCTGCGAAGCAGAGACTCAGCCCTGTGGTCTCTTGTGTGGCTCCTCCTCTCCCAGCATAAAGGTTACCTTTGTATGTTTATAACCAAAATAAAATTGCAGCTCCTGAAAGCTATAATTTGTACTTGGGGAACATAATGTTTGTGTTTAGCTATTGCAGGGATTGTACCAAAGCACGGTGACAGAGGACTGGAAGTGTTTGGGATGACGATAGCTGGCAACAGACTCTGCCTTTGGGGGCTACTAAAAACAGCTTTAGTTAAGCAGTATCGATGATAAACAAGATGCCAGGGAGGATTGGTTGTACTGTGAGGAAGAGGACCCCACTCCTGCAGCGGGAGAAGCTGTCCTTCCTCAGTTCCTGCTCTTCCCCTTCCCACAAACCGAGCCAAGAGAGCCTGGCCTCAGTCTTCCAAGCTGTGACACTGGAGACTTCCATCCCATCTGAGAAAGACAATAGAGGGAAGGAGTGGTATACAGCCAACCCACAAAGGCAGGCTTATCTCGGGAGATGCTATATAGGCTTAAATAGATGTGGAAAAGGGAAATTGGGAAAAATAGGACACTTAAGGTAAACTAACTACATTTTTTAAACATTTGAGTTGGAAATATGCCAGATAACATGTCCACTGTTGAGACTATAATGACTACAATATGTTTCCTCTTTTCCTTGTTGGTAAGCGGGTTTTGTTTGTTTGTTTTCTGGAGAGTGGTGAGGGACCGCAGTTCCCTGCAGTGCATGCGTAGTGAGCTGGAGCTGTCTATGGCTGTTTAATGGGTAAGGCTGCAGTGCTGTGAACGTGACATCTTCCAACTCCTGGCATCATCATTTGGACCTTTTCTTCTCAGGGAAAGATGCAGTGTCGAGTTTAATTCTGTTTACTCCAAGAGGATACATAGGGATGGGACCAGAAAACCGAAGGCCTCTCAGCCGTGCAGGTGCAGGCAGACGGCATGCTAAAAGCCTTGCCATCAGAGATACACCTTCATCTGGTATCATCTCTGCAAGGTGGTGCTGAGTGTTGTGTTCGGTGGTGTACCTGGAATTAATTTGGGAACCCTCCCAATTGATTTTAGAGGGAAAGGTGCCAGCATAAACTTGAGGCAGGGTCTGGCAGTTTTGCACAGTATTCTCCAATACGTTTCCAGGGATATTTTGCCAGGAGAAACAGAAGGCTTAAGAGAAAGCATGAAGAGGGACACTGACTTGCCTTGATTGCAGGGCTCCTGCCCAAGTAAAGAGTGTTGCTGAGGAAATGCAGAAGAAACAAGGGAAGGAGAGGGTGCTCGTAGGCTGAAAAGAAGAGCCTCTCTGAGGTCCTGGAGTCAGAGAGGTTTCTGAGCAGGGCTCAAACAGGTCCCATCCCATCCTCCACCTTCAGGAAGAGTAGAGCTTCTGTTTCTCCTGATGCTCCATCACAGTGCCCAGCCTCTGCTTTTCACCAGCCTGCTTAGAGTAACAAAATACCACTCTTTGGGCCTTTCTGAGTTGTAGTCTCTGCAGACTTGGGACTCTGCAAGTACCCATACCGGGCATTTCTATGAAGGCATGTCGTGATGGCTTATCATATAGTTAGCTCATCTAACAAAAGACAGTCTTCTGCACAGAAACATTTTGAATTAACCATGGTGCTGCTTGGATGCTGGGAAGTTGTCGCATCTTCCAGGAATACCAAGACATTGCATTCCTTCTAGGCTATTTTCTGGCTGCTGGGCTATTAATAACTTTGTCCTGAAATAGCACTTTCATATTGCAGCGTATTAAAATCCATAACAACTGGGTGGGTGTCCACAGTCAACAGACCGAAGAAAGCAAGCCAGCGCGAGAGCTGTGGTTGTGTAAATTGGCTCACAGAGGTGTGCTGACTCTAAGCAGCTGGTGATCTGACCTGCCGAGCTTTCTCAAGTCAATAAATGGCAGGGCTTTAAATGGGATCTGTTGGCTTCCCATGCCGTGCTGCAGCCAGTAGCCGTACAGCCTGCTGGAAACCACGCTGATGCGAGACTGATCTCGTGATCCTTTCATGAGGAGTGAGCAATGCCTTGTCCAGTTTTGACAGTGCACCTTAAGTTGCTAATGATACCCACGAAAGGCCCTGCCAGATCTCCTTTTTGTTTGATTTAATGCATTCTGGGGATACAGGTCTTCTCAGATGCCTGTGGGCAGCTGCCTGGGTTGCTGCTGAGCAGTTACGCCAATACTGGCAGGTGCTTTACCAATGTGCTCCAGCAAATTGCTTTTAAAGAGGACCGTGCTGCTTTTATCAGGGTGCATGGCAGCCCAAGTGCACTGCCTGTGAGATTTGAGGCTGATCAAAATCCCTGGTGGCTAGAGTTTTGAAACAAGCACTTTGGCAGAGCAGCGTAGAAAAGAAAAGCAATGGAAAACCAAAGGGAGCATCCTTTGGAGGGCACCTGGCTTTTGAGTGAGAGGCAAGTTTACCTGCAGTGGGACATTCAAGCGTGAAGGCTGTTGTTTCTGTCCATAGATGATGAGAACTCTGGTCTAGAAGTGGCAGAAACCAGTTTGTGAGTACCTCAGTATAGACTGCCCAAATGTAAAAAAAAAGAAAAGAGAAAAAAGAGACAAATCCAAGTATCAGGATGTCTGAAGTTGGTGTTGTTTTTAAATTCTTGCTATTTTTCCATTTGGGTTACATTGTTCCTAATAAAGTAGACAAGATTCGTAATATAAAATAACCATCTTCAGCTGCCTAAGAACATGTCAAATTCTGCTTCACGTAAGCCACAGAGTTAAGTGGCGCTAATCAAGAGCAGAATTTCATGGAGTTTGAGTGTTGGCAAGGTCCTCAGCTGATGTAAACAGGAACCATGAAATCAGGGCTGCTCTGTGCTGATTTACCCCAGCTGAGAATCCGTTGTGCTTCCCATGGCTTTGTTTCTAGTCAGAGTTTTTTTTCTCAGTGTAACGGTGAACCTCAAGTCTGTTGTCTTCTCTTTTCCTTGCCCAGAGTGGCATATTTATCACAGCAGCACATGCATCTTCTTGCTCTTGTAAGATAACAAATTGCCCAAATGATTTTAAAAAAAAAATCAAAGAAAAAAGCAGCAAATGGCTTTTTGTAAATGTGCTTGGACAGTTGCTGTGCTCACGTTAAAGTCTAAACTTCAGCCAAACAGCCCACTGCTCCCTGCGTGGCTGGAGGCAGGCTTTGGTCCTATATGTTTATTATCGTTTAGAAATGGAATAAATGCTCTTTTATTCTTCTTTGTTCTGACCTTATTCTACAACATATTCCCCTCCTTCCTCCTGCTTCCTGTTTCCCAGACAGGTCCCCACCTCTTCCTCCCCACAGCCAAAAATAATACAGAAGGGAACATACAAAAGGTTTTTTGAGCCATGAGATGTGATAATGAATGGGCATCATGTACAGCGTAGATACAGTAGTCCAGTGCAAAAATGTTGAACACGCAAAGTCTAGATGAGGAATCGCACATTTTTGGGTTAGGAATTCAGTGTTATGCATCCTCTGGTTTAATATGTTTTTAGATCAGAGCAGAAGAGATGACTCGCAACCCAGGACTCTTAGGAAATGTAGCATATATTGAGTGTATTGATCACATCTCCTCTCCAGGTTTGATTTAATAAGCTAATTGTGAAGAATTGTGCTTACGAATATGCTGTTGCCTGAGAGCGTGAGCACACAACTAGTGTATACGTTTGTGTCAGCTGCTGAGGAGGAAATGTTAAGCTATCTCTGGATGTTAATGAAACATCTCTAAAGAGTACATTTTTTCATTCATGATCCTATCCAGAGTAATTACAAGGAATCCAATTCTGCTGTGTAACCCCACTGCAATACTCTGTAAGGATGAATCTTAATTGAGGATTGAGACCTGAAATATTGCTCTGCTTTGTATGTTCCACAGCCATCAGGATTTGCTCTTGCGTATCCATTTCCTGTGAGAAGTTTACCACACTCTGGGGCATGCTTTGAACCTGATCCTTTGATTTCAGTAGGAGCTAGGACTGGCAATTCAAGGAGCTAATTGTGCCTTTTTTGCTATTTATAATGCTAAAATAAAGCTGTTTCCAAACTGGACGGCAACAGGTTAAATACACACTTGAAGAAGTTGAGGGAAAAGTTTGCAGTGAGGGCCACTAGCCAGCTCACTCAAAGCCATCCAAGGCTGTTATATAAATAAATGATCTCTTCAGAAAGATTTTGAAACACACTTACATTACATATATATAATTTCTCAAATGGTCATTGTATGGCTACTTGCCGTCTGGATTGCATGGCAGCCTGTAGGGCATGTGCTGGTGTACAAGCACACATGGGTTTTACCGTATTTTGATAGTAGCGCAATGGGCTGTGTGCACTTTTGAATTCTTGATTTGGCTATCCTTAATCCTTTGCTGACATTGATGCTATTTTTTGTTGTTGTGACTGGTTGCAGATATTTTTTCTATCTTTATTAAACCGGCAAAAAACAACAAAAGCCCTCCAAAGCCCTGGTTCAGTGTTTGCAGATTTTTCATCCTTTTTTTTTTTCCTAGATGCCTATCAAATTGAGCCATGCTTAGCTGCAGTCCTTTGTTCAATATTTCACAACCAGTGCACTGAAATCCTCTATGCTTAGAGCCCAAATACCACAGATTTTTAGTGAACAACTTTGTCTTGTCCATTTAAAAGGATATTTGTTAGATAAGATATATTTCATTATCACTAAGTTTGGGACCAAATCTTGATTTTGACTCCTTGGTTGGAGTTATAGGTTCAGACCTTTTTTCTGTTTGAGACATCTGTTTTACCACCCATTTCTGCTGGTGGAAATTGCTAATTTATGGCAAAATTGGTTTTGATCCTTTGAACTTTAGAGGCTGATCAGTCTTTGATAACCCTGGTTGCATCATGCCCCAGAGCAACAGGAAAGTGGCTTACGTTTATATGAGGGCAGTGATTCTGTCCTTTAAGTAAATTTGCAGAACTTTTTACATTAAAGTGTATCTTTGCTGAATGTGGTTTAGGCTTCTGATTTCAGTATCTTTTATTCTCTGAAGCAAAATGCTGTGGAGAACATCCAGGGAGAAAGCCGTCTGGGTCATGGTAGGAGGGTGTTCGTTGAGAGTGCTGTTGTGCATGAATAACAGTGAACAGGCTGGTTTGGCTAAATACATTTCGTTAAAGGTTCATTCTTTGGGCTGAGCCCAAGGGCGAAAAAGGGCACAGGCCATTATTATATTGAAGAAATTTGCAGAGGCTTCAGTCCCGTGTAGCATAGTCAAGAGTTAATGGACTTGTCCATTGCAGGCTGTAGTGGCCGGTGAGACCCATTCAGCCGGTGTTAGAGGACTACCCTGACGGCTCAGGCATATGGTGAAGTTACCACAGGAAAACAAGTCTTTGTGTGTCAAGCGATCTTTGTTGACTATGTGTGTGCCTGCTTTTTGCTCTTGGCAAAAGCCTGTTTGTTGAGCATACAGTTAACTTGATTTGCTTCATATATACAAGGGATTAAGAACTTGCATGCAGATATTTACCATGAGTTAGCTGTCATTAGGTGTCTTATTGTTGTACCTGAAAAGTGGGTTTAGCTGTCTTTTTTTTCAATGAACTATATAACACATAGGCGAGATATGCTGGCACGTGACGCGGAGTTTTGTCTTAAATCCTTTGCAATAGAAATTATTTGCTGTTGCCTGAAACTTTTTCTTACTATTCATTCATTTCAGACTGCAGTTTTCCCATTTTCCCAAATGTATTTTGCAAAACTACTTATTTTAATACTAAAATTCTGTTTATTTTATGCTGTCCCAAATGTTAAGCTTCTGATGTGCTGCAGCTTTTTGACAGCTAGCAACTGCCCAGTAGAGGTTGCCAAGAGGAAAAGCTGGAGGTTTTGGCAGCTGGGTGGGAACAGATGACAATCTTGGAATAGATGGGCAAGAGTATTGGGTTTTGTTGTTGTTCAGGAAGTAATGAAGGCTTTTGGCAGTGGGAAGAAGATGCATCTTTCAAACCTTGTTTTAGGGTTAAGGGCAAAAATAGCATGTCATTCTGGGGAAGGCAGGTGAATTTTGGATCTCTTATTCCTCTTAACTTCAGGGCTGCCCCACAACATCCAGTTCAATATCTGCCTCTGGCATCAGCAGTGCAAGTGCCACCATAGCTCAAAGCTTTCGCTGTTCTGCTGAAGAATGAAATACTGACACCGAGCACTGGACCTGGTGCCACTGTTTGCTCTGAGCTTGAGTGAATTGCAGCGGCACTGACCTTAGAATTGTTGTTTTGGGTTGCCTTCAGGTTGAGGGTGCTTTCTCTTCCTTTGCAGCCTTGAGACTTTCACAATTATTTAAGGTTAGAGACAAGGCCCCTTTTTTACATGCCAGTGGAAAGCAATGGGGCCATGATGGAGGTTGGAATTTGACCTTCGCTATTGCATGTATAATTCTGCTTTGCTTGTATAAATTATGCTGCAAAGAGAATCCTTTCAAGTATTGTAAACAGAGCTGGTAGATCAGACCTGCCTGTCAACCACATTCAACATTTTCATTCTCTGTCAGAGCCTGATCTAAGTATCCAAGTTCTTAATTAGGTTTTGGATAACTTCCAAGATTGGTGCTTGATGTCCAATTATATTTGCAGTAAAATGGCACTTAGAAGTAACTAGCACTTCCAGATAAGACTTCCCATGATCTGCTAGAAAAATTCAAAATCAAGATGTTATAAAATACTTCAGCATCAATGAAACAGAGGAACGCAGTGACGATGTTGATAAGGTGTCTTCCCTGACTTTCTGTCCTCGAATCATTATAAGTGTTTGGGCTTTGTTTTACCCTTGACAGACCTTTACTGTTGCCACATTGTGCTGTCTTCAGCTGTGCAAAAGGGGTTTGAGTACTGTAAAGACTTCACAGCATAGACAGGTGCTTCTGAAGTGACCTGTGATTTTTCAAGAGCCTGTATGTATGGGTCAAATTCCGATACACAACATGACTGCGAATCGAGACCAGTTCTTTGCAATTCATTGGAGCAAGTTTAGATTTATACCCCGGGAACTGAGAGTTCATTTTAGATCATCAGTTGGAATTAGGTTTTCCAGCTGTCTGGACCTGAACCCAGATGCCAAACTTGTGTCCCTGCCTATGGGCACGTCTTTCCCCCATCATTCTCTCAAGGGGAGACAGAGACATCGGGTACCTCCACTGCCTTGAAGCTTGGCACATCGATGACGGTGGTGGTCCCAGATAGAGCCTTCCTGCTGGTTGCTCTCTGGGGCAGAGTGATGAAGTCAAATATCAGCATCATGAGGGGTGACTCCAGCTGCTCCATATCTGGATTTTGAATGTTCTGGGTTGCACTTTAACCTGGACAGCTGACAAGTACCCTAAAACTTAGGCTGCCTGAGCCAAACCGAGTGCCTGCAAGTCTGGGAGGGACTGGAAAGTTTGGGGTTTGTCTTGTTGTTGAAGTTAGTAGCAAAACTGTCTTGATTTCTGCTGGCTGCAGAATTAGGTGAGTGCTAAGCTCTGCTGAAAATCGTACAAATGTATCACATCTCTACTATCAGAGGCACACACTGGGTTTCTCTTGCATTGTATTTCATAGTGGTGAGCATAGTCAGTGTGTTTGATAAATAATCTTTACTTTCAGTAGATGAGCTTTAGATGAGCTTCGGAGGTAAGAATACAGGTAGATTAGAGGTCATACCTTTCTGATTTGACAGACGTACTGAACACTGAATTTCCCTGGATCAGTGCTACTGCAAACACTGAAAGGACTAACAAGTAAGAAGTAGGTTCTTAACAGGCATAGGACAGCACTACAGCGGCCGTCTTGTGCTGTCTGAAGGATCTGGTGCTGCATGTGGAGGTGTCACAGTGCGCAATTTATGTGAATTCTGCTGCTATGCATGCCCCAGAGGACTGAGATGATAGTATAATGTGGGGAGTGAAGAGATGTTATGAGTTACTGGTGTGTAGGCAGGGAACACACACCATTTCTTGCAGGTGGTGGAAATGTGCCTCTGCTGGGAAACTGAGCCTTTTTGCAATTGTATCCAAAATTGAAAAATCAGGCTTAGGCCTTGTCGGGAATGTCCACATGCCAGACTACCATCCTTTGCTAGCTGGTTTTCTGCAAGTACATGGGGTCTCACAAAGTCACATCCTATTATTTGTCAGCCATGAATCATAATTTTTTTTAACTGGCTAAATTGAGGAGCAAGGTGCAAGGAGAATGACCCTTGTTAATCAGGGCAGATGGGTTGAAGTGGTGGGTCACATTTTATCGCTTGCCTGTGACAACGGCTTGACAGCAATCAGCAATCTTATGGATCTTCTTCTTGTGCTCCTGAAGGGAGCCGTCTTCCTCTTCCCGTTGCAATTTTCGAAGTCTTTATTGCTGTAAGTCCTATAGGCACTGTGTAAGAAAGTTTAATACCTACCAAGTTGCCTGCAACGTAGCAACCAAAGGATACTCAGACTTAATGTCGCATGCGACATATATTACATCCATTACACAAAGTTCCCCCTCTCTTGCATGAGTGGTTAAGGAGAAGCTGGATATCCAACAGAACTATGACAAGAGCATGACAAGAGCAGCTAGCTCCTGTCTTACGTATCCTTGGATCATTTTCCTACCAGGTTGGTAGCGGAAGTAGGAGACCTACAGGGGTTCACCAGCATCTGAACCAGCAGTTTGGGTTCCTGTCTCGGTGGATAGTGGTCAATATCCTGCTGCTCCCACAAAATAATGGTAGTTTTTGATGTACTCGCTGGCAAATGACTTTGTGGGAATGAGGAACTCTCCTGCCCCTCCTGATGGTCCACTGGGCTGGAGTGGGGACCTTAGTGATATCAGCCTGATTGGTTTCTCCGGGTCAGAGCTCAGGATGAGGGGGCGGGCTTAGTTGGCCTAAAAATTGAAAGTCTTGCCAGGGCAGGAGTGAAGAAAGCAGGCTGTTTTCAAAACGCTGCCACACCACTCCCTGGGTGATTTGGGCCAGGAGGAGAGAAGGTCGCGTAAGGTACTTGGCAGAAGCTGGGAAGTGCATATGGGGAAAGACGCTTTGTTTCTGCCGGCAATTGCCTGCCCTGGCAAATGCAGCAGCAGGTAGGGCCCTGGCGGGGGGTAGAGGAAGGGCTGTGGCCATAACCCCTCACCAGGCTTTGTCTGCCATGCAGATTAGGTGGAGGGCTTTTCTGGCTCAGCGTTGCTAGGCTCTTCCCCCTTATTGACTTGGTGGAGAGGCTGAGGGGGGTGGGAGGGAGGGACTGCATTATATTGTTTCTTTGAGTTGTTTTTTTCCCCCCTCTATGGGGAGATGGGCTTGATCCACTGGTTTTGGATTTCAGAGGCAGAAGGCAAGACATGACCAGCTGGTGTCTTGAAATGGCACAGGTGCAATGGCTGCGGGAGGGGGGAGCCAGGAATAATTACAGGTTTCTGAAGCATCAGGCTTTGCCTGAAAAGGGCTCATCGAGAAACTGCTCTTTATGGAAAATTAATGGTGAAGCTGGAAAAAACTGTCAGGCCCACTATTGTTGTCATGGGGTAGTGATGCCTTAAAGGAGCAGCACCTCCCGCTTGCCTCCCCTCCACGGGCAGCCCGGAGCCGGGCTTTCTGATCAGCTTTCTGATCCCATAGCAATTGAAATTTCATGTCACTGTCATCAGATTTAATGGCCTTGAGTCCCTGTCTCTTTCTTATTTTTTTTCCCCCTTTCCATCCCTAATTTGTGATTGTGGTTGCTCTTTCGCTTGGAAGCCTTTTATTGATTCAGCCCCTAAACCTGTTTCTGCCCCACTGGGTGAAGGCTAAGTGGGCCAGAAAGCCCAAATTACATGATGTGGGGAATTCAAAAGCATCGCCTTCAAAAGCATTTGGCGAGGGGGATTATTCCTGAAAGACTGTGGAGCACCCCCCAAAACTGGTTAGGATTCATCTGGGGAGAGACCAGATCCTCAGCTAAAGCCATTCCTGGTGATCCCAGAAATGCACTTTAAAAAGAAAACTGAAAGGTTGCTTAAGGCAAGAGTACTACCTGGTAAGTGTCCCACCTCCAGGCCTGTGTGCAGACACATCGTATATACAGTGTCATGCCTCTGAAAATAACGTACACACTGAAGTATAGCATGTCTCTGTTGCCATTTTATTGCTTTTTGTCCAAGCCTATCTCTACAGCTGAGGTCTATAATCAGTTATTATTTTAAGAAGAAACAACAGATAACTGTCTGACAAATTTATTTCTGAACTCTGAAAGTCATCCCAGCAAATTGTATCTGCAACCAGCATTGCTCCGTCCTGGGTACATTGAAAGTAATAATCTTGAGTTACCTGATAGCTGCTAGAGAGCTGTGAGCGGGGCCTCTTTACACTGCCGTTGATGGGACCTTTGTACCCAGAAGGCAGGAGTCTCTGTCTCTCCTCTGGTCATACGAATCTTGTTTCTTGATCAGATGCTGGGCTGCGCGGGCTGAGATGTATTTGGGTCGCCAGATCCCATAGGCTGAAAATTTTTGCCTAAAATCCCTTCCTTAATATCTCTAGAAGTGTTCTCTGAGGTGCAGTTTTTAAAGGTTTCTAAAAAGTATTAGTTAGAATGTCTGTTTCTCCAAGTCCTGTAAAATCGCAGCGGTGGTGTTAAACCAGCTAGCCTTTCAGGCAGCGAGAAATGAAAAATAGCACTAGTAAACTCCATTAAAAGCTCCTGAAACTGCAGCAAACGGTTTTCTATAAACAATAAAAGTTTATAATGTTGGTTATGGAGAATGCTGGGCAGTGTGGTGGTGCCTGGAGGCTTTATTGGGGCTAGCTCAGGGCACCTCGTATAAGGTACATTCAAGTAGGAGGCTCACCCCATCCTCGTGCTGGTGATCACTGCTGTGGAGATGCAGAAACACGTTTTTATGTGGCAGCCTCTTTGACTGCTTTTTAATAAGGTGCATGTGTGTGTTTGTGTGCAAGTCTGGTGTCCTGTACGCAGGAAGCCCCATTTGACCAAATGTGCCAAAACCCCTCTAAAACTGACGGTAGGCCCCTTTTTTCTGTCACACCTTTCCTTCTCTCAGGCTCTTTAAACAAGCTGTGGTGTCACTGGAAATTTTTCCCTGTCTCCTATCTTAAAATGCTACGCTTCAGAATTGTGCTGTTTTAGGAACAGATTGGGCCCCAGCCAACTATGCTGAGTTAAATTTGGAGCGAAAGTTAATGTTTGTGAAGGAAGAGGAAGGAGTTCTTTGGAGAGGTAACTTTTTGTTTGTACGCGGCCAGGCGATGGGGCCGTTAGGATAGTTTCATATGGAGGTGACTGTTGGCCAGATTACACTTAAAATTGGGAAGGGCCTGGTATCGGTGGGACAATGTACAGAATCATGAAAATGCAGCGGGTGCTTTCTGGTTGTCGTATCTTCACTTCTACCATAATATCGGCTACCATATGTGGATATTCCCACACTTTGTCTCAGAGCAGCATCAAACAAGTGCTGAATCCTCATGTCTCCCAAAATGTGACCGTCTCACGATAAGGTGCTGGTGTGCATGAATGCTGGCTCTGAATGGCACTGGACCACGTTGTTCTCCTGCCCTAGGTGGGAGCTACACTGTAATCTCTCTCTAACAGTGGTTTCTCTTCCTCCCCTCTCCCTTCCCCTCCTGCAGACATGCCTGGAGTTGGAGCGATACCTTCAGACTGAACCGCGGAAGATCTCTGAGACCTTTGGTGAGGATTTGGACTGCTTCCTTCATGCCTCCTCAGCCCCAGAAGCAGAGGACAATATCCGACGGCTGGACCCCATCCTTTTACCAGTGGAGACGAGTACGTGTGACAAAAGCACCAACATGGACATTATCCTCTCACGGGACAAGCTGCTGTCTGAGACGTGCCTCAGCTTGCAGTCCACCAGCTCTTCCACAGAAGGCTACACAGCCGTCAACCAGGCCCAACTCAATGCAGTAACCTCATTAACGCCCCCTTCCTCTCCGGAGCTCAGCCGCCACCTTGTAAAAACCTCACAGACTCTCTCAGCGGTGGATGGCACAGTGACATTGAAATTGGTAGCCAAGAAAACTTCACTCAGCTCCGTAAAAGTGGGTGTAGCAACAGCGACCGCGGGGACGATAAAAAGCGGGCAAAGTGACAGTGAACAAGGAGGTACAGGGGCAGAAGCATCCCCAGAAAACAAGAAGAGGGTTCATCGCTGTCAATTTAATGGGTGCCGGAAGGTTTATACAAAGAGCTCCCACTTAAAGGCTCACCAGAGGACTCATACAGGTACTTGTGTAGGATGCTTCTCTCATCTTGTTCTCCTGCCACCTAACCGTAACCATCTCCTTTTATTCTCATTTAGAAAAGAAAAAAAATCTCTCTGAAAGTCCAAGCTTCTGTCTATGAAACAGGGCAGTGGAAAAATATGGTAGGCCAGCAAATGTACCCATTATTCAATAGAACAGAGGAGTTCACTGTCTACCATTAACCTGTTGGGGTTTCTTATGTCTTGTGGGGCTTGATGCAGAGTAATTTTAGGATACCTAGGGGATATAGATATCATTCATGTTAAAACTGTGGGCATGCCAATTTGGGTTTTTGGCACTCACTTCCTCAAGACTTTAAAATTGTTAATTTTCGTCAAGTGTTAATTGCTCCAAATAGAAAATAGCATGGGTAGGGTTTTGTTGCCCTTTGTATGGGGGGAAGAGAAAAATGTATTTCAGATCTGAGATATGCAGTTTAGGAATAATGTTTACGTGAGAGAGCATGCGTGTAGATGCAGATGTGTAGGTACACAGACGCACACACCGTTGAGGTATTCACAATCTTGGACTTCTCTGGTGATAAATCCAGTGAGAACAAATGGAAGAATGACATGGAGTTTGAATGGAATGGTGTAGGTAGAGAGGGAATAGGATGTATGGGAAGATGTCAGGCTGTTATTTTGGGTAATATTTTAATGTTGCATATAAGCTCCACTGTGTAAGCTTCTTGAAGCATACCGAATTGACTTAGGTTTGGCTGTTCAGGATCACCCCTCTCCTGTCATTTGTTCACAGTCCCCAGTAGCTTTTCGGCTGGTATTCATTGGCAGTAATAGCTGTGCAGTTCGCGCGCGTTGCTGCTTTGTTCTAAGCTTCACATGTGATGAGAGATGATAAATTCCCATTAGCACTGTCTTATCATGTGATTATTCTTGTTTCCAGAGGGATTGCTGTAATCAGTTTTCTCAATTTTACTGTAAAATGTGTGGTCTCTTACGATAACTGCACATTTAATTCACGATCTTATCATGCAGGCAGATTCCTAGAAGCGAGGTTGTTCTTGCAAGGTAGAAAATAACGTGTTGGACCAGTGCAGTAAATCAAACAAATGTGTGGGTTGTTAAGAGAGCTGCATCCATCAAATACTAGGCAGCCCCGTAAAAGTTACATGGTCTGAAGTATAAATCATATTAAGATATAAAAGGCATTGGTTTTGATCTTTTTATGTGGGCTTTCTGGTGCTTTTACTGGGGATAGCCACCTTGCCAGGAGTGACCTCACTTGTGATCCAGTGATTTGAAAGCCAGTGAAAGCAGCGCAGTCATTTTAAAATCTGCAGCAAGGCAGTCAGGAGGCTCCTCGTAGCGTCAGTGCCGCTGTGAGGCTGGGCCCTGCCGGGGCTGTCTGGGGGGACGTCCCTGCCAAGGCCTTCCCGCAGGCGACGGGCCTCCCATGAAGGCACAAATGCAGAGCGTGAGAGCCGTTGACGCGGTGGTCTTGTCTCTTCAGATGTGACCCCTGTGTTCCTTCTCAAGCTGGAGTTGATGGCTCTTACACAGCTCTTCCTGAAGTTAGTCAGGGAAGTGACACAATCGCCTAGAAGGGGTGAACTTGTGGAGTTTTTCTGGTTTTGTCACCCAGTAGGTGGGGATGTGGACAAGGAGTCCTGAGAGACCACTTGCAAAAAACACTGCTCTTTCAACACCTCCACCCTTTGGAGTCAAAATCTTGCAAGATTTTGCATGCTTTTGAACCCAGCCTTAGGTCTGGTTGAATTTTGTATCTGAGGTCAAAACCTTTCCCCTTGGTAACATCAGCATGTGAAATCATACATTTTACAATTAATCCATGATGAGAAACATTTCTCGCTGGCCCTGTGATGCTTGTGTTGAATAGCCTTAGATTCTACGTAGAGCCATTGACGTGTATGTGTCTGCCCATCCACAGCCGTGCTCAGCATGGTGAGAAAGACAAGTCCACCTTTGCTGGCAGATGGGGAATACCTGTATCAGATGATGAGACTGCAGCTGCCCAGGTGCAGTGCCCACACCTCCCAATCCCAGCACCTCATGCAGTGGGTTCAGCTACCCCTCTCTTATTGCCTCTTAAACTGTCAGTGGTTTAACCAGCCCCTACACCATTTACTGGTTTATGGGAGTGTTCCTGTTTCCATTTACTAAGTCCTAAGCAGATAGCATAGGTTGTTATGAAAGCAGGAAGGCAAAAGGCAAGAGGGAGTACAAACCTGGAGCTCTCCTGTCTTTGCAGCCATATAATCATCCTGCACCTTGCCACGTCCTAGCTGCGCATAGCTGCGTAGAAAGCATGGTTTCATTTTGCGATGAGGACTGGATGCAGCCTTGTTGTTAAAATACATCTTTGATGCAGAACCTGGGAGCAGGTAGGCACCTGGCTCCCATTTTTGTCTCTGGAAAGCAGATTGTCTAAATACCTTTGAACATTTACATCTTGGGAGCAATCTGAGTGAACTGAGGTGAGGGGTGTGATAGGCTTATCTAACTAGCTTATTTGAGTCCAAAGCACAAAGTCATTCAGACCTCTTCATCCTGCTTAAGTGCTCTGTTCTCTTAAAAAACACTGACTGTTGGATGCCTTAAATCAGAGCTGGTACAATCAAGACATTAAATCTGTTCACGCTGACCTCTGCAGTGGGGTTTCCCCACAGGGAGCTCCTGCCACCGGTAAAAGAGAGGGACAGAGAGGAATAACTATGGAAATTTGTGACTGAATTGTAAATGGCAGGGCTGCCTCCTTTCCCATGCACGCCTTCAGGGCTAGGGACAAGGAGCCCTTTTCTCCATTGGTGCTTTGTTTTTTTCACGCTTTGAGCTGAGTGTGCTCTGGGTTGCGAATGCACCCAGCAGTGCCAATGGCTAGTAGCCACTTGGCTTAGTCAGTGGCTGAGCCAGAGGGTCTGAAATGATTGCGAGATATTTTCCTTTGGCTGGTAGTTTGTTAGTATGTCATGCAAGAGCAGTCTGCCAGTGCGGGCTCTGTGTAAAAGGGTGTGAGTGCCCTGACAGACAAAGAGCTCTCAGTGTGGGGTTCACAGGCAGGGAGGCAGATGTGGGCTGGTCACCCAGCTTGCACGTGCAAAGTCCACTTGCTGGATCAAAGGGATTTACTGCAGTGCATGAAAACAAGAAAACCATGGGCTGGGGAGCTGGGGGGTGGAAGGCGGTGGAAGGAGGTTGCATTCCTTTCGTTCGTATGTAAGGCTGACCAGACAGATGCCGGCTGGCGTTCCTTGCTGCTGCATGATGAGCCAGGCTGGGCTGGAGGCAATACAGACTGATAGCAGCTTGCTAGATTGGAGGCGATCTTCTCTAAGGGCTTTACTTTGCTGGGGAGCCCAGAGAGACTCAGACCCCATGTTGCACTTGGTGCATCCCCCACATTACTCTCCCGCATCTCATCAGTAAGTGAATCAGGACAGCGCTGTAAGGTCCATCAATGGTTGAACTGGTTATGAAACCACCTTCTGGATGACCTTTGGAGAGGGAAAAACAATCATCTGTGTGGGAGAGAATTTAATCTGGAAGGGAAAGGGAAAAACATTGTCTGGATGGAAAGGGAAATGAAAATATTTGACTGAATTCAGAGTAAGCTGGGGCATCTAAAGCGAAGGGTGTCTAAAGGAGCTAAGAGCAGTGGTGGGACTGACTGTCAGAGGGCAGCAAAGAAGCCAGTCAGGGGAGAAATAGTGGCTGGGCTAGCGGAAAAGGTGAGCTATAGGTTTGGAAGGACCATGCTGCCAATGTGAGGGTGAGGTAAAAACATCTAAAGAAGGAGCTACCAGGACTGGCATGATAATCCAACCCTAGCACATTGTCTCACAGTTATTCATGGAGCAGACATCAGTGCAAACAATGACATTTTGTCTCTTTTGAGAGACAGAAATTTTCACCCAGCCTTCACACATGCATGGAGATGAATTGCCAATGTAATGGAGAGTGGAGAGGGAAGGAATTCGAATGAGCCAAAACCCGTGTATAGTCGTCAGTGCTTCCTAAATTAGAAAACAGGATATTGCTGGCGAGTGTCGGGATGCAAATAAGTCTAAGGGTGAGCTGGCCTGTGACCTATGGGAAGATTAGTCATGGGATGTGGCTGTGTCTCCCAGATCAAAGACCTCTGGAGGAGATTTCTGTCTCCTGACAAAACCGTTCATATCAGCCTTCCTTGCCATAATGTACAGGGGAAGGTATGAGATGGCGTGGGTGCTTTCTGGCCAGAGATAAAGCATCATTTATAAACTGCCCAGGAAATCCTTAAGATTGGGATAGTGATAAAAAATGACCCTTAGGGGGTTCTGCTGGGGTTTGCATTTTCTGAGTATCAGAAGGTTTTGGGTTTTTTCCTTTATCCATCTAAAACCAGGATCTGATACAACCTAAGCTCAAGTCTGAGAAACAGCAGTTGGGCACCTCACATCTATATTTAGGTTTCTAAAGCCTAAAGAAGTGGGAAATACCCATGTGAATAGATGTTATGAGTCTACATGCAATCTTAAGATAGCACTTATTTAAGTGGAGTTTGTTTCACATTGTCAGGACATCTTATTTTAAATTATATAGTTCTTTGATCCAAAGTGCTGGGTGAGAGTAACTAAAACAAACAAATCCACCCTGCAGGAAAACAAATTACTACATTTGCAAGAAAAAGACAAGAGGCACGAGGGTATTAGAAAGAGCATTAATGAACAGGAAGGTTTTTGAGATGGGATTTAAAACAACAGAGAAGAGCTTTCCCAAAGTGTTGGAGATAGAAGAGGAAATGTCCAGAATTTGGAAATGATCAGAAAAGACCAAATTGAGGAGAGTAGGTGGATGATAGATAAAGAAGATTAATACAAAGTAAAGGAATAATAGAGAAAATAGGACTATCTGTGTCAGTGATACCACACAAATGGGAAGCTGCATTGCTGTACCGTGTTAGTATGGTAGCATCCGTGAAGAGAAAGCCAATGAAGAGAAAGAAAAAGCAAATAGCCAAGCACAGCACCAGTTCCGCAGGATGCAAGATTTTGAATAATGACTTAGAGAAAAGCATTTGGGAGAACAGTACAGGTAGCATAGGAGAAATGAAAGCCAAAGCCCAAGATTTTTTGTGGTACAGAGACCCACGGCTTCATAGCGAATCCCGAGCTTTGTGTGCAGGGCTGCAACCTGGCAAGGGGACACAGAGGGACACGGAGGATGCTGAAGCTCCCATGGCAGCAGCCAAAACAACGGGTGAATTTGCCACTGGAAATGAGAGCAAGGGAGTTGAGGGAGGAGGGGTGCGTGAGGAAGACCTTCATTCAGGGCTGGGTTTGTTTTGGGGTACGGTTGCATTGCCAAATTGGAAAGATGTGTTTTGTTGTGAGGTTGGGCTTTTTGGAAGTTTTTTTGGGTAAAAACATAACAAGCGTTTATCAAAGCTGAGTAAAATGAGCCCAACCTGGTCATAAGTTCTTTAAAACTTTATGGTTCTGAAGCCTTTTAGCCATTTGGCAAGTTTGGAGGGGAATGTTGTGATTTCACTGTGGAGGGCCAGAGCCTCACTTAATTATTACAGCGAGAGCTTAGGCTGAGGAAACGAGCATTGTGAACCTCCCAGGCAGCAGGAGGACAGGCCCTGCCAAAAGCAGCCCTTGCCATTTAAAACACCGGTGGTGTTCATCCATTGCTTCGTTGCCAGTACCTGAATTCTCAGTCACCTGTTTCTGCTCCATCATTTGCCAGATCAATAGCACAGGACAGTCTTACTGTTTGGGTTTGAAAATATAAATAGGTATTGTTTGTTTGTTTGTTTGTTTGTTTGCCATGTGAGATGATTTTTTGGCACAAGGGAGACCTAGAAAGTGATGTTTGCTGTTTGTTCAGCAGCTGCAGGAGGGAGAGTGCCGGTGCCTCCAAGTGTTATGGGCAGGCTGCCTCAGTAAGGCACGGAGGAGCCATCTCTAGTTTGTCATCTAGAGTTTTCTTTATACCCATCCATCCCTGAGCCCCTGTGAGGCACCCAGCAAGGGGCTGAATGATGGGGATCACAGAGAAAGACTCGAATTAAAAACCCTCAACTTGTCTTCTGCTGATTTCCTTTTGTGTTGGTGCTGTCCCACACTGGATACAAATGGCAGGTTAATGACAAGAAGCTATGGTTTTCTTGTCCATTTGTCCAAAGCACTAGCACTTCTGAAGTATTTGAGGTCACACCAGGCCTGAATCAGAGACAGGTGCTCAGATATGCTGTTTTAGGCTAAGGTGGGCTTACTGGACAAGAAGGGCCTGAGCAGGCTGGGAGAGCTGAAGTGGTCTGGGCAGGAAAAGCCATGTGCGCTACCTCTCATCTCAAAAGCAGGTGCCAGGTTAGGTTCTTCCTAAGCACAGTGTGGGCATTTGAGTCTGGGTCACATCTGGGCAAGCAGCCAGGAGCCTGGATGGACCTCTCCTAATCCAGAGCCTGCCTTTCACACCCCATGCGGACATGGTCCCGCATACCTGCATACCGGCAGCAGCAGCTTGCAAGCAGGAGTGGATGAGCTGCAAGGCTCCGTGGAAGCTGACCTAAATACAGTGGACCTAAATACAGTGTCCGTGCTTCTGCCAAGGGTGGTGGGGTCCCAAATAAAACCATGGGCACCATGGCGTAGCTGGTGCCCACTGTATAGCATAGACCAGCTGCAGGTAGGGAGACCAGCCAGGCCTGCATTTGCACTAGGAATAATGGCTGAAAAAATGTACTGAAAGATAGCTAAAGGGCAAGCTTATGGTGCGGGGAATGCAGGGTGGATTTCATGAATAAAATTGCCTCTTTCTGTTTTGCTGGAGTTTAGGAGAATCATAGAATCATAGAATGGTTTAGGTTGGAAAAGACCTTTAAGAGAATATGTATTTGTGTCTTCAGAAAACAACTGTCTGACACCACTCTCAAAAGCCAGTTGGTTACCACATGTCAAGCAGGGAATGGTAATGTGCTGCAGTAGATTGAAATGAATGAGAGACAAGGACATCAAGTGGGGCAGTTTAAAGACTAGTGCGGCCATTTCGGAAAGGGGAAGACAAAATACTGCATGGGACCTGCTTTATCCACAGGTCTCTGAGAGCGTCCAAAACCTTTGTGTCACTGCGGAACCAAAATTTTTCCTTAGGTCAGCTTTATACATGATAACAAGGCTTACTAAGAATTAAAAGCCTTTAAAACATTGCAGGCCCGTTCACAATCCCAGCAGTCCCCATTTGTAGATAGGCACCCAAATGTTGTGTTGGGCAGATTTGCTGCTGAAGGTGTCTGGCCTTCAAAACCTGGGACTGAAAGCTGGGGCTGCAAAAACTGAACGCTGAAAAAACATTTGCAGGCGTGCTAGCTAAGCTAATGATGACAAGCATGTGTTTCAAGATAAAAGCTGATCCCCGGCTGAGTTCTGAAAGAAAGGTGTCCTCACTGTATGGCAGTCCACATTCAGAGGCTTAGCAGGGATTTATTCCTTCCTCTTGTACATCTGGACTCTTAGCACTGACAGAGAGAACTTAATAGATTGGTTAGACAATTTTGCAATGTCATTCTAGCTTTGTATGATGACCACAAGTGATCATTAGTGCACTAGAAGCTTGTATTAGTTCTTGGAAATGAATGTTATAAAAACACAGGCGTGCACATCTGCATGTACTTTTGTTCGATATGTAACTGCATGGAACTCTACTATGGTTAATTTTGCATAAACTTCCATTTGGACGTCTTCTTGTTGGTCATCTGTAACTTTGCAAAGCTTTTCCTTCTTCAGAGTGAAATTTTCCACATTTGGTCTTTTTCCAGTGTGGTTACTGTTTGGTATTTTAGAAGTTGGAGGAAAAATATTTGTTTTTTAGGAGAATGTGGCATGTGTGTTAGGGAGGGACAGGGAGAAAAGAGCCGTCCTCCGTGTAAGGTTTGCCCAGCAGCGTTGCCAAGACCTGTGTACCGAGCCCTGCTCAGCGTGAAGCAGCGAGGAGCTCCCACGCTGCCAGGCACAGCCTGCCACCTCCAGCCCCAGGAGAGGGACAAAGCACCAGGGAGGATGAGATCTCGCTCAGAAACATCGTGTGGCTGCCACCGCGTAGGTAGCCCTGCCCGGACACCAGGGCAGCCTTCACTGGGAGAATGTGCCAGTGTATTTTTTAAGCCCAAGCACACAGTTTCCCTTCCACCTCCACCCCCAAATCGAATCCAGTATCTGAATGAATTAAAGCATCCTGGGTCTTCTTCCGTTTTTCTTTTTGTTGTTGACAAAACTGGGAAACAGAAAGGAATGTATTTTACTTTCCTCTTGTGTTTTATTCCGGTGCTATCTCTGCCAGTATGCATCATTTTTTTTGTCATCTTTCTCTGATTTTTCAGTGGCAAAAGGGAAAAGATGAAGTGGCACGTAAATGGTGAAAAACATCAGCACTGTAGTAGTTTGAATAAGCAAAAGAACGCATTCATTAGCACAAATATGGAGCAAAAGCATTTAAAACGTTAGCATTTGGAAAAGAGGGTGTCTATTCCTCTTAATTTTTTTTCATTGGTTCTAGTCCCTGATACATGTTTCTTTTATTTTCCCTGGAATATTTATATTTTGCCTGGAATTTCTCAGAAACTTTTGGCCTAAAACATGGGTGTCCAAAGAGCACATCTTTGATAACACTGCTCTGGATTATGTAAATATGTGCCATGTCCCGTAAAGGGCCGTCTTCATTGTTCACCCTCTGGGATAACTTACAAAAAGCAAAGGGAAAAATATATTTCAGGGTCCTGGAAAAATCTGACCCAGTGAACTGCTGAATTTTTCTCCTTTTTCATCTGTTCCTTCTGCCGCTGCTACCTTGCCTTGCATCTTTGAGCTCACAGAGCTCCACTGAATCTGAAACTAAAAGCCCTTATTAGAAGAGATTTTTTTTAAAGTTCTTGCTGCTTCTCTGGGGACCGAAGTAATGGCAGCTTGAAGCAGCGGAGAATGTGTAATTAGGGCAAACAGCAATGCCTCGCATGATGGGGAGAAACAGGAGGAGAGGAGGGGAAGCGCGCAACAGCCCGGCGTGCACAGGCTGTTACTAGGAGACCCCGGCACGAAATGCATGAGATGCAGGGTGCTAATGGGCCAGCCCGCTGCCTGGGTACCAGCCCGACCTGCTGCACAGCTGCTTCTGCCCTCCTGTTGCCAAGCAACTCCATCCTTACTTTTTCTTTTTCTTTTTCTTTTTTAAATTCCTCCCCCCCCCCCCCCCGCCCCCCGCCCCTTCTGGAGGCTTAATTGGGTAGTTTTGCTGCTGGTGTTGCTGCCGGGTGCCCGCCTGGGCCTGCCGCTCTGCTGCTGTCCCCAGGGCTTGGGGTTGCGGGAGGATGTGCTGGCAATTAATGGGGCAGAAGTGTGGGTTGTGCGCCCGGGCTGGCGCCAGCATCCGTCCCCTGGCCCCGCTCCCCGCCAGCCAGGAGCTTCCTTCGGAGAGGAGCTGCGGAGAAGGGGTTTGAAAGGGAAGCGGCGTTTCGAAGGCTCTATCACGCTCGATGGGAGTCTTGCAGAGACCCAAGGAGATAAAGCGCAGCATTCCTCCCCACCTTCAGTGCTTGGCATGTATGGCAACGGGCATTCATTAAATGCATCCTCTTAAGTAGAGTAGAAAATGGAAAATTTCCATTTCTTTGAGTGTTGCTACATGCTTTGCTTTCCTCTGCTTTTCAGCTAGGCGAGTGGGCTTTGTGGATGCGTGTTAGGTGCTTGTGTGCGTAAGACATAATGCTGCAAAAATTCATTTCTTTTCATGCCCTGAATGGCTACGTGCCGAAGACTGCTGCTGGCTCGGTAGACAAGCTTTGGCAAGGCCCTTAGGGACTAATCCGGAGCTTTGAAGTTTGTAGAAAGACTGATTGGACATTGGGTCTGGTTCTTAACCTCTTTTCCTCCACCTCTAATACAGACGTGATCAGAGCCATCTCTCTATAAGGGCACTGCTGACCTTTTTGGATGAAAGGGTTCCATCGTTCATGGAAATGTACTGCTTTTACACTTGATCATCCCTGCCCGTCTAAAAATAGGTACAACCTTCTCACATTGTGTATTTCACAATCCTGTCACATTCCTCTTCTGCCCCGTACTGTCTCCTGCCAGCTTTTCTCTTGTGCTTTGTCACTCTTTCAAAGGCTTTTCCATCTTTCCAGCAGGTGGCAAAACTGTGAATAAAATGCCTTTTTTTTTTTCTTTTTTCTCTTTTTGGGTAGAAAGCATTGGTGAGCCACTTAAGCACTGACCACTGCCCCCCCTTGCATTCCTTTGTAATAATAAAAATAATAATTAGCCTTTCTATTCTCCAACAAAAATCAATTAGGAGTATATTGAGGAATGAAAGGCTCAGAAAAGTATCTGAAATTGATTTTTGTAATTAGTTTTACTAGTTGATGGGTTGCATGCACATACGCTTAGATGTTAGCATTGATCTCCAGAGGATATGTGTATTAAATAGCCTGCTCTTCCTTTTTGCTAAAGAAATGAACTTATTAATCTTAAAAAGAGGGTGATGTTGTGCGCTGAACTGCAGCTGCTCACTAGCTTTTCTGTAACCTCACCGGCAGAGCAGCTGCCTGAGCCATGTGATGGTAACTTGCTGAATCTAGTGTGAAAGTGGGGATATTTAACAAGTAGCAGGTCTTGGGCTACTCCTCTTCTGTGTCTCATAGTTGACGAAGTGTGCGTATGTAATGAGGGAGGACAGGCACAGGTGTTAAGGAGACCTGTCTGGTTAGATTTCATTTTTTCAGGAGTCCATAAAACTGAATGTCCTTCTGCAACATGCCTCTATTAAATATCACAAAGCTCTTTCCATAGGAAGAGAGGAGTGACCGGTAACATTTTCTGTTGTGCCACGTGCTGTGTGCTGATGTTCAGCTAATTAGAAGAATTATGGCTCAGCTTCATTGGTATGCCATGTATGTAGCTTGTAAAGCTCTCAGGGACCCTTGGAGATGAAGAGTGCTACATAAATATAAAATATTGTTAATGTGATGTTCCACATTAGGCGTCCCATTGTGCTGTGGCAGACTTTCGTAATAAACTGCAAAGCAAATACGAATGCCTGCCTGGCGTTTCTCTGCAAGGCGATCTGGGGGGCTGCTTCCCACCGAAAGCTGCACCAGCTTCTGGCATTTCTGAATGACTTACGTCTGCACCGACGACATCCCTGTGGGCACCGGCCTCTGAATGATGCCTTGGGTTGTCCCGCAGTGACACCACTGCTCGCTGCAACGGCACAGTCTCATTCACCAGCCTGGGAACAGCAGGTCCCAAAGGGATTTCTCAGAAAGGGTGGCGAGGAAAGTTATTAAAACACTCTCTTAAAAAGCCAGTGGCACTACTTGATTCTTCACACATTTCTTTGCACAGCTCAGGCCCCCAGAGCTTCCTTATAGGAGAAATCCAGGCGAGAAATCTTGCATTTAATTCCTTTTTCAGTTGTAATTTGCAGTTTGTCTGGTTCTCCAGGAACACCAGTCTTGGAGCAAGCGTAGCTGAAGCTGTCTTTCAATACGTATTTTTAGACATTGAGGCTTTTAGAACTAGTTTCATTTTGAATAGGTTTTAAATCACAGATTTTAAAAAGGAAGGAAATGTTTTGTGTTTCTTTCATAAAACTTTTTTTTTGGATCCTGAAACTATATGTAAATAATTCATGGTGGAGTAGAACACATGGTGATTTTTAAGGGGGTGTTTCTATTGTTTTCTTAAAGACACTTTTGCATGCTAGTTTTGTGTAGTTATGTAACATGATATTAAGGAGCTCTTAAAGCATAGTAGAACAAATGTCTTATTTGAATGGCCTTCAAAATGTGCATACAGACAGAATTTGGATTTTTTTCCCTCAGTTTCTTTAAGCATTTTTGGCTAAATTGGTCATACGGACAAAGGGAGTCCCGTGACTGTACCACATTTTAGCACAGAGAGATACCAGTGAGAATTTTGACTGTGATTCTCCTCTGAAGTTCATTGCAGGACTGGGGGCTTAAACTACTTGATTGTTTTACTAAGTGCACTGTAATCAACATATGTCTGAGTTGCGGTATTTATGGTGGGGTGCAGGGGAGGAATAAGGAAATAGATACGGATGGATAATCATAAAATCTTTGTTTACTTTTAATTCTGTAAAGATACAGGGTGAAACTCAAGCCTTAATGGTCATTTTTCCAATGACTTTGGCGGAGCCAGGATTTCACCCCACAGCATTGCCAACTCTGTGATCTTACCATGCGCATCCCAAAATCTGGAGGGTTTTCTTCTTAAAAGTCCCCACTCTTGAAATCCAGGGAATAGAGAGCAAACTCCCTTCTCTGTATTTTGTAATAAATGTTTCTAGCCTGCAGAGCTGCAAAGACAACTTTAAAATCATGGCCCTAGGTTATCTACAAAGCAGAAGGCAAATGATCTCTAAATGTTACTGTTTTCTTCTTTAAAATCCCATTATTTCTATGGGAGACTGAACTCGTGACTTTTTAACCATTGGGGCTGGCAATAAATAATGCAGATATAAGATGTATAATATGCCCAGCGTCCATTGTGTGCTGTAGTTTTGTGGTCATGACAGTGTCCTCAGCTGATCTCAGTTATGTACCTCTGCGTCCTGTAACCTAATGTTTCTACTAACCATTCTCTGTTGAAACAGCCACTGTGAGATATCTGTAGCAAATGCTGCCTTACCCCTTGTACAAAATAAATATCCCTGGGACCTAGAGGGTGCCCGTGGGATGTAGGTGGCAAGGACAGGGGGGTCTCTGGATTTTGACACGAGACAAGATCCCCACTGCTGTGTTTTGTGAGGGAATATTTATTGTGAAGGCTTGTATAGGGTTTACAGTCTAAGTATGTGTCGGAGAGAAAACCTATGTTCTCTGTTTTGTGCCTGGAGAGCAAAGATACAGCTGCCTGCAGCTGAGCGGCTTGCCTCGACCCCTGTACCATCAAAGGAGAGAAATTCACCTCCAGTTCCAGTCTGACTGGGGTCTAATGTGTCACACTCTGCACATGCCTTTGCCTCTCCATTAACTTGAAAAAGAGCCATTGGTGGCTATTTCAGACGATGGCTTTTGATATCTAAAGTTGCATGAGATGAAACTCACCAAGGCTGCCCGCGGCTGGAAAATGGAGGGAGAAGTCTCAAGGACCAGTGCGGTGTCTCCATCACAGAACCAGCCCAGCTCTGTCAATCATGTTCTGCTGGGAACCTGGTGTGTGTTTACCACAGTAGTGTTGCTAGGATTGTGTGCTTGGCTCTTTCATATTTCAAATGATAAATTTTTGGCTTTCAAGAGAAACCTATACCAATCATTTGTTTATTTTTATAACTAGGTGCCTAATGTTTTGAGTCTTGCATCTGTCTTACCAAAGGCATAGTGACCTGATTTCAGAGCTGCCAAAGTCTGATGGATTTTTGTTATGACTCATAAATTCTAGCTTCACTATTGCATGTTTCCCATAAATTTGCAAAGGTCTTTGTCCTCCAGTTACCAGATTGGTCCAGGCTGGATGAAATAAGGAGGATGGAGGCCCAGACTGTGCTGAAGTGTGCTTTGGAGGTACCGCTAGAAGAAGAGCTAGGTTGTGTGAGGTGCCATAGATGGAAGTGGAACAGAGAGCCTATTTCCCAAGCATCCCAGTCTCAGGGTATGAAAATATGCTCCAGGAAGATAAAAAGATTAAAGTGGGCTATGGACCGCAGGACAGAGCCACAATGAAGAGAGGCTGCTTCACAGAAGTATGTAGTCACAATGGACTGAAACTCTAAGTCATATCTGAAGGGCTAATAACATTTCTGTACCACTAGCTTTTCTGATGATAAGGTCCTTCTGGATCAGTAGGTTTCAGCGCAGCACTCTGTGTGCTTACAGGCATGCGCAGGCTGCTTCTTGGGGATCCTCAGCAGGCAACTAAGGGTGTGTCTATGTGAGTGTTTTCTGATGATGAAGGATCCCCTTTTGAGGTGAGTCTTCTGGTTGCCCCCATTTGCTGTGCTTTGGTTCAGCCCAGCTGGAGCACACGTGTGGTTTTGGATGGCCTGTCCTGGGAGGTGCTCTGGAAGTGCACAGCTGGCACGGTTCACCTACAGATGGGTTCAGGCCACAGAACCAGGCTGCAGCTAGCCAGAAATAACACCCTTCAAATGCACGTGGTGTGGATGTTGGGTCCTGCATACCACTGTTTCACAGATCGCCTTTACTGCGCTGCACTGCTCTCTGATGTACATGCTGCCCAAGGAAACTGGAGTGTGGTCAGTAAGCTTGAAATCACTAGGTAGCGGTCTCCACCTCGCGGGGAAAAAATTAGAAAAAGCTGAAAGCCACTATTCTGGGTTGGTTCTAGAAGATTTTCCATAAGCAAACGGTACATTGTTTTAACACTAGTCCTCATCTTAGAAAATTGCATAATTCGCTGCTTGAACGTGTGTCTGCATTGCTGGCTGCCTGCCCTTCCCAGGTGCGTTTGTGGATGTGTGAAAGCTGAACCAGCCCCACGGTGTGGAGCACGTTCTGACCTGAAACAGCTGAGTATTTAACAGCTGCATATCTGGGTATCAGCTCCTCCGTTGAGTGCATTTCTATAAATGTGGATTTATGGATTTGTTTAGGCACTGCACAGATCCTTGTGTTGAGTAAAGGTGACTTAAGGAGTAGAGCCTCCTTCCTGGGAGTGGCTGGCAGGCATGAGTTTTAAGTGCGGTTATTAATTCTGAGGAATTAGAGCCTGAAAAAAGTCAGTGTGGCACAGCTCCGTGATGTTCCTATGTTTAATTGGATTTTGAAGCTCATAATTAATTTGTTAAAAAGGAGGAGATCCTGGCCCTGTAGAAGTGAGTGAGAGTTTTGCCATTGCCTTCAGCAGAGGAGGATTTCACCATCTATCCTTTTATTCTTACTAATCCTCTGCAACAACAGAAGAGCAGCCTGGCACGTGGGAAGGATCCTTCCCATTTCTTCTCCCTGCCGTTGCCAGTAGTGAGGTAGGAAGACCCTCCCCCCCTTCTCCATTCCCATGCTTCCTACATATGTACACCTCGGCAAGATACGCTTTCTTTTCATCTTCGGGTAAGGTGAAAGCAGCCATTAAAGAAACAGTTTGTTCTTAGTCTTCACGTGCAGAGCTATGGAGGTCTCTCTCCTCCTGCCCTCTCATGTTTTTGAGTAGCAGCAGGAGGGCGGGAAATCTAACCTCTTTGAGGTCTCTGGGTCAAGGAGCCGTCTGGCATGGCTTTAAAGGTCACTGTGCTCCTTTGCATTTATCTTGTGCCACGTGGAGCACTGTATGCCAGCCTGCTGTCTGGAGCACAAAGAGGTACTGTCTGACATTTGGTGGAACGGGGCTTGGATTACAGAGGAAAAGCATCTGAAAACAAAACTCAGCTCAGGGCTGTGCAAGGCCAGACCAGGAACACTTGAGAGAGGAGCCCCTGCAGCAAGTAACAGAGAGATGTGGCATCCGTGGGTTTACCAGTAATCATGCTTGGCATTTCTGTCTCTCGTAACCTATATATAGCACTGTACATTTTCAAAGCTCTTGACAAATGCTAACAAGCCAAACTCAGCTTCAATCCTAATAGTCCTTGTTTCACAGAAACCCCAGGATGTTTTTCCTTCACCCTTCTGCTCTGTAGGCGACTGTATCCTTCAGACTGGCTGTACCTGCTAGATTTGGCTGAGCAGTTGTCTTCTGCATTTGCTTTGCAGCGTGTGTAGCAAACATACGCTGCAAGGCGGTTTGTCTGCCTTGCTGTCTCCACTCTAAGGTAGGCACTAGAGAGCGTCAGAGAACCGAGGAAGCTGAATTATCATTGAGACTTGTTTACTGACAGCTTTTAAAAATAATGCATGAACTGTTCAGACAAAACCGGTGCACCATCATAGACACGACCAGGGCTGGGGAAATCCCTTTTCTCTGAGGAGAGCAGATGCAGTATGCCAGGTAGGATGTCAAGGGCTGCAGGGGGGAGAGCTTTAGTGTCTGGGGCCAGCACTGGTGGCAGTGTTTGAATTACAGTTGAGTAACCAGCCCAGAAACAAGACACCAGCACTTGGCTCACTAACAAGTGGTTTCTTGCCTTTTTTTTTTTTTTTCCTGAAGAAATCCTGTTTAAAAAAAAAAAAAAGAACAAAAGGCAAGTCTACAGAGATGACCAGGCAGGCACAGTGTAAGTGGGGTGGTGTTGTTGTTGGCTCAGTCCGTTGTCCTGTTGGGCATTTTCCCGTGGTGGACTGCGGCACACAACAGAGACATCCAGGCTGGCCTTTCTGCACCCAGGGACTGAGGGACAAATGGATATTTTGGCGAAGTTTTGCTGGCTGCTGCCCCCTCTTCATTGCTTCACCCCAATGAATCCTTTAATTGAGCTACTGAGCCAAAGAAACTTCTCAGAGGCCAGTAAAATGGCTCAACTCCAGTTAACATCTCAGCCCACTCTGCTGTTGTCTCTGGGGCGGGTGACCACTGTGCAACAGAGCCGCCTGTGCAATAAGAAGTCTGCAGAAACTCACTCACTAGAGAACAGATGTTTTTTTCATGTATTTTGATGCAGTTCTCTTGCCCTCTTCACTTTTCTTGCTCTTTTGGCCTCTCTAATTTGTCACCTTGAAATGCATAGGTCTCCCATATTCAGATCTCACTCCTTTACTTGCTGAATAGACACGCTAAATATAGAAATCTGCGTCTCTGCACTGAGAAATTTGTCTGCCATGTCCAAGTGATTGTTTCTTGTGACTGGCATAGAGAGGTCGTACAGACTGCAACTTCAGTTTGGGCAGTGGTGGGATTTTTAAGATCACTTTCTTAGCAATTTTAAGAACAAATAAATAAGTAATAATCCCTTCTCTGTTTATAATTCCCATCTTAGAAGCTTGGTAGTGAAAGTGATTTCTTGTCTGCATTTACTCTAAACTCCCTCCTCTTCTAATGCATCCATACGGTGCTGACTGCATGAGGAATAGTGGCATGGAGTTTATATAGGAGAAGATGCACTGGAGCATTTGTTCTGCAGGGAAATGATAAATTTGCATGCACACAAATACATGTGCACTGCATAAGAAAAGGGGAGGCATGAGACCTTGGAATTCTCCATCAGAAGGTATTAATGACTCCACGGATGCTGCACCATGGCAGGCTTTGGTCCACAGAGACTGGTTTGCATTAGAAGATAAGTAAATGTGAACACAGCAGACGAGAATCTCTCCTGTCTTATCACTGCACTGTTTCACTGCCTTCAGTGGTATGGGTAATGTTTTGGGGCAGAATAACAGCTGATAAAGGTGTAGTGCAAAAAGCCTGGAGGACCAGCTGATTTAAAGAAGACAACATTTCTCCTCTTGCACTCACTGTGCTGACGCATAATTTCTTGAACCAAGGAACAGTTTTTGTTGTCAGAAGTAACTAAAGAAGGTGCAGTTGAAAGCTTGAGGGGAACACATCTGGCCACGCGAGGGGTAAATGGCAGCCGGGGTAAAGCATGCGATGCAATGGTGGTGCTCACTCTGGAGTGGTGCACGCCTGCAGTGTGTTCAGGTGTTAGTACAGCCACTCACAGGTACCACAGTAATTCATCTGGCAGGGGCAGAGTGAGCTGAAAAGCTGACTGAAAATCAGGCTTCAGCCACACTGCAGGACAGGCATTTGGGGATGTTCTGAGGGCTTCTTTGAAGAGTAATTGACTGGTTTTGTTAGAAATGGGAAATAAGGTTGTGCAAGAATTTTAGCAGCAGTAAAATTTGGGCTGGATCCATCCTCAGTACAATGCATCATAAGCCCTAAGTTGTTTCCATCCCACACTGGCCATGAATTGTGTGACGGGCTAACCTGCCCGAGCGGGGCAGAAGTGAGGTGGGAGGACACAGGGCTTGCAAGTTGAGTGCTCAGTAATCCTGCTGCCACGCTGACTGTTCTCTCCTCCCCTCTGCAGGTGAGAAGCCTTACAAGTGCTCGTGGGAAGGGTGCGAGTGGCGTTTTGCACGGAGCGACGAGCTCACGAGGCATTACAGAAAGCACACGGGTGCAAAGCCCTTTAAATGCAACCATTGTGACAGGTAATGCGGCCTCCTAACATGGTGTTCAAGCAACATGTGGACTTTGTGAATGGCATGGAGCCGCCAGCTCCCTGAGACAAGAGACCTGGCTCGCAGCAGAGGGGCTCCTTCTGGCCTCCCTCCTGTCCCATTGCCACAATCCTTGAGTCAAGGAGGGACACTCTGCCCCTGTCCTCTCTGCCTCAGTGGCCAGGTGGGCTGGCAGGGGGGGAATACTTCCTAAGCAGCCGAAGCTGTTTCCATCCCACAGCACAGAGAAAGTTGTGGGACCAGGTATAGGTCTGACTGAAACCTGCCAGTGTCTGTTGTGGGCATAGGATTCAGTCCATAGGGCAGCTGTTCTTAATACTCTTGAAACAGAGAAGTTCAGAGGGCCCTAGACCACTTCAGTGATGGACCTCTCAACAAAGCATCTCCACAGCTTTCCATCTCCTAGTTGTATGAACCTGGTGCCCTCACACAGGCAGAGCTCCCTCTACCTGCTCTGCTTCAAGGGCTACCCCAAGCACCACCGCTGGCTGCCAGCATTTCAGTAGAGTGGTCAGCAGAAGCTGATGGGCCCCACAAATACATGGGTGTACGACTGGGGCAGTGGGGACTGTGTGTGGCTGTTGCACCACAAATCTATAGGAAATGTCTAGGAGAAAAGCACTTAATTTCTGTACAGTCATTGTCTTCTCTTACCACTGAGTCCAGGGCTCCATGCTTCCCGAGATGAAACAGAGGGGAGTCAATGAAAGACAGCACAGGGCTTCATTTTCAAAAGCACAGGAGTGATTTAGGCACATCTGACAATTCAAGTTCGTGGGGTTGTTCTGTGTAGGATCAGTGATCTCTGCACATTCCTGCTAATTAGTGAATCTTTTCCTACAGTTTTAAATCTCAGCCTTGACATCTAGTTCATGTGGGAAATACCCTGCACCTTCGTTCTATGTGGGCCCAGATTTAAAAGCCTGACAGGTGCCAGGGTTCCTGAAGAGCCTGTCGTGCAACAGTCCTCCTCTGGACACTCAGAAGTGAGGGGCCAGTTTTGCCTGGCAAGCTGAGCACCCAGCAGCTCCCAGTGAGAGCCATGGTTGCTGCTGCTCACTGCCGATTCTTTTTTGCAGTCCTCACTGCTTTAGCTGCTTGAATGAATGATGAGCTTTTCTGAAAAATCTGGTCATCCTTGCTTGGTGCTGAGCATTTTTGAAAGCTGGGTTCTTTGAATTCAGAAACAAAACGAAAAGAAAACCCTCCTCCCCATCCCCGGTCCCAATCGGTAAGAAATTAGGGTGGAGCAAAAGCAATTACCCCTGTAATGACTCTTGACAGCACTGACAGGATCGAACAATGAACACTTCTCCCCCTCGCACCCCCCCAGCTGGAGATTGGCAGTGCCCTGGGTGAAACCTGGATCCACTATTGAGTAATCAAATAATGTGCTTGCATCTGAACATGTTATCCAGCTAATCCTATTTATATATATTTTTAAAAGAGGCTTAAGAAAATTACCCATCTTTTTAATGCAGCACTAAGGTTCTCTGCTCTGATAAGGAAACATTCTCTAATACAATAAAGGCTCTAGGAAGCCTCTGGGTACACCAGACCAGCAGAGAACATGCGTGGAGAGAGGATGTGTGGGACATAAACAAGGGACCCCATCCTTTTATGGGAAGGAAATTTGATCATTTTCACATCCTGCCTTTCCAAGAGCTTCATCTCCTTGAGTGCTCTTCTCCCCTTGTCTTCCCTCTTCCTGTCCTCCTTCCCCCACGGAGGGCTTCCTCTTGGATTATCTTTTGTTTTATCCCTGGATTATCTTTTGTTTGCTCAGAATGAGGGACAGGATAAGCCAAGTAGGGACCTCTGGAGTTCTGCTTTTGTATAAGCACCTCTGTGGAGGAGAACAGTTATGTTCCCTGTTTTAAATGTAAGGCATTGCCTTTCTCTTTTCTTTCCTCTGAAGAACAAACCAACTGTCCCGGCCCCACGAACACACACACACACATACACACAAAGCCCCAGGGTTTCTGTGTCAGACAATATTTTTAGCAGAGATCTAAAGAAATACAGTCAGTATTTTCAACTCCTCAGTCTCTTTCAGCCCTCTGTTAAGTATTCATTCTTCTCCCTCTATGTATTATCCCTTCCTACCTAGATTTTTTCTTTGGCAGCCAATTCAGTCACTGCAGTCAAGAGAGATATTCCTGCAATCATCTAATGCATTTTCTGCTCTTCAGCTGAATCTATAGATGAAGGAAAAATATTTATTAAAAGAGTGCTGGGGATTGTGGACTGTTAAACTCCATGCACATACCATCTGTGTATGGTGGTAGGAGACAGATTTGTCTTTACTCTCCCAGTCAGTTGTTGCAAGCTCGTAGAGTGACAGTGCCTGTTCTTCCTTTGGCCCACTCTGCCATACCAGTATTTTTCCTTCTTTTCTCATTCTGTCTACTACCACCTATTGCAGATGTCACCTCAAGCAAGCACTGAAACATGTGCCTAAATCTGTCCTTAGCTATTCAGGCAGACTTCTAATGTTAAAGACGCTCCTTCCTGAGCCAGGGTTCCCAGCTGGAGAACCGTTTCTCCGTATTTGAACTGCTGCCCTTTATTGCACCCACCATTATTGGCAGGAGTTGTAGTCACTCCCTCAGACATCCTGGCTTGCTAAACTTTAAGGAGCCTTTTAGAGCTACTTTTAACAACACTGACGTAGCACAATACATATGCCTGTTGTTGTTCAGAGGTGAAGGCCATACCTTGGCAATCAGAGCATGAAAGTGCTGATTCAGATAGCAAAGAAGGGGAATGTTGTGCACACAATCTGGCTGCAATTCCCTTTCTAGGCTGTTTTCAGATGCGTTTGTGTCTCTGACCTTCTGGGCGACGTCGAGGGGTATCTCTGTGTACAGGTCAATTTTAAAACAAAAGAGATAAGAAGACATGATTCTCTTCTCCTGCCGTCCCGGCCTTATTGCAACACCATGCAGCCCACAGATCACGGCATTAGTTATAGCTGGCAAACTACCACTGGTTTGAGTAGCACCACAGGTACTGCAAATGGTGTGTAGTTTGGTGGCAGCAGGGGAGAAAGGAAAATCAGCTAAAGTGGTGCGGAAAGCAGTGTACAAGTCCCTGATGCCTTCCAGACACCAGAAGTATGCTGGTTATTAGCATTCCCCAGGAATTATGCTCTTCAGAAACACAGGCTAGGGTTAAGTTCCTCACACAGTGCAAGCCCTCAGCACTCCAAGGGGAAGAGGATGACAGGGTAGTGGCACTCACTTGTTCTGCGTAAATATGTGTTTAGGAGATAGCAGCTTAGTGCCAGACTATTGGGATATATATTCCTCTGTGTGTGTGCGCGCGCGGTTTCCTTTTTGACAGTAAGCTAAGAGCATACTTAGCTAGAATGAACACATCCCACAGCAGAGAATCCACAGCTGGTAAGAAAGATGGCTGAGCAATATATTCTCTTCTCATTGTAGATATCTTCCCTCTTTCTCCTGCAGAGGCTTCAGTACTGAGCAGTACTGTGTTGCTAAGGAGATAGAGCAAGAAGAGAAAGAAAGGAATCATGTTTGGGAGCAGGGAATTTATGTATCATGCACAACTGTAAGACTTTCAGAATTAGGGTATCTTATTGTAGCATAAACTGTCCTTTCTAGGAAGAGCTGGGCTGGGGGAAGGATGATGGGGAAGATTGTGATGGGCCCATGTACAATGTGCAGAGCCGGTCTGGAACTGGAAGAGGTGTAGAGCCAGAGGTGTGGAGCAAGGTCTTGTCTCATGGGCAGGACTAGAGACCAGCAAGCTGCTGTTTGTTAATTTGTGAAGAAAGGAGTTTCCCTTGACAGCTCATCCTGCGGAGCCTCTTCCACTGCTCCCTCTAGTTCCAGAAGGAAAAAAAATGTGTCCACTGATCAACAGCTTTTTTTGACAGTGTGATTTAGCTGCAAAATTTTGTAGGGACTGTTTTACTGTTGAAAATAAATGTCCGCATCCACCAGCCTTACCAAGAGATAGAACTAATCAAATTAGTCAGCAGGAGAATGTGAAGAATTAGTATTGTACCATTTTATTAGCTATAAATTAGCAAATATGGTACCATTTTGTTAGCTATAAAAATATTCTAGGGCTGAAAAATACACTAGATGCTAATACTGTGGTTATTGATGTGAAACAATGTATTGAATCCATATTTTTAACAGATCTTGCTGTGCTGTGACTCAGCATACGTTTTCCTGGGTTGCATCTATAATAGAGACAATCGGAGAGGAAAAGCCGTGCCTGGGTGGTGGTCTTATGACTAGTCCTAGACTGAAGTGCCAGCTGGTGCATGTCTTTTTGGCAGCCACTCAAGCTGTTGTTTTGTTTTGGCAGCCCTTGTAGCCAGAGCATGCTGCTTTCTCAGTTTAGACTGACGAGAGAGATGTTGGTCCAAGGGTGTATTTTGGCACCGTAGGGCTAGAAAATTCTAGCTGTGCTGAGCCTGCTGTGTTGAAAGCCAGGTGTCCATTGTCAGATTTGCATCTGTCTCGCTGTGCTTCATGTAGGAGCTTGGAGGAATGCAGGCTCCATCCTATTTTAAAGTCTTTCTTCTTAATTTTTACACTCTGAAGGTGTTAACCCCCCTGTAAGCTGCTACAAATCAGTAGAGAACAGCTGACTTGAGCAGAGCTATGCTCATCCACAGAAGATGAGTATCTAGCTTTTCCTGCAAAAGTCACTTTCTTCTGAAGTTTCTTTGTCTTAAAAATGCACCTCTCAATCACTCATCTCTGCATGTAGATGCAGATGGGTTGCTCGTGCAGGGGAATACTGCCGGCGGGACAGAAAAAATCCCCTAACTATTTAAAATCTCTTCATTTTTATAGTTCTTCTCTTTCTCAGCCTTTCTCTGCTTAGGGTGTTTACCTTTAGATTGAGTGTTCTGTTTTTCATCTTTGGTTTTTTTTTACTGAGTAGTTCAATTCGTTCTTTTACCACCTTCTTTTTGAAAAATATAAAATACTCAACTACTGCTTTTTTGGAAATACATTCAGTGCCCATGTATGAGCTATCCAGATTCTCACAATAAGCCATTTGGATATTCTTCAGACCGATATTGGTGGCTCTTTTATACTCTAAATCTGTGGGCCAGTGAAAAGACGTCACAGGCAAGTCAGTTCTGGAAGTGGCTTTTCATGATGCCCTCGGAGCCTACAAAAACAGTTTACTCAAAAGCCACAGATAAGTGATTTTTGTGTAATATTTATAATAGATATGTTTTGCTATTAGTAAAAATAAATGAGCCAGTGTCTTATGGCTTAGGGTGGAAAGAAGGCAAGCCAAGATTTGCAGGGAACTTGGAAAACTCCCATTTTTTAGTGCTCAACTTGAAGCATCTAGTAGAAGTGAGGATGTCCGAGTCCTGCCGCTCTCACAGTCAGGCTTCATTTTAGAGCTTTGGGGTAGGCGTCCAGAACCACTGCCTGCTTGTCCTGTGGTTTGCTCTCTGGTGCCATACGCATCTTTAATGACACTGTGATGGTGGGTGTGAAGTGGGTTGGTGCTTTCAATCCCATTTCTAATGGGTATGAAGTCGAAAAAGTATTATTGCTTACTGGCAGTCTTGATAAAATGGGGTATATATTGAATGACAGGGAAGAAAAGCACTTGTCCTCCTGAGAACTTATTCCCCTGATCACTCTGACAATATCTTGGTGGTGTGAAGTGCCTGAATTTGGGCTGCTGTTCCTGCTGCTGTGAGTGCCCTGCAGCATGTCTACTACAAGGCAGCTGTTCTAGAATATTAATTCCTGATTAACTCTTTGTGGGATGGCTCTTCTCCTGGACTCAGTGTGTTTTATTCTGAGTATCTTAACCCACTTCCCAAGTGGGTGAAGTAATTTCAGAAGACGGCAGTCATAAGCCTTTAGAGAGGGAGTTAATCAAGAATAGGTGCTCCATTTCAAATTCATGCCCTGCCTTATTCTCAATTAACTGCATGTTTAGACCAGCCCTAAAATTCAACTAGTTCTCTAGGGTTGCTGCTCTTAAGTCTGTCTCATCAGCATCCATCTATATGTTGACAATGTCAAAACATTATGTTTTCTTATGAGGTGGAGAAAAATTGCTTTGTGGATAAAGAACAGAAATTGAAACCTGAAGTCCTAGCATTTTTTTCTAGTTTTACCACACTTCCTGTGTGATTTACAATTTCCTTGCCTTTTCTGTCCCTCAGTTTTCACAAAATAGGCATAGCACCTTATCTTCTGTCAACATCCTTCAGGGAGATAGCATTCATCAACATCCACCTATTACCACGCAGATTCCCAACAGAGAGAAAGGGAGAGGTATGTAGCCTGGTGGATTGTGAGCCTCCAAACTCTGAGCCAGCTTTCCTTCCAGTTTGGAATTAAAAATGAGGATTCAGCTTTCAAAACTGGCATCATACTTCGGTGCTTGTTGCAGGTACTGGGCACTTGAGAAAGCTAGTGTTTTTTTAAACTGGTGTTGCTGAGTTCTCAAGCAAAACTGACTTGTTTTATCTCATTTTTTATATGGACACGCACACTTATACTAAATATTTGATTTTATACTACAGGTGCGTAGATGAGCACTCTTCCCTGATGTTTGACTCAGTGAAAGAAGAGGGAGAGAGAGGAGCAGAGAAGGAGAAGAGTAGTCTATTTAGCTGCTGAAGAGCCAGGATAGTTGGCCATCTGTAGTCACAGAGGTCAATCACACGGGGTTTGGTGGCGATCCACGGATAATCTAAGGAATGTCTCTAAACCTGGATATATATCTCCTCCTGGAAGGAGCAGGAACCTTGTTTTCCCAAATCCTGTATTTATTTCATTTCCCACTTGCTTTGTTTTGCAGGTGTTTTTCCAGGTCTGATCACCTCGCCCTCCACATGAAGAGACACATCTAAATATCAGTCAGCTTGGCATGGATGTCATCTGAGCTAAGTGTTGTGAGATGAAAGTGGAACTCCAGTTACAACGTGCTGCCTTGCAGGAGAAGAGAACTTGATCACGTGTAATCCTCTGTACAGAGACCACACGCTCACACTGTCGTGCACCCAGTTATACTTCAGTGCATACATTGGTTCTTTATGCCTTGCCCCAGCTGGATGGGAGAAGATGCAGGCGAGGAAATGGTATAGAGGTGAAGTCAATGAGAAGGAACAATTGCTTACAGTACTTCGTCCCTCTTGGATTTGTTTCCTGTTTTTGCCAGTGGAAATCAAAGAAAACGGAGGAGGCTTCCCTGCAGGTGGACGGCAGTAGGAGGGGCTTATTTAACTTGCTTCTCAGTGCAACTCAATAGGAGACTATGCCGTCTTGAAGTTGCATATTTGTAGCACTAACTTTCTTTTTAAATAGATGGGGGGAAAACAATGACCTAGAAAACCAAATCCCAGTTTGGTAGCCAAAATTAACCTCTTGGTTCATTTGTTCTTTGTCTGCAAATTCCTAATGTTCAGTGCGTCAGACTTCTCACAGACACTTTGACCTGTCTTGGTTTTGGTTCTTCTTCCTAGAACTGAGCTATTGAGATCCTTTTAAGTCAATACCAGTGGCCTTAATGGCAGTAGACTGTGGAGTGACACTTGTGACACAAATATCCTCTTTTTGGCCTGAGTTTATGTCGACTTCACGGAGGACTATATTTTTGTTGGTTGTTTTTGTTTTAATTTTTGTTTTGGCTATTGCACAACATATGCACTAGGGACTCTGGAAGCTGCTGCCATGATGGCTAAGTGGCCAAGGGATAAACCCCTGAGAAACAGCACCTAATATCTCTGTAGGCCTCACCTTATTGCCATAGCTAGGACTTCTTGTTTATTTGTTGAACAAAAAACTTTAAAAGCTTATTTGGAAGCTTAAACATTTTTTTCTCTTTTCTCCACGAACAAGTGATCTTCAGAACTCCTTGTCTTCACCTGGATATCGGTCTGGGACTGGCCACACAAGCATGACTACAGGATTCCTTCCACATCATGTGAGCATGTTAGCCACAACCCACAGTGACTTAGTGATGAATTATGTTGCTTTTTCTTGCTGTTCTTCTATTAACCAATTTAAAACATTAGACTTTTGTTTGTGTAAAGAGCACCTGCAGACGTTTTAATTTAAAGCTAATGTTTGTTGAGCATCTTACACAAAAAAAAAAAAAAAAACCAAGCCAAAAATCCTACTCCAGTCTCTGAGTGGGAAATCAAGAACCTCTTCCAAGTACAATGGCGTCATTCAGCATTAGCCTTTTAAAGAAATTATCAAAGTCCTCCTTTTCCATTCATCAAGTTGATGCTGTAGCCCACTCCAATATGAAAAAATGTAACAGTGTGAACGGTGAAGGAAGGGTTGGATTTTACATACAGCAGTGAGGCTTTTCCAAATGATTGGTCTAAAGTATTACTAACCTAGAGGTCCATTTTGGCCTACTGTGTGAACTGTCAAGGAGAAGTGGAGGTCTCATGCTCACCCTTCAGTCCTATTGATAATTTGATTTCGTTGGCTCAAAGTGGATTAAAGTCTTCATTACAAAAGAAAAACAAAAAAATATATCTTTCCATAACTTGCATTTGAAACTATTTGGCACTGGCCCTGGCTCCAAAGACTGCATTTAGGACCATAAAAATGGCCTATGCAAGCAGGCAGGTGGTCATTAGGTTGTATATTTTGTATATTCTGGGACCATCCCTACAAGATGTGTCTAGAAATGAAACAAAATGGCGCGTGGTCCACAAATGGTTGCTGCTCTTTTATACTGTATTAGCCAATTGCCCTTCTTTGACTGTTTTGATTCATTGACTGTTAAATATTTCCCTTAATTTATGTTTTGGGAGGTAAAACTGTACTCTTAGGGGAAAAAAGAACAAACAAGAAACTCAATAGATGTTTAAGAGCCGTCACCGGGATCCTTGGCACTTGAATTCTCAGCATTTTGCAACCTTTGGTTCCAGTGAGAGATTGAATTTACTCAAAAGATGCTGTTTTTCCTCACAGTTTTCACAAAACACTGTGACTGTCAACTGAACACTTTGGGGACAGGGGGGAAATACGATGTCTGGCCCATATGGCATGAAATATGGGCCAAAATCGAACCATCTTTTAGGGACAATGTTGTAACATTCGTGGTAAGAGCATGAGAGAGAGCAAGAGAGAGAGTGAAAGAAAGAAAAGAAAGAAAGACACAGAGAGAGAGAGAGAGAGAGAGAACGAAAATTTAGTTTATTCCAAAGATTTAAAACTAACCGTATATGTGTATGTATATATATGCTTATATATATGTATACATTTAAAAATTGCGGAGCACTGCTTGCTGACAATCTCGTATTTCTCTACTTCTGTATTTGCATCCTTTTTGTGGCCATTCCACCCAGCTGTTCCACTGGGACTGAGGGCCCTAGAATCCAATTTGTGTTGGAATATATAGAGCATCCTGCCAGATGTCTAATGGGAACTGAAACCTCAGCTGTGTGAAACTGTAGAGCATCCAGTCAGTGCATTAGATTAAAAAAAGGATAAGAGAATCCTAGAATTTCATTACTGTAGTGTCCTAAAGTGTGTGCTCTCAAACCCACCACTATGATATTCATTGGCTGTGAACCTGCATAAATATCCTCCTTTGACCTCTGAACACACCTGCCTTTAGACATGCTATCAGTAGTCTACAAACCTTAATTATTAAGTGACAGTTTAAGTACCAGGCTCTATTTAAAATGGAAAAAATCAAGCAAGACTGCTTATTTACTTCCAGTTGTCATTTATGGTCTCGTTGACATCCTATTTAAATATGGCAGAACAAGGGCCTCATGGAAAAAAACCATGCTGAAGTGTCTGATTATTTTGTTCTAGAGGCAGGGCCTACATCTAAATCATGGATCCAAATAGCCTAAAAAACATACAGAAAAGGGGGATAAGAGACTTAACCAGATTTCAGATTTCTCAGGCTCTCTCTGTAGCAGGTCTTGAACTCTGAAGCCAAATTTTGGGCTTTGGGACCATCATCTCTTCTGTTTATAAAGGGAGATATTTTTCACCTGTATACATGGTGTACTCAGTCAGTCTGTGGACTTCAGTTTTTGGGTGCTCCTATGCAAGTGTCTTAGTCATTACTAAAATTCTGAACCATAGCTGGTATTTTGTAAAAGGAATCTCCATTTTGGAAAGGCATAATTAGCGACACATTCCAGGATTCATTTTTTACAATGGCAAGTTTTGTTTCTTCGCAGATATTTTAAGCTGTGCACTTCAAACTTGTGTAATCTGTTATAGCCAGATCCTTTTTGGGCCTGTGTCTCCTTGCTAAAGTTGTACAGTTGTCCTCTATTTGTAAACTATGAGTAGAAACAGACTAATGAGGAAAGGCTAATCCTCTCTGTAAGGCTTCTTGGAAGCAAAGCCATCAATAGATGATTTGGTGACAGTTGAGGACTGAGTTATCCAGCTGTAGAAAGGAGAAGCTTAACCTTATTTCCTTCATGCTAGATTTATGCCTATTTGCAAAAGAGAAGGCATTATAAGAAAGTCAGATTGCAGTTTCCAAGGCCATGAAACTATAGGATGAGAACATATTGAGACACAAGTCTCACAGAATGGTGTACATAGAGGAAGCAACTAAAGCAAATGTGAGCTTTTGTGACTAGCTAAATAATATTTTGGAGCAGAGCAGTCAATCATAGAATCATGCAGGTGGGAAGGGGCCTCCAGAGGCCATCTTGGCCAACCTCCAACTAGAGCTGGTTGCTCAGGGCCATATCCAGCTGACTTTTAAATATCCCCAAGGATGGAAATTCTACAACCTCTCTGTGCAAGCTGGTCCAATATTTGGCCACCTTTATGGTAAAAAAGAAAAAATTAAGAAATCCATGTGTCAAGTAGGAATTTTCCATGTTCCAGCTTGTTTTCATTGCCTCTTCCACTATGCACCTCCAAGAAGAGTCTGGCTTCTTCTGTACACCCTCTGTTAGGTATTTGTAGACAGCAATAAGATCTACTCTTACCCTTCTCTTCCTAAGGTTGAACCTGTCTCTCAGCCTCTCTTCATCCATCATGTGTTCCAGAACCTGATCTCCATGGTGGCTCTCTGCTAGACTTGCTCCAGTATGTCAATAATTTTCTTGTAATGGGGAGACCGAAATCAGACAGAATATTCCAGATCAAGACATACTTCCTATGTTACAGTGTTGATATAATTTATTTATTCTGGATTTTTCCATTATCTAATTGAGACAAGCTATACTCTATGACAAGATTTGGAAAACTGACTTAGAAAAAATCATTTAGGAAGCACCACTATAAAGATCTTTCCGATTTTTCCTGAATCTGTGTATAAAAATATGCTTATAGAAATATGCTTTCTATACTGCCAGCTTGAGACCTTGCAAGCAAAATTCTGTTTTTCCAACATAATCATGGCTGTTTTACCTTAAACTAAAAAAATGTATTGTTTCACTCATACTATATTGAATATGAAGACACATGATGCTGTATTTTGGTAACTTTTTAGACCAAAACAGCGCTTCAGTGCATCTTTGTTCTGTTTGGTTTTCCCTTTAGGAGATAAAGAGCAAGCTAAAATAACACATGTATTTTATAAAGATTGGTCTAACAGAAAAGGGGATTCCAGAGTGCAGGGTATTTTTCACTACCCCACAGTTGTTCTTTTTCAATAGCCAATACTCAGTCTAGAAAATTATATTACCTGGAAAAATTGGCAAATGAAGAAGAGAAAGGATGTACTGAAATCCTAGATTCTTTTAGTGTCTTGGACAAGGCCCTGAGCAGTCTGATCTAACTAAACTGGTTTTTAAATGGAGGGTTGAATGAGGTGACCTCCAGAGGTACCTTCCAACATTATTTTTTCTGTGTTTCTGTGATTCATTTCAGAGCTCTCACTGATTAAATGTGTACTGGTTGTAGTTCTTCCCAGTCCTGTGCTGGCAGAACAGACTGTAGGACAGGTCTGTAGGGTTTCTCTCAAACTCTGATAGTTTCATCCTTATTAAACTTCATAAGGCTTCTTCGTGAGGGAGACTTAGAGAGGAGGAAATCCTAAAAAAACGCCAAACCCTTAGGAAACCAGTTTGAAGCAGTATCATGCCATGAGATGTGTCACAGCTGCAGGGACCAACCAGATATGGAAACAAGTTTGCTAGCCTGGAAGACCCATGTGATGTCTCAAAAATGGTTTCCAGGACCTGAAATGTAAGCCAACATATATTTCTACAAAGGTGAACATTAAATTTTTTTTTCATTCATTCTTATTTTCCTCAGACTTTTTGGAATTGGGTTTACTGTATTTTTAGGCTAGCACATTTTCACTTAATACATGGAAAGCACTGACCAAACACAGATGAGGAAGAAGAACCTGAATGCAAGAGGAGCCCCCAGGTCCTTGCTTTTGGAACTGTTCTAACTTCAGGAGTAAAAAGATAACTAATTGCTAGGGTGTATGGCTAAAATAGAGTTGATCAATATGATAGTTGCTGTGATTGAGTGTATCTATCTTATCTGTGACTATTCTGATACCAACAGAATCAGGCTTCTGATTCTCCCTCATTTTTACCTGGCCCTAGACAATTTGGGCTTTTTAGCTGTCTCTAACACAAAGGTTGCTCCTCCTATTTAACATAGTTTGTTTATCTGTGTACAAAAGAGGTCATAATTGGTGCTTTTGACAAAATTGATGAAAATCCAACTTGCTTAAGTGTTTCCTTTTCTCTGTCTGTTCCCTTAATGTGTGTCAAAATCTTTACATTTAAAAAAATAAATAAAAGAGGAAAATTTTGTAAATAATTTAGTGTTACTAGGCCAGCACCCAGTGGATCAAGGGCTTTTATTCTTGATTTCATTCAGGACTTGGCACATCCTGTCATTCCATCCAGTAAAACTGTTTTTAAGCTTTCATATCCTGGGTGACACCTCTAACCCAACACTCTTTTAAAGTACTTTTTGCTGATTTCAGACAGAATTGCACTTGCAAAGATCCCCACATATCAAGAACAAAAACAATGCTTGACAATAACTCTATTAACTCTGTCTTGAAAAATGAAAATTATTTCTTCCCCAGATACTACAACTACTCATTGACAGGTCTTGCCTGTCTTTCATTAGCATTAAATCTATGCCTTCTTGAATGGTCATTTCCAGATCAAGCTTGGATATTCTTCTTCGTTTTGCCACATTTGTGTCTCTTTTTATTAATAGTTTAGGGATGACTACTGCAGTCTTTCTCCTCCACAGCTCTACACTGGCTTCAGTGTCAAGATTTAGCTTGTAAGAACTGTAGGATCTGGCCTACCAGGTACTAAGATCTGTCTTGTAAAGCTGAGGCTTTCCTCCTCCCTTAGAGGAAGAAGTCCAAGAGATACTCATGCTATATAAGTTATATATATAATGATATAGTTGTATATATAAATTATATACATAAAAATGTGGAGATGGGGGGGTTGGCTGTCTTTATCACCTCAAGAATGGGTTTCCCTACCTGAAAACTTTCAAACACAGGTGTCATTTTTCAAACAGGGTTTTATAGTTTTCCTTAAAGCTTGTTAATGGCATTTTTGGTGTAATAATTGAAGTTGGAACTCTTCACGATTTTCAGAATGAAAGCTTTGATGATTTTTTTTAAGTGCTTTGGTCCTAACTTCTATATACTGCCAGAAAACAGGTCCTCCACCCTGTCTCTGTGTGGGTGTGGATATACAGCAGTATACCGTGTATACCTACACAGAAGAGGAAACTGAGCTACTGACTTACAGTTTGTAGTAGCCAACCGTGCCTATTGCTTTGATTTAGGGAGGGCACTTGCTGTTGCCACTGCATTTTAGGAATCATGTCAGCTTCTCTAGGAAAGTTTTCAACAATGCTGGGAAATACATGTTGCTGTGTACTGTGAATGAGTAGGCTGCAAATCTGGGGATTGGGAGGGGAGGTGGGAAGGGGGGGGGGGGGCGAGGGCTTAGCATGTACACACTAAAAGTGAACTAGAATGGACAGAAAGGTGACAATTTTAGCCTTTATTGTTGGGCTCTCGGGGAAATGAAAAGCTCACACGCAGTCCCTGGAAGGCCTGATGGCTGAAGGGCTGATCTTTACTTTATATTTTGCAACATACATTTTACCCGTCACTCTGTATTTTAAACCCCAGGCCTGTCAGATTCTGGAAATAGATCAAAACACTGGTTTAAACACTACTTTGTTACCAAGGCCATGTCTCTACCAGGGAAGTTGCCCTGCGTTAAAATATCAGCCTAGTTAAAATCACTTTGTAGCTGCACCTGTTGCTTGATTGCCTGGATTGAGTTTGCATTGGCATTCTGTGCAGTTAAGCTGAAGCATAAGAAATGCTTCAACCAATTAAGATACCTCTACAGGAAGGTTCTTACACCAATTTAAGTACCTGGTTTTGAAATCACTGCATATAAACCACGACAGCTTTTCTCTTAGAAACAAGGCCTTAGTTTAGCATGTCTGCTCATCTACTTGAAAAAAATAATAATGCAGGCTGAGATTTTTTTTTCTTGCTTTGCAAAGTGGCCTGTTTTCTTTCTTGTCCTTTGAAACCTTCCTTGCTCTCTACTACACATTAGATTTTTGTTTGGGGATTTTTTTTTAGCAACAACAAAAAAAGTATGAATGCTCCCTATTTAAGAAAAAAAAAAAACAACATTGCTTGAAGGACTTTCATTTTGCACTATAATTTTTCTTTTACCAGATGTGTCTGACAAGTGCATTTTGGAGATGCCCTCGGTCACGTTCTCTCAGGCCTACTCTGGTATTTCTAATATATCACAGAAGTACCCAATCTTGTAGCCCTCAGTTCTGCCTTTTTTTGACATTTTATTTTTTTTAAGCTTTTTATATATATATATATAAATATATTACTTTGTCAGTTTTTTTGCTGTACAAAAAGTCTTAAGATTTAAGAATATTATTTGTATTATATGATGGTGGTATGTTAATGTTACAAAATTATTAATGAAGAAAAAATTTATTTTTGTTACTGGTCTGTTTCATAATTCTTTTTTAAATTGGTATATTGTAAGATATCTATGCAAAAATGTTATGTGACGCATTTTTATTTAAGAATGTAATATGTGTAATAAACAGTAGAATGTGTTTGGCCTGACAGTGTTTAGTGTGCCTTGTATATTATTTCTTTTTTAAAACTTCTGTGAACAGTGAAATGGCTTTTGAGTATCAGTTAAGGCTATGGTTCTGTAAACAGTTACTGACATAAAATATATAACTTCTAAGTATGCTTTAGCTTATCAGAATCACATTTTTGGATTTAAATAATTTTTTTTAATGTGCTTTATAACAGTTTAAGTGTTGCTTATATTCATGCTGTATCACATGTTGCTTTTGGAAAAGATGCTGAAGAAGGAAGTTCTTGTTCTTAAAAGCTGACCAGATTTGGCTTGTGATACTGCTTCTGTTGGAGTCAGTGACTTCTGTTATTTGACAGTTTACACCGGTTGAAGATTTCAGCCAGTATTATTTTTGTAAAAGACAGAACACTTACATTGCATTTTCCATGCCTAGCTTTAAAATGTTTGTCAGTCAGTGGTCAAAATAGGACTAGACTTTGAGGCTCCTGAGCACTAGTGCTACGCTCTAGTCCATGTATCAGGCTGTCTCGCAGGAGTGCAGTATTGTTCTCTTTCCCCCGCCTCAGTCATTTAGTCTCCCTCTTTAATGTCTGCAAAATTGCAAGCACAATTGAATCCACCTGGATGCTCGAGTACTAAAAATGTATTTAGGCAGTAAAAACAGTCATTCTGAGCACAATTACTTTGCAGTGTCATGGCATAAAACGAAATTACTTTTTCAAGTCAGGCCGGTATCCCTTTAGGTTTTTGCTGTCTTGTGCTTGCACACTACAAACAACCTCAATGGGCATGGCATATGAACATCCTATAGGGCTCATCGGATGCCAACTTGCTAACTTTTATTTCTGGGACAACATGCCTCACTTGCCCTATTGGGAAACCTGCTAGGACTGTTTATGTCAGACAGACAGAGCGTAGGATTCCCCTCCTGACATCTGCATCTAGAAGCCAGATGACCATTCTAACCTACTCATTTATACTCCCTCTGTAGCTAATGAAGAGAAACATATCCAGAGGTGACTCACTCCAGTTGAATGAAAAAGGAGCTGAGGTGGTGTCAAGCATTTCTGGAAGGCTGCATGGTAAGTTGGAAGACAAAAGTTCCAGTGATGCCCGTGGCTGCTCTGGTCACTCAGGTTGTACTAGATGTTTGATGACGGACATAATTTGTAGCGTTTGGGAGTATGTTAACAAACAGCTCTTGAGCACTGGAAAAGGGTGCAGCACAGGTCAAAATTTTGGGCTTGTGTTCCAAATGGTCAAAACTGCACAGTGCTCTGGCTGCTTCAATGTGGCAGTGATACCTTGGTGTCACTCTTACAGAGCATGAGTGAGTGAGCGAGGCAGTCAGTTGTCACAGAGCTTTTGGCATCCTACCATGAAAATACAAGACTGAAAAAATTGGTCTCTTTGTTGTAGATTGAAGTGTTTGTATGATGTAAGTATGAATGGAGTTAATGTACGACACACAATTCTTTCTGCAAATGGAACTTTGACTTGATAGCTTTTTTTCTCTTAAAGACAAGGTCCAGGTTCCTTCACTTTCTTTCTTCTTTGAAAACCTCTGGAAGCTTTTAGCATCTCAGCTACCTTGAGCTTTCTGACAGTTACATGTCTGTATGTCTAGACAAAGATATTTCTAGTGTAAATTAGTCCTCTGCTCTCCACCTGTGAGAGGGAGTTCCCGAGAGCTCTGGAACAACCTTTTTGAAGGAAACTTTGGGGCAGCACAGCTGGTTCTTTGACCTGTATTCAATTGGCATGAATTGGAAGGAGGATTATCAATTACAGGTAAACATATAACCAGTTTGTTTTCCAGGAACTTCCAGAAAACACAATGCTTTACTATCATACACTTCCTCTTAGAAGCAAATAGGTTATTAGTCTTCAGGAATAGCTGTCAGACAATTCCCCAGGCTGGAGGCCAGGGAAAAGAGATACTGTGAAAGAACTCCTTCCCTCTGAAATTGTTCAGGTAGCACACAGTCACACACCTTGGGCAATTCCCACTGTCAGGGTGTGGAGTTCTCTAAGGAAAGAAAAGAAAAATTTATTCACTTCTAGGGTTAGACTGCGTATGACTATCCTATTGAGCTCATCTGATGCAAACTCATCATGTGCAAACTTTGCATGACTTTTCAGACATAGTTCCTCTCCATCAAATCTCAGCTGAAGCAGAGAAGGGCTGAGGAGTCCTTACCCCTTTCTCAAGCTGTAGGAGGCTGGGCGACCTCAGCTCTGCAACACGTGGCTATCTGGTGGGCAGCTTACTCTTAACAGAGGAGGTTGCCAGATGCATTAGTTTCCTCAAGTATCTTCTTTTCCAAGCTACTTGAGCTGAAAAAAGAAATAAGAAAAATGCGTCCTATGAAACTTAAAAATGTAGATTTTTCTCCTCTTTTTTTTTTTTTTTTTATTTTTGGCTCACCTTTTCCTAGTGAGAGTAAAAAATGAAAGCAGAATTAAAAGTGAATGAAATGAGGGTTTGCCACCAGAATTATGCTATTTTAGTGCTTTTTACAAATATTTGTAGTGCTTCTGGGTTTAATTCTTTTTTTAAAGATGTCAGTCAGTTTTGGTATGAAATAAACAGTTTTTAATGAACAATTTCTGACCACCTGAGTGGAAGTCTTTCCAGAGGCCCAGTTGCAAGCCATGTCTGCTGACTGAGAGCTTGTGTGCCTCATCGTGTACCTCTGCGGTGCTGAGAGCCGACGAGGGTTGTTGGAACTATTGCTTCTAGGGACCTTCTGTGTCTATGGCTTGTCCATTGACTTCAGTTTTCTGGAGATCTTTTGTCTGAAACCATAAGGGACACATCCTATTTTCAGAGACCTTTCTTCATGTACCCCTGCACATGGTTTCACATTCATTGTCTGCTTATGTTCTGGCTGGTTAATGTTCAATGATGGTGAGGCAGTAAAAGTGAGCAAGACGAAGCTGTGCTGTACCTACTTCGTCTTGAGTTTAAAATTCCTCAGGGCTTTGGAGGCTTTTCCGAACTCAGTCAAATTTACCTCTATCTACTGGCTTTCCCTTGGAGTTTTTGGGGGTGCAAAATTAACAAAAGCATCTCAAACAGGTGGAACAGGATAGTTGTATCTCAAATTGAACTTGAGTTCCCCAAATGATACGGAGTGTAGACTAGAAACTAGAGTCCCAATCCAGGCAAAAGCCTTCTGGTCCAAGGCTCCTATCTAATATTTCTAATTTACTGATGTAATCAAAAGGCACTTTTCCCCTTGGGATCCAGTCTAGCTGGTATTAGCAAACCTAGGACCAGTACTAATCCCATAAGTAAGTAGAAGTATAGTTGAGTGATACCATTTTAAAAGTATTTTGGGATATTCAGGAAGGATCTTTGAGAAATAGGAACTTCCCTGCCCTTCAACAAAAGCCTCTTACCCTTTCGACAGAAAGCTGCAAAATAGATACAAGTTCCTAAAATTCAGTGATGAGAACTTTGGCCTTCTGAGGTGAATATTTTGGTCCCTAAAATATATGTTTCTTTCCACCTCTTTATTGTGACCCTGAAATACTGTGACTAGCTGATGGTGCAGAAAGAGCTGCTACAAGGAAGGTAATTTGGAAGAGGAAAGAGGGCATGGTCCTCGTAATCAGAACAACACCTAATGCTCTGGGAAACAGCGAGAGCTGCCAGAGTATAACCCAAATACGGTTCATGAGCTGTGGCACAGAATGGAAGGTCTCAGCTACAGATCTTTATCTCCATGTAAACTCACGTGAGTAGCTCCGAGGCATCACCACAAACACCCTGAAATCCCAAGTAACTGTTATTAATAAACCTTAACTGTTTCTCTTCTGCGTTTCTTTTCTGAAGCTTATCTTGCACACATTTCCCTAAATCCCCTCAGCCCACTCTGAACCGCCTCATCTCTCTCCTTTTTCAGGTTTTTATGCTGCCAGATGACAGTTTCCCTTCTTAGCCCGAGACTTATTATTAAATGATAAATTAAATGTTCCTCATTGTGAAGGATGAGTTACAGGGAGCTAAAGCGATCACTGTTCAGGCACCCAAGATATAAAATTGTGGCTGGGTCACTGTGCACCTCAGAGAATATACGTGCTGGTGAGTCAACGGTACGACACCCGAGGACCGTGTGTACTTGTCCAGTATAGTCCTCCCCTTGCTCAGAGACCCCATCCCTAAGAAGTGAGTTAGGCGCTGCGCCGGGGCCCCAGCGCAGCACAGCCCGAGTTAGGAGAGAGGGGGCGAAATGCTCTCCCCCAGCCTGCTGCCCTTCGGAGGGGCAGCGAGCGAGGCAGGGGCCTCGTGGGCCGCTGCACGGCCGAGGCCCTGAGGAGAGGCATGAGGCCGCTCCAAATGGCGCCTCTCTCCCCTCAGGTCTCCCGGCAGCAGCTGGCCTGTCCCCTCAGGCACCTTTTGGCATCGACTGCAAGTGCCAGCTCTGCTCAGTGCACCCTGTCCAGCCGCGGAGGAACAGGCCAAGGGAAGTTAGGCATGTCCCTGAGCAACTGGAAATGGCGGCAGCGACAGCAGGGGCTTTGAGGTTGAAGGGAAGCGCAGGAAGAAATGTTCTCCTCCCGTCAGGTGGGTCCTTTCCCGGCACGTGGAAGCCATGCCACCCTCTCCCCGTCCCATGCTTCACTGTTTTGGGGTCCCTCTTGCAAAGCTGGCCAGGCTTTCTGCTGAGCCATGAGGGTTTTCTTTCCACAGTGCTGGTAACCAAAGAACATAAAATGCTGCCATGTTCTTCAGGGTGGGGATTGCTATTAACCCCTTGTCTGCTTTTCTCTCAGCATTTGTGATGCTGGGTACCTACCCTCCTGAGCCATGGCATGGATAAAACCCAGCCATCTAGGCATCCACGGGTCGCATTTTCATTAGTTAACTCAACAGGGCCATAGCCCAGTTGTTTGTACTGTTAAATTGCTGGTATGGCCCCGTCAGACACCCTCTGCAACACCGCCTGGGTATGGCTCAGGGCTAGCAGGTGCCCAAAGGCATCCTAGACATGGGCACTGATTTGGGAGGTCATGTGGAGAAAGGTAAGAGATTTCAGTTGTGTGACACTTAAGCCATGCTGAACCAGTCAGCCTCAGCACCAGAGAAGGCCTCAGGTGCATTTACTTGTCCATATGAACACCACCAGTGCTCCCATTCCCTCCAGCAGCTGCTGTTGGGCTCTTTTGATGACCACAGCTGTCTGTGAGGAGAGCACTACTGGCTCACAGGAGCTGTGTCACTGTGATCAGGTGTTGCCCGAAATTAATTGATCTGTGGGGTGAGAAGGTAGCTGTGCTGCTCTCTGAACACAACTCCTGGCAACCAGGCTGCTCCAGCTTGGTGCCTCAGATGTCCGCCACCGCACAGAAGCTTCAAGATGGCGGCTGTGCCAGCAGGAGGCCGGGATGGCTGCCAGGCTGGGCAGGCCTCCTCCTTCCCCTGCCACTGCATGTGCTTGGTGATACCGGCCAGTGGGAGGTAAGTGTGTGCTCCAGAAGGAAGCTGGCCCACCATGGTGGGCAGGCGAAAAAAACATCCAGAGGCTGAGCAATTTTGTTCAGCCCCTGAACAAAAGACCGGTCCCTGGGTAGTTGCTGCCTGATAAACTTAAGGAGGGCAGTTTTCCCTTTGATGTTAGTGGGAATTACATTGTACACGTACCAAGGGGAGAATATGCCCCTAATTAATTGGAAATTGCTGGCAGTGAGTCACTGTGTCAAGGGGGTTTTGCCACTCGTCCCTCACTCTTCAGAAGGGCCCAATTTCCACAGAGGGAAGGACTTGCTTGGAAGAGGCTTGAACAGATGAAAAATAGTCAACAACTCTGAGAAAATTGCCTGTATATTTGTGTCAGTTTAATAGAGAAATACACTCAAATTTAAATGCCTTCTTGATTTATTTTTTTAACAGAAGAGAAAAGGATGAAGAGGATGCTGGAGACAAAACATGCAAAGAAAACCTCAACCCACCTTTGGTTTTAAATAGAGCAAGATGTTAGTGGAGCTGTATGGTGAGGAACTGTACCAGGATTTGGAAGTGCCAGATTGTACCTATACCACAGCAGACATTTTAGGTAAATTTAACTAAATATCATCATCTTGTATTGGCTCAGTTTTAGTGATGTGCACCCCTTTTTCCTCTGTATGCTCCTAGGTAGCACAAGTATAGTATGCCCATGGAATTCATTTGCTCCATGGCTCTAGCAGACACACAGCAAGGTGTTAATATCTGCGTAAGACATTTTGCCTGGGTGATTCTGCTGTGAAAGGCTAATGCCAGTTTCCTCTTTCCATGGGGAGAGTAGAGACGGTCCACTTAATAGAAGTTCAAACATTAGCAATAAGCAATGGGGAGAGGATTTTTACTGACAGTAGCCAAGCCCAAGGAGGCCGGTTTGAACTATCATTTGTTATTGCTGAATTCTGTGCTAAATCCAGATTCTAGGAATTTACAGCTGAGTCTGCAGAGCACTCAAGTTGACTTTGACAGCAAGTTGGGAAAGGCATCTCTCCTTGACCAAAACCAAATCCATGTAGTTGTAGCCGTTTGTTACAATACCCTTTGTTATCAGTACAGCAACCAATTTTCTCTAAGGCACAGAGTGACTTCATTACTCTGAGTGTTGATTTTTCTGAAAAGAATTTGTAAATAGTTTCAGAAAAATCCATGATTCCAGTAGAAGGATATGACCCTCAGACAGCTCCATAATTTTCATTTGTCTGGTTATGGTGCCAATTATCTTACAGTGTGATGGGACTGAGAACAAGAAGAGTCTAATGCCAAAATCACTTTCTGCTCATGATGTTTTTGGGTTTGCTTTGTTTGGGGAAAAATTATGGCTGGTGAAAATACTAGATAAATCAAGGAAGCTTATGATTCTTCCTTCACATGCCATGTGCCTCACACCTGACCCAGAAGAACTATTTGAAATGGAGGACTAAAATAGTCTCTGCCCCACTTAAATTCAAGGCTTATTCATTCTAACTGCCTTTAGGTGTGCCAAGCATTGCCAGCTGTGGAGGTGAATACACATCTATTAAGAATGAGACTAACACTTAACAGTTGGAGCTGATGATCTTAAGGGTCTTTTCCAACCTTAACGATTCTATGATTCTATGAACATCTATTTTGTGTCCTGGCAACTGTCAGAGTGAACAGGTAATCACCGACAGCATGATTACCACTTTATATCTTGTCCCCCACACATGCGTATGTATTTATACATGTGCATACACACATGTATTTAGGGATATTCAAGTTCTTATGTTCCCTCCTGACCTTCTTGGTGGTACTATAACACAATCCTTAAGAACATTCTCCTACCCCCGCCCCTATACTTAAGTGATGTGAGAGGAGGAGAGGAAGAAAGCCCTTCTGAGTGTAATACTAGTACGGTGTTAAGAGGCCTTGTCTGCCAAGCCAGATACTCCTGTGGCACTGTAAACCCATCACTTCAGTCCAAATTCACAGGTGGAATTCAATGCCTAAATATCTTTATTGGTATTGGGAGGCTTTAGCCTCAGTTCTGAGTATGGAGATATTTTGATTCATGCCAAACTTTTTTTATTTTATCATACAATAAAATAGATTTAAAAAAAAACAAAACCAAAACCACCAACAAAAGTGCTAAAAGACAGCCAATCTAATTATAATATTTCTGTCGGCACCCGTTCTTTTGGCCACAAAAGGAGCAGACTCCTGCCATAGTTCTGCTCTTCCGCATAGCTCTGATTTTAATAAGAACAGGAGGAGGCATATAGACAGCGTAACATTTTCTGCAGGGGACCAGTCCATGCTTCAGCATTAATAATGTAGCAAATTAACAGTCTTGTCTAAGAACTGCTCCTTTGTATGATGACAGCCCAGTGTGCCATATTGCCTACAAAACCATAGTTCATACGCTGGTCAGATGTTACACGTACATTTATGTCACAAATTACCAAGTGGAAGTAACAATGGAGATATTTTCCAAGCTTTAAACAGACTTTTTCTTTCTGTTTCTGTTTTTTGGTTTTTTGTTTTTTTTTTTTTTTTTTTTAAAGTTAATTATCAGTCCACCTTGAGCACTTCTTTTTTCTCATCTAACCGCCCCCAGCCCCCTCCCCACCCATCAAGCTGTGTGAACTCTTTCCAGCAAGACCTAAAACCATGTGATATCCTCTTGGATTCATGTTTCATGTGGAATCTCAAGCTGAGAGAGGCCTCAGGATAGAGCACTAACTGACAGGAGGACAGCAAGGCAGTCGGGATTGTGTAGGCGTGCAGAACTGAGGAACCGGGGCTGCTCAATATGTTTTTAATGAAACTAATAAATACAGCCATTGAATGAATAGAGCTGATTGATTGATTGACACGGGGAGTTCCTAGTTCCCCCCCTTCCATCTGCAGCCTTTTCAGCAGCAGAACAGAATAAAGAAATTTAAAAGGAAACTGGGACACGTATTTTCAAAGAAATATGTTATACAGAATTGCAAGCAAAATGCTGGATAAAAGAAAAATTGTTCTTTTTCTACAAAAAGCCTAACAAGGTTTTCCCATGTTCTTTCTACAAAGAAGAATCAAACCCTCTCTCACGGTTTCCAATGAGCCAATGGAAAGATCAGTAATGGAACAGCTGAAAAAAATTCAAAGTAGAAATTGTTTTTCATTATCATTTTCGTGACAGGGAAAAAATTGCTAGGAAAAATCAGCTGTCCCACTGCTTTAAAAAAAAAAAAGAAAAGAAAAAAATAGAAGTAGCTTTGAAGTGTCTTGATGATAAAGAAGGAGCATTTCCAAGGGAAAATTCAGCCCTGATCTAATTATGGAAAGGGGTTTACAGCCACACAGCTCTGACCTCATCACACCATGCAGGATCAGGCAGTGCACTGTCTGCGCTGGGTAGGATGTGGGTAGTCAAGCCTTCTGGTAAAAGAGTGCCTGCATTTCCACATACCTTCTTTTTCCCCCATCAGCATGTTGACTGTGTATCCAGTTCTAAAAGATGTGAACAGGGATGACGGATGACCTTGAGGATAACGAAACTGAAATCACAGTGGTATATTCTGAAGTAGGGAGCTAGGCAGAGGAGTTGTTTAAAAATAGGCAGATGGCCAAAAATAAATACTATCAATGTCTGCATACCACAAGCTTAAAAATAATAACAGGTGAAAGCAGAGTGTATGACAGCGTAAGGAGAACTTGACATAATGGGTATTTCTGAAGAATGAGGGAGTGTCAAAAATCAATGGGATATTGTAATACTTACTATAATCTCTAGAGCAAGGACAGGTTAGGTCACAGAGTGAGGGGGAGGAAGGGGACTCTGCAGCTGCAAGACACCATTGGATCTGTATAGATAAGATTTTAGTAGGTGAAGAAAACCAGATAGTAAAATATTTATCTATTAACAGCTGACAAGAAGCAACTATATATTAGGAGTAAATAAAAGGGACCGCAGCATAACTCTGAGCAACCTCCTCTGGGTAAGAAGCATACCAAAGAGTAGCTTGCCAATATTAAAATTTGGAAGGGAGGAATTTTATTATTAAAAATACGAAATCAAATAGAGAAGCTAGTGAACAAGCCATAGAACTGTGAGTAAGGATATTCAGAGCCTTAGGCCGAGCAAAGAGTTTTTTCTGAGTAACTCACAGTGATCACAAACCACATACATCCAGTAAATTTTAAAGACTAGATTATCTAATGCCTGCTTCTCTACCTTCCCACCTCACACCCTAACATTCCACTGAAATATTTTCCAAGATATCCTTCCTTCTGCTGTTCCCCTTTATGTCTTCCTCCCACAAAACTGTTACAGCAAGACTCCAGCTGTTTTCTTGCTGCTGTGGCTATATGCAGAAGACTCCCACACCATTGTACAGATGGGAGACCAGAATCCCTCAAAGTATCCCTGAGCTGCTTAACCTTATACCTTGCACGTGCTGAAATCAAGGAATTAAAGTTGCGGGGGAATGGGGGGCTACTCCACAGAGGTTTAGGTCAAACACATACACAACTCTTTGTAGGGACAGAGCCTCCAAATGTCATGCAAAAATAAAAAAAACCTGTATATTCATAGTCACAACAAAGATTATTTGTATTTGAAAAATAATTTGGCCAGAGCCTGACTTGTAATGGCTAATATTGTTAGTCAGCAAGACTAGGTTAGTCTTGCTGGCTCTCTACTGAATCCCACAAATATCCAAATTAAGCTAAAGTAGTTCAGAACAGATTTTCTGTAACTCTGACTTCTCATTCTGGGTCCTAAGTAAATAGGTGCACGGTGTGCATTGCAGCAAGTGGGCAGCAAAGCTGAGCTCTGACAAGTCAACTACAAATGCATATTCCAAGGTCAAACTCATTGGTATCAATGGAAGTTTTGTCTTAACAGTAGAAGTGGATCAGAGACCCCTCTGGGCTAATCTGGTGTGAATGCTTGTGCTATTGATAGACTAAACTAGGAAGATGAATATTTTTTAAAAGTACAGAAAAAGGAGTCAGGAAGAAAAGAAATAGTAGTAGCATGAAAAGATATTTAATTAATTACACCACCCCCCCCACCCCCACCCCCCCCCCCGTTCTTACTTCTTTTCTTTGTTCTAGGAAACCATCTATTTAATCAGGGACTTTTAATCAGATGAGTGGTTTTTGCAGATACAGGCTTTTGCAGATACAGGCAATTAGTACACTGCTTGTCACAAGTTTGGCTATTAAGTGATACTCTTTGGGATTTATGCCTCCTATGGACTATCAAGCTGGACACCTTGCAATAGAATGAACCTTCATGAGTAACCCTTATAAACACATGAGATGGTTATCTTTAGGGAAGTGATTAGACTCCTTTCAAGTATTTCAAGAGAAATACACCCAACCTGAGATCCTCCAATTCATGAATCACATTTCTAGAATTTTGTTCTCTGGAGCTCGATCCAAAATCACAACTTTTGCCCACCCTAGGGCTGGATCACATTTCTGTGACAATCAAATCATTGCATTGGCTCTACAGGCAACATACACAGGCTCTAAATGTCTGATTAAAACATGAGACTTATTTATTAAAATATTTTAAAATTATTGGCAACATTTTTTCACATTTGCAGCGTGTGGGAACATTTTTTGCCATGGTCACAAACACTTAAAATTAGATGGGTATTCAAAAGCTGTCCTGGAGACTTAGGAAGGATAAAGTTTTGCATGGCAGTTTTATTTCTTCCTCTTTTGTTTTGTTTTGTTTTACTTGCTATTTGTGGAGCTCCTTGGTGCTAATTTATGGTTTTCAAAAACACAGTTAAGTAGTTCATTTATAGAAGACAAACATCAATAAAAATGCCAGGTTCAGTCTGATGTGTACTTAGTCCTCAGGCTTCCAGATAAATTGAAATGGTTCAGAAGTACAAATTCCTGTTAAAAAGTTGGGAATGTGCTGCTATTTTTATAACTTATTCCCCCACCTTATTATTTAAATAATTGCCTCCTCACCCACCTGCCATATTTAGGAAAGAGAAAAACTTTGCACAGATGCATTATATATGACAGGGAAAAAAGAAAAGAGGAAAGGCGCAAAAAAAAAAAAAAAAAGAGGAAATGGGAAAAGGGGGGAAAAGAAGAAAGAAAAAAAGAAGAAAGAAAAAAAGAAGAAAGAAAAAGAAAACAGAAGACAAGAAGGCGCCTATCTATAGAGCTGCAGAAGAGAAGACATAGCCTCCAGTTCAGGAAAGACTTCCTGTTCCCAAAGAGGTGATTAATCATGTGCTTGAAGTTAAGCACACACTTATGTGCCTTGCAAAACTGGGATATAGGAGGAAATTGTGTGCTGAGTAGAGCATCCTGATTTTATTTCCTAAAATGTCTTCTTGTCTTTAAGATCTTGTCTGTTCTGTCTGACCAGAGAATTGATAATCACAGGACAAAATCGATCTAGGCTCTGGAGTAGCTGATTGCCAGCAGGTCAGCTGAAGCATAATCCTGTGCTGGGAACTATTTGGTAGAGTTTTCCTGTTGTTAAGGAATCTGCTGGGGAAGACTGTGAAACTCAGCATATGTATTTCTGATTTTATTAGTATGGGGACAGAAATTGGGAACAGATCCTCTTCTTTACATTCATCCTCACTTGCAAGTATCTGGGTGCTAGGAAAAAAAATAATGGACAGATTCTTATTTATATTCTGGTTCCTTTGTATAGCTGGGTAGAAGGGCCTTCATGTTAGAAAAAAAATGGCACTGAATTATAAAGTGGTATAAATAGCTTTTCTGTAAATGTGAATCTGACCTCAAGTATTAGGAGCTCCGGAGTGAAAGAATAGCACTGTTAAAAAATGAAGGGGCAGAGAGGCTTAAGTTCAGGCATGTAATTGCTTTGCAGACGTTCATCATGCAAAAATAGAAGGCAAACACTTGTTAGGAAAAGTAAGACAGTGTGATACATAAAGGCATTTACCCCTAGGTAAATCAGGAGTAGTTCTCCTGAAATCAACAGATTGGTGTAAATTGAGCCTGGAGCAAGATAGGACTCCAAGATAACATTTGCTCAAGTTACCTCCCTTATTATTGGAAGGATGTCGGCTGCAGCCACGTCTATTTGGAGCTGCAGCACAGGAGGATAAAGGGAGAATGCTTGAGAACTAATTAACAAGTTACCAGCTGAGTGGGGCTCATTATTTTGAAATGTAAATGCTTTTGTTGGTTAAATCTGGACCATTAGCTCTGCTCTGTGATAGAGGAAGTTTCATCAGAAGTGAAAAAAGAGGAAGCAAGGAGCTTTGTGGTGTTGTGATGGCCATTGAAATAGCTGACCCATTGGGGAATGTCCCAAGAATGTACAGAGAGCTGAAAACATGAGCTTTTATATTTGAACTGATCCTCTGCAACGGGAGCTGTGAGAGGCTCTTACTCTCTTCAGATTATGCAGGAAGGAAACACATGACTTATGCTGACGAGCAGTTACCAAGCAGTCAGTTTAATGACAAGACAAATTCCTATTCAGCAGGATCTTGGTAATGTTTCATATAACTGTAAGGACTAGTACAGAACAGGCAAAAGTTTCTTCTCAGATCCTTACCACAGGTTTTTATCTACTCCAGATGCCTGGAGTTCCTATTCATGAAACCAAATTTCTGCACATGTAAAAAGATGTGTAGTGTATTTAGTCACCTTCCCAATTGACTTGCACAAGAATAACCACCTAATTTAAACACCCACTGAAAGGCACATTTTTTTTATATACAAGGTCAAATTCTATGCTGATTATAGAGCAGGATGAAAGAAAAACATTGAAGATAGCAAAACAACCATGGGTAACAAAGCTGTCCTTTCAAAGCTTCTGGTCCTGCGGTGTGGATTTCTAGATCTGAAATATGTGGTTAACTTCCAAACAACCTCTTCTTGACCTATGTCAGGGAGCCAAGACCATAGCATTTGGATTTTGCAATCCAGTTTTCTTCTGTCTTCTTTCCAAGCGCAGCAGGAGACTCCCCAGGCATTTCATTACGAGAAATCATAGTGATCTTCTGTCTGCCTTGGGAGAGTGTTATACGAAATGCAGTTACCTATATATCAAATGACCAAAGGACCAATAGGATCATCTGAATTATTACTCCACAGCAATGCAGCTCAGTCACCCTGTCAAAAGTACCGTACTCCGTGTACTGCAACTTTCACATAAATAGTGAGCAGTATTTTTCTTAAAGTTTGTGATGAAGGCTTTGGGTAAGCTCGCCAAACTTGCAATTATGGGGTTATCTCCAGCTCCACTACACTGATTATTGCTCAAGTTCTTGGGCTACAGAGAAAATCTACGTGGTATTTGAAAAGATGAGCCCCTGGAAGAACTGGAAGAACTCATTATATATTGGCTAGAGCAGAAAATAATTCCTCCTTCTCGTTTAACAAGAAACCACCACCTACTTTTCTCCTCATTCTGTCCAGATACAGAGTCAGGCTTTATTTTACCCATTCAAGAAATAGAACCTTCACCTCTTTCTTACACAAAAATATAGGTTTGTGTCATCCTAGCACCAAGAAGAACTAATTAGGGCCAGGGTGCCCATTACGGTAGATGCTGCACAAACTTCTGAAGGAAACTATCTGTGATAAAGATGTTGACTTCTAGTTTAAGACAAAGCGTCAGCACCCAGGGTAGAAGGAGGTGGGGAGTTAGGGGAATGCGTGGTTATAGAGACCAACTTTGAGAATGTAAAATGGGTAAAGATTTTGAATTCTTGCCCTTTTTGAACCTAAGGCCCCAGTAATGGGATACCAATAGGATAGGTAAAATCATGTTCCTTTGAAATACCTTGTCTTTTCTTCTGGCTTTATCAACTGACTAGCAGTTGTTTTCACTGCAAAGTAAAACAAAAAGTGAAAAAACCACAGAGTGAGCATACCAGATGCCTTTCATGTGTGTTTAATACAGCACTAGTAGAGCATTATCCCAAATGACTTATACCCTCTCAAACAACGATAGCTCTAGGAAAAAGCAAATATTGACACTCCAATAATGTTTGCCCAGCAATCAGTGAGCGGTATACAGCACTCAGGGCGTCTTTGTTACAGGAATCAATTAGGAAAATGGAGAACTGAGGTCCTCCAATTAGAAGTATATAATAAATGCTGACATTATTGAAAATGTCCACTCTGCGAATCTTTCTGAAGCTATGCATTTATCTCCTTCTCAGTCGGTACCACTTGAAACTCTCACTACAGTTGACTACTACCTCCCAGTATCCATACCTTCCATTTTGATGTTATCTCCCACATGTGAAAACAGATGTTTGTCACCCTAGATCCACCCAGCATCCACCTGTTCTGCCTCCAAAAGTGATCAGTACTGGCTTTATCAGAGGATGTAATCCTGCAGCTGAGGAGATATTGAAAATATGCTCCCAGGGAATGTTATGTCCTGTTCCCATTAATTGCACGGTGTCCTGACAGACTTCATATGCTTGATTACACGACATCCGTCTTCTTCCTGCAAACACTTGTTTCCTTCTCTCTGCTTGACTGATGCTAAGGTTAGCCCTCCTGTGTACCAAAAAGTTGAGATTTGAAAATAAAGGGCTGGAGTCTTGGTTAGGTTCTCCTTCACCTGTTTATACCACCAGTGAGGCAAGGGAGTCAGCAGTCCTTCTTCACACAGTGAGGACTGGAGTTCCAGTTCTTCTGTGTCGCTGGAGCACTCAAAGCAGTTAAAGGAGATTGGTGACTTGAACCCCAGATGTTCAGTGAATGGAAGGTGGTTCCAGTTCTTTGTGTCTGCCATGCGTGGGATAGAACTTCTTACAGGAGTTTCAGTGACCCCTCTTAAGCATCTCCATCAGGGACAGATTGTTAGTCTGTTTCCTGTATGTTATTTTCTGATTCTGTTAGCATTCATAAATGTCTCAACATCCAGCATTTTTCCATTACAGCCTCTATAATTTGTCACTGCTTCTCCCAGGACAAATATTTGCTGTGGAGAGATTAATCTGATTGGCTTTTTTTTAAGACCATAGCTTTTTCTTTTCCTTCTTTTCCGATAGCTTCATTATTGTTTTTGGCAGCTGAGTCATAAAAAGATGTTACACAAAGGGTATTTACAGTATAATGAGGTTCAATGGAGTTGAAAGCTAAAGTTCATTAGCCTCACATTTAAGACTATTAGAGCAGAGAGGCTGTAGTGAAGCTTTGTGTTTGTCATTTGCACAGTGTTTCTGAAAAGCAAAGAACATAGATTCTCCAGACACTTACTGGCTTCCTTTCTAGCCTCCCAGCTGATTTTCATTTGCAATAGAGACCAATATTGCAGAATGGAGATTGATGGAACCATTCAGCACAGTGTCAGCAAGTGTACGTAACCTCTGCTCTGACCATCGCCAAAGTTACTAGGAGAATGAATCAAAAAGAATTTGAGCAAAAGGTGGTGTCGGTACCATAGTGACCATGCAGTTGCTAAGGATGTGATTAACACTCCAGTTGCAGGAACGGGAGAGTTAATTGCTATGTCCTCATTCCATTCTCTAGGGGAATACCTTTTTGCCAGTTCTACAAGACAAAAAAAAACCCCCCTCTTGATTTTACAGCGTATGAAGCTAGCACCTCTTCGACCCTGAACATCTCCATTATGAAACTAGAATACATAACTTTCATTCACTAAGTCCAGCACATGCAATGCTAACAATTGCCTTTTTTTTTCCCCATTCTTGCTATATTTCCCCCTCCCATGCACAACACAGACTTACTGGCTCACTTCCCCCTGGAAGTTTGAGAGCCTTCTTTTTTTTTCTGTAAGTCTGAAATTCAGCTATTAAGCTGAAGAAGGCTCAGGGAAATGAACTGAAATGTCTAGTGAGAAGAAAAATGGCACTGTAAGGATAGGATAAAAAAAAAAGCTCAGGGTAATAGAGACTGATCACTCAATCTGTCTGTGGCCTCAAATAAAACTGAGTGAATTTAACACGTTAGGTTACAGTTAAGAAGCTGAGTTGTTTCCGTGGATATAATATAGTTTCAGATTATCATGGGGAGCCATTTATTTATTTTTGCATTTGTGAGTCATTTAGGCAGTCCCTTTATGTGAGTGAAAATATGTTTATTTTCCCACTCCCTGCTGTTGTGTGTTCTATTAATATCACACTAGTTGAAATAGATGGGCACACTAGAAACTATTTGGTGTTGAATTTGTTTTTCAGGTTTCTTTTTCTCTACTTTTTCTTCTTCAGCTATTTTTATAAACCAGTTCAAAATCCCCCCAGGCACTTTTAATACAAGTTTTCCTCCATTTTTAAAACACAGGGCTTAACCCCGCAATAACAATCCACAAGGACACAGGAGCCTATGTAAGGTCTGTGATGTCTTTTATCCCTTTCAGACAAGATGGAGGTGACACTGTATTTCCCTAGCTTTCCAAAACAAAGCATCAGGCACTCAGAAGTGGCCCCAGTTCTGACTGCTTCTATTTGATTAAAATAAAAGGAAAAAAGCTAGAAGCTGTCAAAACAGAAGGTAAAGTGAATAGAAAAGGAATGTTGCTGTGAGATACACTGGTCCCTGTAGTTTACCAACAACCACAATTACCATCTCCCTCCCTCACCAAGGACATTCCTGGTAGCTGCTGCCACAGATGCTGTTGCCCCTTTCCTCATGGCAGAAGCTAATGGGACACTGGTAAATTTGACCCTTTTAATGCTCCCTATAGCATCTTGGAGTTGTTTCTCTTCTCTCTGCCCTTCCTATGGCTCCGTTTGGATTTTAGTAAAGTATGGACACTCCAAGCTGGGATCTGGTGCCATGTCATGCTTGGCACTGTATGTACAGACTATAATGAGGACACTGAAGAGCTTATTATCTAAAGAGATGAGGCACAACAGGTTTACAAAGGAAATCAGTGGAGAAAATGAATTTGAAGTGTTCCCAGCTGAGCCAAGCAGTTCCCAACTGAGGGAGGTGACACACGAGAGCTCAAAGTCCAGGAGCTGGAGCTAGAAGACCTGACTTTGAAATCTAACTCAGCTGTTCTTGCTCATGTTGAAATGATGGGGGATTAAAGCACCCGTACTTGATGGAGGTGCCTCCCCTTGATGGAGGCAAGGGCATTGTACTGGGGGCTCCAGGCAGTTATCTGTGGGCTTCTGAACTCATAAGCTATTACTGCTGTCTGTAGCAGAAGTGGGATGGCACTGAAAATGAGATCCTCTTCACACCCTCAGCCAGCATGACCCAGTTAGCTTGCAGCAGACATCAATCAGGATGTTTGCCTCTGCCTGTGACCGAGCAGCAAGCCTGCTCTAGTGCCCCTGGCTTGGCTCTTGCTTTGCCCCCCATTTGTCTCCCCATTATGTGTCACTCTCTCCTTGTGCTGCATACTGTCTAGGTAGCAAGGTACATGCACTGTGGAAGAAGCACTGTCTTTGTTTTAAATGTCACTATCATACCTTGTCCAGCATGGCCCTGACCTCTTGGTATTGGTCTTAAGAACTACAGAAATAGAAATTAATACATAAATCCTCCCACCTTAACAATAAAGGAAGGGTGGGCTGGTCATGACCCCATGATGCATATTCCCATCCTCCCTAGGAGTCTTCAACCCTGGGTTGTCACTCCATGATGGAACACATACTACCATCTTTTGAATGTAACCTCACCAGCTTTCTCCTTGTGGCGAAGTGCCTCTGTGTCTTTGTTCTTTCTTGATCATATATTTTGGTTCACATACAACCCCTCTTATGTCCCCACCTCTGCCAGTGGGAGGGCAGTAATTCTGGAAGGGCATTAACGGTCTGTCATTTTGTACATGCTTCAGATAGAGCAATGAAAGTTCCAGCTCTTCCAGAGATACCGCTGGACAGTAAGCAAATGTTACGTAAAGGTGAACCACTACATAGACTGCTCCGCTGGCTTAGGCAAACAGATAAGAAGACATGAACAAGCTTCCTGGAGAGGGGATCTGAAAAGATCAGTCACAGGGAGCAAGAGATAGGAACAACAGACTGGAGGAGAAAGCAGAAAATTAAGGACAGCTATATTGGTGTCAGTCCTACTTTCCTAAAGTCCAAGGGAGATGTGTCAGCATCTACAAATAAAAGCAAGATCAAGACATGAAAACTTATCCCTTCATTGCCTACCACTTGCATTGAATATGCTGGTATTATCTACTTTCTCAGTCACTTTATTCAGCTGAGGAAACAAGCCTGGTAAAACGTGTCATATGTCTTCCCCAGGAACAAGTCCGCAACATCTGAGTGTTTTTGATCTAGGACATAATTTTCCTCTGGTGTTACTAGCAAAATCAGTGGTATCACCTTATGAATCATCTTGTACAGCAGCAGTTTTTGAAGGTGTTCTGCTTTCTAATGCTGCATATCTTTTAATAAGTCTTTTTTCCAAAGTCCTCAGGCCCTAGGAAGCCAATTTATAACACATCTCTTTTTAAATACATGTGCCAGAAACCCACACATTCAGCATGTCAAGCACAGGAGCTTGACATTAAGTTCTTAAACCTGTGGCTGAGATCCTAAAAATAAGCGCCAGAATTTTCAAGAGGAATGAAATCTAAAGAGCTTCAACCCCACATGAAGAAATTATGTATTTTGTTCTTTTGAAAAGTCAGAAAATAACAAGAGACAGGGCTTGTAATGCAGGACTCATCTTCTAGCCTGTGTGAAGTGTCTGACAGCATTTCACACTGGCTTCTCTTCAGAGTGATATCCATCCATTAGAGGACCAGACCAGGGTCCAGAAATTTTCAGCACCTCTCATTGTTGACCTGTTCTCTTGGCTGCAGTTTCACCTTTTACAAAATGAAAGGTGGGGAAGGAGGATAAAAATGTAAGGGGAAAAGAGGAAATGATGATGACCAGATTTATGAAGCAGATTGAGATCTGCTGATGAAAACGGGACAGAAGAGCCAGCAGTTATTATGGGGCACCATATTCATACTGGACTAGAATGTGTACAAATAGACTTGGCAGAGCGTCCCCAGGAAAAGGAGTCCCTGAATTTGTTCCTATATTTACACAAGGATGTAAGCATAATTATTACAGGACTGCACAGTCCTGATGTAATGACAGGGAAATTGCTGCTCTGTTCTATGACTCTCTCATATAAACAACCCTCTGCCCCATAAATCATTGCGCAGTTACATCGTTCTGCTGGAGAAACTTCTGTTACTGCCTCGAAAACATAAAAAATAAATCTATACTACCTGGCTTTTGGAGAGCCAACAGTGCCTGTGCCTGGAAAATTACTTCCCTGGCAACTATTTATACTAACAAAGCATGTTCCTTCTGTGCCGGCAGATCCCAGGAGGCAAGAGCATTCAGCATTCCATAACTTGGAATCACAGTGACAGGACTGGGCCTTGAGGTTTTTTATTTTGTTTTGTTTGTGGGTTGTTTTTTTTTTGTGACTAGGAGTCTCCTAAGCAACAAAATGGGTAGCAGGAAAAATAGCAACTAGGCTAATAACAAAACTAGGGGAAATCCCAGCCTGAGTCATTGTAGAAAAGGGAATGAGCAGTCCCCTTGAGCCTTGTGACACTTATTCAACAGAAAAAGTTGTTCAAGATTATCATCCTGTCACCTGATGAAGATGTGGGGTATATGCTTAACAAGTCTTCCTAACTGTAGAGCAAAACTCCCTCCTTGCCTTCTGCTTGCTTTTGAAAAAGCAGTATTTTAACAATTGAAGAGTGAGACAGTCATCTTTTCAGCAGGAGCTAAATTCACATAGAAACCAGATTTTGTTCCCAGATTGCCTTTAAATGGGAAAAAAGCCTGGCATTTCTGCAGGCTTGCTCTTGCTTTTCAAGCCACAAATGGGAGCAGAATCTGACTCTTCAGTCACTTTCATAAGGGCAGCTCCTGCATACCTTATAGACTCCTCATTTCTCTGCACAGGCCTCATCTAAGGTCTCTTCTATCTGAAGGATCTGTTTTTTTCAGGGCTGACAGTTACTTTAGCTTTAAGCATTTATGCTGATGCTCTAAGCATATTCCTACAAAACAGAAAGTTGTTCAACTGTGTTTCTAGAGAGTGCAATGGTCAGTTCTGAGTTAACACTTCCACAGGAAGCTGCAGTGCAATAATAAGGTGCTTTGGTTTGTCCAACATCCCAAAGGATCAAAGAACTCTCAGAACAATCTTTGTCTGAACTCAGGTATGTCAAAAAATACACACCAATTTATGTAGGTGCCACACAATTTATGTAGGTGCCACCCTTGCTCTAAATGCCCTGCAGGTTCTTTCCTATTTTTGAGGGGTTTCAGCACGTACATTACTTTAATTAGCATGCAATGTAAGTTATGTGTTGATATTGGCCCTTATTGTATATGACTACATATTACATGGCTTCTCAGCATCTGAGCTTCTTTTCTCATGATCCTCTTGTGGTTTTGTTCAGGCCTTTTTGTGTTGGTAATGCAATTGAGTCAGCTATGTCTAATAATCCTCATCATTTTCACAGAAGACAATAATACAACCAAGCAGCAGAATTAACGAAGTCTGGTTTCCTCTGAAATTGTGTCCCCACCCACACACAATCTGTAACCCACTTCTCCTCAATTTCCATCATAAGTGTGCCAAAAAACACCCTCAATTTCCTCCGCTCTCCTCTTGGAGAGGCCCCCCCTGCTCTTTTCAAACAAGACCTAATTACTGACCTCATCGCACATCCCTTTCCCTCTTAAAGGCACTAACGTGGGGTCTGTACTCCACACAGCCACCTTTTTTTACAGAGCTTGTAGGAACTTCTTACTTTTGTGTCCTCTTTCACATTGCCAGTTTGGCTGAAGGCAGCCAGCTGGTTCACAAGTTATTAAGGAGAGGCTGAGAGATCGACAGTATGATCTCTCAGGCCTTATTTCTTCAGGAAAAGAGGATAAAACCACAAGGTGATTAGAGCCCAAGTCTTTATGTCTATGGACCTGGGTTTTTAGAGGTGTCTTCATCCCACAGAGCTGGTGATTTTGTTGAGGAGTTATTGTGTATACGCCTGCATATTATCTAATCATTACATTTTACCATCATCCACTGAGGACAATAGAAATGTTTTAGTATAATGGTTAATTTGTCTCGTTGGCTGTGAGAGGCTGGGAACTGCATTTAACCGAGGCAACAATTCCCTTCTTTTTTAAACAGCTTGGAAGTTTCCAGGGACCTTGTCTGACTCCTGATTCCCCTCCCTTACTGTTCCCTGTCTTCTAAATTGGCACATGTTGCCAAAAGTGCCTGCTGCCCAAGGAGTGGATGGCATGGCTTCCTGTCGGGCTGTCAACATAGTTCTTTTAATCAGGCAGGGATTTGTTGCTGAATGAAAGAAATCTCCCCCAGACATCTTTCAAGTGAATGGTCTCCACAGAATTCCCAACCCAAGTTGCCGTGGGAAACTGGGTAAAAAGGTTTTAGAGATCAAGCTCTGGTCTCAAGCATGTTAGGATTTACAGGGTCAGATCCAGCATTGCTAAGGCCAGGAGAAGTTTGACTATGGACTCAGTGAGTGCAGGATTAAGCCCACTGCCACTTAGCTACCATGGTGACAGAAACCTTAGAAATTTCTGAGACGTTGCTGGTGTGCTGGACTAATTTCAAGCTTAAATTTGGAATAGGCTGTACAGCAAGTTTAACATTGCCATTTAAATTATAGTCAACTATCTTTTTTCCTAAAATATATTAAATAATATATATATTTACATCTCGGAGGTAAATTGTGGTTTTGCAAATTCTCTTCCTTTTCATCTGGAAAAAATGACTGCTCAACAAAGAGAATGATTTCCCTTTAAGCAGCTTCTGTTTCCACTCGCGTGTTTGGAAAACGCTGCTGTTCTTTAGTGAAGAGCCCTCTGAGACACTCTGGCTTTCTGTGAGGTCAGAACTCCTCACCCACTCGCTGCAGTCTGCTCCTGACACGTTATCGTATTAATGTTCCTGGTGGGTTTCTCTAAAGTGTCTGTGTGGTTTGAAGCTGAGGAAGAGGTGGAGTTGGTAATTTCACAGAGTACTATAGCACCATGTCAACATTTGGGTTTAGTCCTCTAAGTAAAACCTGCTGCACTTCATATAGGAATCTAGGGTCTCTCTCAAAAAAATGTGACCTTTAAGCAGGGTGTATTTCACTAGAGTACCTGTTAAACATACTATCAAATGCTTTTCATGGTTTTTCTGTAGAAAAGCAAAATGAGAAATTTGCACTGCATTACTAAAAATACTGTGTAAGAGACGTGATAGGCAAATAATATTGATTAGCTCTAGGATGCTATGTGTTTTTAAAGTAGACCTGTGCTTAGAAACAATTTCTTTTCCTTTGAAGCCATTTTTCATTGTAAAGGTCTGTGGCTCAGTTTGGATGCTACAAGGTCCTGAGTAGGTCAGTGACTGAGACTCCAAAGATCCGGGCCCGTTCTGTGTTCTGCAGTCCATCTTGCTAGGTACCCTTATGCAAGCTGGTTTTCTTTCCCCTCAGTTCTCATGTGCTTTGTTGAGTAGTTTCTCATGCTACTAAGAGTAAGACTTTCAATAGCCATGTGGGCCTCACTGTGTTGGCCTCACTGGAGGTACTGTAGTCACATAAAAGGTAATATTTTTGCTGCTCAAATACATAGAATTCCAAAACAGTTCTGCAGTAGGTGTCGTTGTATTTGATTGTACAGGGAGGTGAAATAAATGGTGCCTATCCCTGATAGTTTACAGTATGGGAAAGTGCTATTTTAGCCTATTCAGAAAATATATAGCTTATCCTTTTCTGGTCACTTTTGCATCAACATAGCCCCTTTGAGAGGACCTTCACCTGGCAGAGGACTGAAGAATAGTATAGCTAGATCAGTGGGACTGACCAGACTGCCTAATTTGATCCTGACCATGGAGTAGGTGTAGGGTTAGAACAAATTTTGTCTCAGCTATGTTAGGCTGGAGAACTCAGCTTGAGTTCCTGGGTTTCCTTGGAAGATAGATAGTCAAAGAGCTCAATCTTCTGCTGGTATTATAATGAAAGCATGCAGTAGATACAACATCAGATTCCTGGTAACCTGGACAAAACCCACACATTACAGCTGAAAAAAATCATGACCGTCTTATCCGTACAGTCTAAAGGAAGTGACAATTTCTGGAACTTACTCTTTTTCAGTCCCAGGGACACTGTGGGTCACAAGATAGATAATTAATGGGTGAAGCCAGTGGCTGTCTCTGGATCTTTGGGAGTCCATGAGATCCACAGAATTAACTAAGACAAGTAAGGATTGCTAAACAAAACAAGTATATATATAAAAAATACATATATATTTGATATATATATTTCTTGCGCTGAAAAGAGTCATACATATTGGGAAAGGCTGGAAACTGAAGGTAACAGTACAACTCCACAGTTTGAAGGGGGACACGGAAGAGGAGAGCTTGAGACTTTAATGACTCAACTAGACAACTACCCCCAGAAATGCACCCCAGAGAGCAATCCTAGAAGACAGATAGTCTTTCATTGGCCCTTTTTGTCATTTCTAACTTCTTTGATTCCACACATTTCCATGTCCTTTAAATAGAACAGGGCTTCTATCAATCTCTTGATCTGTTCTCCTGGCACACACAATGACAGTCCTATGTGCAGATGGAGCCAGGGGAGTTTTATTGCCTTTTTTTCTAAAAAGCATGTCCAAACTGCTTTTGGTTCGCTGCTTCTCCACCCCCATCATTCTGCTACCTCTTCCCATTTCTTTGCTGCTTACATTGTATGACTTTTCTCCTACTTGTAAGATATATGCTTTCTTTTATAACGTTTCTCATGCACTAAAAAAAGTGCTAAGTCAAGCAGTTACCAGAGCTGGAAGATCTAACCTTCCTCCAATTGGCACAGCCGTCATGTAATAGCCATCATGTTAACTTTAAGTATAGATTATTATTATTGAGCTTGTATTACCTTGGCTGTTTGCCCAGCATGTCCTTGATAACTCAGGGTCACAAAAAATGAGTAATACTCTGGTCCTACTCAATAAGACACAGGATCAGCATGATGAAAATGGCCTTAGCGTTCAAGAATCCTTTAAATTTGGCGCTCCAAATTAAATTAAAAAATGGTTTAGATTGCTTTCCAGGACTAATTGCTATTAACCCTTATTCCCCTTCTCGCCCCTTCCCAAGACTATTATGGATTCCCAGTTGCTCAGATGCTAAGAATACCCCTCGATAATGTTTTGGGGATTTAAGGCACTAACAAGTTTATGAAATTAATGGGATTCTGTAGGTAGCAGACAAAAGACAGCTGGATAGGTTTCTCCATGCACAAGTAGCTTGATACCTGCCTCTGAGATGGGAGCAATGCCAAGTAATGCATTTTGGCTGTGCACTCTTGTGCAATCATTTCCCCAATAGAATTACATTCTCCTGGTGTGGGATGGTTTGTCACCTCTGAGCATGACCCTTTTATAATATTTCCTACTCAACTGTTTGACACAGAGCTGGCTTTCCAAGATTTCTACCTCTAGGTAATGATCCCTTTAAGTGTTTTCAAAATCACACCATAATTGGTTCAGGTCAATGTCACAGGTTACTAGTGAAGCAAACAACAGCGAATTCAGAGACGGTTCCAATATCACAGGTGTTCGACCACAAGGGACATTGCTATCCCAAGGAGGATTCATTTTTCAAGTAGAAGCTGAAGCATAAGCCCCTCAAAACAAAATTAAAAAAAACCAAAAAAGAAAACAACCCTTCATTTATTTTTAACTAAGTAGCTTGGGGGGGGGGGGGGCGGGGAAGTCATAACATGCAAATCTAAAAAATATGCAGAAACAGTGACTGAAGTGAGAAGAGAGAATTTGGAGTAAAGTGGCCTTTCTCATAGATTCATGTGTTTCTGTTTTGTGTTTTGAAACTAGGAACACAGACATTAAATACAAACTTACTCTTGGTGTATTAGGTGATGGCAGTGGATGAGGGATCCTTGCTACAATCAGTTGATTGACCTGCCCTGGCACTAGCAGTAAATGACATAAAAGCCTGTACTGCAATCTCAGGATGGAAACTTCTTTTATGTGACTCTGGCAAATAGACTTTTACACCTAATTATCACAGAGTGTGCTGCCTACTCGTGTGTTCCTCGCTGCCTGGTTATGCTTGTGCTCAGTATCTCCCTCACTAGTTTTAGTCCTTCTTCCACCCTGTGCCTCACTAATCGGAGCTAAGTAACATACACTGGTAATCCTTTTCCTCCTCAGCCTGCTCCCAGGTAAAGCTGTATGGGTGTTTGAGAACAGGAAGAGTTTGTAGTTTCAAAACAAGGGCTGTCTCTTTTAGACACTCATGCAGAAGAAGCTAAAGCTAGGAAAAATGGCATTATTAGTCCGTCTGTGACCTACCCGTTTCCTCTTTCCCACTGCTAAAGCCAGTGTTACATCTTTGTCAGTACAATAAATTTCCATCATTTTCACAAATGCTCTCCCTCCTCTAGGGATTTTCCATTGCAGTTGGTACTATTCAACCCTAACCACCTCTCCCTAAATTATTTTGCCTTCATTTGAGGCATTCCCGCACAACAGAGCACAGCTGTGTTGGTATGTACCTTGGGTCAGTATACTGACGTGAATTAAAAGGTGTGAGCATGACACTGCATTTACTCTTTCTGCTTGCTGCTGGCTGCCTTGTGAATAGCACACTCATTGTTTGCCAACTTGCAGAAGAGAAGCTGGTTTTATGAATGCCTACCATGCACATAAACAGACACCGTGAGATTTGGCAGACAGGAGCAAGTGCTGACAGGTTGTCATCAAATTATTCCTGTATATTTTATACCAACAAGGATCATCCAGATTCATTGGAAGGAGGATGCAGGAAATATAAAATGCATTTTACACAAGATTTTCGTTAGGAGTACCCAAGTTTGCTAATTCTAATGCCCAATCATAACCTTTGTTTATTTTTTCTTATTATTGGTTCCCTCTCAGCTTAGTGGTAATGAAAACAAAGCAGCCTTGGCCAGCCATTTATGTGGAAGGAAATTGTGAGCACAGCATGTCTCATCAAAGCAATGGGTTCTGCTGTGGTTTTTGTGTGTGGTATAACTGGACATCCCATCTAGTCAAGAAAACCTAGCTCTGGATGAAGCCAAAAGAAGACACAGGGAATGAGACAAAGCTTATCAGGACCATGAATACCTGCAGGTTGTAGGCTGAGGGAACCCAAGACTAGCTCAGGATACTTTGGTTTCCATTCAGAATCTGACCCTTCTGTCTGAAGTAGATCCCAGGCTACTTTGGAAAAAGGGGAGTTTTGGCTAGAGGGATTTGGGACACAAATAGCTAGGTCTTCAGCACTCATAAATCAATACATTTCCATCTACAATAATGTCTGGATCACACTGAGAACATCTTTCTGTGTTTCTGACACGTTTGTTCCAGTTAAGACACTTTCAATTTTCCTGCACAGTCTAAGATGTTCAAGTCTGAGAGTTTTTTGCTTGAAGTAGAATCTGCACAAAAGAATAATGTTTGAGTGGATTTCTGGAGCATAAGCAGTTTATCAGGAAGTAACAACTTGCATTGCAAGTGCTTCCGCAGAAAGGTCATTTGACAGAGGTGTTTTCCACACTCCCCTCAAAACCGTAGGTTTTTGCTCTTCCATCTAAGAAGATGCTCTAAGAAATGAGGCTACACACGTTCATTTAATATTATAGTTCCCTTGTGATATCTTCACTTTCCTTAATGAGGGCAGTGTTGCTAACTTGTTAGGAGCCTGCGGACTGTATCAAATTAACATAGCATGGAGGAGAAATTAACAGAGAGAGGAGCTCCTTGCATGAAATGGAATGAGATCACTGATGGCCCTTTCTTCAATATTTATTTTTGTATTACAGACAAAATGTTAACAAGGATAATATAGAACACTGTCACGCAGAACTGGGATGCCCTTGTTTTTATTCAATAACCTGAATGACCAAAAGTAATTAATCCTTCAGAATACTAATTAGATAACAAAGCAAGCATTATTTGGGTGTTTAACTGTGAGAAAGAAAGGGAAGGGGCATGGGTCTTGGTAAAATTATTGGGGAGAAACAACAATGAATAAAAGAATCTTTTAGTTTTGCATGATAACTTTTAGTTTTGCATGCGTTTACACATGAGTAAATCAAAAGTCACACTGTTGTCTCAGTAGGATACTGCTGTGCTTCTGCTAACATGCAAGAAATCAGAATGCGGCTCTTTCCATACTTCATCATAAAGCAAAACCTGGCAAGGGCCAGAGAAAGCAACAAAGGAATGCAGGACAGATAAAGCCAGGCAATGGATTCATGAAGTAAGGGGAGTTTCAATAGAGACTTCCATACTATGTTTTTCTCTAAAATTTTTCTTTGCAAAACATGGTTGATAAAGTACACCCTCTCTGCACTGATTTTTGTCAGCCATACGTATCACTCTTCCACAAGCATAAAAGGTACACAAAGAAGTCAGCAAACCGGGAGGCTGTGTGAAATATAGAGCCCATATAATGTTTGTAAAGATCAATTTGCTGCAGCCTTGGCCTTTTAGTGGTTGTGGTTTGCTTGTGGAATGATAGTTCCTAAAAGGCGCTGTAAGCACTCATTGCAGGCCATCTGTTCTGCAATGGCAATGGGGGCAAGGTGCTGCTTCCACACAACCTTCATTTGTGGTGTCACTATGAAAAGTGGGTGAGTTATTGCTGACAGATCCAAGGAGCTGTAAGCCCAGGCATGATCAGTGTGCTGACAGCAGCAGACATTCTTCCAGATAATGATTATTGCCAAATATCTCATTTTTTTTCTGGTGAAGTCTTCCTCTCTGCTTCTATGATTCTTGAATGCTGGGAATGCTGGAGGCAAAATCTCCCCTCATCCCCCTGCCTAGATGTGTGGTCATGGGTTAGTTTTGGAAAGCGCTTGGTGGCAGCCCAAGCTTGAGTTGGCTTTGGCAAGGTGAGCGTGTGGGCATTGGTCCCCAGAGGGCACTGCCATCTGCTGCTGGTGGCACTGGGGAGCTCCACTGCTGTTTGCCAGCAAATGGCTACAAACACTCATGGTCAAACCCCACTTGCTTAAAGACAGGTAACAGTCATGAGCCAGATGGACTTGTCTTGTTTCTTACAGTTCCAAAGACACAATATACAAATACAAATATAAAGACTTACAAGTCACATCCTAAACTAAACATAAGTTTGGGGAGTGATGCTTCTGTGGGGAGAAGTACTAATTAGTGACACCTTCTGCTACAGAGCGCGGCAACAGACGGGTCTTACTGTAAATGAGTGGTTGGTCTGGAAGGACTATGCTCTGGGGAACCTGCAGGAGTTAGACAGATTTAGCTACACCAGTTGGTAATAATCTGTGGACAATGAACACAGGAGTTAAGATTTGTCAACTAACAGTACAGACAAAACGACAATAAGATGTGCTTTGGAAAAATGACTGCAAGGTGGGGGTTTTTTTGTTTTTTTCAACAGTACCGTGGTCAAGTGATATGCATCCTTCTCTTGGCAGCACTGGAAGAGAATTGGACAAAAGAATTTTCCAGGTTCTGCCACAGACCCTCTATGACATCTTAGTCAAGTCACTGAGTCTTGCTGTACTTCAAAACTTGAAGACAGTAATATTTCAGTCCTCTCAATGTCCTTTGTCTGTGAGTTTTCTGGAAGAAGCTCTTGATCTGCATTTGCCATCACTAGCCTTCAAGCAGTCGGGGGGAAAAAAAAAACATTCTCTTCCCCAAAGTTGGAAATACTTTGTTGAAAATCTCTGGTTAGAAAACTTTCAATTTTCAAGCAGAATCTTGACATTTGCTAAGAAAATCAGATATTTCACACAAAATCTTCCCCCCCCCGGACTGTTCATTTTCTATCAGGAAGAAAAGATCTGTTCTATTATCTGTAATAGCAAAGCCTGGTGGACGTATTTCTGGGATGCGGGACTCCTGGATTCAAAAGCAGACAGAGTACAGGTTAAAATAGGTCTTCTCCATTTCAGTGAATGCCCTGTACCCTCTGGTGTTGGCTGTGACAACACAGAAGCTCTTTCCTTGGCATTTCCTTTCAAGTGGCTCAGGCAGATGGTCCCTGCTCAATGGGCTGAAACGTTTCCTTTCCTCTGGCACTCCACTGAGTGGAGTATGAGGATCCCAGGCAGATCCCTGCAGGCTGCCGTCTCTCCCAAGTGATGGAGAGACACGCAACCAGGCCCCAGTCCTTCTGCAAAGTCAGCCCCAAAGGATTAAGGTGGTTTGTAAGAAAGGCACCCCTCTGTAAATAGTCTTTCTTTACATACCATCTCTAATGAAATCCCTTAGGAGTCTGACTTTAGGAGAATATGTGTCGCCACCAGTCACAAAGTTTCAGAAGGTGATGCAAAGAAATCACTCTCTGGTCTGCTCTGTTCTGTAGGAATAGCACCCCATCCTCATCTTCCTCTTCTCTTTCCCTTTCGTATTTTTGAAGGATTTGGACAGTTTCTATCCTCACTAATCTGACTGCATCTAAGCGACAGGGCCACACCTCTTGTCTGTCCCCACATGCTTGCACCAGCTCAACCCTTCAGCTTCTTTCAGGCTGCTGTTGATGGTTGCCTGACTATGACCTTTCACCAGCTTTCAAGGCCCTGTATTTTCTGGTAAATCCCAATGTGACAGTTTAGGGAAGGAAGGTGGATGTCAAGGAAGCTGTCCAATTTTCTGTAGTGGGAACTGGGGACATTGAAGCGTCGTCACAGGTGTCCTGCTAATGCCAGCAAGACCCAGGAGTCAGTGGGGTCAGGCAGTGGGGAGAATTGTGACAGAGCAGGACTGTGGCTGACAGAAGGGCTGCATAGGCCCAGGTGAGCCCCTGAAAACATGCTTAAGAACCAGGGAGTAATAGTGCTCTGTCCCCGTGTGTACTCAAGCTGGCTTGTTGCAGAGCCAGCAAGTGAAGCTTGGGAAATTGCCACAGCTCCTCATCCTTTCCTCCTTCCCTAAAACACAGCTATCAAAACCACAAGTGGATGCTTGTATTTTGTGGGATGAGCCTTTATTGAAATATTTGACATTTAGTTTCTCTGCTCATGTAATTTTGTCTTCTCAAAGGGACATTATGTGTTGCATGGGAGTCTCTTGCTGGATTCTCTAAGCCATTTTTAAGAAACAGTCCATGTAAGTACAACACTCAGGCAAAGGCTCAGGCCCAGGCTGCCGGAGGTCAGCATCACAGCCCCACCTGGGAAGTACTTCTGATCAACATAGTCTATGATAGTTGTCACAGCCAACATAGTCTCCTTGCATGTGGGTTGGATCTGGTCGTGGGGTAGAACAAATCCATGAGTACCCTTGTCTCGCAGTTCAAACGTGTAGGAGAAAGGAATGCCAATCATGTGAGCCCAGTCCCGTGAGGAGCCTGAGTTATTGTCTGTGAATTTAAAAATGGAGAGGAGATATATGCATTAAGCATGGTTCTTTGAAAATACTTCTTGCTATAGTTAATGTAAGATTATAGCAGAATCCCTGAACTAAGCAGTAACCGTATATCACTGTGACATGGAGAGCAGAGTTTCTAGGTGCTGCAATTCTTATTATACTAAAAGTCTTCCACGGAGCTTCCTAAGTGAAACAATCCTCCATAAGATGGTATTGTACAGTAACAGGAGATGAGTTCCAGGGATTCTGTGTTTTTACCATTTTACTGTGATTAGTGTGAGGTACAAGATGGATTGGCCATTTGTCTTTTCTGGTACTTCATTTCCTACATTGACACTGCCTGGAATTTCTTTGTATATTTGTTTTTAAGCATAATTTTTTTCAAGTCTGAAAAATTTCTGGCTACTCTGTATCACTGTTCATCTGCCTCATGGATCTTTTTTCTTGCCTATTCAGTATAAGTACAAACCCTGGCAAAATGCAGTCCTAGGCATGGACAAGTTACCTTATACTTACACCGCATTGCTCATGCAGTAGGTGACTCGTGACTCAGGGACTGGCACAGATAGGCACTGTGAATATGCAAAACCGCATGGGTACTGGAGCTAACTACTTACTTACTGTTGTGAGAGACTAGCATGACTTATTGCTTACTGAGAAAAGATTGGGTTTACCAGGCAGTGTCTAGGACCCTCTAGTCTTCTACGTAAAGGATGCCAACTAGTATCAGCCGTGATGGTGTGTTCGTGATATGGCTATCCAGTCTATTAGGAATGAGGCTGAAACCAGCATATTTCACACAAAACTGCAAGCAGCTGCCATGTGCTAACGTCTGATGGAGTAACTATAGACCTGATTGGGATTTTAATTTTTGCTTGACTCCAGTGAAGACAAATAGGAGTTTTGCTGCTGACTTCAGCAGGGTCAGGATGATCTATCACCAATCTCCTTCTGTCCCCTGTGATGTATCTGTGAGGAATTCATGTAGGAACTAGCTTCTGATCAATGCTTCCTTCCTTCCCGCAGTCAGCTTTATAACGTACAGTGTTATCTTGTATTCAAATGACTGCTGCTTATCTTCCACTGAACCAGCCCATTAAATATTACTCAAAGAGGAAACTCAGCAAAACAGTATTTACTGATGCCTGTGACACAAGAATGGCTCTCTTTCTTTGAAAAACAGAGCAATCAAAGGAAAACATAAAGAAACTTACATAAAATTAAAGAGGTTGGTCCTACTTCATAGCTGGTCCCATACTTTCCCATCAGGGCAGCAGCTGCTTTCTCGGCAACGTGCATCTGTAAGTTCAAAATAGGAACAGTATTGTCATCAGTGCCAGTACATTTGGCAACTAGTTTGAGTGGACCCAGACTTTTGTCTCTTTCAGCTTTACATTTACGTTTGAGCTTGAAGTTTTGATGTTATTAGTTCAGGACTTTAGAGAAACCCATTACAAACATTTTGGCAAATTGTCCTTAATTTTTTTAATGCAAATTATGTTAAAATTTTAAAAATGACTCTGCTATTAGGTAGAGAAGATATTTGCTTTGTTGTAAAACTAGAGGGCTGTCTTTTGGAGAATTAGAGTCTATGCTGTATAGCATACTGATACTGACTACAGCAGTGATTGATCTCTTACACTTGTTATATTGCCATAGACATCTTTAGAAACTGAGCCGTAGACAGACTAAACGACTTCTCCAATGACTCATACGAAGTTCGAACCCAAGTCCCTCGTGCTCTTGACTAGTGCTCCAGCTACTGGAATGTTCATAAATACACATGTTAATGAACTCAAATTAGAACACTCAGAAACTGAGAGGAGAAGTAACCAAGAAGTAGTTGCCTATTTTGCTCCCATTCTCCTGGTGAGCACATTTGGAATACCCTTTCTGGACGCAATTGTGACAACCATGTGTGTATAATGTGCTGGCATCCTAAAGTGCAAACGCGTTCTTCTGTGCAGCAAGAACTTGGTGCTCTTCTCCACTTACCTTGCATTGCAGTAACCCTATCTGTAATAAATAGTTCAATTTTCCTGATTTAAGATGAAGGATTAGGATTAATTCTGAGGGAGATAAACCTTCCTGACACTGCACAGAATGGCAATAACTCTGGGAACCAAGTCCCCGAATAAGCCCGGCTCCTCTGAAGGAAAGGCAAGAGGGCAAATAGAGTTGTACCACATGCTACTGCCTGTACTTGTTCTCTACAAGTGTAGAAGATGAATGTTTTGCCCTACCAGTTCTTCGCTGTTACTTGGAGGTTTAGTTGTGGAACCATACGGAGTGAGGATGTACTGTCCATAGGAGTGAATTGTTAAATAGCACAAAATATCACTCTTCTTCCTTTCGATAAACTGAGCCACAGCTCTTGTCTCGGGCTCTGATTCTGGTCCAGATCCACAGAATATTTCACTGCTGCAGTTATAAGAAACACCAATACCTGGAGAGGAATACAAAAAGTGAATCAAAGGAGAGACATATAAACACCAGTTCAGAGCGAATAGGGAAATTTACCTTGGAGTGTTATGGCATGTGTTTATGTGAGCGGGAGGACTAGACAGCTCAGTGGAACTTTAACGTTTTACTCTGTTGGTAGCAACTAAAATTTGCTACAAGACTGAAATATTTAACACACACTTACAGGCTGGCTGCAACGAAAACACTCTGACACCACCACAGTGTACCACCTGCCAGGGAAGCTTTGGAGGCTCCTTGAAATTCATGGCAAACACAAATACTGGCTGTTAAGTAACTAACTCCTAACATTGCTTCCTAGAGCTGATGCTTGCTCCTGCGGTGAATTAGAGGTATAGTTATATAAGCAGCGATTTTCTGCTCACAAAAATAAATGCCAGTTGAAAGTCAATGACTTAGTATTTTTACAAACCAGGTTTTTATTTTTACATATGTCTTGATGACAAGATGAGTGATGAGTGTTCTTTTCTTATAGGACTTCATCTTATTTCAGAGACTAGTTATTACTCTTGCTTTACATTGTGTTGCTGATCTGAAACACTTGGAACTTACTGCCCCAGGAGGAATTGAAATTTCGGTTCAGATCTGTCCCGTAGCAGGTGCCATTCATATGTGGAGAACGGTTTTTCCTCCACAAACGATCCTAAACAAAAGTAACTTCAGTTACATAAGAACAACTCAATGATCCATAGGGCCTAGCGATAATATGGTGTAAAGATTCCTTTATTTTAGACCTCTGCATTCTGAGCAACTCTTGTATTGTAAGAGTGCAACTCTGTGTGCAAAGGTGATAACACTTAGTGATAGAACATTTTATTTACTACAGCCAGGCTGTCATAGTCCACAAACCTGCATGTACCTTGAAATGAGCCTCCTGAGCTTTAAAAAAAAAAGTATGCTTTTTCTGTAGCTCTCAACTGCTTCCATGCAGTGTTGCACTCCTAAGAAAGATTTGGCATTGTGAGGGATACCGCTGTGTCCAAGAGACGATAGCTGAACTTATGTTTGTTTCAGATTCAAGAAGATGAATGCTTTTTTGTCAGCTGATCTTGCTGCTGCTCCTTGGTTCCCTGCTAGACTCACTGCTGTACTTGGTTCTCTGCAGACCTCACTGTTCTGCCTGTTTGAGCTTCTCAGCTGAATTACCTGTGCATCCAAGTGCAATGTGTGGTATGCCCCAAACCTGCCGGGGACCAAGCTCAGAGACAGCAGGATCCACATGGCAGTAGGCTGAGCCTGTTGGGCCATGCTGAGGTCTTGCATTAGAAGGTGTTTTGACTGGACTCAGGAGCCTGGAAGCGTGATGAGAGTTGCTGACGACCAACGTTTTGCATTATCCTCCATATTAGGAAAATTATTTGGGAGGGCACACCTATTTCAAAACCAAATAGCCCAATATTTGACCAATTTTCCTCCTGTTCCATGCTGCAAAGGTGCTTAGACCCATCTGCTAGTTGAGATCCCTTGTCAAGAATGACTGACTCCTCCAGACATGCTTAACTCCATCAACCAAGACTTGAGCTGTTAGCAGGGAACTAAGTCCATCCCCAGAAACCCAAAAGGAATTGATCTTGTAGTTTTGTCCTTCTCTCTTCCCAAGGCTCATGACATTTGCTAGGAATTTTTAACCCTGTAATCTCAAGTGACTGCTGATTTACCAGAAGAAAAAAAAACCTCTCTGCCATGAGAGGATTTGTGTGAGTAATGATTCTGTCACTGTTCTCTGTTTAAATGTAATTGCTATGATTGTATTTAAAATTAACAAAATATGCTGTGCACATCTGACTTTCAATCTAGTTCCTGAATTTTCACTACTTGCTTTTTCCCAGGAATAGATGTAGCCATCAATATTGAGGACTGGCAAGACATAGAGGTCCAAATTCTGCAGAAATCTGCTTATCTTTGGGTCAGATTTGTAATTTTGAAGAATCTGAAAAGAAAAAATATAGAGAACTGAGCAGAGAATCTAATGGCAATCACTGGAAAGAGCTAGTTTTGAACTATCATCAGGGAATCACTCACTCCTGGATATCACCATGGTATCCAAGATCTACTTGATCCCCAGATATGTTGAGATACCTACCTTTTGCCATTAACAAAGTGACAGTGTATCCAGTTATAGTGTACTTCATATGAATACAGCCTTGCAGGTATAAAAGCTGCATGATAGCATACCTGCACACCAGGTACTTTCAGTACACATGGAGCATTGCTATACTATATCTTAGGCTTGCTTTATTCCAGGGGAACTGTGGCTTTGTGATTCAGAGAGGCTTGATCCAAAAGCCACTGTGGGAAATGGAGAGATAGCTATCAAGTTCAGCGGCTTTGGAATCAGTTCAAGTGAAAGAAACAATGCGCTATGAAATAATGTCCCATATCTCATCTCAAACTGTGATTTGGACTTAGGTCTCCACAGGTATCTGCACTATGTACTAATTTTGAAAATCATATTTTAACAGAAAAAAACATAATTCTTGGTACTACGATAGAGAAGACAACTGAAGTATCCAAAGTGATATGGTTTCTTTATTATCTAGGTGGAAAAGTGAGGACTCACTTCTTTCACAAACCACTGGCAGAAGGCTGGAGAGATCCATTCTCTGGCATGAATCCCACAGTCCATCCAAATGATCTTTTTGGTTCTATCTGATGGTTGACTGATCTGAGAAAGTGTAAAAATGATCATTTGGAAAACTATTACATTACAATAAAATAGCCTAGCATAAAACAGAAAGAAAAGGATATGCCTTGATATGCCGTTGAGCCATCTGAGGTTATTATTATTACAGACATCATTATGACAAGCTCTCCTTCCTAATAAGCCCATCTCTGTAGTATCGCAGGGCAAAAGTTTCAAAGTGTCTGTTGAGCAGGACTGTCAATAAAACAGTTTCTTTTTCATTTATATTAGTCATTCACAGGACTGGTTCTTTGAGATTTTTTTTTTTAGAAGGGGAAGCACAAAAAGGCAGGGAATCTAGTTTTACTCAGTGATAGGGACAGATTAGACAATAACTAACCCAATTATTAAGAATATGGCTTTTACTAGAGTGTCTGATAAAAAATTTCATGGAATACTCCTACAGAAAGGCTATATGCCGTAAAAAGTAATAAAAACAACAAAGAAACCCTCTTTATCCTCACACATAGCTGTTGCCAAGCTAGTTTCAGCTTGATTTGTATTTCTAAACAAGACTTCAGTTAAATTTGTTGTTTTCACTGCGTAATAGCAATGGCAAGGTTATGGTGATAGTATATATGAAAGTTGGCAGATTTTACTGTACTGTTGAGTAGTAAAACCATCTCCTGTTATTTCAGTGAATTGGGATGAGCACTGTCTTAGCAAAAATCTGAATCCTGGCTTCTTCTGTGTACTTTTTTGTGAAGATACCTTTTACTCATTTTAAGAAAGTTCCTCCCTTACCTTCAGATAATACATTGTTCGATTCTCGATTGTCTTCCCCAGGTTGTGCTGAGTCACCAGCTCACTGTTGCTGTTCTGGATCTGAGTCATCCATTGATAAATCTGAAATAGTCACAGAGAATTCTTAGTCCAAAGTAGGAGTTGCCTTCTCTTTCCCGGCTCCATTTCCAGATTAAAGCATTTTCTTTTGCTTAGACGAGCAATGTTTTCCTCAGAGCCTATTTCAATCTGTGATATCACTTAACACTCATGGAAGGCCTTTCACTTGCCCCTGAGCAAAGGCATGATCATATCTCACTGGGTGTTAAAAGATAGCATCACTACAACACAACACTGATACTCTATTCTGGATCTCATTCAACATGCCCATCTTATTGGGCATCTTTCTGTTGACTCCACCAGACATAGAGCCACACCATCAGATCTTCAAAACAGTATTACAGTCTGTTCCCTATCAGTACTGATTTTCCACATCTGAGTTCAGCAGCAATCATCCCCAATGGGTAGCTCAAACAAAACATACATGAGGATTGACGCTGCTCTCTCACTCTTATGTGGCTAGGAGGAAGAATACCACCATGCTCTGCCTTTGTCCAGGCTTGCCCATTGGTCTGTGAAACATAGCACCAAGAAGTCTTCACTACCCACCCTCATGACATTATTCTCTCCTGAAGTGTCAAAAACCTGTCTTTAAATTACTTCTTTCTACAGGCCTCCCACTGTTCACCTCTTCTTCCTCACTGGGGTTCCAGAGACCCCAACAGTCATTGCACTTCACATTTGGCTCAGCATCAAACATACTGGGGCTTAAATGAATAAATACTAGAGATAATGATAAAGCATAATAGGGTAGAAAGGTAGCAAACCAATCAACTGAACCCCAGAATATTTGCAAAACAATGTGGCTACCTCACGCAGAGCATTTAGGTTTTGTTCAGGGAGGAATCAAGGATTTAATCAAAGTCAATGGCAAATTCATGTTCAATTCAACCAGGCCAAGATTCTAGTCAAAAAGTAAGGACTGATTCTGCAAAGAAGAAAGCCAGAAAGAGCTCCACTGACTTCAGCTGAGCTTTCTGCAAGTACAGAGTTTCTTGCTGTGGCATTTGCAAAATAGCAGCAACAAAGAAAGCAAGCAGACTTGGGTTCCTCTTTACCTCTTCCATTGGATGATATTGGGTGTAGACATAACCTTCTGGGACCTGCCTGTGGCTGCTCCTCTCCCTTGGCATGCTCTGATCCACAAGTTCCTGCACGTCAGGTATTAGGACTCTGAGGGGAGGGGAAAGGGGGAGATGATAGAAAAGAAAAAATCCCTAACAATTCCTGCAGAACTATCATGGGGGGTACCTTGCTTACATCAACAAATGAAAGGATTTAGCCTCTTCTGTTGTGAACTGCCCGGCAAATTCATCACCATCAGCATAATGGTTACTTTCATGTAAGAGAAAGTTCAAAGTACTGCGATTTTCACTGGGTTTTAACAATAAAGTATTCATTTTACCAGATTTTTTTTAAAGATTGACAATTTTCTATTAAAAAAATGTTCAATATCTTTCTTTTCTTCACCACTTCTGATTCTGGGCAAAACTCTAAGATACCATGTTTTGGGAAAAGGAGGGAAAAGTGAAAAAAAGTGATTGCAAAAATCAGAACAAAAACCCTCTTTCCTTCAAAAAGCTCTTCTTGCTTTTAGCTGCAAATTAGTTCAGAAATTAGTATAGCACAGGCATGATTCTATGATCAAGGGAGTCAATAAAACCTTTTCCTTGGCTTCAGAGGACTTTGGATCATTCATACACTCTGCTTTCTCACTGCAATCAGTCCCTTGTAACACTGTAACACTGTAACAATCTGTGCTCATTGTAAACGCTTGCAATAAGACAATTGCAAAGGTAGCTTAAACATTGTTGATTTCAAACACTGTAAGTGCTAATAGGCTATTCTGCTGACAGTAGCACTGATCGGCATTTCTGGAAACTGAACATAAGAAACTTTTAAGAGTAGTTACACCTGACTTTCACTCTGAGCTTTGATGTTTATTCACATCTGAACTTCAAACTAAAATTCAGGTGGTGCAAATTCCCATGAACTGAAGCCACACACGCAAAATGCCTTATCAGAGCTCTGGAGAATTGAAATCCCAGAGTCTGACACAGTCAGAATATTGATGTCCTGATTATAATTTGTCATTTATGTCTCTATCATTATATACCTAACTGTCATGTTACCTTCCTTGCATGTCAGCTGCCTTCTAAAAGGTGGTTCCTGCTTTGAATCTGTTATAGGAACTTTAACTGTAACACTGCCGTACTCATCTCAACCCCTTTGCAATACAAAGCCAAAATTTCAGCTTGACTATTAAATTACCCACATCTTTCTTTTGGACCCTACACAAGATGGATACAGTTCTGGCCCCAGTGCAAGGAAAAAAAAAAAAAAATTAAGCTGCTAACTTCAGTTTAGTCTTTAAATTTGCACTAGAATCAGTTGAAACCATTAGAAACTGAAGAGCCTTGATATAAATAAGGGGTTAAATATCTTCTGGTACGTTGTCTAAGTCCTGAATACCCAAACCTGATGCTAGATCATTTGTACTGGCTCCCACCTCATCTCTCTCCATCTCTGGTTGTCAGGGCATCACACTTACTAAGAAGAATTTGTCAGGCGAGGTGCAGGATGTCAAGATTAGCTTTAACTCTAAACAGCTTTGAAGTGGCACCAATCCTCCTTTAACTTATCTTTGATTGGTAAATGTCAGTGTATGTCCATAGGCCATTTGTCACCAGCCCTGAATGACTACGGGATTGTTTATATGAAATATAGCTAGCTACTGGTTACCTGAAAAAGTCAATTCCAAATGGGAATGGGACTGTGTGAGGAATAGATCTTATTTAATCCCATTTGGCTTTATAAACACTCTTTGTATCTGGATTAGATCTTCTGGTTGGAAGTAAAAGCATGGCAGTTAGTGAAGATGTGTGGCTGGGTAGGTGTTATAAAGCCTCATGGGCCATTTGCAGCTCGGGGCTCCCACTTGTGTGCGCAGTGGGGACCGGCCACCGGGACCTTTGTCCCAGGCTGGGATGTCTCTGTTTGGCTGGACGGTGCCAGGAAATTCTCATCAGCCTGGAGGGGAAGGGGGGGGGATAAGGGTAGGAAACTGCAGCTTTGAAGAATCTGGCTGAATATTCACTTTGAAAGGGCTCTTCGCCAAACCAGATGAGCAACAAAAGACAGGGAAGGGAAAAGGGAGAGAGACTGCTTCTCTGCAGTGACACTGATTAAACCTTTGGGCTCTCCAAAACAGGGAGGACCCTGTCTTCAAGTATCCATGCTTTCCAAGAGCAAAGCATGCTCCTATAAGTAGTGATTGTACCAAGTCTGGCTTCCTGACTTCAGACTAAAAAACTGAGCCATGCATCTGAGTGCCATCCTCTGCCACTGAGAAGGCAACAGCAGGAAATAAGACAGACTGGGCTGTCTCGGATCCCAGCTCCAAATTCGCAGTCTAGGCTAGTTGGAAGGTGAATAAACAGGGCATAGGGGAATGTACTCTTAAGACTCAAAGGCATCTGTGCATTGGGCAGGTCAAGGTAAGTTGGAAGCACTTGGAACAAAGGTTGGGTCCTATCATCAGTACTTGCTGACTGTTCATTGGAAAGGGCTAGGTCCTTTTGTGATAGCAAGGAAGGTTGTTAGAGCCAGACTTTCCCATCAGGAAATTAGAGGTTGTACTTGTAAGAGATCATGTGCTGATCTAAGCTGTCTTTCACGTCCTGCACCAGAGGGGCTGGGACCCTTATGTGCAGGTCTTCTCCAGCCCAGATGTTTTCAGGCAGCAGGGGCTTCCACAAATCCAGCTGTGCAGAGAAGAAAGAAATGCACAAATCAATCTCTGTTTTCAGAATGAGAAAATATATTTAAGATAGAGTAGCTGCATATCAATAAATGAAAGAAGTTTTCCTTCAAATTCTCCCCTTAATTATTCTCCAGCCATCTGTTCATAGAGCATGCAGGACAGGCTTAGTGTTTCCATTGACTCAGGCACCACTTCATAAGGAGCAGCACCTTCACAGAGCCATGCAAGGAAACTAACTTCTTTCCATAAATTCCTTCAGGTAGTGGAAGGGCAATTCCACCCTACACTAAGAAAAAAAAAGTTAGGTAAAGCTTTTTCAAGTTTACTTTAACCTTCATTCCTGTCCAAAGTTACATGCAAATCTCTTTTACAGGCTAAGACCCCACTCTGCTTTTTGGGCACACATGGTTATTCTTACTCACCAGTAAAGTGCTGCAGAGATGCTGAAGATGCTGGACTTGTTGAAATGTTTCTGGCACAATATGCAAAACCTGATCCCTGGAAATTCAGCAGAACAACAAGATCAGTTTAAATGTCTGTTAAAGTATCCATGATGTCATAAGTCAAAAGGAGGTATTTTGTTATGTAGAAGGAAGACAGAGCATGTAGCTGAGTGCTGTTTCAACAAAAACATGTCTGAGTGATGAATGCCTGGAATGTTTTAGGTACAAATAGGACTAAGTAATGTGAGTTTTCTGTTGCTAGAGTGTTAGGTTAACTCTGCTTCCTTGCCAGTGGCAATGCTTTATTCACCATACCAGCTTCACTGAAGCCAACTGCTTGCATGAGCCCTGGTATGTGTTTCTGCATTTACAGGACCAGGGCCAAAACAAGATAATTGGTAATATATCATAAACTATTTATTTGATCAGATGTCACTTTTTTTTTTTTCTCCTGTTTGGGAATTATTCAGTTATTCCAGATAGACTTTGTGCTTTGCTGATCTACTTCGTCATGCAAAAACATTAGATAGCCATGATAAATGAACATTGCTAAGAGCTTGAGATGTTCACAAACTACTTGTCATGAGAATAACCAATTTATTCCGCAAATAGTAAATAGTGTGGTCTCCAGAATTGCATATTCTTACTCAATTTGCAAGAAACAAAAATTTCTAGTACAGGATCTATCATTTTATCTTTCTAGAAAAAACACACAGATCCAGTGTCTGAGTATATATTTTTATGAGGCCCCATGAAAATTTCATTTACTACAGGCTTAATCTGAAAAGAATATTGAAAGTTTACAAAGAACAAATTAAAATGGCTGGAAATGCAGAAAAAAACAAATCTGTGTGTTCTATTAAAAAAACCTTTGTAATTATTTTTCTAATTTTTTTTCAGTATTTGTTCAGATCAGCTTTCCAGGACTGATAGCAAGTGTGACATTTCTAATGAAAGGGTTTCATAATAAGGAGTGGATTTTGATGACTACATTACATTACTCAAAGGTGAGATACCAGTTATTCACTACTGATGTGATAGACTGGGGAACCTGAGAAATAGTTGTTCATAACCAATAACTACTGCTTCATAGTCTCCTTCAGTGACTTCAGTGGGCCTTGGAGCCTTTACAGGACAAGTACAAAAAAAAAACATTTTACGTTTTAAAGCTTTTGTAACAGAAATTCTTGTTGCAAAAGCCTTGCATGAGTTTTTATTAAAGCCATGGTCATTATGGTCATCAATATAATATGCTCTCATCATTTGAACTGCAACTGCTATCATTTGTGCTTCCATACACAAATGTACAATTATCAACTTAATATACATGCAAATAGAATTCACTATTCATTCACATTATCCACTGAAAAATAGGGGAATTTGGTGGGTTTTTTACATCTTTCTTGAAAATATCACCTTTGCTGATAGAGAAACGTAGAACTTGGTAGTTAATAGGGGCTGTTTACTACTGGTTCAGGAGATGCTGTTAGTATACAGGACCCTCATCTATGGGGCAAAATGATTACATTTGCATTGCTAACGATTTGGTACAACAGCCATGAGATCTTTGTAATAAACCTTGTAGATGCAGGATAAACATCTTTGCTAGGAGAATAAACATCTCAGCTGCAGTTCAGAGTTTATTCTCTCTAAATGCCTGGGCTTGCTTTCCTTTTTGTCTATCAGGAAGGGAAACAATATCCTGTAATATCTTTCTATCCTCATTGACATTATGTCTTAATTACACCAAATGAAAGAAATGCCAGACAGTCAGATTGCTGCCAGATGGCCAGCTCTTATTTACTGATAAACCTTTTACAATAGCCAGTGTGGAGACAAATCATTTTTAATAGTAAACTAAGATTAGAAAGCACACACTCATTTATGATTATGGACTAGGATTCTCAGTGGGAAAGTGCAAAGTCAGCCCATGTGATCACATGAGAACAACAGTTTTTTAAATGCTACAGTAAAGCTTTCTTACCAAATTGAAGGACTGTTCTCAGCACAAGCTGCATTTCCTTGGATGCTCATAGATCGGATATTTCATTTAAGTTGTTGAACAGAGCAAATAACAATGAAAATGGGCTTTACTAGTCATTTCACTTTTGTACAGGTGCTACCCACCCAAAGTCACGCTAACTATTTGATTAAGTATGTTTTTAAATCCCATGCAAGTACTCCACAGGTTCAGTCCTGGACAGCAATTAGAAACAAAAATGAACACTACATTACCAAGGGTCTGTTGGATTCTATTCAGTGAAGTCGACAGGCTCTGACTGCATCCCTGATACAAAACTAAAGACTAAATATTATCCAAGGGAAATAACACATTTTAAAGAGAGAAGTAGTGACTCTGTATGCTCTGCCAGGAGCTTTGCCAGGGGAGTTGTTGAATGGGTATACTTAAGGAGGAAGGAACTTAACTTGCAGTAGGTATTGTTTGGTTTTCTCTCCTTTTTAAAACTATATTCTGGGGATGTAATTAGTCTAGAGGCATTCAGCACTGGGTTACTTTCTCTGTTTATTTTAGAAAATTCCGTGTATAAAGTTATATGTGGATAGCTGGCCTCCACACTATATTTGTGCCCCTCCTGCAAAACCCAACTGTTGTAAAGGCAGAGTGACCTATCATTCCTTGTAAAGTTGAGGGTGAATGAAACAAAATAGTTTAGATGATAGGCAAACAGCATAATTTTGTATCACTCCTTTTCTTATGAAGCAGAACTGAGAATGAAGAATACAGCAAAACTAGACATTTCATACTTTTCAAAAACATTAATCAGTAATAAAAAATGTGATAATCTCATTCTCTGAACACCTTGGGGTGAAGATTGTTTGGACCAACTCCATTAGGTTTTTTTTGTTATTGTTACAGGTTTCCAACAGGGGTTCAGTATCTGAGCTGATTTTGAGACACTATCTTTTTCACATAACCTCAGCTGTCTTTTATTAATGGATATAATTTTGCTCAGTCATCCCCCCCACTTTATACTCAGAAAAGACATTTTATTTCTACAGCATCTGATTTCAAAGTTCATTATGAAAGACGCTAAGCCAAATTCAGCTAATGAAAGCAGAGCATCCTGAGATGCATTTGAGGGGCATTCTGTATCTCCTACAGCTGCAGCCATATCTTTGTTGGCTTGGATTTGGTTCCTCTTTCTTCATTTCCCATCTTTATGTTTTCTTTCCAAGTCTTACAAAGCTTACAACTTAGTAACCTTATATCCAGGTTTTCAGTTCATAATTGTTATTATTATTCTTACACAGTGCCTGGGAATTTCACTGCATGCACAATTCTTCATGATACCCCATTCACACTCACCCGTCATATCGCAATTTCAAGCTGAGTTTTCCAGGAATTAGCATCCCCAGAGAAAAGATGATCCTAAGAAAAAGCCACATCTGGATTGAACATTTTATTTGTACAATTATAATAGGTAACCAGACATCCTGGAAGGGAACCTGTCCTTGTTGAATCATTAACTTCTCCTTTTTCTTAATTCTCCAAGCTCTCCTCCACATCCCAAAACACAAACATATACAAACAACAACATTCTCACTGAAGCACTTCTAAGAAGAAGATTTTTCTATATGTCACCTTCAAATCTTTGAAAATATTATGTGGCAAAGTTGGTAGTCATTGGAGAAAGTGTTACCTGCACGGTCCATGGCAACTAGTGAAGATTAGCTTATAAAAATCATAGGGAACAAGAGAACAGCAATAAAACAAGCTCCATCCTTGCTCACTTCCTTCCTGTGTTTGCGTCTTTGTGGAGCACTTCTTTGACCTCTTAGCTGCAATTCTGTCACTTGCCTAGCCAAAAAGAGGACGTAAAAGAAACAACCAACATTTCTGTAAAAGGGTAAAATGGAGACATCAGAGTCTCATCTAAACCACTTTCAGTTGGACCAGATCAGTCTCTGGCCACAGACTATCAACTTTGCACTGTCATAAAGAGTGATTTTGTTATATACTCAAAACAGTGGGCTGGTTACTGCCTGAAATATTTCATTTCTTGGTTAGTTCATATATCAAGAGTAAACAGTTAAATTCCTTCCTTACTAGACTATAGTTAGACATATAGCACAGTTCTTCAGAAATAAATTGTTTCACTCAGCTTCTCTCTTGGATTAAAGCTATCCCATGGTGATTTAATGCAGAAAACTGCATGGATTTGGGGTGAAGAGAGTCCAGTAAGTCATTTTGTTTGTGTACACATGCATGGACATTAACTGTAATTATGGTATCTTTGTAAATCCTTCTCAGCAAAGTATGAAGTCCTCTTACATTACTACCAAGGCCATCATCAAGGAAACAGGCAGCAGAACTGTCCCAGTGTAAAAGAGGGACAGCTTAACTCAAAAGTGTATTCTCACAAAACCAGACTGCATGCAAGAGAATATGTTCATCTCCATAAATCACACCAGACCCTTCCCGTTTCATTGCCACACACTATAACCTGCTTAAAAGCCCGAACCTGAAAATGGTGAATATTTTCCTCCATGTAGATATCCAACCGACAGTGACTTCCAGAAGAGCTGAAGGAAGTCCCATTTACAGGATTAGATGCAGCTGCATTTGTGAGGAATCAGAAAAACAAACTCAGGTTGGAAGACCGTATTCCATATTGACACTCAGGACATCTGCTCAGATAACCTTTGGTTTTGCTTCCTTTGTCTCCACCACTGCTATGAGGTGGACTAATGTTTTGAAGTCTTCTGCAGTGTTGTCTGTGCCCTTTTACCAGAGCTGGCTTTGAACTGGGGTTCAATCCTTTGACAGGGACTCAGAATCTAGGAACAAGAAAAATGGAGGCATAGAGGATTAAAAAAAAAAAAAGGCTTCATCTTTTTTTTTAATCTTGCAAAAAAGATATGCACAAATAGAGCAAATAATGATACCTGCTAAAATTCAACTCCAGCCCACAGCTTACACCTCCATGCTGAAAGCAGAAGCTATTTATTCTGTGGTGAAAACATTACTCCTATGATGCCAAATAGTTATGAAGATAGATAGGGTCATTTTGCTTAATGGGCATAGGATTCAGAAGAAATGCCAGTTGCTTGCTAGGTCTTTGATTCAAATTCCTTTGAAGTCTAGTTGATTTTAACGGGCTTTAGATGAAAGTCCTGTGCAAATAATCATGGACATTTCCCACTGATTTAAAAAATGGACTTGTTTTGGGACTTCAGCAGAAGATTTGTTCATAAAAGACAATACTTAAGTATGTACTTAACGTTCAGCTTGCAAGCAGCACTGCTGAATTCAGAATAAAAGCCATTAGAGACATTATTCTGCCACCAATGCAAAAATATCTTGGGACGAACAGTTAACTTCAACAAGCCTATTGCCCTCTTGGGCATAAATAATATCTCTCTCAGTAATAAAGTCTGTTCTTTGGTCAGGTTCTTACTGGCAGCTGCTTATCTTTCTAGCAAATGTGGAAGGCAGCTTAATCCATTTATTCCCTCCTTGAAAACTGTGTGCAAAAAGGCATGGGACATTCTGGGGAGAGGAAAGGTCGTAAACATATGGCACAAACATGCCATATGAAACCGTGCAGCGTCCTTTCTTCCAAACAAGTTTACTTTGCAATTCTTCCATACGTTCTTCTTAGAGCTTCAGAGCATTTTTTCAGCATCAGTTTAGCCTCTCAACTGCCCTGTGAGACAAGCAAATATTATTTCCACTACTTCAAATATTAAGAAAAAAGAAGAAAAAAGTGACTCCCCAAGGTGACATAGGAACACTGCTGCAGAGCCAGGAATAGAATTCAGATCTCCTGACTCCCTGTCTGGTGCTTCCTTAAATATATGACCATCTGCTCTCCTGCTGGAAGTATAGATACTATATGCTGACTCCAACAAGCTGGCTGCTAAGCCTGTTAGTTTATCCTCTTTTTATCCCATACTGATACCATCTCAAGCTAAGCTTTTGGCCTGGAGTCAAAGTGATTTCCAGTGTTTGAATGATTTGACCTGCTTGTTATTGTTTTAACCTTGCACCACACATATGCTCAGCTATTTGTGACTTATCTGCATACAGTCTGTGTAGCAACAGCCGCAAGCTAGAACTGTTTTGTTTAAAGATTCCATACTGAAGCGTACCACATGTTTTAAACAACTATCATATAGCGGTGAGTTTGATTGTGGTAGCTGCCTGCACCCAGATTTCCTACTGAGCTGCATGTAACTTTCAAGGACAAAGAGCTTATTAAAAAGACAAAAAACTTACACAATTGTGTGTCTCCACAAACATCCATTCATCATGTTAAGCTTTCCCAGTCCCACAGCTAAATCCCGCACTGAATCCATCTGAACTAAAAACCAAACTAGAACTAGATGGAATTCAACATGATCAACATTTTTTTTAAATCATCACCTTGGTTCTGAGAAAATCATCCTCCAGTAAATCTCCTTCTCTCATTGCTGCAGAAAACTCATGGTATGTGTCCAAGACAGAATCACCACTCAGTGGGGTCAATGCAGTAGCGTGCTGACTAATGTGCCTTAAATCCTAGTCTTCTGCTCCACTGAAGAAATGGGGTGGATAATTCAGCTGTTTTACTAAAATATCCTCTGGTTATCACTGTAGCTTTACTTGGAGGAAGCACACAATGAATTGACAGTTCTGTTTCCTATTAACTTGTCATAAGAGATAGCTTTTTCTATAGGTATTGTCTTCTCCTAAAGGACATTTCTGTCTTTCTGAGCAATGTTCAAAATATTTCAATTAATTCTACAATATTAAGTATATGGTCTTAATTCTGTAGCATATGAATATTCAGCAATACGTTGTGTGGTCTGCGATATGAATCATTGTTCCTCTCAGTATGCCAAGCCTTCAGCTTTCACAGCTTTGTTAGAGAAAGGTTTTTCTGAAATTGTCTGGACTCCACTGTGATTTGACAGTGCTAGCTGTTCTTAAGCCTCATTAGCTCCAGCAACAATCCTAGCATAAGTGGGAAAATACTGGAAGCTATGCTGAGTTATGGCAATTCTCTTCTAGAGTCATCTTGCTGAGTTTTCCTCTCTGTCTCTTTCTCTGAGATTACACTGAAAACACCTCATTAACCTTACATTTGGGATTAAAAATAATCTTAAACCAGAAAGAATTCCAGGCAACATACACTAGATTAGAATGACATTACTAGCAAACCTTAAAATTAGTTCCATTAAGCCAGCCTTAACTGTCCTGCAGATCATCAAGTGACATAGGATACTTAAGCATTAGCTTAGTGGAACTAATTTGACTATTGGTACATGATCTAGTAATTTCAAGAGATACACATTTACAGATACTTTCAGAGATTCCTCCATAGTTTTTACAGCATTTATACACATGCATACTGCCATATTTTGAGCCAAAACTGGAAATATCAGTGTGTTGTGTCAGTGTGGGAAATAACACCTGCCTTTTCTCCACAAGTCCCGTGCTGCAGTTTTTAGGCAGCTTTGTTATCAGAGAGGAGCTTCAAGTACCTGTTCAGTAAGCAGTTCCTTATGGAAGCGGGCTGAAGTAGGCTGACAAAATCTGCACTGGTTTATTTAGGCTGGCAGAGCAGCTTCCTCAGACACCATTTTCTTTAACCAGGAAAGGAGAATGTTATTAGTGAATTGTCTTTCCTTAATAACAGGTGGCCTGGGTGGTTATTTTTCCTTCATCCTTTAGACAGCAAAATGTCACTGCTAAGGAACCTTGAGCCGGTCCTTTAACATACAATCTGAGTTCAAGATGATATTTGCCACCTGTTACTAAAAGGTAACAAACACTGTTTGTTCAGTTCTAGGAGTTAAGGGTGATCACCTTTACAAGGAGTTGTGCACAAAATCCTACAGTCCTTATGTAAACACAGTTCCTATGGGAAATTTGTCTGCATGAGGGTTGTGCAATTTAACTTAAAAAAAACTACTAGGAGTATATTTCAGGTGCAATGGTAAATTGCTGAACCCAAAGTCCACATGTACAAGCTGCCTGCAAAATATTGCCCTTGTAGTTTGATCAAAGGAAAGATTCCATTTGCTGACAGTTTTTAATGTGCCTGAATCCACTGTCAGAAAGACCAGTTAGATTTTCTCACTCACCTTCTCCAGTCCTGAAAACTTTCCCTCATAAGAATACCTTCTGATGACATGATTAGAACTTATGATTTCAAAGGTATTGCTCTGGGGGAAAAGGATTTTCAGAAGTGTTTGATTCTATATTGATGCTCTGAGTGGGCAAGAATTAGGCAAGAATCCTTGATTTTGTGAAGAAACAAAACTTCTTGTAAACCTTTAGCTGTCAAAGCAATATGTTGTTTGTTTTAATTAGGTCTTTTTAAAGAAGATGTCACATAACATTAAAAGCCTATCTTGTACTTTTAAATAAAATAATTACCTTTGTAAGTAAATAAACTAGTATTTTATTGCTACTAGCAGAACTGTAAAGGATGGCACATAAGTCTCCATTATTGCTTAATGGTTAAAAAACAAGCTTACTGCACTGTATTCTAGAATAACCAACATTATTTTTAATGAGTTCTATTACAAGCACTAAAATACTTTATGATTAGATGTGAATATTCTTGCATACTATTTCTTAGACCCAAACAATATACACTATGTTCACTTCAACTTAAGTAATTAGCTTTTGCAGCTATAAAACATGTTCATATTAACCTTTGGCCTCCGTTCTATCAACAATGATACACATGCTTAGCTTTCTGTTTAATACCAGTGCCACTGAGCATAACAGTATTGCTTGCATGCATGCAGTTATGTATGTACGTCCATGCAAGGTGAGTAATGTTTCAAACCCCTCAGCCACTGTGAGGATCTGTTAAAAATGGTTATGATGTCCCTAAGGAATCTCAGTTATTATTAATGAAACCAATAATACCTGACAAAAGATCTCAAAGCGGATCTCGTCTGAGCCAAGCAAGTCCATTCTACGTAATTTATACTCAGTAGAATTTCTTGTGTATTTTTGCAAATGAGTGTTAAAGAATTTATAAACCAGGTTTGAAGTGTGCTGTGTATGTATGGGTGTGACAGGCAGTAGAAACAGCTTGTATTTTGGTGTCTGATTTTATAAAAAATCGTTGCTGCTGATAGTATCTGGGGAAGGGACTGGGTAGTGTAACTTTGAAGTGCTTGTTGTGACAGGGCTGGGTAGGTTTCCAGTAAGACTATTGAAATGGCTTGCATTGGTCACAAGTTTTGGGGTTCTTCAGCAAAGGGAGCTGTTTCTTTTACAATTAGCCAGGACTTTCTCCACTCTCATGGCTGAACTGTTACTAATCTTTGTACAAGGAGTGGATCTGAAACATCAGCCAGCTCTGCCTGGGAGAGCTTGCAAATCCAAGCAACTCGAAATGGGGACATCCCCATTATACAGACAGGGAACACAAACACCTGGCTGTGCTGGGACTGTGCCTCTGCTACCAAGCAGGGCATTCCTTTGAGTCACGGCACTACCAAGATGGGTGCACACACCAGGACTCTGCGTGCACCTTGGCCACCTCCTGAGTGACTTGCCTATGAGCAGGCAGATAAGTGGTGGCAAGCAGGGAGCTGAACTCAGATTCCCCATGTCTCTGTCTAATGCCTTAGTGTCAGATCATCTTATCCTCTGTTCAGAGAGAGTGGGTTTGATACCTTTGTTGTTGTTCTCTTTTTTTCCCCTTCAAATACTGAGTTATTAGATTCAGCAAATGAACATCAAACCTACCACCAGCAGTGGAAAGTTTGGAAAGTTCTCTTTTTATTCTGCATCAGCAGAAATCAAACCAACCTTCATCTTCCTCAGTACTGCCTTCTGGGGGGAGCACTGCCTACTGAGAAGGAAGTCTTCTTGCCAACATCAGTGAAGCAGTCACCATTTTGTACCGTTCTGTGAGCATAGACTGATACAGAGCAAATCTCCAAAGACACATGCACACACATATTTTTTTTGCCTCTTAACTTTTCAGATCTCTATCATTTTCCTTATATTTATACAGAAATGACCCAGACTGAAGATTCATTTAGAAGACGGTATGTCCCTGGGACAAATCGTTCATTGGCAAAACGGAGCATATTCTAAAACAAGAGATTCAAATGCATCAGCAGTCTTTACCCTCTTCTTGCCTCACACACGGCAGTGTACAAGAGGTTTAGGTTGCCTTTTTATTTTCCAGCGAATTTCCTGTCAAGGAACTGTCTGTTGTTCTGCTAAAGCTGATATCTAACTGCTGAGCCAGCACAAAGGGCAAGTAACAACCCAGTATTGGTCTTCAATATGTATATTTTAAAAATAGTCTTTTATTATGTGACTGACATTTGAAATGTGGGCTCCATGCTTGGTCTCTCCTCCCTCCCTACCTATTGTGTGCAATAATGTCTTAACAGACAAATATATAATCTCCTCCACAACAAGCCACTGTGTATTTCCTGAATCTCGTCTCATCTGTGTCAGTACACACCAAGACTTCAGTGACAATTCTCACCATTTATACCAGCCTCTCTGCAGAGTCCAATTCACCAGCTGTTCCCTGCTGCAGAAGGAGAAAAGTGGGCTCGCATAACAGTTCAAGTTTTGTCCTTTGAAGCTGTAGAGCCACAGCCTCAGCTGGCGTATTGCTGTAGCGCCCTGACTTTAACTTAAACCAGCCGATGAGCCACTCCCCCTTTCCCCACACACTTCCCCACCTTTCTAAAGGGTGGTCGAGTACAGATGACATCTTATGTGCAGTGGAATCTGTACCATGAAAATCAAACAGGCAAATACAGAAAATTTCGCAAGTGCCCTTTGTGGATTGAACTGATAAGAGCAAACTATGGCACATACTCAGGAGTGACACAGAGTGTTCAGTAAATTGCCTCTGTCTGGAGGCATGGATAGAGTCCCTTACCTATACCAGTGAAAAGTGAAAAGAAATTCTCCTGTTTATAAGAATTTGCATCTTGCTACATAAAGCAAGAGCATATCTGGGTTTTGATGGGTGCCATGGCAACAGTGTTACTGGAGTATAGCATAGGAGCATTTTTGGAGAGAGGGAACAGGATGAAACAAAAAGCTCACTGGTTATCTGTGGACACAAGGGCTTTTGCTGCAGACCCAAAGACAGATTCTCCTTCTTCTTGTTCCTGGGTGGCTATTTACAGTTGCCACCATGTTCATACTTTCACTTTATACTGCGGTTGTCCAGAAATAATGAAAAAAGGGAAAAACCTGCTACAGCTATAAGGACAGATCTTAAACATAGTTCAGAATTCCATTATATTTGCATCACTTAAAAGAGAAGAACAATGCAGAACTACTAAAACTACTATGGTTACTAGCAAAGAACAAAACCACAGGATTACATGTTCAGTAAAACCTATACTTAAGTAACATAATTGCTTTAAAAGTATGCATGTAGAGGACAACAGATAACCATGGCTCTGCTTTTGTTCTGAAATAACTCATTTCAGTACATTTCACCTAGGAGTGAATGTTCCACCTTTTTTGAGATCTGCAAAACACCTGCAATTCTTTTTTAATTCAGATATTCTAGTGTCAGTAAAGAAGTATTGAAACTGGACCCTCATTCATGCAAGCTTCTGTGCTCTGAGATTTGTGTGCAAAGAAAATAGCTTAACATTAACAAATGGCAATATAAAATAATACCTGCTGCAATGGCGGGGGGGGGGGGGGGGGGGAAGGGGAAGCATTAGAGGGAAGTCTTAGCATTTTCTTCACTTTAGCAGTTGACCAGAGCCACATCTCTAGGTCTCTGCATACAAAGCATTATTCAGCGTCTTGCTGATGCAGAAACAGTTGAAATACCTGAGAAACAGACTTTCATTCTCTAATTCCAAGCTCCAGTTTATTTAGATTCTGATTTCTTAACAAAAATCAAACTCTTGCAATGTACTTTTAGTCCCTCTTTCCGAGTCACTTTTCAATGTCTTGGACAATTTGAGAGCAAGGTGGAAGTTTTAAAGAGAGTTCCTGGATGTTTCTTGTGAATGAGTGGCTGGAATATTTCATACCCTGAGAAGGCTGGAGTTAGGGCTCAAAAGTGGTTTTGGACACAAGCAAATCCAAGCAGGAGAGAACTACAGGTCATCAGGGTCTGCAAATCCAGCTACTTATGGAAACAATTTGCTTTTCCAAACACTCACTGTTCTCAATCTGCATTACTTCACAAACTTTGTTTCCTTTTTGCTCAGATGGTACTAGTTTATTTTCTGTTCACGCAAGAGCCTTCTTGACCCTTGCAGCCCACATCTTCTGCCTTCCTGTTTCTTGCTCTCATTTTAGATCTGTTCACACATCCTGCAATGCTTGACATCATCCTTGGGCCAGTGAAGTTTTCTATATAACTTATATTTGTAAATCCTTCTGACAATGTTTTCTTATTGATTGTGTGATACATGACAATGATCTGAGCTCATCACCCTTTTGTATGTGAATATCTTTCAGATGACCTGGAGAATTCAAAGGATGAACAGTATATGCATTATTCTCAAGGAAAAATTTAGCAGATAAGCCAGCTTTATCATGGCATTTTACTGTTTTGTAATAAGGTAAGATTTATGAATCAAAAAATGTCTAACAGCAAGCAGCATGTAAAAAACAGAATCATAAAAGGCAGTATCTGTTTCTTTGAGATTAGCAGGACAAATACTTAAGTCCAGTATTTCATAGCTCAGAATGAAGGAAAGATTTGTATGGATCTACTTTTCAGACTGCTTTGTGGCCTAGGAATAAAATATGATGCCTTCATACAAGAATCTGGTCAAATATATGGTTGCACTGTGCAGCTGAGTCCACTGTCTTTAAGTCATAGCTACATAATTACTCTAAGCCCTATACTTGCTTTATCTTCTTTAACAAGCCTTCAGCAATTTAGTTTACTTAATAAATTACCTATTTTCGCTTCACACAGGGTTGAGAACCTTGGCCTTGCTACGGATCGGATACGCCCTTGAAATACCTTTAGTGAGTCAAACATCACAGTAAATGTCTGGGTTCCATCCGTTAATAAGATACACTCATGGGCTGCATGAAATAAAGCCATATTCAGCTTCCTGGTTCCTCACTCCTTGTTCAGAAAAAATTTCCAGCCACTGCACTTACAAAGTGTTCCAAGAGTGAATAAAGGTTAGAAACACATGTTCCTGAGTCTGCAGGCAGACTCTGGAAATGGTAGAGAAGGGTGCAGCTTGCATCCCCTGTTAGCCTCACTGGCAGGTCAGCTAAAACACATCTGTTTAGTATCCGTTTTACTTAAAAGGGTGGATTTTGCACCTTCCACACCGAGCAATCCATGCAGTGACAAAACCCACAATTACGGGAGCAAAACAGTTATTGTTGATCTTCATTGTGAGTCTCCCACTACTTCTAATAAGCATGATTCAGGAGAGAGAGGAGAATGGTATTCTAAATAGAGATTGTAATGTACAAAACAGGGGATTAGATCTCCCTTACTACATGAATTGGACACCTGACAAACCTGGGTTTATTTCAGACATTGCAGCAGCGTAGCTTTTTAGCAGATGCAAGGATTCAAGAAACCCACAGCTCTGAAGTCTCTCTGGCAGCAGCTACATACTACTTGGAACTATGAATCAATGTCAGTGACATAGTAACAAATTATTGAAGTAGCATAAAGCAAGATATTTTAATAAGCAAGGTGATCATTATGGCAGACTACTACACTTCCATACTGCTTCTATAATTTTCCACCTACTCGTAAGGTGTTTAAAAAAAGAAAGAAAAGATGGTGATCAGCTATTTAATGTAATGTGCTATGCCATTTTGTGCCCACTGGTGGCTAATTCTGCCCAGGCTGCTGCCACCCATGGGGACAGGATACTTCCCTGCCTGGTGTTCTGTCCCTGAAGAGATGGGAACTACATACCTGCTACTGAGGACCTGACTGAAAAGCTCGAAGCAGAGGAAGCTGTTCCCCAGCCCAGGGGGGAGCCACAGCTGACGCTGCATTCGCTTGGTTTGCGGGGCTTCAGCTTTGAACAGCACCAAATGCTTGCTCAAACACAGCTCTGAGCACCACCCGGCTCTCCAGCACAGAGTATTTCAGACCTCCTCCAGTGCAGGCCGGGATCATGAGTCAGTCGGCCAGCTCAGATCAGAATGGCTCTGACCAGTCTGCTTGACAGATGAATCTGTACCAACATTACTTTCTTAAAGTAGCAGATCCAAAAAAGGGGCACAACAAACTTCTCATCAAGTCAAGCAGATGAACTCCACTCTGCTTGTTAAGTTTTACAGTTGCATCAAATCTGTTTTTCTGCGCATGCTGCATTTCAGAGACTGAAATGCTGAACAGCGCGCGCTGCTTTTTATGCCAGACTGCTGGGACAACGCTTCTTCGGTTGCAGTTTCCACCATGTTCTATCTACATGTTCTGCAAGAAGTTGGGCAGTGAATTTCTTTTAAGCACATTGTTTCTTTCCACCTTATCTCATCACTGTAATACCTTTTTTACCTCATCATTCTAATATATTAACCATGTGTCCACGCCGCTTCAGAAAGACAAAGAACGTAGCGCTTGTAGCTTATCAAGTGAAGCAAGGGCACCACCGCTAGGTAGCACACGCTCACTGTAAAAGCTGTTACTGTTTCCCTTCATGCCGATCAGGCTGTGGCTATGGTACAGCAAAATTGTGACTGAAGATCTGATTACACCGCAGAAACAAGGAAGCTGTTGTTGGCAGATGTATGTATTTTGAGCATTCCAATGCTCTTACTAAGTACTTCAGCAACTCCAGCACAACAAACAGATTTTACCAGTGAACGCTACCAAGAACGGAAAAGATGTACCAGTTCTCTCTGCTCCTTCAGCTCAAAGGCCCAAAGCTGCTTTGAACTTCTAGGACTCTGCCTACATTATCAATTCCACCACGACATAACAGGCCAATGCAGATGCATCGCAGTACGTAACGAAGAAATCTGAGTGTTGCAACACCTCTTTAAATAGTTGTGGAGACACTAATCAGAAACAGAGAGCAAGAGCCAGTTTATAGAGACATGCCAGACCTGTGTTCTTACAGCGAGAGGTCTCAAAATCTATTACAGCAGCAGTGAAGCAAAAGGTTCAAAAGAAAAACAGAACCATTATTGGCCTGAACTTCTGAAAACTGGGTGAGATTAATTTCTTCAGAAACTTTTCACATAACTTTGGATTTTTTAATACACCTCTTAGGCTGAGTTATTTAGTGCTTTACCATCGATAGTTCTGCACAGAGAACACAGGGGATGGTGGGGGAATCCTCCTGGTGCATATTTGTAGGCCAGGTTCCAAAAGCACTCGAAACAGTCACTTCCTTTCCCTGACCCAGCCCAAGAGAAGAGAGAAATTTGACTTCGGGCATGGGGGAGAGGAACCAGAGTGAAGATAAAATTAAGAAATTTCAACAGCAATAGATGTCAGGATGCTTTTTGGATTAATTAAGTAGTTCCTTCCACTAAAGAAAACTCACTCCCACTTCACAAAAGAAACCCCCCACTATCAGCAGCCTTCATTTCACAAACTTTTCTCCATCTGTAATACTTTGGAGTAGGCAGTTGTGTATAAAACTGCTTATCTCTTCCATTAAAACCTTACATTAATTACACAGGAAAAAGAGAGATCAGGAGATCCAAAACTGTTAGTTTATTTTAATTATTATCCTGCACGGTCACTTCAGAAAATGGGAAAGCATTTTCTGAATAAATTTTTCCTTTCAAAAACTCAACTGCATCTTCATTTGTCATTTCCTGAAACTTCTTGTTCAGGACCTGGAAGAAAGGAAAAGGAAAGCGTACATTAGTTTGATTGTCTTTAGCAAACTACCCTGTCCCACAAACCAAGCACCCAGTGGCCATAGGGAGTTGCTGTATTTTGAAAACAAGTTGACTTGAATCATTCATTCTGTAAAAATCAGGGAAATAAGCCAAAGTCACATAGGTTTTTTAGGTACAAAGCAATTAAGTGGCTTGATTTTTTTTTTTTTGGCTGAACTATGATTGTATTTATTTTGCTGATAACGATAAGTGGTAGCTTGTCTTTTAGAGTTCCTCTGTCCTTTCTCCCTAGAGACACCACCACTGCCTTCTAAGTAGAGATGATACACAATTACCCCTCTGGAGAAGGCTCACCATTCCCTAACGAGGCCTGTTCTACCAAACGAACATACTCATCACTGTGCTGATAACAGGACAAAACCAGAGAGAATAACAGGACTGTTCTTACCAGAATCACGTGATAGCCCAGTTTATTTAGATGCCTCTTCCTCATCGCCAGCTTCCCTTGGGGGTGCATTGTACCCACACAGAAGGCAGACAGAGGAACAAAGAGAAAAGCCAATCTACAACCAAGAAGAGTAGGGAAGACTCCATTTTACAAATGCAGAAGAAGCATTTCTAAGACAATGATTCAATGATGTTCTTTAACACTGCAGAATATATAGCTGTCTTTCTGGTAGGCAAAAATATCAAGACTGCACAAATTTCATTATCTTTTTCCTTCTCCAAACTTAAGTTATTTAGACCCTCTCTTCTTCCATGAGCTTCACGCAAGTACCAGCATCTACCCAAATACCTACAGCAGAATTAAGCCCTTAGATCTCCACTTATCCCACAATGAAAAGGAAACAGACCATTCAAAATTCTACATTATTTTGACAGCTTCTGCATTTACTTTGATCCTTTGCTAATATTCAGAATCAGTTGCTTCCTGCTATAAAAACCTGCTTGGAAGGGTGAGGAAAGCTGAATGCCTCGGAGGCCTGACAGTTACACAATTCACTAGCTCTCCTTTTCCCAAAAAGCAAACTATAAAAAATACATTCCTGTGCAGTGATCCAGCACACAAATACTAAGTATTATGCAATTCTACTTAAGCGTTACTTAAATGATATACGTCCTACTTCTGTTACTGAGAGGTCATTCTTCTACACAAGATTAATTTAATCACCTAAAATGTGGATATGATGATCCTTTTAATTCAAATTATATTTCAGCAGCTGAATTAATTGCCATAACATACCATTGAGACACACATTTTAGAGACTTAAGAGAATAACTGAATGTATAACTGGACACACAAATATCTGGAATTTAAAGCCCTAATGTAGCAATTTTTTGGAAGGCATTTCAGTCATACTTCAAAACCCGTATCCATTACAAGAGTATCAGATTACTGTTATGTTTCCTGCCTCCTTCTCTGAAATGTTAAGTTTTAGCCTCTGTTAGAAGAAGGTATCAAGCTGGATGAGTTGCTGCTCTGAACTGGCATGGCAATTTCTGTATATTTCAGTGACCATAAATAACAAGTTAGTTATATACTTTGCTTCTGCAAATCAGTGAACCACAGAAGTAACTAGATGGAATACATACAAATAAAACCAGCCTGCTATAAAAAATATGCAGTCAAAAAAAGACACCTTTGAACACTTGAGTCAGCATGATCATCTGTTGCAGCTATTGGGAGCACTTTTTTTCTGTCTGAATCCATTCTGATTTCAAAATCTGAAAACAAAACAACAAAACATTTAACACTGCAAGAGTTCAAAATGTTTTCAAATTAACAGCTCATTTGAAAAAGTTAACAGACACTGTCACTGCTCTGTTTCTAGTTGCTCTTCTCTAGTAATTTACATATTACCGATGGCTTTTCCCTCCCTGCAACCAATATAAACAGCTCTAACTTGCACATCTCCGGAAAAAAAAAAAAAAACAAAAAACAAAAAAACCAAAACACTTGGTTTTGGAAACTGTAGATATAACTTTATGGGAGTGAAATCATAGTTTAAAGAAATTAGTCTTGATCGCAGTCTGTCATACCTACTCAGATTTTCCTGTAATCCAATTCCTCATTAGAAATATTTAGGAAGAAAATTATTACAAATACAGAAAAATTGGTAAGCTGGGTGGCTGCCAAAAAAATAAGCAATATCAAAATATAAAAGAAACCAAATGTTATGAAATGATCACCTGTCAAAGAAGGTCATATCCCATTTCATAAATGAAAGTAGAATCCAAACCTTAGCCAGAGCTTCAGAGAAGAAACAAGTCAGAGAACAAAAGAAGGCTGCTGTTTGGCTTTGTTTCTAATGTGATTTAGTACTAACATGTCAACTCTCTAGAACAGTTGGCCATATTGGATTTATGTACAATTAACATCTGCTCGTTGATGCTTAACAAAAAGTCCAAAGCAGTTTTGTAAATAAAAGCAATCATAAAGTTTTAGTAAATTGACTTAAATACTCTAACAGAAGCATCCTAGCAAGCAGATTCACCAATCAAGGACATAATTTGTTAAAAGATTGTGTCTTCAAAGTGTTACACTTTTACTCACTTGCACCCTACACAAATTTGTTACCACCTTATTATTCTGGGAATTATAAATCTACATTAAAGAGAATATGACAGTAATTTGGCTTCATACCAATATGATATTTATATGGCAGCTGAACATTTTGCCGAAACATGCTCTCATCTCCCAGAAGTTCTATCAGTGCCTCCCGGGCCTTTCTGAGATTAAGAGATACTAATGAGGAGAAAGTCTCAGTCAGCACAAATGCAGGCTTCGTGAAGGAAGGGCTATCAAGTTCCATACATGCTTTCACACAGCGAAGCATCATTTCCTTTTGTTCTTTGTAAAGATCATCTGAAAAAGGATACAAAAAATATTACATCCAATGTATGATCCCACAGAATTTTTCACATTATTGTCATTCACAGTCTGTTCTGGCAGAGCAAATGAATTTCAATATAGGAATCAAAACCCAATTGCTTTCTCACTGAATATTATTGAGTATCTTCAATATATTGTTAAATATACACCATCAATTCACTAACTATAACATTAAAGTCTACAGCTGGGACCTGCCCATTTATCCAGTCTTTCCCTTCTACTGTACACAGCTTTGTGCATGCTATCAGTTGTAACAGGAGACTTAAGGAGAACACTGAATGAGAGAGCATGCGTGAAAACCATTTATAAAATCCAGACAACTAGGAAGCTATTTATAAATCAAAGAAGGGATATCAGACTTGGCCATAATTTTGAAACTGTACTTTAAGAGTACTAAGCCGCACAAACTCTAAGCAGTTACAGCTTTACGGTTCAGTCACAGCAGGCTCAACAGCAAGACACAGTGTTTTACTCTACGTGAATTTCCACTCCACTGAACTACTCTACTGGCTGTAGAGAATTGTAATGTGGAAACAAAGTTCTACTACAAACCATTCCAAGTTTCTCATTATAACTCAGAGCAGTCAAAAAAACTCCTTTTACTCATGATTCCAGGTACTAAAGTTGGTTTACAAAGGTTAAGACTTCCTGTGTTTTTAAAAATGCCTGAACATCTGTCGAAGATAGAACCCCTGGCTCTTATACATTTCTACCACTTTCACAAATTTCATATTCACGTCTCTCCATGTGCACACCTACTATTAAACTGTTGCCACTATGGGGCCCAAGACAATAAGCCTGATGCCCTAGTGCAGAAACGGATCACTTAGATCACCATCACTACGTTAGCTTTGTCTTGAGGACTTCAAATTTAATATTAATGATGTTTGCGTTCTTTCATGTCTAAACTTTTAACACAGTTACAAAAAATTATGTATGGAGGCAGACTATCCCTTTTAAAACAAGAACGTGACAAAGTAAGGCCTGACCTGACTGTAGCAGCTCATTCCTGCTGTCCTTTTGCAGCAGTTCATCAAGTGCACGATGAGGAAGATATCCTAAGATGCAAAGTGAATACACTGCCTTCAGCAGATCTGTGTTGGAAAGCTGAGGGAGGTACTTATTCAAGCAGCTATGAAGAGTCTCAAAAAACCTTTTCAAAAGCAGAAGAAAAACATCTCAATACACAAATAACACTATATAAAATACAGATTTCAAACAAAAATACAACTTAGAAATCTTTATTATCTTGTATAATCACATGTTGTGTAATCTAACATTAGCTTTTGATTCTTCTTTCAGGATACAGCTACCTATCAACAGATTTAGTAGCCTGGTCAGTCTAGAACCAAGGCCTCCATTTCCAATGACAAAGAAAAAATCCTATGTAGAAAAAATGTGAAAAGACACAGCAAATTTACCTTACAGATTAATAAAACAGGATTGTGAACTCTTTCACAACTGAAATCAAATACCAGTTGCCATACATTACTCTATAATGATGACATAATGTATTATCAGGTATTCTAAACGAAAACCTACAGATGCTTTTGGCCTCTGGGAACATAGTTGAGTCGTGAATACACTCGGAGAACAATCAAAAGGTTTTTCAAGTTGAGGAATTCAGGGTCTTCTGTCAACTTCTCAGCAAAAATACCCATCAGCTCACTAGGCTGAAAGCCAAGTGTCTCGAAGGCAGAAAGAAAAAGGATAATCTAAAAGAAAAGATAGTTTTATAAGGTCAAGAACGCCAGTAAAGTGGGTCCTACCTGTTGATTTCATAAAAGGCATTTTTAATGAAAGCAAATTTTTCAAACCATAACACCCCTTTTATTTCTTATTTCTTTATTCATCAATAAATAGAAAAGCATTTTAAAAATTTAACTGTATCAACTTCATCAGATCGGTATTCCTAAAAAATCTGTTCTCCAAAGAACAAACACAAACAGGAAGAAAGGTAAGATGGAAAGCACTGGATATTCTACTAGTACCACTATAAATTATGTGGTCTCAAACGCACCTGTTTTTTGTCCCAAAGGTAGGCAGTAGAACCAACATAGTCTGCTAATGCTGAAAACAGTTTTACATCACGGTACTGGAGACTGTAACAAGCTTCTAGAATGAGAATTAACTGCCGAAATGGAGCATCGTGGACATTCTCTGTAACAGAAGTGCAAAAAAGGACAAATGATACAAAGCAATGGGAGCTGTAGGTTGGAGACACTACGGAAACAGTTTGGCTAAGGGATGGAGGAGGGGGAAAAATAAAACCAGATAAGGAACAGTGGAACAGACCAAGACTAGCTAGGCAAAGTCAACCGAGCTAGAACACATGAAGAAACTGAGAGGTAGAAGAAACCAAACTGAGTCAGGATCAAGCTAGAAGGGATAAATCAGCATAAAGGGACAAATTAACAAAAGAAGCAAGACGACTGTGTTCCCAGAACATCTTCTGTTCCAGGATTCTTGATTTTCAGCACCTCCCTGCACTCAGCATGGAAACCCTCATGCTAGCCCCTTTAGTACTGATTGAGCCTTTGGGCTGTCCACTTCACCATGTCGGCTGAGGGAGTAACAAAGAGGTGGATCTAAAGCTGCTGATTAATTAGATATTGACACATGCTGAAATTTATATTTTTTTCCCATTTGGTTTTAGAAAACAACAAGAAACCACAAATACGAATCTATGTCTAAAAAGCCCCATTTAGGGCTGCTCAAGCACTAAACCCTTAGTGTATGCCAAACTGGAAAACATGGAACCATAACGTAACCTCCTGGCATATGAGCGTGATGACACAGATTGAGTGCCAGATGACAACAGACTTCTGCACAGGACTGCTGCTTCATTTGCCACATAAGATGGACCTACTCCTGAGATGAAAAAGATTAATACTGAAGAACAATGCTCTCTCTCGAACACCCCACTTTGTTCGCTGCAATGAGGGGCACACATGTCATAAAAGACAGTGATGGCAAGAGAAAAGAGCATAGTTATAGTACTAGGATCAGCACCCATCAAAACTAGACTTTATCTTTTCTTCTGCCAGAGGACTCAAGAGGATAGCACGAAAATAACTATATTTAACTCCTCTGAGTTGTGCTCAGTGATTTTCCAGGCTCAGCATAAAACACTGTTACCTCATTGAGAGCTGTGCATCAAATAAAGTGATTTGCAATGCTAGGTATTCTTAAAGAAAACTGGCTAACAGAATCTCATACTACTGGACACTTTGACCTTAATCTCTCTCTTCTGCATAACTAGAAAAGTAATATCACCACTGCATCACTCCCTTGCTGCTGCAAAAATTAACTCAGTAAGTACCTATGAAGTACACAGTTATTACAATTCTGGTCAGGTCCCCAGATATGGGAGAGGGGGCTACTTTCTTGAGAGCCCCAGCAACAGCACAGGACCTGGAAAACCTGCTGGAGAATTCCATTGCCCCATGGGCCCCAAAGTGTGCCCCTCCCTCCTCTTCCTATTCCATCTCCAGCCTCTGATAGGGGTCATTTCTGTCCAGAAGTTAATCACTCTGTCCCCAGAGCATCATTTGCACCATGTGCAGCATATAAGTCCTGAGAGCATGTGCTAAAAAAGTGCAGAAAAAAGTACTGAGTAGCTGCTCACGCTGTGTATGCCATCTAGCCTGTGTACTGAGTGTGGTGAAAATCCTATGGGAGAAGCCAGTATGTGTAATTAAAGACCGTGTCCTAACACATATGAGCAACCAGGACAAAGAAAGGCTGTACAAGCAGCCCAAACACTCCTGGTTCATTTATGTTAAGAATGCTGTTTTGCTATCTTGATGTTTTTTTAGACACAAATTCATAGGTATTTTAAGTGTGAATCAATACATACTGACCATATATACTTAAGAAAGGTATTGTAAAGCTATGGAGAAAGGTGAAAGCATTAGCTTTCATTTATTTTTTTTTCTGGGCTGCAACATGAGGTCAGTTATTACGTAGCATTCAATAATTAAATCCAGTTAATCAGGGAAACACTATGTTCCCTTTAGTTTATCAACTAATCAAACTAAGCCACCAATCCATCCTGTAAGATGTCCGCTTCCAATTCAAATTTGTTTTAAAAGTTTACCTGAAATCTATTTTTTCTTGCTAGAATTCAATTCTTTTTCCTAAATTCTGCATACAGAAAAATGCAAAGAAAAATACGTAATTCAGGTAAATGTTAAGAAGGGCGGATACAACAAGAGCTATTTGCTTTCATTATCGATCAGTAATTTTCTGTCTTGCTGCTTGTCAAATGGCTCCACATTACTATAATATCCTGTAAAACAAAGATGTTTCCTGAGTTTTAAAGGAAATCAGAAAAGGGAGACAAGACAATAATTAGGAAGAATTTGGTATAAGGAAGTGAAATTTAATAAAAATTTTTTTCTTACCCTGGATCTTCTTACTGCAGGCATTCAGGATTGGAAAGGAACAATAATTCATTGCAACAAGAGCCAAAAACACACGCAGAGCATTCGAGAAAGTCAGATGGTCTATCTCTTTCAAAACTGCCATCTAAAGTGAATTAGAGTTTATTAAATCCTTCATTCTTCGGGTATATTATCACTGCTTTCTGGTGAAGGCATTTCACCAAAACTTTCCCAAATTCCTTAGCCTGTTCAGACTTACATGAAAGAAAAAGGAGCAACAAACAGCAAAAGCATAAAGTAACTACTCTTAATTTCTTAATATACACTCATAGCAGATCAAGTGTTCTAGAGCCGTGTCACTATGCAAGTTCCCAGCAATTTGCCTTTATATGTTTTTTTTTTAAAGAAAGAAGTGTCAGTAAAGCTCATTTCCAAATACTGTGAATATGTACCTTCTACCAACTCTTAAAAAAGTAGCAGAAATATCATTGGCACAGTTGACTTATTAAATAGTACTCCAATTACTGTTTTGGATGTGCGTGAAAGCTGTAAGCCTTCAAAATGATCCAATAGCACACCAAGTGGCATATCCTTAATACAAACACCCAGCTACAAATGTGGACTGAGGCACAGAAGGTCAGCTCTGATGCCACAAGAGAGACTTAATTTATCGAAGCAGTAATTAGATTGATATAAATGACAGTAAAAATGAGACTACGAAGTATATTGGCTATTAAAATACAATATCCTTACTGCATGCATATCAAAGGTTAAATACAAAATGTGTCTACAATAGAAATTACACAGTATTAAAAAAAGCACCCTGTAGGCTCAGAAAATTGAGCTCCCTTCAGTTACCAAGTGGAAATGTCACTTTCCTCTCAGTTCCATATTCTACCACATCTTCAGCTGGTTTCTCACCATCTTGTAAAAAGTGGTACCTTGTCCAATGTTTTACGATTTACTTACAATTAACACATTGCATGAGCCCCCTGCACTGCTCTATTCTTGCCCAGATTCCCATCAGTGGCACCTTCCCTCACTTCCTCATGAATGCTATTACAAACTCTTGACCTCAGAGCCCTTCAGCTATGTGATGAAAACACTAGCAGGCCCTCTTTGAAAGAAGGTTTCATAAAGTGTCTTTAAATCAGTGGATGAAACCCACTACACCCTGCCATAAAACCTACAGCCTGCTCCCAACCACTGTATTTCCCAGGGGACCTTTCAGATACACAGAAAGATAAGGCCATGAGCCAGGCGAGTTCTCCGGGCATCTCTCTCCCATGGGTCCTCTAGCCCCATACCATTATTGGACACAGCCCCATCACAGACTAGTTTTCTGTCTTCTTGTCTTCCAGCCACAAGCTGGGCAAGGGAATCAGGGAACAGTCTGTAAGTGCTTCTATGAAATACCATGTGGCCAACCCAAACAAGAGGTGAGGGTATTGCTATTTTATTGCCTCAATTCCTTTTGTACCATCTCCACTGCTTTCTGCCCCCTTTCAGGGTGCCATATTCCCAGCCTCCAAATCTAAGTTCTTCCGGCAGATATAGCTGGACTATGATTCATATAGCAAATGCAGTTAACCTTTCTATTGTATTTTCTCTTTGAGTGTCTGGAAAGAACCACACACAATTTATAAACAATGCAAGAGCACAGGCTTTGTTGAAGTAAAAATGAGCCTCCAACTAAATTTACCTCTAACTTCTTTTTCAGAAAGACTGGAGCATCTTTTCCCATGCATTTCATCAGGTTTTGCAGTATAAAGATGTCTCTGATACTTGGAATGCGCTGCTCCACTAGTAATCTGATGAAGAAACACAGATAAGGCCTTGAGTTAGAGAGAGTAACTGTTTAACAGAGCTTACCTCATGTCAGCAGAAGCAGGTAGGTACCCCCATTGTCCCTCACTGATGTACTCCCAAGTTAAAGTTGTAATTCCCTGCTCCTCTCCCACCTCCTTTTTTGCAAGGCTGGCATAACTCTACATGATGTAGCTGCAGCACAGATATTTTCCACGTGGAAATAATTATATGTGCTTTCTTAATGTTATCCTGATGGATGAGTGTTGTTGCCGATACATTAACAGCAGGGGTACCTGACCAGACTGCACGTGAGACTGTGCAGACTGAGTGCTGTTAAGCCTCAAGGAATTAACACTTGTCTGCAGAAAAAAAAAATTGCACATTTTTATCATAGAATCATCCATGTGCAGGCAAGTTCTGAAACAGCTAGGAAACTTGGGGACCGACACTGACAACAACTTCGTTCAAGTGAGGAAAAAAACCAAACAAGCAGTGCTGTGGGCTGCAGGAACAGAAGGGGACATCATAACACAGAGGGATCATAAGCACAAGATGAAGGAGGTCTGCATTCCCAGCACCTCCTTTTCTGGCTCAGAAGGAGGTATTGTAATTCTTATGTCTGAATCACCCTTAAATATGCCTGCACAGCTACAAAAATATGAACTGTAACTTTCTAAGGCAGCGCACTGCTCTGAAAGTCATCCCTGCAGATGCGGCTTCCTGCAAATGGGCAAGAGCTCCGGACATCCAGACAGAGAAAGAGCTGTAAATGGATCTCCTGCCTTCTAGCAACTGAAAAGAGCTGTGTACCTGAGCTTTCAGGAGAACCTGTTTTTTGCCTATCACTAACACATCCACCTTCTCAAAGCAGGATTTGACACAGGACCAAAAGAACTAATCCACAGCAAGTTTTGTGACAGCCTCAGTAAAAACAATCTCATGGGACCGAGCAGATTGTTTACCCACATAAATCTCATTGGCCCAGAAAAAAATCACTACAGCCAAAGAAGTTATTCTGATAAAGAACTACACAGAAGTCCTTGCCGGATGCACAGATAAAGTCTAAACTTGTCTTCATCTTAATTTTTAGTTACTAAATTAAAAGAAAATATTCCCTGGCTGTTAAACGGCATTTTTCATCATGACAAATGAAAATACTTCACAAAGTAAGCTAGTCTCATTACCTCCTCTCTACACACGGGTAAAACAGAGGCATAGATATGTGAAGTGACTTGATCAACATCACAAAAAGCCCACAGTGGTGGAGCTGCAGTCAGAATATGAATCCCCTGCAGAGCAGTCTCGCACCCTATGCCATCAGAAGCCTTTCTGCTTGAAACTGCAAAGACAATGCCAAAAATTACTGTCTTGTACAGCTGTTATTTCATGTGATCGCTTAAGTCCTAAAACCACAGTATGTCTTTTATGCAGACATTCCCTCCACAATTTCTAAAAAACATATATTCAAACAACATTTAAATATGAAGAACATGTGAAAGATATATTTTTCTCACTGTAATCCAGCTTGAAGAGCGCTCACATTCTTGTCTTTATCCAGCCCTGCTAAAGTAGTTGCCAAAACTGAGATACATCGGTTATCAAGTTGATTGAGCTTCTCCTGTTAAAGAGTTTTCACAATGTCAGATTACTTCAGACCAGTAAAAGTTTCAGAAAAGAAAAACTGATCAGTCTTAATCTGTACCTGCCATCTTCTCTTTCCCCCCAGAAGTCAATTCATAAGCTTTAATTCTGCAGTGACCTACAAGGTCTCACATCAGTCAAATTTAGTTGATTTGAAAAGGGTAATGATTTTTAAGACTTCTCCTCTCTGTTAAATATTTCTAAAATCAGGCAGTGGTTTCAAAAATGAAGGAAATTAGAAGTACACGCAAATTAACTGTGGGAGCCCTGTTTCATTGGAACATCAGACTAAACCAGGGACATAACCCAACTTTCGCTGGTGTTGCACAGCCTCCCAGAATTAGCCCTGAGGTTTCGGCCCAAACTTAGGAGAAGCAGGATTCTGATACTTACTTGGCACACTCTCACCAAAGTCTGGACTAGGAGAGTGTTCTGAGGAACACCTAGGTTCACGACGGCATGCAGACTGAACACCAGGTCACCCCGTGTCATCCTTCTGGAGTCCCGCAGCAGCTCCTGACAAAGCTTGACAAAAGCTGGGTGCTCAAAGATCAACTGCTTCTCGTAACGCTGCTGGTCTTCCGACAGGTTTTTGTAGAGCCTCCATACTGTAGTTAAACAGTTTGTGAAGTGCTTAATGGAAACTGCAGACTCTGAAGCCAAGTCCAGTGCATCGCAAGGACAGGTACATTTCTGGAGACTATTAAAGAACGATTCACTATGATCCGTTACATGCTTCTCTTTGACGCTCCCAGAATCATCCCACTTTTCAAGCTCCAAGGAGCTGTGGGGAGCCTGCTCACTCAACAAAGCCTCTGTACTCTTCTCTGGTTGTATTTTAGCACCTGTGCTAAAAACATCTGTCTTTTGAGATAGAAATCGAAGAGATGATCCATGCAGAGAAGGACAAATATTTAAAAATAATTTCCTGAAGTTCACATTTTCCAGGGCATCCCTGTATCTGCCAATCCATAAAACGTGTTTTCTTGTTGTGGCTGAAGATTTGGGAGTGAGCACAGAATTGCACCTATGCATGCATCTAACAGTATTTAACAAATAACTTATCTTGTTATTCATTTTTGCTAATGTCTCATTAATAGATTTGAAATGCCAACTCAAAGTAAGGGATCCAATGAAATGCTACCAGTGGAAACATGGAGAAACTGCATAAGATCACTTATCTGTAAAAACAATTGAAAATTACAGATTAGTTAGCAGACTTCCAGTTCCTAAAGTTTCAGTTGCCAAATCTATGCACGTTTTTTACAGCAGAAAAAAAAGTTTTGGAAAAAGATCCTTGGAAAACGATTTGCAGAGGGATTTTTATTGGGTGTCCTACCTTTTAGTCAAACATCTCAACACAAAGCTAACTCATCCTGGGTGTCAACTCTTTTTCCTCTCTGCCGTTTCAACCAAACACTATGCCGGGACGGAGAGTCTTTTCCTAACTGTCGTTTCTCCTGCGAGGGCTCCGGTGGATCACTGCCCACCCCCAGCTCCGGTTAACAGAATCCCGCCCGGCTGCGGCCACCAACAGCCCGTCCCGGCCCACGGCCTGTCCCAGCCTCCCTGCCGCCACCCCAGGGCCGAGCCGCCTGCCCGGCGGCCGCGGCACACCCGCGGGCCCGCTCCCAGGGCCGGGGGCACCCGGCGGGGCACAGCCTCTCGGTTTGGGGCTCGCTTTCTGCCGGCGCTGGGAACGCTGCCCGGGGGATACGGGACCAGTGGCGCAGGCCCGCGGCCCGGCGCCAAGGGAACAGAGGTCTTTCGGGGGCTCCGCACCGACTCGAAACAGCCGGGCGCGGCGGCGGGGGATCCCGCCGGGCAGGGCAGGGCAGGGCTGGGCCGGGCCGGGCCGGGCCGCCCGCCCGCCTCAGCGGCGCCGGGAAGGGGCGGGCGGGTCGCGCACCGGACCCCCGCCGCCCGGTAGCTGTTACCTCGCACGCGGCGGCGCCATGACACCCGGGCCCCCACCTCTCCGCGCGGTCGCGGCGGGCCTCGCGAGACGGACGGCGCGGGCCGAGGGACAAACGGCCGCGGCGCGCGGCGCGTTGCTGCGCAACGCCGAGGCGACCGTTGGAGGGTGCCGCGCGCATGGCCAAGTTGGTGCTGGCAGGTGAGGCGGCGGGCGCGGGCGGCAGCCTCAGCCTCAGCCCGGAGCGGCCGCCCCTCTCTGCGGCTGCCTCACTTTTCGCTCTTCTAGTCTCTCTGGAGAGCGGTGTCTGTAGGGTGTCTGTCCCGAGTCAGCCTCCTCCCCTTCGTACTCCGTCGGTGAGGCTTCTGCCTCTTTCTGCTGCTGTTCCCTGCGGGGTGGCCTCCTCAGTCCCTTAAATGCTGGCTGAAGAGACTGTTTCACCTCCAAAATTATCCTTTCTTTGCTGACTCATATGCTTGTCCTGTTACTTTCTGGGAACTCAGGGGGTGCTGGTTACAGAAGACTCTTTTTGAATTGGAACAATTAAAGAACGTTTGGCCTGTTAAGCCCTTATTGGTCAATGTCACAAAATCTTCCATTTGCAGTGTTGTCACTGTGTTCACAGGTAAGGCAAACTGCCCTTACTATGCCAAAGCCGAGCTCCTGGCTGACTATCTCCAGGCTAACTTGCCAGACTTCAGGGTTCACAAGATCCCTCAGCACCCTGACAAATGGGAGGTAAGGGACTGCGAGTCAAGTCGTTGGTAGATGCCCCAGTGCTCTACAAAGCAAGGAATGTGCTTATCTGTAGTACGTCTCTTCTTGTCCTTTATTAGTGTTTTGATATGTGGGTAGAGGTGCTACAGAAGCAGCTTTGGCTGTGAGAGCCAGCCAGAGGAAAGCTTTGGATGTTGTGAGAGACTGGCATTCTCGTGGGTCTTACCACAGAATGTGGGCACAAAATGAGGGCCAGCCTAAAGCTGTGTTTTGTCAGTAAGAAGTTCAAGTTTATTGGGTTTTTATTATGTATAAATGGCTGCTCAGCCTGTAAATCCTTTGCGAACTGTGATTGCACATGCCTTCAGAGTTGTTACTTGTCAAGAACATTTCTGGCATTCAAAGGCTTTGAATTACAATGGAAATATGAAATTAAATCACACATATTTGTTTGCAATGTGGATGGGCCTTTCTGACCACTTTTGCTGTAGATGTGTTGCCATGTCTACACTGTAGTTTCTATAAGGAACTGAAAAAAATTGCAGTATTTCTTCATGAGATAGATATGATGTTTACCTCGTGCCTTATGCTTGACACTTCAGCCAAGTAACTCAAACAGTTAAGTGAATAGCAATTAACCTCTGCAGCTTGCTTACCTTCTGCAGCTAAATAGGGATCCTCAGATTACTCGCTGCTTCGCAACATGGCTATCTTTAGTACCGCTAAGATAATTGAGCAAAATTACAGCAGTAAAATCAAGCAGAAGTAAAACCTGTTGCTCTTTTACTGAGGTATCACAGTGTATCACCGTGCTTTGCATTGTGTTATTCCCCCGTTTTGCACACACTGGTATGTGAGTACGTTGTGAAGCACTTTGTAATTATGTATTGAGAGGAAATAATAAGAATGTTTATAGGTGTAACATTTAAGTGTTATCACATGTGAAAAAGTATTAAAACCTTTTGGCGGGGATGTTTACATTAGCAGTGGCTTCATGACATTTGCGAAATGAATGGCTGGGAACACAGTCAGTCCCCTATCATTTGGAGAGAACTGTTGGACCGTGGAGGGAAGGGTCTGCTTCTGGGAGGAGTTAATGATTTTCTGGAATATGCTCAGGTAATGACTTGCCTTTAATACTGTAAACCCATATTCTACATTTTCTTATAACATTGTTGTTCTTTATTCCTCCTACAAATGTAAAATAAAGCTATCCTTTCTAATGTTACCTTGCTGTGTTTGGGTTCTCATTTGATTAGAGATAACCCTTTTTGTTCTTAGCATTATTATGGCATCACCTCAATGATGTTGAGTGAGGAAATGCTCCATGTTGCTGAGGAGAACCTGCAGGCGCATATTGAAATGGAAAAAGAACAGGAAGAGATTAAAAGTCTTATCAAGCCTTTGCAGATCTGGATCACCAGGTGAGAGTAAAAGGAATATCTATGAAGTTTCTCTGAGCTTCAGAAGAATGCATTTTTTCTGTCACGTATAACAGATATAACTGTCTGAAGTTATACATGAATCCCTGTAATTTGCTGATTTGAATTAAGTTCTGCACCCCTCACTATGAGCATTCAGTATATAAGTTAGAAATTATTTCTACTTTTGTTACATTTTGCACCAGTCTAAGTGAGGGATGTGAACAGGCAACATTTAGACCTCAGACCACCTTAGGGAAAAGCAAGTATTTACAAAATAAGCTAGGAATTTTGTAATGCAACTATCTTGCATTAAATGTTTTTGGAAATATTTAAATAAGTAAAGAGTCTCCTGCAGTTCTAGCTTTAGAAATTTCTGCATTTCTGGTAGGCCTAACAGAGTACCTTAAAAAATTGTGGTTCTTTAAAGACACCAATTTTTAAGTGACAGTATCCTGAAATGTATAGGATGGAAAAACCTTCAAATGAAAGGAGAACCCAACTGTTTTAATTTTTAACCTGTTAAAATGACAGAAACAGCAATAAAGGATCCAAGCTAATGGTCTATTTAAACATAATGAAATACAAAAGAAAGATCTTTGTGTTTGTTTATGTAATACTTCCAAACAGGCAGTGGTTAGTGGTTAACTATAATTTTTCTATACACTTCTCTTATCAGTGCATCAGCTTCAATCTGTTATCAGCTGATCCCTCTGTTGGCCAGTGGAGAAGTGTTTGGGATGACCACAGAAATCAGTATCCATTTGCTTGACACCGTCCAGTTTAAGGATGTTCTTTGCGGTATTGTAATGGAAGCTGAAGACATGGCGTTCCCACTCCTCCGCAGTATTTCAGAGCATACGGAAATCGATGAGGCTTTTATTCAAGCTGATATTATCATTGTTCTTGATGATGTCCTCTTAAACCGTGAAGTCCAGTCCCTTGAGAACTACATCAGAGAAGTGAGTGAGATCTGTCAAGTGTATGCTCCCCTGATTGAAAAGAATGCCAAGAGTGGGGTCAGAGTAATTTCATCAGGAAAAACCTTTGTAAACCTTAAGGCAATGATGATTATGACATATGGACAGTCCATTAAGCCTGAAAATGTCATTGCTGTTGCGACATCCTGGGAAAGTGCAGCTAAAGCCACGCTGGCCAGGAAGCTGAATATGAATGCAGCAGGTGAATATTTATGTTCTGGTAGCATTTGGGGAATTCAGTGGATGGGCACCTTGGAGAGTACATATTTCATTGCAGGAGACTGTTGATGTGCGTGCAGAAATGCAAGCTCAGCAGTGCACCTGCTGAATTGCACGGCTGTGCAGAATGCCAGGGTGTGACTAGCAGGCGCTACCATTCTCTGTTGCTTACTGCTATCTGGATCTGTGCTTGATCCCATGAATGTCCATTGTTTTGTTAACTCTTGGATGCAGCCCTGCCATTCTGGTGTGTATTTCATGCTGGAAATATACTAAGAAGGACTGAGCTGTGTTGGAGATCAGGAGCTAGGACTTCAGGATTGCATTTGCACGCTGCAGCGCATTGTTATTTTGGAGACACACAAGCTAGCTGTGAATAAACACGACAACATACTGCTGTGCAGATGAGAGTATAGTAGAGCTGTGTTGTAGTATTGTATCCAGTTAATTAGCTTTCTTTCTCAGGTCAATTGTTATAGTTTGGTTATATTTGCATATCTGCACTGCATAGCAAAGGTGTGCTCCAACAGCCTGCTCAGCATCAGGATTCTTTCAGTGTTGCAGGGGTAGGAACTGGTTATCAATCAATGACACGTCTAGATATTTGGAGCCTAATAAAATAGAAAAGTAACTTAATAGGCTGAATAACCTATCAGGCAGAAATTCCTTTTGCACCCAAGCAGGTAGATTTTTTTTAAATGATTTTTTACTGTTAGGCATTCTGTATTTGCGCGTACAGGATTTAAAATGAATATTGCTGTATGTTTGCAGTATGATTTGTTTTGGTTTTTAACAGCTAAGTATTTACTAGGTTTTGTCTATTATGTACAATAACATGATATAAATTAAAGTTCCTTTTTCAGCTTGTGATGAGGTTTCATAAGTTATGGAGAACCTTGTTGCATTTTTCAGATCAAATAATTTCTGCTATCAAGGCAGAACACTGAATTGAAGAATAATTCATCTTGAAAGGGTCTTCTGAAGGTCATCTAGTCCAGCCTACATTGTGAAAGTATTTGTCTGTCTCTTCATTAATCTATGTATTTTCCTCTGTTACAGGAGTTAAAGATGTGATTGTTTGGGGCAATATTACTGGCTGTAACTACATCGATTTGTCACATGCAAAACTTTATGGATATGACTGTGCTATCTGGGGCCCAGCTAGTTTTTCACGTCCTTTGTTGAATATGATTTATGACAGGTACAGTACAGATTTGGTTTTTTAAAGTAAAACTAAATAACTGCTTTTAATGCATGTTTATCTGAACTGTGTAATAAACATCAAGAAAGGTTTTTGTTTTCAAGATTTGTCTTTACTGACTAGCACTGTACATAAAGGACTTCAAGTTGAAGTACTGAGTCTGCAAAAGGAGTAGTTCCTAGTGCTGTACATAGTTCTGACTCTCCTGCCAACTTTGTTTATAACTAGGTTTTCCTACATATGAAGTGTGTTTCTTTTCTATCATATAATGAGCAGCATACAAGAAGTAATGAAAGTCCAGGTAGTGACTTAGATGTCTAGTATGTAGAAAGAAACTTTGAAATAATATTAAACATACATCTGCATCTTGACATACCTGAATTCCATTGAACGTACAGCCTGATCACACTAATGTTGTCAGTTTCCCAAAACAGACAATTCATTTGTTAACCTATGTAAAAAGGTTACCTGGCAGCTAGATAGCTTCTTGTGGAAAGAGAAGTAGCAGAGAAAGGATGGGTGGAGCGAGAGGGCAGATGTGACATGCACTCAGGCCTGGCTATGTGGAGCTCCCACTCTGGTCTGAACCTAGCGTTTACTGGATGGCAGACATTTCTTTTGTTCTACACTTGTGCTGTGCCTAGCACAGGGGGATTATGGATCATGGCTGGGTTCTTATGTAAGACACTACTACTACTACTACTACTACTACTACTACTACTACTACTACTACTACTACTACTACTACTACAGGTTATGACTTGAGTAAATGACCTAACTTTCATAGATAAGTAGTGCTTGTTGTTAGCTTTTGAGCCGCTTGTTACACCCTATTTTTTCTGTCTTTAAGTGCCTTGCCTTCAGCAGTGAAGTTTGAATAAGTTTCAACTATTTTCTTCCCTCAGGTTTAGTTCTTCTTTCCTCTAGAAAACTACTCTTCCTGCAGTCATCTTAGTTTTTTCTTCCTTCTCCCCCCCCCCCCTCCCCCCCCTTTTTTTGTTGGTAGCGAATGGATCCATTCAGAATTTCTATCTGCACAGAGTTCACTGAGTTCCCGGGTCTCTCATTGTGTAGGAATGTTACCTGCTCATGCGATAGCCACTGTACTGAAATACTGGTATCATGGCTCTCCTCCTGGGGAGATCTTTTCTGTGGGAATACCCACTAAAGGTAAATCTACTTTTGCTTCACATATTCTCTTGTAGCTTTCCCCAGTACGTATAATGGGGTTTTTTTGATCAAGATTTTTAATTTAATAAAAACTTGTAAAACAAATCATGATATAGTGGGAGGCTGAGAGTTTGTTTCAGCATAAGAACCTCCAGATCTAAGCAGTTTTGCTCTCCAGAGCTTGTGATTTGATACTCACTTCTTACAAGCATCTCTTAGGTTAATATTGTCTTGCTGCAGATTGTCTCCTAGTCTTTTAGTTTAAATGCTTTTTTGGTGTATGTGTTTTGTGCAAGGACTCTTTATAGTTCTTAGAGCCTAAGCTATAAAAGCATGTTCTTCTTGTGTAGTTATGTGGACCAATAAATGGAACGTTTCACAAGAGCCATTTAATCCTTGTATGAAATAAAAAAAATAATTTTCCCCCTTTTTAAGATGTAAAATTGTTACATGTATGTCTACCTAAAATACAAAGTTACAGTAAAAGGGGAACTCTTTAGTCTTTGAACTGTACATTGAAAAAGGCAGTCTCCTTAGTCTCTACTAAGATCTTACAGTTGCAGACTTTTGCAAATTTGTAGGACTTAATCTTGACACTGGTTAGGATGTGTTTTTTAATCAGAAATAATATGTTTGAGTCATTTTTTCCCTCTTCTTCAGGTCAATTTTGCGTTCCTGAAGGGATTGTCTTCTCTATGCCAGTGAGGTTCCAGAATGGTAACTGGGAAGTCATGACAGAATTAGAAATTAATGAAAAGACCCAAGAAGTTCTGGGACGCTTAGCCCATGAGCTGATTCAGGTGATGATTCTTCTATCTAATAGTATGCCCATTCTGCCACCTATGGGTATGCTGCAATATAACTTTGAATACTGAGACCTTTAATCCAAATGTTAGATGTACAAACTGCACACATGCACTTATGCATGATAAATACCAGGTATCTATAAGTGTAAGGTAGTATTTATATATTGAAATGAACAGACGACTGTTCTGTTGCCCAAAAAGGAGATGATAAAATAAGTTTACCTATGTAAGTGAAGAATTTGCACCCCCAAGTTCTGCAGGCTTTGTGCAAAACAGAAATATTTGCTTTAATTTAATGTTTCTACATTCTATGCTGCTGATGTTGATTTTGCTCGTGTGATATTCACAGTAGTTCTATGCCAGGAGATATATCTTGTGGGATCCTTATGGCTGTCACTCTGCATGAATGAAGGCCAGATTTTACTAGAATTAGGGATTATTCAGAAAATACAGAATCAGTGAGTAGTAATTGCATCATTAACTTCTTGTCACTTAGTGAGACAAAAATAATTTAATTTGACTAATTATTAAGATACTAAAAAGACTGGCCCCAGACTCTACATTCCAGCTTCAATCAGATCTTGTGATCTTCAGTCATACTAGTTACACATACGGATTATTTTAATTTAACATATTTTAAGTTTATGCTAGAAATTACAGTGGATGAAAAGAATGGGTGATACTAAAACTGCTTTAACTGCCTTTTTTTTTTTTTTTCCCCCCCATTCAGGAAAAGCTCATTGCACTAAAGGAAATAAAGGAAATGCATCCGTATGGAGCTGATAAAAACACTAGTAAAAAATAGGTGGGTTTTTCTTCCCATAAAAGATGAGATCAAGTTTTAAGTGAGAATTTAAGTAATGGATTCTTATTTTATGTCCCTTTCATTTAAAATGAATATAAAATCCTTCAGGAAGGAATATAAATAACAAGTGCTTATCCAATGTGTCCTGACCATGCCTGGGGCATGGTGATAGGAAGGGGAAGCCTGCATGGTAGCAACCTTGTTTTGATAAGTTTCTATTGTGTCATTCACAAACCATTAATATAAAAGCTGAGCATAAATAATACATCTAGCATGACACATTTTATCTTAGGTTATTAGTAAATATAAAATCTTTTTAATCCAAGTAACTATTATTAGAAAAGCACTTTCACCATATGTCCTACTGTATGTTTTTGAAGCTATTATTTACTATACTTTACTATTCTTTACTATCTAGAAATACAGAGAAAAAAATACTGTAAATTGGAACTAAAACTTCTCATTTTTCTGTTTGTTACAGTACCAAACAGTTAATTCAATATCTTTAGTCTGTAAACCAGTCAGAAGAAGAAAAGGTTGACACCCCCAAAGACAGTAGGCTAAAAAAAGAGATATTCCTACTTACTATAGAGAAGGCAGTCTTGGTAAGTGGCAGCCACATCTGCCACTTCTTCCAATTACAATAGATGAAAGATCTTTTAGAAGTACCTACATTATAAATTATTAAGCCATTTCACTTTGTTTGTTAATGACATACCAAGTTTATCATGACTTAATTTTTTTAAATGCACAATGATATGAAAAATTTCAACTAAAAATCTATAGAACAACTCCAATATCCCTTCCTAATATTTAGGAGCATGTGGGAAGGCTACAGGCTACATGATACAGCCATGGCAAAACTCTCCTGAATCCACAATGTACTTTTTCCGTGCAGAATAAAAACCACACATCTTCTCCCAGCTCTTTCTGTGCTGCTTTTCCTACCTCTTTTGCTTTTCAAGTTCTCTGTCCTCTTAAGATTATACAAAGGAAAGAAGAAACATTCATCAAAATAGGAACAGATGAACTTTAAAGTGTGTTTTATTGTCGTTTTCTCACTTTTTCCCTATTCTCAGGTTCCCAAATCCCTGCACTTTCCCAATATTCTAGCCATTTCTTTCTACTTCTAGGTCCTACAGGCCTTTTCCCTAGTTAGTTTTCTTTCTCCCTTCCTTCAAATTCTTTCCAGTACTTTTATATCAGCACTTACCGTACTATGAGCTGTTCTTCTGCATTAAGGCCAGGCTGAAGAATGGGGAAGCTATTTGGAGCTTGATGCCCAGGGTCTTTAGTGAGCACATAAGCCTTTTGGTTATCCATGCTTGTTTCTCAGGAAAGGACTACAGACACAGTAAGATGTTCTTGATAAATGCAGAGCTTAATTATTCCACTAATCATGACCTTGATTAACCTAGACAGGAGATCCCCAGTTAGGCAGGAGTGTCCTTCCATGTCTGCTCACTACTTGTATGGCACTGCTTTTCTGTAGAGCTGTCCCATTCTTCTTGTGGCTGCTTTAAACACTAAGCAGAGGGCCTTTCCACTGCTAGCAGCTAACTGCTTCATTGTGGCCTACTCTTGTGACATTAGTATCATATGCTGTACTATTCAAGGATTACCTGAGTGTGCTGCTTATCTCCTTGCATGCGTAAATATTTTAGGAGGTTGGCAAAAATATGTACTGTTCTTGCTTTTTTTTATAGAGATGGAAACCTTGCCTACTGGCTCACTTTAGCCACAGTTGTCTGGAGCAGAAAATGCTGAAAATTCCCATACCGTAACAGTGTTTCCATTGCTCAAGAGGGAACTACAAAGAAAGGCTAAATATTGTCACAGCTTTTACGGTATCTTCCTCATCAAAAACCTGGTAATCTGTAGGCAGAAAAATATTTCAAAACCAGTGTGAATATAACATTCTTAATCTGTAGACCAAAGCAAAATTCCTACTGACTTTAATGAGTCTAGGATTTCATTTACATCCAACAACTTATTTCTTCAGACCAATAAACTGTTTCAAAAACATATTTTAATGTCTAAAACATTCGTATTAAGGCAATTTTGAGCAAGAATGTCACACATAGAGTAGCAGTTTTCTAAGTCCAAGTTCTTGTTTCAGAGGTAATGAAACACAGTACTTGTGTAAGAATGTATCTTCTCAGGCAAAATTGATTTTTTAACACAAAAATTTAACTGCGTGCATCTCCTTAGTGACAAGATGATTTTTGTCTTCATGTTTTTTATTTATTTCATGAGTTTCATAGGGACTACTCATATGTTTTAAGTCAAACACAATTAATTAAGTCCTTGTCTAAACAGGGTTGTTGAGGAACTACTTTCACCTGCATGTCTTTGGTGTCTTAAAAGATGGAGACTGTGTTAAATGAAATATTATTGTACTTGCTAATTTTTTATCAGATGTGAGTGCTTAAAGCAAAATAAAAAGTTTCCTGTTCTTTGAATCAGATACATACATTTGGAATAAATTCTTTATTTCTCTTGAAGTGGAGGTTCAAACTCTGAACAGGAGTAGATGACTTCTTCCATGAGGAAACCAAGAGGAGTTTATTTGTTATTTATCAGCTGATGTGGACAGAATGAGGAGGGTTGTCTCACTGGTATTAGAAAGAGGAGCTCAGAAAACTGGGATATCACAAGGGAGATGGAAGAGTGTAGTTTCATATGTGAAATGTATATGGGAGAAGCAACATTTAGAGGAACTGAGATATCACTGTTAGAAGTGTCTTCATGGAAGAGCTCACGTGGGAGCTGTAGAGATAGGTATTGTAAAAAGTCTTGAAGAATGTGGTTAGGAATCATTCATTTCATGAGGAAGTGGTCTCCAGGGAATTAGTTTCTAGTAGTGTATGCACAGAAAATTGGTTGAGTCTCTGAGGAGCATCTGGAGGCAGATTTCTCAGGAGAGCATAGCAGGGAAGGATGCTACCGGTAGTCTTTACAAACTACCTGGTTTGTTCCATAACTCCTTCTCCAAGACAGGAGAGGAAAAGTTAGCTTCTCTAATGTGTATTTACGTTTGTTTTTTTCTACATGGAATATGATTTGGCAGTCTTTTACTCTTTGAATTTTTTTGTTCTACCTGTTGAGTTAGTAGTTCCAACAGGCTGCAATTCAAGCACCAACACTGCACAGCTATTAATAAGAAGGAAATTAACTGTTTTTGCAGGCTTACCAGTCTTCTGAGTCACTACCTGAAGACCACAAGCAAAGAATTTCTTTTCAGAGGTTGGGAGGAGAAAGACAAAACAAATGTCTTGGATGTCTCTTGTATCCTAAATTATTCTAACTAGATTTGCCTAGTGGTCTCCAGGGAAATTCAAGTCTTTCCTCATGGAAGCATAATAGAATGGAAACTAAAGTTTCTTTTCCTAGCTTTTGCTTAGGAGAGAAAGAAAGAATAAAAGTTATAGGAAAGCTAAAACATGATAACTTATTCAAAGTCTGTTACAGTTGTAACGCTGTGATAGACTTAGTCATCACTTAGTTTGGGTTTTCTATAAGTAATAAGTAATTTCTGATATGCATTTTCTCACAAGTTACTGAGTAATGCTATATATGCAGGATATTCATAGCATTGATGAGTCCTACTACCTGGGTGTTAGAGTAACTGTGGAAAAATTTATGAAAAAAGTCTTTAAGATAAATGTATGTGTCTTACAAATGTTATATATATTCTGCATAAACCCTAGCATTTGGGTGTACTGAAGAGTGTGTAAGCTTTCTGGTTGGTCTGAACAATTCTTATTCTAGGAAGTTACCACTAGGACTTACGATTTTTCCTCTTTGTGTAGTTGCACCAACTGTTTGTTACAGCACACCGTGCTTTCTGCATTATTGTGCCAGCTTCCACCTCATTTTCAGTCTCTATAGCAACACTGTTTCTCAGCAACTGGGAGATGCTTAGTAAAGGCCCCTCAATTTAGAACTATTGCACTCCAACCATAAGAAAAAAATGCTTTGAAACAAAGATCAAAGAAATTTTATCTTTAATAATTCAGGATCTTTATTACTAATTAATTAGTGTTCTCTGTTTTGACTGCTTAGACAATTACCTGATACTTTGATCTGAGCCTTTGCCAGGCATTTGTTGTGAACAGCATTCATTTAAAAGCAAAACCTTTAGAACTGTGTCTTGAAGTCAGCTTTTAAGTGCTATAAAACTACTGGGCTTCTCTGGCGGTGTCGTCCAACTTCTGGGCCTTTAGTAAGTAGCTGAGAGAAAGGTAAGCGCCATTACTGTATTTAAGAGGAGACAATGATTTTGGCCTTTGAACACTGCATAGTATGTTTTCAGCCTTCACAAGAAACAAAAGTAACTGTAGTTTATCTTATACATATTTAAAATGTTGATCATTTGTTGTCTGATTTCAAAAGAAGGAAGGCCTCTGTGATCAAGGCAATTGATCTATCGGGAGATTTCTGCCTTACTTGTTCGTGTTTGTCTTTCTCTGTACTTCAACTTAATTATGTAACATGTTTAAAAATGCATTTTATTTGCTAAAATACATATTCTGAGAACCTGTATAGGCAAACGAAGTACATAAAAGTAATCAAACACGTTACTTTTCTTGCACATTCCGGTAGGATTCAAGAATAAGGCTGCTCTTGTTCTGCACATAACAATATTAATGGGATTGGAGTTTATAATTGTAAAAATTAATTTCCTGTACATTTGTAATTAATTTTAAAATACTTTTTTGTTTTGTGGAAGTGTTTTTAGTTATTAATAAAGGGCATGTGTAGCTGAAATACATCACACTGACTGAAATAGTGTATCAATGACCAGAGTTAGTTCAGATTTGATGTTTTGGCAGGCAGATGCTGCTTCTACTTTCATATGATCTTCATTGTAAAGTAGATGTGCTAACACTGAAGTAGATCCTCTTCATTTTGCCCTAGCACTCCTATTGCAGTCAAGATCTGGAGTCTCCATAGAGTTTTGTGTATAAAAATGTAGGCTGTACATAGGTTAATAATGCCTTTCATAACTTTTTGGAGGGAGGGTTCATGGGTATGATGTTATGATGTTACACAATGACAGCCAGTTTGGTAAAACACATAAACACATACTTAACTTTGGGACCATGAATACCCTAGTACAAGAGTATAGTGTGCTTATCCATATGGGTAATTTAAAGGTTAGACATTGCACTGTACTGGATAGAGAGCTTGTCATCTTACAGTAAGTATCAAGTACTAACAGATTATGCATGCTGTATAACTCAGTGACGTCAGTGGATCTGTTCTTAGTTGAGTGAGCAAATTCTAATGACTGAGTTCTAATTTAAGTGAGGGTTTTTTTGTGTATTTTTGCATTCATCCTCTTGCTTTATTTTGTATACCTTTGGTGGAGAGAAAAAAAGGAGGAAAACATGAGGCAAGCTCTGTGTTTTTAAGTCTGTCTTTTAGGTTGCTACATGTAGCTTTCACTAAACACTTATGTTTAATTCATTGCTTAGAATCTTCTGATTTCATTGATTTCCCTACATTGACCTTTCTGTCAAGCTATTGGAGGCGTATACTGCTGCACCCATTTCAGGAGTAATTGTATAAGCAAATTTACATGCCTGTGTAAATGTTGGGCAGAACTGCAGTCTTGCAGAACCCAGGGTTGAGTCCAAGCTCTAAACCTTAGTAAGGAAGAAAACAGAAGAATAGTGGAAAAGAAACAGTGATATTCCTTTCAAAGAAAGACTTCAATAAAAACTATGGCATTGTAGTCTTTAATGAAGAAGTTATTAAACCAAATCTGTATCCCATAATTTTAAATATTTATAGGTTATTTAGAAACTGAAACACAAAGTTGCAGCTTTCACTGATTTAGATGGTGAGCAGCACGTTTATGGTAGACTCAATAATTATAGATCATTGAATATTTATGCTTCATAATTGGCCAATATTCTGTCATGTTTATGACAAATGATCAATGACTCTCAGTGGAAAAATGCAATAAAGTGAAAGTTTGGGTAAATTCAGATTTAATACCAAATTTATTGTTTAAGTTTTAGATAGTTTCCAACTATTTAATTTTTATTTATTCTAGCAAATTTCCTTTTTTTCCCCACTAAAAGCCATATATGTGGCCTTTGGAGTCTCATGTAAGTTAAATCTGTTATACCTAGTGTTTTTCAACTGTAATATTAACTTAAACATAGTCACTACACTGAATTCGTATTTATATTTTTATGTTTAAAAATATAACATACTTTAGAGCATTAATGAAATTAATCCTGAGGGGAGACATTCAGTTTCTGTTATTATCAGGGACATAATTACTTCTGCTTTCAGGGTTGTGTGAAAAAATAGATTCACGGTTATGCTTCCTTTTTTCCTTCATTCTTAGTTCAAGAAGAAATAATGTCAGCTCAGCTGAAAACTTTAGTTCAGTTTGAAAATTTTAGAAAATAGACTTATGAGCAATTGCAATCAACGAATCTTGGGAAGAGTCTGGTGTAAAAGTATGCCCTCTCTGACCTGAAATATTACACTATGGACTGTGTAGTAATCCTGTATGTGAACACTGGACTCTTCAATAGTGAAAGATCCCATTTCCTGTATTCGAAACTGTTCTGGGGACTGTTTTCTCCCTGATACAATTTTGCAGTTACTAGAGTTACTCCTCCTTTATCCTGAGCAGAGACCATGCAGAGCATGCAATTTTCTGGAGTTTCTCTGCACTTGGCACTAAAACTATTATGTTGTTTTATGTAATTCTGTTTAATTTAATCTCTGAAATGCATCCAGTAAATTGTTCGGATTAAAAGGTTTGATTTGAATAGTTCGATATGTCTCTGTCTAGAAAATGCGGATTTACACTTTGGTTTTTTTGGTTACAGAATGCCTAATGCCATCTGTTCATTTCAAATGGATCCCGACTTGCAGGGTAAGATTTTTTCTCATTTTTTCCCAGCTTTTCTCAAGAGACATTTCTGTGTCTGTTTGGACAGAAACTGATGAATTGTAGTGAAGTCATGCCACTTTCAGAATCTCTGTGCAGTAACACATAAATGACAAATTACACAGGTGTGCTGTCCTACCTTTATTTTTTGGGTCTGTCCTGGCACCTTCCGTGCCATTATCACCTTGGCTCATGGAATGGTCAGGCACACAGGGGCCATGTTCCCTAATTTATAATATAGGATAAGGTTTTTTCACGTAGTCTAGAATAGGCATGAAGGATGGCCATATACTCCCTTTTTGAGTCCAAAATCTTAGCAGATACTTCATGTGCTACATAACCAGTAGCGCAAAATGCAGAACTAGCAGGTAACCAGCTGGAGACGTCAGGAAACAATGCACACTTTTCTATATGTCTGGGAATTCCTTTGTCAGCTTCTCAACAAAGGGCATTTATGAGTCTTGAGGTGAAATTTGACTCACTGCAGAGTGATCACGTGCTTGTCCAAAGGGGAAGCTCCATTCCTATGAGAAATGAGTTTATAGCCTCTAAGTAGCCTCTCATAAATAATAATCCTAAAATATTTTGTATTTTATTTGGGCTTTTTTTTCTTTGTCTGCTGTTTTACTTGTGTGCTCTTGCAAGTTAATTCTGGAACTATTGCTTGACAGGCACAGGATGCCCTACTTTGAGGTCACATTTTGTCTGTAAGGATGGCCTGAAGTGAGTAGCAGATGGCTACTAAAACAGATTCCCTCCACTTTGAAAGTCATCTTGCACATGGAAGGTGTTTGAGTTGGATCATGTGTATGTTTCTAGCATTTGTATTTGAAAATAAGCATCTGGAATTTAATGCATAGCCTACTGAAAACTGTGGGAGTCTTTCTGTTATTTTCAAAGAGCTTTGGATCAGTTTACTGAAGAAAGAGAACTGATGCATGGAAGTCAAAACTGATTTTTCACATTGTATGACATGCTACACTACATCTCCAAATAATATCACAAAACATAGTATGACAAGAGCAGGACTAAACAGATGGTATAGCAGATATTGGCTTATTTCTATATCTTAGGCAGCATCTGGGAACCAGCAGAGCCCGTAATTTGCTGACTATTAACATTAGTCTGGTACATTTGTGGGAAACCATTGCACACAGATTGGCCTATTTCCAGACTAAACAGGTAGAGAGTTTCATGAGTGATTTCTACTCAGTTACACATATTCGTTGCTTGTCTTTGACCTTAATCAACTGTAACTCTTCCTCTCTGAAGTACAGGGAGAAAGAGTCTCTGAGGACAGGAGGATAACTGATAAATCCCTTTCTAGTTTCTAAACCTATTGTGAACAAGCGGGTTTTTTTTTGTCTTGAAGTTCTAGGTATATGTGTTAAGTACGAGATATAGGTCGTGTTCGGAAGCCCTTACTTCCCACTCAGGAAAACATCCTTTAGTGATATGAAGGGAATGAGCTGAAATCATGTAAGGGTATGGGATTTAGTCAAACAGCTTGAGTGGAATCACTGAGCAGAGATGTCAAAAGCCAGTTGCTCTGGTAAATTGCTTATCTTCTTCTGAAAGAGTCCCAGATGTTGATCTTGACAGAAAATTTGTTTAATGCGTGAAACAATATGCATCCAAAACAATAACCCTGCTGTGCAGACTGACACACTGTTCCTTGTAGAAGAGCATCTCTGATCAAGAAACTGTTCTGCCTGAAGAAGTATTATTTCATTCTCATCTTGGCTAAAAGTATGCACAGTGCATATCCTTTTTTCTGGGCCATGAATAGACTTGATTCCCAAAGGAGCAGGTGTGCTCTCTAGGTTAAATACTATTTTTACAACTTGTCATGTCACTGGTCATAAGAAGAGCATTTTCCCCACAAAGCTATTGGGGAAAAAAAGAAAATATTTTAATTTTTTTCACTTTTTCAAAATTTTCCTTCAAAGTATTGTGGATTTTGAACAAGTCTAAATTTGGTTATTTCGATTTTTAGTTAAACAATTTGTTTTACTTTCCTTCCTTTTTTTTTTTTTTTTTTTTTTTTTTTAAAGAAACCCCTCTATTGTAATGTGTGTTTGTTTTCTTTCACAGAGGCTTTCAATGATGTTCAGAACTCCATCTACAGAACAGCCCTAAAACTACGCTCGGTACAAAGTCTGTGCCAATGTTAGTAGATGAAGAGAATCCTGTGCTTTGACAGGGAGAAGAACCTGTAAAAATTTTGTGTTGCTGTCACCACGAGTTATTATACTACTTTGCTCTCTCATTTTCCACCTGAGAATCTCAGAATGCCTTATGAGCGCTTAAGAGCTAGATAGTACTTCACATACAAATTGATCTTTTTTCCCTTTTGAATGTCAGTGGAAATGCATTAGTAAAATTCTAAAGGCATGGGAGGATCAAATTCTTATTTCAATCTGCAACATTGCTATGTAGACATCACTGGCAATTATGAATCTTTGCCTGTATATTATTATTCTTGTTAAATGTTGAATTCTCATGTGTTTCTTAGGAGTTGATTTATTGGAAATCGTGGATCATCGAAACTGCATTGACAGGCATTATTACTAATACTATGAGTATTAATGAGAACAAAGTAAAATATGATGGACTAGAGAAACCCTGGGTGGCACCCATTCTCCCTGTCTTTGAAGTGAGTGAGAATTCTGTGCAAGCAAAGAATTGTGGAACAAAGCCCTGGTCACCTAGCTCGCTTTGAAATTACTGGATGTAAATTCCATATTGAGCTAAAATGCATGGAAATCTTGAATTTTCCACCTTGAAATAGTCTGTTGCTGAAAATGCACAACATTGCAAGTGAGGTCTTCAGGGTAGCACAGGAAAGATGACTACTCCGCTGGCCTTGGCTGTATTTTTTCATCTGGGCATGCTCTTCTATGAATGTATTTAGTCTGATCTCAGCCCTGTTATGGTAAATCTGCCTGGTGCTATGTGTCACAGCATGGAAGTACCAACTCACACAGGTACTGGTTTTCATTATCTCTGTTGCCCAGTCCTCCGTGTCTCCTCTAAGCACTCATAGCATCTGTCCCAGTTACGCTACTCCTCCTTGAACACTGGTGACCAGAATTGCACATGGGTTTCCAGACTGAGATTCACCAGGGTCTGATGTTTTCCCGTCTGTGCTGGAAGGACCATAGGTGACATACTCTAGGTTCTCTGCTTCTTCAGTAATCTACAAACTTTCCGTCTACTACAATCTTTCTCTTCTGATGTTAATTCTAATCGATCATGCCTCTGCAGTATTGAATATGACTTTTAAGAAGCCATAGCTCTCTCCTCCCACTGAATATTAGTTATTCCATGGCACATTTATAACACAGCCTGTTTGCCCCTTTCTTGGCCATAGCACCCCCTTCTCTTTGTATTTGTGCAAGAGGAGAAAGCCTACATCAAAACACAAATTTTTTCCACAGTCCCAGATGAGCTTTATTTTGAAGTACTGAATGGTGCGTAGTTTTGTACTATCTATACATAGAAAGAAAATTAGGCCTATAATTTGGATGCAGTTAATCATGCTCTTTTCATTCCCTTCCTATCTATTCCAAAATCACATCTAGGGAATTTTAGTTGAGCTGTTCTCTTTGTAGCCTCGCAAGTTTTGCTGCATCCATAAACCCAGTAAAACCTTTCCCAGATTATTTCCTTTTTATGCTGCATACTGTTTTAGACTTCATTTTACAGACTAGTCTTAGTTAGGGACTTCTAATAAAAAAAGTCGAGATTCCATTCATGAAAAGGCAGGAATCCTCATTCATTTCTCCCTTAATTTTCCCACAGTGGATTTGATTGATGTTTCTCTGATTCAGCATATCCTGTCAAGTGAACAGAGCCAGAGGGAAAAGCAGATTTCTCTGAAAGTGCAGCAGCTCTCTGTAATGCTGACAGAACTGTTCCAAAGGGCAAGATTAGAAAAACCAGGCCAGGCAGATCCAAGAGCCGCTGAATTCACGTTGAGCCTGCTAGCTGCCATGTATGACAGGTGAGAGGAAGCACAAATGTAAATCCATTGTGAAGTACTGCTAGACCAAGTCTGTTTCTACCACTCTTATACCATTTCTGTATGAAACTCTCCTGTTTGATGGCATTTTGCTTGGTATACACAATGGGAATAGTTCAGCTATAGGAATATGAGGCACAAAGCTTTATCGAAGAAACAGTGGTCAAATGTTTCCAAAATTATCTGGAAGTCCTGATGTCTGCCAGTCCATGCTAATTTTTTCTGTGAACAGCTTTACAGAGAGTAGCTCTTCTTTTGACTGCCAAGATATTTTGATACACTCCTGAAAAAGAAATCATATTTGCCTTTGAATGACGGTATCCATGCACAGGTCAAGAATTTGCCAGTCACTTTTCATTATTCATTTTTCTCCAGCTTAAAAAGTTCATCAACCAACTATGAAACAAAACTACTGTCTTATAACTAAGCTGATCAGCTAGCTCCTGCGAATAGCAAATAGTTTCGGGGAATAATAAGGAAACTTGCAGAGTGTACTTTTCTCATGTATTGTTTGTGAATAATGAATTAATTCACTAAAGGCAGGATTGGTTTGTGACTGTATCAGATTTAAAAGACAAGGGCTAAGTTCATTGTAGAATTTATTTACCACAGGTGAAATTTATTCCCTTCTACATCAGAGCAAAGTTTTTTACTGAAAGTGAGTGAGATTAAGTGGTCTGGGGAACTTTTTTCTTGAATCACTGTTAATTAATAATATGATCGCCACTGCTTGAGGTCCCATGTTATGAATTTTTTTGTAGTTAAAAAAAAAATCAATTAAGACTAAGAATAAACTGGTGTATTACAAAACAAAGCTAGAAACATCAAGAGTATTTTGTAATCTGTGCGCACTGTAGGGAAATCATTTAGAAGAATCTTTTTAACAGGACTGTCTTGGTCTTTTTTTCCATTTTCTTAGGACAGTGTGTCATTTTCTTTTGCTGTGATTTCTTTTAAAAAAAATTTTCATAAGTTTCTTGCCATGTATATAGGATAGGATAGGAAAAGCTTCTTATAATTTTCTTCTAATCATGTTTTCTCTGTAGAGTGCTGTTCTCCACTATCAACACTGGAAAGTATTTCATGGCAAGAGCATATAAGGGCTTTTCCATGTTTATGTGGTAGCTTACTTAATAAGCTTACATAAGCCATCATAAGGGTTTTTGATTGTATACTTTAGCTTTAATCTTGGACGTTTTTCTATGAAAGTTCTGGAAAAACTAAATATATAAATTCAAAATCTAGAAACTTTTGACCAACAATTTCCCACGCAGCTCATACTTTAGAGACTATATTGCAGCTTTATGCAGTATGCTCTGTAAAAATGCAGTTTATCTAAAGACTCTTGAAGACAATTTTGTGTAATGGTATTCTGAAGTGCAATACTGCTTTGCAAAAGTGATATCTTAAATATAGAATTCCAGGATTTCCTGATTATGGTTTCCAATTCACGTGTGCTTTGTCTTCATATAAAGAAACCTTTTTTCATTAGGTGCCTATGTCACAAACTTGGGCTCTAAATTAAACTACATTCTTTATGATCTAATGGTCAAAACTAAAGTCCTGCTCCTGCATATATTCTTTTGATTAAATTGAGTTGCAGTAAAATTAAAGGCAATCAGCCCAAGAGGAGCTCAGTACAGATCTGGAGCCACAGTGAAGCTGTCTGATGATATAATACACAAAAGCAGATTGTAATCTTGCTTTCTCTTCCATATTTGGGAAGGCTTTCCACCAATGAAGAGCGGAATTTTTTTAGGACATGTATTGTAAATGAAAAATTATATTTTACTTGGAATGTGGGGTCTTTGAAGGAGATGCTGTCTTTTTGTTTTATGATTGCATGGTATCTTGAACAGTTAACTCTGTAGTTATGTTCAGTGACAAAGGGTCCTAGACATAAAATATCGCTAAAATGCAACATCAGTTATATACATATAAAAGGATATGAATTTTGAAGTTGTCTTCCAACACAGCGATATTTTTTTCTTTAGAGGTTTCAGTTTTTACATTCTTGGTGAATGTAGTGTAACTTTTATCTTATTTTCCTAGATCTGGAACAGGTTATATCAAAACTAGATCTGCTGCAGCTGCCCTAATCGCCCTTTCAGGCGACACTCTACTGGCTAAATACAGAGGTGGGAAATGTATGATTTTATATGCTCCCTAAAATACTGAACATTGAGAAAAATCTCCAGTGTAATTTTTTTACTTTAAAAGAGAACCAGTTCTGCCATGCAAAAAGTAAATTATGTTGACTGCTTAGTTTTAGAGAAAGGCTGATGCAGAACAATACTTTTCCATCAATGATGTCCATAATCATCTTTGCATAGAGTCTCAGAACAAGTCATAGTAAAGTTTAAGATAAGTAAAGCTTAAAAATGAAGGCCAAGTTCTATTTGCCTAGCAGAAAAGTACAGAAAACCCCTAGTTTTAAATTTCATTGGATCAGAAAACAATTTTATGTATTTGATCCAGGAAGCTTTTAGAGCCCTTTTAACATTAGACAAAAATGCTTAAAGAACTAAGTATAACAGATAAAGGTAGCCCAGCGCAATGTGCAGCGCAAAGATTTCTGCCTGAATTAAATGCTCAAAATGGAGAACAAATGGACCACAAGTGGCATATTGGCCTCATACTCTCCCGTTGCATATTGTGCATTTCCTTCCAAATTACAATTTGAAATTAACAATTCACAATTTAGATAGGGCATATCCTGTATAAACATATTTAAATATTTTTCTTACAGCCATGAAAATGAGCTCATTGTTTCCTTCATCCTTACCTGTCTTAACCGCCAAGAATAAGGAATCGCCATGATTTCCTTGCTTTCCTTGTCTTTCTCCTGCCTGTAGGAAGTACTGTCACAGCAGTCACTGAGTGCCTGTTAGATAGAAAATAAAGGGAAACTTTCTTGAGAGGTTTATTTGGTAGACTGCAATCATCATGTAGATAGTTTGAGAATAAGTAGCTAGAAGACACTTCAGGCTCTGCCAGGATTCCAGTTTCTTTCCTCTGGTTGTTTTCAGCTTTCTTCCAGTTTTATGCTGTCCCTGATGGGAAGGCGGCCTTGATTACCCGTAGTGCCCTGAGAAGCCTACTAACAGACTTAAATCAGGTAATGCCACTGCAGTGCTGTTACGCAACAGATCTTGTACGAGTATCCTAATCTAGGAGAAAAAAAAAATACATGGTTGATGATTGATACATTTTATGTTTGATTACATTATGGGACTGAAGCCAGTAGGGCACTCTGTGGACGCAGGGAGCTACCATGCAAAGTAGGTAAAAGAATCAGATTCTGTAGCTTTTCTCAGTCAGAGTAACCACTTGCATCAGTGCCTCTGTGCATTCATTTTGCCTGAGCTTACAGGTCTTGGGAACAGCTGCATACCGCTGTCGCTAAAGCGACTCCAAACTTCAGATATCTGTACTCACTAGAATAGCTTGCAGTTGCAGAAAAATGCCTTAGCATACAGGTATTTCCAGCTGAACTGGTGCTGGAAATTGGATCTGCAAATGACCCCTGAGGTTCAAACCCAGTGTCCTTCACTATTCTAGTAGGGCAACATAGTATGTTGATCCATTTCAGTAAGTGAGCTGGAAGCAAATCATTCTGACACATACTGAAGTATGAAATTGCATACTGATGGTATGAATATGAACAGGTTTTCTTCAGAACAGTATGTAAAATGGCACTTCTATAGATGCTTCACCATCTGTGTGCTGTCACCATCTCAGCAGAGCATGATGGGAACATCTGTTTTTTATTGAGGTGTTTCTGAGCCTTTATTCTTGATGCAGATCCCAGCCATTGTGGGAGAAAGCTGCACTCTCTCTTGTGTGGAAATTGCAATTCACAGCTGTTTCCATGGGGTAAGTGAAATTCTGATGTCCTGGGAAATGATTTTGAATGTTGCTGATTGATTAATTAAAATTGCAAGTGTATCACCATATAACATCCACCAGTACCTACTTTTAAGGGGCAGGTCTGTTTGTCAGTCTCACAATATAGGAGGATTTATATCTACAGAAAAGATGCTCAGTAAGATACTACTGAAGACTCCTGCATTTATTCCAAAACGTTTGGAACCCAGTAACATCTTACATGAATGGAAAATCTATGCTAGCGGAGTCCAATATCAGAGCTTTTATTAGGAATTGTAGAACACCAGTTCTTTTCAAGTAAATGGCTGAACTTGAGACATGTATTTTTTCCAGGTTCTGAATTCAGCAATTGTTGAAGAAAAATTCCTGTCTTGGCTGAGATCGGAGCCTGCTGTTCTCTTGTGGCTCCCTACATGTTACAGATTATCAGCCACAGAAATGGTTTCTCACCAAGCTAGATGCAGAGTCTGCAAAATTTTCCCTATTACAGGCCTCAGGTGCGTCAGTAATTACTGTAGTCCATAGCATGCACACAAATAGTTCTTACCATTGTTGACATACCCTACAGGCTCTAACTGCTGTATTAAGCAACAAACTTCAGACATAATCAAATTTAACAAGTAAGATAGGTAAAGAGAGAACCATCACAGGCGAGTGCTCAAGCCTGCATCCTGTTTCTCTTTAGTTCACTAGCACAGACATGATTATGGAGACACTGAAAGTAAACTGGCAGTTCAGTGGTAAAGCCAATTAAGCCTGTGTATCTCATTTCTTAGTCCTTTGTTCCATAATCAAGTGTGTTAACTGGTAAGTTAAGTTACCCATCTTAGCATCTTATTCATGTAAGTAATGGTATAAAATGGCCTAATGGTATAAAAAGAACACTATCCATTACCTGCTGACCAGAATGCCCAGAAAAGCATTTTACTGTTACTCTCTTCTCACTAATAGTGAGCTTGCAGGTTTCCTTTTTGCATTTTTAGTCTTTTGCAAAGTTGCAAATCCTACATCAATAATGTAGTGATATTACAGTTCCATGAGAGCAGCAGAGATAAGCTGGTGCATAAGAGGCATATGAAGATGTAACTGCATTCTCAATAAAGGTACTAGAACAGTTTATTCCTTGGTCTGAATTTTGATGCAGCGAATAAATAATATGAAAATCATTAGTAGGTTCTGGAGAATAGTCCACTGTCATTTGGACGAAATAACTCTTGCATTCAGAGAATGCTGAGGAAAGTCATTATTCTAACAAAGGTGCTTCTCTGCATTTCAGAACCCAGGGATCTGGATTTCTCAGTAATCAAGCTCACTTACACCAAGTTCTTACTTGTGGGGAAGTAACGTAATCCTTCTGTTTTCCCTCACAGGTATCGCTGTCTGAAGTGCCTCAGTTTTGATCTTTGCCAAGTCTGCTTTTTCACTGGCCGTCTCAGCAAACCACATAAGAGGTCACATCCTGTTGTGGAACACTGTGTGCAGGTAGAGTCCCATTGTACCGATTCATTTCCCTGTTCAGGTTCTCCATGTAGGCAAGTAGGAAGTAGACTCTTGAACTACATTGATTATGAAATTATGTGTGTATTAGCCATAATGGCCATGACATATTAGCATTAATTATCTGGGAACAGTGAGTCAGGGAAAGGAAAAAAGGGGGCTTCTAACTTTAGAAGGAGTGTTTTGTTCTGAAATAACTGAATAGAGCCATGAAATGTCATAGTGCAACTCCTCTTCCCAAGGAGTTTTATGGCAAGATTGCCATTTGCAAATCACCCTTAAATCTGTGGAAAGGGCCCTCAGTGTGTCCCAGTGCTCCTTCCTCCTGATCCCAATGCGGACTCATTCAGAAATTAATTCATCCTAAAGCTGTACAAACTCCTGCATGAGGAGGTTTCCTTTATTACAGAGCTTTTCCACTTTATTGTAAACTTTTTGGACCCATTTGTCTCTGTCAGTTAGGGATGCAGCACAAAGAGGCAGAATGGGACCAACTATGTTCACCTCCTTGGGCTCCATTACAGGGGCAACTTGTGCTTTCATCTCACTAGTGGTGAAGTTCAACACCGGGAATTTGTGTTTGGAAGCTCAGCTTCACTGTTGAGCAGGAGATTCCAGATCTTGCCCACAGCAGCAGATAGGTTTTGTTGTGGGTCTATATAACAGTATCTTCTCCCGTTCCAGTAAATGAGCTGAAAAGCACCCATGAAAGTTTCCCTAGTAAGCTGTACTTCATGGTCTCCTTCCTGAAACCCTGCACTTAACATGAAAGATATCTGGGTAGCCAGTGTCTGCACCAAAACTAAACAATGTTAGTTAGACTGCTCTTGCAGCCACCCTTTGTCTGGGGGAACATTATCTGTAGCTACTTCATCCCTCTCTTTCTGAAAACCAAACCCTATTGCTAACACTGTGAGAAACTATAACTGGATGCTCATTATCTACATTAAAAATAACAGATATATGTTCATTCCTCCAAATATTCTTCTTCATCCTCCATCTGTGAGAAAGTAGGAGAATCAAATGGCAACTGATCTCCTCATGTAGAGATTTCTAATAGAGACATTAAAATCAGTGTGAATGGAGCATGAATGGGAGTGTGTGGATGTGGAAGCACCAGAAGGAAGGGCAGAAGGGATATAACAAGGCAGAAGATGATGCAACCTAGATTAGCTGGTCAGCAAGATCACAGCACTTCCACGCACAGCTTCTCAGGACAACCAAATCAGGAAAACAAAAGGCAGCCTGAAACAAAGGACAAACTGCCATTTGAAGATGCCATCACAAGAGATGATGATGTGAGGGTAAAGAACAAAACCTATACCTACAAGACATCCAAATAAGGAGACAAAAGATCATAATCACTGCCAGCTCCTAAAGGAGCTAAAGGCATATCCAAAAACGAGCACATGGTCACACTAAGAGGAGCCTAGGAGGCTTAAGGAGAACTGGCATCTCTTGTCCTCCACGTCCCTGTAAGTCATCATGGCCATACCATGTGTATGCATACGCCTTGGTGTGTGAACGCTGGAAAGACCACTTGGACACATGTATGTTAGTGCTTGTGAGTAAGTGAGTATGAGTGAGTGGAATCAGTTTTGTTTTAAAATGAAGTCCCCTTCCTCTCCTATACTGTCTGGCATTGAGCTTTCCCACATTGTTGCTGCAATATTGCAACTGGATCACCGAACTTAGGTTTCCTTTATGAAGCCCTACTCTAACTCTGACCATGTAAATATTACTTTCATGGCCAAAATCTACACCAAAATTAAAAATATAAGCTACTTGCTATGACAGATACCATTTTTATATCCTTTGTGTGGGACATACAAGAATCAGTAGTAAGCCACTTTTCCCATACCTTCCACTCTTAGCAGATGCTCTCCTTGGCTGGGTAAGTTTTCACATTGTGTTTATCAGGGAGTGGGCTGCTGAGTGGGGCTTTGAAATACCAGCACTGTTTTTCCTTACCGTGCTGACACCTTGTGGTAATGTTGTTACCATGTTGAGAAATGACTAGGAAGCATGCTGTATGTTTTCTTTGTGTTTTCTTGTTCAGTTTGTCAGGGTTTACCCCATGTTCTGCAGCAGCCGCTTCCTGGGGCAGAATTGGTTTGTCTCCTCCTATAATGCAGCTACTGGGCTTAGTTGTTGTACCTGAGCTGGACACTGCTGTGACAAATGGAAGTGTGTTTTTTTACTGTCTTGTATGAGAGGAGGACATGAGGCACAGAAGGCTGTATCTATTAACACTTCATACAAGTATAGAAGTACTTCTTCCCATTGATCAAGAGGGAACTTAGATACTAGTCAGGCAGAAATGTCGTTGTGACTGTGAGCTTAATCATTGTAACTGCCAAAATACTGTATTAGGCATTTCCAGGTTGCCTGAATTTGGCCCAGACAGAGTGTTTTCCTTACCTAACAGAATTGGAGCTGCTCTTGCCTGTGGTCTTGCATCATCATCCACTTCAGCTCCCCTTCTAGGGCTCAGACAGCAGCCATGAGCCTCTTCAACTGTTGAACAGGTGGACCTTTGCTTTCTTATGTCTTGCCTTTGCCTTGGACTGTGTCTACTTATGGTCAGCACCTGTTTGAAAATTCACTCCCTTCTTTATTATCCCTCATTCCAATAGATGTCAGCAAAGACGAATGCAAAGCACTTTCTCCGCACCATCAGGAACAACCTGTTTCAAGAGCGCTGTAGAAGAAAGGAGACTCAGAGAAGGAGGGCTCTGGAGATAGTGGAGGAGAGGCACTTCCCTACTCACAAAAAGACTTTGTGAGTTTCTGTTTCCTATTAGTTTATATGTCAGGCTGTGGGATATTTCTTGATTATGTCCTTTGAGTAAGTGATTTTGTTATGACAGACACCATGTCATGATTTTTCCATTGAAAAGGGAAAGCATAAATGGGAAGTTGCTGCACATTGTTCTGTAGCTTAACCATGATTACCATGCTGACAACCTAATGACCAGTTGTCTTATAAAATATAACATGCTTGTGTCTTCCTTCCCTCCTCCCTTATGTCCTCTCTTTCTCTCCATGCTATTTCTTATGCTCAGTTTAGGGTCAAGGATTGCAAGTATTTAGTACCTGTCACAATTGCATGGGTTTTTAAGCACCACCTCTGTGAAAAATTCATTGGAAATTAACTGTGAATACTTTCCACATGTGACCCACATGAGGGAGTGATTATACGAGATAAGCTCTACAAATGTACGAAGTGCAAGATTCCTTCCTAGTTGTATAAAGATCTAGCAACTCCCTTGCATCTCACGTGTTCTCCAAATGAGGCTTCAGTGAGACTGAAATAGGGAAAAAATGGTTACTCCTTTCTAAAAGAATTAATTTAATTCTTGCGTGAAGGAGGAGAAAAATCTGTTTATAAAACTTGATTGTGCTACACTGCTAAGTAACTACATTGCTATTAGAAACCAATTTTTTTTATATACAGTAACACTAACGGATGATAGTTACAGTGATTCTCACAGAGAATGTTATTTCAGTGTTTGTTTTTCAGAATGTGGTGAAATGCAAAACATTTTCCATTGCTAATATTTACCCACTTTTCAGCAACAAAAAACATTTCTTCATTTTGAATATCATTTAATCCTTCTGTAAGCAATCAAGATTTCTCTGTAATTCTGTGGGGTTTTGCTTACCTAATGTTTGGGTAGTAATGAGAAAAAGAAGAATTTGGGGCTGCTGTTACAGATGTCATTGTGAGGCTGATAAGTACCTGGGCATTTCCTAGCATAGAATGGACTGAACAGCAGGATATCTGGCCCTTTGCTATCTTTCTGTAGTTGAATTTTCCAATATATTTAGCTCTTGGCTAAAGGAAACAAAAAAGAGAAGCAGCAAATTGCACTGATACTAAATGGGTGGAAAGAAGAACCTGTTGTTGAGATTCGGTTGAGAAAGTGGAATTTGTTTTCAGGAATTTCATTCTTTCAGCCAAAATGTGCCAGCAGGCGTAGCTAAACCATTCTTCTTGCTCAGTCAACAGCATAGCTGTCTGTCTGCTTACAGTGCATTAATTTTATTTTGATCTTTCTGAGTACCATAGAATCATAGAATCATTTAGGTTAGAAAAGACCTTTAAGATCATCAAGTCCAACTGTTAACCTAGCACTGCCAGGTCCACCACTAAACCATGTCCCTAAGCACCACATCTATACTTCTTTTAAATACCCCCAGGGATGGGGACTCCACCACTTCCCCGGGCAGCCTGGTGCAGTGCCTGACTACCCTTTCAGTGAAGAATTTTTTCCTAATATCCAACCTAAACCTCTCCTGGTGCAACTTGAGGCCATTTCCTCTTGTCCTATTGCTTGTTACTTGGGAGAGGAGACTGACCCCCACCTCCCTACAACCTCCTTTCAGGTAGCTGTAGAGAGTGATAAGGTCTCCCCTCAGCCTCCTTTTCTCCAGGCTAAACAACCCCAGCTCCCTCAGTTGCTCCTCGTATGACTTGTTCTCTAGACCTTTCACCAAAACCATGTAAGGCTTGATCCTTTCTCTACTCATTATTTCTCTGTTGGTATACAGTCCCCCTGCAGAACTCAGTGCTTCACCACTACCTGGCCCTGAAAACCTGTCTTTCCCACTGAACAGACCTGTCCTGAAGTCACTCAAGTTCGTACCTGAAAACAGAACTGTAATGCAGAAGGGTGATAATAACAGCAAGACACCAGAGCAAGGCAAGACAAAAGCTCAGGTGAGCAAAACATGAAGCTGTAATAGTGCTAAAGCTGTGAAGAAGACCTACCAAGTTAACTATCTAGTTGCCTTCTAATTATCAATGAAAAAGAAATCTAATGGGCAACGTCACCTTTCTGTTAATTTCTCACGGAAAAAAATGTGGAATCTGAAAACTTAGTGAAGCTTGAATTTGATACCGTCCCAAGATTAGAGTCCTCTCTCTATTCTGACAGTAAAAAATGACATCATGTCCTCCTAGTGCAAGCAAATGTCAAGGAAAGATGCCTTAATTCTTATTAGGCTCAGGCCATTTTTGTCACCATGGCAATAGCAAGAGAAAGGGCCCTTCTTAAGGATAAACCCAGAGTAGCGTCCACTCCAACTAAAATAGCTTATGCATAAATGCTCTCCACTAATCCATTTCCAGGTTCCCTGCATAGAAACAATGCTAGAGGAGTGGGTAGGACAGTGTAGATAAAAATAAGTACATAGCAGTTTTTTGTTTCTATATTTATTTGAGGGGTTGGTAGCTCTGCACATACTCGGAATATAGGGAACACTGGGTTGTGTTCAAACCAGTTTGTGTCATCCACTCGTCTTGTTCTTCCCAGAAGCCAAGGGTGGAGTAACTGAGAACTAGCCTGTGCGTGTCAGGTCACTCCTTTGGCTGCTACTCCTGTGCTGCCCTTTGGAAGACCTGTATTTTAGGACTCTGCTGCCCAGCTCAAGGTATAGTGCCAGCCAGCACATATCTGCAGGAGAAGTTGTGGGCAGATATTGCTTAAGCATATAATTTTGATGGCTGGCATTTGTCATTTTAGAAGACAGCGAGATGGGACTTGCATCACTGTAGTAGGATTCTGTCACATGCATTGCTCTCTTGTTCATTTTCTCTCTGGGCTGAGAATTCTTTTTGAGCAGTTTTATACTGATTTCCAACATCTTATAGTGCAGATTATTTCCATGTTTCTTAAAAAGATGCAGACTGTAAGTCCAATGATAGCTTTTAATAGAATCCATGAGCTTGGAGGTCCTGGGGACTCATCTCTTAGTCTCATAATTTCCTGGCAGCCCTGATTCCAGCCCAGCTTATACCATGCCTCTAAAGCAGCTTACCTGGAAATTGTTCATCTCCCTGACTTCCAGGCTACTGTCCCCTGCATGGCCCAGAGACCGCTACATGCATCCAAAGACCAGGAGTTTCTCTTCTCTCTTCTACATCCATCTCCTTGTCCCAAAGCAGTTGTGTGACTTGGGAGAGACTGTTCCCAAATCAGAATATTCCATTTTGCAGAAATTCCAGGGAATGAGGGTTTTGTTCTAATTTAAAACAAAACAAATTCTCATACACTTAGAATTTTTCATAGGACAAAGAATTCTATAGAGTAAATTTTTTCCAGTCTGTTCTAATAGCCATTAAAAATACTTTAACACATCAGTTGATTGCAATCAGTTAAATAAAAGAAGTTAACTAGTAAATCTGTAAAACAGACCAAATCCCAAATTTGCCATGCCATCTTATAGCAAAATTTGCATAGAAAATGAAATGTTATTGCTGATAAAGTTATGAACAGATACTTTTGTCTTTTTTGTTACAGGCAATAGCCTCTTTTGAAGCAGATGCATTGAAAATGCATGAATCCACCAGAAGCATTCACAAAGAGAGCAGGTAGGTAAATTCAGTAGTACAATGACTGAAGACTGGTGGGCAATGCTGCTCCAGTGAACAGCTAGAAGGCAAATCATTTTTCCATACTTTAGAGATTTTGAGATTTAAGAAAAAAATCGTGTCAAATGGGGATGAATGATAAAAACTAAGCAACAAAAACTGTAAATGGAGATCACTGGAAAAAACAATTGCTTTCATCAGCATTTCTGCAATTGTTAGTTTACATTTCTAAGGTCATTTTTAAGGGAAAAATTGTTCATTCACATAAAAATATCAGAATAGCATACTTTTGCAAATTTTTCTCTGAATAAGGCTTAATCAAAACAAATATAATAATTCTAATGAGGTTTTTAAATCAAGGTAGGATATCTTTCTAAAAAATATGCTGTAAGTCAGATAGACTACAGGCTTAATACAGTAACTATTAGTAAAAATTCCATTACTTAGGTTATCACAGAAGTCCCTTCTGATATTCAAACCTTTGACACAATAAAATATTAATTCCTGAACTAAAAACTACTTGGGTGGTTTGTTTGGGTGGGGGGAGAGTTGGTGTATAGGCAACCATGCTTACCTTTTTCTTTCACTTTTGCTTTCCCCTCCCTCATTTTTGTAGTTATATATGAATGTGCTATAATCATGTCTGTGACCACTGAAACCAATGGAATTACAGTGAATTGTAGAATTTGATCCTGAATCTACTCTATTTCCTTCAGTATGTTCAGTTCCCTCTGTTCCTGTTTTGTTTCATTCTAGTAAGTCAATGTACAATTGCTGCTCCAAATTCACACAAGGGCACTCCAAGACTAGAGCAAAGCAATTGCAGTTTCATTGTAAGTCTGTGTCCTTACCGCACTCTCTGTTCTCACATGGGAAAATAAAGAAATATGGTGTCATGGTTTAACCCCAGCCAGCAACTAAGCCCCACACAGCTGCTTGCTCACTCCCCCGCAGTGGGATGGGGGAGAGAAGCAGAAGACTAAAAGTGAGAAAACTCATGGGTTGAGATAAAGACAGTTTAATAAGTAAAGCAAAAGCCGCATACGCAAGCAAAGCAAAACAAGGAATTCCTTCACTGCTTTCCATTGGCAGGCAGGTGTTCAGCCATCTCCAGGAAAGCAGGGCTCCATCACGCATAATGGTTACTTGGGAAGACAAACGCCATCGCTCCGAACATCCCCCCTTCTTTCTTCTTCCCCCAGCTTTATATGCTGAGCATGATGTCATATGGTATGGAATAGCCCTTTGGTCAGTTGGGGTCAGCTGTCCCGGCCATGTCCCCTCCCAACTTCTTGTGCACCCCCAGCCTGCTCGCTGGTGGGGTGGGGTGAGAAGTAGAAAAGGCCTTGACTCTGTGTAAGCACTGCTTAGCAGTAACAAAAACATCCCTGGGTTATCAACACTGTTTCCAGCACAAATCCAAAACATAGCCCCATACTACCTACGATGAAGAAAATTAACTCTATCCCAGCCAAAACCAGAGCATATGGCAAAGATATTCAGCTTTTGTTTAGATTAACAATAGTTGAGAGGATATCTGGGAAGCCTGCTCCTGAAATACTGCATCACTCTCTGACCCAGGGCTTATCATATAACTGGGTGGATGAACCATATTACTCATGGGTAGCTCTTTGTTCTTATTTGTGGACCAACTTCCAGCATTTATATGCCTGTTCACAGAACCGGGCTCTGAGTTAGATGAAGGTAGTCAGCATTTTACAGTAAAGACCCATTAAGTGCCGTTATAAGGGACCACTGTAATATTAATTTTAATTTTAAATGGTCTGACTTGCTGTCCCATTCAGACAAATCTTGCATAATTCCAGTGAAACTGATAGGGCTTTTGTCTGTGAGCCAGTGCATACCCAAAAGAGTGAATCAGATGAACTTCTGGATGTAACGGCACAGGAGATAACTATTTCAGCTGTGTGATATGAAGCAGTTGGTTTATTACTGCAGTGTTAACAAGCTTTTCTGCCTGTCTCCACCTTAGCCATGGGGAAGACAAAACTGTATTTCTACCTTGACTCCTTAGAGAAATCCCAACTCTAGAACAAAGATATAGGCGGTATTTTTGTCATACTGTGCTCTGAGTAGGTAATTTCTAAATCTTCTTTGGTGTGTGTGGGAGGGCGGCTTTTCTAATTGCAAAAATCATAGTATCTTTTCAAGGACAAGTGGCCTGTGCAGAAACTATTGGTGTCATCAAACAAGCTGCATAGAATACCAAGAGCAAGAAGGAACTCCATCAAAGGGGTAGAGGCTGCTTTTACTCCTTTGTTGCCCAGGGGGAAATGATGGGACTCTTTTGCAAGTCAGGGAGTTGCCATAAGTAGTTTGCTTCTAGACAGAGGGACTGCTATAATGTCTCTCCTGTTACAGCCACCTTTGTGGGAAAGGTAAAACACCAATATGCAAGGCTCAGTCCTGGCCACAGTTCCACTCACCTTACATCTTTCCTCATCTAGAACCCTCCTGTTCTTGCTAATTCCATGGATACAGCCCAGTTCCTGAAATATTGGCCTCTAACCCCAAAGCTAACAAAAATGTCCTGAGCTGACAAAGAGGAGAAAGCTTGTGATACAGTGTTTGCTCTTTTCCGTCACTGCATGTATTTGTGTGTGTGTAATCTAGCAAAATTTCCACCCTTCCTGTGTCCCTGGCAGGTACATGAAGAAGCAGTTCAACAAATGGAAGGACAAAATGCAATTTCTTCACAACTGCCAGGAAGACAAAAGCTGCAAAATAGAGGCAAAGCTCCAAAGCCTGAGAGCAAGCCATGAAAACCTGCAAATGAAGCTGCAGCAAATGAAGCACGAAGTAAAGGTATAGTGATAAGTATACCACGAATCTTCACAGCTATGGGCAACTACTGAACACTAACTATTCCTTTTCCTGCAGACCACCACTCTTGATACCATTTTGTGCACCTTCCATTTGTCTGCTCAGTCATCTTAGGTTCTTGTCTTCAGTGAAAGCAGATAGGCTTTTTGCAGCAGGGATTTCCTTGTCATTCTGTATACATTTAGCATCTAGCACAGATATCCATGTCTGGGATGTTTAGCTACTACTGCAATGAAAATAATGAGAGGGTATTCCAATAAGAGTGAGAAAATGGTTTCCAACAGAAGTGTTAGATGCTTCCTTGCAATCTTTTCTTTAGAGAAGAGTCCTGTGTTGGCATTGAATAAATAAAATATTCTTTTGTCATTCCTAATTGCTGTCTTGTACTGGGATGTAATACAGACCTCTTACAGAAAATATTTTATTTCTTTTCAATTGTATTGACTCTTGTTCATTTAAAGTATCTCTGAGGTTCTAAAAAAGCCCATATTTCACAGGGAATGCATACAGATTTGCCACCTACGGCATTTTTGTAGCTTTTTCTGCAATGCTGTTTTTAGAGAAAAGCCAGACACATCTGCTGTGCGCACTTGGTCAGCTTTATATCACTTGCCCATGGAGTCCACTATGACCTGGCATGTCATACCATCCTGTGTGTATGCTGTGACACTGGCCTGTCCACAACATGCAGGACTGGCTGCACACATGCAGTTAAGTGTCCAGTGCATGCACTGTCAGCTCAGTGCATCCCAGTTACATCAGACTCGGTGTTCATGCAGTGAATGGTATTTGCGATCGTAATTCTGCCTAGAAAATTCCAAGTACAATTGTGGCCTGACAACTGACCTAGTTTTGGAATTTCAAATGTTAACACGTGTGAGGTGTTTGATATGTGTTTAGTATAAACACATATTTTTCCCTTAGTTTATTTCTTTTAGAATAATTTTCTTGCAAATTTACTGTTGGAACATTATTATTCCCACTTGTCAATGGCATTGAAGCATATGTCTTCAGATTGGAACTGTGGAAAAAATTGGCCACATAGGTTTCTTCAAACTCAAACACAGAGTCTTATTTTATTACAGGAAAATATTTTATTTGCGAAAAGAATTGGTTTAGTTCACCAGAAATTTAAAAAAAAAAAATATTCTGACCCAAAAATTATTTTCCTACCTATTTTAGTACTACCAGCAAACCAAAATATAAATTATTTTCACAGTGTAGTTTCTGTGTTTTGTTTATTGTAGACAATGTTACAGTCATCAGAGCATCCTTTTGCACAGTGTCAGAATATGATGCCAAGAAATCCTTATGTCCTGCTGGAAAGGAGAATGCAGGGTGGATTAAATCCTGCTCAGATAAGGCCTACTTCCAGAACATGTGCAGACTGGAAATCTTTGAATCCCCCCAACTCTGCAAATAGAATGCAGCTTTTACAGACACCTGAGGTTCCCACTGCAGTGGACTTTATGTTCTCAGAAGACCCACTGGAGTCAGTGTCCCTGCAGAGCAACGGACCTTTTACGGGACAGTATAAAAAAGCAAAAGAGAATCAAACATATCTGCCTGAACTGACAGAAAACTCCCTCAGTGGCACCATGAGGAACACAGTTCTTACTCCCGCTGCAGTGCAGATACCACCTGATGAGAAGGAAGTCAGTGAGGAAGCGGAACTGCAGCAGCTAGTGATGAAACTGAAGGATGCATTGTCTCTCCAAGCCCCACCAGGTATAAGCTCTCCCAGTTATCTTGACGCTGTCTCCTCACCTTCATCCAGTTTACTCTATAATATTGTTCATAATCATTTAACCCTGAGAGGAAACTCAGAATCTTGCCTTTGCCATTGCAGAAGTATTCCAGCTCTTTACTGTAAGGTAGAAAATATTTCTGTAAGGTGGAATATAGCTCCTAATGTTGGACTAATTTGAAACAGGATGAGTCAAAGCGCATAAGAGGAAATCAGTCTCAGCAGTCAATTACGGAGCAAACTTATACTGGTGAGGGCACTGGAGGTCTTTTCTGTTGCGACTACTGTGACACTGTAACTATGATTCTAGTCCCAGGCAGACTTCCAGCAGTACAAAATCCCTTTGTAATCAATGATCTTACACAGCAGAGCTTTGTTGAACACTCAGGATGCCTTGCTTTTGGTAATGAGGATGTAATAAGGAGAATGATGGAAAAAGCTACTGTTTCTACAGAGTTATCTTAAATTAGAGATTTATAAAAAGTTTTTCTAGGCTCTGGCAGCACCCAAATGCTCTGAAAGACTTAAAATCTGTTCTGCTTTTCAGCTCAACAATCTGCTTTGCAGAAAGAGTTCTTTTCTACAGCTCAACATGTTTGCAGATCCTTTTCTGACCTCATCAACCAAGTAACTTCATCAACTTGTAAATGACGGAAACTACCATTCACCTTACAGCTTCACTGAACTATTGAAGGTAATTGATGCCATGTCAGACTCTTTAAAGTGTCTCAGATGTTACATTGTAAAACCCAGCATAGCAGATTTCTGCATTTACTGACTTCAGCAGGAACCATAAATAGTGTTAGAGAATGATGTTCCTTTTCCATTGGTGGTTTCCAGCTCCCGTGTGGCAGATGTTGGCCCAGCTAATAAAAATCAGCTTGTCTTCGTTAATGTTACACTGGCTTTCACAACTGTCCTGCCCTGTCCTCTCTTCTTACTGCTATATAATCAGTATGGCTTGTGTTTCAGGAACATTTTTTTTTTTATATGAGAGTTGGCTTGAATCAACTGGTTTCAGCGATGTATTTTCTATCACATCATAGGTTTTTAGACTAAAGCAAGGAATAAATTCTTAACTGTCAGACTTCTCAATACTTGATATTTACATATTCATATTTTTCCAAACTACTGAGTTCATATTTAAAGGAAAAGATGCTTTGAACATTTAAAGGAATTTGATTGCTTTAGAAGAGCCTTTCCATTATTGATTAACTTATATACTAGTATAGAACGGTTAATAAGAATGTAATGTTTAGTATAGAATGGTTAATAAGAATGTAATTTTACCGGCAGCATCTAAAATGTGAGAAAAGTGATTTTTTCCTTGGTTACTAGTACTTTGTATTTGATGGAACATACCTAAAACTGCCAGAGTATTAAAAATACTTATCAAGCCTGTACACACACATACAGGCATATCTATGCATGTAAGTAAATATATAAGCTGCAGAGAAGTTTGTAAACAGATAGATGATTGGCTCTAAGTAGCAGGTTGTACTTGCTGAAGTTGATTACAAAGCATCTATTAAGCATCAGCAGGGAAACAGGCTGGGATTTGAAAAGAAAGGAAGATATCATGCAAAAGAAACATTGCATACTGCTTTGATCCATTCATACTACAGTCTAGCTTCATTTCTTATAATGATGGGTAAGCGAAGGCCTTAGAAAGAATTTAGATCATTCTTAGAAGAAAACCAATAGATGCTCACTGCTTTCCTTTCATGGCTTCTTGTTTGCTACGTGTTCCTTACAGCAGTGCAACTCAGTGAGATACATTGGTATAGCTTGCGATGATAGCGTCATCAAATGCATATTGTTTTAGTGACAGCATTTCCGAAGGTTGAGATAATGGGTTAAGATACAGCATGTTAATGATTTCCATGTTATTGTCAGATGTTGTACTTCTTTGGATTGTTAACTATTTGTTAAGAGACAACGTGAACTAATGGCAAATTTACCAAGTGTGATTACTCAACAGTGCAAATGATTGCCCATTTCTCTCTCTTTAGCTGTTGATATGCCATGGTCGAGTTACTTCCTTGGAATTCTGCTGTATCTCTTGTTGATGACAGCAACAAGGAAACCATTTTTTTCTGATAATGCACAGAAGTATTTTGAAGATCTGAGAAATGGAAATGATTTGGTACCACTTCAGAGATAAAAACTGTAGATTCGGCCACTTACTATCACTGTTCTGCAGGAGGTGCATAAAAAAATAGTGAATGAGTATGTGCATATGAGCTCAAAACCAGCTATGGTTAAGAAAATTTGCATACTTTTAAGGATTTTAGTTCAATCACTGCAACTATACCAGCTTTCCAAGAGAGAAAATACTCCTAGTTTTTACGGGAATTTTTCTGTGATTACTAGGAAAATAAATTTGGTCTGGGTGAAAGCAAAATATTTTTGGAAGCTTTGGGGGAGAAGTCAGGTAAATTACATATTCTGAAGCTTTGTTTCATGTATAATTAAACAGGGTTTAGGCTGATGTGATTGAAAAGGCCAATGAAAAGCTGCTTAGCAGAATGCTTAATTTTCCACATAGATTTTCCTGGTCTTGTATTTTTCAGAATGAATTATAATCACCAAGATAAAGGGACTGTCTGACTCATTAAAATGGCTAGAAGTCTTGTTTTCTGTTGGTAGCACCTCAGCCGCCTTCTTGAAAGATGTTACACTATGGTAGTGACGGTAATGAACATTCCTGGTTCTTTGTGCTAGTTTTGGTCACAGCAGGCCTTAATTATACATGCTGCAAACACTCAGGAATTACAGCAACAAATAATGGTATGCAACTGGAAGCCAACAAGCAGTTTGTCTCTAGCAAAGGAAGGGTAAAGAGGGTGAAAAGTAAAGAAACTAACTGAGGGAGAAGGACCCCAGGAAACAAATAGTGATGAGGTCACTAGAAAGTGGATACACCCATATTATCACATATAACAGAATACAGTGTGAGATAGAAGCTTAGCAGCTTTTGCAATATACCAGTGCCAAGACATACAAACAACAATCCAAGGAACTTAACTGTTGATTATGGGAAGATATCCATCAGCTTCTGATGAGGCTTTAAATCTCCTTCAGAGTGAGTGCATCTGAATTAAAGTTGTTTGGAAACAGTGACAGCTGACAAATACTGGTTTGGTCCGATGCAACACAGAGCAGGTCTGGAGCACAAATTCTTACAAATAGATATTCCTGAACCACCGTGAACTCTTACTTCATGGCGGCGCATAAAGACTCAAGGAAGTGTTTTCCCATGCTAATAAGCAGTTGTTTAGCTGTCAGGTCCCTGTAAGATGAAAGGGACAAAATCCTAAGGCTTTTATTTTGTTGTTACTCAGTTCAGCTGACAATGAAGCAGCCTCAGTCAGACATGTTCATCCCATCCTTCTGCTGACACACTCAGGCTGAGAAACAGTAAGCCAGGAACAGTATCTGCAAGAACAATCCTAGCTCACCCCAAGATCTGCCATGGAGTTTACAGGGGAGATTAGTAGGAGGCAACATGCTGTCTTTAACCACAGGGACATTTTGAATTTTTCCCATACAGCAAATCAGCTTGCACCTCATACTCACAGCACTTGTTTTTTCTTAACACAGCCACCCTAGAAGGCCCCAATTTATAGTGAGTGAATCAATAGCAACTATCAGCATCATCCGATTGTGTTTTCATGCCAGATTGTTGAGACCTGGATAAAAGCAAGCAAGACCTAAGTTATAAAATAGAATTGAGCTGCAAGACCTTCAGAGAGAAAAAATTGCCTGAGGTAGGAGTTCCTTTAAGAACTTTATCACTTGCCAGTTTACATGTAATTAATTGCATCCCCTTTTTTATTTCAGCACAATTAATAACACATTGTCTCCTTTACATTAGTAATTTCCAAATGTTCTCCATAGTGTGACCTATGCTAGAGATTCTTCTGTTTTCTCTGTCTTTCCTCCACATACTAATCCTTTCCTGCCCATTTCCTCAAAGGCCAAATGATGCTACAGCCTGTTAATTAAGAAGCTTGCTGAAGCAGACAAGTATTGCAAATTTGTTGAAGCTAAACATCAGCTTGGCCCATAGTGGTATTTCACCGTTTCTGCTGCTATCTGAAGGGAGGAAGGAAGCTACCAGCAGCCCTTTCCTAGGGGATCCTGTTGTTACAGGTGGGACGTATCTAAATTGGAAACACTAGCCTGTTCCCAAAGGGCCCTGTGGCAAAGCATCAAAGATAAACAGTACCTGTTCAGATAATCTGTCTGGTTTTACATTTTCTAGAGCTTGAGAGCATATGGGAACAGGTAACATCTGGTCTACTACAATACCAATCCTACTTGGCTGAGGCATCCAGCCCTTAACATGCTCTTTGTCAGTTGCTGGTCTTAATAGCTGTAGGGACCGTGGGTGAAGACTGTGTCTCTTATGTTGATACAAAGCTGTGCACAATGGCACTTTTAGATATATTAATATAATTTAGATAATTAACCACAGTAGTGCAAGAGTGAGCAGATCTGTTCTAACAATGCTCTTGTCTCCCTCCCACACGGTAGCAGAGCACCCTTGTAGGCTGTGGCTGCCAGCAGAGGCAGCTGGGGTGGGGTTGCTGAGTACACTAAACTGTGTGTTTCTATGCTCATCCTGCTTTAGTGTTCCCTCATCTCTTGAACATGTAAATGGTTTGTTGCATGCTTAACTTTAAGCACAAATTCAGTGCCATTGAAGCTGATAGCCTTCTTATAGTTTCTTGTCTGCTTCCATAAGATCAGGATTTTGTATTTTGTCCAGGCCCAGTAACCATTTTAAGATTTCATTTATACATTTTGCTGCTTGAAACTATTTCTGCAAGTTGATGAACACACAGCAAATGAGTTTTTCTTTGGGTATTTGAAAAAAAAAAAGCAACCAAATATTGCCACATGCTCAAGGAAAGAAACTTCGAATGAGCAACTAAACGTAGTTGCCCTGGAAAGCTGAATTTTGCAGTTACATTCAGGCAGCCAGGACATGGAAAAATTTCATTTCATCAAAGCATCAAATGTTACCTGCCCAAAGTTATGTTGCATTTGTTTAATATCAAATTGCCTATTAGAGTTATCAATAACAGTCAAAGGAAACTGATTTGTCTACAAAAAACTTGCAAACTAAAAAAGAAGCAAATTCAAGTTATGTATGAGAATTCTTTTGATTAAACACTTTAAGTGAGAATGTGTAACATTTGAAGTGGCATTTTTTATAAGTGAAAACTTAGGGAAAATACTGTAAAAATATCTTGTGAAAACAAAGAGAGGAGCTGATAAAACCTGTTAACCTTTTACTTTTTTGGAAAGCTGAAAACATTTTTGGAAGGTATTTTTAATATAAAAATATGTACTACTTTTCTTTAGTAGGATGATATCTTTCAGCAGTGGTTGCTTTGTACAAGTATACAGCTATGCATATAATAAAACATCACCATTTTGACTCTAATCCTGTCTTGGAGCTAGTGGAGGGTTTTGGCAACTTCCTACTCTGCTTGTCTATGTTTTATTGAAGGATCAGTTGTTTCCTGTTTTGGCACCCAAGAGACAGTAGTTTGAATAGGTCATCACATGCATTATAAAAAGCCTGATGTACACACAGATTAAAGTAGGCAACTGCTTATAAATCATGCAGTTTATTAAGGAGACTAAATTCATAGGTAATTAAAAAAAACCCCACAGGTCCAAGTTAATCAGAGATACAGTGCTCATAGTTGTAGGCCTTCTTCCGCCATGTAAATTAACATCAATAAGGATTAAAATGCAAAAAATAAAGAGAAGTAGTTAAAAAATATCTACAAATCAAGATCTTGGACTGAATGTGTCATTTCCTCTTTTTCCCTAGCTCTCCAATGATTCTTCCAAGTACTGTAGATCTACTCTTATGCATGTGGATACTTGTTAAATCTTCAAAGGAGTCTTTCTTCTTCAGAACTGGCAACATCTGAATATGAGAAAATATCCCTGAAAAGTGACATGAAAATGCATATAAGTAATCAATTTCCAAACAGCAAAGAGCAGCTGAATACTCAGTTTCCCACATCCATGTTTCCTCCATCTTTAGCTGCTACTGGTCCCTATTTTATCAGCCTTGCCCCCGAACATCTTGTTTTGGCGATAGCCATATCCCTCCATTTGCAAGTTGCCTTTCAGTGACAAATTACTTTGGTCTTTTCCCCCAGCACAGGCCTTTTCCTTCAGTCTTCCTATAAAACTCTTCCACTTGTAATTAGCAGAGTCAAAGCACTTGAGTCTGCTCAGTCTTACTGACTCACCGGCTTGTCATCAACCTCCTTGCACAGTGGATGAGATCTCTCATGCTATTTAGTAGCACATTTGTTATTTCCTTGAGGAACTATGGGGCATTTTCTTTGCAACAATCTCCAAAAGCCAGCAGATTGACTTTATTTCTTTCAACACATTTGTCTTCTGAAAAAGTAACTGGTTAACACAGTATCTGTTTATTTACCAGACCTCAAATGCATAATCCAGCAGCCTTTGCCCCACCACCCTCCTTGGCACCCTGCAGCCCAGCAGAGTTGGGACAAGAAGTTGTGCCTGTCCCTGGCAGTTGGGCCAGGTGCAAGGGCTGATCTGAGCCCAATTGCCTGCACCTGTGAGGGAGGTGTGCACAGCTGTGGCCACTCTGAGTGGTGAGGTAGCAGGGGGACTGCTGGGTGAGGGGAAAAGAGGTAGAGAGGTTTTTGTGTTTGTATTCTTCAAATTCCCCCCTTATACTGGGGACATGCTACGTGCCTACATGAGGAAGCTGCTCTTCAGGAAGATCTGCTGTGAGTACAAAAGCTGTATTTTCCTTGTGATTCTTAAGTCTTATTTTGGCTCATTAAGAGTTGTTATAATGTATCTAACTCCAGTGTTGTAATATATTGGAAATGGTTTTATGAAACCTGCTTTTTCATGGTGTTTGGCTTTTGTTAGGGGAAAGGAATGAGCTACTAAAGATACCTTAGCCAGGTAACTGTAAAGGGCTCTCCCTACTTGTCTCAGTTTAAAGCTGACTAATACTTCTTTGCAGGATACCTAGGGAAGTTGTAATGCTGTTGCGTTAAGTAGGGTGTTAGCTGGCTGGAGGTAGTTTGTCAGATAACTCATATACAGCTGTTCTGATTTTTTTTTGTGTGTTTTTCACGGATTGTGTAGTTTGAAGAGTATTGTCAGACCTGTTAGTAACTACAGTCAGGAGCCTGGCAGTACTGGATGGGTTCAGAAAACAGTGTTTGAACCTATAAGTCTGGACCTGGGCTGCTACTTCTACTGTCTTGGTGTACACTCAAACACACTTGTTTCCCAGGAGGGCAAAGTATGGGGAACTGTGCAAGTGCTTCTTAGGTGTGATGGAGTAGTTCTGTTCAGTACTACTGAGAAGCTTTACCAAGGACTTCACTAGGTTTTTTGGCTTGGAGGACTTTTCTGGTTTTTCTTAGAAAAGCTCAATTCCTGATACTCAGTTTTCACAATGACCTCATGGGATTTATTCTTAAGTTCTGAAATCTGATACTAGAATAATAACACCCTAACATCAGCATTTCTGTACCAAGTTCAGATCTCTGTCTTGCTTTTCCAATTCAATGATATGTTTAAGGAAATACAGTGAATGCAGCTTACAGATTGTTCCTGATTTATGACCCTGTTTGCAATTAAAAAAAAAGAAAAAATTGAAGTTGTGAATACTTAAGAGGAATAAGATGAAAAACTTCAGTATGGAGTGGAGCAATAAACATGTTATCAACAGTTGCAAAAGTAACAGTATAACACAAAACACCTTACTTTATTGTTTGAGTTCTAAAACAAGCCTACTGAAAGCTATTCATACCTGCCCATGGACATGGAGTGAAGTACATAAGGTCATTCAAATGCTGTTAGTGCTGCTCTTTGGGCTAAGAAAACAGGCTTGTGCATCTCTCTACACATAAGCAGCAGTAATTCTATTCCTCATCATTTGCTAGGATGTGATTTCTATCTGCAATTATTAACAATTGATTTCTGCTTTCACTGACAAAACAAGGCAGTAGGGTCAAGGGTTACAAAGATTAAAACAGCTGGCTTTGTTAAGAAACTGGGAGACTTGGATGAGAGGCTACATAGCTCCTCCAAAAAAAAAAAAAAATTTAGGCTGTCACTGCTATAAGCTGCCTGCTACTGACTGCTGTTAATCAATTGTATGGAGAAACCAGATCAACTGATTGTAATTCACAAAAAAATAGGTAAAAGAATAGAGAAGGGCAGGAATCCTTGTTTGTCTTAAAGTTTGAATACTTAGCAGTGGCTTAAAACGTCTCTGTATAGGAGTAAACAAAAGTCAGTATTAATCACAAAACCCATAATTTGATTCTTCAAAATACATTGGACTGTTACTCTTAATCTTGACTGGAACAAAAGCTCTTTGTTTAGGAAAATCACAGTGTGACATAGACATGAAGACCCAGATGTAAACAAAAGGCTAAGGGGGAATTTAGACAGTGGCATTCAAAGCTGCAATCCTGAAAACAAAAATTCATCTGGTGCTTTAGCCTGATGGGTATCTCACTTTTTGATAGTCCTACTGCCTCGTGTGTCTAAAGCTGCATTCTGTTTGCACCCAAAAGTGCATCAGTCTGGTCAGGACTGAGCAACTTGTTGCCTTTGTGATGTCTAAGGCCACTTGGGAACCAGAAGGGTGTTCTGCGCTGCCTGCTATCAGCATATCTCAACACAGCGAAGATCTTCTCAGAGCTATGTGATAGCTCAGATTCTTTGCAGAGCAGGATAGGATCCACTCCTTGCTTTTAAAATGTAGATAGTGGTTGTTTGGCTCAGAGTTCAGAAACTGGCCCTGCACACATAAGGACTTCTTTAGTCTGAGAGGATTGGTTCAAACGTAACTCCTGTCTCCTACCTTAATGGCTAGGATACTCTCTGTAGGTAATAGGAAGGATTGAGAGGTCCTCACCCCCATCTCAAACCCTGTCTTTCAATACACAAAACATTTTAAGGTTTGTGGGCAAGAGCTGGACAGTTCAGTGGTATAGTGTCCCTGGGGTGGAAGAATCCTGAGTTCAAGTCCCTTTTTTAGAGTCACTCTAATGGGTAACTGCCCAGAGAGGTTCTTCATTATTCCATGGACATTCCCCCCAAACATCTTAATAACTAAGACACTGATCTAGGAAGTAGAGATAAGGGTTTGAATCCATTCAAGTGGAAAGGCAGTTTGCCTTCTCCCCATGGGCCCTATGTGCTACAGTGTTGGTGACGGCAGCAGCACTTCTACCCCTCCATCAAGTTATAGCACCTGCCCCTTTCTGAAAGTGGACATTCTCAAGGGAAGGATGCATCTGTTGGTAGCAGGATCAGAACTGAAGCCATGGAAGGGACTGAGATTGAGGAAAACTATGCTGTATGTTCCTCCTGGGAATGAGGAGGTTAAGTGACATGCTACCTTTTGCAGATCCTGCTGTGAGGTGCCAGCTCTCACCTTACGGCATAAAGAGACACTTACTTTAAGCCTGGGGATTCTGCTCTGGGGCTGGGAACCTGGAGATTAGGAACTGCAGCACTTGGTGTCATCAGTAGTGTTCTTCCTCCTGAAGCTGTAGCTGTGCCTGAAAGCCTGCATGCATCTGAGTCCTAGGTCTGTTTCCATTGTGTGTTGGGCAAAGTTAGCAGTATGGAAATAGGAAATATCTAGTGGTTGACTACGAGATAGTGAGTGAACGTATCCTTACTCTTCTGCTGAAAGACTGTCGCTCTCCCCAGCAGCACCAGTGCAGCACGCTCCTGGGGTGACGTACCTCTCAGAATGAGGAATCAGAACTAGCCTGTCCATGGCACAATAGTGGTAAAAATGCTGGTGTGGAAGACTATCTTTGTATGTTCAGTTGCTGAGCTGCCTCCTTTGTCTGAATCCTCCTATGTTTCACTTTCTGCTGCCCCTCCTCGCCCACCAAACTGAAACTTAAAAGCTGTCATTAGAGTTTAGGTTATTTGGAGGCCAGATTTTTACTGAGATCACTGTGAACATAAACATAGCACTGTACTGGATTGGGGTGAGCGGGGGGCAGTTGTGCAACACTGTCCTCTGTTTCTGTACTATCATGACATAACACAATAAGCCTGTATCTCTTTTCTTTCCTATTAGACTCTAGTTACTGCCCATGAGACATGTATTAAAAGAGTAGTAACCTTGGTTTCTCCCTGTGAACTGAGAATGTAGAATAGCGATCTTCTGTTCAGCTTCTGCTAGCTGCCTTCTTCCTAGGCCATGGGTTCTGGAGAGCACGCAATCCACATAGATATCCCAGAAGAGCTGAGCCAGGTCCCAGAACAGAGCCCCATGTTTCAAGTTCTCTGATGATTTCAGGAAGATCATGAAGTCCCAAAAGCCACTGACAGAGTCAGAAATGCGAGGCTTCCTCATCTCCAGTAAGACAGCTGAGGAGGATTCCCAACACTGGGGGTCTGCTCGCCCAAGAGCTAGTGGATCAATTTGGCTATGGCAGAGGAAAGGTGTCACGCAGAACACTCCCATGATTAGCAGAGAGCAGGTGAGTCTCATGTTGCAGTGGATTCTTCCTCTGCTCCCAAGGTCCATTGTGTCACTGAAATGTAACAAAACCAAAAGAAGCTGAAAAACTTCTCATTGTTAGATGCAGGAACAAAGCCCTGGTACCTTACATGATATAGAAGGCACTTCAGATGTTGATAATTGTTTCTCTGCGCTTTGAAAATCTGCTTTTTTGCATGTATGAATATAAATACTAGTGGAGTTGCATTACTCTGTGCAGCAGAAGCATGTGTTAAAATTTCTTAATCATCCTCAAATCCATATAATGAACTCTTATCTGGAACTTCTTCGTATTGAAAGTTTTTGGCCTTTCTTGACTTACAGATCCCTAACCTTTTTCAGTAAAAATCCATTCCTTTTTACAGAGAATTTAAGCCTTTAAGCAGGCTTGCTTTCCTCAAAATTTTATGACCCCTTTAAAATAGTCTGCAGACTCACAGAGATCTATGGACAGCAGGTGGAAATCTATTTGTTGAAAGTGTGTTCTAATGAATTAATGGTAGGTTGCAAAATCATCCATTGAACAGGGGTGTTTTACCTGCTAAAATGCAGAACTGTTCTGAAAAGAAGGTATAGGAAAGCCACAGCATAGCAGCTGTATTATACAGCACGTATACATGTATATAGAACGGTTTGGGTTGGAAGGGACCTTTAAAGGTCATCTAGCCCAACCCCCCTGCAATGAGCAGGGACACCTTCAACTCCATCAGGTTGCTCAGAGCCCCATCCAACCTGACCTTGGATGTTTCCAGGGATGGGGCATCTACCACCTCTCTGGGCAACCTGTTCCACTGTTTCACCACCCTCATCGTAAAAAATTTCTCCCTTGTATCTAGTCTGAATCTACCCTCTTTTAGTTTAAAACCATTACACCTTGTCCTATCGCAACAGGCCCTACTAAAAAGTCTGTCCCCATCTTTCTTATAAGCCCCCTTTTTTAAGTATTGAAAAGCTGAAGTAAGGTTCCCCCGCAGCCTTCTCTTCTCCAGGCTGAACAGCCCCAGCTCTTTCAGCCTTTCCTCATAAGAGAGGTGTTCCATCCCTCTGATCGCTTTTGTGGCCCTCCTCCGGACCTGCTCCAACAGGTCCATGTCTTTCCTATACTGAGATATATATGTATAAAAGTACAGATGCTTATTGCAGATCACTGTAACAATTGTCTATTATGTTAAAACTGTGAAACTTGATAATTAGCAGCTATAGTGGGAGAAATCCTGAGAATTATAACCTTTTGCAGACAGAAAGACCCATCTGTCTCCATCAGATTTCATTTCTAGTATGTGCTTCTATTGTGCATTTTCTAAAATGTTTCTAGTATTACATTTCTGATACACATTTCTCATGTGTAACAGGTTTGGGAATTGGTTTTAGTGTAGCTCATGGCATATAGAGGACCTCCCATTTGTGGAAATCGGCAACATCTGAGATCAGCTTTTAGGACAAACAGTTCTGTTTAATGTGTGTGCTGATCTGTTGAGTATTCATGCTTTTATGTTTTCAGTTTGATTGCTGGAGGGTGTTGTGGGGGGAGAAGCTACCTCTCTTAATGAGCTTAACTTAATAATCAACTGGCTTTTTGTGTCAAAAGCCTCTTCTATGAGTGATCATCAAGAGCACAAACAATGTAGCTCTGCTATGTGAAGAAAAATGTCGAAGGCAGGATAAGTGTGTGCAGATGGATTGTGTGTGAAAGGTAGCCCAGCCACAGCCAGCGTGCAAGACCAGGGAAGGGTAGGCTGCTTTGTGGAACATATTTCATTGTAAAGCTAAAGGACTCTTCAGAGATTTCAGTCCTGGCAGTGATATTCTTACCTAGCCCCCTTTCTGGCTACCTGGTCAGGTTGTGGGAACGTTTTGGAGGTATGCAGACTTTACTTTCCAACTCCTTACAGTCACTTTTTAATCTGAGTTGGGATCTCATGAGGAGAATTGGTTTGACAGCCTTGCATCTGAACCTTGCATTTAATGAATAGGAGAGGGACAGCACACTCTTCCTACACTGCTCTGCCCAGTGGGATGTCACTTATGACAGTGGTGGTAGTAATGTGGTTGTCCCCATGCTGCTCCCAAGATCTCCAAAAGCATCATTCTTCTGTACCCTGCTGCACAAGGCAGGTTTTGATTGCTTTCTCAGAAGCAAAACCGAAGACATCCTGTGAGTCACTACTCTACTCTTACTTGTTTGTGCATCAGAGCCTCTCCGCTGGGCTGCAGACACCTGTGCATATACGCTATGCAATATGCACGTATCTATCTGTTTACCGAGACTTTTTCAAGGGACATAATTAACTTTGTTTATCAAGCTTCTAGTTTTCAAAACAATTTAGCAATCTCAGATATGACCATGGGGAGGACACCCCTCCACCCCCCAACAGATAGTTCAAACAAAGGAGTAATACTAAAATTGACTTTTAAGGATGGTTCTGTCATTTGGACAGGGGCCATCTGGTTTGCACTGGTAAATAATTGAACTGGTTGCTTTGCCTTCTCTGCCCCCCCAGCCCCTTTGGAAACTTTGTAAGTTACAAAACTGGGTAAGACAAGGACAAGGGTTCCGGATTTGTCAGAGGTGTGAGCAACGGGAGCTGGCAGGGCACTAGTATGAGGGTGGGTGCCGTTTCAGGTGTGGTGTGAATGGCATTGGTCAGGGCCAGTATTCAGGACTACTAGTCCTTATGGTCTGGTCAAACTCCGGCAGCATTTTGCTCTTAGTCTTCTGTGAGGTTCAGGATTCTTTTTAGAATCATAGAATCGTTTAGGTTGGAAAAGACCTTTAAGATCATCAAGTCCAACTGTTAACCTAGCACTGCCAAGTCCACCACTAAACCATGTCCCTAAGCACCACATCTACACATCTTTTAAATACCTCCAGGGATGGGGACTCCAACGCTTCCCTGGGCAGCCTGGTGCAGTGCCTGACCACCCTTTCGGTGAATAAATTTTTCCTAATATCCAACCTAAACTTCCCCTGGCACAGCTTGAGGCCATTTCTCTTGTCCTATTGCTTGTTACTTGGGAGAAGAGACTGACCCCCACCTCGCTACAACCTCCTTTCAGGGAGTTGTAGAGAGCGATAAGGTCTCCCCTCAGCCTCTTTTTCTCCATACTAAACAGCCCCAGCTCCCCCAGCCGCTCCTCATATGACTTGTGCTCCAGACCCTTCACCAGCTTTGTTGCCCTTCTTTGGGCACCCTTTAGAGGATGCTCAAGAAACATCAGTTTTCCTTAATGTCTTACCTGTGCTTGTGGTGAATGCTTCCATGTAATTCCCCCCTTTTGCCCTCCAATCTTCAGGTCTTACTGTCCATAAACTGAAGTTCGTGTGTGTGTGTGCGCTATTTACACCTTCTGGCTCTGACTTCCCCCCCCCCTGCAGTTGAACCCCCCATTCCACCTCCCGTCATGAATAGTGCCTTACAATAACAACAATAAAAAAGTTAAGTAGCTCATTCGTTATCACTATTTTGCTTGGTTGGAGCTATCCGTTATGCCTAGGCACTCGACCCTAGACCTTAAAGACGCCGAAGCCGGTCCCGCGGAGCCGCGGCGGGTGCCCGCATCGGCGGCGAGCGCCGTTTGCCGAGCGGGGCGCCCGGGGGGCTCCGTCGGTTCCGCGCCGCTTCACCCCGAGCGGCCGGGCAGCGCCGCCGCTCCGCCGCCGGCTCCCCGCTCCCAGCCCGTCCCGACCGCTCCGCTCCGGCGCCCGCGGCCCCGCCGCCGCCCGCGGCTCTTACCTCGGCGCTGCGGCGTGCAGGGCGGGCCGGGCCGGGCCGGGCAGGGCTCTCCGCGCCCGCCGCCGCGCTCCTTAAGAAGCCGGAGCCGGCAGCCCCGCTTCGGTTTTACGTCAGGGCTCGGGGAGAAGCCCCCACCCCCGGGGCCCCGGGCGCTGCTCCCGGGCACCCGGCCCTCCCTCCTTCCCTTTGCAAGGCGTGCTCCGCTCCCCTGCTCCGCCTGTCCTCCTCTCCCTACGGACCCCGGCCCTCCTGAGGGCCAGCCTGGCAGCGGTGTTGCCTCTGGCCGAGGGGAAGCTGTGAGCAGGGGTGGCGGACGAGTAACCGACCCGGGCGCTTGGCAAAGCTAGCAGTGCCGCATCGGGAGGGCCAAGGATAAAAAGCAAGTCCCCACCTTGGAGCTCAAGTTGTCTGGACCTGGCTTGGCTTCCAGGCATCTTGCTTGCTGCGCTTGGCTGCTGGAGATCCCTCTACCCCAGAGCAGGAGTCTGTGTGGCACAGCTGGAATTATTTGCTGGCTAGGGCTCAGCCCATATAGCAGCAGATCCAGCTCTTCTGGGAACTGAAGCAGAGACCCAGAGAAGAGCAGAGTCCCAGAAGAAAGCCAGTAAAAGCATTAACTGCAGCAGTGGGGCTAAGCTACTCACTGCAGCTCAATTCGCACAACTTTAGGTAAAGGAGAGCTGCCTTGGAGGGCTGCAAACCCTCTAAAAGGAGAGGGCCCTGTCTGCATTTTCCCTCAGGAAAAAAAAAATAATAACGTGGTCTATTATTGTTGCATTTCCTCTCTGTGAGGTTCTCGGCTGCAACCCCTCTGCACTGCACCCCCTTGGAACAGCTGCAAAACCTCTGTATGCATTAGGGAAATAGGCCAAGCTAGTAGGGAAGGGGGCAGAAGCCGTTGGTGAAAGGGCCATCTCCTGGTACAGGCAGTGCGGAGAGGAAAGCCTGAGCTCAACTCTGCCTACGTTCACTGTGCCTGCTGTGGCCACCCCCTTGCACGCATAAAACATACAACCCAAAGAGCTGGGGCTCTGGGAACAGGCTGCTAACCAGTGTCAGGCATAACTTTTTTAACACTAGCTATTTGAAGCAATAGCGAGGGTGAGAACATTCTTTTTTTCATAACTCTGTGTAGTCTATAGGGCAAATCACGTAGCACTCGTCTGACTGTCTGAAGTCAGTGCAGCTGCACCAGTCCATACCAACTGGGCAGTAGCCCATTTTTTTCAAGACTTTCACTGACAGCTCCCTTCTGTCTTTGGACTTTGAACCGAAATCCTTTCTCCATGAAGCATCTGTGCTTCAGTAGCACCACGCTTATCTTTGTTGAAGTCAGTGGGGCCACATGGGTTTATACCAGCTGGAAAGTTGGCTTGAAACACTGATTTTTCTGTTAGTCATCTATATCCTTATAATTTACATCCTTCTGTGCATCCAATCCATGTAAACGAAGCATGTTCCTTTCCTAACCCATGATCTTACGATGCGTCTATGACAAGAAACACTGTTGGGTTTTTCTTCTGATGCTTTATTTCCTCTTCTCAATGAGCAATCCATGTGAAAATATATTTTGTGTAAGTAATGTTATTTTTTAACAAAAGCGAAAGGAACTTTTTGGGGGTGAGAGACCATCTGGCTAGGACCAATATAGATAACTATATTGTAGGACTTTGGCACATTTGCACATGTTCCCTCTATTTCTCAAGAAGTGTGGGGTTGGGAATGGGGGAACAGTGAGCACCAACTGCTGAAACAGACTTCAGGAGGAACTGAAGAGTGCAATGCCTTGCAAGGAGTCCTTGCAACATGGCGGGGGAAGCCTCTTGTCGCATGTAGGATCTCCAGTGTTTCTTCTCTCTGCTATCAAATGCAGGCTGTTCCAGTAGACTTCCTTCTCCCTGGTTCTAGGGCTAATATGATCCTTAGCATTTTTTTTTTTTTTTTAAAGTCTGCTCTGTAGGAGCTGATTCTGGGCCCGTGTGCTCTCTGGAGCCCCCTTGGCAAGTGAGTTACCAGTGTGCTTCTCCTAGCCTCTGCGTTTGGGGGTTGAACTGGGTAAGGGAGAGAAGGAAAGTGCGCCGGTAAGACGTGGATGTTGTGATGTAACCTAAAGGCAGCTCCTGGGTAGAAAAGGCTCTGAGGCTGCTTGTGTTTATGGCTGGCCTGGGTGCAGGAGACCAGACCAGAGCAGGACTAAGATGCCGTAGGAATGTTTTTTGCTGATGCTGTTGGATCTGTGGTGCCTTGCTCTAAGGACTCTGCCCCATGCTGTTAAGGGTAGAGCAAAAGGCTGCAACTGGAAAGGAAAAGGCAAAATGTTTCTTGTGAGTTGATACATTTCTGCCAACCTGGACCCTTTCTGGATTCATTGTTAAGAAGTGAGTTTATTTAATTGAGTCCCCTTCTGGGGAGTGCTTTATCTGGTTTTGGATCAAGAACGACATTGGTTTCATTCCACTCGGAATCCTTCTGGTAGACCCGAGGGTGCTGAACCAGGGGCTCTCAAAGGAATGAGAGTCGCTGCTCAAGGGAAATACTGCTACAGATAAAATACTTGGCTCCACAAATACTTACTGAGCCTACTACACTCTGTTCCCTCTGAACCAGAGCACTCATATTCTATTTCTGGGAAAGAGGTTTTTGATAATTGGATTCATCACCTCAATCTCCTAGTGGAGAAGAAACATAGAAGGACTGGCCATCTCACTCAGTTCCATGTACTCTCCCTCAGTAAAGCTTTCTGTGCCCTTTTTAGGCTATCAATAATCTCTCTTTCATTGCACTGCATGATGTATTCCCCTGACAGCCAATGTTCACATCTTCAGTGGGTCTCCATATCTTATGAATGAATTTAATTCAGATGGGCTGTAGGTCATATCCAGAGTCATTTGCAAAAGGATATTTTTATCAAGAAAAGTTGATTCCTTAACTCGTAGATAAGAGAGAGATTTCAGATCATGTAATGCTATGGAAACGCCATTATTTCTACCAGAAAAATATCAACATAAAATATAAGCAAATGTTAAAATGATCAGGCTATAGGACTAGGGGATGGGAAGAGAGAAAAGTAGGAGGCCATCTCATTGGTATTTGTATTTTTGAATAGAGTAAAGGCATGAACAACTATGTGCAGAGTTGCTTCCTTCCTAGACTTGCTCCCTGCAAACCCTCTGATGTGGTTTAACATTAGCAGTTAATAGGCAATGGCTTATGGTTGCTTGAGCTAAGCAAGCTCAAATTAAAAAAAAAAAAATTGGATTCAGCACTGAGACTGAGAGGCAGCCATGTGTGATGGTACGTAGAGCTTGCCTGTTACTTCCATAAGCAGCCACACCTGGACCCAGTGCTAAGCTTTGTAAAATGATCTGCATGATAAAGAGACCTGTTTAAGCCTTAATCCAAAAAATGCTTTAAAGGCATATTCTTAGCTGAAAGTTTGTGTTTTGCTGAATTGGGTTCCAAATTATCCCAGCTTTGTGTGAAACGTGGCTAAGTGACAGCAAAGGCAAAACTTGTGATTCTCAGAGGGGGGAAAACCCAAAGGTCTGTTAGTTTTTAAATTCATAGTACATGGCAGAGACTTGATTTTTCTTCAAAATTCGCAAAGGCAAAGTGGGGAATCTAACTCCCATTTATACCTTTTAAAATTCTTTTTTATGCAGGAGATTAAACTGTGCTTAAAATTGGCTCCCTGACAAATATATCTAAGCGCTTCTTGGAAATGAAATACTTACGCTTGATCCAAAGTCTGTTTGTGGGTATTTTTTATTAATTTTTAAAATGATATTTAGAGGGCTTTGAGTCAGGACTGTGAGTGGACTCACAGTTACACTACTGCCTAGTAAAGAACAATGAAAGCCTCTGAATGCAGATCTTGTTTGAAAAGTAGAGTACCTGTTTCAGAAAAAATAATTTTAGCTGGGAAATCATATAAGAGAGTGAGCAGTCTGTATCCTATTAGCAGGATACTGATGTTTTATAAGTGGAAAGAGGGGCAAAATGGAACAAATTCTTCACCCAATTATTTGACCACACCCATACCCCCCATCCAGGATGGCTTGTGTAACTCTTGACAGGCAGTCTATATCAAAGTACTGGTATCAAAACATGGTTTTTTACACTTTCGATATTAAGTCTTCCAATTTTTTTATTTTTTCTGGTGGATTGAATCTGCAGTCACAAAGTGTTTGGTGACCCCACACTGCTCTAAACAATCCTCTGAATCTATTCTCTATTGAAATGGCCAGCAGGAAAGTCAGTGGATGTGATGTGACGCTTAACTAGTTCGAACTGGTAGAAAGATGTAGTCACTTAAACATAGAAGTCTTCGGTGCTAAACACTCTTGGTGATGAGGTGAAACATCTCCATGGAGCTAGCAGACATGACGCGGGACAGGCAGGAGACCACGATTTCTGGGCCAGGAGCTGGAGGCCTGTGGGGCACCCTAGGATGTCTCTGGCCTGTGCCTGAGAAGTGGACTCAAGCCCCTGATGGCTTACACAAACTTTGTGGAGCTCTGCCTCTGCTGTTTTCCTCCGCCAGGACATACTTCTGCGATCTGTTGTATTTCATGGAGTTCAGGAAGTGTTGGTGAAAAGTCTTCTGGAGGTCTGTAGTTCAAACTTCTGCTTGAAGCAACACTAGATGAAGTCAGCTGTGGCTGGGCTCCTGCTGGAATTTTTTTTCCCTCCTAGCTAGCTTGAGTTTCCTAATTTGTGGCTATTGTTCCCTGTATATCTCTACCAAGAAGAATTTGGCTCTGTTATCTTTGCAATTACTTGAAGGGAAGTTATAGATGTTTTTTAGATCATCCGTTGGCTGCCTCTTTACCAGGCCCAACAAGCCAAGTTACCTCAACCTATCTTCATGAGGTATCAGGAGCCTGTCTTGGTTGCTGTCTGTTGTTTGGCCCTGTGAGAACATATATCACCACCATTGGTGATATCAGAGGGCTTCAGCATCTCACTTAACAGCTTGTTAGTACCTTTGCCTTGTCACCTTTTCTGGCTAAACCTTAGCCAGTTGTAAGTTGCAGTATTCTGGTTTTTCTTTCCTGATGCATGCTATATCTAGCTATTCTCCTTGCCTGTAACTTTAAAAGGCAATGTTTTGATTACTGTTAAGTCCTACCTTTAAACCTGCCTAGAATGTAAAGTCTAATTTCTTGATTAATTTCTAGACAATTTGAATGCATAGATTTTTGTGACACTTAAGTTTAGAACACAGCTTGAGTTATAAGCAAGTGTTTGTGGTATTTGTCTGGAATACCACTGGGTTTTGCCAGTTGCTACTGATTAGTAATATCTTGTGTACTCTGAGAAATGTGTGTGCGCATCTTCAGTGTGAGCTGGTGCTGCAGTCAGTATTTCATATAAAAAAAACCTAAGCCAAAGCCTATCTAATTTTTTACAGGATTTCTAGCTCTTAATATTTTCTTGATAAATCTGATGTTAGGTGATTATTTGTGTGTCATGCAAGCCATGCAGCATGTTTTGTTTGTTTCCCCAGTTGTCATCAAATGGCTCATATTCCTGTTCTGGTTTTCCTACTGTGTGGCAGATATCTAGATCTTAGCACTCAGAGGTTTAATTCCTACTGCTAGATCTTCTCGTCCTGTTTCAGCAGTGTGTAGGGACCTTGTTTATTAAGGCCTTTTGAATCACTGGTATATTTTGGCCTTAGTGTAAATGGGTTGAGTGTGTGTGCTTTTATCTCCCCAGGTTTCTGCTTCCACTAGAAGGAACTGCAGTTCCTTATTAGAAGAGATCTATGTTTCTTTAATAAAGAAGTTTTCCTATCTCTCTTTGTCTACTAGCTGTCGTATGTGAGCAATTCTGTCACCAGGGGCGTATTTGGAGTGTTTTCCCAAGAGTAAATTTAGGTGCCGTTAGTCAGAAGTTTGAAGTGGCTTCATCATTGACAATGATTTAAATTAATTTGTGAAAGAGGTAACATTTCTTGTGGCAAATGTATTTAACACAACCTTTGAAAAGACATTTGTAGCAGGTATTTTACAAGTGCAAATTAAGCAACGTTGGTTAGAAAATGAATATATATTTTTGAAAATGTAATTTGGTGACATGTGACACTATAAATGCAAATTACCTCTGTAAAGAATGTGACTATGAACCTCCCATATTTCTACCCAGACTGAAACATTCAAAGAAAAGAATAAAAAAACCCAAACTGATTAATATAGTACATTAAAAGTTAACTGTTCATGTCCTGTGAGCAGGTTGTCTTATTTTAACCATTCAGTGCAGTTTTTAGGGAGCTTTTGATTAATTTTAATGGCATCCAGGATATTTATATCCAGACAACTATTAGGTTTTGAATGAAGGGATTCATTGCCATTTGGGTGTTGCACTGATACCTCCGTGCTCAAGAATAAAGTTGTTGGTTCTTCCTGATTCCCCAACCCTCGCCTCCTTCCTCAAGTACACACAGGCAAAGAAACCCTTCTTGCCTTCAGGCCCTCCAGGCAGAAGTGAGAGGCACCCTGGGTATGTCACAGTGAAAAGAGCAGTTCAGTGAAACATGTTTTCATGAAACTGCCATTAACATCTAAGAAAGCAAACCTGTTATGGGATCAGTTTCTCCTAGCGTGTTACAGCCAAATCTTCTGGGGAAGAAAACCACTTTCACAGTGTGTTCTTGCTTGAAGATGAGTAGGATTGTAATGATGTCGTCTCCTACCTTTTCATGCTGTAAGGCTGTTTCTTTCCTGCAGCTCTTTGGAGAAAAGGGTGTTTGAGTGTGCTTGCCTCAGGGCAGCTTCTGTGCCATGCCGGTGTGCTAGCCCTGCCACTGTCACGCTCGCTCCGCGGCACGGGCACTCCCCTGGCAGCCGGGACCCGATGCCAGGAGCCTGTACATTCAGATCTGAAGCTGTTTGGGGAAAATAATCTGCAAAAAGAAATTGGGGGGGGTGGGGAGCAGCAAATTATTTAGGGCCAAGAAATGGTCCATGGAGGTTCTGGAGAGTAACGAGGATAATTCTGTCTCCTGTGAAAGGGCTGGACTTGTGGGATCTTCAGCTTTCATTAGTTACCTGCTGATTCTCAGATAGTCCAGCAAACAAGCTGCTTTATTTTATGTTCTGCTGCTAGTTCTGGCCTAGAGTTCCTTGGCACTCATGAAGTACTTCCATCTCACTAAACCAGAGATGTGATGCCTTATACATACACTAGTGCTACTGCTGTCATCAGAGGAAAATGGTTGTTTCCATGTAAAATCTGATTAGAAGTGTTCATATGTTGTCATGCATAACTTATTGGCAGGGAAATTCACCACCTTGAATGATTTTTTCCAAGTGAAGTAGTACAAGCTCTGTTATTTAGTATACTTAGTCCAGACAAAACCCCGTACATTTTCAGTAGGAAACAGTGTGATAGAGGCAGATAGAGCATTGGGTTGTTTTTTTGTTTTTGTTTTGTTTGTTTTGTTTTTTTTTTTAAATTTATTTTATTTTTATTCTTTATTTTTTTGATAGCTCAGACCACTCAGCCTTTGAAACCCCCATTTTTATTTCACAAATGTACCCTTTGAAACCTATTCTGAAAGGAGGTGCTGCAAAGGTGATACTAGAGTGGAAATTCTACATAGTAAGTTTAAATCGGAGCTTCTGGAGAGACTGTAGTTTGATTTAACAAGGTCCTTTCTCTCCTGTTCTATTCTTACTTAGGCATGCTTAAAGAGCAGCATATTTGGTGAAGAATTACAGTTGTTTTGGATGCCTGTGCATGGGTTTGTCATAAACGTATTGGCCAACCAGCTCTGCCTAAAATCAGAGCTCGCTGGGCTAGGTGCTAAAGGTCACCTTTGAGTAAGATAGTTCCTGTCCTAGAGATCTTATGTTTGAAGCGAAAAATACCCAGCCAAGCCAGAGGAAGGAAAGCTGAAGCAAAAAATAATGGGACCTCAATGTTTTACCTACCTGTCCAGCCCTCTGATCCAACAGCAGGCAGTCAGGATCCTGCTGTGTAAGGGAATTGTTTCTTTCTTCCTGCGAATGAGGCAGTTTTGAGTCTTGAGTTCAGGGCTTCCTCACTAAACAAAGCAGAACTTAAAATCTTTAATTTCCTGAAGCTTTTCAGTGAATGCTGGGGAGTACTGTAATAGTTCCAGTTTCTTGGAACTGCTTTCTCATTACACAGAAATCCTAGTCAAGCACGCGTTGTCTGTAAACTATGTTATTGTTAATAATACCTGTAAGAGTAACTTCATAATGGAGCAAGCCTTGCAACAGCAATAGGGAGTTCAGGTGTGCCTGAAAGGAAACGGGAGAAATGGCCGACTCCAAAGCAAACGGGCTTGCTTGTGCACTTTGCATCCATCTGGCTTCCCTGCTGTCCCACCTCACTTGGAGGGGACATGTTGACAAGGGAATGGGTCTGGGGAGGAAATGGATAGTCAGAATACGTCAAATGCCTATGTAAATATATGAATGGAGTACGGAGGCTTAGGCTGGGATCCTTGTATTATAGAAGTACCTTGAGCTTTCTCTTTGAAAGCGCTGATTGAGACTGCTTAACGCGACCACGAGCACTGCAACAGCAAGTTCTGTACGGTCATTCTCTAATTGTATAGTTATTGCTGTGTGTTGGAGCAAACTAGACTGCTATAAATCATGTTTTGGGAAGAGGTCCTTGTTAGGAAGAGAAACGTATTTGTTTACGTACGCTGTAGAGATGACTGGAAGCATACTTTGTGTGACTGCGCTAAGGCCGATATTCAGGCTTTGCCAAAGGTAAGTGCTACAGACAGTTGGAGCTTTAAGTGTCCGTAGAGCTGCTGCCGGCAGCTCAGCACACTGACCGGTGGAAAGCAGGGCGGGTGTTGTGCCAGCGTGATCTGGGCTCTTCCTTCAGCTTGACAGCAAAAGGTGCCATTCAGCACAGCTCCCATCCCTTTGTGCGCGGGCAATTAGGATGTGGTCCGTGGCGAGTCAAAGCTGCAGGGTCACAGGAAAGTCGGTTGCTGCTGCTAGTGCCATTTTCTTCTGTAAGCCCCTGGGTGAGGGGACTTCCCCTTGAGCAGGGCTATAGCTCGGCAGCCCCCGGAACAAGCTGACCTGGCAGGCCGGCAAGGAGGGCGTCGGTCACTGCGGGGAGCACCGCGGGTTTCCCGTCTGGGCCCCGCTGCGGCAGCCTGCAGACAGGGAGGGCTCTCGCAGAGAGCAGCGGGGTCCTGCGGCCCCCGCCTCAGGGGAGGCGCTGGCACTTTGTTCGCCGTGACGGAAGGTGGCCTGGCCCAAGGCTGCACCGGCAGCACTCGTTGCTGGCCTCTGGCAGTGATTGGGAGCCCCTTAAGGGACTTTGCCCCAGGTGTGTGCTCGTACAAAGCAGCTGGGAGGGGAAGAGGGGTGGTCTCCCTCCTCTCTCCCTCCTCTCTCCCTCCTCTCTCCCTCCTCTCTCCCTCCTCTCTCCCTCCTCTCTCCCTCCTCTCTCCCTCCTCTCTCCCTCCTCTCTCCCTCCTCTCTCCCTCCTCTCTCCCTCCTCTCTCCCTCCTCTCTCCCTCTCATAAGAAAATGCCTCTGCTGTTACAAGTACCGTGAGTTAGATCTGTGCAGTTTTCTGGAATACTAAATGCTCCTTTCTAGGAACAATAAAGCTTTCATGTACTTATTAGGAGTGTTTCACGGTTCTGTGAATCCATAGCATCCTAAGTAAGATGTGTATTGGAGAGTCTCCTCTAAAGAGCAGATACATAGTAGATATTTAAAACCTCAGCCGTGACAGTCTGAGGACCCCATCTATGGATAACTGTCCTGAATAAGGTCAGTGCTTATTCTGTTCCAAGGCAAATTGTCAAATTTACATCTTGGATCTAACGTGTGAGGGCAACATGCATAAGGATATTGATTCTTGTTTCCATATAGCCATGACTCTGCACAAAATACTTTGAAAGGAATCAAATGGGAAAACTCAGAGCTGTCAGCTGTTAGCCCAGTGCTTCTCGCAATTGATACGGAAGCAAGTTTGGCACAGCTGCCGTGAAGTTACTGTTTTTTAATTTCTCTTACTTTCTCTTAAATTAAAGCTTATGTATAATAGCACTAGGTTTCAGGTAGCTAGACAATTCTCATTCTTGAGAAAAAAAGTGGTTGTCATCTTGGCTGGAGATAGGAAACCAGTCAAAAGTACTGTTTGCTTGTGCCATTTAGCTGGGCACCGCCCAGGTTAGGCGGCGGAGAAGCAGCGCACGGTTATGTGTGGGAACGCTTCCTTGCTGCAGAAGAGGGGAAACTGATGTTGCGGAACCACAGCACGTTACCAGTCTCTAATGTATCAGTGTGCTGTGTGCTCACGCCGTGGCCTTCAGTTCAAAGCATGGCTGTGCTCCTCTCAACTTCTCCCTATGTCTGCAGGACTTCAAGCAACAGACATGCCAGAGGTAGTGCAGATGAGAACCTATTGCTACACAGCCCCAAAAGCAAATTCAAAGCTTATATTTGGTCTGCTGGCTGAGGAATTCTGTCAATGTACAATATATGAACAATTAGAGAAATTTTTAAAGCGGTGCTGCGTTGTGCTTATGAATTCTGAGACCTGGACGTGGACCAGGAGATTTGTTCTGGTTTCTGCCTCTCCGCAGTTAAGTGCCTCGTAGCAGCGCGTGTCCTGAAGAGGACCAATTCCTGGGTCAGCGCTGCAGGCTAAACCCAGCCGTCGGTGGTGGGGGGCTACGGGGGGACTGAGGCGTTGGGTAAGTCAGTGCCGAGGGCAGCAGCTTCCCCCCAGGCTGTACGATGGGTGCTGGGCACAGCTGCGTCCTGCGCGCAGGAGCAGGTAAAAACCGCTGCTAGTTCCTTCAGGCTTTGAGTTACCAGCTTGGCGGGGAGATTCTTAGGCTGGCTCAGAAAGTGCCACACTAAAGCATGGCCTGTTACAGTGTTAGTGGTAAAGAGGAGGAGCATCCTGTGACTTATGACAAAAACAAGCTCTTTTAAAAGAAAATTGTAACAAGAACAAATAAACTGACACCCGATTGCTGGGTTTCTACAAATCGGAGCATTCTGAACTGTGCTACCTTCAGCAGTTCGTGGTTGCTCAGAAATAACACACGTTAAGTGGATGTCTGTGCTGGTCTGATGTGGAGCCCTTGTACCTAGCTAGAAGCCATGCGTCCTCCTGCACTACGCGCTTCCATTAAATAACTTAACAAACCTACAAAAATGTGAAGATGTGCTGCTGTGCTCGCTAAGTTCTGAACAATAAATCTCCGAACGGAATTGTAGTATGCACAGCTTTAAGATAATGTCTTTGTGACCTTTTGCTTTCAATAGCATTGGTTTGAGCATCACTACTACTAAAATTCCTAGTTACTTACTTAATTTTTTTCTTCAAGCTTTCTGAGGGCACTTAACCAGTCTCTATTGTATTTCTGAGGGATGATTCACGTTAAATTAATTTTTCAGCTCTTGTAGGCAGGAAGCTGTAGTAAGTGCATTTGGAACAAAAGAGGGGTTTTGGGTTTGTACAACACGACTTGCTGTTGTGTTGTGTTGGTTTTGTTCTTACTATTAAGTGCCCCAGCAAGATCACTCTTCAGTATTTCATGCTGTAATTGTGAAAGTTTTCAAAAACAACTTGTCCTGGTTTCAGCTGGGATAGAGTTAGTTTTCTTCTTAGTAGCTGGTAGAGTGCTGTGTTTTGGATTTAGGATGAGAATAATGTTGATAATACACCGATGTTTTGGTTCTTGCTGAGCAGAGTTTACACTGGTCAAGGACTTTTTGGCTTCTCGTGCTCTGCCAGGTGCACAAGAAGCTGGGAGGGGACATGGCTGTGCTGACCCAGACTGGCCAAAGGGCTATTCCATACCGTATGACATCACGCCCAGTATATAAACTGGGGGAAGAAGAAAGAAGGGGGGGATGTTCGGAGCGATGGCGTTTGTCTTCCCAAGTAACCGTTACGCGTGATGGAGCCCTGCTTTCCTGAGGATGGCTGAGCACCTGCCTGCCGATGGGAAGCAGTGAATGAATTCCTTGCTTTGCTTTGCTTGTGTGCGTGGCTTTTGCTTTACCTATTAAACCGCCTTTATCTCAACCCACGAGTTTTCTCACTTTTACTCTTCTGCTTCTCTCCCCCATCCCACCGGGAGGGAGTGAGCGAGCGGCTGCGTGGGGCTTAGTTGCCAGCCGGGGTTAAACCATGACAGTCCTTTTTGGTGCCCAACGTGGGGCTTGAAGGGTTAAGAATTTTTCTTGTAAAATCAAAAGCAGATAGGCATCTATCTATATATTGCTTTTGTATTCATATACTGCAAAAAGCTTAACTCCTGTTTTAGGAATGACTGTCTACTATAATTATAGCCAAAATGTTGCATGTTCCTATCGAGTTTATGGCTAAAGCCTCCTATATTCAAATGACAGGAAATAAAAGTGGATGATAGTGGATCCGTTAATGACAGTGTTCCCTCAGTCTATAGTTCTAAACAAGAAGCAGGCTTTCATACATAACCTTGGGAGAGATTAAGACAAAAGTGTATTTCGTTTCCCTGTCTGGAGCTGGAGAAAGCAAAAAACCTCTCGGTAGTTATGTGGTAACTGTGTCATGCATGTGTTTAGTTTTCCCAAGCTGGCTTTACTTGAGTTAGTCTGGCAAAAAACCAGAAAGGGAAGCCGAGCTTCATTCAGTAATCCATTAAAATGATGACCACATTATTTGGTTATTATGAGGCCTTCAAACTATTTTTTAAATAATTACATCATTTCAGACTTTTTGCAATTACATAATTCAGACTTTTGAACTGCAAAAGGCTTCCCTCAACCAACCAGTGCCACAGGGCTCGTTCGCTCAAGTCAGCGAAGCCAGCGGACGGGACGGCAGCAGGCCCAGCAGCCGCCTCCCGGCCGCCTGCTCAGCCCGCGGGCAACGTCCTCTCGCTGACAGAGCCTCCCTGCGAGAGATCTTCAATAAAAGAAAACTCCAGTCAATTTCCACTGCTATCAAGGTGGTGATATCTTGAACACAGAAATCAAATAAAATGGAGAATAAATAAGGAAAAAATGATTGAAAACTAAAAACTACTCCATTCCATGTTCATGACGTTTTTAATACTCATCTTGCTAAGATGCAGAACAAGGACTATTGAATTTCCATTCATTAGCAGCCAACAAGATATGAATGAGTATTAACTTCAAACAAAAACTGATTTATAACATCAAGTTGTGCACTTAAAAAAATAATTACAAAACATTTTTAAAAGGAAGAGTAACAGTGGAAGCAATAACGAATATAAACCATGACTGATTAGGCTTAAAACACAACTTCAAGTATTCTATGGCATTTCCTCAGACATTTGTCTTAAATTTGTTTGTGCAATACCCATCTTTGCATAGTAAAGAAAAATTGGTTGAACTCCAGCCTTAAGTAATCTGTTTCTTTTTAACATGCCCCTACACAGCTGTTAATTTGCCTAGGAGACTTCTCTTGTAGGAGGATCAGACCAAATCAGTGAGATCACGCGGCGAACTGGAACGAGCCATACAGATACCACAGGTTCTTGTCCAGATGAATGGATAAATAATGGAGCGAATGTATAGTGGATGTAAGGGAGGCAGTGCTGACCAGGTCTTCTTTTGATGATGCTTTGCAATGGACAAATTAACGCTACACGGATACGTACTTGCCAAAGCACAGCAAAGGCGAGATGTAGGAAACCAACGCCTACCCAAGCCAGTTTTGTAATTGCCTGCCACCGCAGAAAGCACTTCAGCCTGTACCTACTCTCAGCCGTGTTGCCACTTGCGTTGCGTACACACAGGGCAGAAAGCAAACGTGTTCTTGCACACGCACACAGCGGCTGATGAGTGGAGCATAAATTCAGTCAAGAAATCATAATTCCTATGAAACTGCTGGTGTAAATAAAAAAGTTAGTCCAGCACTGAACATCCGTACGTAGTAGTTGGGGACCACTGTGGTCTGATTTAAACATCACATCACACACTAACAATGTTGTTTGTGAAACGCTTCTCAAAGGTTTATTACACAGGCAGTTTAGGTATATCCAGTTGATTTTACCGATTTTAATTTTTGGTAACCCCTGGTGTTTCTGTTCTGGGTTACACTTGCGTTGGAAGCGGAACCCTAACAAAGTGCTTTTAGAGGACGATAATACAGTTGCAAGTATTTCTGGTTTGTCGCAGAAGTATTGTCACTAACTTCATTCTGCTTGAAGCCAGGCAGGAATTTTTCAGACTAAGATTTATAACATATACATCAATGTTGGCTACCTGTGTGCAGCACCTCTAACTCATAACGTAGTAAGTGTTAATGTGATTATGTTAAAGCTGTTTAAAAATACTTAATAATAACTGTCAACCAAAAGAATATATTGCAGTTCTCTTGTGAGACTGTTAGATTGAACATTATACTAAGAAACAGAATTGAAATGAGATTTGTTAAGTCACAGGAAATCTGCAGCATTTTCTTAATGTTTTGGCTCTTAAAGCTAACTCAGGAACTGGATTTCCACTGAACAAAGATGGCGTAAGCAGTGTAACTGGACTGCTGTTGTTACTAATATCCAACCTTTAAATTAAATCCAAAATTATAGAAGTTTTTAATTCTGATTATCAGATGCAGCAATGGAATTTTCAGGTCACTTCGCTTACATAAACTGAATTACCTAAGTTTTAAGTCAAGATCAAAAGGAAGAGCCAGACTGTACAGCCCTCTACTTTAAGGGAGGCCTAAGCTAGACCTCTGCAGGCCGTTCTCAAGCCAGACGCACCCAGGCCAGCCTGGTTCCCAGGGGAGCGGTACTGCTGCCCAGCGCTCCTCCGCAAGAATCCGTCTTTGTAGACAAGGTGTATCTAGAAGTCATTGCAACGCAAAACCCCCCCTGAAATTACAGGGGCTTTTGCACTCTTTGTGATGATAACTAGCTATCAGTAGCCAAGGGTCAAAGTATTAATTTTGCATTATACGTTGAAGAGTGAGACCCATCAAAGAGATGGAGGGAGCGAGTCAGAAATGTCAGTCACCTTTGCAAGCCGGTTTGGGTGGGTGGGCAGAAGGCAAGAGCAGAATGACTCGTTCCAAGCTTTTAACCTTTTGTCAGTATTTTAAGGCTTATTTAAGTTTTTATTTCACAGGATCTAGACAGGAAATAAGTAGCTATAGTTTAAAAAAAAAAAAAAAAAAAAGCTTGGCACTTCTGTGATTAGTTTGAGTTATGGAAAATCTGTATAACAGCCAAAAAAAAAGTAATCCAGACTTACAGTCAATACATAGATATGCGTTTATACATTTTAATTGTTTTTGGTTTCAAGCATACAAACTTCAGATCACATCTGTTCGGTGTCAGAACTCCCTGCATCTGCATGCTATTATCTGCCTTTTTTGAGCAAGCCCAGAACATCCGCTGTACAACATGCTACAGGAAAAAAGGGGAGAAAAAAAAAACCCAAAACCAAACCCAACATCAAAAATAGATTTACATAAAGAATAGAACCATTTTATATGGAAATCCTTTTCTCTCATATATATATATATTTATATATAATCTGTGAAAACGATACGTCAAAATCTTATTTCCATATTTACACTTTTTCCTTCTTGGAAGAATTGCATCCATCACTCGATAGCTTCCACACCCAACAGACTCCTGGCCCAGGAGACCAGAAGAAGGTGGACAGTGAGCTCACAGAGCAGGGAACTCTGAAGCCGAGCGGCAGAACGCCCTGCATGGCTGGCACAGCTATCGGAGCCTGGCATCCGCTTCCCCGGGGTTTGTATCGATTGGGCTGCAGATTCTGCTTGGGGTGATCTTGCTAGCTTGGTTGGTTGTATGTGAGCCATGCAGGTTACCCTTTCAAAATTAGCTCCTCATGCCACTGGAGTTGGATAAGAAAAAGGAAGTCATGCGAACTCAAGTGAAGTTAGAGTGCCAGCAGGCTGGGAAAAAAATCTTCTGCTGTTTCATTGTTTTGGAACAGTTCTCTTATTGCACTTGGTCTGTGTGTCTCCTCCTTTGTTTGAGGAAAGAAAAAAACCACCTGATTTTGAAACAGTTTGCTTGTAATCCTTGTCAGTTAATTTTAACAAGAGAAAGGTGAATGGAGGAAGTATTTTGAACTTCTCTCCAAAAAGGACAGTCTTCTACCACCTCAAATCCTAACATCCCAACACTGTGTTTATAGTTACTATTTCTCATGTTCTTCCTTACTGGTTTAGTTCCTGTGCAGCTACAGCAAAGACATCGTACCCCAAATCCAGTAGTGCAAGAAGAAGCTTTTTGAACTGCATTTCTTCAGATAGGGCCTTGTTGACTTGGATCGAACCTTCGTTTTTTGACATTTCTTCCAGGTTGCATCAAAAGGAGTGAAAAGAGAAAAATGCAAGACATTAGTTAGATATAACAGGAACAAAGCCCTTGCCCAGGTCATAGTAAAGTAAAAGGCTCACGCTGAGACAGTTTAACAAGTAACTTTTCCAAGGGGTAACAATTTAAGGAATTTGGTTGCACGCTTCCTGTAGCGTAGTATCAAGTGTTGCTTTCCTTATGCAGCTTAAAGATCACGCTGGCATACAGAATTCAATTATTTCTGTAGTACTTCAAGTGGTGCTCTAAATTTGTAGCAGCTTTCAGCCCACAGTAACCCGTGTGTCCACTAGGCCAAGAAAGCATGCGTGTACCTAAAGGCAATGAGTCAGAAGTGCCAGTACTGGCAATACGGAAGCACGCGGAGACTTGAGTTCTCGGAGCAAGTGCCCATCTCTGGCTGTACCAGCATACCACAGCTCGGTTTACGTATTCCAGTGTGACAAAAAAGCGAGTGCCTCTGTGAGCTCTTACCACACTATTGACCACACGACTGCTGTGAATCTTAGTAAGGTGCAAGATATAGCAAAGACATTGCAATCGAAGGAGAGTGGACAGTTTTGTAAATTGTGTGATTAGAATTCAACGTTAACAGCGGATAGCAAGCTGGTCAGTGGTATCCAGTCTCCTGCGATACTGATGTCCTATGTCAAACAGCAAGACATTAGGAAGCGACAACAAAAGTTGGGTGCAACCTCCCCAGTATCTGGCTTTATGTGGGGCATCAAGCAAGGGGCTCATGCATTTAGTTTTAACATTGGGCATATGCACCACTACCGCCACCAAACTGACATGCAAAAATACAGAACAGGAATTCATAAATTCCCTAAAGCTACATACCAGCCCCGGGATTTTCTGTTTTCTGCAGCCCTGCTAACTACTACCACTGATACAATATTTATAAATATACCATACACGAGGTTTGCCTGGTGGTTTAAGAGACTAATGGATGTATGCAAAGGCAACTTCTTTTTGAGCAGACTTCCAAAGACTGGTAATTCTTGGGCATCCTTGGTTTTGTTTTGTGGTTTTTTGGTTTGGTTTTGGTTTTGGGTTTTTTTTTTTTTTTTTCCCCCCTTGGGTACCCGTGCCTACACTTTTGCAAGGTGAATGCTTGAGAACTGCTGGTTTCTGAATGATTGCTATATTCATCTTTCAATCATTTCCCCTCTAGGAGTACTGTACTAATGGTCCTTCTGAATTAGGCTGGCATTACTTCAATATCTCACTCCATCCTCCACTGTACTACAGGTAAATTTGAGATGAGCAAATCATTTTTTCAGGCCAACTCGCAGAACTGCATGATAGGAAGTATGACTATAATATAACTGGGTTAAATGTGAGTTAAAATCTGCTTTGCGTCTGCTTGTCCTGCCAGTTTCAACAGGGAAAGGACTTGCCTGCTTCTCTTCCTCCTCTGCCCCCCCGCTTTAAATACGGTCTAGCATACTTGAATTCAAACAACTAATTAGTCAGTCCCCCTAAAACAAGTCATCAATGCGTGTAAAAAATCCAGATGATGTAACTTGTCCCCCTACTCTAGGGAAAGTACCATATTCCAGTTTGCTCGAAGAGGACAAGTCATTAAAACATACACTGAATTACACTCTGCTACCTAGGCTTATTTTAATTAAAGAAATGGACTTTTTAAGCCTTAGAACAAGGTACAGAGGACAGATGCTATGCTTGCTTCCCAGTGCAGCTCTTGTAACAAAACTCTTTTGACTTTTATCCTATCAAATCTTTTCTAACCTGATCTCCACCAGCGGAGTATTCCAGTAAGGACCATTCGGTTGTACGACAGCTCAGCCAGCACCTGTGCCGCGGGGCAACAGGCAAAGTCGGCTGTGCCCTCGCCACGCATTCTGCGATCTGTCCGAACCACATATTTTATCCAGCAGAAATACACACTGCAAGGAATAAGGTACTAACCAAACCACCGCCTTTCTTCACTTAGGATATTCTGCTAACAGTGTTGCATGAGAAGGAAACGTGGAGAACTAAAAGAACATTTAACATAGGAGCCTCTGAATGGTCTCTGCAACACGGAATATCAGGTACAGTGTCAATGAGGGAACATAGTGCACACGTGCAAAGCGTTGACAAGAGCCTGCCGCCTCGCTCTGCTGCCATCGTAGCACTTCACAGAGGTGGGCGGGCAGGCAGGCGTTACCCTGCAGGAATCGGAATTCTATTCTGATTCCCCAACCTGCTTTAACAACTTCATCCCAAATTACTGACCATTTTAATACTGAAATGAAGACGGTAGTCTTGCTTAAATCAGCAAATAGAACAAATCTCTCTCTTCCCCAAGAAAATTACAACAAAAAGAAAGGAAACGAGATGAGTATCAGGTCCTGGGTATCTGCACCTCTTTATAGCTATGTATTATAGTAGTCCAAGGTTCCTCGCGGTATGCTTCAGTAAAACGACAGGGCGGGGGGCAGAGGAGTCCTCCTCTATGGAAGGACACATAGGAGAATGACGCTGTTTCCTAGGTCTGTCTCATTTTATGCGGAAGATCTTAGAGCACCAGCTTCTTTCTGCATTTAATGTTTTAATGCCTCTTTAAATAACGAGGGTCAGCCTTTCAGTCTGTAACCCAACCAGAAAGAGTGTCTCTAACAACGACAAAATTATAGGTGACTCTGAATCAAAAAAGCGCACCATGCTACAGCACATCACTGCCTCTGTAACACGGTCATCTTTACAAATGAAAAATACTTCCGAAAAGAAAACTGGTTTTGGAAAAGGCTGGATGAATACAAGAAATACCTTGCTGCAATCCTCTGCTTTTTTTTTTTTTTTTTTTGCAACTAATTAGGAATGCGGTTACACAGTATATTACTTGCAAATCTGTGCCTTTGTCTGTGATCACATAAATACAAAGCTTTACTTAAGTATTTAAAATTTTATCCAAAACTGGTATTTTAACCACTTGAAATAGCTGATGTTTTCATAAGCATTCCTAAAGCATGGTTCAAATGCTGAAGAACAGGTTAAATAAATGACCTTTTGCTACAAAACTGATTCAAATTAACAAAATGAAGGACTAAAATTAGCAGCTTAAAATAAGACACTGACCTGCCACTTATTCTAGTAGTTGGAAAAAAGTGAGAAAATCTCTCACGTTTGATTCTAATGCTGATGTTTGTGGGGTGATGACTGTATTTAGGGCCACAATCCATGCTCTACAGATATGCTGGTAGGGGACCGAAACCTCCTTCCTCACAACGTCGCTGTCAGCATTCCACTGCCTTATCTTGCAGAAACTTTTGGGGTCTAAATGCATCTGCACAGACCAGTTAAAAACTTGGCATCTGTAAGGACCGGGTAAGTCTTTGGTCCATCTATTAATCTTCCATTAAAGGGACAGAAAGCCCTGCAGCTAAGAAACAATTGCTGGAAATAGAATTGTGCCTACAATCAACTCTTCTCTGTCAGCCTCTTTTGCATTCTGATACAACGAGAAGCAGCTTTTCATATGCATTTCCACATCACTTTTGCTAGCCCTGCCTCTTAGCAGTGCTGCTTTATTACCAAAAATTGCTTTAATACTGTTAAAGTCAGCAACAAAAGCATTTCATTGGCTTATGTTACTGCAGTAGCTTTGCAAAAGTAAGTGAATATGTGCTAGGAAAAAAAGTGAGCATGGGCCCCTGAGACTGCGATCGCAGCCGATGCGCAGAAGAACTACTCTAATGGTAAAGATGCCCGTCCTACCATGGTCCTGTATTCAACACTGTATATCGAAATCTTGCACAGACCTGCTACCTCAAAATGAACTTCACATTTCATGAATGCCGTACTTCTGAACGTTACCCAGCAGAGTTCAGGTAGAAATATGTAGGGCTCCTTTACCGCAGTCTAAACACCAACTGCTTTAAAAGTACTACGCAAGGCTCAACTGAAGTAAAATCTACTTCTTAACAAGGTTTCCACCCACAGCCTCTAACTCTAAGCCACCTGAAATGTGTAATGAGGCTCTATACCCCCTAAAATTGTCAGTTAACTTTTTTCTTTCCTAGTCTATCCACACATTAACTTGATTAGAAAAATTAACCTTGGATTCATTCTTGAAACTGGAAGTTTTGGGTTGGTTTTTTTTTCCTTTGTTTCTCCAAACTTGCATCAAGCCTTCTTTTACACTCCCCCTCCAACCCCCGCCCCCTCATTTCATGAACAAAGTTTGCTTAGTTGCAGCTTACGTTTGATATGGACTTGACACCACAGTACCGTATGTTCATATGAACATCTGATAACCTGTGAAACAGAAATCACATCTCCCAGTTTGTAAAGCATTAGCTACCTTCTCTCATATTTGCAGAGACTAAACATATCACTTGCTTAAAAAGGAAAAGTTAAAATCCTCTTTATTATCCTCATCTGTCCCTCCAGATACATCTGAAGCAAAGTATCAGAGGGTCTACGCGTGCTAGCCCTCTTCTGTATACAAAAGCTGAAAAGCCTTTTCAGTTCCCCTCTGACCCCCAGAAGAAACATGCACTTCAAGCTGTGAGCTAGGCCAGGCCAGTGTATTTGAGGTTCTGCTACAGAATAAACACTCGTATCTTGCTCTTTTGGGAGTAACAGCTCCAAGAGACTTCTCCAATACAGATGCTCTATGGGGATAGCGAGCTTCTACATTTGGGCAAACAAACGACACCAGGATGCAAAGCTGAACACTCGTGAGAGTAGTCTGGGAGATGTGGAACGCAAAGAAGAAATAAACAATCAATCAGTTCAATGCTGGATTGTTTCAGACAGGGAGGGATTCTTCTAAAGATCTGCGGTCGTGCAAGCTCTCGAGCGTGGGCATCCCCAGGGGGCAGCCAGACTGCTCGCGCAGCTGCTAGCGGGTGCTGCAGCACTGGCGTAAAGGAGCCAAGGTGGTTGTGGCGCAAGACAGATTAAAACGATTCCGAGGAAGAAACTGCCTGAAGTTTTCATATTTTAATGACTTGTACCGTGTTTTCAACAAGTTACCTTCTGCAATACAAATGTAATATTTAGGGATGAGTGCTCTGTGTCTGGAAAGTACATGAGTTGCTATGTACCAGACATGTGTCTCTGATAGCAGAAAACTGGTCCGAAAGTATAATCTGACATTTATTTTTTCCAACAAAATCTAGCTTGGTTAATTCCCATGGGAACTTACAATATCAATGTTTCTAATATTATTGCTTTAAATGTGCATGCATTGTTGTTCTCAATAAATAAATAATTTTAACAGAAATGTTAACGCAAGCCTTGCAGAAAATTTGGCTGTGTTTATTTAAAAAAGCTAATTGCAGTGAAGCGCAGGGGAAAAAACCCTCAGTTCTGCAACTAACTGAAACCTTCATGTATTGTTTATATGCTTTATTTAGGTTAAAAGACAGCGCTCTCCTATAATTCTGCATCTAGTAGGATATGGTAGAAAAAATGTAAATGTACTTCTATTACTTAATGCTACAGAATATGTCCAAGATTACAGAGAGTCTGTAAAAAAGCTTTATTCCTAGAGCAGGCCTTTACACAGGAGAAATCTTTCAATCTATCAAATGAAAAGAATCCCAGTTCCTTCTTGTGTTAACACCAGATGCAAATCCACGTCTCTCACTGCATATTCTAACATACACGCCTCATTTGAATTTCTGCCTTTGAACGTAGATTTGATGAAACAACATAACAAATCAAAAATGCATAAATATTGAATTATTTTACTGTTTATAAATACGGAAAATACAAGTCTCAACCATATGAGAGACAATGCAAAAGACAGAGGACTGAATTAAAACTACGTTGTTTAGAGCTGCCCTGTAGTAACTTATAAATACTGGAGGCTGACTTAAGGGTATTTATTGTACAAATAAGTGGATTTAATTTATTTAACTGAGAAGAAGCTGTAAGAAAAAAAAAAAAAAAAAACCAGCAGCTCAAGGCAAGTCTATCAGCAGGAATTAGAAAGGCTTATGAAGATCATACACCTGTGCTTAAAGACGGATGTTCTGATACATTTTGTATGTAATCTTTTCTTACCAAAGCCCACAAGGAGCACTGACTCCCACAGCTGATGCCGGCAGCCCTGCAGCTCGGGCCAGCGTAGGCAGCGTTACTGCCCTCAGAACAAGCATTTAGAGAAAAATGAATGTGGCAGGTGCTGGCTCTTTCTGAAAACACCGACAGTGGCAGGCAGTGCAGGAGGAGGTAATCATTGCCTTGTCCAGAAGAAAGGGCAAAGTCTGTTTTCAGCAGGGCTGAAAGAGACTTAGAAATATTTTGCTTCTATATGCACGTGTAATTAAGGCCACTGGACACTATGAAAATGTAACAGTCTAAACCAGAAGTAAACACACATGTTTAGGTGACCTTTGAAAGTGAATTAACAGATAAACATCGCCCAATCACTACATTCTACTTTGATAGTCTTCGTTATCAATTAGGGAATAATTTTTTTTCTTCTCAACTCAGACATGGAACATGAATATAGGCCATATAAAATATTCTTTTAATTGTTATAAAAACCTGCTTGAGGAATTACAGCTTATTGTTGTACCATGGCTTAATCTTGATTCATGTTGTTGAAAAGAAATCGCAACTTGAATACCGTGAGAAATTACTTTGTTCTTTTGCTTAACACTTCCATGATTCGTAAGGTTATAAACACTGATTCTAAATTTAGATCCTTTTTATGACTTAGACTTGACGCTACAAAAAAAGGCAAGAATTAAATACCTTTGTACAAGACTCCCTCTTTGCTTTAACGGTCACAGGCAGAATAACTAGTATTTTACTCTTCATACTTATAAACCACAGTGAACTAGAATTGGGTGAGAAACGTTTTCATCTTTCAGGAGACAGTTCAAGATTTCAAAACGTTCTCTCTAAACCTGATTTTTTTTTAAAAAATTGTGAATTGATAATAAAAAAAAAATCAGTAACCACAAACAAAAGTTAGCTCTGGTACTTTGGAGTCAACTGTGTCAACACATTTGTTGTTACTGAAAACTACTCGGCTACTGCCACCACTTACCACGTACACATGAAGTCTTTAATTATAAAAACACGTACCAGTTTGAAAGGACTACTGCATCCAAAATAAACGCTCCTCAAGACACGTATCTTTTGAGGTTTTTAACCGCTGTAGTCAGCTTCTGAGAACAACGCTACTACTTGGAGGTGAAAAAAAAAGACCTTGTTCCCTGAGTGTTAGGGTGAACTCATGACAGTTAAATTCATTCTTTTATTGTTCTTCAACTTTGCACCCTGATGACATCTGCTAGTTTCAAATCCACTTCCTCCTCTCGTTCAGTGCAGACGTAATTCTTTCTTTTTAAAGCAGTTTGTTATAGTTTGGGGGGGAGTTACCTTGGAAGTCTTGTAGCAGGAACTCAAAATTTAGTGATGTAAGCAAGAAATAGAAATGCCATAGCCACTGAAGAGAAGACATGCGGCATTGCTTACTTAAAGCCCCATCCTGTCCCCCCAAGGACAATAGCTGCTACCAGGATGGCACCAGCGATGGAGCCTATTATAAGATTGGTGGCACTAGGACCTGTGATAAAGGATTATGGTAAGACAGACATACGAACCAACCACTTTATTCACATTAAGTGAAGCAACTGAAGGGTAGTCAAACAATTCAAGGAATACAGACAGCACACAAGGTGATGTCTCTAGACAGTTTCAGCAAGCCCAACTTACTTTGCTTTAACAGTAAGAATGAACAAAGCTGTTGCTCTCTGCATTGTGCTATGTTGACTTCTACCACAGACAAAAATCCAGTGTCGGACAGTAAATTCCACTGTGACTTACTCCATTACCTAGTGAATGAACTGGCAGCTGAGGACACTAAGATATTTGTGAATAATTCCTTAACTTAAAGGAAAAAGTATGAACATTGTATGACTACGGAAAACGAGAAGAAAAAAAAAAAAAAACATCAAAAAGCCTAACTTTTTTCATGGTGGTCCTGAAAGGTGGCAGATATTTTAATGTGAGCTGCGAGCATCTAGCACCGCTTGCTAATCAGAGTCCAGACTCCCTACAGTTACGTCAATGCTAAATTTACAAACAATTGTTTGACAAAAGCAAAGGATTATATAATAAGGAACAAAAGTTGAAATAAAAGCTGTATTCCCATTAAGCTTTCCAAACATCAAAGCATCTCTTCAACATTCCCAAGAAGCTACTTAACAACAAAGTGGGGAAGGGTGGAGCAGGAAAAAAGAGCAACAGAAAGAAGCAGCACAAAATATATTTGTGCAATTTTCTGAAGAGGGCAAGAGAACACCTAAATAAGATACTCATAATTGACCCGTAAGTGCTCTGTTTACACCGGGTGGAGGAAAACTGACAACAGGCTTGAGTAACATTTTAATTGCTCTGTACAAAAACTTCCTATTGAGCAGTCTTTGATGTAAAGCTAATTGCATCTGAGCTCAAGGCAAAATGAAACCAACCCAACAGTTCTTTTGCAGCATATTGCACTTTTTGTTTAAACGTTTACATACCCAGGAATAGCCTTCAAAAACAGTTCTTACCTCCTACCCCAGTCTCCCCAAACCAAGCAATTGAGATTTTCCTATTTTAAATGTTCTGAAACTGAGTTTGGAAAACTGTTGGACAGCTAACATAAGGAAGAAAAAGGAGCAGCCAGAGATCAGCAAAGGAAAGAGCAAGGGCAGCTGCAACAACTGAAAGTTTTAAGCTGTTAGGTGGGTATCACAAGACCTTCTGCCCAGTCCCAGACACGACAGTAAGTACGGGCCCTCAGTTTTAAAATTCACTGCAGCGACCTAACTTGATTGCATCCATTACGCGTTTCCCAGATCAGTGCTTCTGGAGATCAGATTAGCTAAAAGAAAACCAAGGTTTAAAGATTGCTTCCTGCAATTCCTACACAAAGAGTATTCGGGAATGTGAATAAAAGACTTGGACTGAAAAGAAATACAGTGAGCTTTACAGATATGAGCAGTGCACAAATTTGACAACAATAATTAATAGGTAATTTTTCACAATTTGGAAGAACGTATCTTACTTGGACTTACCTTTAAAGTCACACCTGGCTCAAATTGACAGGAGTGAGCATGGTGGAGCGTAAATGAATGCCATTCCACCGGCATTCTATCCCCAGCTGAGGCCTGCTTTCAACAGCAGCCTAATGAGCTGCTGTATCCGACTCAGATCTATGGCTCACTCTGGATTTTATCAAATGACTGCACACAACAAAAGACTGAAAACACAGCAACTAATTTATCTGTAATAAATTTTAGAAGCCTTGAAAAATTCCAAAGCCGATTTCTTTCTAGCCATAGAATGCTATCTTCCCACAAAAGCGGTACAATGATTAACTGAGAGTAACACAGTCGTAATTTAGATAAGGAAGTACCAAATGGCCACTTTTTTACATCCCTCTTCATACTATGTTCCCTGGTTGTTAAATGCTCAGGGGCGGGGGGCGGAATCTACTTCATAGTGCACATCCATTCAACAAACAACAGTTTGTTCTTTCAATACAGAAAATCAATATTGGTCTTATTTACTATAAATATGGAAGAGTTCAATCAAAATTTAAACAGACAAGGATAATATACAAAACAATTAGGTTCAGTTAATAGAAAAGTTACTAAAGCTATGTTAAATAATAAATGGGTCCTGACAAAAAACACTTTTCGGATCTGACCCAATTTTATAAAGCGTCAGTGACTAAAGAAGTGACGTTCATTTTTAACACAAAAAAAAACCCCTGAAAATCAAATGCCTGTGAGAATTAGCTTATCTGCTAGAGAGCCTAAGAGCAGAGTAAACAGATGGCTGTGGATAAAGGCATGGCGGTTCCTCTGGAAAAATTTTAAAACTGTTTCACACCATGCTGGGAGTGGCAGTTCCTATGAATGCAAAGAAACAGCTATTTTTCCTAGTAAAGAACCTGAAAAGGCTACGTTCAAAGTAAAATTTCACTGACAATCAACAAGTCTATCATCTCATTTCTGACTTCAGTATAAAAACAAAGCAGGTGGAATAGTTATGATTACTAAACAGCAACCACTTGTTTACCAGAACAGAGTCCTCCAATTAATAAATTCCAGTTTCAAAACAGAGAGATTTAAGAGGATTATTGGTAAGCCGTTTTAAGACCATAACAGACTGTGGACATAAAAGTACTTACAATAGAACTACCTGTACCTGTTATACCTTTACCTTAAGGATGTATGGCTTATGTTTTATTAAGTATTATCACGGAAATTGTGTTATTAATAAACCAGAATTTTGCTACCAGTATGAAGCCTACTTTGCCTCAGGTCGTTTTAGTTAGTGACATTTATGAAGAAAAGTATAAATCAATACGTTTCGGCTAAATAAGCCTCTCTAGTCACTGGACTCGGATACCTGACACGTAAACCGAAATTAAGAGGAAGGTTTTCACAACCACCATACCGTGGGGTCATTTTCCATCCGGACTATCGCAAGACGCAACACTTGGGGTGTACTTGTTCTTTCCGCCACACTGCTGCTATAACCTGCGGGCAGGGATTTATCAGGAGGAAGCTCCTGCAACCAACTGCACGGAAACCGCCTGGCACACCGCCCCTTCCTGCAAGGCGCCAGCTGCTTTGGCGTGGCTATCGCGGCATCTCTAGGCATCTTTTAGGACACTGATATAAATCCAACTGAAGGTGTTAACACACCTGTAATTTCAGTGGACTTCAGACTATTCCCTAAATCTTCATCACCATCAGACAGATTCCACAAGAATTAATACCCACTGCTTTGAAACCATTGCTAGTTGTAGAAGAGGCAAGGTTACCGCAGATTGTCCTCCAGGTAACACCACACTGTGGCAGTTTGATGTTTTCTTTTCTTGCCTGTCACTTTGCCAGCCAAATCCTCTGGTTTAAGTTATCAATGTTAAGTATCCATTTCAGGATGAAATCTGGAAAAAAACTACTCTGCCATTTTGTCCCCCATGATTACTAAAATAAATTCGTAAAGCATTAAGAAACTAAAGTTATTTCAGCACTTTGAAGAAAAGTTTGCCATTTGCAAGTGAAGCGCCAAGGAAGGAGGAAGAAGGGCAGGACTGGCATCAGGCTGTGATGAACACAACCTCCCCTGCAGCCACTGACGGTAACAGCCACCAGGGCCTGAAGGGCGTTAGGGACAGAGAGGGTATGTGTGTTCCCCACGTGCTTTCTTTAAACCAAGCAACAGAAAGTAGCAGCGGCTTGCCTTGAATGTACATTTGTATCTATCTGAAGGAACCAGAGGACAGAGAAAAGACTGATGGGATCCAGGAAAGAAGAACTGATAGAAACAAAAAGAAGAATGAGTCAGGCAGCGAGTGACAGAGGAGAGGAAAGATGAAGAAAAGCTGGGATTAGAGCAGAAGGATACAGGAGCAAGAACAAATGGTCAGGGTTGTTGGTCAGAGCTGAGTGGATTGAGACAGCAGGTAAGGGAAGATAAAAACAGAAGGGTACAAGGCTGAACGTAAGCGAAAGGCAAATGGTCCTCAACCTGTAGGTTAATTAATATTCTGCTCCAGAATCTGGGTCCCAAACCTCTACAATCTTCAGAGTCTTCAGTTTTTAGCAAACAGCTGTAAAAGCCACCAGCAGAACAGAGATGTGATCCTTCTCAAGCAGATGACCTATGACCTTCTTCCTTCTATTTGTTTTTCTATTAGTTGTCCTCTGTGAGTGCAAAGGTCTCTTCTGACAATCTAAGATGAGTTTCATGTAACAGTCCAGTTCAGCAAAAGCTAAAAAGGTTGTATCCAGGGCTGCAAGCTCAGACATGCAAAATGCTGCCTACCAGAAGACTGCCCGTGCAGCCGTGATTAGACCTGTCCGTGACTGCTTTGTCACGCAGCCTGATTAGAAATCACAAACTGTCTTGTTATGATTCCCCCTCCGGAGAGATGGCACTGTTGGAAATCCGGGAAGAGCAGAAGCACAGCAATTTATTCTGTAGTTGCACAGTGAATGCAGAATGAAAAGGGTTCTTATATGGGCATTTTTATATGTGTATACATACACATACACAGACACACGTATATAATTCATAGCCACTGTTAAAATTGAGGTAGTGGCCTAACACTTGAGATTACAGTTTCCTGAAACTATGAAAAGACAATAAAAATTGCACATACATATTCTTTATATATGAATTCTATACTTCAGCATTCTACTGCCTTGAGGTAACAGAGTCCTAGCAACGGAACATTCAGAAGCTTTACTGTAAAATTATCTGTCTATACTATTATCATCAGCTTTCATCTTCCTAGCTAGATCGTGTGACCTATTATTAGACTGAAAGCCCCATAGATTGTAATAAACAATTTCTGCGTTTTATGAAATAGTCCACGTTACTCAGTCTATGTTGCAAAATAATCACAAACTCCCATTTTTTCCCATTATTTTTATAATTTGGTGTAATGGAAACATTTAGACATTTCATTTTACTGTGACAATGTAAAAATTCACAAACTTATTGTTTTATGCCCCACATTATCCCAGACAGGAGAAGGTTCAACACTGCATGAGCAAACCACATGACACAGACACAGTCAAATCACATGACAAATACGGTCACCACATGACAAAGCTAATGGGGGAATACACAGAGGGCTCGGGTGCGTACGGTTACCTCACACACTAGGCACCAAACATAAAACTCAGACTAAGAAAAATGCTTACTCTATTCCCCACCCTGTGCCTCCAAAAATCACCCCCAAGGCCAGAATGGTCCCTGCCACTGCACCTATTAGCCTGTTAGTGGCCATGCTCACTGTGTGGAGGGAAAAGGGAAGATTTTTTAAGGAAATGATCACATATATGTCTGAAATGAAAACATGAAATAATTCCTCAAAGGAATATTTTATGCTATAATCCATCGTCGGATAAACAATTCAAACCTCCTAACAAACCATTATTTACCAAATACTGTAGCTTTAAAAATTCTGAAATGAGCTAGATTTTGTTTTCTTTGAATGAGTGCAAATACTTCAATGAGAAATTTTCCTGTAAATGTAAGACTATTCCTTTTAGCTTGTGATTCTATTATTTAGTTAAAAAGGGAACATCCTCAACCTACTGCTTATGTAGCCAAATGTAAATAAATCACCAATAAGAAAACTTTCATTTAATCACCAGAAACTTACTGTATCCATAATATAACTAAGCAAGTGAAAACTGTTTGGAAACAGTTCCATCGCAGGAAAAGAAAAAAACCCCAACTTTTAACTTCATTCCTTTACTAGTTAGTAATATTTTCCTTTGTTATTGCATTTATCAACAGAACTCTCTCTATTTATCTATATGACCTAAAGACAGATAACACCTTTTAAAGGGAAAAACCTACCCTAGAAATGTGCTTCAGGTAACACCCTGGAAGTGTCAATATGTTCATATAGTCTCTCTTAAGACATTGAGGCCTTATTTTTCATTTCTAAGGGAAGTCTTTGGAGAAAAAACATCTATACATTTCCTGTGTTAAAGAGTAAAAGCTTGACAGATTCACTGAGTCATAACAGACCACAAAGAAGCAGCTGAATTCCCTGTCTAATGGGAATTTTTCCAAGGGACAAAAAACTTATAGTCTTCATGCTGAATAAAGTCTGTTTTGAAATGGTTTCATAATTTTTTCCTGTTTCATAAATATACACAAACACGCACACAAGACACAAGTTTTATATTAAAAAAACCCAAACACACACTATTCCACTAGTCAAACAAAGGCCTAATTCTGCAAATGAAATTGCAAAGGAAAAATCCTGTGTGCATATGGAGTCCTACTGATTTCAAAACTACTAGCCAACACTAATGAAAAGTTTCTGCAGTAGCCAGAAATTAACAGCAAGAACTCTTGGTCTTCCCAAAACTGCTAGCATGCTGTGTAGGTCTGCTAGTACAGGATACAGTAGGTTGCTGAGTTTAGAGTAATTCAAGACTACTCATGTATTAATACCAACATAATTAAAGACCACTAATTTTTTAAATCCTGAAATACAGTATGGAGCCAAAAGCAACTGATGGATGATGGAAAGGTCTGAAAAATGCAGCAGGAGTAGCAGTCAGTTGACAATTATCGTAACAATATATAAATAAATAGCAATACTTCCTGGCTATACAAGCTCTAATTGTAGTAAGAAAAATTCTTGGATTTATGGTATGAAAAATCTTAAATCTATTACGTGAATTTTCACATCATGAGTGTTCTGTTTCTGAAATGTAACAAAACTCAAATTTAGGGCAAAGGAAAACCACGTATTTTGATTTCTGTCTCAGACTTGTAAATTGGCATATGACATAGGAAGTACCGCTAGTAAGGGGAAAAAACTTAATGGAAGCTCCTTTAGTACATTGGATCTTTACAATACAGCAAACTACTTCTGTATTCTTCTGACATCTTCTCACAAAGGAATTCCTCTATTAGCACACCAAAAGAGATGACGGTAGCTGTCAGTGTTTAGGCTCCTAAATTCATTTCTAGGTGCTTCAACATCAATAAATTACTACAACAACATAAGTAAAAATAATCCATCTTTTGAAATCATTGAGCCACCTCGTACAAAAAAATGTTCTGCCTTTTTGCAGAGGACTCCATTGAAAAATGCAAGCTAAACTTTATGTCTGTACTTACTGGCAGAAATCCATGCAGATACTACTCATTTAAGACTTTTTCCCAGATATTTCAGCATTGACGTATTAATTTTCACAAAGGTATTTCCATTCTGAATTCGATGAGTTAATTTTAATTACAAAAATCTAACCAAGATAAGCGTACCTTCTGTGTTGCCTCTCCTATAGACTTTTATACAGAGGAGGGAATTATTTCTTACCTACAGGATCTGGAAATAAGCACTATAAAATCCATGCACTCTCAGTGTCACAACTGTAAACACTGCTCCCCTCACCCACACACAAAGAGAAGGAACCAGCTCTATAGTGCTGTTCTCCCTATATTTTTTTAAGACTCCGTAAGCAGCGTTCCACAGTCAGGAAGACAGGGTACAAACCAGGCAGCTCTACACTGAACAGTGGTGGGGTCAGGAGTCCAGGAAGCACCTGCACAGATTCCCTAATACAAATCTGGACTGTTCTAGAGAGCCTCCATCACAGTGGTAACTTGTTTTAAGACGATCTCTTCAACAGTTCTTGGTAAAGGTCTACCGGAACCATTCTGCTAAGGGGCAAAAGAATAAGGCACACAAGACAGAAGTAGAGCCATTCTGGAGGGACATACCAAAATCCTGTCCTGCCTTGAAACCTTGGATATTTTAAAGAGTTTAGAGTCTGAGCTCTAAGGACTACATTTTAAAACAAGTCTATCTTCCTTCCATCAGCCTTGTACAAGGGACAGAAGGACCTGGAACTAGTACATAGCAGAAAAATTTTGTTTGGGTTTCCCAGTTTATTGGGAACTTTATCTGTAAATGCATAATAGTGGATAAATATAGTCTGATGTTGGACAATGTCCTGATGACAGGAAAGAAATACAAAAATTGGACAGCACAATCCAAAGACATTCTTTGGCAGAGAAGTCAGAGAGAATCTCAAGTGCTTTTCTTCCTCTTTGAAAAACTTTTTTGATGCGTTATTTCCTCACTAGCTCTTCTCAATAGCTCCTCTTTGTATTTATATTTCATATGCAGTTGAAATACCTACTAAATACATAAGAGTAAGCAATAATAGTCTTTAGAATAATGTAAGTCCTTAAAAATTTTAATTTATTTCTTTTAACTCCCATTGAAATCTGATGTCAAAGAATCAAAGCTTTTTTCACCAGGGACATTCCACTTTTCCCTTTTTTATGCCACAGCTCTCTGAATTAGATGAGAACAGCTAAGGGAACTGTAAATCTCTAGTAAAACACAAATACTCAATTATATAAATAATAAGAGCTACACTTAGTCAGATTTCAATCACAAAGAAAATGATCATAAAAAATAGAGAACAAGGGACGAAGGGAAAAACAGAAAGTACATATCATTACCTATTGAAATTTTCCCCAAATTTAGGTTAGAAAAATAAAAGTTTCATCAATTCTCAAAGCAGAAAGACCTACTTCATCTACACAAAGCAGAATTTTACTGTCTGGGTGTAAGCAGGACAGCACAATATTATTCTCTTTCTATATGCTACTTCCACTTGCATGTATCAACAGAAAAACATCATAAATACTTGAAAGAACATCAAAACTGAAATCACACAAACCCTTGGGTCCTTCATCCTTCTTGCCACCAGTATCCCTGACAGGATCATCAATACTGCAGTCTGTCCCAGCCCAGGAGAAATTACAAATGCAAGTGGCTTCATTACTACAAACCTGGAAAAGAAAATAAGTGACAGCGGTTGGTTTTTAACTACATTTTAGTAAGTTTATTTAACATGTAATTAGGTATTTAATTCATAGTATGAAACTTATCCATTTATATATTGTAACAATAGCACTAAGTGTTCGGAATGAGTATAATACATCAATAACCTGAAAGTTTGCTTTAACCCTCTAAATACACTCAGAGGCTAGGAAAAGCAGAAGTGTTCCCTGTGGTTCCATCATCACTTGTACTACACACCTGCACAGGATGTAAAAAATAACAGAAACTCTCACCAAAAAAACCCCTATCTACACTAGTTAGATCTTCACTAACCAACTATTAGACTTTGAGCCTGGATGTCCAGAAAGAATACAAGCATTTGCGTTTAAAAGGTTCAAGACATGGTCATGCTTTACGACCGCTCATTTACAGCTTGCTCCCATGTAGAAAAAATAGTAAGATTTTCACTGGTTTTGTCATAATTTTTTTCTAAGCAGCAATGAGGAGGGCTTCCTTATCTTCTATAAAGAGAGGAAATTGTTCTTCCTAAGTCTACATTTAGTCAAATGACCTCTAAAAAAGGACTTAGGACTCACTGAAATCGGCAGTACGTTTATCAGATACAGGAAAACCTATCCAACTGACAATACCTAAAATATCAGCTCAATAGTGAGAGTTACTAGCTATAAACTTTCCATATGAAAAAGAACGGAACACATGGAATGTGTTGCCAGAAGAGGTTACTAAGGAAAGAGCACGACATGAGAAATAGAAACAAAACACAGAATGAAGTTTTGGTTATGGGACTAGAAGTGAAGTCAACGTCTTTTGGACACTGGAACATAATGTCAAAAAAACCCCCAGAAAATAACCTACATGCTAATGATTACAGGTAAGTAGTACATGTGATTTTTTTTTTTTAATTTAACTTTTATTTCACTCTGCTTCTTAAAAGTATTCACTGAAGAATCTTATCTAGGAAGCTGAATATAAATACATCTTATAGCAGGTTTGATCAACTGAAGTATTCTTTTAAAATTATGAGTCGGAATCATCCAAAGCAAAACAAAAAAGGTAACATAGTTCTCTCACCGCTCATGCCACTCTCCAAAAGTACCAAGACAATTTCTAGATCCTTTACTTTCCAATTTTAAAATTTTTCTTCTTGATTTTGAACCTAATGCTCTTCTTTGAAGCACTCAAATTCATCTTCAATTACACATAACAAGAAGAAAAAAAAAAAAAAAACTTCTTGTGTAAAGTCTAGCCCCTTAGGCAAGCGTCTGTCCACTGAATCCCACAGTGGAAAGGTTTTATCAATACTTTATCAGTATCAGTTAAGACGTGTGTGGCAGGTGCACCTGCCCTGATAAAGACTGGGGCTTTCTGAGCGTTGAAACATAGCAGCCACCGCAAGCCTTTGATTTTCGTGCCCTTACTGCCCTACTGTGGCTGTTGTCACATACAGAGTCACCGGAAGATAGAGCCCTTGGCCAACAGGAACGGACATGACCATATATGACCACAGGTCAGATTTGACTAGAGTATAAACGGAGTCCCTCCGGAGGGCAAACTGTGTAGGTCCTCCTTGGAGCAGCAGGTCTGCAGCTGGGGACTCTCCCCTTGGGTCGGGACACCGCCAAGGTAACCCCTTGAGGTTGAGAGCCCTCGCTTTATTAGGTGAGTGATAGTGCATTTTTAGTCATCATTCTGAAGATTAAGAATTCTTAAGTCAGCTGTGTAGTATTAATTCCCGTTGGCATCCTGAACCTGTGGTTTACTAATGTTTGTCAGAGTACCAAACACTTTTGATTAGAATAAATATTATTTTGGGTTACATCACCTGCCTAATTTAACTTTGTGCACCTCTGCAACAGCATGGAACAGTGAATCTATTCATCAAAACATACCTAACGTCTTAGACAAATGGACTTATGGGTAGAATAACAGAATATAATGTGCCTGAATGTAAAATGATACACTTTGCATCTGTTCAAGAAGAATGTATCATCTCTGTTGAGGTCCAAAGTTTAGAATTTTAATTATTTAAGTCATGAGGTATGAATCCATGAGCACAGGACCAACTTTATAAAGGTGTTAGTATGCAGGAAAAAGTTTAACTGAAGATGGCAAGTAGCTTGAAATATGGGTAGGACATTACAGAAGTCTTTACAATAACGTCAAAGCTCATTATTGCTAGTAATGAAAACAACACTTCGGATATAATTGCAGAATTAGTTTGACAACTTTGCTTCTAAAATTTTGTCTATGCTTCACAGAATGGCAGTCTTTCCCTGAATCTAACATTTGTGTTTTCAGATCAACAGGTCTTAGGAACGCTTTCAGGTAGAGAACTCCACAGGGTACATTAAGATCAGATATCCCAGAGGTAGCTGAAGAAGCTTAGCTGCTGACTCCCAGTACAGACTCACCCCATGACCAGAACAGACTTTTCCATTAGAACCAATGGGACAGCTGCTTATGTTCAAGGACTGAATGGGCAGGCACTTTTTGTCCAGACACATCATGTGAGGTCCACATGGAGCTCCATCCTCCACATAACCTAAATCTGTATCATCATCTAAAAGAACATGAGCACCACTAGGAGAAATAAGTTTTAAGACACTATTAGTATCATGACTGGATTCTTTTGAAAATATTAAACATGTTAGTGTAGATACTGAAAGCCTCATATCTTTCTCTCATTCAAGTGTACAGACACACTGCACAAAATTATAAAGTTTTTCTGTCTGTCCACAGCATTGACAAGGTGTTCCCGTTGTCAGACTAAACAGAAGTCTACATAATGACTTAAATACTCAAAAAGGGCACCTTAGGCTTTGGGGTTTTTAACAGTCTTTGATGGGCCGTGCTTTTTTTTTTTTTTTTCTTTTTTCTTTTTCTTGTTCCAAAGGCTGTGAAATATTATTGCTAGAAAAATGTTAAAAAACTAACTTCCCATGTGATGACACTTAAATAAAAATACTAGTGGAATAATAGAAGAGTTAAGAATCATTGTTCACTCAGGACCTAACTATATAAGAGAACATTCTTAGCATGTCAGCTGTGTTCCCAACATCTTTAAAACACAAATCCAGTATTGTGCACGGTAGACTAAAACCAATTTACCTGCCCTTTAACTGAACTGTAGCTTAACATCTTATCCTGCCACAACTCTTCAGTTTCCTCTCTGCCTTCACTTCCCTACAGCTATTTCTCCGAGGATATAATACTCAAGAACATTACGTTTAATACACGGGTCTTTGGCAATTACAGACTCCCCCCCCCCCCCCCCCAAAAAATATAGCGCTGTGCATTAAACTCAGACTGTGAAGTTCTGCTCCTGGAGAGACCAGATAGAGTAATCAGGAGGATAAGGAGGATAACCCACATTTTGCCCTCTTTAAATGTGGAGTATTAGCCTTTTTTTTTTTTTTTTTTTTTAAATCAAAAGAAATACCACTCCACCAATTTTGCTGCAAGATGTTAATTACCTAAAAATCATACAATTTTACATTTGTTTATCTTAATTCAATTTGGTTTGATAAAGCAAAATCATGTTGGAACACTGCATTATCTTTTACCTGCAGTCCACTATTCGTCCTTGATGATAAAAAGAATTTGGGATAATTTCTCCCTGAACTTGACCAACTCGTGGAACTCTAGTAAGGTTAGTGCAGAGCAAAAAGCCACAGAAAACATCACTGTAAAATGAAAACATAAATCAAAAAGTTACTGGAAAAATATGAAAGAAACTTACAAAAAAGACTGACAATGTTGCTGCTGATCACCTTAAGTAATATATTACCATAAGCCACATGATAGACTTCCAGAGCACAAGTCTGGAAATAAAATATTATTTGATATAAATGACAAGAGGCAGCAACAAGTAATTGTTCATTCTAATGCACCAGTGAATGTTCACATCAACAAAAAATTTATCTGTGCTCTAAATACAATACAGTACAATTAAGAGGAGCCAAATTGTACAAAGCTTTGTCATATCAGGCTAAATTACATCTCCCTCTCTCTAGCAGCTTGGATGCTGTATGTTAATGTGAAGTTTGAATTTTTAATTGTATTTTATTTCTCTCGCAGGACAACAGAACCATAATAACAATCGTTAGCATGCAGTGTGTGCACCTGAATTTTGGTACAGAATCTACTTTATTTGATGTTATATGTGCAATCTTCAATAGAAGGATATCAGCTTAAAACTTCCATCTCTTACTCTAATTGTCCTGAGTCATAGAAGCAGCTGGATGAATGCTGGAAATTGTATTTGTTGAAATTGCAAAAAATTCAGCTAGACTATTTTTCTACATCTCTCTACTGACCAAGAAAAGCTTTTATACAAATGAGGTTTTTAATATACATATCAGAACAACACTATTCTCATCTAAATATAAAAAAATCCATGAACAACTACTTTGCTTATGATCCTACCTGAAAAGTGAATCATGTAATTATAAAAAAAAAGCCACTTGACAAACATCAGGTAGTCAAAGGAGGAAACCACCATTCTGAGACTGAAATTTTTACATACATACTGAAAAATTACAAAACAGTAAGTAAATCAGGAGAAATTTAAGTCTATCCACTAACGATCATTAACTGGAAAAGTAAATTTAATCATATATTTGTCTAGTAATGATCACATGCAAATGAATCAGCCATTTTCTCTGTAGCATCCAAATGTCTAATGGTCCTCTCTGGTCAAAATAAAGGTTGGAACAAACTTGAAATAGCACAATCTGGTATCAATCCCAGAGCAAGTGAAAATAGTGTGTGTATTTGCAGCCTAATTTTTCCCTACCAAGTCTGAGGTGTTTGTATATTATGAACTTGTGACTTTCTGCTGCCCTGTCCCCCAGCTCCTCTGAAAGAATTAAAGTCACAGTACATTCTTCTGAAAATCTGGAATTCTTTACAAGTGTATTGCTGAGTCACCCATGGATTTGTCAGAATGAGCTATGCAACTTTTTCAAGATGCAAACCTTGTGAGGGAAAGAAGATTTAAAATAATGCAAAACAAACTGCTGAAACATTCATGAAAAAGTAGACAACATTAAAGCAGTATTAATCTATTTAAAATACAGATAATCTCTACCAAGCTGAACTTACTGTTTGCTACACTGAATCCATCGGTCTCCATCCTTTCCACAGTTTCCTTTTTTTGTGCCTTCTGTATTAAGCTTTTCATAACAAAATTTGTCAGATCCTGAAGACTCTGTTGATGAAGAAAGGAAAAAGGGATGTACTTTCCAGTAGTGACCTGAGAGCTTTGAAAACCTGCATAGTTTATTGTAGCAGTTCTCTGTATTTTTTAATGCAAAACAGAAATCTAGCCACACATCTATGTACACAGATGGTGTCTTCCAGTGACTACAGTAGGAACCTAGCAGACAAACTGCAATACCTACACATGACTTTTCTAAAATAATGCTGAATGTTCAAAATTTGCTCTGAACTTTTTAAAAAAAGCAATCTCCACAGTGCCTTTATTGTCATCTGCATTTGAATTTATCTGTCGTCTAATTTTGTTCACTTCATAACAGTTGCACATAGATTTAATCTAGTTGTTTGCACTGCGATTATTCCTGATCTGTATTTCAGGAGATCAAAGATTTTATACATGGCATATACCATAAGCATATGTTCTGACATCAGCTCAATGTTTATTTTATTTTTTAGGTCACAGAGAAAACAGGGTTGAACAGTCAGAGTGTAATTTCTACTGCTTTTTAGGAGTAGAAATCTGAACTAATAGGTTTAAAACCACAATTATTTACTAACAAGCCCATTTGTTTTTTCTAAAAATCAATTAAAAATTAAAAAAGAAAAGCACAACAATTATACAGAGGAAGATAAAATATTAGAGGTAAATACGAGTAATTTCAGAAAAAAACCACTTGTACAGAAGACAAACCAAGTATTTTAAAATATAAGTGTGTAAGATACAAAGAAATAAGTTAACAAAAACATCTACTGAATTTAATATTATCAATAAATGTGAGGTGGCAACAAAAAACTCAAAAAGGCATCAGAAGACAAAGAAAATGTTATCTCCATCCAATTTTACACTTATATAGCATGTCTTGTATTGTACAAGACAAACAACAAATGGTAAAATTATATCCCTCCCCTCCCATCTTCCCTAGAATGGAATGATTCTTCTGCCTCAAACGGGCAGTGTCAGCAGTGGCAGTTATGATTAGACAAAATGCACAAGAAAACATTAAGTGCTAGAGTACAGGACATCCTGATAGTTCTGCTCTGCTGAACTGTCTCAAAGTCATTACATGGAGCATTCATCCCCTCTCAGCTGCAAGCAAAATCCATTGCAACAGCAATTCTATTTTATGCAACACTTCTGGGCTTGAATTCGTACTATGTATATTTAAATTCACACGAATGTACTAATTTTCCTGACTTGTAGGATAGTATAGCAAAGAGAGGCAAGGTGGAACAGCTTTAGCATGAACCACTGCTGGGATAATGGAATTGACAACTGTCATTAAAAAACCCCAAAACGTCTGGTTTCAACTATAAAAAACAACAAAAAAATCCTCAACCCTTTTTTTTTTTCTTCTTTCCCTGGTAACAGCAACTCAAAGTTGCCAATATTTTGTATGTTTTCTCACCTAATTCCACCAGAGTCCAGCATTTGCTGCCCTACCTATGTCTGCAACCACATCACGTCAGAACAATGTCACTGGCATCACTCCCAAACTCGAAATTTCATTTGGCAATCAAGCCACAGTTTCTCACTGCAGTCTACTCTACTGAGAGAAAACTAACTTACAGTGGCAAGACCAAAAAATAAAAGTACTAAAAATACAAAACAAAGGCAGGAATTAACCAGAAATAAAATACTTTTAAGGTAAAGTCCACCTACTAGATCCCCATATATATTTGCACTGATTATCTCTTGTCTTGCATTCACCATTATAGCAACGACCCTAAACAAAACACAACATGTTAGCAATAAGAACTGAACACTATTTCATTTCCTTCCCCTCCCCCAACAAATGTCTCATTTTGATTCTTCACCCACATATTGGGATATATTCATGAATTTGGGTAGATGGAGTACACATTTTGGCCCAGATTCTCAAAGTCAGTTAGAGTCTAATATGTACTGACATTTCAACAGTTGCTTTATACTTCTCATTTACATAGTTGTAAAGAACTTAATAACATAGAGTGCGATAAAAGATATACATGTAATACTTAAAGATACCAAGCAGATTTTACTCAAAGTAGAAATTTTTACTATTCATAGAGTGCATAAAGCACAAGCAACATTGATGTCCAAAAGACAAAGTTTATGAAGAAATATGGAAGACAGGATTTAAAAAAAAACAAAACCAAAACCAAAAACTTGTATTTGGTTGATTTCTATTTGCTGATGTCAGGGATTTTAAAACATTGCATACCTGATTAGAATCACAGGCATACCCATCTTGTTTATGAAGATTTGGTGGACACTGAAAAAAAAAAAGAATGTTTTTTTATCGTGTGTACTGTAACAATACGTCAAAGGATCAAATACAGAATTTTCCCGGTTTTAAAAGACAATTGCACAACATATAAAGGAGGTAGATAACATACATAGTGCAGGAATCCTTATAGCTACAAATACAAATGAAAAAATGAACATCTTGAACCATGAAATACAAGGTTTGATTCTAACTTTCTGCATATTCCAAGTAGAAATTAAGGAGGTGAGGCAAAATTAAAACAAACGTGTTTAGTAACAGGATATTTGGTAACTAATACCGGGGCCATGTTTGCAACACTGCCACTGCACTCATTTCAGTTCCACTAAGAAAGTAAGCGAGCACCTAGCTGTAGCCTACCAGTCTATTGCCTACAGAGCTGTGGATTTTAATGATGTTAATTGTCATGTTCTCTTGGCATTGGAAACTTTTTTGGTATGAACAAGTCATTAGGTCCAGAAGCCTCAGATTACTAAAGCTAGGAGCAGACCATTCTCAAAGCTTTTCCTTATCAGAAAGGGACCTGGGAAGATCTGGAAAGGGTATGCTGCTGCAATGTACCATATTAGCCAATACTTTGAAGGCAGCCTTTCTAGCATAAGCAAGCCCTTCTCGCTCCCATTAAGAATGCTCCGTCTACAGAATAAAAGATTTACAATAAAATCTCAGCAACAGCTACTTATCTGTAAGTGTGGATGTCTCAGATGATAATATAAAAAGAGGTTACTGTTAATTTATTGGCATCTATAATTACAGCCAATGCCCAGAGAGAGACGTGAATCTATCCTGAATCTTACTTCTTCAAAGCTAAAACCTGATGCAGTAGATGACTGCAGCAAAGTTATGAAGCTCTTATATAACCTTGAAGCTAAATACTCAGTATTGAAAAGGAGCATGTATCACCTAAAGTATCAAAGTTGCTGTGAAAATGGAAGCTGTACAGAAAGTTGATGACTTAGAAGAACTCAAGTTAAACCAACCTTTTGGTTGCTGTTTATTCCTATAGTGTTGCGTATTAGCCAAATGTTTTCAAGATAAATGCATAAGATCCACAACTTTTAAGATTATCATACATGAGCACACTCTCAAAAAACCTAACGCTTTATACAATTCTTATGAGGAGCGGCTGAGGGAGCTGGGGTTGTTTAGCCTGGAAAAAAGGAGGCTCAGGGGAGACCTTATCACTCTCTACAACTACCTGAAAGGAGGCTGTAGCGAGGTCGGGGTTGGTCTCTTCTCCCAAGTAGCAAGTGATAGGACAAGAGCAAATGGCCTCAAGTTGTGCCAGAGAAGGTTTAGATTGGATATTAGGATAAAATTCTTCACCGAAAGGGTTGTCAAGCATTAGAACAGGCTGCCCAGGGAAGTGGTTGAGTCCCCATCGCTGGAGGTATTTAAAAGACCTGTAGATGTGGCGCTTAGTGGTGGACTTGGTAGTGTCACATTAATGGTTGAACTCGATGATCTTAAGGGTCTTTTCCAACATAAATGATTCTATGATTCTATACTCAATTAGTTGTAATTTTCTACATTTATACTTTAAACTATTTTATTTCATAAAAATCTTACTGTTATTACCTTTTAATCCATTCACATTTGCAGTATATTCTTAGTACTTAAGCTATAGACCAGGCAAAGAGCAAAGGAGGGTACCTGACACCAATACCACACAGATACACGAAACCCCATGAGTTTTAAAAAACAAATAAACCTACAGAAGACATATTTTGAGTCCACCTAGATTAATTATTTTTGAGCTTATGGTAGTTTATTCTTATGTTTAAAAATTTTGTTAGGATTAAAAAATACTCCCCCTCCCCAGTTATTTTGGGTGTGTAAGTGTGCAGTTTTTTAATCTGGATTTTCCTCTTAAATTGATATAAAAATGAGCGCAAACAAGTATCAATAGTGTAAGCAGAGGAAGCTTCTGCATACATACCTGGCCAGAATCTCCAGTGCAGAACTCTGCAATATCACATTCATTCACTGCATATCGACAGTCATAGCCTCGTGGGACAAACTAGAAAATGAAGCATACAGTTCAGGACTAAGATTATGCCTCCATAAGCTGTTCCTTTTCATTCTACATAAAACACACTTTGAACTATAACAGGCTGCACATGATTTCCATGGACAACTGAAAAGAACAATAGATACACTGCAGCAACACTCACAAGACATGATGTATTACAGCAGGGTCCATCACTACAATGAGCTCCATTAGAAAGAGAGCACTTCTTACAACAGTCTGCATAGCATTCCTGAAGAAAATATTAAGCAAAATTTTTAGTTTTCCATTTTAAATAATTTTTTTCTTCATAATCTTTCCCATAAACTATAATGTACCAGCAGAGAGAAGATTCAGTTCAGCACTGATGACTTGCAATTATCAGCTGGAAGAATCCCTTCCAATGCTCAAACACTAAAGCAAAGGAAAAACAGTGACATATATCCTATAGCAACAAGGGGGTTCCCACCTTCTGTAGCCTCTTCACAGGTGTGGAATAGCCTGTGCCAAATGCATGCTGCTTAGTCAAACTGCATTCAATGCAGAAAAAAGATTAAGAACACTAATCATGAGTGCAATTATATCTAAATACTAGAATTAGGACTCAAATCTACAGGGCAGATATTTGCAAAAACATTATTGGAATATTTCTACTAGAAATATTTCTTCTAATAGAGAAGAAAACGACAGTTTACTTATTCTGTCCGAACACAGGCACCTATCTCCAAAGCATAGATAAGGAGTCTACCACTCCAGGCACGCTATCCAGGAAAAGTAAAGGGGTAAACACTTCTACAGTGCAATTCAAAAACTGCTGGGAAACAGCTACACCTTGTCATTAGCGTAACTGGAACTGTTCTGAGGACGCACTCTGTCTTCACACTCATTCTCACTTGACAAAATGTTTTAACACAGTCCTTTAATGAAGTTGTTCCACAACAACAGGCCAAGCAAATTCATTTCCATAAACCTTCCCCCTCTGTTACCAACCACATAATTTATCTTAATATATTTTGTAAGAAAGACTTGTGGAGTAATATATAACTCTACTTGCCATTCGGAAACCGCAATCACATTCCTCTCCTGCTTCCACATATCCATTTCCACACTCAGTGTTTTCAAAGAGCTGAAAGCAAAAAAGACAACCCCCAAAGTAAGAATAAAACTAATATCAAATGTCTTTCCTGTCATACTACAGAAACACGCTCTCAGAGAGAATGTATATGCTGTGCTACTGCAATGGGGAAGGCAGCATGTTTTTCAATTGCTGCTAGTCAGAATTGTTCAGACATGAAAGATGTATGGCTAAATCACTTGAATGTTAGCCCTCTTTAGGAGAATACTGATCTCAGAAAATTATGATAAACAGAGAGACAATAAAATAATACTCAAGGGCATAACATTTGAACTTCATTCCTATTCTAAGGACTCCCATTTCCCTGACAATTCCTTCAAGAAACCCATCAGCAATATGATCTCTGGGATCTGTTCAGGTACCCATACTTGCTCATGCAATTAGCTACTGTCTATTCCAGTGTAACATGTTTGCGCGTGAAAATAATAAACATTAAGAAACACTGCCAAAAGGAAGTTCTATGTGCCTTATTAGGAAGTTAGAATAACACAACCACATAGAGATAGTACTAAACAGTTAATCCTAGGACCAGATAGATACAATGCAGATAAATTCTACAGTTCAGGATGATATAGATTCTATACTGGTTTCACATATCATAATTTTGGTTAAAGGTGATTTAAGACATTTTTCAGTCTTGTCACAGAAATAATTTCGCAAAAACCTTATCTGTTTTCAATATAATAATTCTGCTTTAAAATCCCTTAAGAATATCATGAATCTCCAATTTAACTGGGATATTAGCAATAGAAACACATTCATCACTAGAATATGATTGAAATGAGAAGTCAAAAGTTAACAAGTTAAAATGAGACCAGATAAATCTACAGCTAGATAAGGGTGAAAGATGCAAGTAAACATGTTCTTTCTGCATGGGTTTAGTGGCAGTACAGCTGTTGAGGATCATCAAGATATGAAACATAACATATAATAAAACACAAATTATTTATAAACTTCGATGGAATTCCTCTTTAGTATTTGGGGAGGGCAGGGGAGGAAGGAATCATAATGCCCAATCAAAAAGAAAGAAAACATTTTACTTTTGTTGCATAAACCACATAGGCAATCAATAGCACCTACAATTTTGGGTGCCCGAAGCAAAACTACACTGAAGCAATACCCATATGTACTCGTCTTCACTAGCAATGTTGACACAAGTCAGAAAACTGAAATTTCTTTTTTTTTTTTTTTCCCCCCCTCTATAAGCCACTGTTACTACTATGCTTCAGTAGAAACAGCAAGACTTCTTATTCTGAACCTGAAATTCAGTTCTCTGTCAGACAGACTTGGCTATCGGACCTGTAGCCCATAAGAAAACAAAAAGGGGTCAACCAGAGAAATGCAAGAAAATAACAGAACACACACAAATTTCCTACGGCATTAATCAGGAATCATCAAATGTTCATATACATGTCAGAGCATAACTAAAAGTTTATAATTAAAAATGACATCATGGTGACTGCTTAACACAACTATGGTTTATTTACCTAAGGATTAAACACACCATTTTCTAGCTTAGCTCCCAACCTCAAAATAACAGGATTCTAAACATTGCATAATTTTTTTCCCCCCAAAGTACTTTAACTTCAAAGCTGTGAAACACTGACATAAATAACACAAAGATAATTCAACCATTCTCCTGGGAGCATTTTCACAGAAGTAAACCAGGTTTTTATTCTGTATACAGTCAATTTGACAATTTGTTCACATTACCTTGCTAGACAACCATCATCAAAAAATGAAGCTGTGTTTTTCTTTCCCCCTATTTACTCTTTTCTGTAAGACTTCTTACATTCTTATTCTATAAGCAAAGATTGTCACCTTGGGAAAAGTTTAAAAAACACTCTAAGAAGCAAAATTTTTTTAGTTAATTGTGCAAGGTGGTGGTCTACCAAAGGATACAGCACAGCAAACAGAACAGCCTTATAGTCTCATGTGGTATTAAATTCTACAGGGAGAGCAAGTTTGATGCCATGATTAAATAGAATATTAGTACTTTGGATTGATCTTACTTTGCAAAAAGAGCCACATGGAATATTTTTATACTACTCAGCTTTAGAAGGATGTCATGCTAATATTACCTTAGAAAAAACTATAACCTTGATAAGTTTTTAGGCGAAAAAAGCAATGGATGGTACAAGGAAACAGTTATAGAGAGTTTGCTAGATGTACATCTGAAATGAAACTGAACTTAAGTTAACTTTAAGAACAACTACAAGCTGCTACTGTCTGTACAAAGTAAGCTATTGATTTCTAATTCTTAGTCCGGTAACTGGCATTCTTTTTAACAACGTCAGGCAAAAAGTCCAAGAATTGAACGTATGTGGAACATGCGCTATGACCTCACTTCTGGATTTATTTTGCACTACTTCCATCTTAATAAGTAGTGCATTTATGCTAAATAGGGATGTATCTAGCTGTGAGAAATCAACTGCAATATTTGTCATTATTTGAGCATGGAGAATTGTGGAAAACAAGTTGCATTCCTTTTAAGATTATTTTTAAATACGGGAATGAACAGTCAGCAAATTACAAGCAACTTCAAGAAAATACTCACATAGACATTTGAATAAATTTGAGAACAGATGGGTGTTAGTGAAATTATTACATTTGCATTACAATGTTTAGCAGAGGTGCTGGCTACCAACATATTAATTACCTTTGTTGGCCTGTTGAAAAGACAGGCACCTCCCCCACGAAGTAAAAATTCTTTGTATTCTGCAATGCTGCATTTGGAGAATTTCCTGGAATGGTATACCCTAAAATGGCAAAGAATTAGCTGAGTAAATGCCTTGAAACACCAACAGTTACTGGAAGGGGGCAGAGGGGTCACAACATTTTTTTTAATACTGTAAATCCCAGTTTCTTACAACCACTGTGTGCAACAGTATGTCAGCTCAGTCTTATTCTCAAACAATACAATCAGAACAAAACAAATTTTTTAAACATTTTGCATTTTTATATTTCTATTGTATGGATCTACAGTATATGAAACTGCAGTCTTCTAATCTTCTTAATAAGGTGAAACCACATTATCATAATAGCTGCTATGCACCCTCTCAATTGCATGCATAATCCAGTGTTCTCTTGGGTTTGTTTTCCCTGAGCTTCAGTTTAAAAGATGGATTACATTCCAGATCCCTGATTTCATGCCAGGGTTTTAAAACTGTTCAATTAATTTGGTCCTGTTAATAAGGTTAATTTTTAAAGTAAAATTAATTGTAGCCATAAGAACAGCTGTATAGGGTCAGACTGAAAATTCACTTTACCCAAATCCCATCTCTGATTTTGACCCTGAGAATATGCCCAGGGACGAGTAGAGAACAGAGCACTGTACTACTACTTGCAGAATATTTTTCCAGCTTCCAATAATTTTCAGCTCAATTACTTTCTCGGGAAGCCTTATTTTGTCTTATTTAGTCTTATTTAATCATCTTCATTGTCTTTTCTCCCATGAATTTGGCCCAAATCTTTTAGCATCTACAAGATGCTATAGCAAGAAGTTTCACAGCTTAATTACAGACTGGTAGAAAAACAAATTAATCCTCTTTTTTCTGTCACATATTTGCTAGTCTCACTTCATGTCTCCCTAGTTCTTACACTGGAAGAAATAGTAATCATTTGCTATGTTATTCATGACGTTACAGACTTCTCTCATATTTCCTCATCTTCATCTTTTTCCCAGCCTGATGAAAACATACTTTGTTAGTCATTTCTCACACAGAAACTCTCTGATATTTTTCTTAGCCATGTTTTGAGATCTGGGAATGAGAACTATTCACGCTATTAAAGATGGGGGTAACCATGCCATAAGGAGGTTCTCCATTCCTTTCCTAGCAGTGAGCTGACATTTCCCCATTGAATTATTCTATATATAAAAAAATGTCTTCTGGCACTGATGGAGTTAAGTGAAAAGGCTTTACACTGCAGCTAATTATTCACTCATATCATTAGTCAGTCCTTTTTCAGCTTCTGGGTGACTATCATCTGCTCCTGACTTTTTTTTTTTACTGTTACCTTATCTACACAAGAGGTTTGTTCCACAACCTCTTCTACTGATATTTCCATCCGAAACTGATACTTTGATGAGTTCACCATAGGAAGGAAGCTAGTTTCTATTCTGATCAATGCCTTACTTCAGATTCCAGAAGCAAACTTACTGAATAATTTTCTGTTGCATTCATACGGTGGCTGACAATTACAAGTCTACAGGAAAGCCACACAGTAATTCTACCGAAGAACCAATTTCCAAACACCATATGAAGAAACTAAGCTCTTTCTGTCTTATTTATAACTAATTTTCTCCATGATTTTTGCAATAAAGCTTCCACAGTGAGCAAGAATTCTGACACAAAGTGATTTATAAGACTCAAAAACCTGTGTTTCAGAAGCTATCCTTTTCTAATCAATTGCTTACAGTACAGAGAAAAGAATCTCTGGCTGTGTGTGACAGTAGAGGGCAATGAAATCTGGTTTCCTCCCATATAGATGTGCTTCCTCCCCAGACTTGACTGACTGTTTAACTAAGGATTGACAGCACTTGCTGAAAGCTTCAGGTTTCTACTTTTATTCCCTGGAACAGAAGCAGAGAGATCTGTTCACTCAAAATTAGAATTTTGAAGGAATTGGGGGAAAAAAATAATGAAAATTTAGGAGGAAAATAGAAATATCACTTATCAAAACTGTATTATAACACTTTTTCAGGTGCATGTAAAAAGTACAACTGATTTATTTAATGGAAAAAATATACATACTTCACTTTTCAATCATTGTAAGTATAGCAAAGCATTAGTGAATACACTGCATTGCACTTCAACATATAAGATTTATGAACAGCTTCCTAAAATGTCAATAGCAAAGGGAATGAATTGCTGAAAATTGAAATCATTGATCTGTATGCTTGGGTTATTCCAACTGCTTCTAGTTTTTCATTTATTAGTACTAAAAGACACAGACAAAACCCAATACATAAATATTTCTGTCATAATGTAAACTATGAAGTCATTCCAGAGCCCTCAATTACTGATAGTTATGACATACCCCGTTTCCTCCATGATGCAACCACCCCAGGATTCAGTGCAGTCACACTCTTCTCAGAGAAGACCAAAATACAACAGAAAAGGAAAGCAGTTATAAATACGCTTGCAATAAAGTACTCACTATAAAAATGGAACTTGCCTAATTATACAAAGATTAGATGGTTGCTTGGCTGTACAGATTCTAGCCCTAAAAAGGAAACCAGCCCACTTGAAGAGATACTAATATACTTAATATAAATGCAGTACTTTCAAATTACCATATGTGCATATTCTTTGACTCAACACAAAGTTTCAGGAAGTATAGAAAGCTAAAAATAGCTGGCAACATTCTTCCCTACATGCTCTCAAAACAGGTAGCACAAGGGTACGTGCAGTATACGTTATACTGATGATTACAAACATCACATTTCCTCCTCCCTAAAATGTGTACAGAACACCCTGAAGGAGAATTGTTACTGGACAGGCTACCTTTTTTCCCTTTGGCATAGAATTATTAATAGTAATACATGAATCAGCCAATCAAACATTCATTAGAAAAAGTAGTTGAGTGAAAATGGATTTACAGTTTACTTACAGCTATAGCATGTAAGTCAAGAGTGACTAAATTCATAAAATAAAAACAAAAGATCAACATCTTGTGGTTGGTAAAACAGAAGTTACAAACTACCCATAAAAATTTTCTACAAAGAAGTAACATTTTCAAGAAGAAAGGTTCTGCATTCTAGTTACTACTGCAAATCCATGCTCTTTCTCCACAGAAAATATCCACAGATTATTTATATGGTTATTTCTGCTCTATCCAGGTCTTTCATTAATCTTTCTCTACAAAGGGTATCCAAACAAGGACACTAAGCTATCATTTTAAAAACCTCTATCTTACAGTTTAAAAAGATTCTGATTTCCAAATTATATGAACTCTGTTTTACCTGTAATCAAAAAACAATGACATAGAAAGTATTTTAGCAATTTGCAAGTTTACACAACTCAAAAGCGATGCCTTACAAAACAACATTCCCTAAACTTTTCCACGTTGTTTCCTAATTTGCAGATTTCTGAAGTGATTCCAAAATAAAGTCAGCATTATCATTCACATTTTTAAAGAAGAAACAAGGAGAGAAAGTAGCCAAATTGCTTACACGATGTGAGTGGAAAAACCCAACAATTTTCTTTAGCCCCAAAAAGGGCTTTTGCAGCAGCTTTTGTACCTACGCTCTACATGCGTTAAGGCCACATCAGTCTAATCTTCTGGTTGTGAAGCAGCAAGGTAACAAGTTGAGCAAATGTCACCCTGGACTAGATTACAGCTTCTTACCGTTTCTTCAATTATGAATCAGATATTTTTGTATTTTAATAAGTCAGTGATAGTTCTATAGGAATTACAGATTTCATTATTATAGATAAGGAGTTATGAGTTAAATGAAAGGTGTTTTTACCATTATACCTTTGAATGTTGGTTATGACTCTAACCTCTTGACACAGGACATCACTGAGGTCATTGCAAAATGAGTGCTAAACTGGTGGCTCTTATTTTGGTTAAACTCAAATTTTGGTGCGTATATTTCCAAAAGCAGCAATTCTTGTTCTACAGTTACAGCAAGTTCAGTATTTGTTTCAAATATTACAAAGGAAGTGTTTATATATTTAGCTAAGGAGGACAAAAGAAAACTCCAAGTCCATGTACATACTCGGTTTCCTGGCAGCTGGCTCCCATTGTATTCCAAGGTTCTGAGCAAGACTTTGTGCTAGTTCCTGTGCCATGGCCAAAGGGAGGCCATACTGCATTTCAAGAGGAGTGCAATTAAAAAAAGAAAAAAAAGAAAAAAAAAAGAAAAAAAAAAAAAAGAAAGAAAACGTACGTTATTGTAATGAACACTACACCGGCTCATTCTGGCTTACCACATACTTACTGCTTCAGTAATTCTGTAGAGCCAATCACAATTCTGTGTGCATATAAGGAAAATAAAGACAATGAAGTATGTAACGGAAAAAATTTTCTTCTCTTAACCTGAGGTAATCCCTGTCTGCTGGTTAACCTACAGAAAGGAGTCTGTTTGATATATATGTAATAGGTTTGTATAGTATGATTAGCCCATGTTAAAACAGGAGATTTACATTACCGATTTAATACTGCACTGAGGGAAAAAAAATAATAATTAAAAAAAAATCAATACATAGGGAGCAAATTTTTCTAGTTTTAATGTTAAAAAAAAAATCAGTGAGAATTACGTGTCATCAGCACCTCAGAAGATCAAGCCTTATAGTAAGAAGACCCAAAAGAATGTTCAGTGCTATATTTCAAATACTATTGTCGAAGATTTTTGAGTCTAAATTTCTGTCAAATATACTAAAAGTCAATTTAAGATCTTATTAAGAGAATAATGCAGACAGGAGGAATGCTTTTTAAAAAGAAAAGCACAGTGAGCAGTAGTTTAATGATGATACAAGAAGGCTGGCTGTGGGAATCCTAACTTTTTAATATGTAAGTTATCTTTAAAGCCCTGAATACTGCAACATATAAACTCGGAGGTTATAATGTACAGTTTCTATTTTATTTCACTTCAGTCGTGAAAAAAAAATTACCTCATTCACTCCCACTCCTCTGGTCACAGAGCAAACCCCTCCAAAGTAACTTAAGCTGCTCCTTTTGTAATGAAATGTCACATTCCTTACAAACAAAAATAAAGAAAATATAACACATTGACATCGGGCACCAAGAACTTATTGAAAGATCATACTTTCACACATACTAGGATACATTGCAAGCACATTAATCCTCATCTAGCATCAAAAGCAACTGCAAGTTTACAAACAGAACACCGACATCAAAAGAGTCGATAAGATACAATCTTTGACAAACTGTTTTTATCTTGTAGAGACAGAACCAGTCCCAACCCACAAACAACCCAAGCAGAGAAAGCTAGAGTACCAGATTCCTAAGAAAATACAATGATAACATTTCCTTTAAAAAGATAACAATATATTCCAATTTATGATTTGTCAGCAAGGAATTCTGTACTGAAATGTATCAGTGTTGAGATTTTTTTTAATTATGCTCTTAATCCAAACCAATTCAAGTTATAGTTTCAACTCCAAATGAAAAGACTGAGAAGTATACCTAAAAGGAAAGTAATTTAATACTGCTCTTCAACCCTGCCTCCTTTCATTTATTGCTAATAAGCCCCAAATAATTTAGTTAAGTTAATGTAATCTGGAAGATATATATTATTCTATAAAATGTCTATAAACGATTAGGAATGATACCTATTTTAACTTCATAGACATAATAATAAATCTACACAGCCTTGGGCATGCATAGCAAATTACCCTAATCTTTGAAAATGAATTCCTTTTACAATAGCAGAATCAATGTCCCTTTTGTTTTTTTAAATGTCAGATATGGATGCTCCAGACAGGTATATATTTATTTTTTCAGAACATTCACTACACTAAATGCTTAAAGCTAGATGCTTTGCAATAGACAGAACCACAGTAAGGGCTGAGATTGACAGGCATTTCTGAAAATGGTCTAGTTCAACCCCCTTGCTCCAAGGAGGCTCAACTGGAGCAGGCTGCTCAGGGCCATGTTCCATTGGCTTTTGAATATCTCCAAGCATGGGCACTCCACAGCCTCTCTGGGCAACGTGTTCCAGCATCTGACCACCTTCACAGTGAAAGGTTTTTTTTCCCTATGTTTAAATGGAATTTCCTGTATTTCAGTTTGTATTTGGTACCTTTCACCGTGCACCACTGAGAAGGGCCTGTTTGCCCACTGGCAAACTCTTCAGCAAGTGACACAATACATGCATAAAAGTAATTAAGAGTGCACATCATCAGCACTTTGCAAATGTTATGAAAAATGCAATTAGCATTGTGTTGTGATGTCTGTATTAAGGCAGTACAGCTATGACAGAAGCTGGAGGAAATTCTTCATCCCCTATTTTTATCTTCCTCTGCAAAAGATGAATGATAGGAGAATCACATGGAAGACATTTGTCACTCCATCCTCGTAGCATGTCATGCTGCTGGGAGAAGGCTTAAGATCTTTATGCTGCAAAGGGGAACACACTCTTCCTCCTCTTTGCTTACAATGCAGTGAAGTAAAAAAAATACTGTTGCTGAAGGTTGATGTTGTGCCTAATGATGCAAGTGGAATTTCCCCTCAAAATGCATTGTGTCTCAGAAAACAACTCATTACAGCTCTAAAGAAGGAAACCTTCCATCAACAAATCATCACTGCAGCTACATGTGTGAATAAATATAGTAACTGGAATGCTCTTGTGGCAACACATAATACTGTCAGCTCTGCCCTCTCCTGCTCTTTACTGGGAAAGCAGTACATTGCACACCTGATTAGCAAAACTAGGTGTCCTTAAGGGCTCATCAGAAGACACTTCAAGTATGTGACACTGTCTCCAGGTTGCAAAGACATTAAAATTTCATTATAGATATATATCAACATGACCATGGTATATACTACACCTATTAAAAATAGATTAACATGATAAAAAATAGATTAAGTTTCCTAAGGAAGGCAGATGTTGATTGATGTAGTGACTACCAAGCAAAAAAGTAAGCAAGAAGAGACAGGTAGACAAAAGCAGTAGACAGAAAAGTATATAAAACTGTAATAGTCTAAATCATTGTATAATGGTACATACGAGAGCAGGTGCACAGCATCAGCATGCTGTTTGATGTAGTGCTGTCGATATTTGGAGAAATCATGAAGCATCTGCAGAGGGTCAGGGTGAATATTAATACGGTCTTTCTCTGTCCAAGTTTCCACAGCCACAAGAACCACCCTTGTGTTCAGCTGTTCCTTGTATATCTGAGGGCAGAGACAGGACAGGCACAGGAGTAGAACACTGGGTCAAACATGCACAGTTAGCCAGTAAGAGTAAAGCGGAAGGACAAGAGGGATAAAGCAGGAGGGAAACATGGGGAAACAGTTAGCTGGTAATGCCTTGGATTTCCTAAAAGTCAATATTCTGATCAACCTAAATTTTATATTTTAGAGGAAAAAAAAACCAAAACAAAACAACTTTTGCTGCTCTTTTTTTGAGCTACTCCCTTTTCTTTAAAATTCGCATGTCAATAATTTCACCACTGAGTTTTGCAGAAAACCTGTACAAAAATCAGCAAAGAAGAAATGTAAAGGTACACTGGGTGATCTCAAAGAAAAAGAAAAGAAAGATCTCAAAGACAAAGAATAGCCAAAGCCAATTCTTAAGTCAAGATTAAATAATTTCTCAGTTCTCCAATACATCCAAAATTTAATTCACACAATGCTTGATTTTCATTTATAGTATGATCACTTAACGCTACTCAAGTAATGTGAGAATTAAGTAAGAATATTAATTTTCTATTAATTTTAATGTCACTGTAGCAATAGACAAGGAAACAACAATCCGGCCCTAGTAATTACAAAACAGCTTTAAAATATCCATTTTAACTTTGTGCATGATACTTGATTCTGAAATAAAACTGCTGCTCTCTTTAGGTTCAGGTCATAAAATGCCAAATTTTATTAACTAAGGTTATTCAGAACTTGCAGATCTACAAAAGATGCATTCCTTATCCGCAATAGACAGTCTGCCCATCAAAAGTCTTACATGGGGCATGAAGAACACTTACTGATTGGACTTATTTATGACCTAAAGGCACTGGATAATTAATACATTGGCTGCCCAGTGCATAAAATACACAAAAAGCAAGTTATTTGGTCACTTCCATGAGGCACCATATTAAATATATGCTTTTATTATCTTTTTGCCAAATTATACCTACAATACACAACATGAATTGCAAATATCCTCCTGCAGTTATGATAGATATTTATACTGAATAAACTGGCACTGACTAGCGTGCCAGTCTTTTGTATCAAGGCAGCATTATCCTTATAAAAAAGTCAATGTATAATACTCAGCTTAGGAAAAAAGGCAATAAATGTAAGAGCAAGAGAGAGCAACCAGCTAAGCTCAATTTTGTCCAAGCACTTTGAAGGAAAAAAGAATATTAATATGTTTCAATCTGAGGGAGACAGGCTGAGGACATACACAAGAAAATGGTTACCGACGTGAGAAAAATCAATAAAATTAAACCCCAGAAATTACATATGGGTGGATCAATAAAGACTTTACTTGTGTTTGCTGAGAGGAAAACCATATTTCCTGAAGCAAATAGGAAGGAAAGAATGGAAGAGGGGGCAGAGAACCTGGAAGCCTCTGAAAGCAAATAGTCTTTTCCCAATAATATATCAGTAAGAAACACAGACCACTCCCTATGAACACAAGGGAATAACAAGGCAGAAATTTCTGCTCCTTTTCATGCTTTGTTTAAAGAAAAGGCCATTAAGATGTCATTTTGCAAGATCTCTATGAGGGGACTGAATTCTACACTGGAGAGAAGCTGAATGCTTCTGTATAAACACATGCAGCAAATAAAAATGGAAAAACAGAAGGAATAGTCAGAGAAAGGAAAGACAGATTAAATAACTTTTGTTAAAATGCAGAAGAAATACAATGAAATAATAATCAGCTGAGAAAAAAAATGAAGATGTCACCCTTTCCTTGGGAATGTCCAATATAAATTGCAGAAATATTATTTCGATTATTTATATTTTTATCTGCTCTAGTAACTTTTCTTCAGACTACTGGCATTTTCAGACCATTACATGAAAATATTCCAAAACACCCAGTATTTCATGTACTATAAGTATATTCACCTAAATTTTCAATATACATACAGAATACATAATAATTTATATGTAAGATAGTAAGAACAAATACTGTATTGCTTCCTCTGAACTAAGCAAACTGTTGACAATGTTTTGCACTGAATCATATCACACAGTTCTATTGGTACCAATAATGTCACATGGAAAGGGGACTTAAGAGTCAGAATTTTGCTAGCCTTTGTATTCATCACATGAATCTATCCTGTTTTCACTACGCTGCTCTGAAATGTGTGTGGTTATTACATGTATATCAAAAAGAGAAAAAATGAAATTTTACCACAAATCTTACTTTTAGTTTATACGCTGTATGTGAAATTGTTCTAAATTTAGTCACAGATACAAGTTTGGTACCTGTGTCAGTGCCACCCATTTATAATGTACTACAACAGGATTTTGTTTGGTTTTAAGCCATAAATACAGATTTATAATGGACAATTTTTATTCACACACTCTTTTTCTCCCAATAGATATGTGTATCCTTTGTGAGCTATACTCCCAGCTTCAACCACTTGTGGTTAGATTTGTTTCACAAATCTAAACTCAAGTAAATCTCATTCTTAAGCAGTGACAGATACTGAAAGCTGCTTCAAGTCTGAAATCCCCCCTGCCAAGGGCAAACTCTGGCAGTTGTAAGCTTTGAGAAAAATGCCAAGGATAATTTGGTGGTTTCTTAAACATTCACCTCAGGCTATTCTTCTGCAGAGGAACTGGAAAAAAGTTCCAAAATGTAATTTTTATAACTGTTCATTTTTTTTATCCTGGTATCTGCTAATGTTAACTTTTTAAATATAGTGCTAAACTAAGTCAGTGATGCAGTTTTCAGAAGAAACATTGATACTTACAGCATCTACAAGGTTTACCACAGACTTTGCAAAATTGTTTGCATATGCATTTGAAGAACGGTGCTTTTTGAACTAAAAAGAGAAGAAAAAGTAGAACACAGTGAGAACTTAAAGATTTATTACTAATCCTTTATTTTTACAGCAAGAAAGGAAAATTAGTATTTTAAGAAAGTGTAAGGGGAAAAACTCAAAAAGCTTTTCAGATCACAGCCTATATCTCACATTCAAGAATCCCTGGAAGATAAAGGAAGCCATGTATGCTAGACAGCCTTTCACATTTATAAAAGGAGCATTTAGCCACAAGAAATATCCTATTTAGAATCATAGTTCAAATGTTCCAGACAAAATTACAGGTAAACATGAACATAAACATGAGCTCAAAATTGAGAGGATGATGTAGCCGTTAAAACTGTCCTTAACCTGATGAGTTAAATATCAGACTGTACCAACCACATTCCATGACTATAATTATGAGACATGAAGATGAAGCATTTACCACTTGTCCTGTGTACAGCTCTTTGCAAAGGCCTCCTTTCTCTACTATAGCACAAGACTTCTATGACAAGTAGCATGAGTTACACCAAAAGGCAAAAAGGAAGAGGGAGCGCATGGTAAAAGTGGAAAAGAGTTAAGCTGAATATCTTAAGTTTTAAATTCATTTTTTTTTCCGTTTCTATAGACTTAGATGAGCTGTATTACAAGCTCTGCTTCCTAATTTCTATGCATGTCCTTACAATTGTTTCATGTCTTTCCTCATCCTGCCCCACAAGTGCCCTCTGTTCCAAGTCAAATTTTCCAAAGTTGCTGCCATGGTATCTGAACATGAATCCATGACTTTCAAAAAACAGTAAAATTATAAACCAAAAGTGCATTACACAATATGATTTGCAGGCAGAAAAAATAAGTCTTCAAAATTTAACAGAAAAGGAACACAAAATTGCATAGAACAAAGAGGGTAAAAAGTCTTCATTAAAAAACTCCTATTAATTTCAGCTACTGGTTATAAGCAACAAATCTCATCACCTCATGAGCAAGCATTATCAAGTTCCATGAAAGTGTCAGCTATTCCTACTATGAAACACAGTACTCAAAAAGAGGTCTTGAAACAAGAGGGTCTGACTCTTCTCTGAGCAACTGAGTAGCTACTCTCATCAAATAAGTTAGATGATTAACTACCTTCCCAAATCAGAATTACAAAACAGACAAATCCCATGTTCCAGAATTATGCCTGGTGTGAAGGCAAAAGTAAAACTGCAAGACATCTACACTTTTAAAATTAAATAATCTGTTTCTCAAATTGAAAGTCAGAAGAGTGACACACACACAGTATATTATTAGATAACAAATTTTCCATCCCTTTAAGTTCCACTTATTTTTGCACAAGCAATCTAGCTTTATATGGACAAAATGCCATAGAGATTAACAAAAAGTTCATCAAACTTGATGACACTCATTCATTTGACTGGAAGAAGATAAATTTTTTACATATGCAGTTATTCACTGTTAAGTTCCACAATGCTTCAGCACATCCACAGTAGGTTTTAATACCCAAAGATCCTACAGCATAGGTTTGCAGAGATCCCCTCCCCTGTAACTGTTCTCAAAACAAAGCACTTTCTGCTACAGTGCCAGTAGGCCCTTAGGATGTACACTGAGAAGAGTATCTGTATCACGGGACTCTGTTTGCTCCCTAGGGAACCATGATGCTAGAACAAAATAACAGGGGGGAGGAGGCAAGGGTGGCTTTGTCTTTTTGTTTTGAGTCAATCCCAAACTTCCCCATAAGTGGAAAGGTAAAATAATATGCTTTGGAAAATGTTCTTTGTTTTCATGAAAGTATTTAAATGCCAAAATCAATAGCAATATACAACATAATGTGTTTAAACACAGCTCCTAAAACAGAAATTAAGCTAAGTCAGTAAAAAGTGCAACAACCTAATTAAATAGGTTTAGCTGTGTCTTTAGTGTTACAGGAAAGCAAAATTTTGTGAAAATACATAGTATTAACCACTCAACAACACAATGGCCAAAGAGGTTTAAGATACTTCTTCTGACACTGAACCTTGCTGCAGGAGAAATCTGCCCTCTACTGGTAAACAGAAAACCTTAAAAGTAGACTTCGTGAGCTTCTGGATTGGCAGGATTTAACTCGTAATTGCGAACACTTCTTCAAGTATATCCATTTTATTCCTTGAAAAGAATTATTATCTGCTTCTGAGTCACTGACAACTCTGAAGCAAAAAATCTTGAATGCTTGTGGTCTAAAGTTCTAACAAATAAAGCCTGAGAGGAAACAGTTAGTGTCTGTAACAAGTGCAGTGAACAGGATGGTCCTTTAAGCATGTCTGTAATATGAGAGGCCAGAAGAAACAGACATAGAAATATTATCTCTTCATAAGGAACACTAACCACAGACCTCAAACAAGACAACAAAATGCCTGTAACTTCACGTTACTCTGCCCTACCCTAAACAACTAACACGTGAGCACTCTTAGAATAGTTTCCTACGAGGTGGCTTTACAAGTGAAAACAGTTGAAGAAATTTCTGTCCTACTCTTTCCACCCATTCGAATTCCCCCCACATGGCTGAATTGACAGAGATTAATATAGGTTATATTTGCCCAGACTATTTCTATGATTTATTAAACAAATAAGGGAAGGTTGTATTATCTGTCTATTCAGCACTGGAACAAGTACAAAATACTGCATCCTGTTCTGGTATCTACTATTTCTGGCTCTATAAAACCATCCTTCAGTGTTGGCAAAAGAGCCCACAACAACATAAAGCATTGGGAAAACATGCAGTAGAGCGAGAGATGCAAGGAGCTCTTACAGAAACTTAAAAGTTTATATTACTTGCACATAAAAAAATCAGAAACTGTTTATCAACAGAATTTGATTTAAAAGAAAGGACTTGTTCACACAGAAGCAAAGTCATACTAAGAGTTGATGATCCTTATTTGCCTCTTAGTCAATGAACAGCTGAGAAAGCTAAGGAAGACAAGGGCTCAGAACAAGGCACAATCAAGTTGATTTTAGAGTTACTCACTGTTGGTTGTAGTATATTCTTTGTTACTAGAAAACTTTTAAACCTACACTGAGTATTTTTCCATAACAGATATGCTCTAATTAAAATGTAGCTTGCTTTTAGACTCAAATTTGTGATGCTTTTCAAAAAGGGTCTATAAAATAGGTGTTTAGGTTTACAAACTTATTACTCCCCAGGCCCCTCTCTCTTGATTTTTCATAGGGGTAACACATGGACACTTTGATAGCCTTACTTGGCATAATTAGTGAAAGCAGTAACATTTAAATAACAAATGTCACTTGGTCTGATTTTTTCCAGTCATCCCTCAAGACAAGAAGAAAACAACAGTGGGCTTCCCCCCTCCCCCCCTCTTCTTTTTTTTTTTTTTTAAATCAAATTACAAACACTTTCTGAATTGAACAAACAACTTATCTTGTACTTCATTATGAATCCTGTTTATAGGTGTGGAATAGCCAGGAAGAACAATCAGATAGTTTTGTCTATATGCTTTGCTGCATTAAAATTTAAGTTAGTAAAACTAAACTCAAAGTAACAAGTTCTGACCTCTTTCTTTATTACTTAAAGGATAGGATGTAATTTTAGAATGTTTAGTGTGTTTGTTCTGGACATAAACGTTTTGTTGCTTTACTTTATTGGTTATAGGCATATTAAATTATTCATATGATACCAAAGTGTTTCAGACATATTTTGAATATATAATTGCTGTAGAAAATCTTAGGTAACATTAAGCATTATCAGGTATTATGGCCTACACTGCGTCTTACAGTACAAATGTTAACAGCTGCTGATAAATGAAATATTTGACCCAAAAGTAGCTGATGCAGCACAGTGCTGTACATCAACCTACAAATTATAATCAGAAGGAAGATTACCACTGAACTGATATACTTGCCATTTTATGGTCATTGACTATCATGAGCTCCAGATACTTCATTTCTTCAAAGACACCACGAGATACCTGATGGATTAAAGAAATTCTTTGAGAAATCATGAAGATGCAGTGATTTTCAAAAATAACTGCAGCTGATTTAATAGGATTGCCCATAAATATTACATAGGGTGTGCAAACCTGGGTGAGACATTCAACTAGAGTAAATAATCATAGCTCCAGTAACTTAGTGAGTTATGATAGACACTGGCTGAGAATCTGAGTCAGATCATTGAGAATGTTTAGAGTCTATTCTTTTTGGTTCAGTGGAGAAGCCACCACTGCTTCCTTCCTCTTATTTTCACAAAGGAGAAAAATCTCAAACACTAAAAACTCTTGGGCTACTGTACTATTCATCCCAGATTTAATGAGGAAGGAAGTTACTAAAAATAGATATGCCCTCAAAAAAATGCTGTGGATTGTGCAACTCAGTGAAGAAATACAAATTAATCTTCTTTAACTCAATTATTCCCCTAACTGACACATATGCATGTACAGATCACAAGGACTGTCTACTTCTGCTCTCTCAATAACCCAGTTCTGGGTGTCCTCATTTGGATTTTTAATTTAATCATGCTACTTAACAAGCCAAATGAAAATAAAGTCAGATAACTATAAAGTAGCAAGACTTCATTCAAAATTATTCTTTATCTTCAAGCAGACTCAAAATTCTAAACTCATTTTCACTACTAAACTTCCATTCAATTGATGAATAGTATTGCTGTCACTTTAGAAAGTTTATCCACTTTTCTCCAAATACTCTATTTTTCAAGAATAATCATCTTGTTTTATCATTTGATAATTGTATTATGTGACAATATTAAGCTAACAAAAATATTTGTTTTCTAAAGCCTATGTTCTCTCAACATTAAAAAATCCAGAAATTAGTGGTTTTGGTTTTATAAATGGTCTTAACTCGAGGTCACACTTCTACTCACTGCTCTCTTTCTTCTCTTTCTCCTCAGCCACTGTAGTTCAGACAGAAAGGGCCATTCAGAACTAGATTCAGTCTCTGTACAAATTACAATTTAAGAATTTCATGGCATTATTTTAAACTACTTATGTACACTGTCCAAACCAAAAGTAGACTAAGATCATCAAAATTAGAAGAACCTTTGCTATTGAAAACTTCCTTTTTTAACATACACAAAACGTAAAATATCTCATTTCAAAACTCAAGGCATTTACAAATCTAAAGTTAGAATTAAAGCATGCAAGGGGAGGTAAAGAGATTGTAACCTGGGCTTAGAATGTATGTTTTCTTCCATCTTGTGTCCTCAATAGCATTAATATCACTTATTACATTAAATGATTTGCAGAAGAAAGCTAAATACAGGTCTTCATGGATGGAAATCTTTCAGCTGCTTTTTGACAACTCTAAATTCCATTGCAATAATTGTGAAAAAAGTCAGGTTAGTATCTATTTTCCAAGTTTTTCTAAATAATCAGCAATTTTATATAGACTGTTAGCCTAATATTCAAATTTTTCAAGTTACAAATTTTTCAAGTTATGTACAATTATTTCCAATATTGAAAAACTCATAACAGAAGCAAAAACATACCAAGGTCCTGGAACTGCTTGGAGGCTTGTGTTCCATAAGTTCTTTGGATGATATGTGGCCTACTATTACTTTCCTGATAAGAAAAATACATGACATTTTCTTCTAATTAATAATGTCAAGTGAAAAGTGAGGTAGTTCCTTCAGTATTTATCATTTTTATCATTTTTCCATAAAATGCAAGCAACCACAGTACCAATTTGGCACAGTACTAATTTGAAGCAATCTATTTGCAAACCTGAGCAAATCATGGAGCCTCTCTGCTTCAGCACATTTACTGGCCTACAAAGCAGAAGTATCACAGATGTCTTTGAGATTACTTGAAAAAGGTCCTTTAAAAGCCTTACTGTTAGAGAACACAGACTATTTATTCCAATAAATCAAATTACAGAGTATATATCTAGTTGAAATCTTTCTCCCACAGATGAAAAGCAACTATTACTATTTATGACAAAAATGTATCGTTCTAATTGCAGCAAAATGCAAGAAACTAATCAATACGCTATCTTTAAGAGGATTTTTTTCACCCTTTGTTATTGGTGTATACAACACTTAAACAGGAGAAGACTTCTAATGCGTATTTTCTTTAGAAGTCTGACATGCCCCAAATTACCACATTTTGGTATCTGCTCTAGAAAACAACTATCTTTTCTTCCGTAACACCTCCTCTGCAGAGCCTGCCAAAACAAGAAATTCTTTTCAAAGGGTAGGATGCTACTGTTCTGTAACTTCCATAAGAAATACATAACACGTTGAAGGAAAATACTGCATATTTTTGCTGGTTTTTTTTGGGGGGTGGGAGGACACGACTTTTATACAGCATCTACTGTAGTTAAGATTAATCAAGCTGAATAAACTACATGCTGAAAGCTGTGTCCAAGATATTTATCTCATGTACAATCAAAAAATGAGCCTCTGAAAGCTCTCTGTAGCTGTATTATTTTCGTCTTCAGTAGTTTTGAGAAAAATATTCATCTCATCTGTCTTATTTACAATTCCACTTGAATCCTCAACAGAGTTGGCAGATGGTATCTCACTTTTATAACTAGAACTTTTGCTCTACTTCCAAGTTTTACTGAAATATCACACTGAGAGAGAGATCCTGGTTTTCTTTGTCCAGCCAGGCAAGAAAACAGTTTAGACAAATTCTCTTCTGGCTACTATACGGATACCATTTTATAAATATAATCTCCATTAATTTACTGTATCTGTGCTGTCAGTTTTCAGCCTTACAACCTTTATGAATATGTGCTACACCAAAATGCATTACATAGCTTAACACATGGCACGTAATATTGTTCGTGAGGAGACCGAGAAATCTTTTTGGATGTAACATTTTCCTGTGTCTCTATAGTTTCATTTACAGCCCCATGATTGACCATCCTAATGATACCGATTCCTCTGAATGTTGATCTAGTTTCTCTGAAAGCGTCAGGAGTTGAAGATTTTGCAGATCTTTCTCTGGACTGTAAGTTCAGCTTTACAGTCACTAAAACATCAGTTCTGCAGCATTACTTTATTTGTCATATACTGGTAAGTACTAGATGGAGACAAGCTTGAGAGCTGTGATACAGCATCTGGAATATATCCTACAGACCAAGCAGGATACAAACCTTAAGAATTCTCTGTCTCAATGTTGCAGAATCATTTCACTGAAAATCACTCAAATCCTTGCACCATTCAAGAGGTAGAAATCTACCTGGTTTTACCACTGTCTATGAAATTGAGTCAGTTCTATTAACAGCTAAAGTTTTAGGAACAGCTGTATTATAATACTTAACATGAAGTATAAAAATAATAATAGTTAGCAAGATACTTGCGTAAATGCAGTCCTACATGCTGATCCAGCATAGTCATATATTTGAATATGCTGGATCAGAATCATTTAAGCTATAGAGCGACCACTGACTTAACATACATAAAGTGAAAGATACCCAGATATAATTAAGCTCTACTTCATTAAGCTTCTTGTGGAAACATGGTAGGTCAAGAGCAATCTGATACAACTATTTAGAGAAGGATGAATAAATGACTTCCAGAGATCCCTTCTATGAATTTATAAACCCTTCAGTTCAAGTACTAGAGCAAATTGATAAACACTTTTCAACAGTCCATAACCATTTGCTGTGGAAACAGTCTTATTAGTCTACTCCCAGCATCTAAATGATCAACAATAACTAGGAAAAGAAAGATCAAAGAAAAGCAGAGAAAAATCTTAGGTAATTCATACTTACACACTTCTTGCCTTAAGTAAATTCCAATCAAGTGTTTTAAAATATTTTCGTTTTTCATATGAATGCATGAAAGAGGTCATTCATTTATTGATTTATTCTAATACTTTTATTTGCTATTCCTTGAGCATTCTCTTTCCCAAACCAAATAAATTGGATAAAAATAAACTTACCGAGCTGTGGGTCAGATCCATCGGTTCTATCAAGTACAAATAAGTACTATCTTCAAACATGCCACTAGAACATAGAGAAAAAGAAGTGATATTTAGGATTACATGGCAATTAATTTGACTCCAGGATATGATTTTTTGATGGGACAAAATCAAACTTAGGGATGAAAAACTGATCAATATTAAAATAAATTCCATATATGTTCATTACTACTGCATGTGGCTAAAGCTAAGAATTTTTTTTTTAAGAGATCAGGCGCATTTTAATGAACTAACACTGAATGTAATGGCAATCTAATGATAAAGCACCAAAGAGAGCAAAGAATTGACCTTGGAAAGAGGAAGTCCTAAGGCACACATTAGCAGGCAGAATACAATCAACAGGTGAGTTGCACTTACTAGTAATTAATCCTAGTAAGGACTAATTTCTTACATTTTTTTCCTTGTACAATCTAACAAAAAGATCAATTTTTCTGTTGGCTGACAGAATCACACATGAATACTGAGCATGCAAACTGCTAAAGTACAATTCTCATTTATGCTTTACCTTAATAAGTTATCTGGTGAAATATTTATTTGCACTTACAATAATCAAAGGTTTCATGAGATAGAATCAAAAGACTTTAATCCCAATGATACTAAAAAAAAAAATGCAGGCAGTTTGGCATAGCTGGTACTGGCATTTCAGAACATCAAAAATCTTTGGGCCTGTAGAGTTTCAGTCCCTCACATATTAAAAGATAATATTCAAGAGTAATAATTAGTTAATAGCCTTGTTTGAAAAATGAGAACATGTACTTACTGAAGTCCATTGCAAGTTGAAAGAGCAACTTTGGAATCCTTGATACCTCTGATATTTCCATGGTAGTAACAATGCTCTCCACCCTAATAATGTTTAAAAACAAACAAAAAATCACACACACACAATTACTCTGATTTAATGTCTGTTGCTTAAAACCAAGGCAAAAAAAGATCTAATACCTTGCATTAGGTAAAATTTCAGATAGAGCAGTGATTAGTAAAGTAAATACCAATGAGTAGCCCTAATTGCTTATAAGAGAAAAACTGTGCCCAGTAAAGACTAATTTATATAAGTCTTCAATCTATAACATGGGTTATTCTTTTGTTGAAGTCACAGCATTCTTGATCTTTTTTTAAGTGCAATTCTTTGCTGTAAACTGATTCTGTAAAAATGTTATGTAATGCAGGTTACATGAGCATTGAATTGTTTCTTGATGCCTTCCAGGTCTGTTAAAATTACAAGTGATACAGTGTTCAATCAATCACCTGGCATGTATTTGGCTTAGATCTGGATTCTACCAATTTTGTCTCACTAAAAATTTATCAGTTAAAATATTACATCATTACACTGTAGGTACCAATATCGCTAATGATGAATGAGCCAGAAAGTGAATCCAGTTTAGCAACGCTAAAGTGCACAGTTGCATTTTTACTGTACATATCAAAAGGGTACCAAAAGTCAACTCTTAATTTTAACTGCATAAAATTGCAAATAGATGCAAAACCCAAATTATTCAAAAAATGGCAGGATTTTTGTGTTTCTCTAAGGAAGTCAGCAATCATGTTTTAGACAAGGTCCTGCCTTTTATTTAAAAAATAACAACATTTAAATTACCTACAAGTGTGTTTAAATATTAGAGACTTTAAAAAACAAACAAACAAACACACACCAAAATTAGGCAAGCTACATCCAAAACTGTGATCCAAAACCTCAGTTCTCAAAGGCCCTAATGATATCAAGAGTAAGGGAGACCCTGCTGAATGCTGCAATGCAAGATTTGAAACAGTCATCTGATGCAGGGATTAGGCTGAATAGAATTAGTGCAAAATGTGCTACCAAATGGGAGTGCAATGAAGCTCTGTGTAGTCTTCCACTTCTCCACAAGAGCATAAGGGAAGTTGCAATGCATATGGGGGGGGGGACGGGACGGACGACACAGACGGGACAGGACAAAGCAGGAGACCAAAATACCACACAGGAGAATTGGTACATACTTAAAGTTCTGATCCAGAAAAGCCTAGCTTAGATGCCAACTAAACTGTAGTGAATGCTACATGCTTTCCTCTGAATAAAAAGTGCAGGTTCCCTGAGGTTCCCTGGACCTGCCTGGTTTTTCATCATAAAATGAGCTAAGTTGAGCTCTCCTCTCCTGAAGCAACTAGCTCCTAAGCTCTCCTTAAAGCGGACAGAGAACTTCAAGCATGTGCAGAACACACTTAAGACAGAGTGACAAGACAGACCCTCACAAAATGGAGTTGCAGTGCCTTTTTTTTTTTCCAAAATATTGACAATTACATGCCAATGCCCCTCTCTGGCTAATAACTACAGCACTCATCCCAGGTTCCCCAACTGCTGAACAATTTCGCAGGTCACCTTGAGGAGTGTCAACTCACATCTCCCCACCTTCTAAAAGCGTGCTCTGATCTCCAAAGTTACTGGCTACTTTGCGTCAGAGCATCCCACATGAATCAAGCTAAAGCAGTCTCATTTTGTAGAAAACACAAAGATCTATGAAGTCAGAAAGAGGGAGCATGATTCTGTACCCCAGAGACTAGGAAGCTTCTAGGAAGAGGCCTTAACAGCAGACTACAATAAATAAATTATTCAGATGAGAAATTAAGAAATAATTATTTTGTCAAAGCATCATCTACTCACATACAAGAATTACTAGTGTTAAAATTATTTCATTAAGTTCTTTTTAAATCTCCAATTTTTTTACTTTCTGTAGTTTTACAATTTGACATTTTTCTCTATATGTTCTAGTTTTCTTCTATGTACTAAATTTGTGTGATTTAATTTCTCCATGTAATGGAAGTAGAGCTCTACTGCACTATCAAGGGTTTTGTATTATTTGATTGTAAATAGCTAAATATGTATAAAAACCTAAAAGCTTTAGCATATTTTTAGGATTAGATACTATAGGCAGCCACATGGCAAGTTATTAAATCCTTTCTCTCTGTTCTGATATAGAAATTAATTCTATCCTTATTGCTGGACAGCAGAATTACTAATATGTAAAATTCCATAAATCGCTGAGGAATAAATCGATTGGACTGTTAAAGGCTTACAGAACTACTTATCGCGACTAAGGGTAAAATAAACTGGCTTCATAGGAATGGTTCAACTGAGTAAACAAGAAGATTATACTTTGCTTCTGCTGACAGAAAATAAATAAAGAGCAACATTAACAGACTGTTCAAGCTATGAATGTTTAGAAAGAATCCAATGACTTTCTAAAGCATTACTTTGACTGTTCTAAAGAAAAAGGACTAGTGAATTTAGAAGCTGTTAAATACCACAAATTCTGCTGCTATATGTCAGTGAAGCTAAAATGAGGAAAACTGAATGATACTAGTTTACCTCATTTAAGTAGTTCATCTTTAATGTCTATCAACAATAACCCCAGCTAAACTAAAGATAAAAAGTATTCTCAAAAAGTTTTATTAAAAACCCCTAAGTGTGGTCGTCTCTCTCACATATTGTTTGAAAAACATAACATTCATCATCAAAATATTCTTAATTCTGGTGTTGTATGTCATCTGAATTCCAACAAGCATATTGGACCCATTCCTTCTGCAATTATTATAACTCAAGAAGTACCAAAAATGTAAATGTTCTTTGTTTAAGTATGCACAGCATTATTTCCATTTTGCATCTTATTTAATGAGTTATTCAGATTCTGAATGAAATTCCTAACAGACTATTGTGCATAATTAAATAAAAGTACTACACAGAAAGCAATCACTACATATTCACCTTTCCATCAGTGAGAATGCACAAGCCATGCTTTGTAACAACTAAATCATTATTATCTTTCTCACACAAGTAGCTTTTCAAGATTTTTTTTTTTAAAGACAGTCCTCTGAGTAAAGAAATTGCTGTTTGTTCTTCAGTGTTTTCGCTCTTGTAATAAACTACCCCTTTCTAGAAAATACAATACTTTTCATCAAGATCTCATTTCTTTACACTGACATCAGGAAACAAAACAATCTTTTACTTACCCAGGTCTAAAAGGGATTATAAGATACTGCAAAAGACCAGGATACAGTCCTTATTTGATCTCCTACACGAATTGTGTGTGTGTTTTCTGAACTTATAATGAAGCCTTTTACAGATTAATGTGACCTCAAGAGCTCTATTAGTGTTTCTAAATAAATCAATTCAGAAAACATCCCCTAGGAAGTTTGGATCAAGTTACTGCAGCATGCAAAGGTAGTCCATTTGCTGAGTCTAAAGTTCTAATACAATTTTCAGTCAGATTCATGATTCAGCAACCGCAGTGCTCGCTGCTAGTGCTGCAGCTGACAATTGCATGAGCTTGTCTAAATGCCAGAGGGAATTGTTTTCTTGCATCACTTACCATTTTTGCCTATTCTGCAGAGTACTGAGTCTTAATGAAACAACTTCCTTAGTATGTTACGTGAAACTATTTTACTTCTTCAGTGGAAGAAAACAAAACAGTATATTGCAATGATTATATTGCAATGTGATTGTTTAATTTTGCCCTAATCTACCATACATTGTTTTATTTAAGATTCTCTATAACAAGAGCAAAATAACAAACTAGACATGTAATACCTGGACAAACAACAATCCTGACTTGCTGACGGCATAAATGCAACTTGAATGCTTGCTTTCCACCACTCTAAATAGAGATATATTTCACATGTAATAAGCTCACAACAAATATTCCAGCCTTCATACCAAATATGAAAAAAGTAATTCCCTGAAAATGTAGTTTATAACCTTCCTAGGAACCTACCAGTCCTCATTTTGTTACAACAAACAAAAAGACTGATCTGGTTCCCTTAGTCAGGGCTGAACTATCTTGCATAACTTTAATCTCTTTGTCTTTGGATCAATAGCCTATGGCACTGAATTCAATTTGGGGGCTGGTTTGACAAATATAATTAATTGGATGTCAAGCAATATGCTGGTTTTGTAATAACTGAAACTTTAACCTCTAGAGTTAAGTCTTTCATTTTCTGTTTCACAACTGTGTAATTCTTGCAAAGAAAAGTCACTGCAAGTGTTTTTGGTTTGTTTGAATGTCTTACACTACCATTATCCCTTCCCCTTGCACTCTGTGCTAAGGACACGTCAATAATTAATGAAGACTACACCGATGGTGACTTCATCCCTTACGTTTTACAAGATGTAATCGTTCTGGCAGTATGTGGATCATCTTCACCACCACCACCTACCACTGCCTATCCCTTACCCTGACACACAGCTTTCCTTTTTTGTACAATTCTTCTTGTATTACTGAGATATGCTTACAAGATGAGATCACAGTTACCCTGTATGTGTGGAAAAAGGCTTCTGGTGCTTTTAAGTCTTGCAAAACTTTTTTTCTTTTTGTAACATTTTATTGGCATTGTTCCCTCAGAAAGACCATTCTGACACATTTTAAGAGCACAATACCTTAGAAAACTTTGGTTTTCCATCTTCATAGTGAATCTCCACATAATTGGAAGATAACAAGTCACTGTCAAAGAAAGGAAAAATCAAGATGAGAAAAAATCTGAATATTCTTTCTACTGTTATGGGTGGGTTTGAGTTTTTTTTTGTTAGAATTTTCAAACTATTTTTTCTTTCCTTCTAGATTAGTTTAAAGAAAATCAAGCAGCTTGTGTCCAGTAAATGGTTTGCTGGTGCACTTGAAGTCAGAGTGTGTTACAGAAGGGGGAATTTCATTCTGCAAACTAATCCCCTGTATTTTAGCTTTACAATTAGATTATCAGCGTTTTAAATATGCAAAAAATATGGCTTTAGAACTTTCCTTGCTGCCAGTACTTGGTACTGACAAAAATGTATGTTTAGTTCATTATTGTTTTCAAATAAGTTTTATATTTTATCTAAAAGTTAAACAGAGTATATGTAAGGCTGAATTGTTCTGAAGACAAGAGTGTATACTTTACCTGTACCTCACTTTCACAACTGCAAATACTCTTTTTTTTCAAAAAACAGTAGTTCTTAAAAACAAAACAAAACACACACACACATACTACCCCATACTACCTCTTTTCTTCCTTTCACGTTTTCTTCTCAGATTGTTTTCTCACTCTTATTTTTTTTCTAACTCTAGAAAGACAAATTTCTGAAGCATAAAAATTTCCCATACTGTATAATTTACAGTTCAAATGTCTTTTTTTTAAATAAGATAAGCTAGCCTGTACATATCCTGGGATAACTTCAATGTCCTATTCACCTCTCACCCCGTCATAATTGGGGTTGCAGCATAGCAGCCCAGGGAGAGCAGAGCAATTAAATATGTTAACTGGCCCCATCATATATACAAGATAAGCATTTTATTTAATGTGATCCAGAATTCCCAGCATTTTTCAAGCTTCTAAGAGCCTGTACCCTTCCAAATTAAAAAAAAAAAATCATTAAAGGGTCTGATAGTGGTACATATATCTAAACAAAAATATTGTTGCTATGAATAAAAAACCATCATCATTATGGAAGCCTCATCTGACAAAATAGCTCTGATGGGAATTCATGACTAGCAACAACTTATGATAATGGGTATCTCAAACTCAGATTAGGCTATTAGCAGTCGTGATAACACTTTCACTCCAGGACTACTGGCTCATAAAATCAATTCTTCATGCCACATTTATCAGGCACTACACTTCTCAGAGAAGATCCTGCAGAAGTCAGTTACCAGCCGTTCTCTTAAAAGTCCTTTTTCATGCAACTGAGAGACCACATTATGGGCACTCTGTGCCTGCAAAACCAACACTAAGAGCCATGAATAATTACTGAAGTCTCATCATATGTCTTAACCTTCATTTTGATAGCAATATTTAATAGATATATATTTTTAAAGTGCAGATTTAAAAATAAATTCAGTTGCATTAAATCATTTTAACTTTCTCTATTGGTATCATAAGAAGCTATAAATTTTCTGCAAGAAAATACAAGTGCTTTACAAATAGTATAAGCACTTGACTACAATGCAAACATTCACTTCTTCAATGTGGCAAGGTTTGAAGCTTCTAAAGAGGATTACATATACAAAACAATTAAACTTTGGAGTGTTGATAATGTCCTTTTCTTCTTTGCATTTTTCATACTTGTTACGAAGCATAAGGACTGCCGTCCTCAGTACTTAATGGGATGGTATAGACAAGGCTAGAGGTAACTGACACAAGTAGGAAAATGGAAAATTCTGATTAGATGCAAGTTTAAAAAAATCACTGAGGATGGTTAAACACTGGTATTGTGCTCAACTTGAAAGGGCCTTGACCAGATTCCGATTTTTACAGACACTTCTGCTTGAATTCATGGAGACTTTGGTTTCCTCAAACCAATTCAAGGATCAGCACTTACCTACCCGTTTCCAAATCAAGCTCACACTCTCACAACCCCTTTTTTGCCCTCTTCTAGTACCCTTACACAACTGATCTCAGAACTGCTTTCAGTGCTATCTAGTGCTTTCGGCAACTCATAAGACTTGTAGTAGGTGATTTCCCACTGTGTCTACTGACTCACAACTAACTGTAGTTTAATTACAGAATTTATCTCTTAGATTTATCCCATTTCATGTGACATAAGAGCTACTCAAAACTTCTTTGCAGAATCTTTCCAGAGTTCAGTGCTGTTTTCTTGGATCTTGGTTGAACTTTTGTTGTAACCCAGTTGTTTCCTTCATCTGCCAACCTTTTCCATTTTTTAGCTTCTCATTACTTCCAACTGCAAAGGGATTCCTGATTCAGGTAGTAAATACAGTGTCCCACATGGCAGGATATCTAACATGACATGCTTATGATGGAATACTCCTATATATATATATTACAAATACAAAGCAAGGATGCAGCAGACAGTGGCTTTTCCAGTAGACTACACTTTTCTCATTGCTGACTTTCCAACGCTACTGTCCTGTGCGATCTGCTGGATACAAGGCACATTGATGAAATTCTTCATACTGAACAGATTCCCTCCAAAGAAAATTGAGGCCTGCTATTCATGATATACTTCCCAAATGCCATACTATAAACAAAATGCACTTTTTGCCAAATGTAACACAGTATCTACCACCTAGAAGTTGGAGTAGAAAATCTATTATAAGGCTATTGTCTTTCACAAACCCGTTCTCATGCTATGCTGTAATAGGGTATTTAACACTAGTTTCTGACCATTATTACATTCTTAAGCTTGTCACACATAACCACCAATGTACTGCAAGGGCATTTTTCTCTTAACATTTCCCAGAGGGCAGCAAGATTTTGAACTTTCCATTGAAAAAAAAAAAAATCAGTCAGCTTCTCCTTAAACCGTATGCCTCTGCCTGGGTACGTACCTGATTTTTGCCAGGTACTTTGTATCACTTATTCTTCTTTCAAGTATCTGTCTACACTAGCAAACATCCTAAAGAACACCTTACTTCCGATCATCCAGAAATCCCTCCATGTATACTGCTAACCTGAGACAACGACAGGTTGCCTCCGGGCAAGAGGCGGGAACAGGAGGGGGACAGTATGTTTGCAGGTGTTTTCCAACATGGCTCTGCTAGTACACACAACCAGTTGCTTCTATAATAAAGCTAATCTCAGTCCTGTTCTCTATATTCATAGCAAAATCAGTATAAACACATCCATAACTATGCTTATAAATGGTTAGTATTGAAATGTGATATTGCAGAGAGTAGTCTAGGACTGAAAAATTCAGCAAAAATGTTCCACTACTGCCACAAAGAAAAAGGCAGAATTTGGGTAAGGGAGTTTGTTCTGTATTTTGCTAAAGCTCCAGGAATAACAACAGCTGTAAACATAAGCATAAAACTGCTACTGAAAATTTTCCCTACCAAAACTTTTACCTGTTATTAATGCTGACAAATCTGACAAAAGACAGGAAAAATTATTTAAGGAAAAGAAAAAAAAAAACACACTTAACAAAAATAACTTTCAAACATTTTTTCCAATATGAAAGACACATACAGAAGAGCACTGTAATTTTACCAGTAGGTGTGATGGGATCATTTATGCAAGCGGCATCAAAAAGAAGGGCCTGGCATACACTGATTAAGAGCCCATGTAGATGTACAAGTGCCTGAGGAATGAGATACAGAACTCACGCATAAAGTAGGGGTCTCCACATCACAAAATAACTCTTCTTCCTTCATTATCATTTACAGAAAGCCTAAATTTACCTCTGAAAGGCAGCCCTGAATTTTAGAAAACACATTTGTGCCTCATCTACACTGGACTGTGTTTTGTCACCTTTCAGTTTATCCATTTACATTTTGATTGAGCAGAAATGCAGTACAGCAAATTTGGTTTTCCATATTATAAGCACCAGAAACAGTGCAAGCTTTAATTGAAACAACCGTATAAGTCATGATCACATCAGAGTAAAGCATATTTAGGCTAGTGAAACATTAGCATGATGCCTTACAATGAACACATCAAATTGCAACATGTTGCATGAACTCATGAAAAAAAAAAATTTAGTCTGCTGTGTCCTCTTCTATAGTTCCTCCCACCCTGCCGTGTTTGTCTTAGGTAATTGTTTTTATTAAGCTGTCCTGCAACACCAGCTCTTCTATCTGAGTTACACTGAGACATGCAAAATAAGCAACAAAGGGATGTACCATTCCCAGTAGCTGCTGCCTTTGAAGACACAGGCCAGCTGTTAAAGCAAGCAGCAGATGCTTTCTGAAGAACTCACATCCACTTCCTCAGCACATATTTCACTGCTGCTGTTTTCATTAGCAGGAGAGCTGCAGTGTGAAAAGTGGCTTAGCTTAGCTGGCACTTAACTATCCTGATGAAAAGAATTGATTTGGGTAGGTAAAGGCTATGAAATGACCAAAAGATATCTCATATGCAAGTAACCAAGTTAGCTTCCAGGAACCTAGTACGGAGCCTGCGGAAAATCGCACTACAGCTGAATTATCTTTCTTGCATACTTTTTAAATTATCTTTATACTAACCTACTACCAACCAATAATTTATTTTTTTAAGTATTCTGAAATTATTCAAGCTCAGTACCAGTGTCTGAGCAACCTAGTTTAGTTTAATTACTTAATAGAACACCCATCAGATGTTTTTGTCCATTTGACAGATATAGTTTAGTAGGACATAAAGATGTGAAAAACAAATTGAGACCTTGCTACGGCATTTTGTTAGATCATCAAGACACTGTCATCTAATGAAATAGCCATCTATATAGCCTTGTTTCTCTTACAAGTTTCAATTATATCCACAAGCTTTGTTAAATCAACTGTTCTTATGGGAATTTATTATTAAGTGTCTAGTATGTATTTACAGTAGTCTTTACTTGGCTGTTGTCTTTGAAGCTGCTCTGACAAGAGTGTCTCCAAGGAATAAATATACTGCAAGTATTCATTATTATTTTTTAAAATACAACAAGGTTTCACTACTTTTTCTTACGTTATCTTGAAGGAGCTTAAAAATCAAAATGTGATACTGTGGATGAAGCATCTATGTTTAGAAGCAATTAAAAGAAACGACTGATGACACAGATGTATAGGTTCACTTTTTCATAACTATGGAATCAAAGGAAGTCCCCACTCACTTCTGCTACTAATATACCATAATGATTCTGAAGCATGTTCTGAAGTCATATAGAATAGTGCAGAAAATGCTCCAGATTCTTTTCTGGATTAGTCTGCCTCCCTCAGTGCAAGAAGCCTTGAGTCAGTCCAAGGGAGTTCAGACAACAAATTCTTCATGATCCTTTCTCTAGTTATGTCCTGAAGCCCTCCATCTGAGAACAGAGCATGCTATATTTTAATGGATACTTCAACAAGCATTTTGAAAGTAGGAGCCTGAAGAGGTCTTCAGAATATTAAGAACAGTATGTTGCTCAATTTCCGCCATATTTTCCTTTACCATAGCACTGAAGATGATACCACTTTAAAAAGTGCTATGTAAAAGGATACGAAGAAATGAATGGCTCGACAATATTACAGAAGATATGAGTACTGTGTCATGGAAAAAACTTCAATGTAATTTGCTATAACAGAAATTTCCTAGAAGAGCAATTGACAAAAAGATTTCATTTAAATAACTGTTCAAGTTCATTCAACACTGCATTTTAATTGATCCCTTTCTTCCATCACCAGCTTGGAAAACAGGTAGTTTTGAATTATCAGTAAGAACTTTATTAACCTGTAGTGTAAGGTTGAGGGCTAGCATCTGTCTTTGCCAGAATGGTCTCATTCAATGGTAACCATATTTGCCAAAGCTTCCTTCATTTAAAGCAAGCTCTTTTATATACAAAAGAAATTTAGTTTCTTCTCCTGTTAAAGAATTCACTGAATGCTCCACATGTTCTGATACTTTGTGTCTAATGATAACAGTCCAATTTAAACCAACTCTTACTATGAAGGAAAAATCCAACCAGATGTGGGTGTGGTTTTTTTTTTATTATTTTATTTCTAAAACTAGTGAAATAAGTTTATTTATACTTATAGAGAGCTGACGACCACCTTCAGATTAGATTAACAACTATAGCAGAATCAGAGATACGTTTCGGTATTCCAGCAAACTAAAAGTTTATTTTGGTTCCCTTAATCCATGCTTCCATGTTGAACTATATTGCACAACTTTAGCTCTGTCATTGAATCAAGTTAAACTCAGTGATACAGGCTCTCAGGAGTTAGCCTGATGAACTTAATTAATCATATGTCAAGCACACAGGCTTTATACTAGCTCCAAATGCAAAGATTTCAGCCTGACTATAACAGAATCTGAGATCTTAGTAATTCACTTCAGCATAAAGATCTCACTATTAACAAGACTGGGCCATCTCAGAAACAGACTGAAAAATCTACTAGATTAGAAAGATAACAGTTCTTCACCACTGCCACATTACAGTGGTTATATGCGAGCAAGGAGTAAGAACATAACCTAAGAAAGGAGGCATCAAGTCAGACAACTGCTTAGTATGTTGTTTGACAGCAAATACACACACAGAGCAATTTTTCAGGGAGTTTTCTCAGCACCCAGGGATCTGTGACACCAGGATTTCATAAACCAGAGTTAGTATAATTGTTTTCAATGGCCCTCAGTAGATTCCTCTTCTGTAGGTTCTTCCCATCCTTCAACTCCTGTAGATAGTTTAATACGCACAATATCCTGTGACAAGTAAGGAGCACCTCCTTTCAAACCTCCTCCTGTATTTGATACCTGTAGCTGTTATACAGGAGGAGGCAATAAACACCCTCATCCTGCCACACAGAATTTTATAGCATTGTCATATTGCCCCACATGCGTATTTGCCTTGCCCTGAGCTTGTTGACCCTAACAATCCACCAAACCAATGGCTGTGGTTGCATCTCAGCTGACAGGCAATCAAAACCCTGTTCAGAAGGGTGTGAGATCCACACTTAATCAAGTCCAGGATCAGGAGTACACAGAATAAAGTCTTTTCACTCCACAAGCAAGTGGTTTGACAAGAGGGCTAACATTCACAACACCAGTGTCTTCATTTTAAAAGATAAACAGCATGTCCTCTCAGGTTTTTGGGTTGGGGTTTTGGTTTTTTTTTGGTTTGTTTTTTGGTTTTTTTTGTTTTGTTTTGGTTTTTTTTTGGTTTGCTTGTTTTTTGGGTTTTTTGCTTGTTTGTTGTTTGGGGGTTTTTTTGGTGTTTTTTTTTTTGTTTGGTTTGGTTTTTTTTTTTTTTTTTACAAATTCTTTAAGATGTCTCTTTGCAGAGGCTCCCAGATCCCATGCAGGAACATACATCCCAAGAGCTCTTACATTAGCATAAAGAAAAAAAAGTAAAATTTCAAACAAATTAGCCTATGCTGAGTTTCCTACAGTTTTGTTGAAATAAGCTCTGCTGTCAATGATTTTATTGATAGCCATTCTACAGAGCACAACTCTACTCATGCATTGCACAGCAGGCATAGGGACATACATAATTGCTACAGGGGAATCCAAAACTTGAGTGCTTAAAAGTCAGGGACTGCAGCATCAATTTCTATGGCTACAGTTATGAGTTCTCCCCTATAAAACATATATAGAAACAGACACACATACAAACTTCTTATTTTATAAATATTTTCTCAAGAGAAGGGAAGGAGATGAAGAAAAATGAGATCAAAAAAGAAGAAAAAAATATTAAAAGGACTGATCTGGAAAGTTCTATGAGGAATGAAAGAAGTCGATGACAACAAGCTGGAAATACCGCTGAGAAATATTTGAGACATGGAGCCAAGAGTGCAAGGCCTTGGTCAATGGCAGGATTGGTGCTGCCTCCTACTGTACTCCTGGAAGAGTGAATGAGTAAAACACTAGACAGTGCACATTAGCAAACCTACAAACGCACATGCATACATAATATTATAAAATACACATTTTTAACATAACCTTAGCAACAGGATGGAAAAGAATACCTGATGAGGGTTGTACTAAACACTTAAAATTACAGAAACAAAATACTAAGAGAAGACAGAATAACTGAAATATTGCTTATAATTAATGCTTCTAATTTACAGCTGAACACAGTAATTGAGAAGGAAGCTTCTTGACACCATCAAGTTTTTATAATTTTTAAAATGACAAAAGAAAGCTTTTTTCACACATTAATATGTCTTGAAAAATATGGAGAGGTTTTACTATCTGTCTCTAAGTCTTTTTGCATATGAAATGCCCACTGAGGCAAATGATAACTTTTAATAGGTTGCCTCCAGTTCTGGGAGTGGCAAATAAGGCAGTAAAGCTCTGTTATCTACAGCTGAGACACTCAAGACTGCACTTACTTGCAGGAGTACACATGCATTGTTGTAAAATCCTAACGCTTAGTTCTTTGCATCTCATCTGTAACAAATTTTAAAAAGCAGATGAGAGTTAAACTTGCCACAGTAATATTATCACATTTAATTTACACAGCTTGTGTATCTTACAGGATCCATCTAGTACCCTAAACGTTTAAGCTTTTATTTAAGAAAATGTTACAAATATTTGAAGTTTCCCTCTGAAAAAACTGTGACTAGTTTTCCCATTTCCATTAAAAAAGAATTTTGAGAAAAAAACAAGAATCAAATAGATTCTCAAATAATCCAGTTACTGCCCTACTGTTTTTTAAATTATGCTAACAATGTAATCTCCTCTGGGACTATTCTCAAGTTAAATTCAGCCCTAGAGAAACATGCACCACAAAGACTACACAACAATTATAAGCTTTAAACTGATGGATAAAATTGGCTGTAATGCTGCACTTCACATCAGAGACTGCTCACAAGAGTCATCATATTTTAATGTCTCATATTTAAGTCATGTTACAGACAAATGTGGCGGGTTTTTTTTTTTTTCAGTTCATGCCGAAGATGCCAGATTTTTTTCATATTATCTCTTCCTTGAAAAGGAAATCCATTTTCCTGGAAATGGATTTTCCTGGAAAGGTGGACTTCTACAGGGAAAAGAAAGAAAAGCTGAAAAACACAGGCTGGTTTTGGTGATTTTTTTCCCCCTCTCCCCAAAATCCTAAATTTTGAGGGAAGTTTTCAGTAGGAAGGGAGAGACGTTTTTGTCTTTGGTTTTTATCTTCTGTTTCTGTCCAGGTCAGGTACCTAATTCCCCTTTCCTTGTATGTGCCTCAGCCACCACAGTCCCAGTGGGGGAAGGCTCTAGCATGGCCCCAGCCCCCAGTGCTGGAGGAGACTCCTTTATTTAGAGACTGGTGCTAGACCATTGGCTGAAAACTGCCAGACAATATAGCCAACTTCCCTCATCACTAAAAAAACAGGAAGTAAACATTTCTAATTCACTGCTTTTGGCAGTATTGCTCTCTAATGTGTTTTAGTACTACACTGGAACATAAAGACTGCTACCTTTATACAGGATGTAAGAGTTACCTGCAGAAACACTTATCCTTCAACAGAAGAACAGCAACTTAAAAGCCTTTTATATGTTGGTGGAAAAGAGATCATTAAAAAGCAATTTGTTAGCACCTCACAGACATTTCTTAATGTATATAATATGTAAATGAAAAAATAAGAAATTGTTCAGATATACTAGGATCACTGATTACTCAAATACATTGTTACAAAAAGTGAATTGACAGTATTGCTTGAGGACAAAAATACGAACTTACTGAAATTAATGAACAGTTTTAAAGGCTTTTTATACAGATTGTTTTTAAGACAATGCTACATGTTACTTGTTGCATAGGGAATTTATCGAGTTTGGGCAATCATAACTGAATTATAAAAAGTCTAACTTTTCAAATGAGATTAATCGTTACCCCACTAGTACCCTATAATCTTTCATTTTTGTACTAAAAGCATTAACTAAAAACATTATTTAATCCATTACAGAATAGAAAAGATATTATTTTTTGCATTATTTCCATAATCCACATATCTTCAATTATTATGCATTGTCATAAATGACATCACACTGACAGCCTGAAACTGGTCAAACATTTAAGTGTAACGAGGGGCAAGACGCCTGAAACTTCAGAGTGGGCCACCTTGTTAAAGAGTTCAAAACTAATCTTTTTTTCCAGAAAAATCTGCCAACAATGACCTATAAGGTAACAAATTATATTTCACCTAACACCTGTAGGCCTTGTGCAACTGAAAAGTTAATTACCCATTCAAACTCCATACAAATCTTACATTTGAATTGTCTCTGCACACTGGATTCAAGAGGTTTGATGAGGTTATGTTTCCTTCAAGCTGTTTGTGCTGTTGCACTATAACAAGATAGAAAACATGAAGTAAAAAATTTATATTAATATGCTTCAGAAACTTTCAGACTGCCACCCGTTCCTCTTACAAAATCTTGACAGTTATTAATGCAAGTGAATATCCAATTTTCTTCACCTCCTGGTTATAATACTTGCTGTGAAAAAAAGAGCAGCTGGAACATAGAAGGTAGGCAACCACACAGGTTACAACAAAGGTAAAGAAAACTTAAAACTAGAACCTGTTTGTAGCCAACAACCATCCTCTGATTTTAGCTTTATATACCTCAAAGAACTTTCCTAAAAAAGGCAGGGACAAAACCAGAACACACAGAATACATACCCAGAGTAGGCAACATTAACTCACCTTAGAGTAACTGATACAAATATATATTCAACGTATTCAAGGGTGTTCTGGATTTTGAATATGTATTCCACACGTGACTGGATTATTTTGGCCAATAGTACATAACAGCAAGTCTGTGGCTCTGCTGCTCTTCTGCCATTCCCTCTAACTAGTCATTAGTAATACCAGTATGCCAATTAAAATTCATTGTAATCCAACATAGTAGCAAAAGGCAGCATTTTGCTGAACACATAAATAACTGAGATATGAAAATGGGTCTTTTTCAAATCGTTGTCTATGGGCATTTAAAACTTGGAACATCATAAATTGTATGACTTACGGTTTTAGTGTCTTAGGTCAAAAAGCAGGACCAGTTTTTGAAGTCATTTTCTGGAGCAGAACCAGACAGAGAGTCAAATGTTTATGAATCAAAAACCACTTAGGAAGCTAGGAGAAGACCTAATGTATAAAGAGGCAAACAGTTGGGATACCAGTAAGGCACGTGAACACCCTGCACCTTACATATAGCCAGTAAGAAAATTCTTGATACCCCAAGAGCAGAACTTTGCATAAGGTGCACAGCAAGTGATCTCCCTCTCTCTTTTTGAAAGACATTACATTTCTTGATTGCTGATAAAGCAACCAAAGTTGGAAAAAATATGTACATTTACTTTCTTTATGGACCATTTGTTATAAATAAGCAAGGACAAACAGCAGGGCTGACCAATGGGTAACATTGCAAGGACATGGGGAATGTAAGGCTATCGGGTTTGTGATGGTATTTGGTTAACAGCCATTCAGCATAAGAGACTAGGATAGGAAAAGTAACCAACACCCAGACACACAAACCCTAACGAACAGGAGATAAGAGTTCTGGTCTTTGCTATTATCTCTGTTAGGTCACTGACTGACGGGCCATGGAAGGAGCCACTCAGGCATGGCCTTGAAGAGGTTCAACCAGATACGAAGTGGTAAACAATGTCATCATGGGCCTCCTGGGAAAGAACAAACTTATTAAAGGATGTCTGCAGGGACTTGTGGAAATGTGCAAACATTTTTATGGGATGTTCAGGGGAAATGCCACAGGTAGGGAAGGTGAATCAGGATGGAACAAGTGTGGGAAAACTGAGAGGAAGTGGCTTAAAGAGGAGTCATTAGTGTAAGCTGCAAGTCAGTAGGTTTGTTTGGCCCAGCCCTGCACCTGATCACTGCAGTCTGTCCTATGTTTTTATTGAGTCCTACCTGTACTATTTTCTATGTGACTTTCCTCTCTATTCTGCATAGGTGTAATGTGCAAGCAAACTTCAGAGTCAGCCAACAACTATGAGGAGACCTGTATCTGGAAAGATCTAAGGTCTAAGCCAGTGACCAAGTAAGAGATGTCAGGCCTAGATATGAATGTTTGATGAACTTAAAGCCTGTGTTAACATTTGAGTCTGTGCACGCGGGCATGCTTGCGAATCAGCAGAGGGCTGGTGCGCATGTTTCACTAGCAAACTTCCAATTCCCATCAGCTGGAGAAGAACTTTATCAGGCTGTTTGTATTCTTGTTCACCTGAGTGCTGTTTGCATTTATATGTGCTGCCAGTAAAGGCAATGTTTTTTCTCTGTGATGGTCTGTGTGACCACACATATCCTATGAATAGTGCCATCTTGGGAACATGTGCTCAGTCTCACTACTGGCTGGATGTACGAACAGGAACAGCGGCAAGCAGACCAAGAGGAGGAATCCCCTGTAGCTTAGAGGCTACTAGATATAGGTTCCCTTCACGAATATGTCGTGATTACCCCACTGGAATTACTCTGCATGGATCCAGCTCTGACTCTCATAAAAGACCATAGTCTTGCACTACACTACAGTTGTTCCAGAGGCTAGGAAACATCCAGTTATCTTCAAGCTTCCTTTCTCCTTCCATTCTGTGTGCCATTCTCTGCCTTCATACTAACTCATCTTTTGCCAGCCACTCAAGACTGTGTGTCACCTTTTAAAAGATGGAACTGCAAGAGCAACCTAACTTCAAAATCACACATGGATGAAACAAAATGTTTCTAGTTCACCTTTACAGCAAAACATACGGTAACTAGTAGCCAAACAGCAAAATATGTGAATAAAACAGTTCAGCAAATTTTATAAAGCCATACCTTGCTGCTTTGAAAAGCTATTTGATTTAATAAGCTTGCATTTTTCTCCCTTACAAAACTGTCATTACATGACACTTAAGACCAAAATAAGACTTCATATGGACCTCAAGACCAGAGGAACATGTTGGGTTTTTTTTTTTTGTTTTTTAAACCAGTATGTAATTGTTTCTGTAAATTTGTGTCTCCTTTAAAGCATGCTAAAAGGCTCAAAGGCAGCAGAAGGGGCAAATGAACTTTTAAGCAATACTGTAGGTAATTTTACCTGTCCAGTATTTAGTACTGATTTTATACTTCTACCTTATTCTTAAACTTTCTCAGGGTAAACTTTCAGTGGCAAAAAAAACTTCATGTCAATCTGTAGAAAAACATGTAGTTCCGTACCTTCAGGTGGGGATATAAATAGATGTGATACAAACAACTAAACAACCATTGACCTGTATTACAAATCAGATCTTCTAGACCTAACCATTATGTAAGATTGTCTATCTTACTGGTAAACAGACACTAGCCAAACCATTAGGATTCCCACCTCATTAGGAACTTCATGATTATAGTGACAATAGCATGTTTTCCAGATCATTAAAGATAAGCCATTAATACAAGTATTTACAATTTTCCTACGCACTGACTTGAGCAACTAAAATAACACCTGCATGACAGTTCATCAATAAGTAAAAAAATGCACAAGAAAATCCACACCTTTCAAGCACTACTGGTACTGGAATCTCTCTATTTATCATCATTTATTTTATCATGAATGATAAAATTTTAAAGGTATGTAGGTTATGGGCTTCAGCAAGGGTAACAGTTACCTCGCTTAAAAAAGGAAGTGTTATTTTGTATTAATAAACTTGGATAACAGCATATTTTTCCGCAGATCTTAGGATTTCACGTGCCCTGACCTTGTACAATAAGTTAAAGACAATAAGAGCAGAAAAGAAAGAAACCTCAAATTGTGCACTTACTTATTCAATGTGAGGTCAAGGATGAATTTGGAGCCAAAGGCCTCAATCTGGAAACTTGCCTGGGCCAGATGTACAGCCTGTAAACATGAACACACAGGAGTACGATACAGTTTTGCAGAACATTTGAAGTTGTCAAAAGAATCACTGAGCTTTATATGCAACAAATATGTGACAAAGACCTGTGAAAAACAAAGTTATTAGAAACATGCTTATTTTCATTAATCTCATAGGCATATGGAAAACTTTGCCCTTGTACTAAATTCTGATTCAAAAGGATTTGTCTTTTTAGATAGCAAAGGAAGAGAGAGAAGCAAGCAGTACCTGAAAAGCACGCCTTCAAATACACACTCATTCCTCATAAAAACAAGGGGGGGGGAAGATTCACATAAATATCTATATTTTGCCATAACCAGATGGCTACGTAACAAAAGCGTAAGTAATGTAGTGTACTGTTCTTTTAATTATGTTACTGCATTCATTCACTTTAAAAGGCCTGAAATAATTAAAGCATTTGTAATACACACCTTCCAGTAAGAAAATCATGGCACGGCTTGTATTAAATGTTATGAAAGACTCCTTCAAAGTAATCCCTTCACAATTAAAGGCTTTGTACTTAGCATTGTAGCCAAACTAGTGTACAGAAGACTGATGCTGCTCAACACACAACAAAAAAACAACATTAGCTTGTCTCGCATAGGGAGGTAACTTTAACTTTCAAGATATTCAATTTTTGTCAGATATATAAACACCATTCTTTATTCTTTTCTATACTGTTGTAACTGAAGCCAAAGACACTTAAAATATACTGATCTGTTTTCTAGAAAAATAAGAAGATAAGAGATGACCCAAGAATTTCTTTTTCTGAAGACACTGTTCTAAGCAGGGTGGAAGAGACTAGATCTGAATTTCATGGAACCTCTTCCCTGATAATGTTCTAATCAAATCATGCTTACTTATACACTAATTTGATACAGCATTAACAATTACATAAAGTTGGAATATTACGACTAAGCCCTTTAATCAAAAGACAAAAAAATACTATTTTTTATTAAACACCACAATGAATCTTCAGGTATGTCACAAAAACTATATCATGTTCTAGCTAGTTTATGGCATAACTTAAATAATATGAAGGTTAGCTTTTATGGCCCACAAGGCCTACAATTTTATTCTCCTTTGGAAATTTTTCCACAAAGGATAAATTCTTTATGTTCTTCTTCCATTCTTGCACTACACAAAGCAGCACTGATTTTCATCTTATTTTGCAGCAAAGGTATCCATCATCTTTCATTAAACCCTTCAGTATAATTTTAAAAAAATATTTCTAAAAGTTGCTATAGTGACTAAAATCAGCTGTGATGTTGTTTCCTGTGTTGGTTTACCATTTTTGCCCCCAGAATTATCATTTCCCTTTCAAGAGGGTCACAGAGGTTTGTTGTCAAGCTTGTCTAAAAAAAAGTGTGTAGTTACAAAATATTTTAAAGATCTTTAATATCATTAAACAATCTCCTACCTAAAGCCTGTTTTTTGTTTATTCAAAAAATACAATAACTTTAAACAAGAATTTTAAAAATAATATTCCCAGGTGATATTTAAAATAATATGGAAGCAAACCAGTATCAAGCTTTCTGTCTGTTACATTTTTTAGTGAATTAATATTAACAGCTGTCTCACCAGTTCACCAATTCACTGACATAACACTGGCCTGGCAAACTGAGCTTACAGCTGCTCTGAATCACCAGAGTGAAAAAGTTTCTGTATGAGGACAAACACGTGACTTGACGGAGAGAATCTGAGAGAATCTGCAAGGATGAAAGCTAGCATGTATATTTAAAAAAAAAAAAGCATAGCATCTCAGTTTAAATGCATGCCTAGCAGGAAAGGGTTTTTAGCCCTTGCCCCACTTTTTTTCCACAGTGAAACCAAGGAACAATTGTCACAAGGAGCTTTTCAAGCACCTGTTTGTGACAAAAACCTCATGTTTTCAACATGCACATGTATTAATTAAAAAAAAAAAAAGCGTGCACATTTGTTGCAGGAAAAGGGTTGCAATTAGTTTTATCCTATAAAGATTCCACTTAGAGTTACAGGAGCTATTGCTTTGAGTCTCCTTCACATGTAACATTTACCTAAAATTATGTGTCTTCATATATATATGCCACAAACAAGACTTCAGTATTAACTATCTGGAAAGTTTAAAAGAGCATGTACCATTCCATTAAGATAATTCTCATTTCTCATGTTTCAGAACTACAGAATTTCTTAAAGTACCTAGTTTTTATTATGTTTTTATATGTATGTATATACATCAGTTTGAAAGTTTTTCAAAACATCTCCTGCTCGAAGCTAAACGTGGTAATTTTGAGTATATTGCATTTTTACATACAAACCATGAAGACTCAGTCTTGCCTTTAAGATAAGATTATTGTTTACAGATCTATGTCATAACATTCTTAACACACCTAACATGGCAAAAAGTGATGGCCCAATCAGGATTTACTTAGTGTAGTATATCATTAATGATGTTTACAAGTCGTTTTAGAAACAATACTACCTACCAGTGATCCCAAATGCTATACTTAGCCAAGTTGAGCAAAAAAACTAATATCAAAAGTGACTATATACTTTTTCCAGGGCCAGTTTATAAAAACACACTCTTTTCAGTTTGATCAAAGTGCAGCATTTCTTTCACTTCTCCTAACAGACTACGCATTACTTAAAATGTGTATTCTTTGAAACACTTTTTAGAACAAGAGCAGCATCAATGCTAAATAATCACCTGCAAGAGAGAGATACCCAAGTATTTTGTTTCCCACTTTAATTTTTTTTTGTTTTGTCACTGTTGTTCTGATTGCCAATTCCAAACCAACAAAAGCCAAACTCTTGAATATCTTTCCTTTCAAGCAGATTCAAGCTACTTAACTGACTAAGAAAATGCTTAAGTGTGGAGGATGACATACAACTTGAATAATAAAACACACTTCAAAAGCAATCATGGTGTACTGAAACATGCCAAAATCCTAAAACTTCAGCACATCACAGATACTAAAAATGTACATGTATAAAAAAAAACCGGAAAACCTCAAGATCTGGAACTCCCATCAAGGGCTATTAAATCCAAAATACAAGTTCTGGTTCCCAGAAGATCCTGTGCCACAAATTGCTGGAGTCTTGGAGATAAGTCTAGGAAGTAGCACCCTGTGACTGTTATGCTCCTATATACCTCCCTAGGCATCTGCTACTGATTGCTCTCAGAGACAGCTAGATGGGCGCCTCGTCTGATCTGCTACAGCTTTTCTTTTGTCCAGCCAAGCCCATTCAATGACACATGTATATCATCCTTTAAGTTTCTAAGCCATCAACCATGTATTCTTTATCTTTTTGCAATTTAAAGTAACTTGTATTCTCAGTCTACAATATCATAAGAAAAAGTTCATCTTGTAGGATTAGATGGAATATCATTGCTATTTCTGAAAACAATTACTTCTGTATATAAAAACACCACTTGCTATCTATTACTGTGCCTCACTTAACAGGTGTAGCCTGTACACGTAAGCAAGTAGCTGACACTAGTTGCTACCCTGCAGTAGGGCATGATCTCCACCAAACTCAGCTCAAACCACTGGTTACAAAAAGAACACTGGATTTTAAATTCCTGCAGTTTAGCAAAAACAGTTTTGAATTCAGGCGAATGTCATACACCACTGCTGCAGCAAGATACAGATTTTGTTAAACCAGATTAATAATAGACACCACCTGTGAAAGCCATAAGCCAGAAATCAGGTGAAGGTAATGAGACCAAAGTATTTGATCCTGAAACTGACTTTTTTTTCTGTAACAAGTTAGCACAGAAAGCTACCAGTGAGTTCTCACCAGGTGTTTCAGCTGTTACAACCACCATGTACCACCATGATGGGAGGAAGTATTTCAGGAAAGTATTTGTGGAATTCTGTTATACAGCTTATTGTTTCACAGTATTCTCTTATCAGCTACTAGGTAATACAATGTCTGAAGTATGATCTGAAATACAGTGTTCTTCTGATAGGCATAGAAATATAAATTCAAGCAAGAATATAATGTAGATTAGCATATATTCTGAAGAATGTTATAGACTAGATATCTTGCCATGTCTTTTCACAGGAAAAATATTACACATCGCCTTCTTGTACCGCTTGCATACATGTATATGTTCACATCTGCATGAGTATTCTTTACTTACATAAACAGGAGACCAAGTTCCTTTTTTACATGTTTGCTTATAATTTAAAAACCTCTGCAGAGGTTCCTGCTTTGACAGCTGTAAGCTACTCCAATGGCAAAGCTGCAAAATTACATAAAGTTTTTCTGCAGCAAAGACTGATGATACACAGAGGAGCAGGTTGAAGGAGGGTCTGGGTCTTTAAAATTTTTCCTGCCCCCAAACCCAAATTTTAGACAGAAAAAAAAAAAAAAAAGTCTTTTTTCACTGTTCTGGAAGCTCAGATTACTAGCGTAGTCACTGTAACAAGAGATTCTTCATACTAGGGACATTCTAAGAGGGCTGTAGCTGCTTGTGCAAAGCAGTAGCTCTCAGGTTTTTTCCAAGCTAAAAATCCGTATACATAAAGAATTGCAGTTTCTTTCAAATCAGTCATTAGCTTACTGTAAGTTTCAAGATAAAAAATGGACTAGAAGGCTGTAACTGCAATCTCAGTTCTACTGATTCACGTCAAAACTTGAATGGTTTCATTGTTTTTCATTATTGCACTTGGGCATCATTTGTCCATAATTCACTTTTTCCAGACTTTTGTGAATTTTACAACCATCATCACCAAAAGTAAAGTACTATATTGGTTTTACTTTCTTCACAGTAAAACTATGCCAAATGCAATAATGTGTTACCCCTTCAAAAATACTAAGTTCTGTCACAAGTCTTTAAACAAAAGTAACAGCATTATTTAACTGACTGACAGTACCTATGGGTTTTTTGTTATATTCATGCAGATATGATCTCCAAATGACAAGCTCACTGCTTTTAGAAATTTATTTTTGCATATAGTTCAGCTCACTAAAACAATAGCCAAAAACTGCCTCTCATTTCAGTAGCTGAGCAAGGGGTTTCACCACTCCCATTTTGGAATTAGAAACCTAAGTCGGATTCAGATGGATTTTACACCATTAAAACATTTTTTGATCTAGACCTTCATTCTGATAATAGTACAAGTTTTGTCACAAATCAGTGTGACTTACTATATATTAGTTCCTTACTCTTCTTTTAGCTTGTTTGCCTATCCTCAGACTTCATACAGAAGCCATACTTCTTCAATGTTTGGAAAACATCTACTATATGGCACATATGCTGAGATAACCTTCCACTATTCATTGGAAATAAAGCATATCATACTGAAACAGCATACATAAATGTCACAGTAGGATGTAAAAACTCATGCTTAAAACTTGAACCACAAGCCTTGAAGACTGTTCATTGAAAGAATGGTTGTCAGCATGTGAACAAAGGCTCAGGCCTACCTCTGAAAGCAATCCTACTGTTGCTCCTTTAACTCCCGTTGCCAGAACCCACCATTCTCTCCCAATATGACAATACTTAGATACCCATCTGTAGCGACACTGGCCTCTAAAATTATATCCTTCTCGGGGTTTTGTTCATCAGACTTTACAAAATAGTGCATCCATATCTTGGACCACTTTCCTGCAGTACCCAGCTTCCCACAAATGCTAGAAAACCTATAAACATTTTTTTTATTTCAGAACAAGGCCTAACAAGTGCAAGTGTTGCACTACCTAACACTTAAGAACTGAAACCTTTTATGTTATTGCTTGAAGCTCATGAGAGGACCCAGAAATAAATTAAAAAACAAACAAAAAACCCAAAAAACAAAACCACAAAAAAAAGATTGAAAAAGTTTTAGAAATATCATGACTCACATTTCAGCTAGGGAACAAAGATGTAGATCTACTTGATGAGAAGCTGGCATAAGGAAGATGGCCTTCTACTCCCAGAAACCAAAGAAGATAGGAAGACCAATTTCAACCCGCCTGTTAGTCAGTAACTGCTGAAGATGCAGAGTCCAGATAAGCTTTTCGCATTAATATAAAGTCAATATAGAATAGAAAGAAAGACAAAGTACACAAAATCATCCATTTGCAAGTAGTGTAAACTGAAGCTGCACCACAGAAAATTCAGAAAAAAAAAATGCAAAGCCAGCTGACATACTACAAAGATTCTCCAACAGCCTTAAATTCATTCACCACATGAAGTTCATTCATTATTTTGAGCAGTTTTCATTACATGGGGATTAAAAGTGAAGACCTGGCCTAAGATAGGTAAGGGAAAGGAAGACAATAATTAACGCACAGGATTTTTATCTGGATTTTAGTAAGAATTCATGTGATGCCACCTCTTGAGAGATTATTAACCATGATCGTTCATCTTTTACAAAACAGACCTGCTTTTTCTTCAATACAACCTCCTTTGCAATGGCTGTGATACAGTTGTTTTCCCCTCACCTTAAGGATCCTTTCCTTCTCAACTTTCGTACGCTACATACCAAAGTTGCATAAAGGACTGAAACAGCACTGTATCTCAACCTTTAAAGCAGGGCAATATAGCAGAAAATGTAATATCCAGCCTGGCAGGAATATTTTCTTTACTTAAATGACAAACAGCTGAGCTGAACAGAAGCACCTGGAGTTCTCACCCCAATAAAAATAGCCCAAAATGAATACAATTTTTTTGGAGGGTAGAACTGTCTTCACAGTCAAAACTACTATGACACATTATTTTTTCCAGTCGTTAGGGTCTGCAAAACAGTTTTCTTAACACCTCCCTCCTTCCCAAAATTACACTAACAGCTTAGAATTATGCATGAAGACATTGCTTCTTTACAACTTCTGAAAACTTATGGTTCAGTAACCTAAAAACAGTTAGAAACTGTCCAGCAGATACAGTCTTCCTTCATATGAACCTAGTTTAAGCTATTTTCCACACAAAATTTGGTAAGGTTGCCCTGAGCTGTGTTTCTCTGGCAATCCTGTTATTTTGAGATGACATCTTGTGTTACGAGATTTTTCCCTCTGCTGGCCACCATAAGGACTTGCTCCTAGCCTCTTGTGACAAGTTGTGTCCCATGCAGTCTTCCCGCTAGGTCCTAACAATCTTTTATATGCAGTCTGCGAAAATTAATCAAAGCAGTCATCTGGTTCAATGAAGAGATTACCAGTTCATTCAAAATGCCACTTCCATCTGCAGAAGTTTAGAAAGACAGAGCTGCAGAACACAGATGACTCGGACCTCTTCAGCAAGTTTAAGGATTCTTGTGAGCTCCTTCAGTGTGTTTTTATAAACCGATGCTTGTTTTTGAGCATTTCACCCTAAAAATAACTTCAGAAGAACTCAAAACCAGCTAGCTTTAATTTGGCTATGAGGAAACAGGTATACAGATTTTAGAGTCTTCAAGCACCAAATATTTAAAATATGCTTTTTTTAGAGCACAAAGAGAAAACAGATTATACACTAGTACTCTGTCCACCTTGGAGATAGACCACTTCACTTGTCAAAACTATGGTGAACATTCCTTTTTCTCAACAGTGAAAAAAAGCTTCTTAGAAGAATAAGAAGGAATGAGAGAGGTTCTACCAACAGTTTAGATCACATACGCCCTCTCATTATGATGGCATTTCACCAAGTTCAAAAGGGGATAAGGAGGATCAGTGCTAAGAAAGCAATTTATTAGATAAATTAGATATTAGATTATTATTTAAATTTTTGATTCTCTGGTACACTGTTTTCTGCTCCAGCCCTTCATTTCTTCTTCATTTCTTCTTCATTTCATGAAGAAAGTTGTAGACACTTACCTTTTAGGAAGAAACTTTAAAAAATAAAATATTTTAAATAATTTTACATAATTACATTTCTCTAGCTTTGCCTCTTTCTTCCCACATGCACACAGTTTCCTTTACTCTTCCCCTCTCCTTATAGTGACTCAGCATTTCTGAGGTATTCAGGCCTAATCCCACAAACTATCCATATGGCTTATATTCTTCTGTCCACTATAATGAAGTTCCACAGAAAGGGGTCTACTGAATAATATCCATAGTTAGGGAGTATATCCACATCATATGCCCATAAATGGTATATTAAGGCTGACAAGAAAATACAGGTTAAAGGATGTATGGTTCCAAGAACAGTAAAAAAAGAAAAAAAATGCTATTTTTCTTCCTCAACTGTCCACTGTGTATGTATATAAGGTCATCATATTTGTCTTTACTTTTTTCACATGCTAAGAATCAATCCTAAACACAGATTTCTTTCTTTACCTAACTATAGAGGTATTTTTGTCATTTCTTTTTATTACCAATGTGGAAGACAGCAAAATCTTGCAAGTAGGATTTACTACAATATAGCATTTATTTTAATTCTGGGAAAGGACAAAAGCAAGTACTAAAAACTCCCTGTGCCCCGCCCGTCTGCCCTGCCCCGCCCCCCCCCCCCAATCAAAACCCTCGCATATCTTGCGCAATCGAATTGCATTCCGTTTTCTTTATAGGTTGTTTTCCTTTTACATCCTAGACGGACTTCCCCCGCTCCCCCCCAATTATTGCTCTACAGAGATGATTATAGTGAATGTTAAAAGAACAAAATAACCAAAATATTTGTTATTATATTATTGGTAAACTAGATAGAAGGGCAAAGAAATTTCTTCATGCAAGGAAAGAGACAAGATGCAAGTTGGGGGCAGGGGGAGACCTCTATGGTGCTCTGGAAGCAAAACATGCAAAAATCAATCCAGACAAGGAACATAATCAACCCTTTCCTTCAATTAAATGGATCAAAGCAATAGAAGTTTCATGCCAGAAGAATGAAGTCAACATAATGTCACTCTCCATGAAGCCCCAAGCTTAAAGAACCTTCTGTGGGAAAAACTGCAGCATTAGCATTCCCTACACTTAAAAGGGACACAGTGAGTAGAAAGGAGATCCACTTTACACAATACTCAGCAGCAAGCATACCCAAGGAAATCAATACCAATTCTGTCAGCACCAATTTCTGCACAGCTTTACCGCAACAGGTAGATATAAGGTAGGGCATAGGAAGGATAGGCAACGGCAGCAATATTCTTGTGGGCAAGTAAAGAGATTGGCGGACATACTCCTCTGTGGATTCCCAAGAAAAAACTCACGTAGAAACATGGAGGAAGCGCTATTCCCAAAGGCAGTTCTGCAAGGACTTGCAAATTCCTTTCTTCTCCCACCCCTCTCCAAAGAGGGGAACGGAAAGTCCCTAGCGTTTATTTAAGAGTGGTCTCACTTTAAAGGGGTATTAGTTCTGAATGTAGCTTAATGAACTTCTCTTAAGTAGCTCCACTTTCCAACAATCGAACAGTTTTTCTGTGCCATCCATAACATACCGGTGTATTTAGATGCATCCGAAGGCACATACTGGTATCCAGGTTCAATAAGCTAGGCAGCAACCTTTCTTCCCATTAAAACATCAAAACTATACAACTATCCCATCTTTTTTTCAAAGATTATACAGTGCCTCCATATTAATGCCATATCTGAAATGGCACATGACCAATATCAACAAAAGCACATATAATGCATAATAAATTCACTTTCTAAAATTTCAAAAGAAATGCAATTCAATAGGTAGGAATTCCATTATAGTTAAGTCCTTCAGTAATATCATACACACTGATCTGCTTTGCTGTCTCTCTTCTCTACCACTGCAATCTCTTCCTATACAAACTATCTCTACCTTCATTTTACCTTTTCAACCTGTGGGAAGAAATTAATTCTTTAAATAAAAATTTATAAAAATAGGATGGAATCATTGTAAAGGGTGCCTCCTAAGCGATATAGTTTAGAATAGGTTTACTTCTTTAGCAAGTTATTTCATAAAACCAAAGTTTGTTCAATCCCATACAATTTCAGAAAAAAAAAAAAATTACTATCTGCATCTATACAAAATGAAATATTAGATCTTGTCATTAAAAATGGAAAATGTTGGTATTATTTGACAAAAACTGGTAACAATTTACAGTGGTCTTCACTGGTCATATACTGGCAGGAAACCAATACTGCATTTATTAGGTAGTGCATGATACACTCAAAGCCAAGTAACTCATGCTGTAAGTTCAGGATTCTAAAGAAACTCCCTATGCAGACATTTCTGCAGTCTAGAGCTATTCTGGAAGAAGCATTTTGTCGATGATGGTATACCATAAGTCAGGACACCAGAATCTACGCTGATCAGGCAAGTCAACTTTGCATAATTCCCATTCATTTTATCTACAGTTCAGCTTCTGAACCATCCTGAAATTCAAAATAATTATTTTTATATTGACACAAGGGAAATTACATTCTTCTTTAATTACATGTCCTCCTTTAATTCCTAAAAACAGTGGTAAGGACCACCATCAAGTCTCAAAGATCTACAGAATAAAACCTTCAAACACAGTTCCACATCACGTATTACCGCTTTGAAAATTCTGCGGATGAGCCTCTTTTTACCCTACCTTGTCATGTTTCTGCTGGTGCCTTGCCCTAGTATCCAGGATATGGTAAGGGGTTTCAGAGTCTCTGTTGATGTAATAGATTAGTCTTGAAGGCAGTGTGATTTCTTTCTGGATTGCATTGCTGTAGCTGTTATTTTTACTGTTACTGCTTTTATTCTGTTGAAATGTATTCTCTTCATCTGCCAGTACTCCCTCTATACCGCCTGCCGTTTCATTCCAATGCAGGTCTGAGGAAGAAAGATATGCAAGCCATAAATTAGATGGCAGAAGGTGTTTATTTCCATAAAAAGCTACATATTTAGCTTGCAGTATTCTAATATTTTATTAATCACTCGAGCAAACAAAAAGCTTACTCATTGAGCTAGATCTGATTCATTTTTCACACATAAAATGGTTTCAGAAATAACATTATTTATATGCATATACATTTTCATATGCAGTCATAGATTATAAATATTTTAATGCCTCTCAACCTCCAAGAGAAAAAAAAAAGAAAACCCTTAATGGATATGTAGTTACCCCCTACACCCTCTTTGATAGCTAAGTTCTCTCTCAAAGACACACACACAAAAAACCAAATATACATCTACAAAAGGCTAACAATACTCCCCATGTTCCTAAGAGAAACTGAATTCAGAGTCCATGCGCACTGAATGCTAATCAATCGCCTTTACATAATAGGAAGTTTTCTACCTCTCTCTTTCAACTTTGACAAGAGCCCTTTTCTTCAGTGGCAGCTTTTCAGAAGAACTCCTGTATCCTTCCTCATTAAAATTTCAAGATACAGTCAATCAACGAGCAATGTAGCAATAACAGTAATAACATGATGCACAAACCAACGATATTCAGCATTCCATGTCATCTATATGCATTCAAAAGCAAATAAACAAAAAGCACACACAAAAATCCAACCTCAAACAAACAAATTAGCTTCTCGGTCAGATCCCCGTACACATGCATCCTAACACACGCAAAAAACACCTAAGCCTTTTTTTGTCGCATACCTCACCAGCGTATTTCTATGCACACCATCCTCTATCTAGAACACTGCAGCACTGGCTTCAGAAGAGCAGAGGGGGGAACCTCACAATTCTCTCTTTTTTGGAAGCAAGCAAGCCAAGGAAACATTTTCCGAGCCCCGATCTTCTACACGCCGAAACAGACACGTACAGAGAGCTGGAAGGGGCGGAGGAAGAAATCCGTGCAGGGGAAATGGATGTTACCGGGGTTTATCACCCAGGGCGGAGGCAGGGGGGCCAGGGGAGGGGGAGGACGGGGACCGAGGAGCCGCAGACGCCTCACGCACACGAACACACACACCCCGTCATACCCACCGGCGGCCGCTGCAGCCGCGCGGGCCCGGGGGCAGGAGGAGCCATGGAGGAGCAGGAGCAGCGAGACGAGGCGGCCGAGGAGCGGCAGGAGCGCGGGGCGGCGGGCGGCGGGGAGGCGGCGGCCGCAGCGAGGCTGCCGCAGGGAGATGCTGCCGGGCGGCTTCATGGCTCATAGCGCCCCGGGGCGGCGCGGGGGGCGGCCGGCCGGGGGGCAGCGCGGCGCCCTCACCCCCGACGGGCTGCACCCGTGGGGCCGGGGGCGGGCGGAGGCGGAGCGAGGCGGGCGGCTCCCCACGGCGGCGCCCGCCCGGCTGCCTCCTCTCTCCACCGTTACGAGGGACCGCTACCTCAGCGCCAGCGGCTAGCGGCGCGCGCGCACCTTCCCGTCACCCCCTCCGCCTCCAACCGTCAACCCCGCGGCAGGCGCACGCGCGCCGACCTCGTCCCGCGGCGGGCGCGCGGGATGGGGCGGGGCGGCGCGGCCGCTGTCCGTTGTGCTGTCGGCGGGCGCGCGCCGCTGGGGGGGGGGGGGCGGGGGACGGACACACGGACACGGCCCCCCCGACCCCCCCGCACCCCTCAGGTGCGCACCGGGGCCGGGCGCGTCCCGCTCGTGTCACGCGTGGGGGCGCGCGCTGAGCAGCGCGGGGGCCGGGCGGAGCGCGCAGGCAGCAGCCGCAGCAGGGGCACGGCCTCCGCGCCGCCCGCGGGCGTGAGCACAGGGACGGGCGACGCCTCCAGCCGCCCTGGCGAGCGGTAACGAGCCCCGGCCGGCACCTGGGGCCGGCAGAGAGCGAGGGCACGGTTTCCCGCTTGGGGTAACCCAGAGAAACCCACTCTTGCACTGTGCACTATTGCAAGAAGCTGAGTTTGGAAACATTCAAATTATTTTAAGACCCTGAGGTAGAGTGAAATTACTTTGAAAACTGGCAGCCCTGAGCAAAGCGTGGAAGAGACTTTGGAGAGGTGAAGCAGCAGCCATGGGTCAGGTTCTTACACTGGGAGCTGAGGCAGGCGGCTCTCCTCTCCCGGGGAAGCTCTGCACCTGCACAGATAAGGCAAGTGAGCCATTTCACAACCTGCAGTCCTCATATGCTGCAGAGGGCTGCGAGGGGCCCTTCCCATGAACCCTCCTCTCCTCCAAGTGTTGTGTGGAGCTTCAGGCTCCCTTCTGCTCCCTCCCAACGCCTCCAGCCAACAGATCTGTTCCTCGCATCTCCCCTCTTGTTCTTGTCTTTAGTCCCTGTGACCCACCCATCCTTACTGACGGCAGCCAACCCGCAATGAAGTGGTTGTGGAGGTAAGAACCAAATGTTACCAAGAGAGTGTACGTATATTGACAAAGAAAATGGACATGCGTACATAGACAAAGAGGAACACTGCAGGAAGGTGCACAATCAGACCTTGACCTGGTGTAAATCCCCCTGGCATGCTGTGTTCAGCAGCAGACAGTCTGGAGCACGCACAGAAAGAAGTATTAGTGCATTTCTGTACAGTGAGTATTATCTCTCATACTTCAGTCCAGCATGCCTGGGGTGAACCACCAATATGAAGAATATTTGCAAAGATAAAAATAACTTCAAAGAGATAGATACAAGAAGATGAATCTGCTGCTTTGTATTCATTCCATGGCTTCAGGAGTCAGAAAACCTGGAAGCTGAGTTCAGAGACAAGTTTAGATATTGAATTCTTAGTGCACATTTTGCCCAGCAGACTTCTAATACCCAGGAATAGATATGTTTTATTTTGGTGCAGGTCTCACTGCTGAGAAAATAAAGATGTTTCTCCTTTTTGTCTGGATATTGCTTTTTATTTGTCAGCTTATTCCTTCCACTCTGAGTCTGCATACCACATGGATTTCCAGAAAGATAGGAATTTTCTCTGCTTCACAGAATTTTCTTTAGATTCCAGTCTGAATTTATTATCATTGTTAATTTAGAAAGTATAAGCAGTTTTACAAATCACTACCATGCAGACTACTTCATAGCAGTAGTGTTATTACTTTTAAAAAAAATTAATTCTGAATTCTCATGCTGGTCAAATAGGTGCTACTTGTGGAAGCTCAAAATCTAAGCATGTAAGAGCAGACAAACACATAGAAGACATAGACCCACAGGATGGCCAGGTGTGAAAAATAACAGAAATGTGCCTTAGGATTTCTCCATTGTCTGGGTCTAGGGAGAAAGCCGTATCAGTTTTCTATATAAAATAGTCTTCCTTGGTGCTCACATTCCCAAACACTTCCCGTGCAGCCCACCTAGCCCCACTGTTCCTCATCATTAGATATCACTAGAACATTTCAACCAACAGCAGCTCCTGTTTCTCCCCGTAAGCATACAAACAGATCAAAGGACCAGTTATGTCAGTGCATCTAGATCTAAAATAAATACAATTTTAAAAAGTATTTTAGGAGCAAAGAACAAAAGAGTAGAATGACCATACAATTAAAAAAAATAAAATCCAGAAACTAACTTTCACCACACAACAAAAAACCAAGTCTAGCAAAAATGAATGCTGGAAACACCTGCTCTCTGAAATTAGCAGTTCTTATTTTTGCTGTCCACATTTTGAGGGGAGAAAATAATGATTGCCTCTTTCCACAAAGGTTGTCTAGGGCAAAGATTTTCAAAAGTTCTTTTAACTCATGTACAAGACTGCAGCAGAAATAATCACCTGAATAACCATCTGAAGTGGACACGCCTAGTCTCCCAGTCCCTGATGGACATGTAACTCAAGCTGTGTTTCATAAACCTGCTGCAAACCTTCAGGTGGTCATGTGCAATTCACAGAACATAATCAGCTCAAGATGAAATACCCCAATAGGAATGACAGCTACTGTTTTTTTAAACCTGCTTTCATCTTTGAAAGACACTATGAAATAATCCCTGATAGATTGCACTGCAGATTCCCGAAAACAAAATACCAGAAGTGTGGATTATTGTAGCAGCATCTGTACCGAATGAAAGAAATTGAAACATCTAAGTCAGAGGCACGCAGGAAACTGCCGATAGCCGGTGCTTCAAGACTGGCTAGGAAGCAAAGGCATGCTATGCAAGGTATATACATGTTTTCAATCTCGGTGATAAATAAACTTTATATCACCTCTCCAGAGGATTGCCCAGAGCTTTTAAATTCCTTCCCCCTTTATCAGGATAGGGATGAGTGACCACATGGGATGAAATTTTGTAATGCTACAATTCAAATCAAAAAGGCTTCAGATGCAAAACTGCCGATAGTACTCTTGGCTGTTCATATTGACAGCCAGTCAAGCTCTGTTAGCCTAGTGCTAAAGATACCACTTTCCAGCACAGTCAAATGCCTTTTCTGATATCACCTGAAAAAGAAAATAATCAGCCTGTCACTTGACTTGGGAAAGTCTCTATGTAGAATACGTTTTTAAAGAACTGTCTCCTTACCAAGGCATAAAAAATATTGATCTTGCTGAGTGAGCACAATGAGTCTGTGCCTTACTAGGAAATAAAGAAGATTTCTGGATTTCAACAGTAGTCTCTTATCTAACACTGATTTCAAGAATCCAGTTAGGTCCTGTAACACACAAAAAGGTGGGGTATTCCTGGATATTCCTCACAAACTCTTTACCATTTTAATAGAAAGAGGAATATTTCTGTTGCAGATGGAACATGAAGGAGACAAGTTCAGGAGATACAAACATGGATGACTAATTTATCAAAAAGTCTTTGCAAGGATGCTATAAGAACACTGGCTATCAAGTTTACAATAGCGATGATAATTACAGAAGAGGAAACCGCAACATCAAATATTCAGTTTAACAGGAGGTTAAGCATAGGAAGACTAGCATAGTTACTTTGGTAATAACAGGCGATACCAGTTGGGCAGCTCAAGACCGGCCTTGGGTGATGAAGAGCATAACACCACAGGGAACAGGCAGCACAAACAGCAGAGTAGAAGCAGCCATTGCTGAACTCTGCTATCAGGTGAGTGCAGTAGTCAAGTATGATTATGATTTATTCATACTACTAGCACGCTCAGCCGTAGGCCAAGGCCCCACTGTGCTCTGTGCTGTACAGACACAGGACAAAATGACACATCTGTTAGAGAAATTTCCTTTTGATTTTCGATAGCAAATAAGTCAGCCAGTGCTGTAAATAACAGAAGAAATATAACAGCTCTAGGAGGGGTCCCAAGCACACTGCAGGTCTAAAAAAGCAGCAATTACACAGGGGACATTGAACAATAGAACCTCATTAGCTGGCACATAACTAATCCACACAACCTGTAATTTGCATGCAAAAGAAGGTGGTAGCCATTCTCTGTTTCTCAACATGGGGTTAACAGCTAAGACAAAGCTGTACTGAGACTTCATGCCACTCATGTTTCCTTACTTTATATCATATGCAGTGTAAGTATGGATAATTTATACTTAGAAGAAACCTGGGAATTGCAATGAATAATACATTGCATTAGTATAACTTTTTTTTAATCACACATGTTTGAATGCTCACTGATTCTCCATGTTCAGCTATTCTCAAACAGCTCCTCAGTCATTATTGTGAAAGAGAATATTTGTATATAGAGGGCTGTTAATTTTTTTTTTTTATAATGTGACCATCTCTTGTTACACATCCCACCACCTAGCAACCCAGCATTTGGTCAGAAAAATAAGTACTTTTCATTTATTCTGTTTCTTTTAGCTGCTTTAAATTCTTTTTAGCAACTGGGGGGAAAAAAGTGTAAATGTGACAGTAACACAACAAACACATAAGACTGATTCAGGAAACAGGCTCTAGATTCTTCTGAAGCAAGCATCACTTTCCAAACTGTAGATCTAACAGAACAGGATTTCCATTGCTCTTCACTTTTCCATCTTCTTTATTTCAACCTCATAGTCTTCAGAGGAAGAGCTTTCTCCTGCTACTTAGTCCATAGTTCAACAGAGCCCTAAAGCCAGCTTTCCCCTCCATGTACAATAGTGGAACAACGTACAATATTGGGCACAACACTATTTTAAACACAGTAATATTATAAAATAGAATACAGTAAAAATGCCCCTTTTCCATCAGAACTGTCACTCATTTGCCAAGCTCTGTGTGCACATCATGATTAGCTACTCCTCTCATCAGTAGTACTACACAGATGAACTCTTTTGTGAGTACCGTATATTCCAGCACTACAAGTTAGAATATACACAGTAATTAGGATATACTTGCCAGCCCTCTCCCCTCAACATTGTGAAATATTAACAGTAAAGCCAAGGGAAGAAAGTAAGATGATAAAAAGAATATCTTACCAACATTCAGCAGGGAAGGGAACACAGCTGTGCTACTAATAGCAAACAAGTCAGAGGTTTTAGTAATTGCAGTTCAATTTGTGTCCAGGTGAAACTTAGCATCAGTAATCTACTTTTGATTGCAGGAAAAAATTGTTTTGAATAAACCACACCAGACTGTAATTTCAGAATTAACTCACTGTGTACTCCATGTAATTAATGAAGCATTTATAGCCAAAGGATTTTACAAGTTGTTTAGTAGGATTCCTCAGCAACATTTAAACAACTGCATGTAAGTCACTGTATACAAGATACTGCATTGAGGTATTTTTGCCATCAATGGAAATATTATGATACTAAAGGCTCCAACTATTCACCATATTGTCCAATTTATTAATAAGAGACAGAGAAGCAGCAGGAACATGCTGGTCAGTGATGCTATCTAGAACACTTTTGTCAGCTGTTCTGATATGGATATACTTAGCAAGTAAAACATATGCCACCAGCAGGAGGGAAAAAATGCTGCTTTTCTAATAAGCAAGCACTTCTAACTGTGGCTGTGACATCAGCCTGCTCCTTGCTAGCTTGTTTCACTCTTACGAGTTAAAATGTACAAACAGTGTCAAGAAAGCAAGAGGAGGCGGCAGGGGAAATCTTACTTAAATATGTACTTTGATTTATATTTCCTTCAAACTGAATACATGCTCACATCCCAAGGACTTGCCACAGCTGATCAAATACTTCCAAGTGGTGGGTTCTAAAAGGGCCAGATTGCAGCTATTCCAGCACGACTTTGCAAAGGGCGGGGAAGATATCATCACTCTTTCCCTGACCCACTTGCACATGCACAAGGCAGAAGAGGGGTGCAAGGGATCTCCTGAGTCATCAAGTTCAGCCCCCAGCTACCACTATCTATTCCATAACACATTTCCTTTCATACATTGCATTTAAAAGTAATTGGGGTTTTAGCCCTTCTGCTACCACTGGAAGGCTGTTCCAGAAGCTCATTGTTAGAATCACTAAGTAAATCCTCCTACTTCCCAGCCTAAATTTATTCATGCCTAACAGAAACCCATTTGTTCCTGTGCCAACACTAGCATTAATAGCTCATTCCCCCTGCTGGTAGAAATGACCAGACTCTTGATGCTTACAGCATCTAAGCCCAAATGATGGGTGAAAATTTCATGAGACTGTAGTTGAAAACATTAAAGATGTTGTCTTCAGCACAGAGATGCCCAGAACAGCAAGGACTGCATTAGCTTGAGAAGCAGAAGGAATATGGCCATGCCAGTACAATGCATGCTTGAGCTACTAAACCTCACTGAGAAAAGGAACTTACCTAGCTATAGCTACTACTACTTGGAAGCTGGTTCACTGGGCATGGACATGCAGTGTTTCAAGGTGTTATAGTTGCTTTTCTTATGTTCACCAAAAAATAAAAATAAAAAAATTCTCCCTCCAATAATTTGCAGGTGCTGAGGCTGCTGCTTAGGTAAGAGACTTCTACACAGTCTTGCCTTCTACACAGTCTTGCCTTCAGCAGAGAGACCTGTGCTGATACTGTTGTCATCACTGCTGTCATCCTATGCTATAAAAGGTAGGTAAAAATGCTGAGAAGCAGCAATGTTAGTCAGATGGGGAAAATCCTGGCATTTCCATAAAATGCGGCTCTATGAAATAGGAGAAAAAAAAATAGAAACTGCTATATCCAGTTAGGCATCCTGCCTTTTCTCCATAGACAAACTTGGACCAGTTTCCCTCCTCCTTCCCTAATTAGGCATAGGGATGAATCAGACATGAAACACACTATCCTGAAAGATTCGTATTTGAGGATGTATCTAGAATTTGGCACTGATTCCTCTAGAGAGCCTAAAACATTTAACCATCGTTTCTCTAGAGAGATGGTCTGAATTTTTAAGAAAAATCAGTGCAAAGTATTATCACAGTGTTGCACTGAAGTCCTAGGGTGTCCCTGACACATTTGAGTTCCTAAGATATATTTTTTGTCACATAAATAACTTTCCGTGTTGGATGTGGATCACAGATTGGTGTGTTATCATCCCCCCCAGCAAAGTCCTTCTAAACTGATTTCCTTACAAGTTTGATATACAACCAAAGAAAGTCTTCTTTCAGCTTCTCCCCACCAATCTGTCTGCACCTATGGATTCCCAAATTTTAAAGAGGTCAGCCACAGATCTGGTGATTCTCGTGACCCATCTGCCAAAGACAGCATCTGGTAATGTCAACATAGTTGTTTTGTAACATTGCATCAAAATTATGCACAGATCCTGGTGAATACTTTGCACAATTTCTGCTGTTAATTCCTTGAGCAGATTCTTGCTTCCTAAGGAAGCTCCAGTAAATTTTCCGTCTCCCAAAGCACAGAAAGAATCACAGCCCAATAGTATTTTACTAGTTTACTAGACTCGAACTGCCAGTGTCATAATGCAGCAAATACTTCAGGGGATTACTTCTGCTTTGTCAGCTTGGTACAAAGGCAAATAAGACCCAAACAGTCTTTCCCAATGTAGTATGCACCCCTCAGTCTTCTTGCTAATTTTCTGGACAAAAGTCTCAGCCACAAATCTCTAGAGCACAAAAAACCCCCAAGTCCTCACAGCCATGGAAGTGGATACTCCTTTCTCACACCCACAGGAGCCACACACAGCCTGACCATGTGGATTGTCATGTCGAGAACCCACGCTTGGGGCATGTAAAATTATGCCCTTTACCCTGCTGCTTCCATTCTTCTTCTCGCCCACATGAACTCACACTTAGTCACCCTTCAAAGATCTTATTATTTCTCTATATGCATATGTTCCCGATGATTTTCTGGAGTTGCTTATCCCACTAGTTAACTATAAGTTTAAACACACATTATTATTTGTTGTTACTGTGGAAATGTAGCATTTTTAAAACTTCCTCGGAAATTAAAGCAGCACTATTTTATCCTGCACGGAGTATCTTTGTAGCATACATGATTGAAAAAGTGCTAGTTTTCCTATACTACCCCCCCCCCCCCAAGAACATGTTTATTATTCAAAGCGATATTTCAAAAATAAGTTTTTCTATTATTACTTACAAAACTGCTTCTTACAGGGAATTAATTAATTTGCTTTTCTCCCTTAAATTCCATCCATATCTTATGGCTAAGAAATGTTCCAACTTTAACCATCTTTCAGTTTCTCATCCTCTTCATCCTACTTTTTACATATGGGCACCAGAAGTGCCATAAATAAAGAAGGAGGTCACTTCCTTTCTCAAGACTGTTGCCTTGAGAAACCAAAGGCTTCAATGCATGATGATGCCAGAACAATTTCTTGCTGCAGAAGACCTAAAGTGGCATGGCAACGTTGTCTGTATGCATACATGTGCCAGCTACTGCTTGAAGTCAGACATCACCAAAAGCAGTTCACACCTCCAATTAAGGTTTAATTGCACCAACTACACTATCACAATTAAATAATTTCACGTAAGTATTAAGAAAACCATAGGAATGCATTAACTTGCAGCAGAAAATATTTGCTTATTGTAAGCAACTCCAGAAAATTAGCTGCTCCTACTTATAGCTGAAAGGGACCAGTTTGCTGATAATCACAGCATTGCAAGCGTAAAGTGCCTGAGCGAGAACCAAAATCAAAAGAAATCTCACCTCTGATTAAATTGGGTTTCAGACCAAATCCTCTTCCTATAACAAACGCATACACAAAACTTGGATCATGGAGCTGCAAAATAAAGAATTTAGTCACAGAAACTTGAATAATTTTTCATTTTTATTACTGTTCTCATGTGTTGATACTGCATGTGGAGCTTGGAGTGCGAAAGAGTTTCTTAAATAAATAAATACACTTCAACTGGTAGAGCTTGGTGAACTGAAACATTAAACAGCAGGGGAACATGCCCAAAGGTACAAAGCAGATTAACTGCACAGTCCAAAGGACAATCTGACCTCTGCAGGCCAAAGGCAGTTCAAGGCCCTTCCCACTGGACAGTGTTTTCGTGCCTTTATTTTTTTATATTATTTTAGCCCCATTCCCAAATGTATGTTGCTCTGCAACACAATAATCAATTATTATTACATAATACATAATCAACGAAACTTCCATTTACCAAAGAAATCCTGCTAAGCACAAAATGTCTCTTTTTCCTCATTCTGCCTATAGATAAATTGACTTTTCTTGTAGAAAAGAAAACTGTTTCTAAACAGCCACAACCATCCATTGATTCGGCAACTGTTTAAGCAATACAACAGTCTTTCACAATATTATACAACCTACAATCTTTATGGGGGAAATAACAATAGCTGAATGGATACGGACAAGGAGCATCATTAAAAAAAAGTATATAATTCTTAGAATGAAAGCAATGCAATCAGAGTTACATCATCTCTTTTGCATTATTTTGCATTCTTATAACCGCAAGAAACCCATGCAATTCTATTTCTGCTTCAGGAAGGCTGGCCGCTCAACAGTACAGTTCAGAATGTCAGCCTGTTTTATGATAGCTAAAGAATCACCCTATTTTCTTGACCCCAGTTGTCTTAAACATGACTTTCCCACTCTATACTGCAGTGCAGTACCCAGACCAGTGTAAAATAGCACTGGTTACCACTCAGGACCTACCACACATGAAACCTCTCCCTAGTTTCCAAGTGTGGACACCAACTAAGACTTTCAGACTTTTCACGTGACCTTGGATTCTGTGGTCCTATCTTCAGCAGTACAGCAACCCTAAATCTGCCTTCATTGCTTTTTTAAGAGTCGCTTTTAGAGAGGCAAATTGCTGGGCAGAGCTCACATGGTACCTCCTCTTTGCTGCTGGGCTACAGGGAAAGATACCTTGCATTTAGTAATTCCTAGTGCCAGAGCAGCCCTTACAGATGTGGCTGTATGGTAACAGTCCTCAGTCTAGGCTTAGAAAAGTACATTAATAGGTTTAAAGCGACATTTAAATGCTGGTTTCTGGAATCCTTTTTGGTGTCAGACATATGTGTAAAGGCAACAATTTGCAGAGCCAAAACTAGAATCTGTACTGGAAGCACTAATGTGCTTATCCAGTTAGGGTATAAAATGCTATTTGGCTTATATGAGCTGTCATGCAGCTGAACTGCAGAGCTCAAATTTAAAATATTCATGATCATCCTAGCAATCTTTCCCCTCCCCTCTCCAAGAGAGCAGTGAAGAAACAGTCTTACATTTTCAGATGTAACTGTTTTACAGAGGGAACATCTTTTGTTGGGCTGCCAAGCCTGAGTCATCCCTACAGACTCATTTCTAGAAGAAGCGTGCACATAGGACTGACAGCTGATCACAAGCTATCTCCTAACTTCCATAAAGATCTTATAGGTTTTAAAGCAACCTAGTAAAATTAAGACACAGTAACCTTTTCTTTATAGTGGCAAACATTAATAAAATTCTCTGTTGATGTAGTTATGAAGAGGGAAGACTTTTTTATTCATAAAACTAGGTCACTGAGGGAATAACATGCTCATACAGGAGGGGAACGCTCTCTGAGCGTGCAGATAGCATATTTCCCAGCTTGCTACCGTGGCTTGGACTGCCCCATTTGCCTCTCAGCTGCTCTCACTGTGGTTCTGGTGCTGGACCTCACAGGGCCCCCAGCAGCAGCGACGCAGGTCAGGAGTGATGGACCCCGGGAGCTTCTCCACCAGTATTGCCGTGAGCGGAAATGGGATCTTCTAGTGGCAAGAGAAAAGAGTCAGCACAGAAGCTTTAGCAGCTGGTATGTTAGAGTATTAAGATGGCAAATAGCAGGTGGTAACAACTTTAACTTCTAAAAAGCACAGATATTGTGTAAATAATGATCTTCCCTTTGGGATTTTTTTTTGTCTGATGCCACCATATCAGCCAGAACAGGTCAGTATTGCCCACATGACCTGCGGGCAGGGAGATCCTCCCAGCTGGCTTACTGCCGCAGAGGAGATTGGAAGAGTATATGACTACTGTGTCTCCAGAGGCTGGGTCGCCATGTGGCAGCCACCTCCTGGGGACAGGCTTGGGCAGGGATGGGGGGGCTTGTTTCATGAGGGTCATCTTGGCAGAGTAAATCCCTGGGTAAAAGGCTCCAAGACTGTGCAGGGAGAAGGGCTAAGCATCATGCCCAAGACCTGTAGTGTTTGGGCTTGATGGCCTTTGCTGCAAATACAAAGACAAGGAGGCCCTTGGGTGACTGGCTCACTCCCAACAGCCCAGGAGGCTCCCCACCTGTATTGGGTTTGCGTGGCAAGGTTTTGGTAGCAGGGAGGCTACAGGGCTGGCTTCTGTGAGAAGCTGCTGGAAGCTTCCCCTATGTCTGATAGAGCCAATGCCAGCCAGCTCCAAGATGGACCCACCGATGGCCAAGGCTGAGCCCATCAGCAACAGCAGTAGCGCCTCTGTGATAACATATTTAAGAAGGGAGTAAAAAGAAAAACTGTGCAACTGCAGCCAGAGAAGAGAGGAGTGAGAATATGAGAGAGGTACAACCCTGCAGACAGCAAGGTCAGTGAAGAAGGAGGGCAAGGGGTGCTCCAGGCGCCAGAGCAGAGATTCCCCTGCAGCCCCTGGTGAAGACCATGGTGAGGCAGGCTGTCCCCCTGCAGCCCGTGGAGGTTCACGGTGGAGCAGATCTCCACCCACAGCCCATGGAGGACCCTACACTAGAGCAGGTGGATGCCCAAAGGAGGCTGTGACCCCATGGGAAGCATGTGCTGGGGCAGGCTCCTGGCAGGACGTGTGGATCTGTGGAGAAAGGAGCCCACACTGGAGCAGGTTTACCAGCAGGACTTGTGACCCTGCAAGGGACCCATGCTGGAGCTGTCTGTTCCTGAAGGACTGCACCCCATGGAAGGGACCCACGCTGGAGCAGTTCGTGAAGAACTGTAGCCCATGGGAAGGACTCATGATGGAGAAGTTCATGGAGGACTGTCTCCTGTGGGAGGGACCCTGCGCTGGAGCAGGGGAAGAGTGTGAGGAGTCCTCCCCCTGAGGAGGAAGGAGCAGCAGAAACAACGTGCGATGAAATGACCACAACCCCCATTCCCCGTCTCCCTGAGCCGCTTGGGGAGGGGAGGAGGTAGAGAAATTGGGAGTGAAGTTAAGCCCGGGAAGAAGGGAGGAGTGGGGGGAAGGTGTTTTAAGATTTGGGTTTTATTTTCTCATTACCTTACTCTGATTTGATTGGTAATAAATTAAACTAATTTCCCCAAGTGGAGTCTGTTTTGCCTCTGACAGTAATTCGTGGATGATCTCTCCCTGTCCTTATCTTGACCCATGAGCCTTTCATTATATTTTCTCTCCCCATCCAGATGAGGAGGGGAGTGATAGAGCGGCTTTGGTGGGCACCTGGTGTCCAGCCAGAGTCAACCCACCACACCCTCACAGGCAGGTATGTGGGTCAGGCACCGAGCTCCTCCTCTGTCCCCACAGCCATCTCCAGGCTCTTCTTTGGAGGAAACCTCACTGCCAGGTGAAAACACTGGTCAGCATCTCTCCAAGTTCCCCAGCTCCCTGCTGCCAGCCTGATCAGGCACCAGCGGACTTGCTGTTGCAGCCAGGTCACCTTTTACACTCACTGCCATGCTGAGTGGCGGGGCAGGGGCAGAGAAAGGCTCGGTGACCGTAGCAATTGGGTAAGGGCAGCCAGGTCTCTGTGGGTGCCAGGGCAAGCGCCGTATCCTTTTGTCTTTCCTATCCCTTGGCTTCTGGTCATGTCGCTGTTGGAATTGAGGCACCTGCAAACAAGGACTTTGCATCAGCATTAGGGGTGCCTCCCCTCTTTGAACAGCTCTGGAAGTACAGGAGCTCTCTGGGTTGATTTCATGGTGGAGCGTCTTGGGTTTCATAGAGAATTTTCCTGTGTCAGACAAGCAGCATTTTTCCTGGCCTCTTTCTGGCTCCTCTGCTGCGATGCTACATTGTCACTTCGGTGGAACTGCAAATAATGAGACAAGAAGTGCCAAATGCTCATCCAGTGACCCTCATACCATGTCTTTCACAGGTCTCAGATGGCTGTGTCAGGAGGAGACACAGAGAGATCCTTTGCTGCCTCCCCTGAAAATGGATTCTGTTTTGATAGAAGCAGATATAATCTCTTCCCACTTACCCTGCCAAACCCGACCTCCACCCAGCACAAATCCCTGCTGGGATCTGAATTAGGCTGACAGCAAGCCCTGTTTCTTTTCCAGTTGACCTTTGGAAATACTAGAGATTTCTTACATGTTTTTCTTTTTTACAGTAAAGATGTCCTCAAGGAATTTACATGGAAATCTTTCCATTACCTTCCCCAGCAGATATTTCTGCCCCAATATGAAAGGCGGCTGAAAATCTAAAAGGCTCTTTGCTCAAGGCACATAGTAATTAGCATACCTTGTGCCAGGAGGGAGAGGATTAGACTCTCCCCAGCCATCTGCTGAATATGCCTTGCCAATGTCAGAAGAGCATTTTGCTATATAAACTGCACAAAGCATATATCCGTATACAATTTTGAAATTTAGTAATTTTCCATTGAAAATAAAATCTGGTTTTGCGTAGTGCAAAAAGGAGAAGTGGAAATTAATTAAAGCATAACAAGACACAGAGAGTGATGTTGTTGAATCTTAAATTTTAACTTCGGGCACACTGACACTAGTAGGAAAAAATGGCCGTGTAATGCAAGTTCTCAGAGATTTCACAAATCACCTTCATAACATCCATACTTGCTGAGCAAATACTTACATGATTAACCAGCTGAATAGGAAAACTGGAGATTTAAATGTGAGATTTAAAACAGAGACTTTGAAATTTGTTTGGAGAAAGTAATGCTGTAGGCCCTAGGAGGAAGAGACACCCATGTTCTCTCAACTCTCATTTGTTACACCATCCTTCACCAAAGTATTTTCAGTTACCACAAAAGATAAGTTGTACTCTGCAGAAAGGTAATTCAATTTTCTGCTGGATTTTGATAAATTCTTGTATTATGTTTCGTTGCAGTCTGGAGCAAAACAGACCAAGGAGGATGGAGCTCCAGCTCTGGAAGAGCCTATGTCTCTCCTCTCCAGAAGCTGAGCTGCTCAGAAGCTGGCAGACATCGTTACAGAGACGTCTCCATGCCTGACCCTGTTCCACTTGCCCAGGATTTGGAATGGCTGGGGAGCAGGTACATCAGTATCCTCCAAGCAAATCATGGAGAGCTTGGGAGTAAGGACTTCCAAATATTTAATCCGCAGCAATCCACCAGCTATACCCCTATAGGTGGACCTTCCTCCTGTCAGGCCTTCAAGCAAAACAGGACCTCAGCGCTTCTCTACCTGCAGCCCCTAATGGAAATAATAGAAGAAGCAGGAGAAGAGAGAGAAGATGACATATAGCCTACTGCCAACCCATGTCTTATGTCAAGGCATAAAATGCTTGCCAGTTAATTAAGCCTTAAATACCAGCTTTCCCCTTGCTTCAATATTCATAGCCTACAAGCTGGATCCTGAAATATGATAAAAACTTACGAAGAGTTGCTGAGCAGCCTCAGCATCCACTGGTTTCAGAGCAGAACATAAAATATACTGTGAGGACTGAACCTCGATGGAGCTTTACGCCTAAAAAGAATTTTTTCTATCTCTAATTTTTGTAATTCCTTTAAAATCCATACAACAGCTCTGTTGTGCTTCATGAGCCTTGTCACAAGTACAAGCCTTCACGTTGGCACATTTTAAAAATAACCAGTGAGTAAGATCCTGTTCTCATTTCTATAAAAACTCCCCTATTGATGATAAAAACTGGTTAATAATTTAACAAAGTAATCTGAGTGTTCTAAAAGTGGCAGAGAGCCGTTTATATTTAAAGAAAGTGCTTAGTTATAGAAGATTAATCTGTGAGAGAGGACTATTACTTAATAAAGAAAACACTTCCAAAATCATTTGCATAGACTCCTAACATCACCTGCCTATGGGTAACTATAGGCTATTTGTTCCTTGTGCTGTCTGTTCTTATGTTTAGGGAATGGCTCCTGTGAGAAAAGGCTGGCTACTTACAGATTAAAATATTACTGCACAGGAGGTTAATGCAGTTTGGCCCATATAATCACCATCTAAACTCCACCACTTCACTCAGGCCCCAGCAAAGTCAGAAGAAAAGTCAGGCCCCTGCAATACAGTTTATTGATCTGAAAATCAGAAAGAATTGGAGGGTTTGTGTTTCTTTTGTGGATTCTGGAAGGTTGCTTATCCTCGCATTATCAATGATCTCCATTTATGTTGAATGCCATTTTTATTGATGTTCATTTCAGGTTACCTAGGGCTTGATCCTCATAAATATCTAGCAAAGACTTGGACCAGTATCCAGGCCATTCAAACCTCTAAAAGTTAGTGAGTGTGCGTCTTGATCTGAAACTGAAGAAGGTCAACACTAGTGAACATGTTTAGAATGTTTCTCTTAAGCATCTTACCTCACTTTTCCAACCTTTAAAAAAAGCATAATACCAGTTTATCATTAAGAAATATTTTTAAGGATAACTACTAATTGGAAATTATGGAAAATGGAAAAAATAAATATGCGTTTTCTTTATTTGGTTAGTTAGCACATCCCCACATCCTTCACATTTCATCTTGCAGGTAAAGGTATAAAAATATTTTAAAATGTTTTATGACCGATATCTATATTCCAAAATTTTAATAATTTAACAGTGTTCGTTTTGTTTTGTTTAATATATTATTTTTATTCTTCAGGCAAGTTAGATTTTATAACCAAATCTATGAATATGGAATATTGAGCTTCTGGATAGCTGAAAGTGAAGCCTGAAAGAAAAATTACAGTTCCAAGGCATTTTCTAATTTGGTTTATAAATAGATGGCTTTGACATACCACTCACAAAAACAAAGCTATAGTTAGCTTGCCTGAGGCAGCTGTGCAGCTGGGAGAAGAACGTACACTGCAGTCTATCTGTGCAGTCGCCTGCGTTGTGATACTTGCTATCAAAACACAGGAAGAATTAGCATTTTGGCTCGAGGCAGAGTGATAGGAAGCGGTCTTTGATTTTATACTATCCAACATGTAAGCCATTGAAGAAAATCAAGCTAAATAGATCCTTAATTGGAAGCAGCAGGTAAGAAACTCTAATGCAACTGACCTTGGGTGTTTTGGTACAAGGCAGGTAGACTCATGTGAAAATTATTGTTTCCTGTAGTTATAAAGCTTTTTCACTATTGATAACTGAAATATACAAATTATTTTGCTATAAAGTCAAACAAGCAGCACAAATATATTCGCAGAGTATGACTAGTGGAATGAATACCCCACAGAATGGCATGTCATGTTGGGGCCTGACCCAGGCTCATGTCTGTCACTGGAGGTTTTTGCATTGACACCAGCTGATTTCGGCCCAACCACGCAGATGAATATTCTGTTATACCGGCAGCATTCTGGCTCTGAAACAGCACAAAACCTTAAATTTCAGCTGAATCTCAGAAGTAGGTCCTCTTGAACTAACAGAAGCTTGCTGGTTTTCTCTTAGATGATTTGGGCTCTAACTTACTAGATTGATGCCCTATTGCCCTCCCTTCAGTGGAGCAGATATAGCAATTCTAAAGTTTATTTTGTATTTATTAAATTAATGTATTCAAACTGCAAAATTAGGATCCACATCCAAACTTTGCAAAATCTGTTACTTCAACATAATAATTTGTTTCAGACTCATCTTTCAATGAAACACTTTCTAGCTGACAAATAATCCCAGTGCACACACAAATATGAATGGATAAAACATTGATATCACACAGTGAATGTCATAAAGGCCTTTTATGCTATATGTGACCTTTTTTTTTTTTTAAATCAAGAACATTTTTTCCTGCCCCTTTACTTAATACTTCTTCCAATATTAATTTTCAGCTTAGTAGACACATGTATTTTGCAATCACAAGAGAAAAATTCTATGTGCATTAAGGCTGAAAAAGAGCAGGTATCCTCCCACACACTGCTTACAAAATGATCTCTAGACTTCTGAGATGCTACAGGACCTTTGCTTACATCAAGTGCATTAAGTTTAAACATATACTTTAAATTAAAATAAAACCCACTACAACCCTTCCCCACAGAAGCATCCACACTTAGCATACAAATGCCATCAGAATTCATCATTCAGAAACAAAATTTTCCTTCCTTGAAAGTACAAACCTGAGACTGATATAAGTGGTAGTCCTCTTCACTTCTAAGTGTTAGAAACATGAAAATTAAAATTAGAAACAAGAGTTGACTTGTGCTTGAATTTCACCACTCAGTCCTTTCAAATCCACTTACAGCCTGAGCATTGACTGTCACGACATTGATAAAAATGCAATGTAGCTCTTTAAAATAGTGCTGAAGAAAAAGAAAGGTGAAAAAAAAAAAGCACCACCACAACTTAAATACTTTACATAAAATTTCCAGAGGAGTCTGAGCGACTTACAAGCTCATGTCTTTCCCCCCTCTTCATATGTAACTCAAGAATTTAGTAGGGTTCATACAAACTGATTACAATGGAGCTCAGATTCATTCAGAGAGAACATACAAAAGAAACAAGCAAAAACAACAATAAAAAACTCACAGCCCAAACAAGCCCAAAAGAAAAAAGCCACAGCAAGTTACTCTGAATATTACATTTGTAAAATATTTATTAAATCAAATTAATACTAAGCCAGTTAGAACTAAATATTGGACACAAAGCAAAGTAAACCAATCCAGAAATCTCAAGTAACAACAAATGGAGCTAAAAGCAAAGAGGAAAAAACTACATGAAAAGAACATGTGCAAGAACTGTAGAGACGTGTAACAAATTTGCAATTGTAGCAAACAACTATAAAGTTTTAGATTTACAGTCAGCAAACCCATATAACTTGAAATATTCAAAAAAGAACTAAGGAAAAATCTTGCATTGGAAAAAAACCCTTAACTCCTGTAGGATAAAAGAAGGGAGGGTTTAAGCCATAGGAAGTTGGTTTAGAGGACGCATTTTGCCACAGAAGCCAGGTAAACCACGAAAAAACCAAAGTCCGCACAGGTCCTTATTGGCACAGCTGTTTGTCACAGCCACATTCTCCTTTACGGGCTGGGCTCCCCGCTGGAAGGAAATCTCCCCGGCACAGCTGGGCAAGGGTTTCAGTGCCAGCTGTTGCCCTCGGCCACCGCAGACCGTGCCAGCGCACCAGGGGACGTACAGCAGAAGCAGCGGCCCAGCTGCCGGCGGGCAAACAGACTCTTGAGGTACCGAGCGCAAACTGAAACACAGGAAATCCCATTCAAGCACAGAGATACAAACCTTTTTAACCGTGAGGGTGGTCAGATGCTGGAACAGGTTGCCCAGAGAGCAAGTGAAGTGTGCATGCTTGGAGATACTCAAAATGCCATGGGTTGTGGCCCCGGGCAGCCTGCTCCAGCTGAGCCTGCTCTGAGCAGGGGGTTGGACTAGACGGTCTCCAGAGGTGCCTGCCAACCTCAGCCCTTACGGCGGTTCTGTGAGCTTAGAGGAGACGGTGGGAACACAAGGCTTGCCAAAATACAACTGTCAGATTTTTGGTGTTTCCCCACACGTGCACTAGAATGTGATTCTCTTACAGGAAAAATTGGTCGAAAATGGACTTTCAACCCATTTTTTTCTGTGAATTAAAAGTTTTTGTTTTCCAACATACTCTAGAGTTAAATGAAAAAAAGGAAAATAGAGGAGTTAACCCACTGGCTGCACTAGGGAGCTTGAAAAGGATGTGGTAGGCAATAACACAAGACCCAAGGACTAGAGACAGACAGGTGTGGATGCTGGGCTCCCCTTTACAGCTTCCATGAAAAGGCAGAGATGTCTATGAAAGCATAGGCAATAACTACATAATTGCATAAAACTATATTCATGATACAGCCAAATGACACTCATCACACCCTACTCTGAGAAAATAAAGATGGAGAACTCTGCATTGCAGATGGATTCTTATTTTAAAATGGAGGAATGTGAGGGAGAAAAAGAAATTTGCTAAGCACAGAAAAAGTGAACAGTCTCTGTAAAGTTGGAAATAAAAATATGTAAAATACAATTTCATTAGTGTGTTCTCTTTTAAGCTCTACAAAGAAAAAATACTGTGCTTACCAATGCATTTCACAAAAAAACATTGAACACTAAGGTCTAAAATAAGAAGACTATAGAAGATAATTCTTGATAATATTGAACACTTAAGAGTTCTTTACATCCACAAAAAGTGCTGTACGAACATTAACTAATTGTGGTAGGTGAAATATGCTGACTTTGACTCCAACATTATCCTGACCCCAGATTCAATCAAAACTACAGTGTGTTGGCAATAACTCAGGAAATGACAATTTGCTAGAGCAGGCTGGAAAATCAAAGCGTTAGACACATTTGGAAATCCATAAAATATCTGTTACCAAGAAGTCAGTATGTTTATTTTTAATTGTATGCAGATTGAGTCTAATGCCATTAAAACAAAAAGGACAAGTATTTCTGTCATCATTTGGGCAGTTGATTGATTAGTCATCATTAGATCAGAATTTTAACAGAGCTCCTTTCGGTGTATGGAGAAATCTGCTGGTAGCCGCATACTGCCTTACAACTTTTCTCTTTAGCCTTCAAAAAGAAGCATGTGCACAATGCTTGTTATAATCATTTTTCCCCTCTTAGCAGTACCTGAAAGGATCAAACCGAGCAGCAGTAAAGAGAAATACTATCCACGTATTAAGCAAATAAAAGTAACATACCAGAAGAACAAATGATGGAATCTGAGCTGAACCAGCACAGGAAGTAGATGGATTTTGACAACTGTTTGCAAGGGTTCAGACAAAACAGAGATAAATACTAAAAAAAGAACCAAGACTGAATATTCATTGGTCTAGTTCCAATGTATACTACATCTTTAAGTCTTACTCCTCACTTCTACCTCCCTCTTCATCTTAAATCTTTAGTGTAATAAAAGGCAAGTCATGCACATGCATTGCAGCTACAAGGGATGCAACATGTATGCTGAGAACTACGCCTACCCCTTCCCTGTTAATTCTGACAGTACAATCTCCAGGCCAGCAGACAGTGTCTAAGCTCTCTGCATGGGCTAGCAAGGGTATATTTTGATGCTGCAACTTGCTTGTGTGATATTAATAATGACTAAGTAAGCTATAACCAACATTTTCAGTTGCACCAGTACCAACATTAATGCAATATGACACAGCAAATATGAAAAGCTGATCAGCTTTAGTACGCTAAAGTACATTTTTATTTGAGGATGTGAGAGATTTACAAACCTGTTTACAAATGCTAATATTTGGAAAGAACTGTTTTCAGTTTTCCTTAAGGAAGGAACATTGACAAAGAAACAGCCTGGGTTGAGAATCACTGACACTATATTAAATCACATAAGCTGTAATAATGATCTGTGTTTATACATTTCATCAAAAACAATGCTTCTGCATTTCAAGAAAATCATTATGACTTCCAGGACCACAGAAACACAATACTATTGTGCATCAAACCACTAATGACTCCAATGAATCCAAAGCCAACTAAAACCACATTATTAACTTCATCATAACTCTCAAATATTCCAACTTGAACTGGACCTCCATTGTACTTGACACTCTATAAGCATCTCAAGTACTTACTTATATTTCCCATGAAAGATGCAATCACCAGACTTAAAATTTGATTACAGTACCATGTTTGTAACTAAATATTTAAATGGTTGAACAATATGTTATGTCTTTAACGAATTATTATTTGACAGCACAGTAGTAACCTCATTCAGCCAACTACATAGCTATCTTGAAGTACGGGTTGAAAACTGCAAAGCATGTCCTGACATTTTATGACATACTGAGGCCTCAAGAAACAATATACCTGTGCCTTTCAGCCATTTATTGATCCAAACTGACATATCTGTGTGCATCGCTCCTGCAAAAGATCACGCTGGTTTAAAGCAGCCACTGTTACAACCAGCACATGACTTCTAAGTTTAAAGAACAAGGTACTCTACACGGGATTCTATTGTTCAAGGTATTCTAGTGTTCTATTTACCAGAAGATCTCTTAAAACTATTTCCACAGACAGCTTTGAGGACAGTTCTGTATGCATTGCAAGATCATAGTCAGGATTGATTTGGCCTATGATTACAGAGAAGCCAATCCATTTTGCATAAAGTAGACAGCTACTTAACTTGATGATACTTCCAGCCCCTGCCCTCATTTATTAAGTGTGCATTCTGAAAAAAACTGTTCATGACTAAGTTCTGCAGTGATCTGGCCTGCCACGTGGTTGGTGTTTGTTGGCTTCCTGCTGCTAAAATGCGATTAGACATCTCAAATACACCCGATGCTTTTTCAATGCCATCCTAGGATGCCATGGCTTCAGTCGCCACAGGATGGGATGAATCTTGGCTTCACTGAAGTCAACAGAAGACTTCACTGGGTCAAGATATCATACAGCTGTGAACAGCGGTGTAAATTATGATTGGCCTTATTCAAAGTAGTAGCTTATTCCATAGCATTCTGTGGTGTCCTTTCCACAACAAATTATAGGGAATAGTTTCAAGTTAAATTCCACTTCAAGAATAAAGAAACTACAAAAATGCAAATTCAGTCTTTATTTTATTAAAACAAGATTTGTTCTGCTGAAGGAATGAATAAATTCATAACTGCAAAACATAAGCAAACAAGGAACAAAACCTTTGCTTCTGGGCACGCTCAGACCTATGCTACTACAAAGTTTTCTGAAATAGACTGTCAGGAATGCTGTAATTCATAGCAGATAAATCATTAAACACAAAAATTCTGGGATTTTAATCGCATTAGCAAGTGGGATACATTTTACTTTTCTTATCTGTCCCCAAAACATCACCAGTTGAAACACTGTTCTATTTCAAAATAAGTATGAATTCAGATTACTCCATTCTCAGGCAGAGTTACCCTAGGGGAAAGAGAAAGGAAGACAGCTAAGAAATCAAGAATCATCATCCCACTCCTGTTTTGCACTACTCGGTGAAGTAAGCAGACTCCCAAGCACAGGAGCACATATAGCAGCTTGTCCTCTGCACTTCAGATGGGGACACCATCCACTTGTTACCTGTTTTTCATTTACTTCCAAACAGAATACCCTATCCTGTAATTTAGCTCTTCACAACATAAAACAAATCCAAATGCATGACTGAGGAAAAACATGGCAACAATAAATCTGAAATTAAATGAGCTGAAGATACAAAGAACGAACAACCAGCAATAGCACTGGACAGGTTTGTAATATTACTGTATTCTTACAAACTCATTGTGTCAAATGACCACAGACAGTAACGACAGAGAAGGAGATAAAAAATTACAGCGTCAAGCAAGAGTATTGCAAAATACATTACCAATTATAAGAACATGAAAACTACAAAAACACATATTCTCGTTTGGGCACAAATCTGGCATGAAACTTAAACACAACTTCAGATTAAGTCATAGCCTCATTATAAATACAACTAAATACCTCATTTTATCGGAGTCCCAGAGAGGAGCACTTTCATACTACAATTAGAAGAACGCTGGATGCAAACTTGTCAGAAAGAACTAGAAAGCAAAAAATCCTATCAGAAACGGAACTGAGGAACTGCTAGGTGCAAGTGTCAGATGCCTAAAGGTCTGGGGACCTGCTAGTCTATGCTTGGTTAGCACCTGGCACAGTATGAGTCTGGGTCACACTCAAGGTTCACAACCCAAGTAAATAATAAAAGTCAAGCTGCTTAGAATGAGATTGTTTTAAAAGGCTGAATGAGTACCTTGTGGGGGGAGAGACTTTTTTAAACTATGAACTGTATAAAAACATAAGTATGAACTTGCAGAAGGTCAAAAGTACGTATGCATCGAAGAAGAAACGATAACATTTTTGTCAACTATTATAAAATATCCTGCATCTAACTGCTGCCAATTAGATTAAAAAAGCTTTGACTTTATCCCTCTTTAATCCAGTTATCTTTTCTTGCTTCTCTAGATTGACATGCAAACATACTGACAAACATCTTTGTCCACTAATGTTAAAAAAACAAAAAAAAATTTAAAAAGTCCCCCCCCCACCCCCAACCAACCAACCCTCCCATGAATTTCAGTGAGAAAGTATTTCAGCTCTGAAGTTTTCCATTGGTGTAGACTTCACAACCATGTTTTGAAGTTTCAGCCGTGCTGCTAATGAAACAACACGCTATTCAATAATGGCAGCAGAATCTGTATCATTTATCTAATAGGGAAGCATTTGACTAATTCCTCAAGACCCCAGAAAACGACTCTTTTCTCCTTCATGCACATGGTATTCTGAGTGTCTCTGCAATTTTTTGTTTTGCACATATCTTCATCAATTCTCTTTCCAAAGCAGTTTCTACATTCACTTCTCGTATCACAGTCTCCCCCCCTTTTTCCTAGTAGTCATTGAGCATGCACAGAAGAGGTTTCTAAACAGTCAGAAGTGGGGCACAGACTAACATCCAAGCTTACAGTAAATCTTATTTTGACACTGTCAACCACAGAAATGTTTCCAGACTTGTACCCCAAGTCTTATTTTGTTAAAAAATTGTGACATTTCATACTTGTTCCTTTTTTTTTTAAGGAAAATATATAGCTACTCACACTTTTATTTAAATAGAATACATTTTTCTTTTTAAAAAACTCACCCTGGCAAGGGGGTCTATTATTTACAAAAAAAAGACATTACAGGTTAAAAATATTCGTCATTCTGTAGTCCTCAAGATATTTTTATTACTCAAGGTTTCAAGGAAAAGTTGTGTGCTGGAGAAACACAAGCTTGCAATGAATGAGTATGGAGAACAGTATTTTTGCCACAAACAAATATGCACTAGTGATCTTAAAGTACAATGTGCATTAAACCTTATTCACACACAAAACAATTCATGCTCTTCATGTGAGCAGTATTGTGAAAAATAAGATGGAAGAAGTTAGATAGGAAAACATTCTTGTATAATAAAAATATGTTAGAATGGGACTTATCTATAGATTTAATTTAAAGCTTTGCTTTAAAACAAACTTTATTTAAAAATCTTCTTTTGCTTTATCTAAAAATTAGCCTTTCTATAAAAACCATTCCTTTAAAACTTTGCTTTAAAAAAATCAGGTTTATATTAGACAAAATATTAAATTATACAGGCACAATTAGTTAAGAGGGCTATAAGAACTCATATTATAACCCTTCATTTTCCAGTGACTTGCAATATGGTCATAAGATTCTGTGTCTACAGACAACCATATGAAAATTCAACTTTAATTTAAAAAATAAAATAAATTAAAAAAAAAATCTGTCAGACCATATTTGACCTGTAAAAGAACTTAGTTTCCAACTGGCTTAAGTACATGCCCGTCTTTTATTTATCCTGGGAAATATGCACATACATTAAAAAAAAAACCAAAATATTTTTTTAACAAGAGGTTTATGATGACAGCTTTTATATTTCCTTCAGATACTATGTATTAAAATAAAACATTTCAAAGTCCACCTTTATCTCAATCCAAACCAGTGACCTTTGACACTTCAGAAAATGAATCAAGAATGGTTTTGGTTTTTGTGGGCAAAATGCACAGATATGATGTTAAATGGCAGAGAGAGCAGGGTCTGGTCTTTTCTATGTTTTTCTTGTGTTCTGAAAGAACCATAGAATTTACAAAGACCTTGGAAGTAAGACAGATTATATAGTATACCAAATTGTAGATTTACAAACCAGAGCCCTGACTGTGCTGATGTTTAACTATATGCTTAACTTAATACAAATGAACAATTAATCTTGGATTTTAAAGCACAGAAACATCTGCAAGACTGGGGTTTATGTCTCCTAAACACATTAAATAAGCTGTCATCATAATAACTATTTAAAACAAACAAACAAACAAACAAACAAACAAACAAACCCCAAAACTAAACCAAAACACTATGGTCTTTTTTGCCATAAAATTACAGTAGTTAGAGCATCAGTGGCCAAACATAAATCACTATGGAATATAATTTTAATTCAACTAAATATTTTTAAACAAATATTTAAATACCTGTTTAAACAGATATTTGAACACCTGTTTAAACAGATATTTGAACTCTAATACATTTAGATGGATGCTGCTTTAGGTTTATTTAAATATTTTACTGAAAGTTTAAAAAGAAAGTTTCAACTATAGTACATAAAAATGTAACCAACAGTACACCCAATTAAAATCAAAAAAGCACAGAAACTCAAATTTAAGGTTGAAATTCTAGAACAACTCACTGCTATTTTTTGTATTATAACTTTTCCATCCTCCCACTAAGGAATGTGAAACTTGCCTATAAACTTAATCAATAAGCTATTTAAAAAGAAAAAAAAAAACAACCAAACAAAAAACCCCAACCCAAACCCTAAGCCTATATTTCTTTTCGAAGTTGAGGTTTCACTTTAGCCACCACCATTTGAACAGTGCCCTAGAGAGACATATTTCCTTACCAGCGTGGTCCATTATTGCTTGATGAGAGCCCACAGTGACTTTTTGTCCAAAATAACTGCTTTGGACATGGTTTCAGAAAAAAAGTCAATATAAAAACATGTACAATTATATTTCATTTCAAGAAAGCACTAAATTGATCTGAATTGTATCATACTGTATTAATTTTAATGCCACTCCATAGACAAGTATATATTATGTGTTGAAGGAGGTGTGCATATACACAAACACAAAATACATACACAGAATTCAGCCCAGATTAATGTATCTTCATTTAATTTCTAGCATAACAACCGAGTGATTTTTTGCACTTTAGAATTATGTGGAAAAATGAGAATAGGCACAATTAATTAATACAGCTTCTAATTTACCTTATTATAGTGCACTATTACGCACCAATAATACCATAAAAACAATATGATACTATTCAAGCTCATTTTTCTGATGTACAGGTGAAGCCTAGTAAATAGGATTCTAGGTGCTTTTTAACTCAAATACACAACTTTTGCAGCTTTACACAGTAGAACAGTGCAATACATTATGTCGCCATATTCCAGGAACTAGGGCCGAGTTTACAGTTGTACTTGTTTCACATAAGACTGGCTTTGCACTTTCTGCAGCTCTAGCACTTCAACTGCTTCATCTATGACCTCCTTTTGTTCCCTTTTCTTTTCCTCAATCTTCTTCCAGGTGCTGGCTATAAAAAAAAAAAGTTCTTTTGGTAGCTAGCTCTCACCTGGTAGAAGACGACAGTTTCGAAGTAACGGTACAGCAGAAGTTCTTCTAGAGGGTTGGTTCACAGTGCTAGGGTGACCCCGATCTCCACTTACTTCCCAGTTCCTGACTTTGGAAGAAGCCCGCTCTGGCTTCTTGGGAAGAGATTCCGATGTGACTTTCTGCCTCTTTTCAGGAACCCCTGTGACAACTGTTGAGTTCAGAAAGGTCCTTTTTGGTTTCCTCCTCACCTTTAATTTTTTAGCATCAGGCTTTTCTTTCTTAAGGTGCTTTCCTGCTGTAGTTTTCCTTGTCTGGCACCTATGGATGGAGAAAGCAGAAGATTTCTGGGCACGAGGACGAAGTTTCCTTCTCATCCCCTCTTTTTGCTGTTTTTTAGTTCTGGAAGTTTGTTTGCCTGCAGTTACTCTGTTTCCTCTCCTCCCAACAGTACATCTGACAGACATAGGTCCTGCAGCCTTTCTGGAAAAAACTGGTTCTTTATTAGTGCCTTCTTTTCTCTTCCATATTGCCTTTGGATTCTCCCTTTCTAACCGCTCACTCCTGATAGAGGTCAGAGGAGTTTTGGTAACTCTACTGTTAAATGGAGTTAATCTAACATCTCCTTCTACCGCAGACTGACGAGAGTTCAAAGGTGAAATGATCATGTGTTTAAAAGAGTTCTCAGAGTGACCAGATACCAGACAATCTGTTCTTTCTGTGGAAACAGAAGATCCATCTGCCTTTTGACTTGAGGCTGCATCATTCCCTTTACCTGGATCTGGCAGGAAAGATGCTGAAGATGAACTATAGAAGTCTGACCAATTGAGTGACTTTGATGGCGTGCCTTCTCTCTGTGCATCAGCTAGTCTCCTCATGTTTGCATCAAAGCTGAGACTTCTGAAAAGCTGTCGAACATGAGAGGGCTTTTTGGCCTTTTCTCCAACTGTACTCTTTGGAGGCATTTTCAGAATTCGATTTGTCAGTGGGTCATAATACTTAAAAGAACACTGTTTGTATTTATACCTCACAGAGTCCTTGCTATCTGTGGAGTTACGATTTTTCCTCATTTTGGGAAGATCTATAGATTTACCTTTACACTGTTTTATCTCTGGGCATGAAAGTACATACACCACTGTCTTGGGCTGTACAGGACTCATAATCTTGCTATAGGACTCAGGAAGTTTAAGGGCACATAGTCTAGTTTTCATGTTTGGAGTTTTTTCATTCTCCGGCCATGCGATGCTTGCTTTCTGATCAGCTGGATCAGATTCCCTTCTAGACATTTTTCTTTTTGCTACAGGGTAGTTCAACAGACTTGTTTGGGTGCCATGGCTGACTTTCACCACCTGGCATCTTGAAGCTAGGCGCCATGTCCTTTTCCTAGGCATTTTAAGAATTTGTGGGTTGCATAGTGTATCTGAGGCTAAAGATGGGTTATCAAAATCAGAGCCACCACTTAAAGCATCATTAAATTCTGGCAATGCTTTAACTGATGCACTTTCTGTTCTATTACCCTCAATAATATTGTTCTTTTTTTCATCCTTCTGCTGTTTTTTCTTCATTCTCTTCCCTGTACAGTTGGCTGAGGATTCACTGTCAAAGTAGCAGCGAAAACGACCTTCCCTGAAATCACGCACAAGTTCTTCAATTTTTATATCATCTTCATACATTATTTGAGACCAAGTCTTTCCCACAAAAGAAGGAGGCACATGAGGCAGAGCTGGAAGAACTGGTTCTTCGGTATGAACGACGACATCCTGTTTCACCGCTTTTATTTTCTCTACTGACTCACTTTTTAAAACAGAAGAGAGCTGTGTTCCATAGTCTTTATCTTGCAAACTTATTTGGACCTCTTTTAGGAATTCTATATCTTTTATAGCTGCCTTGGGTAAGTCTGTTCCTGCCTGAATAGGTGCATCACAGTCAAAACTCATTTCAGAACCCTCTAAATGAGTATGGTCCAGAAGTGATGAAAAAGTTAAACAGGGATTATTCTCTTCTTTGAAATAAATTTCTTCACATGTAGTTCCATGGCAGTATTTCAAAATAACATCTTCAATAGTTTTATCCACTGAACTTTCATCACCTCTGTTCATCTTCACGTTTTTGCATTTTGCTAATTGTGGGGATGTCCCAAGATCTAGGGAGCTGCTGACACCCACAGTATCCCTGAGATGGAAATCAGACACCAAAGTTTCATCCTGAGTTCGTAAACCATCTCGTTTTGAGAGAGATTGACCTGAGGTAATATATAAAGAATTGCTGTGTCTGCACATAGGATTCTGATGAGAAACTGAAAGGCGTTTTGGGTGAACTGGTGCCGGAGCAGGATTCAAGCCTGGGTTCAATAACACATCACTATGGCATACCTCCATTCCTGTTCTATCACACCCACTATGCAGAATCAGATTTGATGCTGCCAAACTGCTAACATTTTTTGCTGTTTTAGGATTAACAGAAGAACTATGGATTAAAGGACTGACAGAAAAACGCTGAGGTACAGGGCTCACAGCTGTAAACTGGCCTTCATGGCTATGATTTGCAATTTGAGCATCTTTCGGGGTATCCCCTTTCTCACTGCTACAAATGCCCATAGGCTGCTGGGATATTCTTACAACATGTTCCTGCCCTCTTTCTAGTTTTTGAATAAATGCTTGTGTTACAGAGGTTTCCTTTGTGCCCTCAGGAGACAGGCATGGAGCAGAAAAGCACGTTTCACCAACGGACTCCTGGTCTTTGCTGGAAATCTCCTGTCTGTCTCTGTTCCTTTTTTTCTCCATCTCTTCTGGGGACAGGCAAGCAATCCTAGCAGCCTCTGGAGCGACAGGGAGTGGCATGTCATCATAGGTTGGTCTAAAGGGGAGGGAAAAAAAACACCTTTTATAAATACTGTAAACATGCTTAAGATTTTTCAAACAATAGTGGGGTTTTGTAAAAACAACAAAAAAAGACTAATTACATAGAGTGTATCACACCTAATGAACAAACTCAAGTTACCAGCTCTGCTACTTAAGCAGAGATATTCCATTTTGAGAAAGGGTGGAGGGAGAAGGAGGAACGTTCCACAAAGCTAAAGATAACAATTTGGGCATTAGCGGGTTGCCCTTTTCATGCAACCAGCCATTGAATGGCCAAACATACATTATGATCGTTTTATAAATACAGCAAAGCAAGAAAAAGTAAAGATATTTCTTTTGTTTGAAGTTGTGAGCTTATAAAGAGGTTATTTCACTGGTAAAACTATCATTAATTAATATTGAGCTTTTGTAGAGAAATGGAATGTTATAATATGGCACAGTATACAAATACTATTGAGTATAAATGCCCCTTTCCCTACAAAATGTGTGTGCCTGATAGGAACTCTGCACATGTTGCCAAGGAATTCCGTGCTTACTGTTTCTCACAGACATACCACAGCTTCTGACTCACTTCTATAAGAAGCCAAGTTATGATTGTTCAGCCTCACTGTGACAACAGCAGATTTTTATATATTCTGTAACTGGCAGTTCTGTCTTTAGGACTGCCTCAAATACAAGTGTTTATGTCTTGCAGAATCAACAGAATAGACAGGTATGGATTATTTCTCTTATGCAACACAGGAACCCACAAGGCTTTAATGTGTAACAGCTGGGCAAATCCAATGAAAATAATTTTTAAAAAAGTAAATATAACTGAAGAGAGAATATTATGTTTCATTTTAAAGTTATAACCAGACCTTGTGAGACCCAAATGGATGCTTACTTTAACACATGGCAGACAGCCATGCACCTCTTACGGTGCATTCATCTGCTAACAGAAGTATTGTGAATAAATTTTATTGTACAGTAATTTCCTTGGTTATAAACATTCAGCTTCCACATTTATTGAAAGTTAAAAATCAATCAGGAGCCAATAGAATTAGCAACACTTAACAGTCAACAGGTGCACAGTCCTTGAAGGACTCAGACATTAGTTATTAATAAAGCCAGCTGATACCAAGCAAACTTGTAGCAAGTATTTCTAACTAGCTACTTCACACTGAAAAACAATCACAAGAGAACTTATCTGAATATAGCTATGTCTCAGCCTTTTACTGAGAGATGACAGCTAAAAGAAGAATTCTCAGCTTGGAAGAACTGTTTTATAGTTGAAAAAAAAAAAAAAAAAAAGAGAGGTTTGGCCAGTGTTTAAAAAAAAAGTTATTTAAAACTGACATTTGGACTCTACAGAGTTAACAAGATTTAGTCCAGAAAAGCATACTTCCTAGGATCACCACCAAATCAAACAAACAAAATTCCCCAACCCCTGCTACCAATAACTCACACTTGAAAGCACCTACTTCAAACCTCAGGACAGGGCTCACGATCCACCATTAAATTTTGCTCTCTCTCTCTCTCTGAGCCACTAACAATTAAGAAAACAGTTTTCCAGCCAGCTACATATTCATTTCATCACCATTTAATCTCCAATCACATTTGCCTTAGCATGCTTATAAACCTCATACAAGAACATGCCAAAAGCTGGGCTTTTGAGAGATAGCATGATAGATGCGACATGACAGATGGCACCAAGATGGATGATTCTCCTCTATTTACAAGGTCTGTTATCCTGTCAAAGAAGGAAATTAGGATGGGCTGATGTGATTTTGCTTGACTAAATCAGCAGTAACCATTACTCATCACTTCATTGTCTTCTAGATTCTTATGAACAGTTTGGTTATTCAGTTCTAGGGAAATTTAAGCAAATTTAAGCAAAGAAGTCTGTAAGCAGATCCTCTCTCTGCCCCTACTGATAATTGACAATCGCTACATTTGTTTTTTCCCAGTCCTTCTGAAACATCACACATTCTCCATGGCCTCTCAAAAATAATTACTAACAGCTCCCAAACTGTTTCACAGAGTACTAAGTATCACGAGTGCTGAAAACCCTATTTACTGAGGTCATGTGAGAAGAACTACAGAGCCACTAACAGTCATAAACAAAACAACTTTTGCATGCAAAATAGCATGGAAATGAAAGTTATCAGAAGACCAAGACCTACAAAGTATTTCACAGTGCAGGGACTGAAGCACTGTCCATCAAACAAAAAAAAGCCTTCCAAGGAAACACAAGGGCAGTCAAATGAACATCCTGTAGATCAAAGTCCCCTCCAATCACTGCAACTCATAACAAAAATCACACTGGCTACATAAAAAGCGATAAAGTACTGCATGCTATACATAAATGAAGTAACTTATATTTTACTTTGGCTATTAGCATATTATTCTTCATTCACTAAAGTGATGTACATATCAAATACTGACTGACAATACTTGAACTAATGGTGCAAGTTGTATTAACACACCTGCCCAAAAAAGATGTTTGTTATTACAGACTCACTACCTATGGCTCCATAGGTAAAGTTGAGTCCAAGTTTTTCTTGAGTCCAAACACTAAATGCCGAAAAATTCACGTTGCAAAATTTTACCTTTGTTTACTTTCCAGAAGTTAGAAGATAAAGGCCACCATGCCTATCTAACTTGTTATAATTTTATATAGTGTTCAAAAGCATGTACAAGACACGCACATGTTCCCGTATCTGTAAAAATGGTGTGTGGGGACAGTGTGTTCGTAGGAGTGAAGTATGTGTGAATGCATATACCCTTACATATTGTAATAATACACAATTTAAGTGAAAGTAAGGAAACTAAAGTGGTAGCTGTCATGGCTCAAGCATACCAGAAGCGGGAAACTTGCAGAAGACACGGCTGTCCTGGTCAAAGGAAACAGCAAAACAAAAACTGACAAAATTGAAATGCCAAATTATATTTTTCCTCCTTACTGTAAAGAATGTTTAATTGATACCTGCCACAGATCTTGGTTTTATTCCTGGTAATGCATGTGGAATACAACCATAGGCTGAAAGTCTGAAGAAAAAAATGCCACAACAGAACTTTTGTATTATAAATACTTACAGTTACAAAAGACTGGAAGGTGGTAAATACATTGCTGATGTCTAAAAACATAATGAAGTTATAGGCAGCAATGCAAAAAGTTTCATAGCAACTAAAAGTTTTAGAGCTGCACCTGGCAAGTTAGCTTACATAACAACAGTTAAAAGAGAATAAAATAGCTGGAAGACTATAAGATCTACCCACCATCAAGGTTTCTCAAAAGGAAAAGTTGCATTTCACTAATCTCTGGACCATGTGTTAGGCAGAGATAAAGGAGTAGATAAAGAAGAAAAGATTTACTACTTTGATACGCAAAAGGCTTTCATTAAGGTCCCTGAGAGTCTATTAAAAAGCTAAATAATCATTGGGGGAGGAAAACAACCCCAATCAAACACCAAGAACTGGTTGCTAATATCAGATGGGAGGGTTGAACAATCACTCATCATCACAAGAAAAATCGGAAGCAGAACACCCTCCAGATCAGGCTAAGTTTTATGACTTACTTGCCCCTTTCGAAATTTTTGAAGAGTAAAGTATTAAAATCTTCAGATGAGAAGGAAATGCTAAAAGGATCCTCTGAATAATTTAAATAAAGGAACACAATAGGGATGTTCAGTCAAATTTTGTTAAACAAGGGATAAAACTTACAATACACTTTGCATGACCCTAACAAGCCACATCGATTCAACACCAGCAGTATGACTACTCCCTGCTCAAGATGTATTATTTTAAAAGAAAATTAATTAAATTTTATGACACAACCTGCAATATTCCTTGTGTACTCCAAAAATATAACATCTTCCTCGAAGGTGTATCATTTTTTAGAATACAGTGGAATTCTGATTATCCAAGAAAAGGGAACAGAATTCATCAGAGTACAGATAAGGGCTATAGGACTGACTAAGCAAAAGGAGAAACCTCATATAATGAAACATTACAAAAAAGAGGATTCTTTCTATTACCATATGAACGCAATGTAATCAAATACAGATCAGATGATCAAACAATGCCTGTCAGCTGAACTGCTGTGCCCTACTGCTGCATGCATTCTTGGCCACCTAAGCTCTGAGATAAAGCACCTTTGTTCGAACTTCAAAATCTTACAGATCAGAACTAGACCTAAAGGGAAGGCCAAAGGCAGTAGATATAATCTTTTTAACTTTCCCACTTCAGAGTTCTTCCACCTTTGTGTGAAACACCTGGCATCTGGATACTGCTGGAAGACTAAATATAGGACTAAATGGATCTCGGTATTGATAAACTAGAGCAAATTCCTAGGCTTCTAGCTCACTTAACAGCCTATATCCAATTGTCAAATATTACTTATAAGCAAATGTCTCTGGGGTGGAGGGAATAGACCTAGAGTTCTATACAGTTAGGAACTTCTGACAGTTTTGCTACAAATTACCCCCAAAAGAGAGTGAAGATTTACTCTCTTAAATGCTCGATATTATTTCTTTACATAAAAAAACCTTCTACACCAAGACTCTGGAAGAAGGAATGATTTGTTGGTTTGTGGGTTTTTTACTGGGGGGAGGGGCAGAACATCAATATCCTTTGAAATTCAGTATAAAGCAAAAAGCTCTCCTGAAATTTTTCCTTTTTCCACATCACTACTAGGTATACTGGTTCTGCAAAACAAATCAAGTCTCACAAATATTTCTATAATCCTTTTAAATGACACTCTTAAAATCCCTTGTGTGAATTCAGCTAAATAGTAAAAACACGTATTTAAGAACTGAGTGAAACCGTGTATCAATCCAAGTGTTTTTATGTAAGAAAGAAGAGAATCTAACTCTTACCTCAAATGTCAGTTAAGAATGTGACGGTTTTTTTCAGTCATTTTTCAGAGCAGGATCGCAACATAAATCTATTCACATTTTCTTTTCCATCTTTGGAATCTTTTCCATCTTTCCTTCTTCCTCCAAACTCTGTCTAGATTTGGGATTACTCCTCCCCCTTCTCCCTCCAACTTCATCTAGATTTTGCACATTGTTTTTCTCATTCCATTCCTTCTTCCAACAACTTACAGGAACATGGGTAGCTTGTTTTTCCTACTTAGTAGGTTTCATTCACCAAAGGAATAACCTTGTATTAGCGACAGCTCAAGAGAGGGCTTTTTTCATTTGGGTGTTGCCCTAAAGTGCATCATATGTTCTCCATGGCAAAAAATCGTGGATGTTCTTAAGCTAGAAGGATTAAATCTATTTATTTAAGATGGAAGGATTAATTTATTTATTTGTAGTGATGTGTACATGTCCTGGGCTAATTTGTCATAGACATGCCTATTAACTTGTTCTGTCACATCCCTAATAATACCAATATGACTGCCTTCAGACAAAATACCCTTCTACTTCTGTGTCAGATCTACAGCAGAGTTGTATGTCAAGATACATTGTAGTGGGTTCAGACTGGGATTTTTGTCTGCCTTGAAGAACACAACAAACGAGGAATGAGATTTAATTTATTTCCCCTTCATCTACAGAGAAAAACTTACACACTGACCCTCTGTCCTGGTTTCAGCTGGGATAGAGTTAATTTTCTTCTTAGTAGCTGGTAGAGTGCTCTGTTTTGGATTTAGGATGAGAATAATGTTGATAAGATACTGATGTTTTGGTTCTTGCTGAGTAGAGTTTACACCAGTCAAGGACTTTTTAGCTTCTTGTGCTCTGCCAGGTGCATAAGAAGCTGGGAGGGAGCATAGCTAGGACAGCTGACCCAGACTGGCCAAAGGGCTATTCCATACCATATGACATCATGCTCAGTATATAAACTGAGGAGAGCTGGCCGGAGAGGAAGGGGCGATTGCTGTTCAGGAACGGGCTGGACATCGTCGGTGGGTGGTGAGAAATTGTGTCGTATATCACTTGCTTTATATTATTATTATTGTATTATATTATTATTATTACTACCATTCTATTTCATTTTACTTCAATTATTAAACTGTTATTATCTCAACCCACGAGTTTTTCTGACTTTCACCCTACCAATTTTCTCCCCTACCCCACGGGGGGCGGGGGGTGAGCGAGCGGCTGTGTGGTGCATAGTTGCTGGCTGGGGTTAAACCACGACAGTCCTTTTTGGCGCCCAACGTGGGGCAGAAAAGGTTTGAGATAATAACAGATCAATCAGAGTGTATTAAGGAATTTGTATCTGTTAACAGTTGGTCATAATATTGATTCATCTGCACCATGCTCTTGTTTCTGCAGTACGTGTTAAAGTTTGGTGCTGGGTGTTGCAGTTTGCTGTGCTCTGCCGTGATTAGTGGTGTTTTGCCTGGGAGATTTGTTATTAAAACACTGACCTTGAGCGCTATCTGGTATTTGGGTTCTGTACTGAAGCCATTACTGTACTGCGGGTACTACCTCATGGAGACAATTAGCAATTATACCTCTTCCTCTGAGAAGTTTTTTACGGAGGAAATACAGAATGGCACCTTCGCTGCCTTCTTCGATGATGTTTCCTCCTTCATTACAACAACTTTTTTCTATCTTGAACATCCTTGGGTAGTTAAGATATATCTATTGATAGTTCTTGGGAATATTGTTTCGGCTTTGTCTAAGGTTAATGAGCATTTTAAGAATATCATACAGAGATCTGCCCCAAGGCTGGAAAGTTATGAGTGGCAGGGGGTGTGGGAGAGCATGGGCAAATGCCTAGGACGGTGGGCCCCTCCAATGTTTTGGAATTTCACCCCTGAACAAGTGCAGAATCCTGAAAAATTAGTAGAACATTTAGAGAAAGTATGTTGTCATCTTGACAGTTCTAGGGAGACACAAATTACTACAATGTGCTGGGGCCTAGCCCATGCCTACCGAGCCCTATTCAACACTATTCAGAACCCTCAAGGGGAAGAGAAGGTCTCTGGATCTGACAACAAAACGACGGGCGCTGTGGTTATGCCAGCCCCAGCGACAAGCACTGCCGATACGCCAGCCCCTGTGACGGGCGCTGCGGTTATGCCAGCCCCAGCGACAAGCACTGCCGATACGCCAGCCCCTGTGACGGGCGCTGCGGTTATGCCAGCCCCAGCGACAGGCGCTGTGGCTATGCCAGCCCCAGCAACAGGCACTGCAGTTATACCGGTCCCGGTAACAGACGCTGTGGCTACACCAGAGAACCAATCTGTACCAGTATCAGTCGCCCCTATACAGAAGAAAAAATACACGAGAAAATCAACTCGTTTAGTAAGGGCTGATGATGAACCAGGGCCATCACAAGAACAGGAGGAGGAAGAGGCAGAACCCACAAATGAGATGGTAACAACCCGATCTCTGTCCCTGAGTGAGCTGCGAGATATGCGAAAGGATTTTAGTCGTCATCCAGGCGAGCACATCATCACTTGGCTGCTCCGATGCTGGGATAATGGGGCCAGTAGCCTGGAATTAGAGGGTAGGGAAGCCAAGCAGCTGGGATCCATTTCTAGGGAAGGGGGCATTGACAAAGCGATTGGAAAAGGGGCAAAAGTCCTCAGCCTCTGGAGGCGACTTCTGGCAGCTGTGAAGGAAAGGTATCCCTTCAAGGAAGATTTTCTATGTCAGCCAGGCAAGTGGACCACCATAGAGAGAGGTATCCAATACCTGAGAGAATTAGCCGTGCTAGAGGTGATGCATAATGACTTAAACAATGAGCAGTTATCCAAAGATCCAGATGAAGCCCAGTGCACACGATCCATGTGGCGGAAGCTTGTACGGGGCGCACCATCATCGTATGCAAACTCTCTGGCAGTAATGACCTGGAAAGATGAAGAGGCACCAACAGTGGAAGAAGTGGCTGGCCAACTCCGACAATACGAAGAAAGTCTCTCTTCCTCCCTACGGTCCTGCATCTCGGCTGTGGAGAAACTGCCTGATGTGATAGCTGAGAAATTATCCCGGGAGCTCCAGCGATTCAAAGAGGACATGTCCTACTCCTCACCTGTACGGACCAGTATCTCAGCCATCAGGAGTAAGCATCCCTCTCTTCAAGAGAGAAGATACAGTGAATACACACCACGGGCCACCCTGTGGTTTATTCTGCGTGACCATGGAGAGGACATGAGGAAGTGGGATGGAAAATCTACCTCGACCTTAGAGGCACGAGTACGTGAGTTGCAAGGAAAAACAATTACAAAAGGTGGTTCTTCCAGGAAAATTGCTGCTCCAGTTTCCAGTGAGCAGTTCCCCAGACAGGGTAGAAGGGCTGATTTTGCTTCCGATCTTAATACAGGGGTTTTTGATTCGCATTTACAAGAAGTGAGTAACGAACGCTATGACCAGGACTAGAGGGGCCCTGCCTCCAGCCAGGTGGAGGAAAGGGATAACCGGGTGTACTGGACTGTGTGGATTCGATGGCCTGGCACATCAGACCCACAGGAGTATAAGGCTTTAGTAGACACCGGTGCACAATGTACCCTAATGCCATCAAGCTATGAAGGGGCAGAAACCATCTGTATTTCTGGAGTGACAGGGGGATCCCAACAGCTGACTGTATTGGAGGCTGAAGTGAGCTTAACCGGGAAGGAGTGGCAGAAGCACCCCATTGTGACTGGCCCAGAGGCACCGTGCATCCTTGGCATAGACTACCTCAGGAGAGGGTATTTCAAAGACCCAAAAGGGTACCGGTGGGCTTTTGGTATAGCTGCCTTGGAGACAGAGGAAATTAAACAGCTGTCTACCCTGCCTGGTCTCTCGAAAGACCCTTCTGTTGTGGGGTTGCTGAGAGTCAAAGAACAACAAGTGCCAATCGCTACCACAACAGTGCACCGGCGGCAATATCGCACCAGTAGAGACTCCCTGATTCCCATCCATAAGCTGATTTGCCAACTGGAGAGCCAAGGAGTGATCAGCAAGACTCGCTCACCCTTTAACAGTCCCATATGGCCAGTGCGAAAGTCTAATGGAGAGTGGAGACTAACAGTAGACTATCGGGGCCTGAATGAAGTCACGCCGCCACTGAGTGCTGCCGTGCCGGACATGCTAGAACTTCAATATGAACTGGAATCAAAGGCAGCCAAGTGGTATGCCACAATTGACATCGCTAATGCGTTTTTCTCAATCCCTTTGGCGGCCGAGTGCAGGCCACAGTTTGCTTTCACTTGGAGGGGGGTCCAGTACACCTGGAATCGACTGCCCCAGGGGTGGAAACACAGCCCCACCATTTGCCATGGACTGATCCAGACTGCACTGGAACAGGGTGGGGCTCCGGAACATCTGCAATACATTGATGACATCATCGTGTGGGGTAACACAGCAGAAGAGGTTTTTGAGAAAGGGAAGCAAATAGTCCAAATCCTTCTGGAGGTTGGCTTTGCCATAAAACAAAGTAAGGTCAAGGGACCTGCACAGGAGATCCAGTTTTTAGGAATAAAATGGCAAGATGGGCGTCGTCAGATCCCAATGGATGTGATCAACAAAATCACAGCCATGTCCCCACCAACCAGCAAAAAGGAAACACAGGCTTTCTTGGGCGTTGTGGGTTTTTGGAGAATGCATATTCCAAATTACAGTCTCATCGTAAGTCCTCTCTATCAAGTGACCCGGAAGAAGAACGATTTCAAATGGGGCCCTGAGCAACGACAAGCCTTTGAACAAATTAAACAGGAGATAGTCCATGCAGTAGCCCTTGGGCCAGTCCGGGCAGGACAAGATATTAAAAATGTGCTCTACACTGCAGCCGGGGAGAATGGTCCTACCTGGAGCCTCTGGCAGAAAGCACCAGGGGAGATTCGAGGTCGACCCCTAGGGTTTTGGAGTCGGGGATACAGAGGATCCGAGGATGGCTATACTCCAACTGAAAAAGAGATATTAGCAGCCTATGAAGGGGTTCGAGCCGCTTCAGAAGTGGTTGGTACTGAAGCACAGCTCCTCTTGGCACCCCGACTGCCAGTGTTGGGCTGGATGTTCAAAGGGAGAGTCCCCTGTACACATCATGCAACTGATGCTACATGGAGTAAGTGGGTCGCACTGATTACACAACGGGCTCGAATAGGAAACCCCAGTCGCCCGGGAATCTTGGAAGTGATCATGGACTGGCCAGAAAGCAAAGATTTCCGAATATCACCAGAGGAGGAGGTGACGCGTGCTGAGGAGGCCCCGCCATATAATAAACTATCAGAAAATGAGAAGCAATATGCCCTGTTCACTGATGGGTCCTGTCGTCTTGTGGGGAAACATCGGAGGTGGAAAGCTGCTGTATGGAGTCCTGTACGACAAGTTGCAGAAACTGCTGAAGGAGAAGGTGAATCAAGTCAGTTTGCAGAGGTGAAAGCCATCCAGCTGGCTTTAGATATTGCCGAACGAGAAAAGTGGCCAATGCTCTATCTCTATACTGACTCATGGATGGTGGCAAATGCCCTGTGGGGATGGTTACAGCAATGGAAGCAGAGCAACTGGCAGCGCAGAGGCAAACCCATCTGGGCTGCTGCATTGTGGCAAGATATTGCTGCCCGGATAGAGAACCTGGTTGTAAAAGTACGTCATGTAGATGCTCACGTACCCAAGAGTCGGGCCACTGAAGAACATCAAAACAATCAGCAGGTGGATCAGGCTGCTAAGATTGAAGTGGCTCAAGTGGACCTGGACTGGCAACATAAGGGTGAACTATTTCTAGCTCGGTGGGCCCATGACACCTCAGGCCACCAAGGAAGAGATGCAACATATAGATGGGCTCGTGATCGAGGGGTGGACCTGACCATGGACACTATTGCACAGGTTATCCATGAATGCGAAACATGCGCTGCAATCAAGCAAGCCAAGCGGTTCAAGCCTCTCTGGTATGGAGGACGATGGCTGAAATATAAATATGGGGAGGCCTGGCAGATTGATTATATCACACTCCCACAAACCCGCCAAGGCAAGCGCCATGTGCTTACAATCGTGGAAGCAACCACTGGATGGCTGGAAACATATCCCGTGCCCCATGCCACCGCCCGGAACACTATCCTGGGCCTTGAAAAGCAAGTCCTATGGCGACATGGCACCCCAGAAAGAATTGAGTCAGATAACGGAACTCATTTCCGAAACAGCCTCATAGACACCTGGGCCAAAGAGCATGGCATTGAGTGGGTATATCACATCCCCTATCACGCACCAGCCTCCGGGAAAATCGAACGATACAATGGACTGTTAAAGACTACACTAAAAGCAATGGGTGGTGGGACATTCAAACACTGGGATACACATTTAGCAGAGGCCACTTGGTTAGTCAACACTAGGGGATCTGCCAATCGAGCTGGCCCTGCCCAGTCAAGACTTTTACGTACTGTAGAGGGGGATAAAGTCCCTGTAATCCACCTAAAAAATATGACAGGGAAGACGGTCTGGGTTACTCCTGCTTCAGGCAGAGGTAAGCCCATTCGTGGAATTGCTTTTGCTCAAGGACCTGGATGTACTTGGTGGGTGATGCAGGACGATGGGGAAGTCCGATGTGTACCTCAAGGGCATTTGATTTTGGGTGAAAATAGCCAATGAACTGAATTGTATAATGTTAGTTGCTATATAATACTGGATGTCATCACTACTATGGTTGCTATATGCTATATCAACAGCATACAGTAAGAATCACTCAAATTAATTAAGAATGAACTTTGAGGAAACCAAGCAAAGTACAGCGGTGATGGAACCAGAACTGGCTTCAGCATGCAACAATCTAACACCACACACCATCTCTCCTGCCCTGAAAGACTGTTATGACAGATGAAGCCCAAAGTCACGGACTAAATGAACTCAATGGACATTATGTGGACATTTGTGGATGTTTATGGACATTTTACAGACATTTTACAGGAGTGGTCCATAGAATAAGTGGGGTGGTGGTTAATGAGGATGTATTGGATAATGTGGGACCTGAGCATGACGTAAATGGTATGGAATAAGGGGTGGATACTGTCCTGGTTTCAGCTGGGATAGAGTTAATTTTCTTCTTAGTAGCTGGTAGAGTGCTCTGTTTTGGATTTAGGATGAGAATAATGTTGATAAGATACTGATGTTTTGGTTCTTGCTGAGTAGAGTTTACACCAGTCAAGGACTTTTTAGCTTCTTGTGCTCTGCCAGGTGCATAAGAAGCTGGGAGGGAGCATAGCTAGGACAGCTGACCCAGACTGGCCAAAGGGCTATTCCATACCATATGACATCATGCTCAGTATATAAACTGAGGAGAGCTGGCCGGAGAGGAAGGGGCGATTGCTGTTCAGGAACGGGCTGGACATCGTCGGTGGGTGGTGAGAAATTGTGTCGTATATCACTTGCTTTATATTATTATTATTGTATTATATTATTATTATTACTACCATTCTATTTCATTTTACTTCAATTATTAAACTGTTATTATCTCAACCCACGAGTTTTTCTGACTTTCACCCTACCAATTTTCTCCCCTACCCCACGGGGGGCGGGGGGTGAGCGAGCGGCTGTGTGGTGCATAGTTGCTGGCTGGGGTTAAACCACGACACCCTCTTATCACTCTTAAACATGCACATGATAAAGAAAGAGAACACTTTTCAAAATCTGAGCATTAATGAATTGGCCAATTAATGTAACTCATGTAAGTATTAACTGAATGTGTGAACAGCAAGGATATTGAAAAAATAAACATATAAATATTCACCAGACATTATCCACAAACACCAAACCAAAATTATGAACTCTTTCAAAACATACCATAAAATATGCTGCTAAATATATATATATAAAACCTAGAATTATAAGAATTATAATATATATATATATATAAAGCCCAGATTATAAGAATTTGTAAATGCATGTCAGACTGTACAGTCTGCCATTATACCCGCTGATCCATATATTCCTTCTTTTTTCAGGTCTTCACATTTAATTGCTATCAATAGTGTTGTATCAAATCCTTAATTAGTGAAACAAAGTTTAAAAATGCAGAGACAACACAAAAGCAATATACTTGGACAATGTTTATATAAATACGCTCCTTTCTAAATTGTCTTCAGTGTGAAAGTTTCACCTCAAATGGGGAAAATTTACTGCTCAGCAGTGGAACAGAAATAAGAACTTGTAATACATGCATTCTACCAACACATATTTAAAAAAAAAAAAAAGCCAGCTGTATTATACCTGTTGTCATGGTATCTGTGGGGATGATGCTGTAAAACATCTTGCAGAAAACGCTCCATCAAGCTACTGGTACCCATACGATTTCTACAGTAAGTGGTAAAATGTCTATGCTGGGAGCTGAAAACATGCTGGTAAAAGATAAAACAGATGACTAGTTTAATACTACTGTTAACACACTGGCCTGTTCCTAAAAATTACTTCCCAGATTAAACATTACACTGTTGCCCAGGTTAAACATTACACCATTGCTATGAAAATATTTAAATAAAAAGAAAAATATTCAGCCTTTTCTACTATAATGCCTTGATTCAATGAGATTTTTAAGCATGCTTAGGGAGTCTCAAATAATACTAAGATGTATTGAAACATCTTTCCGAGTTGCAACCTAAATTAGCAGCTCTGACAGCTGCTCACAAATCTCTTGTAACTAGTACAAATACTCTCAAAAATATCACAGCTGCTCACAAGTCTCTTGTAACGAGTACAAATACTCTAAATGTATCTATAAATGACTATTAAAATATTCTTGAACTTCACATGAGTAAGCATCCTATAATTCACTCAAATTAAAAAGAATTTTCATAAGCATAGAAGATTAAATAGGCTTCTACTTTCTAATTAAAAAAGTCTAAAAGACAGGAGACTGACAGAGTTAAAGAATGGAAAAGAAAATAGTAGATCAAATGTCTTCAGCCTTGATATCTAACATATTAACCCTAATACTTTACAATATATACAGATCTCAAGATTAAAGCCGCAGCAGTAAAGCTAGCGGATGCAATGCACAGCAGCATGCTACTTCAGAAAAGCAGACTACGGTAGCCATGCCACTCCACCAGCATCTTCTTAACAGGTCACAGATAAGAAGGGTATCTTCTTCTCAGTGCCTACATTGTGCAATTCACAGATTGATTATTTTTCATTCAGTAATGGTTGTTCAGTGTAGAGGCTGATACTTTATAAGCTGATAAAGCCTTTTGGTACTCCTTGCTATCTGTTACTGAATTATGCAGAAGCCTTCTCACCTGTTCCAGATTACTGTAGTGTACATGGCAACAGTTGCAGTACCCTTGTCTGTTCTGCACAGTGGATACTCCAGGCTGCGGATGTTCTTGCCCTCTTGTGTGTAAACTGAAAGAAGCAGGTAATATTACCAAGACATGTTGGGTTGTTTAATTTATGTTCTTATCATGGAAATTCTAAATATCTATCTTACTATAGAGTTGGAACAAACTTTCAAGATAAATGTTTCTATTTCAGAATTGTAATGGCAAGTAGGACTACATATTTTAAGGTATTCTCAAGCAAATTTCACTAGGTATTGCCAAGCAAATTTCACTAAAGAAAATTTTTCTTAAATGCAGAACAAAGGATAACAGGTTGAAGGCACAGCTAACACAAATGCCAGTTTCAGTTGGCTGAAATCTGAAAAGAACTGTCTCTCCAGAAAACAGCAGTCGTCTTTCTATTCTTCTGTTTTTTTTTAGTATTTTGAAATAAAAAAAAAATAGACCGAAGACAAAGAAATCTTGACACCCACACATTAGTTTTGGGCACTACAATGTGCCTTCCCCACAGTTTTTAATAGTATGTGGGTACAAGATAAAACAGACCTCTGTCATACACTTTATCTATATTGCATCACTATCAGCCATTACACAAGATAACAGATAAGGTTGAAAAACAGTTTCTTCCTGTTTTACTTTGTGTAAGCAGCAAGCTAGATGAGAGTTAGATCATCACCTAACTTACCTGCTACTGCTGTCCTGTCGTAGAGAGCCTTCAACACCATGTCTTTCGATTCCTATAGAAAAAAAAAAACAAAACACAACAAAAAACCCCACAAAACAGAATATCAAAGAGATGGAATAGAGTTTTACCTGCAATTAGTTACTTCTCTTACATTGCATGTCAAAACTACTATTTTAATGGAAGTTTAGTAAGTTCAAGAAAGCATGTAGAGAGAGACCCTTTTGTCCTCAAAGTTCCTCTAAGAGCTTCATAAAACAAGCTTTACTCTTTCATGGTTGAGGTGAGTGGGAATTTTTCTACTGATTTGTCTGGGATCAAGAATAGGCAATCTACATTTACACTGCTACATCTGTGATCACTGAGATAAAATGTAGCATGTCTTAAACAGCTTATTACAGGACAAGAAAACTACATCTACATGGAAACTCTGTGGATGATTCAGAAGTCACTTCTTCCATCTAAGCTCGGTAATGAAATTTAAGAAATCAAAGTATGCAATTGAAACTACAAGGTGAACTAATGCTTCTACTGTTAATTATTACATTAAAAAAAGAATAACTGTAACAAAAACATCTACTTTAAACTTCTCACCTTGTGCTGAAGAAGCAGAAGCTTCATCAGACGGTTTGATTCTGTCAAACATCTGTAAGTAAAAAATAACCGAGAATAACATTAAAAAACCCCACAGTAAAACCCATCCTCAAGTTCATCCTTCAGTCCAAGCTCCAAGCTGTTCAGAAGCACTACGTTGTTTCCGCTATAGACCAAGACTTGACTTAAATGAAGCTGCATTATAAAAATAAATTTCTGCTTTACTAGGTTACCTAATATTATATTTAACAATGCATAGTAGCTTTGATAGAAGGGGTTAACTTCTGGTCTAATTAACAAAGTCAAATACTATACTTACAAATACTGCTTAAACTTTGTTAGGTTATTAAGCAATAACCTTGTCAAATTCATTTAATTACTTAATTTCCTAAGTTGCCTTTACAATAAAGATGAAAGATATATGCTAATAAAAACCATACAAGACCTAGACCACGTAAAATAATTATCCAGGCTGGAAAAGTAATCCTTATTGCTCAAAAGACCTGCATACCAATACTGAATCCCACAATTTTTAATTAAAATATGACTGCAGCAACATGCAGTTACATGCTTTAGGGTGCCCAAACACAAAGGGCTTCCGAGTTTCACACAGTCCTTTTACATTATGGAATGCAAACATAAAATCAGCTTTCTAGTACAAACCTTAGAGTCATCAACTTTCTTCATCCACCAAAGCTGACTCCAGACTAGCAAACAATAAATGCCGAACAGGAGGCCATTTGCAGTGCAGGACACTTATCTTTTCTCATCCCATCTGGCAACAATGAAGTTGAAGAGCCTTTTAAAATAGAGTTAATAATGCATGTTTTCCATGCCCTAAGGCATGTAAATTTTTCTGTACCACTTTGCAAACACATCAGTCGATAAAATGAATAAATCTCTTTTTGAAGTCTGCAGTACATCCTTCTTTTTTATTATGGACGTTGTTTTGACAGTCTTTCCTACATAAATGTTAACCGTTCCTTCTGGAATAACTTTGTTCCTTCTTTCTTCCTCATAGTCCCTACGCATTAAATTTTGTTGTCATTTTGGATGCTAGCACTCATGAAATTAAGTATACTTCTACAATAACAGAAAACAAATTCCTCGGTATTAACCATATTGAAATGAATCTATTTTGAGAATCATTCATGAACCTGATCAGAAAAACAATGTTTTATTTTGCTTATGTTACCTAAACTAGTTAGATATTGCAATAACACATTAACTGGAAATTTCAGAGTAGGGTGCACGTTCAAAGCATTTTATAAATTAATCATTATATACTCAATGAAGTATTATCATTAGCATTACAGACAGGAAAACAGAAAGGCCACAATAATTTGCACAATCACTGTCACCAGCGTCACAGTGAAAGTATCACATCCTGTCTCAAAACTCAGGACTTAGCAGTTCTTAGATCTGCTCTTGGCTTACCATTTATGTAATTGTGGGGTGACAAACTTAAAGTTTCAAATCAACCACTTTTACTTCTTATCCTTTATAAACTGTTTTTACAAGAATTATTCCTTCCCTTCTCCTTTCCTGTTCTCACATATGTAGAAAAGATGCTCCTATATGAGGCTACATACCATCAGGCTTGACAGATGTGTGGTTTGTTGTTTGTTTTCTTTAAACTTGTTTTGCTCTTTCCCTGACTATGTACTGCTCATTATAAAATAGCAGGGCTGTTATAGCAGTTATGGTCAGAAGGAATGTCTTGATATCTCAACTCAACTCAACAAAAAAACCCAAACCAAAACAAACAAACAAAAAAAAACCCAACCCACAAACCAAAACCAAACCACCAACAAACAACCCAACCAAAACACCAGACTTGTTCTCCTTCCCATAGTGTATAAATTCCTGTAATAATATTAAAAACAAACAAAAAACAAACAAACAAACAAAAAAAAAAAAACAAGAAAACAACCCAGCTGTTCTTATAAACCTTCTCATCAGGTGACTGAGAAAAGCTTTCTTGATAGATTAACTTATCTCAGTCAGTTCCTGTTCAGTGTCCTATACACAGCTGGGATCCAAAACAAGTGAAGGAAAAACCCACAAGATTGTCTTTCATTAATTATGCTTTATGGAAAGTAACTTGTTCCACATGCTCGAAGTCAACTTACCAATTTTTTAAGGTCTTACTATATTTATATCTCTATGCAGATATTCTTAAGGTAAAGCTACAAACGTGGAGTGCAACAAGAGCGTAGTAGCCACAGAGGAGGCTACCCCACTGACAGTCAGCAGGGGACACCACAACAACTCATCCCCATCCGCTGTCCCAAAACTGGATTAAAGCACCTCAATATACAAATACTTAGTTTCATCTCAGAGACGCCAGGCAGTGGCAACCGCAGTATGTTGGAGGATAACTACTACAAGGGTTCATTACTTCCTTATTTCAAGCAATAATTTCAACGGTGGTGCGCTACTGAGAGTTCACTCACCTGCAAGTACAATTCTGCAAGTTACACCCCCAGGTCGAGACACGGACTGACGCACATTTAAACCGAACTAGGAGCGCAGTAACTTTAAACAGCACGAGAGCATGAAAATAACTACACTGAATTATGCCTGTCTGGATCTCTTCGTCATCTTTCTATAGTTTGAGGGGATTCGATGGACCAGATAGTCTCACTAGAGGAAGGGCGTATTAGGTAAAACTTGCAAAAGCCTGGCTATTAGTAATGGACAGAAAAACATCAGAGGAAGACCTTTCAGACATACTTAGGTACAAAGCTGACAACAGAGGAAAACCTATTCTCTTTATTTCAGTGTTTTATGAGAACACTAGTGTACAGGACAAAGAAAAAAATCTGACCTCAAACTACATACAGCTTGCTTACCACATGAAGTCAAGATCAAATCACAGGCTAGTAACGTAAAGGAAATCTACTACGCAGATGCTTTATTTATGTTGCCAAAATCTGGGGAGCCTAACTGCAATCCTTACTTTACCAAAACAGGGACTACAGCTGAGAGGGGCAAGGGCCCGCTCTACTTTGAGGGAGCTCCGCCACGGAGAGCCGAGGCGCCCGCCCCTGCTGACGGGGATCCCCGCCGCCGAGGGGGCTGAGGGGACGCTGGCGGCACCCGCACGCGTTAACGCCCGCCCGCGCGCGCGCAGGGGGCTCGCTGAGCAGCGCGCGGACACCGCCCCAACGGCCCTAACAGCCCCTCCCGTTCCCAGCCGGCCCCCTTCGCCCGGCCCGGCCCGGCCCGGCCCGGCCCGGCGGCGCGCACTGGCGCGCATTCCCGCTGCTCCCGGCACCGCCTCACCTCCATCGCTTCCCCGTCAGCTCTTCCGTGCCACGCTGGGGTCAAGGGACGCCATCCTTTGCTTCCTGCTCCGGGTCGGCGCGGTGCGGGCGGAGCAGAGGGCTGGGCTGCGGGAGGGGAGGGGAGGGAACAGCAGATCCCGCCCAGGCCTGCGGGGCTGCGCCGGCGTTCTCTGCCCGCCTTCGGGCACCCCCTGCTGCCTATGGTCGCCCTCCGCCCGCTCGGGCTCCTGCGCGCCTCTCTCCCGGGCCGGCCACGTCTGCGCTGCCGGGCGAGGCGTACCGCCGCGCCCGCGGGAGCTTCCCGCCCCTGCGCCGCCGTTTCCCTGCTCCCGGCGCCCTCGGCCCTGTGAAGGGTGGCAGCGGTCACTAGTAGGGGCTGCCCGAGTAAAGCGGAGCCGCCCCGCGCAGCCTGCCGCCCTTTCGGCTCGGGAGGTTTTCTTCCCCTGTGGCTGTGCTAACGCAGCTTGAACGGAGCCCGAAAAACCTTGGGTTTCTCCAGCCGAGGCGCTGGAAACCTGCTCCAACAAATCAGGGGTTTGCGTCTTTTTGTCAGCTCCAGTTGGGATTTTTCTGGTTTGGGAGGTAGCGTCTTTGATAAATTTTATTTCAACAACTCTGATAGTTGTTTTCTCCTTCAAAAGACATTATTTCATATGCTTGAAGGTGGACTATAGGTTTTATACTTTTTTTTTTCATTTTCTGTCATTAAAAATATCTTGCTTTTCATGGTGTACCTTGTTTAGGTAGATTTTATCAGAAAGTGAAAGGTCTTAGTTTGACTTTTTGATGGAGTTAATGCTAGATCTGGGTTTTGGTTTGGTTTGTTGTTTTGGGGTTTTTTTGGTTTTGTTTTTTTTTCCCCTCAGAGATGTGTTTAATAATACGACCTTAGATCAGGTTCTCTGGTTTTCAATGGTAGGTTTTTAATGTTCATCTGATCTCCCGTGGGAAACCAGCTATTGCGTATTTCGCTCATTGGGCTGAAGCAGCAGGATTTTTTAAGCAATCTGGGCAGGCACAAAGATAATCAACACCCTCATGTGTGAAGACAGGTGCGGATACAGACTTGGCTTGTGCAACAGGGGAAGAAAATCTTGAATGCACCATAATACGGAACATTTAAACAGAGGCTGCTGTAAAAAGATGCTGTTGTGTGATTATGAAACCATAGCTTAGAAATGTCCACCCACGCTGAACAAATAATTGAACACAAATTTCAAATGGAAGAACAGCAGGAGAAAGCTTTTCTTTAGGAGGGAACTACCTTAATTGCTGTTGAATTATTTTGATATGTGCATAGATATGAATATGTTTTTATTGCTGAAAAATAAGTACTTAATACAGAACTCAAGTTGCCTGGTGATATTTTGTTGCCTAGTATAATACAGAACTTGGCGAAACTGGAGTTGATTTTTAAAAAAAAAGGGAGGGGGGGAAGAATACAACTTTTTAGTTGTTTAGTTATGTATACAGTAATGTTTCTGCCTTTTAAGGCTGACAAGATCCCCTAATCATCTTACACTCATTTTAGCTACATTTATTTTGTTGGAGATAACAGAATAAGATGATGGCTTAGTTGAGGCATCTTGGTAGACATAAGATTTCAATACAAGTGTAACTGGGAGAATCAATCACTTCGGTAGCATGGAAAGGATTTTTTAATTCAGTGGTGGACAAATGAAAACTTAGTTTTAGATGGAATTCTATGGGTAGGAGTGGAGATTTCTAAGAAGCAGTCATAAAATTTTGCAGATGCAGTATTTCTGCAGAGAAGATTTACATGCATGGAAGTGCAGGCACATGCCCAAATTATTGCATGTCAGCAAAGCTGCATCATTTAAATGTGTGTACTCCATCTATGCCAAACACACTTTGAAACATGTTACCTTAGGCCAAAATAGTTTACCTTTATGACAGTTTATAGCAGGCTTAGTGAGTTACTGCAACTCAGCTGACGCTTCATAACTTGTTGAAACAAAGTAAGCTCAATTACATAGCTGAGATACTGACATTTCTTTTCCAGAATGGCTCGTGTAAAGCAGAAGTCATCCTTAGCAAAGAGAAAGCTATAGAGTCTGTCTTATAATGCCATATAGCTCGTCCTTGGAATGTTCCTGAATATTTTTGCAAGGATAGAATGTAATATTCTATGTTTTGGAATATCATTCAAAGATAGCAGAATTTAGGCTTGTGTTGCAAAGTATTTCTTGACTTTCAACTCTTTCTGTATTTATGAACTTGAGGTTGCGCCTTGATTCAAGCTCAGGTGAGGTATTGAGAGATATCCCTCTCCCTCAGTCTCCTTTTCCTCCCTAGGAACCTGCTCCTCACATACGTGCATGAACACTGAGCGGGGCTGACAAACTTCCTTTCCCCTTTTAAAAAGTTCTCTCTTTCCTGGTCTGAGCATCTGACTTTTTTATCTTTGCTGATATCTATACTCATCTATTCAATTTGCATAAACTGTCCCATACAGCTTTCGCTGCTTTGATTTCTACTTTTGCTTTGCTTTGCTATGTTTTCCCACTCCCATTAGTAAAATGTATGTCAAGGTTATACCTATGAAAAGCATTAAGAAAAATTGACAAAGGTGAACAATAGCTATTTTCCTAAAAAGAGTCTCAAATTTCTTCCAGCATTTGGGTTCAGGCTGTAAAGAGAGAAAATCAAGATTGGTAAAACTAGCTGGCAGGAAACTCTTGCCTAGATTTTTAGTTTGTTACATATGTGCTTTGTACATTCTAATTTTAAAAGCCTAATTTATCCTTAAATTGTTGTTTTGGTAAAATTCTTCAAAGGATCTGAGCTCAACATATGAAAAATATAAAATGAAAAATATATGTTTTTTAAAAATAATAATTGTCTTTTATTTACTTTGGTATGGCACTGGAATTAAATGTAAGCCAGAAAGAAAAACAAATTTTTATACATTTTCTTTTTTTATTATTATGTGTGTTCTGCTCACTTTCTCATTATCTAAAACTGAGCTTTCTTTTTTTGTGTTGTACTCAAGGTTTTGTAAATTTTAAAATAAGAGCTTTGCCTGAGTTAACAATAAAACCATCCCCAATATATGGGATATCAGCTTAACCCCCAAACTTAAGGGATAGTCCAATTTAAAGGTGGTTCTTTCTATTTCTCATTCTCTTGCCAGAACTACCTTATTAAGATTAAAAAATTGCAACTTAAATTATCATTTCAATTGCATAATCATTAAAACAACCAAAAATCTTAGCAGTAGTGTTATAATTGAATTATTATTGGATAGGGACCAAGGAAGAAGTTTAAAATACCTTTTAAAGCTGAGAGGGTTATAAAAAACATTTTTAAAATGTATGGACCAATAATTTTCTCCAAAAAATATTATTTTACTTTCATGTAATCTGTTTTTTTATTTTTAAAAGGTTACTTGAAGTACTTTGCAGTTTGAATCTTTTTGCATATCGTATTAGAAGCAAATCCTCCCTAAGTCTTTTTTGTGACTATTACTTGAAGGCCATGCTGCTCCTTTCACAGGCTTAGTTTTTCAGAGTTGTATGGTTTTTACATGTCTCTTTTTGCACTAAAATTGCTCTCAAGAATATATTTCTATGTACACGTACTTTGGAGAATACAGAGATTTTTATTATAATAGTGCTGAGCAAAATGCTGAGAGATTCATGCTAATCCCAGAGCAAATTATTATTGCTGTTACAGCTGCTGTTGCTGCTCGTTTGCTGACAGGACATCCAGAAGGAACAGCTGATGAGACAACTCTAAATGTGTCACTTTAAACAGTATGGCTACAAAATTTATCCAAATTCAGTGTTTTCAGAAAGTTTCTGCATGATAGGCTGCTAACGTTCTTGCATTACATTTCAAATCCATACCCTAACACTGCTGCAATTGTTTTGAATGTGCCCATTAGCTTGAATTAACATGATTTTAGGACTTTCTGTTCTAAAAGAAAATACAAAGAAATTAAATCAGCAGTTGAGAGGTTTGTATGCCATGGCTTTAACACTGCATGAAATTTTTCTTTACTGGACCAAAACTAACCATGCTGTGCCTAAGACAACGTGGAGAAAATGTGGTCTCGGTGTCCAGACAGTCCTCTTGTGGAGTACACTAAAATTCGCTTGAGTTAAAGTAAAGGAAGGGGAAACTTGTCTCTGGATCCGCTTCCCGTTTGTAACCTGAAAGAGCATTCTGCTTTCAGAGAGCACGTCTTTCATCATAAAATGCTGAATAGTTTACTGTTGCATTCACAGTCTTTTCTGTTTTCTGTTAATGGTTGTTCAGTCAGTTCATGTCTCTGAAATAACCATGCCTGTTTTTTTAGGGAAGTGACACAAAGAAAAGGACTAGGTCAGGAAGTAGGTTGGGGGTTGCCTGTAGGTGACTGCTCATGAATTGCAGGATATTCTTTGACCTTCATGTTGTGCATGGAATTTTTCTTAGCTTTGAAAATAACAGTCCCTTATAATTTCTCAGTTCTATTTGCCATTGTTTCATATTTATTTTCAAAGATAACACCCATTTTAAAATTGTCTGATTGATATAGTCAGATCGACCCTTGAGAACTGGCAAAGTTTTAAAGTATAATTGTTCATTATCAAATTACTTGGAAATATGCAATGATTTCTGACATGTACGTGCTGGAAAATGCAGTGGAAAGTTGTAAAGTGACTCCATTTCCCCATGCTGAAGGGAGCTCTACAACCCAAGAGCCTTCAACTATGAAGGGAACAGAAAGACCAATAGGTTCTTGTATTAACCACAGTCAGATAACATGACTGAAATACACTTATATTCAGAACAGAATTATTCTCATCTGTATTGCAAAATGTTTTGATTAGCATGTTTTAAACCATCCTTTTTATTATTATAGATAAGGTACAAAGTTAACGTGGATTTTTTAATCAGATACTAATGTAAGAGTCTTGAAATAATTTAAATAAGTATAGTAGATGACTATTACTCCCTTCTAGCCTACCTCACATTCTATCATAGTAGGAATTCCAAGGCATTTTTGCAAAAGTAAATATTAATTCCCATTGCTCAAGCAGGGAATAACGTATCTCTGATACAAAGAGGTAATTTTCTCAGAGCTTCTTGGAGGGTTATTAATACTGGTTTTCAAGAATTTTCAAGCTCCCAGAAGTTGAGAACCTGCCTTGACCCCTTGGAATTAAATGTTTATATCCATCAATGTATATTGAACTGTTCTGGTTTTAAATAGGTGCAGAGATGATCCTGAATGTAAGCTTCCTTGTCTGTAGTGTAATTTATAGGCATCACAGAGTTCCAAATATATATATACACTATTATTTTGAGTCACTGGATGTTCTGCAGTCAATTTAAGGTGGGGTCAAAATGTATTCCCAGGGTAGTTAAGTAAATGTTATTTTCCTCTGCACTGGCTGTTCTAAATCATGTTAATTTTTTTTAATGTTCCCACAATAAACCACATAAGATATTTTCTTACATCTGAGAGCAAGCAGACTCCATACCTTGCTTTACCCTGGGAATAATTTAAAGAAAGATTTCTTTATCCTATTCAGGAAAAAAGCAGAATGTTAAACAAGAGAAGTTCTGTTTTTTTTTTCCAAGGACAAAACTCAATTTTAGGCTAGGAATGCTGATAAGCAAAAACATCAGCTGTTGAAAGAAACCTCTTATAGCTTGAAAATACAGACTTTTCATGGAAAAATTTGAAAAGAGAGAAAGAGAAGAACTTTTGAACAAAAAGTCTTTTATTTGATTTGTGTTTCTTCAGTATTTCACATACTATTACTGGAACTGCAGTAGTTCTTTGGATCATAGTTTAGTCTCTCTCTTTTCTGGTCCTTCAGTAAAACCAGAAGTCTTTTCTATGTTGTTGGATGGTCTATGTTTTTAATACTGAAGTAATCAGGGTTCAGCTTCCGGTTTGTACCCAAGCTACATACAATTAGTGTAATTCCCCTTTGTCTAGTTTCTCATCTTGAAATGGAGAAGTGGATGTTCCCTTCTCCAGAAGCTCCCTTCTCTTCTCTTGAAAAGAAGGAAGCCTGCTTGTCTTGAAAAGACAAGTAGCTACTTAACTAGCCTTTACAGAAAATGCTGCAATTCTAGTCTTTACATTCATCTAAATTCCATATTCAAGTTCATGCTAAGTGCTGAATTTGGGGCACGTAAGTCTTCCTAAAAAAAAAAAAATAATTGCAAAGTAAGAAGGATTTAAAATTAACCTTTGTGTCTTGATACAGCTTAAGGAGTAGAACTAGAATGGACAAATAAATATTGGGGGTTTTAGCCTCTTTGCTTAGACTGATTTCCTGTGCTTCCTTCCCTGAGCCCACTGTCAATTTATTAGAGATAGTGCTAATTTTGCTTTCATTGAAGACAATGGAAGAGTTAATATTGACTTTATAGACTGAGCCCTTACCTAGCAAAGCATTTTTCAGACCTTCTAATAATTTGCTTTGCCTGTATCACAGGCAGCAGGTTTATTGGGATTTATCAGCTCCCATCTCATTAGAGAGGCTGAAGGCTGGGTAGTGTTTAGAAGCAAAACTTTGTCCTCTCCCCTAAGAGTGATCAGAGGAGAGGGAAAATGCAGAGCAGCAGGCAGAAACTTGCATTGGTTCTCCCTGTCTCACATTCATTTCTATGGATAAATAACTTAAATCCCTGTGGAGTCAAGGTCACCTGGCACCTTTCACAAAATGCGTTTACATCCACTATGCAGAAAAACAATCTCACAAATGTAGCTGACTATAAAAAGCAACTTTAAAAATACAAATGAGTATGTGCTGAAACCACTGACCACAGCTTCTCGGAACATCCATAGTTGATTGAGTTTGATTTGGATTTGATTTGCACCAGCTTTGCACGGATGTTCAGGAACCATTCTCCATTGCAAGGAGCTACTGTCCAATTTAAAACCTTTGCATCTCCGTGAATCATAAGGACTGTCAATGGCTGGTCAGTGTTACAAAGAGTAACCAGAAGGCTTCACGATTCCACATGTGTATAGGTGTTTCTCTTAGTTAAGATTTTGAGTAGTAATGCTGCAAAGAAACAACCTTGCTTGATCACCCGTGAGTTCTGTACAGGCACTCTGCCTATTAGCATGTATTTTCAGGGAGCCGGCCCTAATTTTGTATCGACCCTCAGCTTTGCTCTGTGTCTTTTGCAGGGTATTAGAACTCCTTTCAAAATTCCCTGTTTGCAGTTTGTTAGTGTTTAAGACCAGCTCTGTCACGGTGAGCACAATAGCCGAGAGCAATAGTCTAGCTGCAGAATAGTGAGGGACTGGAACTTGTAATCGTCTCCTCCCTGTGGATCTGCTTGTTTTGTTCATTGTTATTCATCATGAATGGTTTCAACAACTTAGCTGTGAATTGTTAATAGATGAACGCAGAACATGAAACTTAAATACCTCTTGGGTCACTGAGTCATGTCTGTTGTATGTAATACTGTAATATAATCGTATTTGAACTGTGGATTTGGAGTTTTAATCAAAAGACCTATTACATAAAAGATGGATGACTGAATCTCCAGAGTTTATACTTTAGATGGAAAATAAGATCTCAATTCTCTGAAAGAATAGGTGTAGGCAACTATGCTGGTGACTTGGATCCTGAGTGGATGGAGGCAGCTAAAATCCTGAAGAGGCACGGCTCAGGTTCATCTCTGTGCTTTGGGTTTCTTTGAACCTAGGCTGGTTAGGCTTTGGGCAGTTTTTGAGACATCTGACTCAGTCCGTATGTTGTTAGTTAGATGTGTTACAATAAATTCTGGCTTCCCTTTTGAGGGCTTCTCTCCTAAGACTCCTCTAAGTGACTCTGTAGTTCCTGGTAATTTGTGTGAGGTGAAAAGGTGAAAGTTGGTTAATCCCTATAGCAGTACTAAAGATTGTGAAATACATAGTGAAACAACTATAGTTTGTGTAGCCTTATTTTTGTTTCTGTAATCTCTGTAGTTCTCTCTGAAATTATTTGTCCAAACACTGGCATTCCTTTGTATGGGAGGAGACAGCACTTTGGCTAAAATGGAAAAATACTGTTGTTTAGCTGTGCAATGACTATAATCTTGAGCACACAATGACATATCAGAAGGTTCGTTGTTAAGACACCCTCTGAAAATTCCATGGATTTCAAGTGTTATCTGAGTGGCAGGTATAATCTCTTATTTTATTGTCATATGAATACAAAATTTGAATAGCTGTGGTCTGAAAGTTATGTAGAAAATAATTCCTACTTATTTGTGAAAAATGAGAAAAAATGCAAGTATAAAAGCAAAATCTATGGGAAAAAAAAGGCTATTTCTAATAGTATTTTTCCAGGTATCATTCTTCATAATAAAAAATGTATCTTTTTCTTTCCCTTACTTGTAAATTATTCTCCGATATTCTTGATTTCATAGAATGTAACACCCTGCTGGCTTTGTTTGCAGGAGTTACATCAAGTGCTGCTTTTAAAGATCCTGCTAGAATTTGGATGTATATATACACATATAGCAATTCATTTATATGCTTGTGTGTTTTGACCTGACTAAGGTAATAGTTAGATGAAGGATTTTGCCTTCTGCAGAATTACTGAATTTCTTCAACACACATTATACACGAAAATCTTCAGGCTTCTAATATCAGTGTAGAAAGAGGATGTGGATCTGCCTAAATGAGCCAAACCTCCCTTCATCAGGTGGTTTGGTTTAAATGTGTCGCTGGAGAATTTTGTCATAGTTGCTGACTATGGTATATAGTGGGCAGTTAAGCCACAAGTAAACATCACAGCTTTACCAAAAGGATAGGCATGAATAATCATTAGTTTCACAGGAAGGGAGGAAATTACTCTTTTCCTGGTTGTCAGGTAGTTAAACTCTGTCTTTCCAGAGTGGATTTGAATCGATGAGGTGTTAATTCAAACAGTGAGGACAAAGGAACAGTGAATAATTTTTTTTTTTAAAAGAATGGAACTGTAAACAGCTGAATCCTCAAAAGGTAAGTAATTTCTTTCTTGTGCTGTTCATCTTAAATTAACCCTGAGAAAAACTAAATATCTTTTGTTTGACCTAATTTGCAAATTCATGGTTGGTACAGCTTAATTGAATTAGTGCACACTGAATTCAGTCTGGGGTGTTCGTTAGTGCTGAGATTATCTGCACTTACTAATAGGCAGCTTGATGAGATTCGGTGGTCCCAGCAATGGGAAATAATTATCAGAACTATCAGGCAATTGTTGGGTAATCCAGGTAAATTAAAGATACTTTGTTTTTGTTTATTGCTTTGTAATTTGTGCTTTGGTTAATACTGGTATAGTATTTCTGAAGGTTTTTCCCCTGTATCTTCTTTTTCCATACATCCTTTGCCTTTGTTTTGTTTTATAGGGTTAAAAAACCCGCAAAGAATCAGAAGTGCTTTTAAAATTCATTTGCTTTTCAATAGACCTAGTTTATTCACTGCTGGACAACCCAATATCTGTTTTTTGTATGAAAATGCTCTCCTTTTTTCTTTTTCCATCAGGTATAAAGTAGTATTTCTCTGCTCTGCAAGTCCCACATGCATTTTATCTTCATGAATGCATGTCCCTCTTCAGTATAGCTCTGGCATATTGCCATACTTAATGTAGGGTAAAACCTCCAAGACTTCATTAACTTACCATGTTGAAAAAGCACAAATGACATGGCAAAATAAAATACAACTTCCAAGTAGAAAAAGGAGAAGACATGAAAGCAAACAAGGTACATTTTTTTTCATTAATTTTCTTCCAAGCATATAACTTTCACAAAATTATCTGAAAAGATCCCACTCATAAAATTATGTCAATGGTTAACAGGTTGCATGGAAGTGTGTATTAAAAAGCCATGTAATTTGGGACTCACCATTCCAGTTTTACTGTGTCTGAGCATAGAAGGAACTAGAACAAGGAAAGGTTTAGGGCCCCAGCTTATATTCTTCACGAACTTAAGATTCGCACTGTGGTTAATCAAAACTGTAGAAGAATAAAATGCTGCATGTAGCTCTAAACAGAAAACAAGCAGAACAAAATCCTTTCAGATTAAATGCAATTTTGTCTGTAAAAATCTGTTCTCTATTTTTCCTCCCAGATGCATTACATATGCTGGTTATGCTGTGCAAACTGGGTAATTGCTCATCACAGCATAAGTCCCTTTCAATTGAAAAGGAGCAAATGTAGGTAGGACAGATTGGTAGAAAAAAATCTTTTAAATACAGTAATCTGCTGTTCTTGGAAAAAAACCCCTAATTTTCTATGAAAACTTGTCTCTACAAAATGTCTTCTGGGTCCTTAGCAGTTGTGGTTTCATATTTGGTACAGTGGTAGAAAGGGTGAGGAAAACTGCTCTATGATATTTAATCTTCCCTTGGTTCCAAAGGATGAAGGAGCTGAACTATTATCCCCAGTACATGTTAGAGTAGTCCCAAGCCTGCTTTAGTTTATGGTGAAGGAAGCAGCCCCTTAAGGACAGTTCCTCCCTACCCCAAAACTGCTAGAAGCCATTGCACTCTCCAGAATGCTCCCTTCACCAAGAAGGTGAAGAGCATTTGGCAAATGTGTGACTACTTTGCTTGCTGAGGTTTTTTTCTTTTACGGTAGATCATGTGTGAGGGTTATCTACCCAGTAATTTCCTCTTCTGTCATACTGGAATAGTACTGAGCAAGCCCTTGAATTAACTGCCTTACAATAACTGGATTTGGCAAAGTACCTAGAGACACACAGACTCATGCGCCATTACAAGCAAAAAAACCTTGGCAGATCTGCTGTTAAATGGTGCCTATATTTACCCTATCCAAATATTTACAAAAGACGACAACTACTATTAAAAGAGCTTTTATCAGTGAAGGTTCACCAATCAGTTACCTAGAGAAAACAGGAAATCTTTAAAATGCAAGAAATAAACAAGTGAGGTGCCAAATAATGAGTTCCTTGAGTCTTTCCATACTTTTTCCTCAGGCAACCCCCCTGTTCGTCTCCTATGTCATATATTCACAGGAGTCATGCCTGCCCTGTCCTTTCCTCATGGTCCAAGGACTCTGCGTCTCACCATAGCATAATCTCCATCCTCCTTTCATTCATAGCTTTTCCCCCCTCACATACAAGCTATCAGCATTTTAAGTTATATTGGCAGAATAGGAAGAGCTGTCATGGAGGAAAGACAAAGCAGGATAATTTTGCTGGAAGGAGTCTTTGGTTTCTGTTAAGAGAATCTGTGGACCATAAGAAGAGGTGCTTAAAACTGATAACCTTGCTAATCAGATGCTGAAATTTTAGTTTTCCTGCTTCTCACAAAGCACTTCCCTCTTCTGTGGTTGGTTGGTTTGGTTTTTTCCTTTCTAATTTTCACTGTAATCAATAGAGTTGATATCTGGAAAATTTGGCATTGACTCGATTGCATCAGTGTTGAACATTTTACATGTTCCACATTAATGACAGAGGAGTACCACTGTTAGACTATTACTTCCACTAGAAGATTTGATTTTTGGTAAGGGTAAACTGACAAGATGCCCAGCTGATTTAAAATGGTGTGATGAGTGCAGTACCATCAGAGTCAGGTGAAGCTATGGTATGTGGATACTAGTGGAATAATATTCCTGTTTTACTGGCTGAGAAACTAAGCAACATGGACATTATGAGGCCTGGCCACAAAAACTTAGCAGGCTCTTTACAGAACTGGGAATCAAGCCAAGTCCCCTAAAACCCAGCTGAAATTTCTGACCAGTGTTGCACTGACTGAGGCTCTAATTAGTGATGTTTTGAGGAGCTCACTTCTCTCTTACACACAAAAGGAGATTAATCTACTAATCATAAATACAAAATTAATGTATCTCACTGTACAGTTACAAAATGATGCTTTCAATGTGACTTTTTAAGCATCTTTCTGCTCATTCAACATTATTTTCTATGAACCAGAGTGCTTACAAAGAAATACTGTTCAACCTCTTCTCTGCATAACAAAAAGCAGCCTACAACTGTAAGGTCTCTTTCCATTCATCAGCCACCACATCTGTTGCTTGCTTGGACACTGACCAAAATGATTCATTCACATGTCTAACATTTATTTTTGGTGAAATACTGGGATTATACAGAAAGGCAATATTTCAAAACTGGGTCTAGAAAACCAAGGGAAGTTGGAAACAACTTCCTCAGCTGAAAACAAACACAGCGTTATATCGTTCTGCAGCTTTATTAGAAGGAAGGCAGTAGCCAAGTGAAGCAGCTGGAATCACACTGAAGTCACTCTGAACTCTGCAGATCACTTCATTCTTCCTTCTGCTACAGAGCTCACATCCCTGATTTACAGTGCGTTTCATTCCAAAGAACTAAACGAGGTAGGTCAATCTCTCTGTTTACACTTTAAATCTTTCTCTCCCTCCCTTCTAAATAATGTGTTTCTACAGTTACAACAACATTTGCAGGCAAATCCTGTAAGGTACTGTAGCATATACTGGCTAAAAGAGCTTCTTGGAAGAAAGAATGTGATACTCATTTATTTCAAAGATTATTTTGAACCACCCCTGCAGCAAGAAAAGATATGAAAGTATGTGTGAGTTTAATTTTTAATGGCTTTTGAATGTGTTACACAAACTTCAAGGAGTCTTTATCCTGTCAGAGAATGGTAAGTGACTTTGACTTAAATCTCTCTCTCCCTCCCCCCTGTCCCCCTCGGCTCCCATTGTGTGTTGGTTTTAATTTTTTTATTTGCTTAGGGAAAGTATATCTCATATAGCTATAGCAATTCCCAGTGTTATTAGAAATAAGTACATCAAGTCCAATCTGAACAAATTCTAGAACAGAAACTGGAAATAATTTCAATTTAAGTAGCAGATTAACAAAATAATTCTGAAGAATTAGTCATGAAGAATTAGAAGAGGCTTCTATGATCTGAGCTGGAAGGTGTATATGTTTTCTCTAACCATTGTGGAATAAGGTCGGATGTGGATCTAGCTGTCATTAAGTACATGGGAGCATGTTTCCTAGGAAGTGACGAGAAAATTTGAAGCCTTATATACTACCACACAATGAGACAGGGCTAGATTCCACCTCTTATTCAGACTTGGTGATAACCATGTCATTGTCACCTGTAGCCTTTCAAAATGTGGTCTGGCGAAGCCAAACAATATCCCAGACCTGTTTTTGTAGATTTACAGAAGATACATAGATTGGCTATGAATTAAAAGACATTTCCTTTCTAGCTGAATAAAACTGTATTACTGAATAATTTTAAATGTTTATTAATTCATAGTCAAGAGAGTGAGTGAGGGTGAGTCAGGGTAAAGGAATTTGTCAGACCAGGTTTGTAGAAAATGATTCAGGGTTAACTTGCTTAACGGCTTACTTTCACTAGTATCGTATTATTGTTTTGCCTCAGCTGAACTAGGAAATGCAAATATTTTGATAACCCAATTTACTTTTGGTTAATGTCACTGCAGCTTCTGCCTGAATATTTAAAACATTATCAGCCACTTATGCCAGGCAGACAGGGTAGAGGTCCTACCAAGTTTACTTTAATCCTAGGGGTTTTATATATGCTGTGAGTGATATTAGAGTCCACTTTTATTGCACTTAGAATCTCATTGAGTGTGGTGTAGTGGAAGTTATGTGACTCTGGAGAATGAATTTATGGTTTGGATTCTCCAATTGCCTTTGTGGAAAGGGATCACAAGTCAGGGGGAGTCTATATGAGGATTCCTAGGCAGGATCCGACTACAGATTTTTACTGCACCAGTGGGGGCAGAGGAAAACTGTTGATGGCAATAATGCAATCGGTTTGTACCATACATTATAAATTCTTCCTTTTCATTTTAAGAATTTCTTTCTCTGCTTACAACCTAACGAGCAACTTCTGAAATGCTGTTAGATTTGTGTTTATTTCTGATAGATTGAGGAAAATTTATACTTCTGTTTCCTAATAAAGCCAGTTGCCTTAAAGAATTTTCTTTCCCTTATGTTTCTTAAAAGCCACTTGAAGCTTGTGATCTGTTCTTAGATATTCATTTTTTTATTAATAACTGCTATTCCAAGCACTAAGCAGCTAGTTTTGCAGAGGATTGTAGTCTGTTGAAGGGTCTTGTTATTTGCTTATTTATTCAGTTTTATCTTATGGAATTTGCCAACAGTTCAGCTGTCTCTTACTGTGGTGGCTGGTTGTCTGGCTGATTTTCACTCATTATTTCTGATAATGGTTTGATTTGTGTTCATTCAGTCTGAAGCTAGCAGTTTCACAACAGTGCAGGGCTCTGTTGTTGCTGGCTTTGCAAGAGAACACTGAGTGGGAGGAACAGTTTCTCATGGCCTGCTACCAGAAGGGATTGCTGTGACTGGGGTGGGTGGTGTCCAAGAGACATTTGGTTTTAGAAGGGAAGAAGCCGTCATGCACAGATCAACTCTCCCACACTTGCTATTGCTTTTACAATGTGCTTGATGCTCCTGAGACTAAAAGAAAAATTATGTGTCCTCAAAAGAAGCATATAGTATTTCCAGGGGAGCTCAGCTAATTCTGTGCTCTTTGTATCTTCAATACATTCCAGAGTTTGAGGGCCTGGAGACAGGAGCAAAAAGCCCTGTATCAGCCCACGGCTGCTCTTTTCCAGAGAGGATTTTTGCTGGCTTGTTGCAGCTCTCTTATACCTGGCCCACCATTTTACTGCATTACAATTCTTTAGATGAACTGAACAGACCTGCTGCAGATACAATACTTTTTCATTAGTGGGCTCAAAGGGAAACTAACAAAACCCATTGCTACAAGTCAGGTTTGTTTGCAAGGGTTATCTGCGAAGGCCAGTACTCTAGAAGTCTCCAGTCCTTGCCAGGGACATTAGCTAGCAAAGAGTTTGCAGCCTTCCACTTCTCTTCCACAGTCCAGGCTCTCTTATCCCTTTTTGATACTTCTTGAAGGATGTATTTCAAGAATCACAAAGCATAAGTATGAAGAACCAGCACCTTTTCCCTCTATCCACAAAAGGTATTTGCCTTTTCATTCTTCTGGCAAGGTTTGAATTCTGCCTCCAGCCCTACCTTTGAGTCTACTGTTTGGCTTTGGGCAAGATACTTCTGTTGTTTTGCCTACTCTTCTTGTGTCTGTTTATTCTGTTTAATTAAAAACACGGCAGGAATTGTCTCTCATTATGTGCTTATACTGCCTAGATCCAGTGAGGCTTTGATCTTAAAGGCCAAGGCTTTTAGGTACTTTCCCAACATATAAAATACTTGCTTCTTTCAGCAAGTGTGAGCCTGGCACAGAAGTTTTATTCTCTTCTGAAGCCTTCTAGATGGGAGAGAGAGAGATGAGTTGTAAGTCCTGTACTGTCAATGTAATATCGCTTTCTACGCTCCCATTTCATCTTTCTAGTGATCCTCTTTTAAAGAGCTCAGCCCCACATCATTTTAGTGAGATGTTTCAGAAATGTTAGGAACCATTGTCTCCTTTAAGAAACCTGAGTAACATGTTGTCGAGGTCCTAAACTCTTAACTGAGAGTGTTGCACCATATCTGGTGGAGTCAAGTGAGAAGTGATTTGCAAAGGTAATATGGGAAGCCTGTAAAACCTGTATTTCCAAGCTCCTAATTTAACACCTTAATCATAGGTGCCATCTATTCTTATCAGTGCTAGGGAGTGTTCCCAGTGCCATATAAGGGAGATAGATAAATGTCCAGCCCTCCTGAAATTGTGTTAACAATATGAATTTTTCAGTTTTGCAGGAATACAGGCAGGGCTTATTTTAGACTTGATCTTAAAGTAAATAAAAGAGTTAGCTTTGTATAAGTAGGAATATTACACTAACACTGATACAGAAGTAGACACCCTTAATCTACTGTATACAGTGATCCTAGTACATTAACTGTGAGGACAAAATAAAGTATGTTATCAGCTGGAACGTTTTGGTTATATACTAGCCATATTTTGGAATTGGATGTTCTGATATACCCATGCAAGAGTATGTGTCAAGAGTAATATAACCGTAGCAATATTACAATCATGCTAGAAGAAACTGCTGATGTAGATAGATTTAATGAGCAGTAGAATAAACCTAGAAGAACAGAGATCAATTTAGAGGGCAGTACATAACCAAGCATACTGTTAGAAGTGACTGGGAAAACAATATATGAAATAGAATAGAATATAAAAAGGCATATTCGAGGAATGAGTTGTGTTGCTAATTTTCTCTGGGGTTAGCTCTTAACTCTTCTTGTTAAAAGGACTGTAAGTATAACAGGTTGTAAGCTATTTTTTATCTGTTATTCGATAGAGATTTTTGTATCTTGCTGGAGAGGATTATTTTATTTTTTCCGTAATGACCTGTTGTTACCCTGCAGTAACTTTAGAATGGCTGTTGTCTAACATATGTTTAATTGGCCTTAATCGGTCTGCTGAGACAACAGTTGATAGTCTGAAAGAAATCTCTGCATTCACTCTCTTTTCTCTGCTCTCACTTTGCTACTTCCTGTTAGGAGGGAGTTGTGGTTAAAGCATGTGTTTGCTGAAGGAGTACAACCATTTAAAAAACATGCTCAGAGCTGCATTATCATGTAATGATCATATGAATGCTAGTCAAAATCTTCTTTCATCACAAATATATGAAACAGTTGCAAAGTAAAAATTCCAAATTGTTTTTGCATGAAAAAATTAAAAAGCCATGCTTGATTAGAAATACAAGCATTTATTATCTTATCAACCCTGTCACTGTGAAGCTGAGGCACGTAAAAATTTTAAATCTGGTATCTCTGTTACTCTAAGTATGTAGTTATTATGGTGGCTTATAGCCAAAGAAAGTACTGCTGGCATTTGTGGATGAATAGAAAACACATGAAACTTCCCTGGAATAATACTTCATTAGCGTGCATATCTTGCATGCTGAGGACACAGCCAACATGATGTATGGCGTACCTGCTGGGCTTTGTCATCTGAGTGATGTGCTTAATGGCTCTGAGGTATGTCCTGGGCCTGCAGAGACAGATTAATGTATATGACAAGCAAATGGTGGAGATCAGGTTCCTTTTCTCTTCAGTGTAGAGAAAACAGACCAGGATCTGCAAGGGCTGCCCAGGTAGGTGCTGGCTCCCTCCATCACAGTGGGCATGACGGCACAGGGGAGAGCCTCCCTTCAGGAAGGGGAAGGTCTCCCAGAGGTGAAGCTGTGGTTTCTCTGCTCCACCGTGAGTGAGGAGACAGTGTTATGTTTAAGAAAGGAGGACAGGACTGTGGTTGAACCACTAGGCAGGGACTCTAGGTTTAGCACCTGGTTTGATCAGAGACTTCCTGTAGGTCATTCTCACCCTTCTCGCCTGTAAACCAGACTGATGATACCTCTCACTTGAGCCACTTTCACTAAGGATTATGAATACTGAGGTGTTACCACTGGTTCTGTAAATACTTCAGCAATGCTGACACATACGATATAAGACCGTATTTTAAATCTCAAGTGGCATTGTTTACCTAAACTTCTATTTTTACCTACTTGCAAGAATGCTTAGATTTTTTTTTTTTTTCCCCCCCCAGAATGGGGCCACTTTAAGTGTTTCACAAATATCACCTGTCATTTTCTTGACTCTGATGTAATGTGTTTGTGGTCACATGACAGACTTGCAGTGGTTACGGCAACTCCTTACGTTCAAAAGGAATATTAAAAAAGGTATTTCTACTTTTAGCTGTGTTAATGGAAGGGAAGAAGAGCAGGAGCAAGTGCTAACTACATAGTTACCAAGTGTGCCGTCCCGTCCCCCCCCAAGTGCATATCCAGAGGACGTGAGTTTCTTAGTCTTCTTTGGGGACAGAAGTCTTGGTGCTTGGGATCAGCATGAAAATAAATCACTTCTGATGATATGCTGTTGCTGGTTGCACACATTTATGAGTTAGCTGATTGTGGAAATGGTACACTGCTCAATTGTAACAGTTGTCTGGATGATTTGTTATATTCAGACCAGACCTGCTGTGTATACTTTTCCTATTACAGCATTTAGATATAAAGCCGGGTTTTCCATTTGTTGTTTAACATTTCTGTGGCGGCAAAAGTGCTGGTCTGAAATCATTGTGTTACCAGTATTAACTTAGTCTGCTCTATAAGGGTTTGTTAATCCTGCTGTAACACTCACTTTGTGTAAAATATCAGGAGGCTATTATCTGGTCAAATGACTTCAATACCACAGATGAAGTGGTGTGTTATGACTAACAGGGTCATGTTTGGCCTTGCTCAAAGAAAGTTGTTCTTGGCATGTATTTTAGGAGATGTCTAGCTAGTACATTGCGTATACATTTCTAACACTGCTTTACTGAGAGACTTAATGGAGAATGATGGTTATTTGTGTTCTTGTCTTGTCTGATAGAACAAATACATCTGTATCGTGGCTTGAAAAGCTTTCCAGTCACATGTCATATCTATTATGACCCATTCTAGTTGTTGAATTCAGGATGGCTTACAAAGTCATTTTGTTACCATATGTCTAATGACCATTAAAGTGATAGTCAAGATAGGCGTGTGTGTCTGTGAGAGAGAAAACGTACACACAAGACTTGATTCTGCTTTTGTGTATACTAGCTTAAAATGCTCGTTTCCTAGTGGCTTTGTCTGCAGGGCCAGCTTTAGGCTTAAATTATAGCATAGCTACAATTTAATTTTGTAGTATGGGTGTATCATCATGCTATAGGAATGTTTCTACATGGAGGCAAGTGGTCATCTTGGCTTTGTTCTTTTGAGGGAGAAATATGAGTCTATGACAGTTTGTAATCTCATCAGTATTCCTTGTGAGTTTTAGGATCTTTTCTTATGTCTTTGTAAAATACTTGCCAGAAATATGTATGTACCTCTAATAAACTTGCTCAGCCCTCTGTGTTTTGAACTTTACAGATAAATTACTGGGTGAATTTCATGTTTATGTTTTTGAAGCTAGATAAATTCAAAACTGAATTTGAAGCTAGATAAATTCAGAGGCTCTGAGCACTGTTTATCACACCAAACAAATAGATTTTTGGGACTACCACTCAAATATTTGTGTTAGTTAAAAGTTAGCATAGACAATGAATAAGCTCTTCCCTTGGACCTCTCTGTAAATTTCAAAAGTAATGAGGACCAAATGTGAGAGAGAGGTTCTGTGGGCTGTAGCCCAAACATGTGGCTACCAGTGTAATTAAGTTGGACCCTAACTTGTGTGGTGCCCAGAGAGAACTTTGAGCCCCCAGGAAGACTTTGCATCAAGTGAAGTGAGTGGAAATTACAACTGTTTTGTTTTCTCCTATTTTAGACTGAAAACCCAATATAATTTAATTCCAAAGCCATTCCACTGACCTCAGGGCTGAGGCATGGAGAGGTCAAATGACTTCCCCTGGTCAAACAGGATGCATGTGGCATATCCATGAATAGAGTCCAAAGTACTGGTCCCATGTCATAACCGTAAGGCCATTCTTAGCGTGACAAAAGCTGTTCTATTTTAAGCAGATCCAATCATTTGTCAAAGTTGTCATTATGGCTCCGCTTTATGAAATACTGTAATGGTCGCAGAAAAAATGAACTCTAGGTACTTGTAGTAAAAAGCTATGAATATGTCAATTGAGATCCAATTCTGTAACTCCCTGCTGAAATTCAGAGAAGAACAGTTCATGTAGCACATGGTGAAGTCTCTTCCCAGCAGCAATGTGGCTTTGTATTTTAGAAATATTTCCTAATGATCTGTATTTCTTGGTAATTCTGTTTTCTGTCCCAGGATCTAAAAGGTACTAGCACCAAGTGCCAGCCTGTGATATTCCTATGAAGTCGTTTACTAATTAACTTCTGTTTTACAGAAGGAGACAGGAAATGAAACCTCCTGGTCAAACATTCTGAAACCTATTTGCTTAAAATTAAGCAACTATATTCATAATTAAGCAACTGAATCAAGGAGGCTCAGTTTTCAGAGCTGCTTGTGACCTCAGCAAACAGGAACAGACTCCAGTCAAACAACTGCTGAGTGTACACTTTACACAGGCTGTTTACTATTAAAAAAAAAAAAAAGAAAAACAAAAAAACAACCAAAAAAAACCCCAAAACAAAACACAAAACAGACAGGATGAAGTCTAAACTTGGTTATATTCATCCATATGCAATACAACACTGTTCTGTAACCTGCGGCTGCCCCCAAGTCCTATTGCCAGGCCTCTAACCACACTTTCCTGTTTATTGAAAAATATTGTCCTCGCTCTGGCTCCTTTTTGCAACCCTGGACCAGCAGGGACTGAGCCAGTGAACTGCACCAAACCTCCTTTACCTTTTCTAGCAGTTGGCCTGAAAGCCAAGCGGAAACTGCTGGCAAAAAGTCTTGTTTTCTCTACTGAGCCTCTGCAGAGAGGTTCATGAGAGTCTTTCCAGCCTGGAAATTAGGCCATTTGTTAGACATCATACAGGAAATCAGTGACAGAATAAGGAATAGAATTTGATTTCTTCACTTTCAAGACCTAGACTTGAACTGCAAGACAGTTTTCACTCTGAAAGTTTATTAATATATAAAAAACAAACTCATGTATTTGAGACTATGTGTGTTTCAAGAACACAAAGAAACATGCCTGCTGAATGATGGTTAATGGTTATCCCAGAAGAAAAAATCTGGGTCCTTATTGATGTAAACCAGCATAGCTCCACTGACAGTCCCTTACTGCTTATCTTTCTCAGGGCAGGGCTTAACACCATGAGTCCTGCTATAGAAGTTCTTCATATATGTGGATGTCAGAAGTAAAAGTTTCTGGGCTTTGCAAATATAATTGTCAGTCTTTGCTGAGCCCTAGCCATAGAGTCTAGTTTCAGCATCTGTGCAGTGGGAGCAATGGTAAGCAATGTTCCTCCTGTTTTTTTGCCCCCACTGCTAAAGAGTTACTGCATTGGAAGACTAGGAGTTAGAGATAAGGAAAAATACAAGCTTGGAAAAATAATTGCATTCTAAAGGTGTGCTCTTTCAATGGAGGAGTTTTAAACTACAGAAGGCTTGGTAAATATTTGGTATTTATTTAGGTATGTTTTCTTTCTCCTGCTATACATCATCTTTGAAATTCTAAATATAAAATTAACACTGTTGGGCAGTAGGCAAATGTTTGTTATTGTCATTATGTTTTTTAGCACCATTAGGAAAAAAAAGGCTTGGGAAGAAATGTTTGAATCCAAATATTGTGTTGTGCTAGCTCTTGAGAAACTTAAAAACAAAATTGATTAGTGAGTGGAATATAGGATGTTAATCAGCAAGAGTCTGAAAAATTGGATTTTTTTGTTTAATTGCATAAATTCAATGTGAAGGTATAGTTCTGTATATAGGCAAAGACACACAAAAATCCAATTATTAACCTGACTGTCCTCTGAAACTGTCCAAATGTAATGTTGTTCCAGATGTTAGTGGTACTGCTCCTTGTTTATGCTATTTCTCGGCAGCTGTTAAGCTATTTGAAAAAATGACTCAGATGGGTGGTACTGGTATTTGATGCAGAATCTACCCCCAAGGGGCATGTAATTACATAAATGCAGCCCAATAAGTATCATTTTATCAGGACAGCGAACCAAATAACATTCCTTCAGCCTGATGTAAATTACAAAGGGCAAATGTTATCATAGCCTCTTGACAGAACAGGCTGTTTTGACTCTTATTACATATTTTTTTAATCAAGAGATATAAAATTACACAACTTCCCCCCCCCTTGTCTATCCATCTACAAATGAAAAATCTAATTCTGCTAATGTGTGTGCACATGCGTAGCTTCACTTGTGTGAGTAATCCTTTCAAAATAAGCGAACTACTTGTTTGGAGGAAAGATATGTACATGAATACAAGCTTGCAGATGTGGTTCTGCAGGCAGTGTGCTCTGGAGACCCTGCTCCTGTTGTCCTTAGCATGCTAAAATTTCATGGAATTACAGGAATGCAGCGCTAGGTTCCAAAAGTGCGGGCTGAATTCCAGTTTCTGAATGGAGCTAGCACTCAGAAGTGTACCGGTGAGCTCATCCATAGTACAGCTAATGGGATGGTCGTGTTCTGCTTTCAGGGACAGGTTTTTAGTGCAGCCGAGTCCAGCCAGACAATATAGCTTTAAATGATAACAGAATTTAGCAGAGTATTTGTTTTGACCGTGGCAGATACTTTTGTCAGGCTGTGGCTGTGTGTGCTGTGCTGCAGCTTTGTCTGTCCTGTGGAATGGATGTGTAACTTCTGAGTGCTTTTTCCTGTTCAACCTGTTTGCTATCTGTTTTCCTGTTCATTTATTTTTTTCTGGCTTTTTCTTTTGGTTTATATTTTCCTTCCCCCCCCCCCCCCTTCTACCCCTCCCACACTCTTCCTTTGGAGTTTTAGAAGAAAATTCCTATGTGAAAAATCATGTTGTACTTGGAAGTTCCAGAAGCTTTTGCAGCAGAAGAAAACAGACCGTCATTCTGTCTTAAAAAAAAGAAAAAAAGGAGACACACAAATTTTCATCTCTAGCTCTTACAGTGTGTCCTATTCTCCTGGGAAGCTTTATTTTCTTTCAGCTGTTACATGTTTCTCAGCTCGCTAGTGGGAGAATACCATAATTGTATACATTGTCTCTGAAATACGTTCTGTACGTTTCTTTCTCTACATCCTTTGCTGCGTTAAGGAAATCTAATACATTGAATGTGTCTGAAAATCAGCATTCCTTGATACAAAGATAGGTACATGATAGAGAGGAATGAACTTTCTCCATGAACTTTCAGTTGCTGGAGAAATCACTGTCTGTGATTTTAAGTATAATTTGAAGGGGGGGTATGTGGGTGGTAATTTTATAAAAAAAGGCTTCCTGGCATTTTAACTGCCCTTTTTTGCCTACATAGGTGTCTAGTGCTTCTCTGATTTCTGACAGATATAATCCATAAAATTTGCTTCAAATAGGAACAGAGCAATAAAATATGAAGCCCAACTAGAAAAGAATAGAAAAATCACACTTCACTAAAACTTTGCATCTGGTCTCCCAGAAATTTCTCAGTGATACTGTGCTCAGTGCTCTCTTTTAAGAACTAAATGCAAGGAAAACATTTCCTGGAGATTTCAAGTGTTGTCTTGATTTGAGCATTTCTTGAAATGCCTGTGACCAAAACATTCCACAAGCTTTGTGCTAGCAACTGACAGATAAAAAGTGATAGATATGTGAAACTAAGTCAGTGTTTTGGGTTTTTTTTTATGACCAAGAACTTAAAGGAATTGCAGGTTACTATTTGCAGTGCAGTAAAACATTTCTCTTTTGACTGTTCCTTTACTTTTCTTCCCCAGAAAGCAACTGTGCAACATGACATTTGAAGATTTTGAGAACTACTCTTATTTCTACGACCTGTCTGAGGAAGATGAATCACCCCAGTCCTCCCTCAGCATTGCCCATATGATTTCCCTTTCCTTTTACAGTGTGGCATTTTTGCTGGGAGTGCCAGGTAATGCCATTGTCATCTGGTTTATGGGCTTTAAGTGGGATAAGTCTGTTTCTACACTCTGGTTCCTCAATCTGGCCATTGCAGATTTCATTTTTGTTCTCTTCCTGCCCCTCTATATTACATACGTGGCAATGGGCTTCCACTGGCCTTTTGGGAAGTGGCTCTGCAAAATGAACTCATTCATTGCACTACTTAATATGTTTGCCAGTGTTTTCTTCCTGACATTCATCAGCCTTGACCGCTACGTCCGCCTAGTCCACCCAGTCTTTTCCTACAAGTATCGGACTGTAAGGAACACCCTCATTCTTAGTGGGGTCATTTGGATGTCAGCTGCAATTATTGGTGGCCCTGCCTTATACTTTAGAGACACAGCTACAGTTCTCAACAATGTCACCATTTGCTACAACAACTTCCACGTGCATGACAGAGAACTTATTTTGCTGACACATCACATTCTCATTTGGGTGAGGCTTGCATTCGGTTACCTCTTTCCTCTAGTGACCATGGTCATTTGCTACTCGTTGCTGATTGTCAAAGTGAAGAGGAGAACTGTATTGACTTCCAGCAGGCTTTTCTGGACCATCATTGCTGTAGTTGTAGCTTTTTTTGTTTGCTGGACACCATATCACATATTCAGCATTGTGGAGCTGTCTGCTCACCACGATGAAAACTTGCATGACTTACTGCAGGATGGCATTCCCCTCTCCACTGGCCTTGGTTTCATCAACAGTTGCCTCAATCCGATCCTCTATGTTCTGATTAGCAAAAAGTTCCAGGCCCAGGTCAAGACAACAGTCTCCGAGGTGCTAAAATTGGCACTGTGGGAGGTGAGCCGCTCGGGAACTGTCAGCGAGCAGCTGTGGAGCTCGGACGACACCCATGCGCCTGTGCACTATTGTGAAACTGCTCAGTGACTGCTCTTGTCACCATCCCTCTCCAAGACAGCTGACAGGAGATTTGGAGGTGTTCTTGACTTTACATCTGCAAGTCAGATGTGCATCTTTGCATATACAGTTTTACGTAAACAGCTGGCTTAATTGCACTTGCTGCTTTCCTTGAAGGGTTTTTAAAGGACACATCATTTGGGTGTGGTGTACTTGCAATGCACACACTGCCTGAACTGCAAGTTGTCAGCATGAGTGGAATTGCTCTAACTGGGTTTTTGATCAGGAATGTTGTAATCCTGTTGTTTTGTTGTGGTTCCATACCTCATTGATATCAAAAGAGCACATAATAAAAATATTCCCCCTTGCCATCACTGATAACACTCTTGATGGAGGCATTCTCATCCAAGAGGTTGTGGCCGTACATCAATGGGTCATGAGTCTCCTGAGTGTCTAGTATTGCCTTAAGTAGGAATCACCTGGCTACATCCCAGCTAAGTGAAGCTGTCGGTGGTTCCACTCTGCAGTTGGAAAAGAATCCCAAGACAGAGACCACTGAATCGCTTCCTTCTCTTGCCAAAAAATAGAAATACGGAAATAAAATCTGTCTTCTCCCAGTGCTCTTTATCTTATACTCAAAACTAAGACAGGAGATCCTATGTTTTCTGGTCACTTATTCTTGTGCTTTTAGCACCAGTTGGGCGCAAAATACTGAGCAGATGTTTTATATAGGTATTGGGCTCATTTGAAATGTGCAAAGAATTAGTGAAAATGTTTCTTACAGAAGCTGAGATTGAAGGCCCCGTGCCACACTTGTTCTTTTCTATGTTTAAACTTTCAGGCTCAAAGAGGTTTACAACTATCGGTTGTTCTTTATTGCTCTGTCAAACAAAGGTAAAGAAATAATATAAAATTTTGTTTGCCTTAATGCCAATCTTCAAAAAATGGACAGAGTGAATTCAATAATATTCTGTTACAAGTCTGTAGCCAAATCTGGACCTCTTTGCCAAACGAGAGGCAAGACAGTACATCCAGCAAATGGAGTCCACTCCCGTAAGTAAGATGAAGTAGTCCTGGTTATGCTGTACTCTGTTACAACTTGTTGCTTGCTGTAGAATCACACATGCACCAATGCAAATATATATGCTAAGTGGAGTGGACTAATTTCTGACATAATACCACTTAATTAAAAAGTTGAATGTGTGATAAAACTCCACTGAAAGTAAAAAAGCATAAAGCATAAAGCTTTTAGTAAATTTGAACCATTTTTTCCTTGTTATTGGCCTAGGTATATAGAATAAAACTGCCTTTCAGATAATCTGCCTAGTTTCTATGGCCTGCCAACACACATAAGTAGCATTTATACTGTAATTGAGGCCTTATATGTAAATATATTTGCTTTTGTATAATATATATATATGCATGCATGAGCACATCCAGTATTGGTAGCTGTACAAATAGAAACAGTCTGACTGTGATCTGTAACTGTTTGTTTGGGCTCTGGTTTCAGAGTATGAGAGTCAGGGAGGATCAGTGGAATTGCAATGTATTTCACTTTGGGCTGGAAAGTTGGTAACCAGCCCTGTTCCTTTGAGTCATTTGCTGCCTGGCACATAGTGACTCATCATCATGTTTTGGCACCCTGCTGCTGAATGTGCCCAAATCAAACATTTTGCAGTTTTTATTCACATGTTCCCTGACATCTTTCTAAGAATGATGTATTAGTACTACTCTCCTGACTGTACTCCAAGTGAAGTAATAAAATGTTGTTGTTTCCAAAGAATGTGTTCATTTGCTTTCTCAGCAGCGATATGCAGTGACTGTCCATTCTTAGAACAGCTCCTTCCCAAAGATTTTGGAAGACAAAAGCAAGCCCTGGCCCTTTCTGCTACAGGAATTAAGGTTTATGTCAGCTTTCTTCTTGCATGTCAGCTATGTGAGCACACATGTTGCTATATACAGTAAAGAGATTGATTTTCAAATGGGGGAACATACACGTGCTGTCTTGCATAAATTATCAGAAAGCTTCCCTTGAAGTAGACAACAGAGATACAGAATAAAATTGAATAAGGCCAAAGTCAGCCCTGGTCTATGGAATTAAGCAGATGAAAAATTTTGCAATGTAACTGCTACCTCGTTCACACCAAGATCAGTTACAGAATGATCTCCACATCATTTCTGCAAGAGTAACGGAAGATAACTAAACAAAACAGGTAACACTCGAAGTTTCTGTTTCCAAAGAGTGTCCAAAGCAATACTGACAGTTCTATGCTGCTTGGACTGAGGAACGCTCATTCAGCCCACCACAATGGAAGAAAAGCCAGGTGAAGGGGATCTGTCTTATCATGCTGAAAGATACTATGGAAAAACGTGCCACAGGAAATAGCTCTATGATCAACCATTCGTTCAAGAATAATAACTATTGACACATTTTGTAATAGACAGGTTCTGGTTACTTTTACCTGCTTCCTGAACAGTTTGTACTTCTTAAGGTTATTACGTAGAATAGTTTGTAACCAATACTCTTGTTGAAACTGTTTTCCCAGTATTCCTATATATCACATATTTAAGTTACAGAACCTTCTGCTGATCTTTCTGTTAGGGGGTGCACCTGGGATAGAAGCATCTCGTTTACTCTAAGATGCTGATTTTTCACAGGCACGATGACACAGTAATATACCAGCACGTACCCAACTACTACACAAAAAACCCTAACGTAGATATATGTGGATTCTGTGGAATTCTCTTGCCCACATGCCTACCTATTTTGTAACTAACTGGGGAGACTGTGCTCTCCAGCTTTTTTTGTTTTGTTCCTGTGCAGCAAGTTTCCTTCTAACATCAGGGGAAAAAAAAAAAACACAAAAGAAATCCTGACGACTGAAGAGTTTGTGCATGCATGCTGAGCGTGAATGAAACACACACGTAAAAATCCAGTCTGGAGGTCAGATGGATGGCTCATAGTGCTATATACAGGCTATAAATCAAGCCATTTTATCCACTTGGAGCTTTAATTTCAAGGTCAAGGAAGGAGTTTAAAGGTAAGCAGCATGCTGAATGGGAGGTCAGAAAGAGTGATGGCCAAGAATAATGAAAATTACATTTTTGTGGCAGAAATTTTATTTCTTTTTTTTTTTCCTGATGTGGCATTTGCTACGTGATTTAGCAGAAGCGACAGCTAGAGAATTGCCACAGAAAGGGTACTGTGCATTAGTTACACACAGGATGCAGCTAGTCCTTTAGGAGTTAAGTTTATGGAAGGTGGGAATGAAGCTTGTAATTATACTTACTTTCAATTCTTTAGTCATGCTTTAAACCTCTGGCAGGCGGATTTTTTTTTTTTGAGACAAATTATAAAACTGAGCTCTGGCATAACCTGAAGTTGGCAGACCTTCGAACAAGGAGAAGCAGGACCTGCGGTGCCAGATAACCACACACAGATGCTCTGTGAGAAAAAGAACACAAAGTTATTTTAGCTGCTGCTGTCGGGCTTCGGCACTGAGCATCTTCATCTCAGTGACCAACGTGGCACATAAAAGGCTTCCGTTTCATGGTCTCAATACATTCTCTCAGTCCAACAGAAGGCCTAGAAGCGGGAATTTGTCTAGAAGCGTCACAGTTTTGACAGCTTTCACATTTGTGTCATTCCTATGGATAGTTTTTGGAAAACAATTTCGTTCTGATGGGTTCTTCAACCTTTAAAAAAATGTCAAAATCAATCTAGGAACCAATCTGGAGCCAAGTAAGCCGCTCAGACTGGTCTTAATTATGCTACTTGATCTTCACGTTTTAATCGAACACCCATTTTTCTGTTGTTGCTTTTAGCCCAGAGCACGCTTCAAGTCCCCGCGGCCGGCGGGGACAGGCGAGGCCGCAGGCGCTGGCGGGCGCGTGCTGCCCCCTGCCCGCGCCTCTCCGGCAGCGCGAGCCGCTGCCCGCGCCCGCCGCGGGGCGCCGGCACCTGGGAACACGAAGGCGGGGGCTTTTAGCAACGCCCTTGTCTGCCGTACTAGTTCAGAAGCCCCGGAGAAGATGAGAAATTTGAAGTAATCTCACCGCAGAAGTCTCCACACCCGGGAGGAAAACGGCTCCGCGTCCCCCAAGGGGAGAGGAGGAGGAGGCACCGCGGCAGCCGCCGGCCAGACCCAGCCCCCTTCACTCCATGCACTGCCAGAGCCCCTGTTCCTTCCAGCTTCACTCCCTCTGCAACAGCCAAGCTCTAGCTTTCAACAAAAGCCACGGTATATTTGGTTAATCACCACCCTTATTAAACAAAAGGAATTTATACTACTGTTTAACTGCTAAAAAAAAAAAAAAAAAAGTTATTTGCATTTTGCCCTAGTCCTGTGCTTTTCCCTGAAAGCCACCCCTCCGTCCAGAGGTATTATGGAAATTTCCGAAGATGCAACTTCCTCCAAAAATGGAGCAAAAAGCATTTCAGATTTTTAAAGCCATGTAAATGTTAAATCTGGATTGATGGTAAATGCAAATTTTCTATTTCCTCTGCTCAAGCTCTTGGGTACTACAGTGGGGTGGTGGAACGACCCTGAAATTCAGTTTTAGCTTCGACCTTACCCATCAACCAAATTTTACATGTATGAGTTGGATCACACCATGACTTTGAATTAACCACAGACACAGCCCAATTTTTGCAATTACATTTATTCTAGATATATCAAGACTTAAATCTTATTGAAAGCAGCTACATCCATTGATTGTACATAGTCTTCAAAAGCTGTTATTCTCTCTTCCAGCATATCTGTTCCAACTTTATCATCTTCAACAACGCACTGGATCTGAAGCTTTTTGATACCATAGCCAACTGGTACTAGCTTGGCTGGAGGGGAGGGGAAAAAAAAAAAAAAAAGGAGAGAAGAAAAAAGCATTTAGTACTCCTTGACTGGTAGAATCCCTTAAAAATGCAAATCCGAGTTTGTACTGACCAAAGTAGTCTGCAAGAATACATAAAAGCCATAATCTGTTCCATATCATAGACTGCCTAATCAACAACAAAGCATTCATTACAAGGTGGTCAAAAAGAGTTTGTTTTTGTGGGTCCCCCCCCCGCCCCCCCAGACCAGTGATGTGGGTGTACGGGTGTTTTGCTTGCTGCATCAGGAACTGTACAGGGAGACGCAGGATAGCGGAGCCAAGGTTTTAAAGCTTTTCAAACCTGCATTTGTATCTTAACCTGGCCGCTGCACTAACACACCTTTCTGACTATTGCAAGATACTGAAGCACTGTAGTGTTGCGATTCCTGCACTGTTTTAGCTACCCACGTTTTCAGAGATCAGCAAACAGTGACCGCAAGTCTACCTATTCATACACCCTCTTAAGAGGCCGCACTCTCCCCCCTCTCCCCGCTTTGAAATTTTCTCCTACTTACAAGATCCCCAGACCAAGCCATCTGCCTGAATGCTTCGAACGCACTCCTCTAGTTTGGCCATGTCTGTCTCATCATCCCACGGTTTCACATCAAGCAAGATTGATGATTTGGCAACAACAGCTGGTTCTGGGGGAAGAAAATTGCCATTAAAGTGAGGAAATTTTCGAAACCTCATGAATATACATACTTGCAAACTAGCTTTACAAGAACAACTTTTCCTCCTCACATAGCAGTGACAGACCTCTTGTACCAATACACATTTCGGAAGTATTTAAGCTATGCGTATCCCAATGTTCACGATGTTGATACACATGTTCTTGAGAAACAGTCTCCTAAGAAAACATAGATTAAGAAGCTAACGTTGTTTGTTACATAGGAAGTCCTTTTCAGAGGATCTGAGAAGGAGCTTAATGCCGTGTAACAGTTTATTTTCCACAGAGGGAATACTGCAACTGCTACAATTCTGAACAGTTCCAGACCAGTAGCTGTGGAGGGACTTGCATAGTGCAGCCTCTTCTCTAAACTTTTAAAGAAAATCCTGGGGTTCTCTCTGTTTAGATAGAAAGCGCAGTCTCTGGGTAAGACAAACGAGTGTATTAAAGCAGGACAAAAACCTATGTTAAGGTTCCCATTTGCTATGGGAAAGACTAAGTTCACAGGCAATTCAAGGGCAGCTAATTACTCCCATTCTCGTTCCAGTCAAGTTTATCCATTACAGTTAATTAGTGTTTCTAGCCGTCCTGTTCAAATGCATGAAAATTAACCCAAGCATAAAAGATTAATTTGGTAGACATACTTTTGGACTTCTTTGATTCATATTGGGCCAGACGTTCTTCCCTCAGTTTCTTTGCTTCTTCACTTTCCTGGAAGAGAAATGTAAAGTTAAGGAAGAGCACAAACACCCCACCTCTTTAAAGCATTCCCAAATTGACTGGCATCTACTCAGGCAAAAACAAATCATCACAACTGTCAGCCGAAAGATGGTGATTTTTTGTTTTATTCATCATGTAACCAGCCAGAGTTAAAGTAGACAGTCCACCCCATTGCAACACATTCCTTTCTAACTCTTGAGTTTTTACCTTCCAGCTGTTCTCTTCTGCGAAGACAGCTGAATTTGAGAATTCCAAGTAGGACCTGGTATCAAGGTCACAAACTCAAGTATCTTAAACTAGTTAAGGCAAAAATCTGCATACCTGGGTATTTCTAAAAAAACCCAATATAATGCAAAAAGTTCACAAGTACCTCCTCATCATCAGATCCAAAAAGATCAATGTCATCATCATCTTTGCTATCTGTGGCTGCACCTGTTGTGTCCTCAACATCAGCAGGACCATATTTCCCCAAAGCCTTCTTTACTCCTGGCAAGCTGAAAGAAAACAGCAAATATTAGGAACCTACTCAAATGTCGATACAAATACTGCCAATTTGTCAATGAACCTACAAGTGCATTCATAGTAAGAAATGCCGTGCAAAAAAAAACAAGTATCTAATTCTGCTACTTGAAAACAGAACCTTCCCAAAGACAATCCTCAGTGCTCCTGACATGCTAGTTGAGACTACAGCAAATCCCATATTCAAGGACTGTTCATCTAAGCTGACATGATCCTGCCCAACACTGCTGCTCCACCTAAGTATATGGATAGAAAAAGCTTGCTTATTGGAATCATTTATCTGCATTATGTTCTGTGTGGGAGGAGTTATCAACTTCTTGTTCATGCTTCCCTAAAAACATTTTTTGTTTGTTTAAAAAGGAATAGTCACAGAAAACACATTGTTGCAAGGTGACTGAGCCTGTGACTTTTTAAGTTTCAGTGAATGCTGTACTCTGAAAGTTTGCTCTCAACAGCACATGAGGGAGCAGGGCGCCTGAATTAAATCTTCTATAGCTCATATAGTTCTGTAGTCTTAGAACACGCTTGTAGTTCTATTGTTACTGCGAACTGCCATTACGGGAGTCATAAAACTAGCTTTAGTTTTCAGGAACTACAAGCAGTTTCCACAGAGTGGACTTTGCGAAGCAACTTTATCACCTCAGTCCCCTTTAGCATTGTAAGAGCTTTGGAAACAGATGGGTGACTGAGCCACCCAACTTTACAAGGGTTCCCTCCAAACAGGACTGAGGCACACAGAGGAGGCAGTGTAGCAATACTGACACTACCTATGCTGTACCTTTTTAGAGAGGCCTGCAGTCTCCATGGATGTCAATACAGCACCTTTCATGAACACTAAAATCACTAAAAAAGAAAAAAAGATAACATTTGCTTTCATATTTCCCCTTCTTTATATGTGCTTCTGCATTGTAAATCATTGATTTTGCTTTATCTTCTAGGACTAAAAGCTTGAACGAACCACTTTCCTTATTTATCACCTACATACCGTAACGCTTTCTAACCCATTTTGGTGTTGCCTTTATGGGGTCCATTACCAGTAAGCCATTTCCAGCTTTCAGCATAGTTGTCTGTGTAAACGGCAGCAACAAAACTCAAGCCTTTCTTATAAGCTTTAGCAGAAATCTTAGCAAATGAACAGAGACAGAATCAGGTTGCCTGAATTCTACGTGAGAAGCGTGATGTACTGACAGAAGTCTGCTCTGCCTCTAGAGCCATTCCCGTTCCAACGGCAACACAAAAAGCCACGTGGTACCAGTGAAAAACACAGTTTTGTTCAAACTCGAAAAATCAAACGCAACACTTCGCAGGCCAGTTCGCACACATATTCCAGCTTTGCAGTTTAACCATACCTTGCCTTTTGCTTTTCATACGACTTAATATGATTGTACCACCGAAGAGCATGAAACAAGTCTGCAGGAGGTGGGGCAGCGATTGCTTCAAAGACTGCTATATCAGCCTGAGAAGGGACGTACCTGCGGAGAATAAGCCGAAGTTAACCCCCTTCCTCGGTGCACGCAGAGAGACGTGAAGCAGCAGCCGCTGAGCACAGAGACGACCGCGCCGCAGCAGCAGCTCGGTGCGTCCGCCAGGCTGCCGCTGGGCCCCGCGGCCAGCGCCGCAGAAAGTGCCAGAAGCCAGGCGGGCTCGGCACCGCGGGCGCGCTGCAGCGGCCCGCGGGCTCGGCCAGCTCCGGCGCTGCGCCTCCCACAGCGGCCCTGCGGCAGCAGCTGCCGGGGGCTGACACGCAGGCGTGCCTCAAGGGCCCCCGCCGGCACGGCCCCCCGCCCGCCCCCGCTGGTTCCCCTCAGGCCAGCGGGCCTCACCGCGGCCTGGCCAGGCTCGCCTCCCCCGAGCCCCAGCACTCCCCCGGCCGCCTCTCACCCCTCGATATAGCTCCTGTCAGCCAGAAAATCATTGAGGACCCGGAGGCCAGCGGCGGACTTAAGGTCCCCGAAGCCCATGGCGGCAACGGCGCGGCACACACGCTCCCGCCCGCGCCCTCGGCCCGACCGCCGCGCAAAGAGGCCCAGCAGCCCCTGCGCCGCCTTTATATAGCGTTCAGAGTGTGCCGCGCACCTCCACGTACATAGATCCCTCCGCGAGAATGAACCGCGAAGTAGTTCCTGACAAGCTGGCGGCTCCAGCGCAGGGCCTGCAGCGGGCAGGACATCGGAGCTGCGTGAAGGATCGGAGTAATAAATGTGAGGTTAGCGACAAAGCCCAGGAAGCTCGCCGGTGTTACGAGGGTATTGTAGCATTCCCCGTACTGTCCGTCCCTCCCCGCCCCCCCCCCCCCCCCCCCCCCACCGCAGGCACCAGCGGAAGTTGCCGGAGTTGGACGAAGACAGAAGCGGAAGAGGACGGAAATTGCCGAGGGTGGCGCGCCTGACGGTGGCCGAGAGGGCGCTGGGAGAACGGCGGAAATTGCCGAGTTCCATCGTCCGCCGACAAGCTGACGGAAACCCCCGAAGCGGTTAGTTCCGAAGATTGCCGAACGCGCGCGTCAGAAAGCGACGCGCGCCGCTGAGGCCGCCCGCTCCGGAGATTGCCGAAGCGGGCTCCGGGGAGCGGCGGAAAGGCCCGAGGCCGCCGCCATAGAGGCCGAGGCGGAGGGCGGCCCGTGCAGCCGCGGGGAAGGCCGGGGCGCCGCCGCCGCCGCCTGTCCCGCGCCAGGTAACGGCGGCGGCCGCGGCAGGGACGGCGGCGCCTCGGCAGCGCGGGGACGGCGGGTGGCGGCGGTGCCGTTACGGGCGCCCTCCTCCCGTCGCCGCTCCCGGTGCCCTTGACGGCTTCCGCGGCGGGCCGGGGGCTGCCCGGCGGGCAGCGGCGGCGGCGCCTCCAAGGTGACCCCCGCGCCGGGCGGCGCTGCCGCGGGCCGTGCCCTCGGCCCGGCGCTGTGGCGGAGCGCCCCGGGCCCGCCTGGGAGCCCTCGCCGGCTGGGATGGGGACGCCGGGCCCGCCGCCGAGCTGCGCCGTCCGGCAAGGCCGCGGCGCCGTCCCTGCGGAGCGGGGCCCGGGGGCCCGGGGCGGGCAGGCGCCCCGCGGCTTGGCCCGCTGCAGGCGGGGAGCCTGCGTGGCTCCTGGCCGCCGCCGAGCGCTGGTGGTGTGCCTTTGCCTGTGTTTGTAAACAGGGACGGGGTGCAGTGGCGCTGCCGCCCGCTCCCGCTGGCCGCTCGGCCTTCCTCCCTCCTGCCGCAGCTCTGGCGGCGTCAGGGCTGGCGCTGGGCTGCCAGCTGTTGATCACCGTGACTTGCACCGTTTCTGCTGTAAGGTGACATATGTATGTACAAAGTATAGCTAGTTACAAAAAGAGAGCCATATCATGTAGTTTAAGAAAGTAACGTTGTATTCCCCTGCACGTACTGGCACGTACGTACTTTTTTGCAAGTGGTACAGAAGTTTTTACTCTGCCTGTTTAAAACCTGTCAGCAAACGTTTGAACTGATAAAAACTCAGTGCTGTTTTCTCTCTTATCAAAGCACCATGCTTCGACTACCTGCTGTCCGCAGGGCCCTAGCTGGGGTTGCCCAGTCCTCCAAAGTGTGTGGTGAGTGTCGCTATTCTATTCGTGTGTATATGGTGAAAAAGTTAATGTATGTGTAATTGACTTATTGAAGGACGTGTATGCATGCTTCATTTGTAGCTCTGGAATTCTATGTTGTGCTGTTTATAGAAGTGGAATCGTATCAGTACTGTATAACTGTAAGATACGGAGCGTGGGGTCTGACGGTTTGCCTCTAGCAGTAACTGAAAGTTTTTGGGTTTTTTTTCCCATGTCTTTCAGGACGTACAACTGCGACAGCAGCCAGCAACCAAATAGAGGTGTTTGTGGATGGCCATCCTGTATTGGTGAACCCAGGAACCACAGTACTTCAGGTGTGGGGAGTGGCATGCTGAATTTTTCTTGGACTCCCCAAATCACTTCTTGGCAGCATGTTCTATTCTATATAGCAAAAAAAACCCCTTTGCGTTGTTTCTTGCGATTCTTTAGGGGTGTTTTCACTGACTAATACAATTTCACATGGCAGAAATCCTTTGGGGAGTTCAGTGTTTGAAAAAGAAGTATCTGCCATGATTGCCTGAAAGAAGATGCGTGCAGCTTGAATCCCAGCTGCAAAAATTTATGCAATACAATAACGGACTTTGATAAATTCTGGTTGAAATTCTAGCTCTGAACTCTGCGTGACCTGGTAGTCTTTCAGAACCCGTTAATTTTGTATCTTATTAAAGTGGCGTCTCAGGTAAATGAGGGATTGTCTCCTTTCGGTTATTAGTTCTTATGATTCAGAATGCTGATCCTTTGCTGCTTTTATTCTTGGTGTGGGAAGAAATGGAACCTGGATCTCCCAGCCTGTACTCAGCACTGTTGCTTTTCAGGTCAAAATTTAAAGTAGATCTTTTTCCAGTCTAACTTCTTTTAAGAAGCCATTAAATAGGGATGTGGTATAGTGAGCTAGAACACTAAAGTACACAGTGTTTATTTAAAAATATATCCCTCGTTCTTTGGATACAAGTTACTAATTTATTTAGGCATTAGAATCCCCCCAGCGGGAGTCTAATGCAATGTTTTCTTAAATACTGGTTTTTATTAGCTTTTTTAGGTTTTCTTACATGTGCTAATTTTTTGTAGAAATGATCAGAAAAGTTAGATCTTGTTAGTTCTGTTTTATTGAATTCAGTGGTGTTTCTTCTGGCAGGCATAGCTAGCACTATAGCATAGATCCCATCAGCCGTGGGGATTTTACACAGGAAAGGCCGACTTCATCTGTTCTCTGGAAATCTGTCATCTCTGTCCTCCTATCTCTTCTTCAGACATATCATGGAAGAATGTTTCTGAGTTTGAGGTTCTGTTGAAGTTGAAGATTGACTATGCTCCAGTACCTTTATAGAGAGTATCTGTGGTGTTGAATTATCACAAGTCATTATGCCCATTGTTGTTTCCTTTGTATTTTTCAAATTTTCCTCTTTTATGCACTTTTCTTTAAATAGTGCATGCTTTCTTTAAAAAGTTATTTTTATTGCTAGAGTCCTATCTATTAGAGAGAATTCTCTCTATTCTTGGAGGAAAGAATGAAAGAGAGGTCAGTTCTCATTTCCTCAATCAGTTACAAATTTTGGAAAAAATGTATTTGTCATTGATAATCTGACATATTTCTGCTTGATCACTATTTTTTATTTATGGTCACTTAAGATGAAAAGTTGAATGCACTATATTCCTGAGGACTTTACACTGTTAGTCTTTGAAAAACTGAATAATGTTTTATGAGGTGGAACTGAAAGGTCTAACTAAAATTTAATTTTCCATTGTTTCTTGTTCTTTATAGGCCTGTGAGAAGGCTGGAATTCAGATACCTCGTTTTTGTTACCATGATCGTCTCTCTGTTGCTGGAAACTGTAGGATGTGTCTTGTGGAAATAGAGAAAGCTCCCAAGGTATTGTTTCATAGGAATTACAGTTTTCTGCTGTGCTTAGGGCCTAGTTTAAATCTTGTAAATAATTGTTTGCACTGTCGTTAGCACACAAATTGTTGTCATTCAGCTGCTCGAAGCAGGATTTTCCTTTCTTCCCATTGGACCGCAGTGATAGCCTATGGATCAAAGTCAGTTCTCAGGCTCTTATGGATTATCTTGCTCCTGGACATAAGCATTTGATAGCTGTGTGTTTTCAGTCAGATATATTTTTATTTTCTGTAATTCAGGCTTCAACCACACATTTTCAGCTGATATTACACAAACAGTAAATTTCAGATACTGTATGAATTCAGCTGTAGGATTAGTGTCTGCAGGTTTGTTTTAGCTACGCAGAGACTGCAGTTGTTTAGCAGTTTATATTTTAATGCATTATGTACCATTGATGTCTGTTTTAAAATAGTAATTGACTTCAGGATTGAAGGCTGTCTTCAGCAGTATTAAGAAATCTGTGCAGATAGTTGAGGCATTCTTTTGGAGTTCAGTCTTGGATTACACATTTATGTTCACATATGAAACTCTTTAGCTCACCTCAACTTGAATTCCATAGTTTGAGCTTTGTGTCTCTGAAAATGTTGGGTTATCACTAAAGATGGAAATCATGATGGTCTGCCTCATGATGTAATTGAAAAGTAGGAGGGATTCGTTTTCTGAGCAAGAGTTTTTGTTAATCTTGCAGTAATCTTCTGAAAAATTTTATTCCAAGACTCTTTGTATAGGCTTTGTCCATATAAATGTCTAAAATGATGCATACTCTGAACTTCCGTTCTAGAGGTTTTCCAGATCTCTGCTGAATCTCTTTGATTTGCCTTATATCTGCTACAACCGACTTTTGTCCTGCTATTAACTACTTGAATTGGAACCCAAAAGTGTAAAATTTTCAACTTTAAAAATGAATACATCACAACTAATTAACCTTTTTATATAGCAGATTATTAATAAATATGGCTTCTAGTGACTATTAGTTAGATTTTCTTCTTTTTTTTCCCTTGCAAATACCTTTTTATTTTTACAACATGTTAAATTAATAACGGATGTCCGTGTAAGAATTTGGGGGGAGGGGGAGGTTAGGGTTTGTGCCTGTGTTGAGAAGAAATATGCTGTGTTCATGCTTGCTTTTTATGATGAATGCAGCCAGTTGCTGCTTGTGCCATGCCAGTTATGAAGGGCTGGAACATACTGACAAACTCTGAGAAGTCCAGGAAAGCAAGGTACCTTTCTTTTAGCCTCCTATAGCTGATTAGTTGTGCCATCTGCTAAACGATGTAAAACTGACATTAACTTTAATTCCTGAACCCAACAGAGAGGGTGTGATGGAGTTCCTGCTGGCAAATCACCCATTGGACTGTCCTATCTGTGATCAGGGTGGAGAATGTGATCTACAGGTACAAGCTCCAATTAAATTGCGTAGACATGTATTAATACCCTTCTCTTACGTGAAATTGTGCTTTCTGGCAGCCTGGATATGTCTGTTTTCTGTTGTGTGTTCTAGGATCAATCGATGATGTTTGGCAGTGATAGGAGTAGATTTAGAGAGGGAAAACGTGCTGTGGAGGACAAGAACATTGGCCCATTAGTCAAAACAATCATGACTCGGTGTATACAGTGCACTCGATGTATCAGGTAATGATGTCCTTTATTTTTCACTGGAGAGAGTACTGAACAGGCATATTTATATCAGTTTCTTACTTGTGAAAGAAACACCATGAGAGGCAGTCAATTTTTCTTATTTTCTGACTGTACTTAAGAATTTTATTTCTGGTAGGGACTGACAGCTGGTTTCCCAGAGCTACCAGACAGCTGTCATGCAGGTAACAGAGATGGCCAAAACATGAAAGTGAAATGAGAATTCTACAGGGCAGAACTGGTCCCATGGTGTTAGTGCCAGAATGGATTTTAAAACATTAAGTGACTTCCTCAGCCACAGTTGCAAGATTTATTTATTCTTGACAGTCTCTGGTAGCTGTATTTATGCTGTTCTGTAGTCCTGAGATTCAGTGCTAGCAAACTTGAGCCAGATGGAAAAGAATACAATGTACTCACCTAGTTCTAGAAAGAACTTGTTAGTTAGGACTAATCTTGCACTCAGACTGTGAAATTCAATGACCACCGAACTGCGCTGTTTTTTGATTTAACTCTACATGGGTTTTGTAGCCCCATCTGAATGAAATTCTGCAGATGTATAGTCCTGCATGTGATGGCACTGACTAATGCATCTGAACAATTGTTTTCTTCTTTCAGGTGTATGAACTAAGGCTAATGTTTTATCTTAAGAAAATGAGATAAGGGTTGAAAAATGTGCTATGTTGCTGTTGTACATTCCAGATTTGTTTTTCATTCTTTTTGCATCTACCAGGTTTGCTAGTGAGGTTGCAGGGGTAGATGACTTGGGAACAACTGGAAGAGGAAACGATATGCAAGTTGGTACTTACGTTGAAAAAATGTTCATGTCTGAGTTATCAGGAAATATTATTGACATCTGCCCAGTTGGTGCTCTTACCTCCAAGCCATATGCCTTTACTGCACGCCCATGGGAGACAAGGTACGTATCTTAACTCATACTGAAGATGCAGCTTTCTCTGTTTCTGTCATACACTTTATCTTAGAATATGTCTCTATGATACTAAGGGTCTTCTCTGATTTTTATGCTCTCCATTTTTGTTGTAGGCTTTTCCATAGACTGAATCTAACACAAATTCTCTTATTTACTCACAGCTCATTCAAGAAAAGGAAGAGTGTTGTAGTTTGTAGACTATTCTTCCCTTATTTTTACTTTAAAATGGTTTGGACTTGTAGGTTGTGCTGATTGCTCAGTAAAAAAATGTGTATAAAGGAAAATTCAAATTTATTAACTCAGTAATTGTTGAGGATTTTTTTAAAATATCGTGTGCAACTAAACTCTTACATGTATATCTAAAGCTAAACCTACAGCACTTTATTTTTTTGTTTTGTTTGTTATGCAGTCTGTTGCTGCTTGTATATAGAAAACTGCAAATAGTTTATTTGTTCTAAACAGGAAGGTAGAGTCAATTGATGTTCTTGATGCAGTTGGAAGCAACATTGTAGTGAGCACGAGAACTGGAGAAGTGATGAGAATTTTGCCAAGGCTGCATGAAGATATCAACGAGGAATGGATATCTGACAAAACAAGGTGGGTGGGAGGTGTTTGTACCCACGTGCGCGTTTATGCATGTGTTAAAGGCATGCTTTGCAGAACCAGAAATGTGGACAGTAGCACTGACTTCTGGATTCCACTGTTAATATTGTAAAACTATAGTGAAGAATAATTGATAAAACATGTTTTTAATATTGTCATTGAAGTTACTGAGTTTCTAATGTTTTCATTTTTGTAGCTTTTTTTTTACATTAACTTTTTTATTTGTATGACAGGGTTTTTTGCTTGTTTTTGAGAAGGAAAAGTTAAACTTTCAGGGGAAATATTTCTTGGGCTTCTCTTTTCTAATCATTGCAAGCTGTTAGAAAACTCAGTCTTAGAAAATATTTAGTATACACAATTATCTTTGTCTTTGGTCTTTAATAATATTAGTGGTGTTCACTTAGGTTTGCTTATGATGGTCTGAAGCGTCAGAGACTTACTCAGCCAATGATCAAAAATGAGAAAGGACTATTTGTTTATGCCTCATGGGAGGATGTATTAACTCGTGTTGCTGGTGTGGTAAGAACAATTTTCAATATATGTAGCATAAAATTAATTTCTAAAGCTGGACATATTACAATGATTAATATCAAAGTCATATAGAAAAGGGCTTTTTTCTTTAAGGTTAGAGGGGAGCATTTGACTTCTGATCCATTGTATTTCCACTTTAAATTTCTTCTTTTGAATATTATTTCCTGTTTCATGGATTAGACCATCTGAAAAACTTTGTCTTATCATGATTTCATTTGGGCCATTGGGAGAGAAATTACTTTTATTTAAATAGGAAATGAAACTCTTCCTTCAGAAATCTAGGAGGAAGCAACTTTCCTGAATTACTCTGATCTATCTGAAGAGTTCTTTAAATTTATTTAAACTGTGCTATCACCACTTTTGCCATCAAAGCCATTAATTCTGTATTACTTATATCTGAATTGTGCTTGCCTCAGTGCTTTCTCTGTGTGGTGATTGATTCTGCTGCTCAAATGAAGTGCTGCATGACTGCTCTGGGTTTTGATTAAAAATTTTATGTGGGACAAAGTAGAATTGAATAACTGTAATTGAACTTTCCTCAAGGATGTTTCTGCCCGTGGTACGGTAGTGGGATTTGTTATGAAAGCTATTGCTTCACAGATAATACTTTTGAGTTGAGTTTACTACCTGAGCTAGTGTTGTGGAAGTTCGTATTCTGTCTACACTGTAGTTTCATTAAAATAAAAGCATTCACAAATCTTCTTCTCCTCACCACACCAAATGAGAATTAGCCATATCTGAGCAATAACTCAAGTGAGAGAGACTTGCACAGAATACCAAGAGCTGTTCTTTGCTTATCATGAGTTCTGAAGGAGCTAGAGCTGCTGCCTTGCAGAAGTCAGACACTGCGGATCAGTTTGTGCTACTCCAGGCCAGCGGATTGCACTGCTGGCTTTGGCACATCCTAATGTAACAAACATTTACCTGGGCCAAATGGGAATTTATGTCAATGGTTTCTTTTGCTTATGTTTATACTTTCTCTCTCTCTCCAGCTACAGGCTGTCGAAGGTAAGCAAGTAGCAGCAATTGTAGGAGGACTGGTGGATGCAGAAGCGCTAATAGCTCTGAAAGACTTATTGAATAGAGTAAATTGTGATATGCTCTGCACCGAAGAGGTCTTCCCTACTGCTGGAGCTGGGTAAGAGTTCAGGCAGTACTGTAATTAGTATGTTAATAAACTTTCCAGTCTGCAGATCATCTCATGGTAAGATTCTGACATGACCAAGGATAGCAATTGCTGATGCATTAGCAGGTTTTGTTTGAATTTACAATAATAATTTATAGAGAGTATTTATGGATTGTGAGTTGATAAATAGTCTCTACTACAGCAAGGGTTGCACACTTTATGTTGAGGCTGCTGCAGTTTAACAGTAGGCTACCGAAAGCCAGTTACACTGTTGTAAGTTGGATAATTTAGTCTATTTCTATTTTTGTTGTGAAAACTATAGTATAATTATGACCTTGTAAACTGTGGAATAGCAGATGAAGTTTGTGAAGGCTGACAATAACTGTAAATGTAGGAAATATCCACATTGTAATTCCTTTAATGTTTTGCTGTCTCCGATACTCATGAAAGAGAGGCTCTTACTTTTTATTTGAGTTAGTAATTCAGATTGAGAAATCTCTTCTTTCCCTTTCTCCACCTGAGATGAAAAAAATATTTTGAGCATCTAGAATCTTTACCACATCTTCATTCCATCCCTTTACTGAATTCTCATCCCCGTTCTTTCTTAAATCTTTTTGTTATAGCACAGATTTACGCTCTAACTACCTGCTTAATACCAAGATTGCTGGAGTGGAGGAGGCAGATGTCCTGCTTCTGGTTGGCACCAATCCACGCTTTGAGGCACCGCTTTTCAATGCTAGAATTCGAAAGAGGTTTGTCTTCCTTGGTGGTGAATAAGCATGCAAATCCATCTGGATTTGATACAATGCTCAGGTGGAGCCGCAGGCAGTAAGTTGAGAGTGTGCATCCAGACAGACTCACTGGATTTAGTTCACCTTTTAGTAAAGGGAATGGTGATATATGTGTAGAAAAGGGGGTCTCTTCTCCCTGCAGTGTGTAGCTATGTTTTGTTCATTCTCACTTTGACATTTTACCTAAGTTCATATACTTAGGCTTTTATTCATTTGTTACATTACACAGACACCTCAGATTTTCTGTCTTGTAGAAATTTGTTAAAGTGTATTCCTTAAAGATTTATTTTCAGCATCAGTTTGCTGCTTTTTGTATTGTTGTTGTAACAAATCAGACTTGCCGATTTTAGAAGCAGTCATTCAAGTTTAACATTTTCTTTGGCAAGTAATGTGGCTTTCCTAAACTTTTGAACATAGCTAATTCAACTTCAACAAGATATGTCAGCAGGAGACAACTGAGGTTTATAAAAGCCCTGTCTGTCCTAATGCTGGGATCTTCCAAAAATACACCATTTTAAACAATAGTGGCCTTAAAATTTTGAGACAAAAAATGCAATGAAATTTATCATGTATTTTTAGAAGTCTGTGCTATGAGAGGCTGCAAAAAAAGGAAAAATTTCTAACCAGCTGAATTTTTTTCCCTGCTTATCTAAGAAATAAGTGGATTTCTAGAACCGTGAGCACTGTCAAATTCATAGAATCACGGAATCATTTAGATTGGAAAATACCTTTAAGATCATCCAGTCCAACTGTTAACCTAACACTGCCAAGTCCACCATTAAACCATGTCCCTAAGCTCCACATCTACATTAAATACCTGCAGGGATGGTGGCACAACCACTTCCCTGGGTAGCCTGTTCCAGTGCTTAATAACTCTTTTGGTGAAGAAATTTTTCCTAATATCCAGTCTAAACCTCCCTTGCCACAACTTGAGGCCATTTCCTCTTGTCCTGTCACTTGTTACTTGGGAGAAGAGACTGACCCCCACCTCCCTACAACCTCCTTTCAGGTAGCTGTAGAGAGCAATAAGGTCTCCCCTCAGCCTCCTCTTCTCCAGGATAAACAACCCCAGCTCCCTCAGCCGCTCCTCATAAGACTTGTGCTCCAGACCCTTCACCAGCTTCGTTGCCCTCCTCTAGACACGCTCCAGCACCTCGATGTCCTTCTTGTAGTGAGGGGCCCAAAACTGAACACAGTATTTGAGGTGCGGCCTCACCAGTGCTGAGTACAGGGGGATGATCACTTCCCTAGTCCTGCTGGCCACACTATTTCTGATACAAGGAATTCTTTCCTCCTACAACTTACTTCAGTTCTGAAGTAACTACGAGTTAAGTCAAGCTAAATAAACTTAATAGTAGCTGTAGGTGTGGGTTTTTTTTTTTTTGTCTTGTTTGTTTTTGCCCAACACTGGAAAAGATGGTTTAAAGTTGTAGCACCTCATTTTGTGCAATCTTTTTTTCCACTGAATTGGCAAAGGTTTGAGGGGAGGAGGGAATTGAGTTATGAACTTCTCACGTAAGGCGTGTTGCTGCACTGGTCTCAGAATGTATGTAGAGAAGTAGTCCTAAAAAAACCTTAAGCTTGTTTAACAGTCAAAATAATACTAAAATTGAAAAATGAAGCATGAACATGAAGCATGTTACCAAAACAATTAATGCCATTTAAATTCCCTTGAAAGTATTTGCATCCTATTTCAGGTTACTGCTAACATTATTACTAGTGGCTTTCGTTGACTAAAACTCTCTATTTCTCTGATTTTTATAAAATGTTTGCTGTGTTTTCAGCTGGCTTCACAATGACTTGCAAGTGGCCCTTGTTGGCTCTCCTGTGAATTTGACCTACACATATGACCATCTAGGAGAGTCCCCACAGATACTCCAGGATATTGCTTCTGGAAAACATGCATTCTCCAAGGTACACACAACTTAAGAGTGTGACTGTTAAATTTCAGATGTATTGAATAATAATCTGAATTCCCCACAGAGATAGATTTGAAGAGAAGTACCATGTTGTATATGGGGTTATTTGCTATTAATCAAATGCAGAGATGAGGTAATGATCAGTGTGCACCAAGTATGTGTGAGCTGTTTAATATATTCAGGTGTGTAAAACTTTGTGGTGCAGGAAACTCCTGAAACATTTCTTGATATAAACCAAGCTGTTTCAGCCACTGGTGTTCCCACTGAAATGTCTGGTTATCAAGAGTATAGTTCTGTATTGACAGGGTAGCGTACTGCTTACAGCAGTTTCTCTTGGCTTTATCTCTAATGAAACAATGACCACTTCAGAATCGTAGCTTTGCGTGGAAGACTTATGTAGAAATTACAGGATTTGTTACATTGATTTATTACATTATCTGCACCAAGAATTGTCTTCAGAGCCTTGGAATGAATTTTTTGATTCTTTACTTGCACAGGTCCTCGACCAGGCCAAAAAGCCAATGGTGGTGGTAGGTAGTGCAGCACTGCAGCGCAGTGACGGAGCAGCTATCCATGCTGCTGTTTCCACCATTGCACAAAATGCCAGGACTAAGAGCGGTGTTGGTTCCGAGTGGAAAGTCATGAACATCCTCCACAGGTTTGCTTTAAAGCTTTTTTGGGAGCCACTTGCATTCACGCTGTGCCTACACAAGTTACCACAACGTATATATTTTCAGATTTCTTTGTGTACGCACAAGCGGCTCATCAGGTTAGAACCTGTAGGGAATATAAAAAATAGAAGTACAAACTAGCAGAGACTTTTTAATAAAAATGGGTTCCTTGACCTGGCAAACTTTTCAGGCTCTCCATGAGATTTTATTGATCTATTATATTTAAATGTATTTAAATGTAGAATTTACAGTTTAAATTTAGAGGTATAGAATACAAGAGAGCTTAATAACATACCACAGTGCTTAGTAGAATCCATAGCAGACTAGTGTCACTTGCTAAATGATTGCTTTTTATCTAGAGGAAGAAAACCAAACAAAATGGCAAATACATTAATGGCAATTAATATATTTAAATTATATTTAAATAATATGGTTTCTTACAATATTCCTTTTACTGTGCAGTTTCTTAATTGAATAGTTAATAGAAAAGCTTCAAAGCTTTTCATTTTAGGGCTTTTGATCTTAGTTACTCAGTTTATTGGGATATTATTCCTTTTAATAGGCAAGCTTCTCTTGGGACAGTCCTTCCCTACTCTCTTTCTAAAACTGTCTGTCAAATTGACAACCTCTGTAAAGGAAAAATTATTTCAGCAAATGTAGTGGTGCTCAGATTCAGAGATTCAACAAAGTCCTTCTGCCAGAAGCAGCTTCATTGATGTAAAACTATTATAGCAAGAGCAGGGCTTGGTCCTCTGAAGGGAACTTGAATATAAAATCCTGCTGTCGAAACTGAAACATTTAATACCAAAACACTGATGAGTTAAAGAACACTCGTGATACCATTTTTACATGTAGTTTGGCAGTCTTTCATATTATCGACTTTCATACTTTTGGTCCACCATCCTCTCTACCTTAAGTGTAAAAAGCAACTTAATTTACTGGAACCCATATGTCTGACTATGTCAGACAAACATGGGTAACATTGAGAGGTCTGTACTGTACAGAGAGAATCCTTTTTCTTTTAAATATTATTGTAAGTCTGGCATCTGATTATGCAGGATTATGCAAAACTGTTTCTCTGGAAAAGAAAAAGTGCTGGAAAATGAGAATGATTATCTCATTCATTTAAAAGTATTTTTATGTGTGAATAAATGAATAGTGATGCAATAGTGGTCTGAAATCTTAGATGCTTCAGAGTAGCTGATGGTCCAGTAGCTGGTCTTTCATCTTCCATGTGAGTGCCCTCAATTAAAGGCCCATTGAGTTCAATTTGTAGCTGAAATGTGAACCTTGATGTTCCAGATGACAAGTGAGCTGCCTGCCACTAGGCCTTGACGTTTATTTTTGCTATCTCATCTTAAATATGCGAGATTCCCAGTGAAAGCTTCAAATGGCATCAGTTTGTCAAAATGCAAAACCAACCTGATATTTTGTCAAATACTCTGTCAAAATTTTCAGCTGCCTTTATGCTTCATTTTTGTCCTGTTACTGTTAGAGACCTCTTATGTCCCTCCTAAGTATTTAGTCAAAAAAAGAAGTTAGGTCTGTTCTGATGGGAGAGTGAGAATTCTGAAATAACTTAAAGTCGTAATGTGTTTGTTCCTACAGGGTTGCAAGCCAGGTAGCTGCTTTGGATCTGGGTTTCAAACCAGGAGTGGAGGCAATTAGGAAAAATCCTCCCAAAGTATTGTATCTCTTGGGAGCAGATTCAGGTTGTATAACACGTCAGGATTTGCCAAAGGACTGTTTTATCATCTATCAAGGTAATCAGTAGATGTAAATTAAGGAACGTTGCTATCTAATAGCTGGAGAGAAAGCCTAAATAGTGGCATATTCTTACAAACATATCTGACCCTTTGATAAATTGTAGCCTTTATTTTCTGCCAAGAAATAGAACTTCCAACACGTAACTGAGATACTGGTTACCTATTTCTTAGGTAAAAATGAGAAACTGTTGATGAGTAATACGGGAACATAAACCAGTGTGGTCTTCTGGAGCATAGCTTCAAACCTGGCAGACAACAGGATGTTGCTTCCCAGCTGTTCCATCATACCAAAACATGGTCTTATCTTAATTCACTAAGCATCCTTGTTCCAGGAGCCCCCCAAAGCTGAGTGGCTATAGACACTGAACTACCATTTACTACTGCTTGTAGTCTGTTCATTCACCCCAAAGCGTTAGGCGAGTAAGACCTCAGAGCAGTCAGCCTAATAGCTTTTATATGACTGGTTAAGCGAACCTTAGAAACTCCTTTTTTCTGGGAACACAGAAATTCTGTATTGTGTCACTAAAGCATTTATTTTTATTTTTACTTACTTATGTCTTATATGGTTGTATACTGTTTCCTCTTTCCATGTATTTAGGACACCACGGGGATGTGGGAGCTCCCATGGCTGATGTTATTCTCCCAGGAGCAGCATATACAGAGAAGGCGGCCACATACGTGAATACTGAGGGTAGGGCCCAGCAGACAAGAGTAGCAGTAACACCTCCTGGGATGGCAAGGGAAGACTGGAGAATTATCAGAGCTGTCTCTGAGGTACTGTTGCTGTTACAAATTGCTTGTAATAAAAGTATACTGAGAGGTTAAGTTCCTTTTGTATTGAAAAGTGTTTCCAAAAAAGAGGTACGTTTTCAGGGAAATACATGACTGTAGTCTTAAGAAGTAATGTTTTGTATTGAATCCTTTGTTAATTCTGTGAATTAAATCACATTGTTTCCTACAACTAATGTTGTAGCTGTTGCATGCTACTGGAATGCATAATGGTGAAGCTTTGTCTGCAAATTCTGCCCATCTTCATGAAGTGCTTTAGAGGAAACTGGTGGGAGGATGCAGTTTCTTGCTTTTTGGAAAGAAAACAGCATGAATTCTGAGGACAGGATCTGGTGTCATTAGATAAGGTCAAATAAGTGCTCACTAGTCACTGGGAACAAGATGCATTGATAATTGCCTCAACTTTTATCACATTTGGTGGTAAGCTAGGGAAAGGACAAGTGTCATCTGTATGGAAGGAGAAAAGTACTTCTCGTCTTTTTTTTCCTTTGCATAGCAAACAGGACAGCCTAGTTTTTTTAAAATGGGGAAGTCTTAACTGTAGGCATCAGAGGTCCAACAGAATACTGTGACTTTGCTTCAGTTTGTACATTATAACTGCCTTTGTTTTCAGGAGTGTAGATTTTTCCTGATTTTACTTTAGGTATGTTAATGGATTGGTAATCTAAACCACTATGTATTAAATCCCTAGACTTGATGGCATTTCTTTCTGTGAATCTCTTAGTTGGCTGGTATGACCTTGCCTTATGAGAACCTTGATCAAATACGGAAGCGTTTAGAAGAAGTATCTCCTAATCTGGTTCGATATGATGATGTGGAAGAGGCTAACTACTTCAACCAGGCAAATGAATTGTCAAAGGTAACCAAAACTGAAGCATCTGGGCATGATATAGTGCTGTTGCATAGCTTGATGCTTTTTAAAGAAATGGGCCTTCTTCATATGTAGTACTACAAGCATTCTTTGGCCTGCACTGAATGCAGAATTCACTAAACAAATGCTTTGGTAACAAGTTCCTATCATAAAGCTGACTTTCTTTTTTTTTCCTTTCCTGCCACAGTTAGTGAAGCAACAGCTTCTTGCTGATCCTCTTGTTCCACCTCAGCTCACAATAAAAGACTTTTATATGACAGGTATGTATAGTATGGCCTTTCCATTCTGAAATCAGTGATACATTTTACTTAGCTTTACAGTAAGATTCTTACGAGGCATCTAAAGCTTTCTACTAAGATATGTAGGATTTGAGTCTTTTGAAGAAACAAAGTTTTCCAGTAAAATGATGTGGAATTTGCATAAAGCACAGACTACTGGACTATATTTTCAACTAAGCAATTTTCTTTACCCTCTTTCTATTCAGTCCTGTACTAAATCTCTCTTATATTGTGTCTGTGTACAATTTTGAAAATGAACAGTTGTAGCACACTGATGTGTTTGGATTTTCTTTTTCAGATTCAATCAGCAGAGCATCCCAGACAATGGCCAAGTGTGTGAAAGCTGTTGTTGAAGGTGCTCATGCAGTGGAAGAGCCAGCCAGCTGCTAGAGACTAATCAGACTGCTACCACCTCCATCCAAGTATTTGTTGCAGTTAACTGCTGTGACTGATATTTTTTTTTTCCAAAATCTATTTGCTAGGTCGTTGTATTTTTCTTTTCTTCATTCACATTTTCATCAGTTCGAATAGTCCCATAACATTATAGGACTGTTGTTGTGTCTGAGAGAACATGCAGCACTCAACTTACTGTACCCAGAGGCAGAGTACATGATGATTGTATACAAATAAATTATAACACCAAACAATCCATGACCTGTGTAATTCATATAGCTCAGGCTTCTTGCATGAAAAGAACTCAGTAAGCAACTCAGACTCAGTAAGTCTTGATTTGCTAGGAACAAGTCTACATGGCAAAAATACTAAACTGTAACATTCTTCCAAAGTATCCAGGTATTTTAATTTTAAGCAATGGTGAGAGTGTGAACGTCCTATTTTTGCACTTTTAGAGCAAGTTGTCCCTCTTTTGAGTTAAGCATACTTGGTTTATGTCAGTGTTCAGACCTATCACTGCTCTAGATATTTGTATGTTTCTCCATTTCATTTCAGTTGAGAAACTACTCAAGAAGGAACTAAAAATAATTTTGATGTCGTGAAAAAGAAGAGCAATTTTCGCACAGCTTCCTTATATTGAACTGCTTTAAAAATTTAGCAAAAAGATAAAGGCTTTTAGCTAAACCAGTTCAAGTACAGAAAAGATCTCAGAATAGTTTCTCTGTGCAATGATCTTTTTATAGCAAAGTGGGGGAAGGGGTAGCGTGTGGTGGGTTTTGTTTTGCTAAGCTTTAGAATGACTTCAGAACAGCAACTCTCTCCTCTATTATGTTGGTTAATGTAACTTCGAAGGATAGCTTTCTCTTCAGCAGGCTATTAGGGTAATATGGTTTAGAGTAATCCTTCCAGGAATCATGCAAATGGGAACAGTATCATAAAGCCATCACTTCCAACTTTATTAAAAAAACCAAACAAACAAACTTAATTTTGCATGAGGAAAAGCTACATTTTCCAGTGTAGAATAATACTGAGTGCATGAGAGTGCTGCTATAGAAGCCTTAGCTTTATAGAATTCCTTTTTTCTTCTGTGCTTGAAATTTTTCAGTAACAAGCAAGTAATTTTTAAAAAATTGTTTTCCTTCTCCCAGGAAGAAAACTCTCCCTGGTTATCCTGGTATAGCCCCGTGTCCTTAAACTAGCTGACTAAGTCTTAAATGTTGAACATTGTTTCACTCAGCCTGCCATCTTCCAGTTACCAACAGGATCAGTTCTCTCGGTGGTACAAAACCAAAGACAACTATTCACTTTATTCAAAGATACTACTATGCGTGTTAATGAGACGTCTAGAAATACTGTAGTCTATTTTTAATGTGGCAGTTCACAGGACCCCATAGTGTGTATGTCCACGTGTGTGACCAAGTATGGCATAAAACCTTCATGTTGTCCTTGTGGAATGTTATTTCTTTAGGAGGAAGAGGGGCTTATGGCAGGGACATAGCAAAAGAAGAATGTGTGTGAGAACATATGCCCAAAGCAAGGCAGTTGGCTCTTCTCACAGATGGTAGCTTTAAGAGGAAAGGGTGTAGCTGAATCCTATATTCAGTAAAACATTTGGTTCTCAGGTTCCTAGGATGAAAACCTTATTTTTTTCCTGAAAATCCATGTTGTACAAACACAGAGGAATAATTTCAGCTGTGCAAGAAGTCAGTTATCACTTCTTCACTTCAAAATGTATAAAGGTTCAAAAGCTTTAGAGAATTTTTTTTGCCTTAAATGTTACAGCATTATTTAACTCTGGGAGCTCTGGCACACATTACTTTTCGATTCTTTTTTTGAAAGCTCTGCATCCTTCAGTTAGTGTATATAGGAGATCTTTATTTCTATTCAAGAAGTATCCAGCCCTTGTCTTGAAAGACAAAAAGGATACGAAGTACGTGTGGTGCTGTCTGTCCTGCTTTTACCCTCTTCCCCACCTAACTAGTCACCGAGTATAGAACTTTTCAGCCAAACTTGATAATAGCGACAAGGCTCTCTACAACTTTGACGGTTGGAAACTAGACAGTAAAGAGAAATCTAAATTAGCATTCTTATCAACTGAGTTTACAGTGTAGCCCTTCCCTTATCTCTTCTGTTTGTTCTGGTGGCGTGACAGCCAGTGCACGTGTGGACTTTTGCCCAGCTAGCAATAAAAGGATAGTAGGGGTCTGCAACGGAATGGAGGTGATGTAGCCTGGGCAAAGTACTGGAAGATAAATCTACAGAAACAGGGCTATTTATGCAACTTAGTTCTGTTTATTTAAAAAAAAAAAAAGTTAACAGTGCTACTACTTGCTGGTTCTGAAGCTGCAACCTCAGATGAAAGCAGAGCATTATGAGAAGGCAATGAGTTGCTGGGATGATGGGAGATGAACATGCTCAAAGTATTGTTCTTGACTGTTAAAGTAAGGGCTTATTAGCTAGGTGATACATCGCCTGAACGGTCAGTTCTGCCGATGCAGCTAACCTCCAAATGCAACGTTGGTGGGTGCGTTTATCCAGACTGTTGGGGAGTGGGCTGGGGATTTATTGTACTTTAAAATAAAGCTAAGACCAGAACGGAAGGAGATTCAATTCCCCAAGTGCAGCCCTAGTACCACCTGGTGGCCAAACGGCAGAATGTCTCACTGGTTGCATTGCCAGTTACGGTCCAGTAGCCTTCATCTCACCTCTGCCTGTACGCTCCTGCCTGCACGGACAGCAGGAGCAAGAACAGCTGCCGAGCTGGGAGAGAGATGGATGGGTTTAGTCATTAAGTATCCTCTTCTCTCGACACAGCACGGTGTGAACATAGCTCCTGCGTGCAAGCAATTAACCCCAAACACGGCTTAGATTAAACCTTGCCTTTATGTAGACTTGTCTTCAGCAGAAGGTTGTGGGGAGTGGAGAAGGAAAAGGGTGTCTTAATTCAAGGTAAAACCCTACTAAGCACTTATATTTTCAAGCAAGTTTAGGCCAGGTTAACACCAACAGTCAGATTAAATAGAAACAAACTTTGTCAAAATACTGCGGGCAGATTTAAGCATCTAAGTCTAAAGCTGTGATTTTAAAACAAACAAAAAAATTTTTTAAAAAACCCTGTTCAATAGCCACCTTCCTGGAAGCACCAGCATCCCATGGGTACATCCCTACAGTTCCAGAGGGACACTGCTTTAAATCTCAGGCAATTTAGCTTCTTCAATAAAAAGAAACCAGACAACGTGGTCCCAAATGGAAGTCAAGTCAAACTGAGGTATGTTCTCAGCAAGACTCTGCAACAGCCAACAAAACTAGGCCATTCATAAAAATAGTTGTAACTGACTCATTTTTTTAAATGTATTTTGCAGCGTAGCTCAAGGCAGAAAAGGAAGTGTCTGTAGCATTTCCCCAGGAAGTAAAAGACTTGGGATCAATGCCTCTTCTGAGGCTGATAGATTCTTGCAAGACAGTGGCTGCTATCTGCTCAGTGGGGGGATGTGCTGTATATTACTGTTGAAGCCGACAGAAAAGCAGCTCAGATTCACAGAGCTGAAGAAAAAGCAGAGCAGCAGCCTGGCATCAGCCTTAATCAAAGAGAAAAGATAATAAAATCTCATCTCCATCCCTGTCCCCACACGCCTGCTCCTCATAAAATACTCTAAACAATGGCTAAACCAAAACATCCTCTCCCAAAACAAGACAGTCTCTTAATAATGATTTGTTTTGTTGTCCTTCGAATATGCAATTAGATGAAATCACCTTCAGTGATGAAGGGTTGAAAGACTGACTCTTTCAAGGCACTGACAGGACATGAGCAGAAAAAGTGCTAACAAGCAAACTGATAGAAGTGACTACCATCATGGAAAAAACATAGCAATAAGTAAGCAGGGAATTACGGAGAGCGCCTAAAAGTTAAGGACTTCACTGACAACTGAAGTAAGCTTTTTATCAGGAGTACAAGAAGTACAAGTACGTTTTACAGGGTAAGTTCTCCCAGAGCTACCTGAGAAGTTTCCTGGCTCAAGAAGCAGTTTTTAAATTCCTATTTTAAAAAAAAACACAATTATTAATTTATTAATAGATATTAACAGATAATTATTTATTATTCATAAAATGTCAAATGGGCACAGGTACCTTTGGGAATGAAACACTGAAGTTTACAGAGAGTCACAAGGAAAACTTTGTTCAGAAACAAACACTGAATCCTTCGCTGGGTGTGGGGGCTTATACCAGTCACGGTCCTCTCTGTTGTGTAAGGTTTTATCCAAAAGATGTTTTACAGTAACGCATAGTAGCTGATGGAACGATGTCAGCAATGTGTCCCAAAGTACCTGGCTATCCTCAGCTCCCCACAGCTGAGCACAACAGGGGAACGGCAGAGAGAGTCGTGAGAGACATACGTAAAACCTTGTGATCAAACTCTCCACGAGTGACTCCATAATCAGCAAAGCCTACCATGCTAAACGCTGTTAATAAATGTTTTCCTCGGGCTACATGCAAGCATCCATTCACAGTGCCTAATGCTGAGAAGCCTCCTGAGACTGAGAGGCCTCTTTGCGTAGTAAGACATAATAGCTGGTAGAGACACCTCCTCACTCTGATGCTAATACTGTATTTTGAATATACTTAACTAATATTTCAAAGAAATAATTTTATTTCTTCTTGTCACCTTCTGTACCCCTGTGCTTGTTTGAAATGGATCAGAGATGAGAACCGTGCATCAAAAAGAAACATACTAAGAGCAAAAAGCTTCATGTATAACAAATAACTTTCAAAATCCACTGGGATCTCATGACCCTAGACACTAATTAAGCCTTATGCTTTGATGTTAGCTCAACTCCAACTACTTTTGAAAAATCCTGTCCTGCATGCTTTTCATTTCTGAATTATCTGTCACAGGATATTCCACACCTTTGTTTGAGGCATCTTATACTGGCTGCTTTCAGAAGACTAAGAGATCGCTGATTTGGTCCAGAGTGGGAATTCCCATCTTTCCAATTTGCAGTGATGACCAAGACCCCTCTAACCTGAAAGTAAATGACTAACTGGACTAATAGCAGAAAGAAGGACTGGTGATAAAGTAGGTAGCTTAACTGCTACAATTACAGTTAATGAAATATCAATAGACAGAAGCAGATAGTAAAAATACAATAGTATACTTTGAATTAACAGTGGGCTTCCCGGTAAAGCGGGACTGTATTAGAGCAATCTGCTGGGACAATTTATTCCATTCATTTGTCTTCTATTTAAAGAAGTCTCCACAGATGCCTGTCAAGTACTCTGGACAGCCTTCCCACAATTAGTAGTCTTATTATTTTGTCTTTGCTGAGCTTTAGGAAGACAATATCATTTATTTAATGCAGATTAAAATACACATTGATAATGAAGAACAGATTAGTTAAGACTTAGTTAATTACTATTTTCAGTACAGTTCACTATCAATTAATTATATTATCATGCAATAGGTAGCATACGTCTGCTCCCAATTGGTTAAACACTTCTGCAACTATACTCCTACTGAAATCCACAGCAAAATTCCCATTGCTCCAATAAGCTTTAATGAAGCCCCTAAGACTCGGGAAAACAAGGCCAGTCATCTGTACTTTGTGTTGCTCTGGTAGCATTTATGACTTTAAATGAAGCAAAGCAAAGTTACTCTGTTCTACATATGTCTTGTCCTATACTTTCAGCTGTGCTATCTGCCATGTAGGAGTGCACTAAAACATGGGTTTGAAGGGGTTTAGCAGCCAAATGAAGAAACTGAATTTATGCCACAACTTGGGTGTATTTGCTAAAGAAAAATCCTTAGACTGTAGACAATGTTTTTAGTATAGAGACTCCTACTTCAATGTTTGGAAAAGTGGCAAAAAGCATGCCAGTTATCAAATACATACTACTGCAGCAGACAGGATAACTGAAATCCAAATATGCTAGAGATAAGCACTGCAATAAAATTTCCATGTTAAAGAATTGCTGAAAAACAAGAATAAGCATTTTTCAGCAATACTATTATGCTGGGCTTTAATGGTTAGCCTGACCCCAGAGCTTACCACAATTAAATAAACCAATACCACATAAAACTGCTGCTCAAGACATTTCTTAGAAGAACGTGCGTAATCATAATTTTGGTTTTTATTTAATTTGTCACCCTTTTCAGTGTTTAAATGCCTGAAGACAAGATGTTCTATACAAATGTGGCTTTATATATGAAAGTCTCTGATGAACATCTCCACACTTAAGAGTTGTTTCTCCCCTTCTCAATATTCACCTGCATTTTAAATAAATTGCTGATCTCTTCCACAAGCATTAAGACATTGGAACTGTCTCCTCAGAATGTATGTGTCTTTCAAGGAATAATACCAAGACGCTGACATTACAAAACTATTTGCTGAGAACCCCAGACCCTTCACCGCAGACACAGAGTCTAAGTCACGCTCCAGAAATTCCTGAGGTCTGCGCTGGGTGTGCATATGACCTTGGGAGAGAGTCAAGGTTCATGTCTTGATGCGGGCTCCTCCAGTAGCTGGTATACAACCTAAAGCACCTATTCCATTACTTTTATTAGACTCACAAAGCTTATTCACTATGTCACTGCCCTCTGTCTCACTATTAATAGCAGTGAGACACATCAGCAAAGCATGTCTCATCATTAGCTAGAAACTAGTGATTTAGGGAACATTAATGTTCTTTGACCACTCTGTCCTCAAGCGTACAATACGTTTACTGTCTGGAGCGGTTGGTCCAGGGATGCGGCCACTTTAAAGTCAAGGCAGCAGACCTATTCTGTAATGGAGAAATGGAATTTCCAGAATACAACTCTTCATTTTCCAGCCTTAGCGATTCTATGATTCTATGTTGTACAGGGGATGTTTCTTGCTTTGGGTTTACATGCCGTCCTTGTGCAGGAGTCTCAGAGTCCAATTTGTTCTCCAACATAATTTCAGAGCACTGCTCTACTCTATCAAAATGATGCATCACCTAACTAAAGAGAATAGCCTTGTCCATAAAGATAAACAAATCTTTTTTTAAATCTTCTTTTAATTCCGCATTACTAAAGCTAGCAGACTTTGCTCCTCTAGGGTGTTACTGTGTAACATTTTGTTGTCAGCAAAACAATTAAAATAATATTTGCAATTTTTAGTAAATTACTGAAAAGCAAATCCTTTTGATCCTCTCAGGTAAATAAAGTTTTGTTACAGAAATTCCTCCATCCATAACATACAGATTTTAATTTTTCTGTTGAATGATTACACAGTATTCCATGTAACTAAGATCTAGCGAATTTTTCCTCTTTACTTTGTCTTCCTTAAAAAGATTCAATTTTTTTTTTTTGTACAAGACACTAAAAAATATCCCATTTCAGTTTTTGTATTCCAAACTAGATTAAAAATATTTCTCCTTTCCCTTAGCATTAAGCTTCTGGCTTTGCAATTAACACACATCAAATAGATCTCAGGAGGTCACCAAAATGTGTAACACTACTATGATGCATGTTTAAATTTAGGCATGCAAGTAATCCGATTAAAGCCAGTATCTGCAAAGTCAAGCACATAAGCCAAAGAAAGGGTTTAATATTGTTTCTATGTTCAGGTTCTCAAGTGCTTTCACAGACATTTCTCTAACATGTTGTAGCATCTGCATCCCATTTAAAAAAAACCAAAAAACCTAAGATACCCTTCAGTGTGCTGTACAGATATTCTCAAGAGCACCACAGAAAGACTCGGTGTACACCAGCTGTTCATGGTATGCCTCTCTTCCTAAAACACTAAAAATTTCTTAATAGTGCAATAAAGAGAACTAACTTGAATTATAGTTGAACTATACTGAACTACTGAATTACAGTTAAAAGTAGCAATTCTCTTGTTTAACATAATGCTAGATACAAGAAATCACATAGTGCGGAAACTTGACTTCACTACTCTAGCAAAACACTACCAAGTTGGTAAGAGTTTTACGCAAGTAAGTATTGAGTGATTCTTCAAACACTTCTGAATTATTAATCAGGCCTGCAAGGACTTGCAAACTGGGGTCTGAGAATTTGGTCCTTTATTTATTTAGAACAAAAGAAAAGGAAATATTAGTTTACTCTGCATTTGTTGAATTTCTGAATCCATTGAGATAATTTATCTGTAATATTTCAAAAGGTTTTTTTTTTAATCATCCCATATATGACCAATGTTTGCAATCCCTGTCATTCCTGTAATGAATTTTAGACATAGAATATAAAAGTATTTTTTTTTAAATATCTTACAAAAAGAATCATTATACTTCATGCTCCAAAGCACACAATAATGACTACTAAGATTATGAAGTACCCTTATTACTGCATTACTTCTATACAAAATAAAAATATTTTAAAATAGAATATAGGAGCGACATATTTGATTTTTTTTTTGTTGTTTTTCTAATGTCAGAGCAGAATAATGCATTTTATGGATTAATAATCTGACACACAAAAACACCTCCTATGCAATAACTCCATAGAATGCAACACTCTGGATTATTAAAATATGCTAGGTAGACCTACCATAATTTTAAAAAATTCCTGCCGAACAAAAAATATACAGTTTGACACAAAGACCGGCTGACTTTTAGTTACATTTTAATTCAAACTAATTTATCTAAACAAAAACCCACTATAAACACACAACATACGCTCACTGTACTAGCTAGGCAAACTCACAAACTATGTTTTGAAAATGGAATGTATCTGAATTCAGGATTAATTTTTTTTTTTTTAAAGATTACAGTAACTGAGCTAAAACAACATATTTCAGATCTGACAGAGGAGGGGGAGAGGTTGATAACATACTAAGTAATTCAATATCTTCATTCATATGACCTTAGTCTGACTGCAGTTCAATTAGCCTATACTACCTGAACAATTTTTACAATGAAAAAAACTTAAATAATTCTTTTTTTATGCATAGCTCATTAGTTTCCTAATTATTTCCTCTTCCTTCAGGACAAATAAAAAGGCATCTTTGCAGTTCATCTCTGAACGGGGCTGTGCATAATCCCATTTCAAGAAACATTATCATAGGTCTGCTGAATGTAGTGATCAGTGTCTTCACCTATAGATATACGGTAGCATCTCACACTGTTTTGACAGCATTTCATATTTTTTTTACAATCTAATAAAAACATCTGCAACAAAGAAAAACACAATGACTATTTTATACTACAAGATACTGTAGTATAAATTAATAGTATTTCTCAACTCTGTAAAGATGAAGTCAGGAATAACGGTATTCATAAATATCAGGAACAAAGCCCCCAAATCAAAACAGTAACTTAAAAAGAACCAAAACAGATTTTAGAAGGCTGAAAAGTGCTTTGAAAACATTAAAACCAAAACTCAGCTACTGCCTCCAAATTTCTTGCTATGAGCTTTATTTTTTCACATCCCATCCTGAAGGGCAGACAATGCTAAATTTATGACAGATTAGCAGACTTTCTCAGATATATATCGCAGGTTCCACTCACTTGCATTAAATCCCCCATAGCTTCTCTACATGGCCTACTCTAGAAAAAAAAAAAAAAATTAAAAAATAGCTGTTTTTTCCTACCTCTACATACAGTTTTATTTACAATGCCTTGAATGAGAGAAAGACGTAATAGTACAGTTATGCCAAACTATCCCACATCAGTCTCAGCTGTTCTACTGAGAGTATGAGTACCAAAAAAAAGTTACACTAACTTTCACAATTACACATTAATTTTTAGAACTATCACACAACGACAAAACAGTGATCAACTTTACAAATTACAGGAAAAAATACGAATTTTTAATTTTTAAAGAAAAACAAAGTTACTAAAAATATATTTTTTACCGTACCTCCTTTTATTTTTTTTTTTCCAGAAAGCTGATCTTACCAGGTTATAAAGAAAATTATTTCTTCAGCCACACGCCTTTGTATTTTATTTTTATTTAAAATAAAAAGTCACATAAATGATAAAAAATTTGGTTTTGGCCATTTGGCTCCCTCCCCCAAATTGACACTTTATAAAAACCTTCTGTACTTCTTTTCCCCCTCCCTCTCTCCCTCTCTACTACCTTCAAGATGGTAGGAAAGTTGTTGTTTTGGAGGGCAGAGGAGCCGCTCTCTGATGTTATGTCCTTTCAGTGCCTGTAGTGGTGCTGTAGGAGGCTGCTGGCTCTCTTCTTGAGCAGCCCCAGCAGCCCTGCCTTCTTTGCTGGAGAATATATTCAGGGATTCCCCTTAATAATCACCTACCCTCTGAGCACTTTGTAGTTTTAAAATAATAAAGAGCCCCCAAAGCTTCCTCCCCACAAAAAGCAGGATCTTCTAAGAGCCAGGGGGGCAGCAGCTCCACAGCACAGAGCCCGAGCCCATTCCCAGTCCCTCTGCTGGGGAGGAAACTCTGATCTGTCAGCCCAACAGAGGGAAAGGGGGGAGAGGAGAGAGAGGAGAAAAAAAAAGCAGCTGGAAAGGTAAGCCAGGCCCGGCCTGCATCCCCGGGCTCGCGTAGCGCGGCAGGCGGTGCGAAGGGTGCAGGGCGGGCGGGGAGGCGGGCTACGCGAGGCCGGGGATCGGCCGGGGCGGTGTAGGCCGCAGCGGGGGGTGAGGGGAGCGGGGGGGGTTTTTGAGGCTTTCGGGCGCCGAGACGAGCGCCGAAGGGGGGTGAGACGGTCGCCGGGGCCCAGCGGGAGGGTCGGGGCGCGGCGCCGCGGCGCCTTTGCCCGGGAGGTGAAGGGCAGCGGGGGGAACGGGGGCGGGGGGGCGCTAGGCCTCAGCGCGGCGCGGCCCGGCAGCTCCGTTCCCCGCCCCGCCGGGCCCCCCGCGCCGGGCCCCGGGCCCAAAGCGGGCCGAGCCCCGCCGCCGCCGGAGCTTGGCGGCTGGGGGGAGGCGGCGGGGGCGCCTCGGCCGGGGCCGCTCCCCCCCCCACCGCCCCCCCCGCGCGGGGCGGCGGGGCGAGGGGGGCCGCGGGACGGGGGGGCTGGGGGCGGCATTAATTTGCCGAAATGACTTTTAATGAGCGGTGGTGGCGGTGGCCGGGGGGGGGGGGGGGCGCCCCCTCCCCCAGCCCGGTCCGGGGCCGCCGCGGCGGAGGCGGTGCCGGTCCCGCGGGGCGTGCGGGGCCGCGCCGGCCGCGGCCTGGAAAGTTTCGCGGCGTTTTTAGGGTGCTTCCCCCCCTCGCCGCCGCCGCCCGCCCCGCGCCCGCGGCCGTGGGGACGGGGCCGGCGGGGCGGGGGCGCCCCGGGACGCGGCCGCGACCCCCCCCCGTCCGTCCCGTCCCCCCCTTCCCCCCCGCCGGTGTCCCTCCTCGACCGGGCCGGCGGCGGGCTGAGTCGCCTCACAACTTTTTGGGAGGGGGTGGGGGGACGGTTTTGGGGGTGTGGGGAGGCCGTCAGAGTGCCCCCCCATCCCCCGTAAGCTGCCAGCAAATGGGGGCCCCGGACCGGCCCCCGAAGATGGGAGCAAGGGACAGGAGCGAGGGGCTGCCTCGGCCTCGCCTTCGCGCCCCGCCATGTGCCGGGGCTGGCAGCCACCTCAGCCCCACCGGGGCCTGGGCTGGGGTCCCTCAGCCACCCCCGCTGTCCCAGGACTGGTTGGCATCAGTGGGACAGGGGCAACAGCCCGCAGCCGGGGGAAGGGATCGCCTCAGCGGCCCTTACACAGCAAGGGCCGTCCGCGGACTTGTGCCCTGGCCCCCTCTCATGTCCCCGCTGGGGGACCCTAGCTGTCCCCGCGGGCCGGGGTTCTGCCGGGGTGGGGGGTCCCTGTGAGGTGCCGCTGCTCCCCAGGACTGAAAATGAAAGGATCCTTTTTTTCAGGAAAAAGAACGCCTGGTAGTTGTGAAGCGAGTCCACTGGAAAACCCACCAACGTGCTTCACCCTGCACAGGTGAAATAGCTCTGGTTTCTAATGCGGGAGGTTCTAGTTTTGGTCAAGTGTTCCTTAATGTGTCTTTTAGCTCAAAATGCTAATGGCTTTGTACAGGTAACCTCAAATGAATTTTGGAAATGACAGTAATGCTTACCTTAAAGCCTTATATTATACCATCTGATTAAAATATGAAGGTCTATAGTTAGTTCTAACTTTGTTACTTAACAACATACGACGAAGGTTTATTTTAAGGCTGTTCCCAATTTTTGAGGATTGGTAGACGTAAAAAGAAAACTGGCAAATTTAGGGCAACGCATCATTCTCCTGTAGTCGAGTACCCTCTCCTGTGGGCACCCCTGTGCTGGCAGTGTTTCACGCTAAGGCCGTACCCACCAGGTACCGCTGCTGATTGATGAACCGGAGCGCTTGTGTTTTGTATGAAGCTGTCACTTACAACCTGGTGACATTTTCGCAGCCATCTTCAGCCTTTTATGTGATTTGTTTGTAACACATATATACATCAGACAAGCTGTATTAATTGTAAAGCTAAATTATCTACAGAAAGCAACCCAAAATTTACTTAGTGGGAGTTATCTCGATGTTTCAATGTTTTTATGCTGAGTGAATGAATTTGTACGTAAGGCCTGGTCCTACAGAGTTGCACGTACCATGTTCTCACAGTATGGTAAATCCTCAGGAGGTACAAATTTATTGTAATACCATATTGAAACTTTGATAGGTTATAACTGCTAAAAGGCTGCTCTGTGAGGAGCTCTACTGCTTTATTTTATTTATTGAGTATTCCCAGTGAAGCAAGAATGATATTCCTGTATTGTGTGAAAATAAGCTTGTTTGTCTTTGCAGCACTGGGACTGAAAATAAGACTAAGGTATTTTGTTTAACCTCATATGCAAGAGCAGGTTATCCGTTATTTGAATAAATAAAAGGCTTGGACTTGCAGCCTTTTTTTCGTTCAAGTACAGGTGCAGGGTATGCTATGGTATGTTTAGTCTCTGCTTTCTCTCAGGATCATGGTTTTGATATTTTAGATAACGTTTTAAAGTGCATTTCTGCGATGTTGCAGTGGCCTAAATGTTCCATTTGTTGCTGCATCTGAAGGCCGCCTTTCTGCAGCCTCACTCACCCTGGCAAAACTTGGGCCTGTTTATAGCCACACTGAAATAAGTGTGCTTCTGTGCAAGCACGAGAATCTGCCTGTGAGGATGTGATTGCAGGACTGGGGCCTGAGACCTTCTGCTCAAATAGAGAAATCCCTGTTCAAAAGACTTCCAAAGATACGGAGCCTGTCTTGAACCTTAGGTCAGGAATAGCCATGTTTAGGAAATTATTTTATTGAAATCTATAGGAATGTGCTCTATAGCAACAGTTACAAATCTTCCTACTTAACATCTTTTCTCTCTAGAAGTCCTTTGAAGTTTCTCAAATTCCTGGAGTCTTAAATGTTTGTTGTTTTTTAGGCTTTGGACTGCCTTTGTCATATTTTCTTTATGGTACTATTTATCAGAGGAGTGAATCAGCTGATATTAAAATTTCTGCTTAAGTTCATTTTGTGTAGGAAAACAAAAAGAAGAACCTGTTCAGTTTTGGAACAAAAAGAATTATTTTCTCTCCTCTTAGTTATGTTTTCTGCTGTTGATTGAAAGTTTTTACAAGTCTGTAAGTTCTCTAGCCATTATTATTACTAGGAATAATACTTAAATTTAATTCTGTATTTATTGCATTATATTCTGAAGCATAATCTATATTACCAGTATTGCCTAAAATATGCTATTGGACATCCTTATGTAATGTAAACTGCCTTTTTGCAGAGTTGAAGCAATAAGCTTTCTGAAAAGGCAGAATAAGGACGATTTTGCTTATTGTATCTTCCTAGGTAGATTTTAACATATGAAAAAAAGTAGTCCAAAATATGATTCCAGGTGGTAACTGAAAATGTCTAGTAAGATCTTAACATGTTACGTGCCTTGATCTGTCAGGATACTTGCATGTGTGTGCAGTACCTTGACTTGTGCGGGGCTCTTCAGAGGTCATCTTGAGTAAGGGTTGTGCTCTAGTTAATAAAAGTGTTCCCTACAGGAACTCTTGTAGTTGACCTTGGTTGCTTCCCAGTGTTTTCTGCCTCAATTTGGATGCTTTTACCAACAAAAAGTCTCTTGTTTCCGGAATGACAGCAGGCTTGGTTTGGTAGCTGAGCGTGGTAGAGAATTGAGCTGTTAAATGACCAGAACTAAGCCAAAGTTATGGTTAGATCACAGAATGGGGACAGAAGTTACAACTTTGTGGTGTTGATGTTGACCACAATTAGATGTGGTGCAGCTTCTCTTGATAGAACAGAGCACTTCACAGAGAGGTACTAGTTGCCTAAAGTCTCTTAGTCTGAAATAGAAAAAAGAAATGTCTTTGCTTTCTCTCTAATAATATAGATTTTACTAATACTGACTGAAAGTTTTTACTGTAAGGTAGCTTTAAATGCGTGTGTCTCTGCAATGATTTTTATGGTCTCTGTTCATCTCTGAGTGGATGAAATTCCGTGTTGCCCTTACATCTTAAAATCTATGTATTTACTGTTAATCTCAGTGAAAGGGACAGACAGTGTTAGCGCAGGGAATTGTTCTTTTTCGGTCAAGTTGAGGAATCGACAAACCTACTATTTATGCTATTTGTGTCTGTGGAAAAGCTGAGGTTTTTGGAGATCCATGTTCCGCTTCTGGCCCCAAGCTGATGGTTTTGGAAGCATATGTAGATGATTGTACCTTGTCTGTGAGATGTCATGAACACACCAAGCAATTTAACATGAAACCTGCGCTAGTATTAGCAAGTGCAAAACAACACAGTTAAGACCTCTTTAATCGTGGCTTTTGTTTGGATGCAATGTGTGAAGCTCTGAGCTCAGTCCTCTTAATTATACATCTTTTAACCACCAGCATATAATTGCCTTGCAATTTACAATGCATTTGGGGATTCCATTGCCTAAAAGGGTCTTACATACCTTGAATGTCAAGTTCTGAGCATACGTTTAAGAATGTATCCAATCCACATGATTTAAAATAGTCTAATATTTTCAGCACGGTGTTTTCTCAAAATTACCGATTGAGTTTTGGGGCTATAATGCTTTGGGCTTTCTAATAGTGACTAGGCCATTAACTTCTCTGTAGACTACAGATGATGATGTCAGGTACCAAATTTCTGTATGACATAATGCTGATACTCGGTATGGTCTAGCAAAGATTCCCCGCCAAAGTTTGCTGCTACACTGTTTCCCAGCCTCTCTGAAGGACTGTTCAACTGTTTTGGGAGAGGGTATGTGGAGTGCAGAGCTACAGCTTTGTTGTCTTGGAGCTGATGTGCGCTGCAAGGGAACTGATTATGCCTGCTTGCCAATACTAAAAGCAGCTGGGAGCTGGCTTCTTCCTATGCCTGACGGCAGGTACTGATGGTTGCGCAGGTGCGTACCTGTGTGTATTTAATTCTTTCATTTCTCTTTTTACAATCACTTAGAAGCCACCTTCTGTTGTCTTACGGACCACCAGTGGCTGCACTCAGCAGGACAAGTAGCTCTGCTCTAAACGATGATGTTGCAGAGTGTGGCTTTGCTCTGTGTCCCGCCTGTCCTTCCTATAAAGCCTTGCTGGGTTGCTAAGTTTGTTGCTCTTCAGATGTCCAGATAGGGCTTTTGCCAGAGGGAGGAGATTTTCTTCCAGTCAGCTTCTCGGGAATAAAAAAATGGGAGAAGAGGAGAAATGAATGTATTATCAAATGTTAGTGGTAACCTCATAAGAACCTAAGAAATACCCTGCTGGTCAGATCAGGGGTCGATCCAACCTAGTGTTCTGTCTTGGGCAGTAGGAATAAGTGATGCTGTTTAGGAAGAGCATGAAAACCCAGCTACTTTTTAGTGTTTTCTCCTCTTACTCCTCCAATGTCCATATTTGTTAAACTAGGCATGCCAGGAGGTACATCACTTATTTCCCCATTGTCTATGAACTTTTCTATTATCTTTTTGAACCTACTTTTCTATTATCTTTTTGAACCTGATGATACTGTCTGCTTCCATAGCCTCCTGTGACAGCAAGTTCCAGCAGCTCACTACCTGTGAGTAGTAAAAATGAAGAAGTACTTCTTTATTGTGTTCTGAGTCAATCTCTTACTAGCTTCATCAAGTACCCCTAGTGCTAATATCATGTGATATGGTATATGACCATTTTATATTCACCTTATCCCCAACATGATTTTTTTTAAACCTCAGTCATGTCTTACATCATTTGGCAATGGCACACAAAATCTTTTATTTAGAAGGAGTTTTTTAAGGAAAATGTGGGTTCCTCGAGAAGCAGCCTCTGGTTTCTCATTTATGGGTTGTGGCTAAAGCCAGTTTGAGCATATGCAGGCATGAATTATGTTTCTGTTGAACGTTTTTACAACTTCAACGTAGAGTATAAATGCAAAACCCAAAACAGCTTCCAGAAAGTTTTGTACCCTGATATTTTCTCAGTGAAGTACAGCTGCTTAAGCATTTGATTTTTCCAGGGGAAGTCCATGTTTCCGTCATCTCTTACTGAATCCTGTGGGACAAAAATAATTTCTCCCCCACCCACTATTTAGCTAAGCGTAGTTTCAGTTCTCTTCAGTTAAGGGACATGTGCCTATTCCATGCTTGTGCTACTTTCTGTGTAGCAGCAAAAAGCTCTGTTAAGAACTCCCGTATATTTTGTTCAAAATAAAATACTGCATCAGATTAAATCAGAATCAATAGGTTTAAAAGTCTTTGTTATTTTATATATATATATGTGTGTGTGTGTGTGTGTGTGCGCGCGTATATATAGTATGCTATGGAATTAAAAAGAAAAATCTCTTTTTAGATTAAGTACAACTTCAGTCTCTGATCCTGGCAGTGTATCGACATAGTGCCACTGTCTTTTGGGGAGTCTGTGTAGGAATCTACCGGTAGAGATATAATTGCAAGTTTGAGAGCGTTGCTGTAGGGGTTTCTTTTATATAACATTGGCTGCTAGGTATATTAGCTTTCTTTTTGATCGTTACACTGTAGTTGCACTAATTGACCCCTATCAGGATTTTTAACATGGTTATATTTGCATGAGCTTCTCTTAGTGTATATATAGACCCAAAAATTCATGTTCAAGCTCATTGGTTTCCCTGAGGATTATTGTCAGTATTTTTGCTTAAATGTTTCATATGGCATTGTACTTGTGCCCAGTATCTTTCAGACAAGTAAGAAGTAAAATACTACGCATGCCTTGACACAGTCAAGTTAAATGCAAAAATAAGACTTAATTATGAGTTAAATCCAAAAATAAGACTGGGGGCACAAGAATAAATCCAGGATTATAGTGGCTGGGAACTGCAGAGCAGTTTCTTTACAGAAGCTTAACGGAGGCACACCAGGTATGCGTTTCTTGCTGTTTACTTTGGAACCATTCTGAGGAACTCTTTTTCTTTGGTCTGTTCCTTGATAACCTTCAGAAAAGAAATGTTGCTCGGTTGTGCAAGAGAGAAGGTCATTGATCCATCAAAAACACTGCAAAGCATCATAGTAGTAGCTTAAAAGAAGGTGGTAAATGAAACAGAAAGAAATAGAGAGCAGCATGTGAGTCACCCAACTGCAAGATGCAGTTGTTCTTGCAAGTCTTTCATCCTGTCCAGTATGCCACTAAATATGAGCTTTGGTTCACTATCCAGAGACACAAACTCCAGAGCAAAAGGCTTTTTGTCAGCTTCGTTCTGTGTATGAGGTGCAATTAGTTAAGACTCATTTGATTACTTTTTCTGCCGTAGTAATGGAAGAGGCTGTCTCTCAAACACATGGGACCCAAACCCAGGTCACAACTCCCATATTGGGCATGTCACCATGGGATTTATTTTTTTCTTTCACATTGTTGCTGGATAATACTGAAGTGTATGTCAGTATCTGCCTTAACAAAGGTGTCTGAAAGGGTTATTTGGTTCTCAGCACGCTAAAGAAGAGAGAGTTCCCTCTTCCCATTCTGTGTTTTTGAAGGTCACAGCCAACAATGAACTTTTTTGTTCTTAGGACTGATGTGTTGTGAAGGGTCATAATCCAATGATTAGTTTCAAATATATATAGTACGTGCTCTGTACTTTCATGTGCTTCCATGCATTGAGAGAAATTGGGAAAGGTGATTGGGACTGGATTAGACGTCCGTGCTTGCATTGTGGCTATCCGGTATAAACAAAGTGCGAGGCCCCTGCCCCTGGGTGTGTGTGCTTGCATGTGTGCGTGGAAAGGGAACTATGTGTATAAAGAGGAAATATGAAACGATCCTCATTATTGTCAAATGATTAATCAGGTCGCTTAAACTTGCGCTAGTTACATTTTGTAGCGCATGTCTCCATTCTGTATGCTGCATACGCTGCATGTGTGCATATACAACCGTTTAAAGAATTTTAAGTGTGTTTTTAAATTTTTAGTAGTCTTCTGTCCTTCTGCTTCTACAGCTACATATGTGCTAATGAAAGGCCTGGTTTATGCAGTTTACTGTCAGAGGTGTGATAGGGTGTTTTCTTTTTCCCTAGTGACTTAAAGTTGCTTTTCTAGATCCCCCAATGCCATCGTGCTTGCCATTTTCTTAAGGTTCTTTTATACAGTGGGAAGTGAAGGCTTGTACCTTCACAAGAGGAAACTGCATCTTTCCTGCAAAGTGTGTGTAGGCTCCTTCCTTGCATTTCTTGCCATTTCGGGCCTTGGGAACAAGTAAGTTGATTGAGGTGGTAATCTGTACATTTGTCACATGCCTCTAATTTATTACATATTTCCTGAATATCACCTCTGTGTACATTTCTTTGCTTGGTGTATAACACATATGAAACTGAACTGAGTACTGAATATACCATGTTCAAAAGAGTTTATTCCAGTGCTTCAGGATGACCTTTCTGAATCAAAGCTGCCTTTTGCAGGCTAAGCTGGGTGTAGCAGAGTAGCTGCAGAATATGTGTACTGTTAATTTTATTTGAAGCTGCTTTTTTTTTTTTTTTTTAAAGTTGATTGCCTAAGACTCCATAGTGTTAGGAAATGAAAAAGTACCTTATGATTGCATGGATTTGTTATTTTGTTGCACTGTAGGAGTCTATTTTAGGGGGAAAAAAACCCAGCCTCTTGCTGAAATGAAGTTTCAGCCCTCTTGGCACTGATGGGAGTACTGCCTCTGACATTATTAATGCCTGCATTTACCTAAAATAAGTACAATAAGGTAGGAAAAGCTCTGAAGAACCATGATGACCTCAGGAAGGACTGCATATTGATGCTTGCAGAAGCTGTGGGCACCTACAAGATCTGAAGACTGTTTGTCAGGTGTGGTAAAGAAAGCTTTTTTTTTTTTTTTTTTTTTTTTAAAAAAAAAAAGCTTTCTTGCACTGCCTGATGAAATTAAAATTTTGCAGAGCAAGAGTAGTCGCCAGCATTTTTGTAAGCAAAGATACTTGAAGTAAAACCTCTGCAATCAAATGAGTTAATCATCATTCAACTTGATTCCCAAAAGCAAGTGGTCTAATCTGATGCTTAACCTTTTTCAACTTGTAGCTCCTAATCACTTTCTGGTAGATGAGTGGAGTTTTGTTTAACAGGTTTAAGTGTGGTGGCAGTAGAATTTTTTTTCCCCTAATAATTTCCTTTCACAATTTCCAAAGATCTGTGACTACTGATTGAAAACTATTGTGCTAGTGGATTTGGCTTATTGGATGCTAGCTGAACCACAGGTTTTGTGGCTACATCTGGCCACTTACTTATTAAGCAGTAATAATATCTATTTTATTCTGACTGACTTTGACCTTTTTGATATTTTCCTTAGACAATCTGCTTCATCTTGATTCATCATCATTCCAGGATAGTGGTATCCTTGGGGCTCTCTCTTAACATTGATATGGTACAGAAGATTTAAAATCAGGTATTGTTTTGGGTCCCTCTTTCCTGCCAAAAGGAAACACACAATCTAGAATTGAATGCATTTTTTTTTCCTTATGTGATTTGTCTTAATATTTTGGTTCTTTCAGCTGATGTTCACAAGGAATAGAGTCACGTGATGTATGAAGGCAAACACATACACTTCTCTGAGGTTGACAATAAGCCCTTGTGCTCATATAGCCCCAAACTGTGCAAGCAGAGGCGACTTAACGGCTACGCCTTCTGTATCAGACACGTTCTGGAGGACAAGACTGCCCCCTTCAAGCAATGTGAATATGTGGCCAAGTATAACAGCCAACGCTGCACCAACCCCATCCCCAAATCTGAGGACCGTAGGTGAGTTCTGGTTACCTGTCTGCAACATGGGAAGTGGCTGGGACATAGGCGTGAGTTTTCTTTTAAGATGCTGCCTGATTTCAGGATGAGGGAGGAACTTGCCTGAGTGGATTGAATTCCAGGATGTTCCTTTGAGGGTTTTGTTTTAAGACGAGTAAACTTTATTTTGTTTTCTCTGGGAGTCAAGTACTCAGAAAGTGGGCAGTGACTTACTCCCAAGGAAGTTTTTGGGGAGAGTTCATTGCTTTTCTCAAATTCACTATAAACTGTGGATCAAACCTGCTACACAATACCTGCTGTTCTAATTAATTCGCTTTGTCACTCACAGTCCATGCTCTTAAAAAGGCGTGCTTGTTTGGCCTGCTGTGCCAAAAGCACACTTCCATCTACTTTTTCAGGATGAACAGTTGAAAATGCATACCTTCTGGGCTTAGGGAGCAGTGACACATAGGGACGAATCCAGAATTACAATTCAGTCTTTGTGATTTGGTACTGATCTGTAGTGTTGTATTACTGGAATAAAATAAGTATTACTTGATAACAGATGAGCCAGCTGGGAAAGTGCTGTCCAGTCCCTTTCTTCTTTGTTTCCCCCTTTCCACTCCCCCTCCCTGCCCAAATGAAGATGCCCAAGGTGCCCAGGTATTAAATGCCTTCCAAGAGATAGTGCTTGAAGTTGTTGGAGAGCTGGGAATTCAAAACAGATTTCCTGAATTGCAGCCCATACTGTAACCACAAGGACGTTCTTCCTTGCTCTTTAAGACTTCCCGAACACTAGTCTCATTAGTGTTGCTTGGGCTGAAGTAGCAGAATTTGTCTGATCTTGGCTGCCAGGTATATATGACTTTAATTTTTCAGAGTCATTATTGCAGGTTTTGCCAGTAACACAGTATTTAATTAATGTGTGTGTTAACTATCCGAGGCTTTTTCTGTTAGAAATGATTTTTTTAACCTAAAATATAAACAAAATATGCCAAAAAAGAATCAAACCACTATTCACTGACCTTTCACATTATTAGCTGCCATTCACTAACCTTTTGCATTATTAGCAGTGTTCCCACTGTGCCCTACAGATAACTTCCTTCTCAGCTCACAGCTCCCTCTCTTGTCTGAAACAACAGTTGGACTGTGCTCTAAATTAACTTGCACTTCACCTGCCATTTCAGTTGAGGAGACTGATGAAGTGAGAAAAAAACATGAATGTTTGTCAAAAGCTGTAGGGCAAATGCTCAAATGGCACAAGATGAATAACTTTAAGCTGTAATTTGACAGTCAGTGACTATTTCTTTGCTACTGTACAATTGAGGCTCTTTGGAAATAAGCTTATAGAAATGATCATGGAAATTATTAGCCCAAATGGTATGCTGTAATTTCAGATGCAAGAGCTGACTGAGCCAGAGTTGCTGTTTACCAGGGGTCATACTTAAAAACAATAGAAATAATAGTACTTAATGACACTTTTTTAGGTCTCATATGTTCCCATGGAATTTGAGATTTTTCTTTACACCTTGAATTGAGTTCACACTTTGTTCTTTTTGATTTTTCTCAAGTTAAAGTGAAGTGTGGTCATGACATCTGGTGTATGTTATATTAGAATAATTCAATTGCATGTCGAGTGTCACATTACAGTACTTGAAGAGGACAGCAGGTGTCTGAAGGAGAAAATAAACTTTTAATTTCAAATGAGAGGATGTGATAGTTTGAAAGAATATTTTAAAAGACTGCTTCTCAGGGCAGAGTTTAATTTTAACAATAAAATTTAATGAATGCTAGTGATAAGACTGTGCCTGCTCGAAACTTTTTTTTTTTTTTTTTTTTTTTGGCAGGCAAACCTGTATCTGTTTCTTAGGAGACTTTTTTCACACTCCGTTCGATATAAAGATGTTTGCTATGTCTGAGTTCTTCAGTCATAGCTTTTAATTTTCTGTGTACAAAATTACCGTCAGATGGTCATTTTGTCACAGTTTTAGACATGTAACTGTACATGATCAGAAGCAGGCTGTATGATGCTCTGACAGCTATCTCCTTATATACTTTTAAAGGTTATAAAAAATAAAATGCCTTAACAGGATGTGCACATTATATGCCAAAAGCTTCATAGTCTGTCCACAGATAATTAAAAAAAATTATCACTTGACCCCAGACAGATGAGATGCTACCAGCCACAAAGATGTTTAATATGCTGCTATATTATTAGATCTCTTATTAACCATTAACATTCTACAAATTAAATCTATTAATAGTGCATGACTTCATTGCCTTATTTGAAGTCTAGTTTCTCTATTCACGATCTTGTTTTTTTAAAGAATATACACGGGATGATACAGACATGGGTTCTGTATCTGTATTTCCTCTGAATACACGTCTCCTAGTTCTTTCTTATCCAAATACACACATAGATAATAAGGTTCAACTTAATTTTTAAGTACAGGGTTATCACAATTTAGCTGGGTTAAGCACCATTTTATCTCTAATTCTCCTCTTTCAAGAGAATCTTTAAATATTTTGTTAATATGCAAGGTGCTCTCTGGTTTATTTGGATCTTCCTTTAAATAAGTGACAGAACTTGATACAAGTCTGGGATGTACTGGGAAGCAGAATGCAGTTGTAGGTGGAAAACCTTGCTGTCTGGATTCTTGCCCTCCCAGTGATGTGGGAAACTGTCCAGCTGAAGCCTTCAGAGCCCGTCACCTTTTGTGTGCTTTATGTTACAACAGTTTTAATGGATATCAACCCACCGCTTTTACTGTATGTGCTGACTGCATTCGACCTCACCTGCACAGAGTAAGTGCCTTTGGCACTGAGTAAGGAAGGGGGACGAAACTATATTAGATACTCAGTGTGATACTGCCAGCTGAGAATAACTCAGAGGCAGGTTATAGAAGTGACAAATTGTGCCACTAAGGCCAGTACATCAGAACTGGCTCTTGTAGGGCCAGCTTGACCCTAACGGGTTTCATGCTCAGAGCCATGTGAAAGGGACTGTGCTACTTGCACACTCTATTCCAGTCTTCCCAGTAATCTGTCTTCCATGAAGCAGGAACTACTAACACCTTCCCTGACATTACATCTGATCCAAAGAGTTTGTTGCCTTAACTCAGCTGGTTATAGACTGGTTCCAGCAGAGTCAGTTAATGCCTGCACCAGGCTCTGCAGCACTGTGTAAAGTCAGAACCACTTTGGGCCAGGGCCAACTAAAAAGCCATCCTGGAACATGAAGGATGGGGAAGTGGGTGTGTGTGCCCACCTGGCTCCGCATGGGACCAGCTAGAGCCTGGCAAGGCCAGGGTTGAGTTGGTGCTAATAAATTAAGCCTAGCCAAAACTACCTGCATGTAATGCTCTTGCCAGCTGCTTCTTGCTCCGTTTAGTCCATCGGGCAAGGTGTATTAGCCTTGGTTATGCTGGAAGACAGAGAGTTGACAGATGGAGCCTAAAGCACAGAGCCGAGTCAATGTGTACTGGAGTCTGCAAGTGCATGTGATCTATATTTTCATTATGTTGTAGCCTGATATCTATGGGTTTGTGTCTAGAGGTGATGCCTGTGTAAGATACTGTTGGCTTTCAGTGATGCAGTATGGTCAGTTGTAAGAGCCAAAACTTTGTTCTCTGCCATGTAAAAATGATTGTGTTAGAGTTAAAGGAACAAGCAAAACCCTTAATAGCCTAAAACTCAGAGAATGTTAGCAAGCTAATTACCTTTTCATAGGTTTATTCACATTTTCTGTTTTTTTGCTTTCTCTTTGTTTTTAACAATGAAAACAGACTAGCCAATTTTACCTCCTCACTCCTGCACAAGGTGGCAATATTTAAGTTCTGAACAGTAGAAAGGAAGCATTCACATTGAGCAAAACTCTCTTTTTATTGGAATAAGAGGGGAAAAAATTCCATTGTGTTTGTCTTGTCTGTTTAATGTTTTTTCTTCTGTCATACTGAAAGTGCTGTTCTAACTGATCTCATCAGTCTTGTTCAAACAAAATATTTAAAAAGCGCTTAATTTTACTTATGGAAATAGTGCTGTTGACTTTAAGGGAAGCTTTATTGAGCCCTCATTATATAATTTTATTTTTAGAAGTGCATCTCTCAGTATGAATTTACAGTATTCCAGTGTATTCTAACAGGGACTCCACGTGTTGCTGGCTTTCTGCTTGCCTCATTTAGATTTATTTATTACTTAGAACTTAATGTAATAATGAAATTACTTAGACAATAATAATTAGCAGTACTTTTCAGCCTTTTCTGATTTGTGAATCCTTAGGGGTGTGGATCCCTCGAGAAACTACATGCATGGAGATCATTAAGGAGCATTTATTAATTTGCTTTTTATTTTTTACCTTTTATGGACCCTTTAGAAGCAGTTCACACATTGCTTCTTTAGGGGTGGAACAGCAAGTTGTAAGTCACTAAACTGAAGCGTTAAACCTTTTTGGGGATTTTGGTTGGGTTTTTCTGTTATTTTTTCTCCATGAAGACCAGGAATAATTTCATTTTAACCTATTTGTTCAACAAAACTACTTTTGTCAGATTCATACTGATCGGATTTTATACCTTCATGGTACATTTCCTTATCTTGGCCTTATTCATATCCATGGATATTCATATTCATCCATATCCATATTCATGGATATTCATATTCATGGATATGTCCTTAGCTTGTTCATTAGTACCTTGATGTAGACATGACTTTTTCCTCATATCTTTGTTTTCATCTATAAGCTGCAGGTTATAGATGGGGTCCTGCAAGGGCAGAAGTCTGATTGCTGGTGGCATTCTACAGAGGCAGGAGGGCCTGCCTGCCCGTGTGAAACAGGAAAAGGATCAGGTCACGGATCCTACATTTCTACCACCTGCTTGATCAGACAAAAATTAACTGTTTACTTCTTAGTATGTTATCTGTGGCCATAAATTGTAAATCTTCTCCTTTTAATTTTCATGACAAACTTTCGAAGACCTTTTTTCCTTTTTTTTTTTTTTTTAATAACATGACTTTAAAAGCTTTTTTATATTAGAAGAGCTTAAAGTCTATGTTTGTGGATTGTATGTGTACATATTCCTGGCATTGTGTAAACATTTTCTAGCAGCAGAGAATTTCTTTTAAACTAGATTTTTGTTTGAAGAACATGCAGCTAATCCTCTGGCTACAAAATTCATCATGTTAAACTACTAAAGCAGAACTTGAATATTTATGCTACTTGTTCATTAAGTGCAAATAGTGACCCTTCTCAGCAGGTATCTCTAGTGAGATTGTCCGTATAAGAAACTGCTTCCTACTACAGTGGAATTCATAACAATAATGTGTGTGTTGGTGAAAATGTTAACTACTTCCAGTGAAAGAACAGCCGAATGAAAGGAAGTAGTTTTCAATGTATTTTTTCTTGGGAGCTTTTGAAATGATCAGAGTTAATGGCTTGAGTTCTTACTGTTTTATGTGTCAGTCTGTTTTGTTTGCTTTGTTTTGTTACTATTTACCCTATTAGAAAGTAAATATTTTGAATGGTTGTGTGTGAATATCCTATGAATAATGACTGAAGACTTTTATATCTTAAGATTACAAATTGTCACTTGTATAAGTTTTTGTTTTCTGTTACAGTTTGGGAACACCACAGTTACCTGTTGTATTAGAAGCAGTTGTGTACACTTCTTATAAAACCTCTTGTGTTTCAATCTAAATTTGCTTGAGATGGGTGTGTGTGGATTTCCCTTTAGGGATATCTGTTTTCTTCAGGTTTTACTTACAAGAGTTGAGTTAATACCTGACTGCTTTTACTTTTCAAAGGTACTGCAACAGCCATCTGCAGGTACTTGGCTTTATACCGAAAAAGGAGAGGAAGAAAAAGAATGATCCCATAGAGGAGGTAAAGGTCAGGCATCAGATGGATGCTATGGCCTTCAGTCTGACAGTGCCCACCCTGGCCTTGAAGATGCCCAATGGACTGGATGGGATGTCCCTCTCCCCTCCAGGGGCTAGGCTTCCTCTCCACTACCTGGAGGCAGAATTAGAAGACCCCTTTGCTTTCAACGAGGAGGATGATGACCTAAAGAAAGGGGCAACAGTGAGGAAAAAGTTGCAGAGCAAGTTGGCTCAAAACCGGCAGCGCCAGAGAGAGACAGAGATTTTAAAAGTTCGCCAAGAGCACTTTAGCCCCCTTCCTGCACCTTTGCAGCAGCAGCCTCTGCAGCAGCAGCACTCTCATCTGCCACCTTCATCAGCTTCGTTAAAGCCGACAGGGCTACCGCAGGGTGTAGTCTGCAAGTCACCTCAACCTCCGAACACCAGCCTACCAATGCAGGGAGTGGCACCCACCACACACACTATAGCACAAGCCCGGCAGTTGTCTAACAAGAGACCTCTGCCTCTCCTGCCACCCGCTAGGGCTCCTGTCACGGACCCTCCAAGGACTGATCGGGTCCTCATGAAAGCCACAGCCTTTTCTCCGCACTCGTCCTGCATGAGCCGGCTACAGAGACTGGTGAAACTGTGCACTCGAAAACAGCAGCTGGACACTGATCTGTTTCCACATTTAGGTGGGTAGATAATAGATGCACTGCCTGCTTATTTTTTTAGCCTGAAACCAAAAGACAGAAGGGCAATGTCTTCTTAGCCTTGTCCTGCATTTGTGTGTGGTCCTTATAAAATAACCCTGAACTAAGTAATTTCTTGATGTTTTCTTTAGCCCTGTTCTCTGTGAAGGGAATGCCTGGACCCATTGCGTATGGTTTATGGCATTTTGGTTGTTTTTTCTTCTTAATGTCCTGTTAATCATTTGAGAAATCAAACTGAGGTGTAGAAAGCATTGCTTGGATGATACAGACATTGTACAGAAGGTTTGCAACTTGAGTAGTAAAGGTGGCACAGCTGTACCTGCATGAGTAGACAAGGTTAGATTGAACGTTAAATATGTTACAAGTGCACATTATAAAATGAGTGCAAGGAGAAGTTTAGAGATTTGGCCCATCGTTCTGTGCAGATCCAAATTTCCAGTTGACTTGACTGGGAAAGTTGAAACATAAGAGAATTTTTCTAGACTAGGCCTGTTCTGGGCTCATACAGAATGTGGATGAACAAAAGCAAAAGATTACTGCAGGAGGGAAGCACCGTTATGGAAGGTAATTGGAGGGGTGGAGTCTTGTCCACATACCAGCGCAGGAATAGTCTCCTCCTTACTTATTATCTAGAAACCATAATAATCAATTGCTGCTTGTGAAAATGTAAGTAAATATAACCAACTTGCTGCTATGGCAGTAGTGGTCTATAAAGCTTTAAAAAGGCAACTGACTTTGTGGCTTATTTGTCTGATTATGAATACAGATCTAGGTACATCTAGCTGTCCTTGTTATCTCCCTCACCTTCCAAAGTTACCTTACTTTTCTGCTTCGTTTTAGATTGTACTTTTCTAATAAGTAAAATACTGATAGGGAAAAGGGAAACGGGAGTCAGATACTAGAGCAGGAATGCCATTTATGATGTTGGGGGAAAAAAAAAAAAAAAGACTTCAAATCTGGATGTTCTTCATATAGCATCTTATTTAATTGCAAACATCTGTAATTTTTGCTATTTCAATTAACCTTTTTTTAATTTGCTGTTAAGATCTGCCCTTTCGTGCTCATGGGATAGCTTGACTATTTGTTCAGAAGATAATTAGCATCCCATAGCACGTCTCCAAAGGACATTGTTCTTCAGAAAACCACTTTGATGGTCCTACATATAATGCACATCTTTTGAGGAATGGCAACTCCAGAGGCACTTCTGAGTGTCACAGACCCCAGTAGCTTAGAAAGTGACCTGCATTTGGAAAGACTGTAGAAAGATCACTTTCTGTGTTTAATGTTTTACATTCTCAAGTGGTGAAAAGAATACGTTTTCCTAAAAAAGAGGCATAGTAAAAAAACTGATTAGACCTATAAATGTACAGTTATGCAAATGCGTAACTGTATGTGTATGCAATTAGAATATTTTATATTTGGCAAAGTAACAGAATTCACATATTAATTATGTGAGACTGGAAAAATATATTTGTTATTTATTCGTAACATGCCTTAATATTAAAGACTAGTTATGCTGGTTCAGAGAATTTCAGGATTTCTTTTTTATGATAGAGTAGCACCAGAGATGACTGCACAGAATCTTTAAAAAGATGCAGCCAGTTTTATGTGTACCTACATTAGAGCCATGTAATTGAATATTAATATAACTGCAGTCTTCAGTGTGAGTATAGCTGAATCTGGATTAGATTTTATTCCTTCATTTCTACAGTCCCCATTAGAAGCAAAACAACACAACCACTGATTTTATTTTTAAACTTTGGGTAGATAATTTGTTACATTGTATCAGTTGTAGACCTCTTTATCCAATGATTAAGTTGTTTATTCATTCCTTTATGGAAGGGGGCGAGAGTAAAAAAACATTTAACTTGGAAGTATAATTCTGTCTTTTTATCAAATGTCTTAAGATCTCTTAGTTTAGTTCAAATGCATATCATAAAAATAGGGACGAAGAACAGAGTTTTCAGGATGCTGAAGTTCCTGAAAAATAACATTTCTGATATTTCTGGTTCATGTTAAAGCGTTGCTTCTAAATGATGAAGGCACTTTGACGATTGTATTCCAAGTGTGTGTGTATCTTCGACTCTGAAAGCAGGTGACCAAGTACTGATGCATTTCGCAAATTCAAAGCATCTGACTTCAGAATAGTCTCAGATATAGTTATTTAGTTTATTTTTAGCAAAAATAAAGTGCTCCTTAACTCTATCCCAACTGCTGCTTCATTTTCAAGGAGCACACAAGAAAGTGAAAAAATAATAATGCTGGCTTGTAAATGCAGCTACGGGATTTTATCCCACCTGCTGCAAGGAATTGGCAAGAATCCCACTGGAAGTGGGAGAGAGAAAGAAAAACTGCAAAAGATGAAGCTCCAGATAAAATGTTCCACCTGAGAATTTGTTGGATTCTGTTTCTGGCTGTCCTGTTCAACAGTTGTGTTTAGCTTGACTAACTGAGGCTGCTGGTGCATACAATAAGTTGATCCTACTGCATCATCATTAAGCGAAAGCATGCTGCTTAGTAAAAGTGCAGGAGTATTTGCATCTCTCTCTTTAGCTCTCTTTTCATGCTAATGTATGCATTTGGCAGGCAATTACAGAGACTGAGCAGAGGAGCATCCTGTGTAGCTGTGTATCTGTCTCTGTCCATGCTGCTCTGTCTTATGGTTTTCCTATTCTCCCTGTGTTTTGGCACAGAGCAGGGGTCAGAATATAAACAGAAATTAAAGTGGCCTATTTAGATCATATAGTATTAAAAACTGCCAGGCAGTCAGTTCTTCTGAAGGAACTTCTCTCTTACCTTGTCGCTAAAGATTCCATGTGCTTGGTATGAAAGCTTGTGATATTTTTCTGTGGGTAAGAAAGCTGGTGATTTTTCTTCCACTGCTTATGGATAAAGAAGCCAATAAGGATTTTAAAAGGAAAACTCAAATTTGACGGAATTCAGTGCACGCGATTTGCACACTGTAATGGAGCTGTTACTGTAAGTTTTCCTGTGTAATTGAGAATATTATATGATTTAATCAAACGTCATTATGCTTGCAACTATACTACACGTTCATCTTTTGCGCCGTAGGTTGCTCAGAGACTTATATGAGGTGATACACTTTTCATCCGGCTTTCTTATTTTCAATTCCCTTAGGGCTGGATTGGTCTGAAGACAGTGGAGAAGAGTTAGAGGATTCAGAGCAAACCTCCCCTTACCAGGTTGCGTGGTCTGTCCGAGAAACCCTCGGCTATGAGAGACATGAGTGAGTATGATTCTTTAGTATTCATGCTGGCCTTGATGGAATAAATCATGTAAATGTGAGCTTCACTTCAAGTGGAGTCAGTGGAACCTCAGCACTTGTTCGAGTGCTTTGCTGAAACAAAGGACTGTTTGAACTCGTTTGTTTGTAAGAGCTATGAAACAGCTTGTCGCCTTCTGTCCCAGTTTCCACCTAACTTAGAGACCTTTGTGCAGTCTGCTATCAGAAGGATGCATCAGGAAAGAATTCAAGCTTATTTGCCTAAATTTAATTGAGTTTAGTGGGATTTATTCATGAACTTGTGTGCCTTGCTGAGCAGAGGTATTAGAATTAGAACCAAATGAAAGGAGTTGCTATTGGTTTCTTGTCTTTCCTACTATTTGTGAATAACTTCGTTAGTAAACTTGCTACATTTTACTCATTAATCCGTATGGTAATTGTGCAGGATGTTGTTTTAATATGTTTTTTTTTAAAGGGCATGGCATTTCTTTTCATAATTAAATGTTGAATAAATCTCTGTCAAATAGTTGGGAGCATTGAAGGGAAGTGATGTGATTGAAGGGATAAGCAGAGCAGGTATTAGCTGCTGGTGCAGAAAGGCTTGTGGCATTCTCCGTGTACTGCTGCGTCATGGATCTGAACTTACAGCAGGTTATGATAATATATGTCAATTAATGTAAATTTTAAGGTGCAAAGTTAAAGCAAAGCATCCCAAGCATAGTATTGTAATGAAACTGAAGCATGTTGATAACAAAAGAAAATTGGGGTCTCAGTAAAGACTGTAGTTTCTGTAACGTGATTCTCTTTCACTGTGCAACTGGACTTTTTGATGCTACAACTCCCTCCCATTTGTTTAATTTTTAAGTATCGCAGTTAGAGTAACGTCGTTAATGAAACATTATTTTGTTGTTACATGGAAATTCTGAAACTTACCAGAACTTCTTACCATCTCTAAAGATTGTCCACAAGGTCAACAACAAAGCTGTATCTCTGTCATCAGGACAGACACCAGGATACTAAATACTGAGAGCCTTCAGTGAATCAAAGCTTAATAGCCGTGTGTAGACATTCCTTTTAAAAAAGAAAGGGGGTTTTTCTGTTATGAATGACCATTGGTTTTTTAGGACGTCAGCAGTCAGAGAGTGAGCTTTCACAAACACTAGTTTTAACTTAAAAGGCAACTTTAAACTGTTTTGGGAAAACATGAACAGATTTTCAGACTTTTAAATCGTACATAATTTTCAAAGCAGATATATGTATTAAATAACTTTCCTTATGCTCTTCTCTCTTTGACATTTGATCTGGTTCCTCTATAGATCCCTGTTTTTTTGTCAACTTGTAAAGGTCATCTCTGTGTGTTTTGTCTTCTATTTGTCTTAACTTCCTTTGGATTCTTCCTACTCTTTTCACATACCCAGAGAAAATAATACCTTGTCTTGACATTTTCTGTTCCATTCTAGCATTTTATGCACTTCAATTAAACACTGTCTTAACTAAATCATGATGGATAAATTCGTATATGGTACTGGCTGCTTGTGTACTTCATCAGTCTGCCCAGTGTTAGCTCTTCACCAGCTTCCTAATTTTGTTTATGGATAAACATTGATACATTCACCTGATATCAGCCTTCTAAAACTTTAATTTCTATTCTGCAAGCTTCTGTAGAGGTTTTTATTACCTGAAATGTTTCACGTTGACACTTCTGCAATGTGGTCTGTCTGCTGCTGAGGATGAATTAGTTCAGACTATTTCTTGGGTGATTTAATTTGTCAAAATGACTCTGTCTTGCTAATCTGGCAGTGCAGACTGGGGCCAATGACTTGTTATGACTCTGAATGTCGGAGGCTAATTTTACCAGAAAACCAATGGAGATTGTTTCCACAAACCTTTAGATTCTGAAATCACATACCTAAACCTATGGGAATTTACTTACTGTTTTTCATAGTAAAATTAAAGCTATTTTTTCTCTATTCATTTGTGTCTGAGCTTGCAGTCCCTGTGGGAAAAAGGTAACTCTCCACCAGCTAGCTGGATTCTGTCCTTTTCCATTTTACTCTGGAAGACAGCGGGAGGGATGCTTCTCAGAACAGATTAGTACAAGAAAGCGAACAGTTAATTTCTGCGTGCTGGACAGCTTGTTCTCAGCATTTCTGGTTGTGTGATTGTGGGCAGAATCCTCTTAACTTTCTGTTGAACTTCTTGTGTGATACTCTAGTTGCTCAGTGATACTCTAGCTGCTCAAAAATTCACCAGATTGGTTTGAAATTAATGTCTTAACAGTAATACATTTTTGAGTTCATTTGCCTTCTGGCCTTTTAATCTGTAAAATTCATATTGTTGCAGTCATCTGTGGAAACTCAGGCCGAACGTTTGCTTTTATTATTCTGTCCTTTAATTTTGAAAAATCGTGTCCCTGCGGTCGCAGGATTCCAGGATGCAGCGCTGCGAGGCAGGCACAAACGTCTGAGTTCGAGTAGCAGCAGAGGAGTTGGCAGCGGGCGCAGCGCTGGCGGGGAAGGCTGCTGGGGTGGGAGGAATTCCTCGCCGGAGCAGCAGTTCGGAGGGAAAGCAGGGGCTGTTCCCTGCCAGGGATTAGTGGAGCTTCCCCCCAGATGATTCTATTACTGGGTGTTGTAGCTTAGAAAGTATTGGAAACAAAGTAGTTTTTCGCTTCCTATGCTGAAATAATAGATAAAGTGAGTGTTTCAAGTAGCGAGTTTGAAAAGGGGGCCTGGACATTGGAGTCCCTCCTCGTATGAGCTCACTCAAAGGAGCAAATATCCACACTGTATTGTCAAAGTTGGATTTAATAACTCCCAACAGCTAGAAGAACTAAGAGAAAGAAGAGAAGGTTCTTCAAATCCCTCCTTACAGAGGGTTTTGAAGTACAGCTGCTGGCGTGTCTCTGAGTAGAGAGCATGTTCTCCTGGTTCCCTGATGGTGCCCAACTGCTCGCGCTACCCTTTTGCTCTTCCTTTCTGCTGCTCCGTGCTGCCTTTGTTTTCTTCATGAACACTCAGCAATAATTCCCCTGATGTTTACACATGGCAATATTAAAGGGAAGGGCTGGGAAGAAGCATTTTGGATTATCAAATGGTTTGCGTGCACTTTCAGAAATCTTTTAAAAAAATGAAATGCCACGCATTAAGTTGAACTTCAGAAGTTATATATGCAGCTTAAGAGAATAAACTAAATAGAAGTTAGTAAACTTGTTTATGAAAGGACAACAATAAAAGTACCTTTCGGTTTCAGTACTTGCCTAGCGAAAAATAAAAGGAGGTGTTATTGTGATATTTTTAGGTTTCTTTGAACATATAAATATGTTTTGGTTAATCTTACTGGCCTGGAAACAAAATTCTGAATAGGCTTGTAGAAACTGCCTCAAAATAAGCCCTTGTCCACTGCAGGCATGATTTCTTTCTGTCTTGTATATATGTCTTCATCTACTTTTTTAAAATGATCGCATGAACCACAGTTCAAAATATTTTAACATGTGATTACTTTTTTCTCTCTATTTCAATGGGAGGGAAGTAAAAAGTCTCAAATATGGAGACTTTTGCATTAAAAAACACTGTTTTCACCCAAAAGAAACACTTTTTCCCCCTAAGGAATATTCCTGTCTTTTCTTAAAGTTAATTTGTAACCATATTTAAAATTAAATCAGTATGTCTGCAACTTTGTTTAAAAATCTTGGCCCATAGCAGTAATGAAAAATCTAAGACCTTAGACCTACCTATATCTAACTGGTCCCATCCATGTATTCCCATTTTCTATTAATACATTGGAAAAAGGAAAATCTGTATTAAATAGCACACAATTAATTTTTTCTAAACAGCTTGGTTTTCCCAGTAGGCATTCTTTCCTAAGAGATTTTAAAAGTATGTTTTCTTTTCATCTTCAATGTGAAAAGATTTTAAACATTACAGATGTTAAATATTTTTAACAGGTTGTATTTGCTGCTAAGCATTTAATTGCAGGGTTAATTACGTGTAATTTATGCTTCTAGAAAATAATCTGTAATCTGTTTTAACAAACGAAATAAACAGTATAGTTGACTTTACATAAAACTTTATAAAAATGTGCATTTGTGTCAAGGCAGTGTTTGGTCCTGCGGAGTTTTTGTGGGCAGCCGTAGTGGAGACAGATGCCACTTTAGTGTCTTAAATTTAGCCTGTGTGTGAATGGAATAAGATTTTCCAGAAAGGAAAGTAGGTCTTAGTCATATTGCCTTTCAGGGACAGCTATTCTGCCTGCATTTCTGGATCTTACTTTATTTAGTAAATATCATGGCCAGTATTTTGCATCTCTTCTATCATCAGCTAGTTGTGGTCCGCTTTGCTGTGTGCAGGTTCGTATGTTGGCTCATTCAATCTCGCTGGCCAAGCTCTGCAGTCTGAACTTTGGGAGCTCTTGATTTGCTTCATTTGTTTGGACTTGTTTTCTTCACCCTGCCCTTCCTTTGTCTTACAGATAGGAAAGTTAGCAAAAAGCTTCTCTGTTCTATAAAGAAAAACTTAAAGGAAAAACTGAACAAAGTCTGCTTTGCTTAGATTTATTGCATGCTCTTCGTCACTCCATGAACAAAAAAATTCATTCTGCAAACTAGTGCTTGTTGTGGAGGGCTTCTGGGTAGCTTCATGGACCTTGTTTTTTTAACAAGTCCCAATGATGATTTTACTATGTTTCATGATTTTTACTTCATTTAACTGAATGTGTTGACATGGTTTGATGGTCTTGTTGATATGTGCCTGGACTTTCAGAAAGCCAAGATAAATGGGAAAAGACTTTCTTAAGCAGACAAATAATTGGATCAGTCCTTCACCTGGTCATTGTTTAGCCCTGGTCTGATTTCTCCCTCAGTGCCTTTGGAGTTAAATGTGAATTTCTTCTCCATGGGTGTACTGTAACTCAACTTTAACTCTGCAGCAAGGGGAAAACAGTATCAACTGCTAGCTATGTGAGTGTGTATTTTGGTTTAGGAAGGAAAACACCACCTGGCAGAGTAAAAAGAACTGGAAAAGGTCAGCAGTTTTGGTACTTGTTAGAATTTGACCATCTTCTCCAGCATGACCTTTCTTCAATAAATTTCCACTACGTAGTTCCCCACCCTTGTCCTCTCCATTAATTGCACTTTGATTTAAGAGTTTATATCATTTGCTGAGACATTTACAGTAAATAAAGGTTAACAGTATAGATTTTTTTTTTTTTTTAACAGCAGGCTCCAGACATTTAAATGTGTCAGACTTGATGATAAATTGATGTAATCTCTAATAATAACATACTAAGAAGGGTAGGTACCTTTAGAATTCAAAAGGGATCCTGCTCTTACCATTTCTCAAGCATCCCTGCCTGATTTCAGCCTTGGACGTTTGTGGGGCTAGAAGATGGATGCCAACTTAACAATTCTATTAAAATGACAAGTTAGCTTCCTTGGAAAAAAAATACTTAAAGCCCATTTGTTTTTATTTTCCCTCCAGGTCCGATGATGACAATGCAGATGACAGGAGTTCCAGGGTGACCAGACTTTGCACTTACTTTCAGCAGAAATACAAGCACCTCTGCCGCCTGGAGCGGGCAGAATCTCGTCAGAAGAAATGCCGGCATACGCTCCGGAAAGCCTTGCTGCAGGCGGCCAGCAGAGAGCCGGAGCGTGCTGGGCAACTGATACAAGAACTCCGAAGAGCTACGTGTGCTCGTACCAGGTTAGACCTTCCCCTGTGACTGCAGTAACCCGGGGTCTGGACAGGGTGGAGATGGACAGAGTACCCAGCAGCTGAAATGCTGAACTCTGAAACTGGTAGGCATGCACAAGGCAGAAAAACCATGGCACATAAATGCCTGTCAGTGGAGTAAAAGAAACATGGCATACAGTGCTTTCCATGAAGGCAGGCATTCTCCAGCTTTGTGTTTTAAAATGTGGGTTGTTTGTTCAGCAGTATCTGGGCCCGATTTCTTAAATGTCACAAAAGAAGTTAGTAGCCTGCTAAAATTTATTCTTATTAATTGATCTATGTATTTTGGCTTCCGTCAAATATCTGGTACTTTACTAAGCCCAGTTCTTTAGAAGGTGTGCAGTCTGGTCTGCAGTTCACTGCTTCAATTCAGATTTCATTTTTCAGACAGCTTTTTTTGAAAAGTCTGTACCTCCTCTTAATTCTCTTCGCGGCAAATCAAACTTAAGCTCACGTTTTTTGTTAGATTTAACTTAATCTAAATTAAACTTGGCAACAAAATAAATATCTTCTAACAACTCTGAAGGTTACCTTCTGTGGGAATTCTTTCTAGAAAATGTCAACATCCCTCCAGCTCTCGGCATACTGAGGGTTGGTTGATTCATATTTGTGCAGAAACAGAGTAAGTCTGAACCCTGGTGTTACGTCTGGGGTACCAGCAGCATCCTTTTGCTGTTGTGGTTTTGCTTTATGGGATGTGTGACAGTGGGGGGTAGGGGGACTAACATGAGAGGCAGGCTGGAGCAGGTTACTGAGTGTGTATTCTAGTTATGGCATGCTTTTGTTCCTGGACAGTGGTCTGTGGTTCATGACAGTTGGAGGGTTTATTGTTGGGGAGGTGGGGTGATGCTGAAGAGCTGCTCAGAGGTGTAATGTAGAGGTACCTTACTAGTTTACAAAGTTGTGTAAATGTCTCCAAACTGAAGCTACAGCAAAACCTTGCCAGAACTGGCAAGCTCTTGCTGTTTTTTTTCCATTATTTTTGCCTTTTATTATGCTAAAAAGATTATGTTGTTTTGGGTAGACTGGCAAAGCCAGGTATGCCTGTCATCACTGCTCTGGTTAATTTAAGTAACCACAGACTCTTTTCAGTTACGAAATTTTCACAGGAGTAATATTGCTAACTAAAACTTTGCTCAGTCAAAGTGCAGTCGATGACAGAAATGGCTGAAGGAAAACAGTCAGGCTACAAACAGCTTTTTGTCAACCTAGAAAACGTGTACAGAGGTGAAATTCAGCCCTGGAATCGCCAGCTTTATCTACATGAAGGTGACAAATGCCTTGAGAGCAGGCTAACACTAAGCGAGCTGTGTAACGCTTGCAGTACTCATCCACACTGCTGTCTGGTCGCCTGCTTGCAGCTCAGGCTCAAAGCATTGAGGCTGTGCTGAGGAAGCGCTCAGCTCCGGGCACCTGCTGGTGGATTGGGCTGTAGCACGTTGATGAGGGAGAGCTTTTACCCATGTTGAGCACGCTCAGGCTCTGCCACTCCAGAGCTCAGTCTAAGTTTGTCTGAGCACATGCTTGCATGTAAGCTCTGGGGATGCTCGGCATGTTTTGATTTATGGACAGGCTTGGAAGTGCACTTGACTGCCCATGTAGACATACCCAATACATTGTATTCTAAAGATTGACCTCATTTTAAGGGCCACCTGTGTTGACACTCACTTACTGCTGTCCTTGGCTCTGTTTCAGGGTGTTGTAATATTTACATGGTAGTAGCACACAGCACCTCTCATTACAATTAAGGCCCTGTGAAATAAAGAATAATCCTGTTATTGCAGTCACTCCTTCACCTGTCATTGACATCTATTCTGTATCCCTGTGTAGAGTCTGGTAGTAGTGTGCACCCATCTGGATCATGACACACACATGGGTGTTATAATTTTTTGTCCTACTGTGCCACGTTCAGTGCAATACTTGTGCTAAATAACCACCTGAGACTCGTTTTTTGTCTCTAAACTCTTTTATGCTTTTTTTTTCAGCACAAGCCAAGCAAGGCAGAGAGATGCAGAACCCACAACCTGTAGTGGGACTTCGAAGGGAGAACAGTGCACTAACAAGGCCCTTCCATTCACCAGGCATTGTTTTCAGCGTATCCTCTTAACTCTGTTTGGGAGTTGCATGGAAGCTGTTCTGTTTTAGGGGTTTACGTTTGTTTGTTAGGTTTTTGCCTTGACAAATATCTTTTCACAAAGAAATACCTATTTGTTAGTGTCTTATCAACTACTTTGCTTTTAATTTGTCTGTGTGATTTGGATGTGTAGACAGTGAAGATAAGTAGTTTGCTATTGGTATCTATCATAGTCACATTGTTTTACTTTGTAAGCTGTATTTAGTAGGTGCAAGAAGTCTTTACAAAAATTATCATCTTCACAGATGACTTGGTACAAACCACGTGGCTTTCAGCCTCATGGCTTTCATACAGTTCTTGGTAGGTAGACTAACTACCTATGAAGGGTTTATGGGAACAAGTTTTTACACATAGTATAAAAAGATGGCTTACACTGACTAGAAAGATGGAAATCTAATACTTTGCATTGTTTAAAGAAGCAGAATAGAAGGAGTCACAGAATCCAAATTCTAGATGAGGAAGAGTTTCCAGTGCTGGGGATTTCAAGCAGTCTGAAAAGGATGTTCAGGGTCAACGCATGAAGGTCGCAGAAAGGAGGGATCACATTAGATGTGAGGTTTGATTCTGAAGTCTATAAGCGGGCAGAATTCTGACCTGGAATACTTAAGAATTCTGCAGACTTTGTCTTTTTTGTTTTTAGCTGAAGAATTTTTGTTGGAGTGACTCCTTTTGTTTGAGCTTTTTGTTTTGTATTTTAAGGAACTAGTGCTGATCTGTTCCAGTTGCTATCAGACTGCAGCACCTTTTCAGTCTTTTTGGTTTGCAGATGCCTTGTTTTTCTTGGTTGATTTTTGCAGACCCCTTAGAAGTAGTCTGCAGAGCAGTTCAAAACCTTTATGAGAGAGCATCATGGTGTGCAGCTGTGTTTGGGATTTGCCTCATGATTCTCATTTTTTTTATTTTTTTAAAGTTTAAGTGGTCTTGCTTCTTGGTGTGCGTAGAGCAGAGAAGTCAAGACTAGTGATTTTGCATTTGTGCCCATTTTTCCCCTGTGCACTTTCTCCTCAATGGGAACAGTCTCTCCTAAAATGAGCAGGCTCTTGGTTCTGACCCATCTGTCCAAGTCTGCCATCTGGACTGTTCTGCAGGTTTTCCATTTTCTTTGTCCTTTCTTTTGCGTTTTAACATTTTCTGAACATACATAGTGATGTTGAGGTCTGAGAACTGTTCAAGATGGAAGGAGTGCTTCTAATGTTGTTTGAAAAAACACAATGAAATATCTGTTTGATTTGCTCCAAGTCTGGAAACATTTTCACTCCTGCAGGGGATTTTTTCTGAAGGAAATCTCAGCAAGCTTACGTTTGGATTTACTTGACCTTTCTGTCTGATTGCACATCTTTTTTTCAGAGGAGCAGGAAGGATCTTGAAACTTCTTTGTCTGTGCTCTAAAGATAAATGCCAAGAATGTACCTTAAAAGATTGAATTAAGAAATACTCTTTCTTTAATGTTTCAGTATGGATTGTCATTAGTCTGTAAGGAAATAGTCCTGTTGACTACACTGTTCCAACTGCTACTATTGATCTATTGATTAAGACTCCAGGAAAAGGCGTCTTTTTGCTAAGAACTCATTAGTGAAATGGCTGCTTCCATAAAACTATTTCAATATATAATAAAATCATTAGACATTCCGCATGAATGCAGTTTTTCACTTTAAAAGTTGAGTTTGAGCCTTACCTAGCTTTGAACTTGAATAACAAAGTTAAGGTACTCATTAAAAATAGCTTCTATGGACAGGTAGAGTTGAAGGCTCTGGTCTTCATCAGATTGATAAATCAAAGGGCGTTCCTCCATCGTTGCCTCATGTGTTATTCCTGATGCAGAAATGCACAGATATCTTATTGAACCGTTCTCAGCAGCTCTTCTCAAGTTGCACAGCCAAGTTTGCGGATGGTCAACAGTGCTCTGTGCCAGTTTTTGACATTACACATCAGACACCTCTGTGCGAAGAACATGCCAAAAAAATGGTAAGTACAAAGCCAAAACTGTAATTATTTGCGTATTGGGATGAACAGGAGTTTTAGCCCCAGTCTTTCTATGAACTCTTGCTTGACAACTAGCAAGTTTATGAACTTAAGAGCTCATTTCCTTTTATTTTTCTTAAGAGGGTAAAACATGCCAAACATTCCCAATTAGTATAAAGTATGTTGTGAAAATCTTTTACATACTTTTGAGGATATAATAAAGTGCGCATGAGAATATCCTTCACTGGAAGACATTTAATTCCTCTCTTGAATCAAGAAATAGAAAATCATTGTCAGAGATCCTGTGGTCATTTTATTTGGGCTCACTCCTGGCCCTTGGATCTGAATATAGTATAAGTGTGGTATGGTAAGAACGCTGCATCTCAAACAGTCTCAGTACACGGGGCCCAAAATATTTTCTAGAGGAAGTGCAGACAGCAATTACAAGCATACAAATAATGGTTTTGCTACTTTATTTACCTTTTGGTGACTATTAGAATTTATCTTTAACCTTCTTCAGGGATCTGCGGATCCCAGAGGAAAAGCAGTGGCCTATTAAAAGTGGAGTGAATGCAGAAATTAAGATGATGTCGTCTGCTCTCCTTTTATGCCTCCCATCTTCCAGAACAAAACTTTTAGGATAATTCACAAACCCACTTCTGTCTTGCCCCTCCTTCAGGGCATTAGGCCTAAAACTGCCTGGTTTTTTTTTTTCCTTCTGTCATCGGGTTGTTGTGGGTTTTTTGTTATTGTTTCTGTCCAGCTTCTCCAGTACTTGTTAATTATGGAGTTTTCTGGATTAAAATGTGAGGGTCTGCACTACACAGATTTGTATGGGATTTCTCCCCTCTCCCAGGCAGTGTGTCTCTCTCTCTCTCTGTGTCTCTCAAGGTTTACTTCTGTAGTCCTCTGCCATTCCCAGTATGATGGCAGCTGAAAACTGATGATGGTTTGGTTTATTTTTTATTTGGTCAATGATTGCTCTTCAAAAGCAATGAGGCCTTAGTTGTTTACCCATATCCTTACCCTAGCCCTACAGTATTAATTCCGTTTCCTCAGTGCTGTCCGTCTTTTATGGCACTGTGCACTTGAGGACGCTGGCTTCAGCTGCTGCACACTGTTCCTGTTATCACCACCTCACAACAGTGTTCTGTCTTTAATACTTACAGGAATGCTGCCAAAGGCTGCAGTTTTGCACTGATTTAGAGTTTGTTATGATGGTTTTTAAAGTGACACTGCATGATCTCGTATTTAGCATACCTCATAATTTGGTCTATGTGACTTTTGCCATTGGGATGAATGAGGAGGGAAACAACTTAATTTTTGTAACCTTGCCTGGGTGTAAGTTAGCAGTCTCTCTTGCATTACATATGAATGGCTCTGGAATGTCCAGGGGGGAAAAAGCAAGGAAAGCAATACTTGTTCTTAATATACTCCCATTGCTATTGTTTTATTCCCAAAGGACAATTTCTTGAGAGGGGACAGCTCCCGTAAAGTTCAGCACCAGCAGCAGAGGAAACCCAGGAAAAAAACGAAGCCACCTGCACTTACCAAAAAACACAAGAAGAAGAGAAGGCGAGGCCCACGCCGGCCCCAGAAACCCATTCCTCCTGCAGTGCCCCAAGGGAACCTCACCATGCCTGCCAGTGTCTCACTGCCAGTAGAGATGCCCCACATACGGTCAGTGGTAGGCCTGCCCCAGTTTGCCCACTGCTAGCTTGAACGTTGCCAATGAGCACTGTAGAAAGGTGTGATGTTGCTGTGCTGATCAGCATCTGGAGCAGGGCTAGAAATTGCATCTCCATGTGACTGTTGAAAAAAACCTTAGAGTGGGTCATTCTAGATTGAAGCAATTTTTGAGTTCGGATAAAATGTCTTGCTCCTGATGCCTAACTTATGTATTTAATCGATAGGCTAAGTGTAAGCTTCCTAAAGAAACTTTCTAAAAGCATTTTTTCCCTAGATGATGGGGGGGGGGGGGGGGAGGTGTGGGGAAACACCCATTATAGATGGATATGCATTCATAATTGTTGTTTGGATGAATCAGAGTTGAATACCATGGACTAACGGTACTTTCTGTCCAGGAGCCCCTCCACACCAGAGCTGAGTGCTGATGAGCTGCCCGATGATATCGCCAACGAAATCACAGACATTCCACATGACTTGGAATTGAATCAGGAGGACTTCTCTGATGTCCTGCCGCGGCTGCCCGATGACTTGCAAGATTTTGATTTCTTTGAAGGTACCATTTAGTTTTATTTTATGCTAATGTGAACACATTCAGTGAACTGAAGAAGTGAGTGTTTCTAAAATGCATTTGAGGGGTTGCTTGCTTTCCTACAGAGGTAATAACTTCTTGACAAGGAAGAGTGCATTTGCTCTATTGTTTGTTTGTGAGCTCTGAAGTAAAGCAGACTTTAAGAAGACTGATGTGTGTAGTTCTCTGCTTGCTCTTATAATTACTGCTCTGAAAATCCTAATTGGCTTAGTATTTTAATAATTCATTTTACACTTTTACTGCCTGTCAATGTTGCAGTTTAATCAAGAGTATTCTCAGTAATGGCATCTTTCTGCCATCGAGTGGGGCCAGAATCACAGTCAATGTTGGCCTTTGATAAAAGGAGAAGAGAGTGAGAATAAAATCTTTAAATACATTTTTGAAACTAGCTTTTGATCAGAACTGTGCCTGAATTTCTGGATTCTAAAGCTCAGTACCTATCACAGATAACAAAGACATTAGAACAGCCCAGAGTTGGGGTATGCGATTTCTTTGGTCATTTTCTGATACAACATGACATCAGACTGTGTTTGAGTTGAAATTAACCTAAAGTATACTGACTGTGTAGATTTTAGGTCCAGGCTGTAATGTGGTAAGTAGAAGGGAGTTTGCGGACTATTTGTGTTATTGCAGCATTGAAGAAAATCTTATGTAAGCATTTTTGCTTTAAGTCTAGTGAGTCTGGGAGGCATATTGTATTGTAGTATGTGGAAGAGGAGGGCAGAGAGAAGGAATTCTATTGATGAGAGAGGTGTATTTTCTTGTTTTTCTTACCTTGCTTACCTAGTGAAGACTGGTAAAGGAAATTTTCTGTGTACCGCAGGCCATTCTGGCAGTTTATCATACACTGCAGCTCTGTACTGAACTGTCTGTACATCTGCATCCTTAGAGTGCCACTGCCGGGCTCACCTGAGAGGAGCACGCTAACTTCTGGTGTCCCTGTTTCTGCAGGTAAAAATGGAGATCTCCTTCCGACTACAGAAGAGGCTGAAGAACTGGAACGGGCCCTACAGGCTGTGACTTCTCTCGAGTGCCTGAGTACCATTGGAGTACTTACACAGACAGATGGTGTGCCAGTTCAGGAGCTGTCAGATAGAGGGATAGGGGTGTTCTCTACAGGTGCTGGAGCTCCAGGAATGCAGTCCTTGAGTCGAGAGGTTAACACGGATCTGGGGGAGCTGTTGAATGGGCGTATAGTACATGATAATTTCTCCGGTCTGGAGCTGGATGAGAACTTGCTCCGTTCTGCTACCTTGTCCAACCCACCTACGCCCCTGGCAGGGCAGATCCAGGGGCAATTCTCAGCCCCAGCCAACGTCGGCCTTACTTCTGCCACTCTCATAAGCCAGAGTGGCCTTGGGGAGAGAGCCTTCCCAGGACAGTTTCATGGACTTCATGATGGCAGCCATGCCTCCCAGAGGCCCCACCCTGCCCAGCTGCTGAGCAAGGCAGATGACCTGATCACCTCACGACAGCAATACAGCAGTGACCATTCACACTCCTCACCCCATGGAAGCCATTATGATAGTGAGCATGTGCCGTCTCCCTACAGTGACCATATCACATCCCCTCACACCACATCCTTTTCTGGTGATAACTTGGCAGCTACCTTCTCAGCAGAGATGCCCATGATGGCACAGCACTTGCTCCCAACTCAGCTGGATGTGCCACTTAGCGGGGTGGTCAACCCCAGAACTCACTGGGGAAATCTTCCTGTCAATCTTGGGGACCCCTCTCCGTTTAGCAACCTTCTTGGTGCAGATGGACACCTCCTGTCCACCTCCCTGTCCACACCACCTACCACCTCGCACTCAGAGACCACACAGCCTGCCTTCGCCACTGTGACCCCCAACAGCTCCAGTGTGCTTCCGGGGTTACCGCAGACCAGTTTTAGTGGCATGGGTCCTGCCTCTGCTGAACTCATGGCCTCCACCTCCCCTAAACAACAGCTCCCTCAGTTCAGCGCAGCCTTTGGGCACCAGCTGAGCTCCCACAGTGGCATCCCCAAGGACCTGCAGCCCAGCCACAGCTCCATAGCTCCTCCCACGGGCTTCGCAGTGACCGGTGCCACCGCTACCAGTACCAATAACGCATCTGCGCCCTTCACCACCTCCAACTGAGCTTGTCTGCCTGGCTCTGTGCAGGTAGATGGGGGACCTGTGTTTTCTATCTTTCCTTTTTTCCTTTTTCTTTATTTTTTTCTGTCCTCCCTTCCCTTTTTTTTAAGAGGGGGTTGAGAAGAAGACCCCTGCTTCAGTACTGACCAGGGTTAGCCCTCTGTGAACCTTGCTGTAGCGTTCACATGTGCTTGTTATGCACCGGTGCTCATTTATTGCAGGCAGGTTCACCGTTCCCCAATAATTCCTTAAGGATACAGTACAGTTACTGGATGTAATTGATCTTAGAAGTAAGAGCTAGAAATGGGAAGATACCTCAGATTACTGATGCATGTTACTGTTTCCTAGGGTTCGGATCAGTGCTTGCCATCCCATTAGCATCTGGTAGAAAGTTTTCCCGTGGGCAGAAGTCTCTGGCATGGAAAACTTGGCTGCACGCATTGATTTGAGAATGGTGCACTGAAGTCCTAAATCAAGATCATGGTTCAAGGATGAGTTTGGCAGTTTCTTAAAATAGTCTCTTGACCTCCTCTGTGTGCGTGTGTGTGTTTGGGGTGCAGGGAGCAGCAGTTCCTTTTCTTCTTTTGGTGAAGAAGTGGGAGTTGTCCCCTTCCAGAACTGGTCACTGTTCTTACTGCATGCTGATTTTTGTTTTTTTATTATGATGATTTTTAATTCATTGAGCAGCAAGGGGATCAGTTGACTGGTTGCCCAGAATCTGAAGGCTGATGCGAAGTTAGCCCAGGGAAAAAAAGAAAGAAAAACAGAAGGATTGAAATAGATCATGGATTAGTGAAGATTCCTGTACAGAAATTCCCTCCCTTGCTGAATTACTGTGGCCTTGTAGCGTTGATGATTTTGCCTTTTCAAGTGTGGCTTTGTCCAGAACTCCTTGTCTGACAGGCTGACAGGTATTTCCCAGCTGAAACTGGAAGAATTTGGTTGGTATTCTGCCCATCCACACAAGTCTAGGTCAGACCCTTTGGTAAGTTTCAAATGGATGTATTTCTCAAATTATGTCTAGCTACTGAGACTTTCCTGGATAGTTTTTTTCCCCTCTGGGAGCCATATAGTTTTTTCAACACTTGTAGGGTTTGATGCTCTGTATGGGAAGCTGAATGTATGTAAGGAACTAGCAGGTATCTATCAGCAATCATGGCTAACCAAAAGAGAAATCACTAAAGCAAAATAGAAAGATAAGAATTCCTTCTGTCTGCAGGACAGTTCTGCTTTTACTGCCCACCTTAAAGATAGTATTCAGACTCTTTGGTAGTAATTTCAGTTCTTAAAGAAAGGAGTCCGCTAGCTTTAATTTTTTTTCCTAATTTTATTTAATGTTTTTTAATCCAAGAAATAACGGCAGCAGAAATTCTGAGGTGTTTACTTGCATCTCTTTATCAGGAAGGGAAAAAAGGAATTTGCTTGTGACTTTATAGGGCTCAAACTTGCTACTGTACTCTGACTTTGACTGTAAAAGTAGCTCCTACTTAATATAACAAGTCTCTGCTCTTCTTGGTTTGTTTCTGAGATGCAGATGAGAGAGAACAGAAAATCCCACATTTCAGTCTCTTACTGTAGAAGACAGATTTCATTCTGCCTTACAGTAAAATGTCCTAACTGCATGTATTCTAGTCTAATTCAGGAAATTAAGAGATACCAAGCACATGTAATAGGGAGGCCTAGTAAATTGTCTGAGCAAGGGATCATTGAATGAAGTTTAGTTGCTAATAGAAATTCATGTTGTTAGCAGTCAGGCCCACACCGAAATCTCTGACCGAAACCTCTCCTTCCATCCTGCTAAGGAACAGAATTTAAATGGGATAGGTCTTGTTCTTCTTACTATTGTAGCAATCATACTATCCCTCTTTTCTTGAAAGATTTGTTCTCCTTAAATATAAAGGAGTATTGATGATGCATATGTCCTTTTCTGAAATTGCGAGTGTATGTGGGTGGAGGAAACAAAAACTATTTTCATGCTTCTGTTGTTATGAAGTCCTTATTTCATACTTGGTAAAATAGATCTTAATAATATAAGCCGAATATTTTTAAGTGGTGATTTAAATATGTTTGTAACATTTAAATGTTTTTAAATCATGTAAAAAGTTGAATTGAAGCCTATGAAATCCTGCTTGTGATTGTCCTGCTGATTGAGGAATGCCCAGTGGTATTGTGAAATGAGGCAAATCTGACAAGGCATTTATTTATTTTTGTATTATGTTCCCCATACTTTGTTGAGGAGACAACTGTTTGATTTGCAAATGATTTTTGTTGTGTCCGTATACCTTCTTCAATGTGTTTGGATGACTGGCTGAAAAACAGTGGAGAACTAGTATACCAAATGGTTAATTCTTTAATCTGCTTGTGTATTCATGTCATTTTAGAGGATGTTAATTTCTATAAATTGGTTTCAGGACTTTGGTCTTGAAATCATTCTCGTGCCCATCAAACTCTTCAATGAAGCTGCAGCTAGTGCAGAGTATATTTGCCCCACATCACATTTCTCTTTCTTAGCAAATGCCAGGGGGGAAGGGAGGAGGGGAACTGAGAGCCGAGTTGTGCTTGCTCGCGTTGGTATAAATTATGGAGGAGCTCTTTGGTCTAAGGTCACTGTGAGTTTGTACTGGTCTAACTCGGAACAGAACCCAGCTCCTAATCCGAGCATTGATTTAGACAGGGAATTTCAAAAGCTGCCAAAGCTATGCAGGTCCATAGTTCCCATTTGAAATCAATGGCTGTTATGTACCTGCATTCCTCTAAGGCAGCCCAGGATATCAACTCTCTTCCCCTGCTTAGACTTCAATTTTTGTATATCCTTGATGCCTCTTCCCTGAAAAGTGACTACGTAACATTTTCCAATGAGCAAACAAAGTTTGCAATAAAGCTGCACTTTTAAAAATAAACTTCGATTTGTATACGTTTGAAATAGGAATCCCTCTGTCCTGTCTGACACAGAGTTCTGAAATGGGCCACCACTCTTGCCTTTTCCTGGTTCACCTCCCGTTTTTTCACTGCTGCTGATTTCATGGTTACAGCCTACCAAGCAGTTACGGGTCTTGATCTTAGCTTTACAAGGTGGATCATTCCAGGTGGGCTTCTACACCCACACAACCTGTTGACTTCAGTGAATCAGTGTCTTACTGTTGGATGTGAGAGATCCAGTCTGAGAGGTATGTGCAGCCAGAGATGTTTCACACCTTTTCCTCTGGGAAATACTGCAGGTCTGGTTAAGGTAGTCCTCGAGGCTGTTATTTATGTGGTTCCCAAGTAGAATCCATGCTCTCTTGCAAAGGCTTTTGAGTATCATCTCCTCATATAGCAATTAGCACTCTAATCACCCTTTCGCCAAAGAGCCAGTGTAGCAATTTCAGTCCATTGATTTGAGATGGTCGATACCTGTCGTGCCCTTTACGTGTTAACAAATGGAATAAAGCTAGTGGAACCTAAAAGTTAATTTCTTTACATAAGATTATGTAAAACATGAGTTTTAAAGAATTGAAAAAAAATTAGAATAAAATACCAGTAACATCATTTTTGGAAATAATAGCACCTCAATTAGTCTTTGTACAAAAGTACTTAACACAAGATGAACTTTGACAGTGTACAGAGGCTCATCAGGAGCAGCCTCATGCTGGCCCGGTGTGTAAGGCATTCTGTAAGACACACTTTGACGTTTCCTTTCACTTAGGAAGACTTTACGCTAACTTTGAGTGGAGCCATATGCACTTAGATACCTGAAAGTTGATTTATTCTTTGGCCTTGTAATTACTATGATACAAGAAGATGTATGTATGATGCAAGAAGCTGGAAAAGATGCATCATTTTGTCTCCTCCTGCCTTCCAGTTTCTCCAGGTTCTTGCTTAGTTCCCTTCTCGTTAGTAGCATGCTTCTCTCTATGATTGGGCATAAAGGCTTTAAATCAGTAATGCCGAGAGGTGGCACAGTTGCAGGTCTGCCTCAGGCATTGTGGAGGAGACGGCAACAACTAGGTTTCCCACTTCATTCAGCAGGTTAGTGAAACGAGGATTTCCAGTTCTCATTTGGAAAGCATTGGAAGGCTCCGAGAAGCTTATCACCTGCTAGGCAAAAAGCAGAGATGGTATTGGAAGTACAAATGCAAGGAAAAAAGAAGTCCAAGGAGAGTCATCCATAATAGCAAAGAGAAGCCAAGGGAAGTGACTTTTTTTTTTTTTTTTTTTTTTTTTAGGGAGATGAGTATTAGTTCAAAAACTGGGAAGTTCTGTTGTGAGCTGTTAGGCACAGTGTGATGCCACTGGCTTCGGGGGCACAGCCAAGGCGAAGGGCCTAGGATTGAACCTGCAAACCAGTAGCCAAGTTCAGTTTGAAGCTTCATTTTGCTGTAACTACATCTAAATACAGTCTGGGATTGAATGTACTTGCCAGGAAAGAAGAGTCTCATGAAGGAGTACAATAAGCAGTGGACAGGTGTCTTCTCTGAGAAGCTGGCCCTGGTGGTTACATGGACATGTCGTTAGTCTGCTTCTGAACTCCAGCTCCTCCCTGAGCTCCTGCAGCATTGTGGCTGCTGCATTTTCCTGTAGGCATCGGGGCAAGGCTCCAGGGGTATTTCCCCCTGTCTTTGTGCTGCAGCAAGCTGAATCCACTGGTGAATTCTCCAACAGTATGAGCCTTTGGGCAGGGAGGAGGGAAGAATTTTTAGAAGAGCCAGCTACCTGCAGTTGAATCTTTCAAGACCTTTAGGGTATGGGGACAGTGGCAGGAGGTGCTTTCAGCAGACAAACAATAGAAAACTTACCTGCAGTGAGGCATTTGGGTGGGTGTCTGGGCAGCTTCCCTGGTGGGATGTTTCCTTTTGCTTTTGTATTTTTACCATTACATGTGAAGGAGTCTCCTGTGCAGGCCTGTTGCAAGGGTTGTTGTTGGTGGAAATATTAACTGAAGGACTAGTTTTGGGCTAATGTGCTGATCTTTAGATTTTTGATCTTCTGGTCACAAGGTCTTTCTGATTTCGTGGGTAACATTTAATGATGGGGTGTTGTGTGCTGCTTCTCATACCTCCTTTACTTCCTTCTTCTGTACATTCTTCATCATTCTTTCTTTTATTCTCCCATTCTCAGATACTTCTCCAGTGTAAGTAATGCCAACTGGTAAGTCTTCCGTGGTCCTGAGCGAATCTGAGTGTAAAACGAAAAGGAGGAGAGATTCCTGCAATTCATAACATGTATTTTGGATGCTAGAACGACAGTGCAATAGATCAAAGTATTTCTCAGATCAGTGAGTAAGATGATGTTTCACGGCACGCTAATATGTCATGAACTAGATGCTGAGGGTACAACATTGATCATGGGAGTGCACACACTGGCAGTGAATGTGCAGGCATTTTTGACAAGAGTTTACCTTCTCACAGGCTCCTTTTCTTTTGAGAAGTGCATCAATAGAAAGTCAGGAAGAAAACTTAAATTATTCTTTTTAATACCTGCAAGCACAAATAAAAGTAAGGAGGGTTGGTGGAAAAATCTACATTTGCGTTTACTAAACTTAAACTTCGAGGTTAGGAGAGGTCTGGTCATGAGAGACCTTAGCTCTATCAGGTAAAGTTTTAGTTTTGTCTTTAAAACTAGACAAAACCACTGTTGTTGGGAAAGAAAAGTTTGGTGGAAGAGAAGGAGTTACAAAAGATGTGTCTTAGAACAATTTTCTCACTCACGTCTTCAGCCATGTTTTTAAAAAAAACTAACAGTGACTGTTTTGGGAGCTTTTCCCTTTGCTTTTCTGCTACTTCTCATGGTGGCTGGGTTCTTTGCCTTCCCCTGTTTTATTCTGCTTTCACATACCCCTTCTCTGGCTACTATGGAATAAGGTAGTGGAAGCATGAAAGGAGAAAGTGGGCTTGGCCATAGATTGACAGCAGTAGTTGGAGAAGGCCTTCTGTCTCCTTGAAGTAAGTGTTGACACCTTTTCAGTCTACTCTGGCTCATAGAATCCGGTTTGGAAGTGAACAGGATGAAACTTGGGCTTTTGACCTTAAAACCGTACTTACTCGATGTAGAAAAATGCATTCTTCCTACTCCTCCTCCTTGCTAGTCCCCCAAACACACACACAGTCAGATGTCCAGAGTACCAGTGTATCGACCGCATACGCGTGTTGAACTTGGTCCAGTAATGCTAATGTTTTACCTGCTTTCTGTCGTTGTCAGCCAGTGCCCACGGAGGTGAACTCTGGATAGGTAACATTCCCAGATACCCTCTGGAAAACTTTAACTTTGGTGCAGATTGCTCTGATGTAGCTAACTGCAATGGCGTTGGCTTCTACCTTGGAGTGGACTGATTTATCCTGAAATGACTCTCTAACCTGCGTCTTAAACAGTGTAGTTGGTTCCGGTGCAAATAGATTCATTCTGAAGCGATGGACAGTTCGATTCTCATGCAAAATAGCTACATCCTACCAGAAGGGGTTGAACCAGTTTCTCTGAACAGTGATGACCTTCACTGTACAGTTTTGGGTATGTCTCAGGGATTCCTTGTGGAAATAAGGGCAGTTAACAAAAAAAAAAAAATAGTTTTAAAAGTAAATAATAATTTAAGGTAGAGCGTCACCTAAGTGAGAGCGCAAGAAGGAGAAATCTTTGTTCAGTTTTATAGTCCACGGTGTCTGGCTTAGGGACTTTTTCTCTTCTCGGGGCTCTCATCTCAAGTTCAACATACAGAACCTTTTTCATCACGCTCAGCTTTAAACTTTTTATTTAAAGATACCCTTCCCCAATGAGCTTTCAGAATACTTATTGTAGATTTTAAGAGAAATGGTATATTAATTTATGCTATTAACATCACCTCATAAATTATAAGTTTTATACTAAAGCTGTATTGAGTGTAATGAATTATGTTGCATATGTGTTTTTAATAGCTATAAAATTATATACAAGCTTTTTTGGAAAAACAAACTAGTGAAGCACCTTTTTACACTGGATCTTTGCCGTGTCAAGGTGTACAGCTATTCTTTGCTACCTTGCAGATATCTATATCTATATATAGATATATATATATAAATAAAATAAAATGGTATCCTGTATCAACAAAGCATAGAACTCTTTTTAACCCTTATATTACTGTTCCTATAACTCTTTTTAAATTTTATTTTGAGTGTTACATTCTGCAATAATTTATCCGTGGTTTGTACCTATGATTAGAAATTTAGTTACAGGGTAAATAGATCAAATTAAAAAAATCCAACTACTGTAGCTGGAAGTTGTGAACCAAGTTTGTAAGACCTTTTCTTTTTTTTTAATGTATTTGTTTCCAGTTAGCTCTGTGAGTTGGAATTTGAAAAGTCAGAACATTAGGAATCTACAGTGTCTTATTCAGGAATTTTTCCCCTCCTTTCCTCACAAAGGAATTCCCACTGTGACTTATAAATAGAATTAGACTGCTTGTGTGCATGTATGTATTATATATACACACAAAAAATATGCATTGGGGGGGGGATGTATGTGCGATACGAATGTGTATATTGTATGTAGGTCATAGTTTTGTAAAGAGAAAAGTAGTCCGGAGGTGATGGAATGTATTGTAGAAATGTGATTATTTAGTAGGGGGTTGTTATGTCCTCACTGTTGTATAAATAACTGAAACTCTCTACTACATAATCTTCTGTTATAAGGCTAACTCTGATATCATGTCAATTTTACTGTTTTTTAAATGAGTTGCATTGAGCCCTGTTTAAAATGCCATGAAAATACCAAGCTCCCAAAGACAGCCTTTAAATAAAACAAATGGGGGAGGAGGAGGGATGGGAGAAATGAGCGATATTTTTCAGGAGAAACTGAAATGGGAAGGTCTGCATTCGGTGGGATGGGGAGGCATAGGAATTGCGGTATCTTTGCAAATGAATACCTGAATCTCCTATGGTCTGCCTTGGAAAATGTTGTCAATCAGTTCAAATTAGGTTGTAAGGGGCACTGTCTGTGGGGTGATCTCTATTCTGTAAAAGGATCCTGTCTTCAAAGTAGATTCTTTTCTTTCCTGAGGGTCTTGGTGTGTATTAATTTTGCCCCAAAATTGCTGTTGTGGGATTGCAGAACAAAATACAATTTTGATCCAGGGAGTTTCACTTGTGCTGTGAAATTCTGAATTAAATTATGGCCATTTAACTTTTTTTTTCATAATTGGAGAAGGAAGATATCTGCATGGGAGTTCTCACTTGAAACTGTGAGAAGTCAGAAACATTCTTACAGATTGGCTTACTCTTCATACTGTTCTATTTAGGCTGGAGAAAGTAACCTAATTGTTATTTATTCATACAGTATCACTTTTAATGCTGATGATCCTGGTGACTTCAAAAATCTGTTTAGAAAAACAGAGCTTCCAGTATTGCACAGACATTTGAATTTTTTGAAGGCTTTTTTTAAGCAGTTGCAAATCAAATCTTAATTTTCAATTTTTTTTTTATTTTTTTTTTATATCCCCCTCCCTATCAGTATGTTGATCTCCCCCAGGCATCCCTCCCCCTTTCCCCCTCCCCGCAATTCGTTTGTGGCACATATGCATACAAGTGAAAGGGCAGGGAGGTGGAAGTTGTCAGAGGCCTTTCCTTCTGCTTATTTGGTGGTAATGGGAGTTAGCAGCATAAATCTTTATGCCTTTATGGGAAGAATAGACCCATTTTTGTGTATACCTGTACAGAGAGATATATCTGTATATGAGATGTTGGTAGCACTTTGCTGAATGTGGACTTGCCCTCATGATGTACAATAAATACGTATGAATGCAATCAATCTAAATCTATATATACATGCATACAGATGTATAGATGGAATATATGTTGTATCACACACATGTACACTAGTTGTAACATGAGTAAGTGTGTGAGCTAAAGAGAGAGACTATCCACGTAACATATGTGTAGCAGGTAAGCACTTGTGCCAAACCAGGTTGTTGTAATTCTTCTGAGGGATTTGGATGACATCAGTGACTGATCTGAGCTTGGTCACCATTGATTTGTGTTACCTCAGCCCTCACAGTGGAGTTTCCTTGGTACGTTTCTGCTTTTGTTTATTCTATATTACTACTCATTGAGGCCTCTTGCAATGCCAACCTCTTCTGCTTCTCTGCTCCATTGCCTCCATTCCAGCTCCCCCTTGTCCCCGCATTTCTGCAGTTTCTGTTGCTAAGAGCAGTCAGCTTTAATGGCCCAATCCAGCTCTGCTTATGCATTCGGGAAATTCTCTTGGTGACTGTAGTGGCAGCTGAATTGGGCCCTGAGCACTTGCTTGAACTTACGCAGAATTTCCCAGCTATTCAATTGTGCTTGAGTACGACTGCGATTGATTTGCAGATGAACACAAACTTTTCTTAGAACCTGATGCAAAGCTTCCTAGCATATTAAAAGGTTAACCCAGGATTGCATTTTAGAGGTAAACGTTCAAAATGAGAAAAATACACCCACTGAAAATTATCTTCGATTTTCAGCCCCAGGGAGAAAAAGGGAGTTTGGTTTGTGTTTTCCCCTGGCGCAGACAGTAAGCAGAAGGCAGCCCTGTGCTCTGTTCTGAGCAGCGGGGTTGTCATCAAACATATCGAGAGAAACACAGCTCGTTACATTTTACCATTAAACAGACTTTAAAACGAGCCGCAGAGTTGACCATTAACATGCTAGCACTTTGCATCTAATTGTGTATTGAATGATCTTGGTTATGCGAGTAAATTGTGGTTTTAAGTATTTCATTTTCTGTTTTCTGGCTAAATGGAGCTTCTATATCCTTTTAGCAGAAAGCAGCTGTCAGAAACCTGCTCAGTCACATTTAAGCACTGTTGAAAATCTTGGCTAGCTTAGGCTTCAGTTTCAATGGAGAATGCTGCTCCAACTCTGTCACCGAGCCATACTGCATTCCACGTTTTCAGTATGGATATGGCACAATTTTTCTTGGTCACAATTCAGCCATGGAATTTTGTCTTCCTTGCATTTCTATTAGAAAAAGGTAACTGGTGTAGTGTTCCATCTGAGCTTTCATGCAATCATACACGACGATTTCTATAATACATATGTTCGGGCGTGTGTATGGGTATGTCTGTGTACTGTGTGTGTATAATACATATACGCACACATATATTACGCTATTTCAGTTTATGTATGTGGAGAACGTACCTGTTGGTACTCTCCTGATATATACTCATGCATACGTATATTAAATATGTATATAGAGTGTAGATGTCCTGCATATACATGTGTATATGTTATGAACCTTGGTTGGCAATTTTTTTTCCCACTTTTTGCAAATTGCTGTCCCTTATGACATATTTTCACTGAAGCTGCATTATATAGAAGAAATGGAGAAATGTGTTATCAAAGTTTTATTTTAAAAAGGAGACTCTTAATTATCTAAAGCCATTTGTAATTGTCTTTTGAATTTTTACTAGAAGGGTTGTTATTTTAAAAAAGAAAAAAAAAAAGAGAAAAACAAACAAACAAACAAAAGCAAGCAAACAAGCCCTTACTCCCACCATCACTTAGATGGACATAAGAAAGAAATGGAAACACAAGTTTCTAAGTTTTTATTTCCTTAAGGGGTTTCTGAGGCATACTGTAATGGCATCCTGCCCCATCCCCCCTTTTGTCCAATTATAATTAATGATTCATGGTTTCTTTTACACAGCTTTTTCCCTCATTACTTTACTTTCGTAAATCATTGTTCACCTCCTACATTCAATAGTACTGATATCACTAAGGAGATTTCATGTCCTTTTGTCCTTTTCAGGAGAAATACCAGTGCATCACTATTGTGTTACATTTTAACATACTTTGTGGAGGATGGATGTTTTTATTGAAGATGTCTGTAACAAGTCTTTAACTTATTTAATGTGAGAAGCCTTCACTGGAATCTATCGTTTGTTTGTTTCCAACCAGTTTCTGCAACTGTTTTTTCACCAACATATTAAGTAGTTCCCTTCTTATTTGATGCCTGAGGTTTTATGGTTTGGGTTTATTGTTGTGGATTTGGTTTTTGTTTTGTTTTTTTTTTTCCCCTCTAATTCCCCAAAATGTTTATCTGCAAGTGGAGCAACACAGATGTCAGAATCTCAACCAATATCCTTTTTGCAGTTAAGGGTGAATATCTTTACCCTAGATTAATAAAAGAGAAGGTGGCAAATGGACAATCCAAAGTGCTTAGAGGGAATGCTCACTCTTTTTAAGGCTGTCTCAGAGAAGTTTGTGTTTGGTGTCATTTTAAAGGTAGCTTGATCACGCTTTGATATCAGAAACAGCCTTGTAACAAAAAGAGCCTCGTACAGTTGTTTGGCCACTAGAGTTTAAAATGTAAACAAGTTGCAGTGGGAAAGCAAAGGTGAGGCAGTGTATTTTGAACCAGTGAATTGTAGCTTGCAAACGTACCTGATTTTGAAGTAACTGCATGGTAGCAAGGATTAGCAGTCTCTTACACCCCTTCCTTCTTCCCTCTCATCCCTGACACATGTGTTCAGCATACCGTACATTGGGAAAAATAAACAACTTACTCCAGTAAAGCTAAATCCACTTAATGACTGCTTAAAGGGAACATACAAACTTGCATCGCCACATCCCGTCTCACAGTATTAGCTGGAAGACTAGCTAATACGCACAAAAAGCCCGGCCCAGGTTGCTTCTGCGGATGTGTCGCTTTCGGAGAGTGTGGTGCACGGGGATGCCCGAGAAGAAGGGTTCCTTCCTATGGGATCCCCGGCAGCGATGGCAACTCACACTACTGCTTCTAGTGCTGGAGGCTCACGGACAGCATTCCAGGGGCGGATAGGAAAGCTCGCGTTTGTACTTTCCCTTTAAATAGGAAAGGTTGGCTCACATGTTCCTCATACTTCTCAATGAATGTACTGTATTACCATGTAAAAAAAAAAAAAAAAAAATCAATGAAATGATAATAGATTGGTCTCCTTTTGTTATCTGGTCCTTGTTTAATTTGTTTAAGGGTTTTTGTATACAAAAGTTTACATTTTTATGTATATTTTTCTTGTGTAAAAACTGATGTAATATGTGTATAAAACACTGTATGTATTATCTGTATATAGTGTGACAAAATGATTTTCTTTCTTTCTTTTGGATGTATTAATAAATCTTGCTGTGAAGTAGCTGTGTTTACTATGATGAAACCCTCTTCTCCAAGCCATTTTGCTACGTCCAAGATGTATGAATATTGCCAAGGCTGAAATCTAATCCATAAAGTGATTTCTTTTTTTCTTTTAAAACATATCCTAAGTACAGTTATTAAACTGTCCTTTGCTTAGATAGCTGTAGAGTCTGATTCTGCTCTTGCTTATTCTCTGTTGCTTTCTAATGACATTAGCTAATTAGTTTTGCAAACAAACTGGGGTCTTCAATCTCAGTCCTGATTCTAATTATAGTGCTTTCTAGCTCTGGATCACTGTCCTGGAAACCAGATCCTCTTCATTTTGTTTTCTGGTTTGAGTTTGCAGAACTGTACTTGAAATATAATTTAAGGGGTATAGAATAGAATTTTGTCTTACATGTTGTTATGTTTTCTGAGATTTAAAAAATATATACCTGCTTCATCACTGAAACTGGTAAGTTGGAGTTTGGCATTATTTTGAGGATTAGCATGTGGATGAGAAATGATGGTTGCTGAAGTGCCGCGGCGCTCCGATCAGCTCTCGGGCAGGATTGCGAGGCCAGGGCATGCCTGTGGTGACTGCCTGGATCGGTAAGACGCCAGGAGTTGCTGTTGCCTTGTTTGGATGCAGACAGCTGGGCACTGGGGGAAAGCTGCTGTTCCTGCCGCTCTGCTGCATCTGGTGTGAACTAGCCTGCCTTGGTGCGCGCTAACCCCTTTCAGGGTGTGCTCTCGGAGAGCAGCTTTTCCACAGTGGCTTGAAGGATGTCCTCTGTTTAGACAGCACTACGCCTTGGACACTTTGCTGTAAGTAGATGGTGGCTGCATCTTCCTCTCAGCATTTGTTTTGTCAAGTCTTCCCCTTTGCTTTCTGACATGAGAATGTGTGCTACAAGTGTGTTTGCTTTGCTAGTCTCCATCTCCAACATGTTTGAGGTTGTGACTCGTAAGGGAAAAGCAGTCATGTACTAGGTGAGACTGTCTTCCAGTTCTGTTTTTCATAAGCAGTCTCACTTAACGCTGCCCTGGTCATCGGAATAACTATCAGCAGAGATTGATGAGAAGGGGATTCAGTAATCTGACTTTTCTTTTTAATGAACAGCAGCCCAGCCATTCTAGACAGTGTAATTAGAGCTGAGTTTCAGTGCCTGATCGTAATTCAGGCCAAGGGATAAGCAGTGATAGCGAATGATGTAGTCTTCCGTGCTAACACACTGCAAATGTTTTGGGGCAAAGGATGAAACCGGTTTGCGCTTTAATATCTTGCCTTCCTGGGAGATGGGAGTACACTGAAAATGCCGCATCCAGACATCTGTCAAGACAGAGCGATGACAGAAAAGATCCGATGCTTCAAGTAAACAAAAAGGAGAGTCCAGCAGCATAAGTTCAATCCAATGTGGCTGGAGAAAATCTACTTCAAGCTTGTCCATTCTAGGGCATTTTCAAGTTTATGGGCCTGAGGCATTTGGACACTATAGGGGTAATAGTGACGAGGCAGTTCTGGGCTGTTATTGATGCAATTCTGTCTGTGCATGTGGATGTCACGAAGTTGATCCTAGAAAGTGCTCCTGTGTCAAGTAGCGCTCAAAGTCAAAATGGTGAGAGGAGAAAGACTTGACTGTTACAGAGAAAACAGTTGTTAAAAATCTGCTTTTAACAAAACAGCAAAAGTAAGTTGCTATTTGGTATAAGATTCGAGGCTGCGATGAGGAGTAAGAAGGTGGAAGTTAGGAAAATGTGGGCTCTTCTTTGGGGATAACTCCGTGGCAGAAGCAGAGTTGCCTGGTCTGGTCCCAAGCTGGGTCTTCTCCAGCGTGGGCTTGATGAGAGATGGGCCGAGACTCCTCTGCTGACTAAGGCAGAGACCAACTGAATCACCTAGGGTTTTCTCCCAGCACTTCCATGAACAACAAAGAAAGGCTGCTCTTTTAGAAAATGATTGCATGGCGCTCAGCCTGTAACTTTACAAAAACAACTGGCCATTGTTGTAGCGCTACATTTCAAAACACAAATAGGTTTTGTTGGAAGTATCAATTCAGGAAGAATTTGGTACATCTTTCTTTGTATTCTGACAGTCTTCTCAAGGTCCAACAGTAGCCTTTTAATAGTTGGCAATTATTTTCTCAGGAAAGCTCATTTAAGTTCCTACTTGAAAAGCAGGTGACATTTTGTTACAAGAGCAAGTGTTGCTCCTGTAGTTGGTGCAGCAATTGGAAGGAGAAACCTTTATTAAATTTGGGATCTGGCCTCCTGCAGAAGTGAAGACAACCTCTCTCTCTCCCTGCATAGTCATGGGCAATTGTCCATGGGGGGGGCATCTTCCACACTCCCCCCTGGAGCCTACACCCCAAGCACAGGGCTGGTACTCTGCAGCTGTCAGGTCTGAATTGGAGATATAAGATGCTTGTTTTAAGGGGCTAAGAGGTGGTGGTTGTGTTTACTGGCATGAGGTTCAGCCCAGGAATGGCTGCCCTGTTTTACTGCTACTGCTAATTTATGATTTGTGGAAGGTGCCAATGAAGAGTCTTGGTGCCACTGAATCTAGTAAGAAAATTGAAGTGATGTGCTAAAAATGTCCCTGAAAGCAAAGTAGCTTTCATATTCAGATGTATTCTTGTGCTTCTGTAGGGGAATAGTGGTACAAACTTTCTATGCCCACGTCCAAGAACTCCTTTGACAGATGTCCTTAGGACCAAGAGGCTTGCCTGTCCTCTTCACCCTTCACATCTCCCTTGCAATGGCTGCTATAGCCATTGGCATGGATGTGTACTCAGCCTGGCTCTGCTGCCTGTTTCTGCTCAGCTTGTGCACCAGCTTCAGGTTCTTGATTGTTAAAATTTAAAATTTAAAGCCCTGCTTTCATGCTGTGTAACTCTTGGTGGAAGAAACCCCTGTAACCCACCTGCAGCTGTCCCAGGGGCCTCTCGCAAATCTGATCTGCAGGGCCCTCTGTACTGTGGTGACTACCAGAAAGCTGACACTGGTTAGGCTGCTGATACAGATGTAGATGCTGTCACACTGATCAATATTTTCTCACAGCTCCCTTGTGTTCTGCAAGCCCACGGATCCTGGGAGGGTGCCATGAACTCCAGCCACTTCCAGCTTCCCCACTGCAGCCGCATTGGATGAAATGGGCCTCACAGCAGGAGAGAGCGCTTTGGTGAGAGGGAGGGGAGGGGGTCTTCCGAACCGCAGACTGGTGCTGTGAGCCCGCACTGTGACCCCAGGGAGGGCAGTAAGGCTTGTGAAGAGCACAACTGGCATCTGACGCGGCACCCTCTCCTGTCTTTATAGTCCTTCATCAGAGCATCTCTGTGGTACCTGGTAAAACAGAGTATGGCTCATGCTAAAAAGAATTTCACAGACGCAAAAAAAATCTCGATTTCTCTTGGTTTCTAAGTGTGTTGGAACATTTCTCTTCAGGCTGTGGCTTTCTTGCACTGAGGCTTTGCATGTGCCGAGAGCTGCAGTGCTTGTGAAGAAATGCATTGGGTGCAAACTCCAGCTTGAAGGGGGAGCATCAACTTTGTTTCACCCAGCAGGTGCCAAAGCATCAGCGAGAAGAAAGAGCCTGATTAATGTCAGATTTGGGCTGGTACTCTGCCAAAGTCTGATTTTGAGCTGTGAGTCTCAGTTACAATACCACCACGTTGGCAAAGTTGGTCCATGTTTGTGCCAGTGGAATTTGCACAGAACTGGACCCTGGAAATGTTCACGAATATTTCCCAAAGTGACTATTGTCACCATTTCTACACAAGGTATGTGGTACCTGATACAGCTTCCCTGTGTCCCTCCACGGCCAGCTTGGTGGTGCTGGTCCCTTCCAGTGCTGGGAGAGCTGGCTGAGACCAGGGACCTTGAAGCTGTTACCAGTTTTGGGCAGGTCTTCAAAATAATGCCTTTGTCAGATTTTGTTTTCCATTTGCTAATGAAAAATGTTCTTTGCCATCACCCTGCTAGGATGAACCCAACTAGGATGGGCAGAGAGGTTTGAGGGGTGATTCTTTAAGTGCCTAGAAGCATATGAATGGGTTAAATTCAAGACCTATGAGGCACTGGGGTTCTTCTCTGCACATTCCTGCTGCCTGTTGATGCAGACATTTAAACTTGCTGCCTGAATCAAGAGACACGTATTAGCATCAGTAGAGGAAATCTCCCTAAGTGTCGAGTCTTCTATAATTTGTGCTCTCCGCAATTTGCATGCATTTGCTACGGCTTCTTTAGTAAAGAGCTTTTCTAGTCCAGCTGAGTGTTCAAAGTCAGTAAAGCCACTTGACTTATATCTGAGAGCACTTGGTTGTTGGGGTTATTTTTTTGCCCCAACTAGTTTAATGCCTTGTTTAATCCTGCAGAATTTAATTTTTCTGTTAACCTGCATTTACTCAGTGGAGCCAGCCAGTTTCCTCTGTTATTAATCTCATTTTTTCTGCTCTCCCTTGGCTCCTACTGTTTAATATAGCTTTTGTGGTTTTTTTTCTTAACTCTTTTTTTTTCCCAATGTTTTGCCCATTCCATACAATGTTTTTGTCTTGTCTTCATCTCCTTTCCCCTCAGACTGCAACTAAAATTGTTGCTGAAGAGATTCTGGTAAGCAAAATTAGATTCCTAGAACTCAGAATTGTTCCTTGTCAGACCTTATCCTCTTCACTCGGCTCCTTTATCGCTACCAGCTCTGCCCAGGTATAAGGCCTTGCTTGGCAGAGCTACTCCTAATACCCCTAATTAAGAAATTAGAATCAGTCAAGGCCTTGTACAAATACATATGTTGTCTGAGGTAGGCCCTCTCAAAGATGATGGAGATGAGGATGTTGACAAAAAATCTCTCTCAGAAAAATTCAGCAAAGCTGCTGCGATATTTTGCATGCCTTGCAAAGCTGTCTGCCTGTAGCAAATTCCCTGTGATGACACGCCAAAAAGATGATGCCTTTATCAGACACCATTTCCCATTAAAAATGCTTAAAAAGCTAGCAGTCCTGCTCGTACCGGTTCCTGGTTTGCTGTGATGTTGGCTGCTTTCACACAGCCCCATGCTATGGGGAGCAGAGTGTTTCACAAAGACCACGCTGTGTCTCTTTAAGTATGTCCCTGTTTTTTGGGCAGACTTTGCCCACAGGCAGCACTGCTGCCATCTGCCTTTGCAGGTGACAAGAGAGTGGGGCTGGTGGGTGGCAGCTTAACTCTTACTCAACCAATTGAATACTTGCAGGCACTCTTTTCCTTAATTCCCCCACCCCCATCCCCCAGTAACATGGGATATTTATCCACAAGCTTTCTACCTGTCTCTTCCTGTTTCCTCCTGGATTTTGTGACTGGTGCTCTTAACCAATGCCAGAATCTGTATCTGGCTGCTCTAATCTGAGTTTGTAAGAGACAAACAACACATGGATCTTCTAGTGGCTCTAAATGTAATCATCTAAACTGTACAGAAAATGATGGAGGATACCAGCAGAAAAGAGCAAGTGACTCAGTGCGACTGAATCTGTTCAGCATCAGTGGGTGACACAAAAAGACGCTGTCCTTATCTTTCAGTTCTGGTGCCTGTATGCATTTTGGAAGCTCATCTCACAGGGTCTCTGTTGTCCCATGCACCTCACTGTCCCTGTGGCACCTGGCAGCACAGCTGGCTTCACCATCGCTTTGCATATCTTTGCTCCACATCTTCCTCCTTGTCTGTGTGCTGCCCAGTGGCTGTCTCCTCTGGTGGACACCCTGCAGATTTTGCTGTCTTACACCCCAACCTCCTCCAGCAGATCCAAGCTCTTGCTAGCAGCTCTCTCTGGTCTGCTTTCATCTCTTGTCCAAAGCTCCAGTTTGCAGTCCGTGGAGCTATGGCAGACAGTATTTTTCATTCTCTTGCTGCCTCATCAGCCCCCCCAGCCCATGTTGCTCACCCTGTCCTATATGGGCGGCCATCCAGGTGTGAGACTCCCTGGCTGGAAAACTGGTGGTTTTTAAACATCATGTCCCCTCCATGTTACTCTCTGGTTCTCTAATAGAAACACAGCCTGTGGTGCATAATTCTTAAATACATCCAAACTATAAAAGAAAATAATCTTTTTACTTTGGTCATGTCTAATGCCATAAAAATAAATCCACTCATTCATATAATTCATAATTCAGCCTTGTTTTCCCTCTGCCTCCTGTTTTTCCACCAGCTGTTTGGGACTCGATTTGCAGTGGAAGGTGTTGTTTCATGGAAGGGATGCACCGATGAGAGCAAATGGCTTCAACCTCTTGCACTCGGAGTATTAAGTTTTATGGCTTTCCCAGTGCTATAAAACCAACACATCCTATTTTATTTTTCATTTTGGACATCATTCTGTTTATTTTTCTTGCAAGGTTTTATATGAAGATAAGCGTTCTCAGAGTTTTTTGTTTACTCTGGGAAAATGGCTTGGCAAAGGAAAGTATTACTGTGCAAGGCCTGCATTATGAAATTGGTTTATGGCTGTAATTTTTATGTGAAAGATGCCAGACCGTTAACAATTGAGAATTAAGTTTTCTACTTCTATTTTCAAACTGGTAATTTGCTAATTATTTATCTAGGGATTATTCCTTGCTATTGGCCTATCTGTGTCCATGTCATACTTATAATAATCCTGCTGTCATGATCTATGCAGGAGAGAAACGCCATTCCCAGGGCAGAACTGGAGCAGGAAGGCAGCAGCAAGAGGAGGGCAGCAGTCCGAGAGCTGCCCTGCTCTCCTCCGCAGTCAGCCCGGCTGCCTCGCTGGTGGATGCATACGGCGTGCAGTGGTCAGCAGAAGCCCGTTTTCTCACAGGACGTAAGCTAGCATTAACACTGTTAACTGCAAAGGTCTTCTTGCCCCAGCTGCAGAGCAGGACCTGGGTGGATGCCTGCTGGGTTGCTCTCTGGGTGAAAGTGGCCTGCTTGCACCCACACAAATGTGCAATGGTGGAAGAGCGTCGTCGTTCAGGTATGGCTAAGGCAGGACTGTAGTATATTCTTGCTTGAGATTTAGGCTACTTTCTGCAACCCAAAACCAGGACCTGAAAGCCACGTTTTTGAATTGTTTTAACTTTATGGCTGTAGTCTGCGTTGAGTCCCAGACAGCACCACAACACAATGGCCGCCTGTCAAACTCACTCCCTGATGGCGAGACCTCTGTTGGATCAGAAAGCTTCAACTCAAAAGGTTTGAATTTTCTTTTTTCTTCACCAGTGAAAGCTTCCTGGCAGTGTGACACAGCTCACCTGTTTAGTCCCCCCAGGTCTGAACTACACCCAAATGGAGCCGTGTCCTCCAGACCGGCACTGGTGTCAACACTCCCCCACACTTGTGCCAGGCTGGCAGGGCTGTTTGAAGGGGCCTCGGTCAGAAGTGTGGTCCCCAGCAAGTACCTGGGAACTGCTGAATATGGTGTCAGGCCCTGGGAAGGAGCAAGCAGCGAGAACCCAGGCAGACAGCCAAGGGCAAGACAAAGGTGCTGCTGCTTGCCGCAGAGGGAGACTTGACCTACCTGGTCCATCAACTTTACTTTTGCATTCCTGGTTTTATTTCATTGCCCAAACTCTGCAAGGAGCAGCAGGCCGTTGTAAGAGGTTTTTGTAACATAAGCATTGCCTGAGTTTTTAATAATCTACCCAAAGTCGTTCCTGACCTGTGCCGGGTTTATTCCCGAGTGGCCGTGCTGGGGCTGCTGGCGAGCACCCGGCAGAAATGACAGCGACAGCATGTGAGCTGCAGGGCTGGGGCTGTGCAGGGGCTGTGCGGGGGACGCTGAGGAGGTGGACGGGGCCCTCAGTTCCAATTGTTCTTTTCAAACCCAGAAATTACATCTTGCAATATGTGGTATCATCTGTGCAGAGGCTCACATGTGCAGAACCGATGCTCCCCAAGCTGCGTGAGATAAGGGAAAGCGTGGGGAAGCGAAATATCTTTATTACTTTTTTCAAAGGGAGATTCTCTTTCACTTTTCATTTCCTCTTGCATTTCCTTTCTGTATTTGTGCTTTAACACTAGGTTTGATTCTGTCTTGATACCATTCAAGTGAAGGCTTACATATTTCATCAGGATTGTCTCTTTTGTTTTCAGGGCTGAAAGTCCCAAACAATATGAAGCAGTCACAGCCATGTACACATCTGGAGTCCTTTCATCTGCTCCAAACAGGCACTTTCCTTAATTCCTATTCACCCTCATTACTTAATTTCCTAAAGAGGCTGCAGCTCTTTAATGCCTGAGTGACGTATGTCAAAATGTCTCACTAGGCTCTTCCACTATGTGATAATTCAGTATATCCTGTTTCCAGAGCTGAGAAAATACATTTCCTTCACTTTAGCTCATTACTCTTTAGGAAATTGCTTTTCTTCAGTTATCCTGACAACCTGGATTTTGACAGCTCCATACTCGCTGAGTGAAGATCCTGCAGTCTCTGTAAACACTTTTTTTTCCTTGAGACTTCTCTGTTTGTCATCTATAATGCCCTTCCTAGAGAGGACCTTTTATTTGGGACTTTTCTTACCTCTGGTGATGGAGGCTGGGTGTCAGGACGCAATTTACAATGCTGATCCTGAATGTTTACAAAAAACTGTTTTACCGTCCCCTCTCCAACAGGATAATGTGTTGCTTTGCACGCTCACGGAGATCTCCATAGGTGAACTTGTATTACCCATTCCTGTGCTAATGTAACTTTTATGGCCAAGTTTTATAAAAAGAGCCATCACTTGCGTTGTCTGGAACAGGATCTTAAAGAAAGCATTAGCAGAGATAAACTACAGGGAGCACTCCTCAGCACTTTCTAATCCAAGAGCCACTTAACCTATCCGGAGGAAAAACCACAGATTATCTTGCAGAGAGCTGTCACAAGAGCGTTCACTTATGACCAAATACAGATGAGCCCAAACTTCAACGGCGTGAATACTGCTCTCCTTCCTCCTCTGCGCTATTGCTTGTGCATGTAGGAAGATGGGCTCCCCCTTTCCCACACCTCGTAGTCCCCTAGCCCCCTCCCCGGCAGCAGCTGGGGGAGCCGGCACAGCCCTCGCTGTGCTGGTTTGCTCAGTAACTCCAGCAACTTCTTGCTGGTCCTTTCCCAGTGCTTTGTGGTGTGCTCTGACCTTGTCTTAGGAGGCCAGGTCCAGAGGGAGTGTGGCCCCATGCTGAGACACCTGGCTATCTCATGGCTAGACCAGAAATGTCCTGTGCTCCTACACATGCTTCTTGATGCTGTAGGCTGCTAATAGCACCTTCCTACCTCTCAGGGACATCTTGAAGAGAAAGTATGTGACTGTGAGGAGTTCCCATGCCACGTGAGGGAGGAGGCAGCACAGATGGAAATCTAGACCAGTTCGTAAGAAGAAAACACTATACCAACATGAGGAACTGTTTATACTTAATGGGAATCTTGCATTTGAATCCTAGACCCTAGTAAGCCCATTTTTTCTTCAAAATTGCTTCACTTCACTCACATAAGGGTCATGACTGCAAACCGCCCCATCTCTTCTAGGGGCTGTCCTGACCCAGTCAGTTGTCTGTCTGCTGCAGAGATCCCATTTGCAAGCAGAGTGATTCTCCTTGTTTTCAGTTTCCATCAGCTCTAGGTGACAAGTTGGAGAACAGCAGTCCATGGCTCCCCCCAGCCTCTCTCGGGAGGTAAAAGGCTCCTGGCTCTTCTCTTTCACCATACCCCACCAAGAAATATATGTTTTATGGCAAAGTTTCCCCTTCTTCAACCAGCCCTCCACTGGTGACACTGGGTAAGATGCATTTATTCACTGGAGAGCTGCAGACACATGTTGATGTTATTCCCTTCCTAACCGCTGCTCTGAACATGTATCTCATTTTCAGGTGTAATGAACCTCTCTAAGCTTCTCCTTGTCTCATCTTCGACTCTAACATTTTTTGGCAGTTTCCCGTGACAGTCTGATGGGAAAGAAGCTTTGCTAGATGAGTGTACCTCTTGCTGATTGTTTTTTTCCTCTTCTGTGATGAAAAAGCTCCTGTTGGGTATTCATCGCCTGGGCTCTCCTTCAGGAGAGAAGACAGACTGGCTGGTGGCAGCTTCAGCATTAACAGGCTTTCAGGTAAGTGGGTCTCATGGTCCTTTTAGGGACATGGCAACTGTGCCTGCCTGGCTCTGCAAGGGGCACTAGCTGCTCTGTCCTGCTGGTGTGGCTCTTCCGCAGGCTTCACCAGCTTGCCTTAGTTTGGTCCTGGGTTTCGTAGCTGTTTTGCCACTGCTTTTAAGGCAGCCTCAAACCCGCAGGTGTACTCTCCTGTTGACAATTTTTTTCTCCTGCAGTTAAAACCAGACACCAAACTGTGGGGAAAATTAATGGCACCTGCAAATTACGTACACTTAAATACCGAGCTGCTTCATTTGCAAGTACAATCAGGTATTTTGGTGTCTGAGGCCTGTGCCCTCATGCATCTGCATATCTTAAGCATGTAAACAGCTGGAATTTGCTCCGCAGACCCGCTGGCATTGGCAGGCAGGCGTGCTGGTGTGGCCGTGCACAGCACAGTGGAGACAGCTCCTCTGCGCCCCCGGTGTTGTGCATGTGATGTTGGCGATCCCTGCCAAAAAAAGCAGCTCCTGCTCTTACTCTGTCCTCCAGTGGCTTTGGGAACAGCTCTCTGTGGTTCCCTTCAGCACACCTGATTGTTGCTGAGGACCCAAGACTCACCTTGGACCTTGCACCAGGGTACCCTAGTCCAGCTGAGACCCTGCACCACAGCCAGAAGGTGAGATTTAGGTCTGGGAGACCTGCCTGGCCCTTGCTGAGCTCAGCATCAGCCTTGGCCACTTATGTAGAGGACCCACATGCCCTCAGCCAGGGGTGCAGTTTTCTGGAGCCCATCAGGCCCTCTAGATTGCCTTGGCTCTGCAGAAGGGCAGCGTGTGCGTGGTGTGCAAGCAGTTAAATTGAGCAGGGATGCGTTGCTCTTCCTCTCTGTTGTTTTCCCCCAGCTAATCTCAAGTCATTTTCAAAGCTCATGTTTTGATCGTGCTGTATACAGCAAACATAACATCTCCACACCCTCATCCTGGCAGCACGTGGTAACGCCATTGCTGCGCTTGCTATCAGCATGCACGGCTTTCTGCCAAGCCCTGGGGCTTGGGGCAGTGGGCAGAGCTGGCTCATGGTGTTCCCAGGCTGGCACAGGGCTCAGACAGCTCCAGTGCCCACACAGCCCATCCAGGAATCAGGGAATTCAGGTGGATGTTGCTCCCCGGCCCCACGCACCCTTCAGAGATGGGTAGCGACAACAGCCGCTTCCTTGAGGAGTGGGAAGAGGGGAGCTTCGGCAGTGGGACGGGGAGGGGGGTCACATCACTGGCTGAGGCAGTAACTTGGTGCAGCCATGCCCGTGGCAGCCCCGAGCACTCACCTGTGGGGCTGCTGGGGCAAGGGCCCGCAGGGATTTCCTGGAGAAAGGGAAACACTGTTGTTTGAATCCAAAATGAGGTTTTAGGCACCTCCCGTGCCAGGTTGCTTTGCGGGTGGCTGGAAAGTCAAAGGCTCACAGCACCGTTTTGTCCCCTGGGCTCTCTGCTGCCCCGCCGGGAGCTGGAAGCCTCAGGGACGTGGCTGTGCCCAAGTCTCACTGCAGGGGCCGGCAGGGTATGGGACTGACCTTGCCTCTTCAGCGTTACGAACACGTGGAACATAACACATGGCAAATCCTGATTTTAATTATAACATTTGTTTGCTAGAGCAGCTGCTCAAACCCTGAGCCCCCTTGCCCTCCATCCCATAGGGGTAAGGCTGAAGGGCTGCCTGCGCATCCTCCTGCAGCTGAGGCTGGCGGTGTTTCCTGGTCCCTGTGGGGCAGCTTTGATCCCCGGTGGCGAGCAGAGCAGCCCTGTGCTTGGCTGGGGGATGGCAGCTGCCCTCCTTCTCCTGCCCCTGCTTCCTCACATCTCAGAAAGGGCTGAGACTGCCGTCTCCTCCGTGGTCCGGCCGTGGGCAGCACTGTGCACGGCTGGTGTTCACAGCCTCATGGCACGGCCCTTGCGCTGGATAAGAGGGAAACACGTTTCCCAAGCTGAATTGCTGCGAAAACACTGGGCTGAGCGCGCAGGTGGGATAGGCGAGAGCGAGCTGCTGTGGAGGTGGCTGCCCTGCAGGACAGATGGACGATGTGAAATCATTAGACAGGCGAGTGAGCCATGATCAAACAAAGCAGAATTACCTGCAAATGCAAAAAATCAAAGCATGTCGGGGAAAGCAGAAACACAGAAGGGATAAAGAGCTCAGCATTAGCCTCCTCTTGGGAAGAGTGTCAGGGCAATAATAACTTGCCGGGGCTTTGATTTCTGGTGAATGCCTACGACGTGAGTGATTTGTTCGCTGCTGGCAGAAGATTTTGTTGGGGGTGAGGAGACCAGGGGGAGCAGCCCACGCTCGTCGGCTCTCTCCAGATAAGGAAGTGTTTGATGTTGCAGCACTCTGCTGTCGGAGCAGGGAGAGCTGATGGGCTGCTCTGCATGGGCACTTCAGTCCAGCCAGCAGCACGCAAGGTCCTTTATTACAGTTTCTTATTATTATTGTAATTGTTGTTATTATTATTATTACTATTATTTGTTATTATGGACACCTGCCAAGACACACAGGCCATTTTTTCTGCCTTCCTAAATGTCAGCAGTTATTTTGTTAGCAGTGAATCTTTGGCAGGTATCTGGGCAAGCCACAGCCTACCCTGCCTGTGTGCTGATGTGGGGGTGTTCACAGGGGGCTCCTCAGCGTGAACTGGGCCAGGCGTGTAGCGGGGTGTGTGCACATCCATAAGACAGACTGTAATTTCTTAACTTTCTTGCTCTTTCCTCCACACTGCCATGCTCAGACCAGGCAAAATTCAGTTCCGGTACATGGAGAAATATGTTTCTCCATACCCTTTTGGATGCCCAGGCCTTGGGGTCTCACAAGGCTGCGGGCTGGATGTGTTTGTGTCAAGCTCCTGATACATCTGTGGAAAGTCAGAGATAAAAGACTTTAAAGTCAGGGTGTTTTCAGGTGCAGAAAAACTGACTAAGACCATTCCGCATCCTCTGCACAGGACTCCTGCCGGTGCAGCACATGCTAGCTCGGCCATCAGCCCTCCTTGGGCCCTGTCAAGGTGCAGGCATGGCATGCGGTACCGGCTCTGAAATGCACCACACACAGCAGCAGGAGCGCTGCTAGACCGCAGGAAAGTCTGAGTTGCTGATGAGGCTGTTAGCACTCTTTCGGTTGTCTTAATGTACAAGTCCTTATGAGAAGACTCTGGCTTAATCTCAGCTCAACTGGAAAAATGCTGATGACTGGAAATGTCATCAGCTGCCTGTGGGCCAGGCTGGCCCTGAGCTGATAAGGAGCAACGCAGAATAAAAATGTCAACACAAAACTAGAGAAATACAGAGGCTGGTTGCATCTCTTCTGCATCCTGCAGGAAGCAGCGCCCTTCTGCTGCCAGCCCTTCCAGCAGAGCTAGACTTTCCCTCAAGTCTCAGCAAGAAACTCTGCTCTCTCTTAGAAAGGAGAAAAGTGGCTGATCTCATGGCTGCAGAGAAAAACCAAAGCTCTTGCCCCATAGACTCAAACAAAGAGGGTAAGCAAACCCAACTTTTGTTGCTTTCTTTAACTTTTTAAGGCAAATCTTGTGATGTTCTGCGTTAGAACCTTGTTTTCTTGAAGCCCTGGTAGATGGTGGGGGAAGGAGATCCAACCAGAAGGAGAGCCAGCCTACCTCCCTCATTGGCCACCTGGACGGTGGGCTTGGAGCACCACCTGGGCACCAGGTTTGAGCAGCAGCTCCTCTTGCCCCTTTGGGGTAAAGGCAAAGTGTGCACTCAGGACCCCATAGGAACACCAGATACTGCGGCCCTTGGGCAAGGAGTAATGCCAGAAGTAACTATCTAATATGTTCCCTCTGTGGAGGGAGGGACACATTAATTCTCCATGGGGAATGAGGTGCATAGCTCAAACCTTGCAATTTCCAGAGCAGAACAGTGTCTGAAAATGTCACCTGGGATTTGAATCTATGTCCCTTCTCCATGTTTACAGAGAAAATAAAATCTAAAGAAGTTTAGGGAACTATACTTGCACAGCCAGCAGATAAGTAGCTTATGACCTCAGGAAAGCAACCTGTGAACATTTCCATCTGTGTTTTAGTGAGGAATCTTTGAAAGAAAGACAGGAGCCGGGGAGAAGAGAGGCACAGAGTGATTTACAAAGGCTGCAGCTGGCATCAATGCTGGCTTTATGTCACTAAAGCACCGGGGTTTAGGATGGACGCATTCCTCACCCCGCTGGAGTCCTTGGCCAAACTCTGACCCTGGGATTTGCCTGCTCTGCCCAAGGCACAGGAGCCACCCGGGTTGGTCTCCTCGTACCATGTCGCACCAGCCCTGATGTCAGCTCTGCCCTGCGAGGCCCCGTGGGCGCGTCGCGCATCCGGCGTGCGTGCCCAGCGGGCAGCGCGACCTTTGCGGATGGTCTTCTAGGGGCTGTCCCTCCTCCGGCCGGGCGTGCGGGGACAGCCCGTTGGCGGCTCAAACGCATCTCCCTGACCGAGTTCCCCGCACCTTCCCTTTTGCAGTGTGGGCCCTCACGCCTAGATGTACGGGACCGTCTTATAGATTAAACCCCCGAACTCGCTGCCTGGTTCGGGTCCCGTCTTCACAGATAGGGGCCCTGTGGGCAGCCGAGCGGTGGCTCCTGATTTACGGCGCTGTCGGGGAGATCTGGGCGAGGGCCGGCAGCTCCTGGCGGCAGCAGCAGCAGCCGTGTCCCGTCGCCAGCGGGGCACTTTGCGAGGGGCTGCGGGCCCCTCCGCGGGCTCGGCTGGGCGCAGGGCCCGGCCCGGCCCCGCTAGGTGGAGCTCGGGGCTCACGCACCGGCCCGCGGCCTCCGCGCTCCGCCCGCCGCCGGCGGGGCTCCCCCGGCGCGGCCTTGCCCTCCGCGACTCGCCCCGCCCCGCCCCGCCGGCCCGGCCGGGCTGCGGCCCCGGAGCCGCGCCGAGCCGTGGGGGAGAGGGGGCTGTGGGCCACGCCTGCCCCTCGCCCGGCGAGCGGCCCTGGGGGGGGCGGGTGGAGCCGGCGTGGGCGCTGCCCCTGCGCTGGGGGGCTGAAAGCGGCAGCGCGGGGCTTGGGTGGCAGCCACCGGGGAGCGGGCAGAAAACGGGTGCCGGGAGAGCAGGGGGACGCGGCGCGGTGGCGAACGGTGGCGTGAAAAAGGGTTGGCGTGAAAAAGGGTTGGCGTGAAACACGTCACCTCGCTGTCCGGCGCTGCCGCGTGTCTGTGGGGCGCTGTGGCAGAGAGGAGCTTTAAGGAGAGCTGGGAAGGTGCGCAGAGGGGTGGCCTTGGCGTCCAGCTGCTGGTGTGGGGATGTCGGAGAAAAGAGAAAAGCTTTGCTAGAACTCTTGTTTTTCAAATGGATAATTTAATCGGTGACATTAAATCCTCCCAATTATCTCGTGCCATGGGGTACTGCCTATTATTAATTTACTTCATATAAATCCATCAAGCAGTTGTCACACAGCAAGTAAACAAAAGCACCCCAGAGTTTTGATGGGGCCACATAAAAGTAATCGAAGAGGTTAATTATCGCTGCTAATCAGTTGCTTTGCAGACCGGGTCGCGCACAGCACCGCCTGGTGCCCTCGGTGCTTGGAAAGCCGGGGCGGTGGGGCTGGGGGAATGGCAGGGGCAGAGGGCAGGGAAGCCCCGCCATCGGCAGGACACTCATGGAGGGATGGGTGGTTGGGTGTCACTGTCTCCAGGCTGGGACAAGGAGGTTTTGTGGAGGCCTCTGGACAGCAGCGGTGTGACCCGGAGCGTGTTTCCGTACCTACCAGAGCGATTTGCTTAATCAGCCTTGACTTCCTGCTCCATCAGCCCGCTCCCCTGGCGGGGCAGCGCGGCCGGAGGGGCTGCCAGGGGCTGCCGGGGGAAGATGAAGGTTCAGAGGTTGGAAAACTTTCCCTGAAGGGAGCCACGAAGGAAGTTTAAACTAATTTAGTATAACAAAGGAAAGGTTAAGAGGTGACTGGATCATCATCTCTAAGTACTTATTTAGGAATGAGACTTCTGGGAGCAGAGGGCTGTTTAATTTGGAGGACAAAGGCATAACAACATACAATGCCTGAAAGATGAAGACAGGCAAAAAAAGGGGCGTCTCCCCTGTTAATGCTTAAGGTTATCTACTAATGTACTCGGGGATGGTAGAGTTTCCATCCTTCATTATCTTTAAATCCAGCTTGAAAGTCTTTCTAAAAGACATGCCTGGGGTCAGACAGAAATTATGGAGTTGTGATTCTGTGGCCTGTGTCTTGCAGGACTTCATGTTCAATGATTTTATCTGATCCTTTGGCCTTAAGATCTATACATCTTGCAATAGCTAACAGCTGCCGCAAACCTGCTAAATCCATCTGCTAGTTTGTAGATGACCATGATGTGATACGCTTTGTGTCCACCTCACCCTAAAATATGGTCCTGATATGATCCAGCCAGGACCGCTGTGCCATTGCAGACAGCAGGGCACCCCTTGAGCCCCCCTTCTCTCTCAAACAGATTTCAGTGGTGCAGCATTTTTGCCACGCTAGTTTTCTGTCGCAGGATGGCTGAAGACTTGCTGCTGCACAATTTGATGAAAGCATGTTTTGTGGTCTGGGCTCTACTGTTTGCCAAGGACTGCTGAGGTATACGGCATCATCTGCAGAGACCGTATGGCTTTATTTCTGCTGAGCTCTGGCTACTCTGAAAAGTGACCGTCACTGAAATGGTGTGAACCAATACCTGCTTTTACAGAAAACTTTACGGTTTGGGAGGAGTCCTCTCTTGCCCTCAAGAAATATTCAGGTTTCTGTTGGCCAAGTCCAAATTTGCCTGATGGGGGCACGAACCTAAAGCCCTCAGCTGCCAAATCCTCCTGATTTAAGGCTGCTGCTTGGGTTGAATTTCTTCTCCTCGGAGTCCTTGAGCTGCTCAGCTGAGCGTTGTGTTAATGCTGGGCTTTGAATTTGCTATTCCTCCCTTGAATTGCTATGCTCTGTTGCCCAACCATGCGGTAGTTCCTCAGCTAATGTAAATCAGTTTAGCTCCACTGCCTTTGCTCCTCTGTCACGTGCCGTCTCCCTGCAGCCCGGCGCCCTGAGGCAGCCACCACAGCAACCTCACTTGCCCCCATGGGCCCTGCATAGGAAGGTGAGGTTTAGCTGGAGATGCCAATTAAAGGGCAACCCCAGTTGGCTGGGGCAGAGCTTCAGTGGAGCGATGCTCTTGTCATCTCAGTCCTGGGGCCAGCACGGGGCTCTCATATCTCCCACCCTTTGGAACAGGCAGGTGAGGTGTTGCTGTCTGTCAGCCGCCTCAGTGCTGGCGGTGTGGAGGATTCACCCTGGTGAATGTGGCCACAAGCAATACGTAAGAAGGCAGCGTCCCTGCGCGAGGTCCTTGACTTCAGCAGGCTTCCTGGTGGATTCAGACTTCCAGCATGACTCAGGGTATTGCAGTGTATCCTTAAGATAACATCTTTTGCTTGCCAACATGTAGGCTGGCTGCCAAAGGTGGGGGAGGAGATATGTTGCGAGTCTTCTGTATGTGCTCATAGTAAATAGATACATGCCAAATTGATTGCACTTGCCTTTCTATTTCTCCACTAGGAATTGAAGGAAGAGAAGAAGTAGTCCCCTGTGGTCTGCCCCAAACCACTGCCCCAAACCACTTGGTTCCTTGGGTGCCTGCAGCCGCCTGCCGCTGCTGCAGCCAGCACACACCCCAGAAACAACTGCATCAGGATCCAGTTTTTGCAGTGTGGTTATAGATCCCTGACCCACCGACCAGGATGCTCTCCCACTCCACATCTGAACATACTGCTGGGTGAAAGAGATGCTGGTGTCCCTGGTTATGGGTGAAGGGAACCGGGGTGCAGCAAGACAAAGTGATGTGGGGGCACCCTGCCCGGGTCAGCCCTTGTCCTGCAGAGCTGAGCAGCGTGCTGGGCCAGCTCAGCCCCACCTCATGCCCTTGATCCTTGCCTACTCGCAAAACCCCAGGACAGCATCAGTTTTTGATCTACTGCCTCGTTGCCAAACCATTAACTTTTCCAGTTTAAACGCTTAATACAATGGCCTTATTTTGAAGACTGCCAGCTGAGCTGCCTCTGCTTAGGACTATCATTTCCAACTGTTCTCTGGCAAGATGCTTTCTCAAATGATTTAAAAAAAATAATCAAAGTTGTAACCACATCTGTGGCTGCCTTATCTCTGGGAGCAGGGAAAATTAGCTCCGAGGCTGTGAGGTGCTTTCTGAAATGGAAGTCTTCTCCTGCAGACGGCACAGCTCCTGGCGGTGGAAAGACCAGCCACTAATGTGGCTCTCGCTGAAATTTCTGGCACTGGTGTTCTGCAGCTGAGTGAAAAGAGCAGCCTAAAAGCCACCTGATTTAGGCTGTTATCCTAAATCAGCTGTGGGTTCTCTTTATGCACACCATCCAGCTGTGCTGATACATTGGCAGGCCGACCCGGTAAGGAGATCTATAGTGTTAGTGAGTGGTTTTACTTAAATGCTTCTCTTTTTTCTGTTAGTTCTTCCCAGGCTGCAATATCAGTCCTCCACCCTTTCCTAGCACAGCTGGCTGAGGAGGAAGCAACACAAATTTTTGCCTCAGAAGAGAACAGCAAAGGTACAGAGCATATCTGGAGCCATCTCCTGTGCATTGCTCCTGAATTAGTGGGCCAAATTGTCTGCTGGTGTAAAAAAACCACCTCAATGGCATACCAATGAGGTTACACCGGTTTACTGCAGCTGAGGCTCTGTCCCCGTCATCTCTAGGAAAAGTTGATTAGGTCCAGTGGATTGCTGACTTCTTTTATGAAGAAGCTGTAAAAAGTTCTTTTCTTCTGCTAGCGCTTCTCTCCAGGGAGTTGTTGGCAGAGAGAGGCGAGTCTCTCAGCAATAATACATTTCAAAGTTATTATGCCAGCAGAAAAGAAACACAAGGATTTGAACTTGCTAATATATTTTTTTTTTATGGCAGGCCAGAACACTAAAGGGACCACCCCCCGCCCCACCACACAGACCTTCCTGGGTCTGCAGGGTGCCTGGCTTGCTGCACCGTGGGGTGGCAGCAGCTGTGACCAGGACCCTGTTTTGGGTGTAATCCCGGAGGGAGGTGGTAAGTGTGGCTCTTGGTTTCGTTGGCTTGGTCCCGCCACCAAGCTGGCTCCCACACTGGCTGGGAGGGATGGAGATTTGGATGGAGCTGGCCCAGCCTCTGGGCATGTCCCTTCTTCTGGCTGCAAACAGATGGGGTCACCTTCTCCCTCCACCCCACAGCTGTAACAAACCTGCTGGTCATGGTGACACATTTGGGTAGCAAACGCTGCAGCCGAGCCCCAGTCTTTTGCTGCTGTGGTAGTAATAGTGCTTTCACGTAGGAAATGAGTGAATTGTCAGCTGAGACCTTCTCTTTTTGTAATGATTAACCCTCCGCTAATGATTTGATATAATATTAGGCGACGCTGAGTGCTTCGATATTGATGTTTAATGTGGTCCAAAGCAAGGGCTCAGGAAGCAATAAAGATTTACTCCAGCTAATGTGCAAGAGCCGGGTTGTCCCTGGGCCCCGTGCTAGCCGACGGCCTAAGGTGTTTGCCGTGGAGTGGCAGCCTCGCCTAACGGAAGCTGAATTTCTGGCTAATAATTTAATGAAGGCTTCGCTGTATTTCCAATTACTGGAAAAAGCCATGATTCTTTTTTGCTACGTGTTATAAAATCAGCCCTTCATACTCCATGGAGCCAGGGGAGAGCACCTCATCCCTCTCTTTGAGCTCCTAATCGGTCCTGCAGCAAAGCCTGTCCACCCTGCAGTGATGTGCTGGGGCTGTACGCAGGCACTGCCCACAGGGCTGGGAGCCGGCTCCCAAACGGAGGAGGGTAGCAGAGGGTAGCAGAGGTGGAGCACCGCACTGGGGCACCTACCAGGCCCCAGGACCCTCCTGGCCCTGCATATGGCTGAGGTAGATGGAGCTGGTGCAGACTGGCGCCACAAAGAAGGTGGCGTGGGAGGAAAACTTGGAAGGACAAATTACCGCGAGTATTGATTCCCCCGCTGCTTGCAGAGGGATTTCATTTAGCAACATTGCCAATGACATTATGTGCAGGATCTTGTCCATGGCTGGTTCAGTGGCATTAAGAGAATTACTTTGGCCTAATGAATAGGAATAAAAATATTTCAACCTCCTCCCTGGAAAGTAGTGGTGGATCATCAAGTGTGCAGCCAAGTTCAGGTGTAGTCACTTGCCAAGTGAATGCAAATGACAGGTTGTTTTATTTAATGGAGACCATGGTATGTTGGCCAAAACTGTTGTCTCTTTTTTCTGTGGATTGGTTCCCCCCCACTTCTAAATCAGACTTTGTTTCTGCTCCTGACTTTTTTTTTTTGATGCAGAAGAGATTTTTGCTGACTCCTGCACTGAAATCTGCCTGTAGATTGCACCAGAACTCCTCCATCAGCTGTATTTTATGCTGTGCTATGGGAAGAGGCAGGAGCTGGTGTGCTGGTGATGGTCGGTGCCAGCTTGCAGTGGAGCCAGAGCTCCCTGTCTTCTTCCAGCTTGGAGCTAGTGAGATGCTCCATCAAAGTCACTGCTGCCCCATCCCACTGAGACCAAGGGGACATTGTGGAACCCCACACCCTGGCATCGGGCCCTTTGCTGGCATGGTGGCGTGGGAGCACCTGGGCTGCGATGCACTTGGGTTTGGACAAACCACTCGCTCTTGCAGCACACCATCACCTCTGCTGTTCAGCTGCCATTTAGCTGGGCGCCTGCCACCTACTCCCCTCCAAAGCCCATCCCTCCTCCTCCGGCACAGCCTGTGGAAGTGCCGCTTCCCTGAGCCACTGCTGTTAACCAGAGGTTTGTAGGGGTAAAAGCCCCTGCGAAGGGCCAGCCCCTCAGCTGCTGTACACGCACACAGCCCGAATGCCAGGCAGGTGCACTGGGCTGCAGGGTCTGGGTGGTGCGAAAGCAGGGCTGAACCCCCAGCCCAGCGCAGGGTCCAGCAAACCGAGGCCAGGGACGCTGGGGGCAGGGAGGCTCCCACCTGATCCAGGCCTTAATTTATGCTACACTACACCGACTTATTAAACACAGGCCATGCCTCACCACGGCTCACAAACTAGATCTGCATGAGGCAGAATACTGACCATCACGAACAAGCATTTTCAGATGGGCTGCGGTGTTTTGCTTCATACAACAATGATGATTTGTAACAGCCATGGCTGAGGGTGGGTTTTTCCCCTGTCCTTTTGTAAAAAACAGATAGTGTTTGCAAAGTAAACTCTAACATTTCAGCTACAGACCAGTCACCTTTCAAAGGAAATGGCTGTGACTGCTCAGCGGCGGTTAATCCTTGCATGGAGATTTTTGCTTAAAGAGCTGGAAGGAGGTGGGGGTTTTGTTTATTTGTTCAGAATCAGGGTACTTTCCTAATTAATTTTTTAGTTGACAGGGAGCACAGGTTTCTGCTTTGTTTCGCCAAGTGTTTTGATGTATGAGCAGAGATGTCACGCGGGATGTGTGTTTGCAAAAGAGGCTGACGGGAAAGATCAAAACTGATTTGTTACATTTGCAGAGAAGGAGGCTCCATATCCACAAAACAGAGTGGAGAGTGACTGAAGGCCCCAGACACCAGCATTTTGGAGCTGAAATTGTGGCTGTAAGCTGGTGACCAAAGTCCTGTTGACCTTGCAGAAGCCGTGATTTCATGCCAGGTGTGTATCACATCCTGGTCCCCCTTCCCAGCCCCAGTCTCTGACCTGCCCCGGACAATGTAACTCAGCACAGCTCTGGGCCCTTCTCCTGCAGGATGAGCCCAAGGGCTTCTCCTGCTTCAAGGCTGGGCAGAGCAGGGGCTGCTGGGCGGTTTGGGAATGAGCTATGCTGGGAGAGATGCTAGACAGGTCTCCAACCATTTGCAAACCAGCTGCAAAATCATGCTGACAATAGGCCTGCAAAGCCGCCTTTTGGCTGGAACCACGCCTGGAAAATGTATTTCCCAAGTGGGGACTTCAGCAGTTACAAATCCCTGTCTGATGTGGTTGAAGGACATGGCAAACACATGACCCATTACCATGATCTGCCAGGCTGGATCCTGCTAATGTGCTTGTTTAACCCTCTCTGACACCACCCAGAAGCTTCTGCCTCCGAGTGCCACCAGCGTCAGCCCTTCCTGGCGCAAAACCCCCATCCCCACAGGCACGGGCAGATGGGAGCTCCCCGGAGGAGAGCTGGCTCAGCTGCTGGGAAAGCAGCAGTGGAGAGCATGGGAACGGGTGAGGAGCTGGCTGTCCTGCTCCCACGGAGAGCCCGAGAGCGACTGCTCGTCGCGAAGGCTCACCAGGGTGGTGGCACCGCGGCTCCTTGGGGTGGGGCAGGGGATTGTCACCTCTTTCCTGACATGTGACTGCTTCTGAAGGCTGTCAGTCCCCCTGGCTCTTTTTCTGCTGCCTAATCCTTTGCTTGCAGCCTTTGTCCTTCGTGGCAAACCACTGCCAGGGTGGGTGGGCTGTGGTGTGGGGTCTGTGCTGGGATGAATGGAGGTAGGATGGAGGTCCTGCTTGGGCTCCATAGCCAAAACCTATGCTTTCTGGGCATGGAAGCATGGCTTTGGGGATCCTCAAGGGCATGGGCACCACATGGGGAGCTCCCTGTCCCACCCTGCTGCTTGCTGAGGATGTTCACCTTCACAGGCAGGCAGCAGCAGTGAGCTGAGGCATCCTAACTCGTCTCTAACAGGTCTCTAACAGCACAGCCCCCCGGGACTGATTGTCATCCACAGCAGCACCATGGCTGGGCCTGAAGTTGGTGCCAGCTGAGGCACTTCGGCTGAGGTGCACAGACGTGGAGCTGGGTCCTCTCACCTCTCCAAAGAGCCACGGCACCGTGTCCTGACGTTGGCATAAGCCGGCACTGTGCTTGGTGAGTTCAGAGGATGTTTTTACACATTTGGGGCTGGGAAGGATTGAAGAGGGTTTTTTTTTTTTTCTTCCCCTTTTTAAACAATAAGTAACGGTAAAATCCATCTCCTGCCTCTTTTAAAAACAGCTCTTTTTCCTGATGGATAGATAGATATAATGAGATTCTCAAAGTCATAAATCTGCCGTGACTTTATTACCTGCATCTGTTGGAGATGATGTGAAGAGAACTTCATACAGAGAGGACTCTTGAAAGGTTACAAAGGGAACCAGCGGTCTTCAGAAAATCTTCATCTAGAGAAAACAGCCAAGAAAACCCACGTAGAAAAAGGCACTTGAGCTGGATGAATAGGTGTCAGGGCTGAATGCGAGCGACACTGGCAGCAGGGCACCTTGCCGTGAAAGCGAGCCGAAGCCAGTCCCTTGTGTGGGTACCTCTGGTGCAGGAGCCAGCCTGTGGCTGCCGTGCACAGCCCTCACCCCCAACACCCGGCGTGCAAGGGGCTGGCTGGCACCCCTGCCCTCACACACCCAAAGCCCCTGCGCTGGCGAGGGGGGGGGCCACAAACAGAGGCAGTGTTAAAGCAAAAAGCAGAGCTCAAATGCGCTGTTGCTTTTTTATTTGCTCTCTGGTGAAGGTGCCACCATTTCAGCCTCTGCCCCAGGGTGGGGAGACTGGTGGGAGGCAGCCCCGGGGCTCAGACCCTGCTCCAAGCTGCTGGGTCCGCCTCAGTGGGCAACCCCATGGGTGGGATGATGGCACATCACGGCCTCACCACATCCCCGTGCTGCCCCACCTTCCCTCTGGGCTCTCATGAGGTCACCAGTGGGTGCGTGACACGGGAATGGGGAGGGCTGCATGAAATGGGCACAGAAAATGACTATTTTTTAAGCTGCTCAGTAGATGAATGAGAATCTGACTTGCTCCCAGGTGAGCTGGTGGCAGCTCTGTGCTTGGTGTGGAGCCCTGGCCCAGGGACTGGCAAAACCCTGGAAACATCCCAGTGACTCCTGAGCAGAGTGACCATTTCTCAGCTGGGACATGTACCTGCTCGATGTGGCTGTGGCCAAAAAAGCACAGGTAAGTGAGGATGTCCCAGCCCATGCCTTGGCCCAGGGCCAGTCCCAGTGCCATCAGGGGGCTGCAGTTGCCAGACAGGGGATTGCGGTTGCCAGACGTGGTGAAAATGGGCTGGAGATGGTGCTGGAAAGTGCAGCCTGCTCCCGGAGCACAACGAGCTGTCGTGCAAGGTGATGCAATGATGTCTTCATGATGTCATAATGCAAGCTGGCAGTTATTTTAGTGGCAGAGAGTGAGGCTTAAGCCTTCCTCTCCCTGTCACAAGAGGGAAAATAAAAGGAGAAGCTTTGCTTGCTGGCTTTTCTGCCAAAAGTAGCCTCTGCTCTTGCTGACACCTCACTCTTGCTGAACCAGGGAGGCAATCCAGAAAGCAGAGCTGCAAGCGGGGAGAGAGCAGGCGACATCTTTAAGCTGTGATCATTGAAGAATATTAACCGATCTCGGGCTTTGTGACTGCCAAAAAATGATGCTTGAGCAACGTGGCGCCAGAAATCCTGAAGTCACTTTTGTAGCCTTGGAAAATGCAGCTGCTTTGGGATTTCAGCCCAAGACGGCTGTTATTATCCGCTGTGCAGAATGAAGCTTCTGTTGGGAGCTTTTACAAAGGCCATCAGTCTTCCCAAATAGTGGTTGTTTTTATCACCTGGCAGTAATGATACTCTCTGGTCCCTTTAATATCCGAGTGCGTTCCCAAAGTGAGACCGGGAAACTCATTTAGGGCTTGCACCCTCTGAGGGAAACGGCTTACAATTTTCTGCCAGGTAGCCCTTACTGTTGTGAGAATGGGCACGGCTCACCTAATAAAAACCTCGCTGACAGACACGACCTCCTGGAGGTTTATCTGAGTCGTTTGTTGCGGAGCAGAGCAACATATATCACGGCTGAAATACGTGCCAAACAGCAATCCTAATGCACGCAGTGTCTCTGCTGTAATTGATTCGCAGGCAGGACAAATACCCGGCGGAGAGCGCAAGGGGCTCTGCGTACTCTCCCAGCTAAACCAATATAATGGTGTGTGAAATGGTATTGCTGAAGCCCGTGGCTAAAATCCAGCTTGTGGGCTGGCTGGCTGTAAAACTGCATCGCCCAAAATATGCCTGTCCCTGCATGTGTTAGCTGAGGCACCCGGGCTCCAGTTCAGAAGGAAACACATTAGAAACTAGATCAAAAGTGATGACTCTTGCCAATAATGTGTGCGCAGCATCACATGTGCATTGACTTCCATTTTTTGGCCAATGCTGAGATTTGTTGTTCCTCCAGGTAAATGTCGAATGAGGAAAGGCCTTGTCCAGTTTCTTGGTCCGTTCGGTAAATACAGTGGGTGCCCTGGGTGGGAGGCACTGCCGCCTGGGACCCCTGTGTCCTGACCCCCCCTCCGCCTCCCCGAAAATACGGGCTGGCTGGGGCAGCCAGGGAAAGGCTGCTGTCTCTCAACGAGCTGTTTAATTTCATCGGCTGCATAAGGCTGCTTCACCACACATCCCCCCGCATAGGATCAGGAGGTATTAGAGACTTGATCCTTGGGAGGTGCTGGGGGAAATGTCTTACAGTGCAAAACCGGAGGAGCTCAGCCTGTTTAGCTTATTAAAAAGAAGATCAAGAGGTGACTTAATTGTGCTGTGTGAAGTACCTTCACAGGGAGAGAAAGGCAGATATTAAAGGGCTGTTTAATCTAGAGGAGAAAGGCATCGCACGAGCCCATGCCGGGAAGCCGAAGCCAGACAAATTCAAATTGGGAATCAAACAGACCTTTTAGAAAGTGAGTGTTAATAAAGATTAAACTACCCAGGAGAGCAGCACATTCCCTCGCCTTTGATATATTTAGACCCAGACAGGATGCATTTCTGCACCATACACTTTAGCCAAGCAGGAGCTATCGGGCTCGGTACAGGAGTAATTGGATGCCAGACTTGGCCCTGCATCAGGGAGAGGTCAGGCAAGATGATCTAATGGTCTCTGCTGGCCATCAGTCCTCCCGCGCCCGGTGGCTGTGATTTGTGTGCCTGCGGCCCGCCAGCTGACAGGGACGCGGCTCTACCAAGAAAAATTGGTGGGAAAACGCAAGGAATGTGGCAGCAGGGACAAGAAGAAGACAGGCGAAGACTGACAGACTTGTGGGGAGAGTCAAAATATTAGAAAGGAAAGGCTTTTAAGCCAGAAAATGGCTTTTTATAAAAAAAACAGCTGAACTCTGTGGACATTAGCAGACATGTAAATTTTTTCTGCATAGCCACCCCTAATTTTTCTCACAATTCCTTAAAAGTCAAACCACCTCTCAAGTTTTGTAGTGACCAGAAAAATCAAAGTTTTAATAGGAAAACCTCATCCCAATTTCATCTAAGAAGGGCATGGTGAGACGATACCTGAAAACCACAGTGAGACCTAGGAGCAGCTCTGGAACCACTGCTCGCTTGACAATGCTGAAGTACGTTGTGAACTTATTTTCCTCTTTATTTTTATGAGCCACTCCTGAGGGCTGGCAGGCGAGTATGGCTGCAGAGAGGAGCTGCCTTGGGTTTCCCTTGTAGTTTTTACTAACGCTGTCATTCGGCAGAGCTCATCTCCCACTCGGTGCCCAGAGTCACTGCCCCGGCCCCGTGGGATGGTGCGCCAGGAGCGGGATTTCCAGATGCAGCACAAAAGCATGGAGGGACGCGCCGAGCCTCAGACGCCCCTGGGCTGAGCGACGGGCTCCTTCAGCAAAGGATGGAGCCTGCGGAGGGCTCTTGCTGAGAAGTTGTTGTTCAAGGTGCTTTTCATAATATTTAAAAAAATGTGTTTGCTTCCTCTTGCAAATGTTCAAACATCTTTAAAGTGTCTGTGGTGCCAAGCTGCTTCTCGCCCTGTTTTAGGAGAAAATAAGCTTTCTTTAAGGAAAAGGAGCCACAAAAAGCACAGCAAGCCCAAAGTTAACAGCGAGCAGACCGAAACTAAATTAACACCAGCAAGATTTCAGCTGCCCCTCCAAAACATTGTCTCACGGCAAAGGGTCTGGGAAAAGATGGGAGAACAGATTGTTTTAGTGCATCTTTGTGGTGTCTCTGTGGCACAGATGAAGCTCAGGCTGGGCCCCCTTCCCCTTGCCAAGCCTGCAGTGGGGAGTCCCAGCCCCCAAAAGTGGACGGTCGGAGGCACAGGCTCGGCCGTGCCATAAGTACCTGTGGGTCCAGCACCGTGGGGGGATGTGACTCGGGACACTGCAGCTGGCCAGTTTGGAGAAGCATCACCTGCAAAACTGGACCATGAGCCCAAAAAAGGAGCCTGGCAGTGAGAAGGAGGCAAGGGATAGGGAAGGAGAGCCTGGCCTTTCTCCACTGCCGTAAAGGTGGAGGCGAGAGAGCGGGAACATTAGCCATTGGCCGTGGTGTCACAGCTCCGTGCGGATTACGTTGGCCAGCTTCACCGATGGAAACAGGCAGCTAACAGTGAGTTCCTCTTTGTAACAGATAATAGTCAAAACAGCTTGAAAACTATTCATAATGAGAGCTCTGAGAACAGCCAATGCTACACACACACACACAGCGAATACTGTCATTAAGCGCTCTTTGGATGACAGTCCCAGCAGTTCATTATCCCCCATCACTGCTTGGGGAGGGCGGAGGAGGAGAGAGAGAGGGGTGAGAGATTTTTTTTAAATAATGCTTTTTTCTTCTAAATTAATCTCCACTGTAAAGCAGAGCAACAAAGGAGCAGTATGAAGACAGCATCCTGCCTCACCAGTGCCCTCCGAGGCTGGAGCCTGGGGATCTTTAGAACCAGTCAGGAAAACCGGGCATGGACTGGTAGGGGAAGGGGATGGCCTCACGGCGAGCAGAGCTCCAGCCTGCCACAGCGGAGCTGAGGGCCCTCTGCAGAGCAGGGTTACATGGGATTACTCCCGGCACAGGGATCCGCTGCTGTGAATGTGAGTTAAAGTTAGGGCTGCCAGACTGTGGGTTAGACACGCATGTGTGAATCCGGCACAGCTAACAGCAGCCCATGCACCTGTGTGGCAATTTGTCACACTTGCTCTGCGTGGCTGCCGCGGCACAGCATGGCACGGCACAGCACGCGGGATGCCTCTGAGCAGGCAGCCTGCTCTGCTCTGCTCCCGCACCCCACGTCTGCGTCCCAATGAGTTCACCCTGCATTGAGCCTGGTGTGCAGGAGTGCCAGCAGCATGTCAACAACCTGCTCAGGGCGACCACTATGTTCCTGCTGTTGCCATGTGTGCCCTTGGGGCACGGAGCTGGCCGGGGGCACCTGTCTGACCCATTTGCCACATGTGCGGGGTGCCTGCAGAACTCGCTGGTGCCTCGCAGCAAGGGCACCTGGCAGCGCCAGGGCTTTTACAGTGCTGCAGGTGGTCCGTAGCCATTTAACACAGGGCACCTGGGAAGGGGCCAGGTCTCCGGCTCTTCCCTTCCCTTTTCTTGCACGGGTATCTTTCGTTCAGCCCGCAGCTGGCGCTGCCACAGCTAATCACACCCATCCCTGCCAGCTGTGGAGGGAGAGCTCCTGCAGGGCTCTGGCCCTTGCAGCACATCCCCGGCAAAGGCTTTGCTGCTCAGTGCCACCGAAACACAATTCCAGCCTTGATTTTATTTATTTTGTTAATAAATTGTATTTATCTCTATGCTTGCCTTCTTTTTTTTAAAGATATGGTTTCTGGGTATATTCTTTTTCTCTGGAAGTGCAAACAAAAGTTTACTTTTAAAACCCTGGCTAACATTTCTGACCCACAGTAGGCAGTGGCTCCAGCAGACGTCAGCTCCAGCCCCACCATGGATTCACAGCGAATGATGCACCGAGTGCTGGGAGCCTCCTTCTCCATGCGAGGATGCTCATGAGCAGGTTGCAGCTTCCTCACATGGATGCAGGTGGGTGTCCAGGGCTGCGCCTCCGAAGCCCCTGCACGCGTGTAGGGCCCCCTCCACATGGGGACTGCGGGGCAGGGGGGCAGCTAGGAGGAGCCAGGTCTCCCAGCTCTTGTCCTGCAGTGGATCAAATCCCGTAGTTACTTGTGCTCAGGGAGGAGATGCAGGATGCCGAGCCTGGTGTGTGCGCAGGGCTGGCAGCATGGTGTGTGTTTGCAGACCAAGCCAAAGTCTATCCTGCTTAGGCTAGATGGGGGCATCAAGAGATGGTGTGTTATAATTAGCCTCCTCATTTGAAAAAGAAGTGTTTGTTTTTGTCAGGGACAGCGTTATAGTGCAGCTTGGGTTGCCTGACCATAGGTTTTTAGGATGTGAAAATTCCCATATGCCCAGCTCGCCCGGTCAGAGGAGCCTGGCACCCTGCCACTACCATCCAAATTTGTCAGGGCATCCCTCGGGCATCAGGAGGTGCACAGACGGGGCTTGTTAAAACTTGTGCAAATATTTTCCTAGCCTGCCAAGTCACCTGGGCAGCTGCGATGAGTCACTGTGGCTGCACTGTCACTCCGTCCCTGCGCTTCATCAGCATTATCTCCCCTTCATCGCCAGTATCTGGGGGAATCATCATCACTTATTCCCGAGTCAGGATGCTGAATCTCTTCAATTCCAGCAACATCAATGCTTCACAACCTTGTCATTATCCTGAGGCTGATAACCTCAGGCAGCGGTGTTCATTTTTTAAGTCATTGAGCAATGTCCTGTTTGTGACAACATGGATATCCAGAAATACAAGATACGGCAGCCCTTTCCATCCTCCCAAATCACCTGCCGAACCCTCCACCGTTCGGCCCAGCCTCACCGTCCTGCTTAGCCCTTGAAATAGATCCTGGTTTAGAGCAGCCTGGCTGCAGGTCACGTTACAGCCCCCTCCTCATGTGCCGTGGTCTGGCATCGCTGCACGACAGAGCCTGCAGATCACTATTTTAATGGTTTTATCATGACACCCAAAGCATTACACCGGCTCTTTCCCAAGTGTGGCACTGCTCTGTTTTAATGAGCTTTGGAGATTGCATCAGCAATGCAGGCCCGGCTGTTTGACGGCGGTCAGCGGGGCTAATTAATCTGGTGTGCGCCCAGAGCCCTGCGCCTGCCTGCGGCCCTGGCTGGGGCGACGCCGACAGCGCAGCTGGGCTGCGGTTGAGACGTGAAGCTGCCTTAGAAAGTGTGCTTAAAGGGGCCTGTTCTTACTCCGCTCCCGCCCTTAAATTGAGGCTAACACTGTTTCTAATTTCAAAGTCTAACTTCTCCCTTTGGAAAAAAAAAAAACAAACTATTTTTGAAACAGCGTCTGAGCGGGACTCTGTGACTTGCTCCATAATGCCACCGGGCCCAGGTGAGGATGCTTCTTGCTGGTACCTGTGTCTGCATCTGGCCTTCGCAGAGCTGGAGAGCTCCAGGGAGATGGGCTAATGTGTTTTGCATCTCCCCCCGTCCCCGAACTCCTGAGGCACACAGCCCCACGGGGTGCCTGCGGGAAGGGTTAACAGCGCTGCCGCCTTTGCCTTTGGCCGCTTCAGCATGTTTCCCTCTGTTTCCCCCAGCCCTTTGGCGGGTGTTGCTGCTGAAGCTGGAAGGAGCTGCTTGGATGGCACCGAGGTGTTTGTATATTTGAAGTTCAGAAAAGCGAGAGTTGCCGATCTAGGAGGAAAGCCAGAGCTGGGGCTGGGCTTTTCTTCCTCCTCCTTCCCCCTAAACCAAAACAAAACCAAGTTTTTAGCTGCTTCAGCAGTTAATCACAGCCTGTGTGTCAGAAAGAGCCATGGAAAACCCCCTTTGCTCCATAAAACTGAGCAGACACATCCGTCACCCTCCTCGACACAGCTGTCCTGCCGTGTGTTGGCAGGGAAGCGGCACCTTCCAGGCACTGGGATTTTCTTGCAGTGACAGCAATGGGCAGCGGTGATGGCGCAGCCTGCGATGGGAGGCGGCACGGCTCCCCTGCCTGTCCCCATCCTCATCCCTGTCCAGGCCGTGAGGGATGGGTGGTCCCAGCGTGGTGCTTGGCTTGGCCTCGGCAAAGGTCAGGAGGTGTTTGGGCAGGGCCCCCAGTACCTGGGGAAGCCGCCCCGGCAGAGGGCTGGGCTCCCATTACCCCCCCTGTGTGGGTGCGGGGGACGGGTGTGTACAAGCCCGCGGCTCCCGGTCACCCCGGCTGAAATGGCGCACGTCACCCATGGGAAGCGCCAGGCCTGGTTTTCTGTGTGTTTGCAGGATGTGTCCTCATCCAGCAAAATAAATAAATCGATAAATAAGAATTGCCGGGCGAGACGTGGTGGCAGGGTGCCAGTCCCAGCCCAGCCAATTCATTTGCAGTTCTCATTAATTTGGGCTGACCTTTGCTCACATTTCCACCACGAGCATGTTCAAAACAAGGCAGACATTTAACTTTGTTTTGGGCAATGTTACTCTAATGTGGCTTTTTTCTGCATAGCTCTCTCTTTTATGGTAATCAAATGTACTGCCAACTTTTCTCTTGCTATGTACACCAGCGAAGGGAACCAGATGCTTCGTGTTTTCCTCCGAAATGTATCTGAATGTTGTTTTTTGTTTAGTGTTTTGGAGGGAGGGCTGGCTTACAGACAGCATTTCGTAAATCCAGCCCTTGCTGCACCCTGTTTCCCAACTTACGGTGGGTCCTGGCTGTGGCTCCCGGCTGGATTTGTAGTCTCTCCTCAGCACAGCGTGGCAGCAGCCCCCGACGTGCTGCAGGGCTGATCCCCAGCTGTCCCAGTCTCAGTGGGGCACGGCTGCCGCCGGGGGAGACCCCGCGGGAAGGGTCCTCGGTGACGCGGGGTGAAATGCGTGGGGCTGGGCAGGTCCATCCCGCTGACTTCTTGCACCACGGACCATCTGCAGTCTGGCCATGTTGTGCAACCGGCCACGGCTCTCGGGGAAAGCTCTGGGGTCAGCCCAGAGCCACGTCTCGGGGGAGCCGATCCCCAGTTCAGGAGCGGGTTGTGCTGCTCATGTGGAGCAGCATGTGTGGATTTGCCTGGCAAGTGCTGGTCTGGCTCTGGAAATGGAGGGGTTTCATGCTGGGATGCCCGAGGATGCTGGGGTGGTATGGGGCTCCCTGTGCCCACCCTCCACACCGGGCAGTTTAAAGCTGGTGCTCTGCGTGGTAGGGGCTGCTCCTCCTTATGTCCATGCAGGGTATAAGTTGTTGAAGCCAACCCAATGAATTCTTGCTGCGCAAGAAAAACAAACAGTCTCGGGCAAGAGTGTCAAAAATACCTGTGCCACCAGGGAACTTCTGGCCACTTTTAATAATTTCTCTCTTCTACGTCAATCTGTACTTCTGCTGCTATTTTTATAATCAGTTCTCTGCTTTCAACTCCTTATCTTTAGCTTTCCCTCTCCTTTTCACTCTTTATGCCCTAAAATCTTTTCATCGCTCTTTTTTTTTTTCTTTTTGGGTCTGATTGGCCTTTATTTCTTCTCCTCTGCCAGATTTATGTGAGTTGTCAAGTCCAGCAGCCGTTTGTCTCTGCCTGATGACAGACTCGCCTTCCCCCCCCCCCCCCCCCCAAATCAGATTCATGGCTGTTCTTTAAGGCCCTTTAATATTTTAATGCTCCAACTATAAATTTCATTTTCTTTAAGCTTCAATCCTTCTGCGGGCCTTCCTGCGGCTGGGTTGGCGGCTGCCCCCCCCCCGCTGCCCGGCGTGATTTGCAGCGTGTCGCAGGCGGCGCTTGGGGTGGCTTTGCTCCGTGCATGGGAGCGGAGGGCAGGGGAGGGGAGCTTAGCAGGAATTCACTTTTCCTTAAGCTCAGACGATTCTTCAAAACTTGACAGGAATTGACATTTTTTTTTGCTTCCAAGCCTTGATTTGTTGTGGGCTTGTTGTGCTTTTTATTAAAATGCTCTGGTGGAGTGCTTAAAAAGGTTGGCTTTACGGAGCCCCAGCTTCCTTCTTTAATAAATGCAGCCTCGGCTTACAGTTTTTCCCTCTGATGTGTCAGCTGGGGGACTTGCTCTCCATCTCAAATGCACCCAGACTGCTTAAATCATCCTTATTTCTCTCAGAGGAAGGGAGACTTTTTGCACTCCGAAAGTTTTCACACCCTAAGTTAATAAAACTTCTCTGTTGAAAGGGATGGATGTGACACCGTGCTGAGGATTTCATGGCCGAGCTCTGGATTATTGCTGCGGTGTAAAGGGCTCCCCAGCTCTGGTAAGCACATTGAATGTCTTCTTAAAATATGAGGTTGACATTCATTTGGCAATGGCGGTCCCTGAAGGCTGCTGAAAGAGCTCCCAGCCTTTGCTGGTGTGGCAGAGCAGCACACCTCTGGGAAGTGCTTCCCAAGGGGCAGCACAGCCCAGGGCTGCCCCTGCGTTGTCCCACACAGCCCATCGGCGAGGTGGTGGGGCGAGGGAAGAGCTGCCCCGTGCCTCTGCTGAAGGCCACTCTGCTTGGGAGTGTGCCTCAAGGGCTGCGAAGCAGGCTGGGCTGGAGGCCAGGGCAGAGTTTCTCTCTATAAACCCGAGAGACCAGGAGAGCAAAAATAGTGCTAGAAATTTTGATGGCATTTGTAAAGTCAGTCAACTCCGTTATTAAGCATTAAATTGGCAGCTGATCTGAAGGGTGACAAAGCAGCCCTGCACCATCCCAGGAGGGACCTGATAGGAAATTATCAGCAACATCTGGGACAGATATTTCCTCTGGGTTTGTAAACATTTAACCGAGGAAATGTTAGCAAAGTCTTTTGCAGCAAACAGACCTGAGCCGCCAGCCCACGCTGGCTCATCCTGCAGCCCTCCACCCACCGCAGCAGGACTAGGAAGCAGGGCTATATTTCTTCCCTTGATTTTTGGCACCCAGGCCAAGGCGGGGGTAGAGCTGCTGAGTGTTTAATTCAGTGCTTTCCATTTCGGATATTAGTGGTGCAACTGAGTTATGATACAGGAGCCTAGAGAGGAGTCATTCCCTCTCAACACATTAAGGATTAGTTATTTTCCTATTAAACTGCTTTAGTCATGGTGAGTTTGTTGCCTTAAATGGGTTGCTGTGTGTAACAGGCATTGATGCGAAAGCCTAATCCTACCTGATCAGTGCGAGTGACAATACAGACCTATTGAATTCAATGCAAATTTTGCTATGAATGTGTACGGACCAAAACTCGGGGTCTCATCTGTCTTTACAGCCATAGGGCTCTGCTGAGCACCCACCAGAGCAGCCAAAGTAAGGCTGAGAGGACGCGGCGTGGGCACAACAGCGGTGGCACCAGCTGCAGTGGGGTCCCTGGCGCTCAGCTTACCAGGAGTCAGGGCTTGGGGGTTCACCATCGCCTCTCACATTTGGGCGGGTTTGGCCCATCTGGGGTGTAAAGTTGGGAGGTGTGAACTCTTGTCAGTGCAGCTACAGTAAAGAGCGCAATCCATCTTCCCCAGGGAGGGGCAGCGGGGAGCTGTCTGGTGGAGAGAAGGTGCCTTTATGGGTGCCAGTTGTCATGGTCTGGGCACAGGGAGCCTGGCAGATACGGAGATGTAAAGGCAGCGTGCGGCAATGGGCAGGCTCCCTGTGGTCCCCGCGGGGGGAGGATGGGAGCACCAGCCTCCGTCCTGCCTGCCAAAGTCACTGTCCACGGCAAAGCCGGCACCAGGTTTCACTCAGTCCCTTGGATGGTTGGTGATAGCGCCAGGCTCCAGGAGACAGAGGAGGTCTTCAGAGAGAGACAGAGGAGAGAGAGGCGACAGGAGGCTCCACTTGCACCTGCCTGCAATTAATTAATTACAAATCCACTCATTAGCTCAGCCCCATGGCTCCCCCTCACTGCCAAGCCCCCAGCTGTCCAGAGAGCAAGTCATTATTTGAAAAGATTTCCCATTAAACCCGAAAGCAAAGGAATATTTCAAAGAAGGAGTGAGAGAGACAGTGAGGGTGCGTGCACGATTGCAATCAGCTCTCGAGGACATGCTGGAGCGGCTGGATCCCCATCTTGGAGCAAGCTGAGGATGGTGAAATCGATTTCATTAGCTTGCTCAGCTGCTGATTACTCTTGTGCCACATGAATCGCCCCTGCAGTCCCCCACTCTCCAGCCTCCACTGGTGGCGGGTACCTGCGCGTGCATGGCAAATGCACAACGGGCACCCCCTGGGTCCCACCCCACCCTGCTGGCCGCAGAGCAGCCCACCCAAATGCAATCCCAGCTCATGCTAAAAACGCCTAAAGATTTCAATTTCCTGAGGTGGGTGCCTGCCTCCCCTTTGTGCCCAGGCGGCAGCTGCAGCCCAGCTATCAGGCTTTTAACCCAGCCGGTGCACACATCTTTGCCGCCCGTTTTCCTATTACCTGCTTTCTGCTCCTCGCTTTAGCGGAGGCGCCTCTTTAACCACAGTGATTTACAGGCAGTGTTACGGCAGGACAGGTCTGACACTGATTGAGTTGCTTATCTGCCGTCTCTGTCCTGCTCGCTGACAGCCTCTCCCCCAGGTATCAATCTGCACATCAGTTCTTTATTCTTGGGTGAGGCAGGAGCTGTCAAGGTTGCAGCTACACTGTCATCTTCATCTAAGCTGCTAGCTGCTCTTCATCACTTAAAGACCCTCTTTAACACACACACACACTTTGGGAGGCGGCCACCGCGTTGGAGGTAAGGAGACGGCAGCAAAATTTCATTTGCTCTGGCGGTGCCCGGGGCTTGATGGATTGGCTCTTGTTTGTCAGGGTGCCTGTAAATAAACAAGAGTTTCCATGCTGTAGGTTCAGCCCCACTGCTTCTCCAGCCGGCTCCCTGCAGCCCTGCACTGGCTCCTGGCTGGCTGGTGCAAGGAGAGCGGCAGGGTGCTGGAACCCCTGCAAGATGCGAGGCTCACCCTGCGCCGAGGCCACCATCCGGGTGGCGGGACAAGGTGGAGAGGGGGTGGAGAAGACAAGCATGTCAGGGTAGGCTTGGCTTTGGAGTTTGCCACGAGTCCCCACTGCCAGATGCCTCTTGTGACACCCAAGGATGTGGCTGAAGCCAAACCAGAGAGGACTTTCCTGGTCTGGTCGCTGCTCACCATTTCAGGGCCGTGGGACCAGGGCAGGGGCATGCTGGCACCCAGCACCTGCATCCTGGCAAGGTGCCTGAGCTGGGACGGTCTGGCCCCCTGCACACCTCCGAGGCTGGCTGGAAGGAGGCAGAGAGGGTGCAGGTTGCTCCCTGCATGGTGCCTGTGCCGCCACGCTCTGAGTCACCCCCAGCCCCGCAAGCAGCCAGGGTGTCCCCACAGTGTCCCCCCTCAACCCTCACCCCCCCGGCTGGCCATTACTGTGCTATGTGGTTGCACTGCAAAGCCTTGACTGCACCTTTCTGCTCAGCACCGAGCTGTCTTAATCCTAAATGATGTTTTTCTTAGTCCAAAACCGCACTCCTTTCTGGGATCACTGGCAGCACTGTGCAGCGAGTGGCGCAGGGTCGCAGGAAGGGATCTGTGTCCGCTTTTGGCTTTGTGCTCAGGTGCTGCTCTTGGGCCAGAGCAGCTTCCAGCCATCCCTGGCTCTGGGAGGAGAGGCCGTGTCTGAGCGGGAGGACACGCATGTGCGCAGGGTCTGTTATAGCCCTGCGTCACCTCGGGGTGACAGGCAGCGCGCAGCGAAGGAGGACGGTGGGCACAGCCCCATGCACCTCCAGCCATGCCTCGGTTTCCCTGGGGGTGTCTGGCTGCCCATAGCCCTCTCAGTTCGGTTGTATTGTCGTTACTCCCTGATAAATAAAAAAAGCCACTGAAACATAATCTCTACCATAATGTTTATTAAATAGTAATTTTAAAAGGTTTTTATACAAATCATATAAACACAGCTTGATTTTTTTTGTTGGTTTTTTGTTTGGTTTTTTTTTTTTTTTTTTTTTTTTTACACCGAAGAATCACAGTAAAAGCTCTTTAAGTCCATAAGTCCTGGCTCAGCCAGTGAACGGTCAAATACCTTGAACTGCAAACCCTGGAGAAGTTCCATTTCTGCATATAATTTCTTAATGGTTTAATTCCCATGCTCACCCCCAGCACCTTCCCACAAAATTAAATCACCCAGCACTACAGCCTGCCCAGTAGCAACATGTCCTCGCCATGGGAAGGGTGTGGAGGCAACAGCCCATTTCAGCAACGGCATTAACATCAGTTTCTTTTCTTTTTTTTTTTCTTTTCTGAATTTCACAGAGGGAATTGCGATCGGCAAACCTAATCTATTTGCAGAGGAGGATGCAATGAATTGAATGCACAGACGACTTTTTTTTTTTTTCCCTGTTGAAGTTACAATCAAACTCAGTTTTCTGTAGAACAGTAAAGCACCCAGCAGAGGTAAGTGAGGTATCATCAGCTTTGCAGCATTTTTGGCCTGCTCCTGCCCGGCAAGCGCATGTGCGTGGGCCCTGCCCCGTCTGGAAGGGGCAAGCAGGACACGCAGGGCGGATGCTTTGCTGGGCCCATGCCAAGTTAGTGCCAAGATCAGCAGTACTCTCCTGCCCCAGATGAAGAGATATATTAACACGAGTCAGTCCCACGGAATAAGTCACATACACGATACATACAGAGAATTCACGTGCGTGTGCAAACACACTATTTCTGAATATATGTATATACGAACTCTTCTCTCTGTACGCCTACTAGACACCATAACGTCACCTTTTTAATTATATATTTTCACCTATTGTTTGCCTAAGTCGACTTTTCTACTGTATGGTCCTTTTCCATTCATCCTTCCCCTCACCTGTGATTTGAAGGGGATAAAATCATCGAGCAGCAGCAATGCAGCTTTGAAATGGTCTGGTACATTTCCTCTTACTGCATCTGTTTCTTTTGTAAAGTAAAATAACACCCCGGGGTATTTGTCCACGAAGAATGCCAAGAGAAATAAGGTGATTCGAAAGGAGAATCTGAGATACATTTACTGCCGTTTCTGTTGGGCGCACAGTGTGAATTAAAAAAATGAAGGCCTTTGTGTGTGCGTGTCTCTGCGTGTGCGTGTGTGAACCCTGGATGTTTTGACGACACAGCTGCTGGTATCTGCTTCCCCGGTAGCACATGCGTCTTTCTTACAGTGGAGAAGTCTTTTTGTTTTCCTAAAAACTTACTGTCTGATGGAGCTTTTCATGAAACACTAGACAAATGTTCCTATTCCCACTGCACCGAGGAGCAGCTGTGGCACTGTCCGTGCTCATCTCCTCTCCAGATGTTGCTCATCTCCCCGAACACCTGGCCTCCTCCAGGATGTGTTTTCAGGGGCTGTGCAAACTGAGCTTCACAGCACATCACACCTTCGGTGCTCTGTGGTTAGTGAGGAAAAAAAATCCATCCCCAACCGAAACTATTTGCTAGGCGAAATGTAAAATCAGGACATGTCAGGTATTTCCAAAGAGCCCCTGGAAAAGCAAACCTAACATGCTGGAAAGGTTTCTCCCTTATACATGTGCAAGCTGGTAGGGGCGATCTGTCTGTACTGAATTGGAAATGAAGGCATTGGTTTGGGGCCCAGCATTTGAACTCTTTTTCTCCATTAAATTGTTTTCATAACACTCCTCTCCCATGGCACAGTGGTAAGTGGAGAGGTATCAGCTGCCAGACAATGTAGCCAGACCACTTGAAAGTAGAAGGACCAGAATTCTTCAGCCGGGCTCTACCCCGTAGAGAGCAGTGAAGAAGAGCATTTTGCCGGGGAAGGATGAAGGCCTCACTTCTTGTTTGATACAGCACTGATCATCAGATGGAGGAAAAATACTTCTTCTAAGGCACTTGTTCAAAGTAAAACAAAACACAGCTCATAAAGAAAACTTCGGGTTTTTGCTGCTGGTCAGGAGCAGCACAGCTTCGCTCCGAAGGGGACAGGACGGCAGCCGTTTGGTCCATTGGTGCCGACAGCGCCAGTTTGCGCCCCCCAGCTCCAGGGAGAAGGGGAGCACCGCGAAGGCGAGGGGGGCCAGTGGGCCACAGCTGGGCTCCCGGGGCTGTGGGCACGGCTCCAGCCTCCTTCCCTGTTCATTTTCCCTGCCTGGCACTTTGGAGAGGCCTCGGTGCTGTGCCTCAAGTCAAATCCCGAGTGAAGCCCCCTTCCCAAAGCCTTCACCTGAGGCCGGGACAGGCTCTATCTTTTGTTTGCTGCAATTTTCTCATTATAGCAAAAAAAAGTAAAAAAAGAAAAAGGGCAGGATCAAGAGAGGTGGGAGATTCAAAGAAAGGCCTTCCTGATGAAGGCCTCAGCTGCTGCAATCCAAGATCTGGATTTAATAAATGGCTCTTATTCACAAATCACTTTAAGGCTCTTCAGCTTCTCTCAAAGAGGTGCTTCTACACATAGGGTTTCCTTTCTAGTTTATTTCGTAATGACTTCAGAAAGCACTGTTGTTACCATCAACACTGAAGCCTCTATCCCGCCTTTCTTCCCTACTAGGAGAAGGAAAGTTGAAGGTAACAACATGCTTCCATTTTCAGGACTGGGAACTGCAGCTTCCTGGACTTAGTGTGAAGTGCACAAATCCCTACAGCCAAAAAGGTATCTGGATGGGGTCTAAAATGGACAGGGTCTCCGTGCGTGTGTGTGTGTGTGTTATTTCTAAAGACAGGGTGGCTGAAGAAATCCCTCAGCCTTCTCAGCAACTCACCAGAGAAAGGAGGTGGGAAATAACGATCAACATTTAGTTTCTCACATCCAAAAGGTAAACCAGTCTCCCTCACCACGTCCCAGCCACTCGCATCAGCAGAAAATGAAGATGAACCAACAAACAAGGGTCTTGGTCCCCCCTCGCCCAGCACAGTCCGGTTTGCGGGAATGCCCGCTCGGTCCTGGTGGAGCGCGACTCGCTGGCGGGACCTGGCGGCAGGAGCAGCGCCTCCCCTCGCTCCTCCCACGCCCCTCGTTCCCCGTTATGGCACTCAGTTCCCATAGAAAACAGCAAAAAAAGTAACCCCCCGCCAGCCCACCTCACCGGGCGCAACACCAAGGGTGATCCCCAGGGCACCCATCAGGCCTCTGAGCAGCACTTCTGGTGGTTCATCTTGACCTTGTGCTTGATGCCGTCGTACAGCTCAAAGTTGTAGTTCTCCAGTGTGGTGGAGCTCCGTGAGGACAGCCCCGCGTATGAGCACGTGCAGTAGAGGAGCAGACCAGCGCAGATGGCCCCGAGGAGGACGCCAAGGGAGCTCATCGCTATGATGGTCACCAGGATGGGATCCAGGGTGTAGAGCCAGCTTTTTTCTTTGTCCAGCTTTGGGGTTCCTGGAGAGTTAGTAGAGAACAGTGTGTCGTTCCTATCCGATCCAAAGTAATCTGCAGTGGAATGGGCACTTATTATCCAGGGATCACTTTTTTCCCCCCACCTTTATTCATTTCTTACTTGGAGTTGTGATGGCCTTACAAGAGTATAAGCTCCCCCACAGGTATATCTCAGCTGTATTCTCTAACCCAGGTCTAGAAGTAATGAGAAGCACCAAACTACCAAGAAAGTTAGGTGCCCTAATTCACTTTTACATCTTGGGCTATGTAAATAGCATGCTAGCATTTTACACCCACTGAAACTCTGGCCCTTCAAGTGCCATTGAGTTCAAAACTATGGAAACAATCTCTCACAGCTCCCAGACTTAATTTTCTCCATTTACAAGTCAAAATGCCATGCAAGCAGCAATTAATGCTTGAAAGATCAGTTCCACTTGTCCTAACACAAATACAATATATTGACTTTGCCAGGTTGCTTGCTGTTGAAAAAGCAAAACAAGAAAAGAAAACTAAAGTCTTTGTCCAGGCACTGAGCCACCACTTGAGTGTATGTTCTCAAGTGTGTTCCTAGCCCCTAACCCCCATTAAAGCTGAGGTTTGTGAGTAATTGTAGCATCTGATACTGAAACACAAGCTCCCCCAGATAAATTGCCCATGTGGCATTTGGGTACCAACCTGGATCATCGTTGTCTTCAAAGTCTTGCTCAGAGATTGGAAAGTCATCCTCCATTCTTGGGAAGTTCACTAGAACAACAAAATGGGAAGCACTGTTTGTTTAAAGAGGCCTTTCGGGCATTATTGCCACTGGTCACTGGATTGTGAGACTGGCCAGAAGAAAGCAACAGTTGAACTACTGCAAGGCTATTCCTCACGGAAGGAGGAAGACCTCTTCCTCCTCTTCCTTTGGCCAAAATCAATGAAGACTCTTGCACACTTGAGAGAACAGGATCTGCCTACTATATCACATTTCACGACCACCGAATGACCAGCTTTTAAGAAGAAAAGAGAGCGACAGAAAAGCAAAGAAACTGGTAACTTGAATAGCACTAAAATATTGTCATTGGTGCCTGCATAATGGCCATAATTCACTATTAACATGCTCATGGGTATTATCCTTACAACTTTGAATAGGATCTTAGTGCCTATCATTACTTGCCACTAATGCGAGATCCATTTAGCACACTCTACTTTTCATCTTTTCCCATACATCTTACTGGACACAGAGCTTCAATGACCCAGTTTCTCTTTGGGTTTCAGATAAATTCATAGTAATTTGAGGGAGGAAGTCATGTATCATCATTGTATGTTTTAATGTAAAAGCTGGTTGAAATGGGGAGAGCGGCAAATGGGTGTCCATATCTAGGCATTTATGTTAACATTTCTCTGATCCAAATTCCTTTTAGTGGTGACATTTCTTTTTATTGTTCAGCACAGATCAAGCACTAGTAACCAAATGCACATGCTGTAATCTGAGCAGAAGAAAGTTATTTTCCTGTGCAGTCTTCCTAGCATTATCTCTACTTACAGCTACCGTGTTTTCATTTTTTTCCAAAAGAAAATGCCCTTTCATTTTGATCTGCTTAGATTTTTCAAAGGTGACTGTAACTTGGGGTGCTCAACTGAGAAGGCACCTCAAAATGATCAGGAATGCAGAAAATCAGGGACTACTAGAAAGCAGTAGAAGCCACACCTTTGAAATAGTTGTGGTTGAAAACATCTTGTGCAAAACCAGCAAGAAGACTTTTAAGAGATCACATAAAACCAACCAAAGCCAAAGAATGTAACTTGTGCCTAAAAAGCCACATGCAAAGAAATTATTCAAAACCTTATAAAAGAATATTCGTGCATATTTGCACAGAGATACAGGACTGCAAAAGGCCTCCTGAATCGTCAAGTCTATTTTTTTGCTATCCCAGGCAATTCCTGCCAGCGACATTTCAAGCTTCACTTCCAGAGCAGGGGGCTCTGCTGAATGCCACTCTGCCTCAATACCACCTCACACCTGACTGCAGTGATTCTCCGTGCTGGTACTGATGATACTTTCCCAAATACCCATTCTTTGGGCAGAATTGTCTTTTGCCCTCCGCACTCAAAGGATTAAGGGATTTCTTTGAATTTTCAAGCGAACCTGGCAACAGGAACACACAAAACCCAACACTTGCCCTTCCTAACGATGAGCTCTGCAGCTAGTGAGCCAGGTAATTAAGCTGACTCAAGGCTGCTGGTAGCTTGTTGAAGAAACATAGGTGCCCACCATCTTCTGTAAATCCTCACTTTAGCAGCAAGTTCACATGATTTCTCAACACTTCCAGAACTGACAGGCCCAGATGGCAACATCTTAGGGCTGGGAGAACTGCCTGAGGGCCTCTTGCAAACATTTAGAGCCGAACATGTGGAAAAATAACTTGCAAAGCAGTTCACACACGGAGATGTCTGCTTTGCTAGTCCTCCGTCAGAAGACAAGCAGTGAAATTTGCCACCCATGTCACCCACACAACCCTACGGAAACTGTAGGTTGCTCAAACACTAGCAAAGGTGGAAATTGGACCACGGTCTGCCCAAGGAGCCCATGTGTGGGCAAAGGCTGTTGGAAATCTTTTGCCTTTCCATATTGTAGCTCCTCTAAATTTTGTGTGAGAACAAGCCAGCAAACTGGTGCTTTTTTATTTCCCAGAGTAGCCTTGAGGGAAAAGCCAGAAAAAACAAAGTATCAGTTAATCAACACTTTCAAAAGAGCACCAGTTCTTCCAGCCTGAAAGGAAGGAGCGCTGGGAAAACTTGAAAAGAGAGAACATTTGAACAAAAAGCCCAGCCCCAAATCTATTTACTCTTCTAGCAATTTTCTCAGTTCCCCACGCTAATATGACTCCAAGTCCTGCTTAAATGATATCTTCCTCCTTGCCCATTGTCCTTCCTCCTCAGGCCTGTGGCAGGCCCTTAATCTTCTGTTCCCCGCACGCCATTTCATTGCTATCAGATTGTATGTTGTCACGCAGAGCTCTATGCTGGCTTTGGAAAAATACAACTCGACGTTTCTTTTTCCATACTGGGGTTTCTCGAGTCATTAACAAAATCAGCTCTGGCTGTGTGGCTGTCTGTGGGAATTGAAGCTGGTGGTCTCAGTTCAGTTCCTAGTGGAGATGATTTCCCGTCACTGAAACTAGCCTGCTATTTGTCATCAATTAGGCTCCTTTGTGACAAATCTGAGCAATATTGTCACAAGTGGAGCAGGCCATGGAAAGTGACCCCCTGGGAAAGCAGTGCCCAGAAAAGTCCTGCAAGCTGCTGGGCAGAATGGGAGAAACACGCATCGCCCTGTGCTGTGGAGAGCTGCTTCCTTAAAGGGCAGCTTTCAGGAGCAATTTCCTTTGCATTTTAAAAGGACAAAAAATATACTGGAAAAGGGTAGACAAGAAAGTTAGGGGGAACTGTATTTAAACAGGAGGAGAGCTTTCTCCGGAGTGAAAGGCCCTTTTTAAAGCGTGTGTGCCGAATGACAGCTGTGAGCACCTAGCCGGTCACGCCCAAAAGATGATGTTAGCGATGCTGTTGGAAACGGCCAGATGCCGAGAAAAGGCTGTTATCTGTTGGATCTGAGAGCACTGCCAGCTAAAAGGCTAATTTATGGGACCTGAAAAAAGAAAGATGAGATTCTAATCAAAGACAAGGAGCAACTTAAGTACCATGTTCGTATGAACTCACATAGAGGGAGAGCAGGAGAGAATTAGTATTTGCAGAGATTAAGGAGCTTTAATGTACATCTGTTTTAAAATAGCAGGGGCAGGAGGGATTGGGACAGGGAGTGGGTTACTGGAAGGGGGGGCTGATGTGTGCTTGATACGCCTCACCAGGGCGGACAGGGGAGGCACAAGAGGAGATGAGGTTCTCCGGTGTCCCACCACAGACATACACGTGCCTCTTGCAGGAAAGCTTTCCAAACTTGCCCAAGGCAGCTCACCTCTGCAAAGCTGAGGTCAGCGCATCATATGGACTGGCATGTACTTCCCGCCACCACACATGCTCAATGCCAGCCTGCCTGCACGGGCTTACCAGCGGTGCCCACCGCCTTAGGCAGAGAACTTTGCACCAAGCCAAGAGCTATTGCCTTGGAGAGGACACCCAGTTCCAGTTGCTGGAGCCTAGACACATTCCTCCAAGGCAAATTACCACCATCGAGAAAAAAATTGCTGTTTCTTTCTAGACTGACTTTGTCTGGTTTAAGTCCGGGCACCGAGCGCTGCCTCCTGCCAGGTCCCTCCATCCCAGGGTGGAGCTTTATCACCATGCATCTCTCTACACACAGGCATTTGCAGATGGTGGCTGCGGCACCTCTTGGGTTCTTTCTAGGTGAACAAAATGAGCCTCTCAGCAGGAGGTGCCTTTCCCAAATGATATACCAAATTTGCAGCAATTTCCAGCTCTTTTTGTTGCCTGCCCACAGCCTCTCTGGCGAAGGGGAGCCTGGCTTGGAGAGTGCCCGGGATGCACTCCCGCCGTCCCTGTGCTCCTGCTCCCCACTTCCCGCAGGGGTCCGCGGCTCTGGGGCCAAAGGGGATGCACCAGGTGACGGTGGCTTGTGGCCTCTGCTGCCTACCGTCTTTCACTCCCCAGTAACATCTGTGGCTGTGCCTGCTGGTACAAAAGAGGGGTAGCCAACTGCCCTCTGGTCCTTTCCACAGTGGGGAAACAACCATGTGCTGCTCACTTCCCCGAAAACAGCAAGTGCCTTCCTACGTGCTCACCCCTCTCTCCTGCTGCCACAACAGCCATCTCGGCTGGTGCTATCCCGCTCAGCAAGGGGAGTGTCGGAGGTGCACAGCTGCTCTGCTGACAAACAGCACCCATGAGGGCCTGAAACATTAAATCCAGCTAAGCCCAGGAAAACGGGGTCAGAAATTACCGCTCCCCAGCCTTGGCAGAGAGAGGCAAAGCTCCAGCTCTGCTCTGCTCCTCGCTTTTCTCCCTTTGCTCATTCCCAGCCCTTTTCTCTCTGCAGCAATAGCGTGACTCCAACACACATCATTTTGTTTTGACATAGCAGAGCAGCCGCTGTGGCCTCGCCTTGACACCGCTCCGTTTGGCGGCGGTGGCGGCGCAGCGCTGTTCCTCCGGCTGGGAGCCCCGGCGGCTGGGGGGGCGACACCTCCCACCCTCGGTGCACGGGGAAGCGCTTCTCAAAGGAGCAGCACAGGCACCAGGCAATTCCCTCTGTATCCCCCATCGCTCTATTTCCAGCTGAAAATCCTCCTTACTTCTCTCTTCCCCACTCCTCCAGAAACACAGAACGATTTTAGTTTACAAAAGGGCTAAACCCCTGCCAAATTTCAAATTAAAACAGTGCTTTGGCTACAGCTGAGCATTAAAGAAAGCAAACAAGCAGCCCCTCTCCCGGCCCAGCGGCCCTCCGCAGCGCGGGAACCCCGGGACCTTATCCTTAGATTGCCTTGGGGCTGCCCCAGCAGCAGTGCACCCCATGCCACCATCTTCAAATCGGGTGGCACCGAGGAGCCTCTTGCATTCCTTGGGCTTCCCGTACGCAGAGAGGATGGGGAAGCGCGGCTGGGCAGGTGAAGACCCCCACCTAAAGCACTCAGAGACGTGAAGCCGGGCTGGGCGCTTGGTGCGGAGGTGAATGCGAGCAGGCAGCTATTTCCAGCCCTGGCGCTGCCGTCCGACGTGTGGCACCCTGCCCTCGCTGCATGCACGGCAGATGGCCAAGGCGGCTGCCCAGATCAGGGACTCTGCCAAACCCTCCCCACAGCAGCCACATCCCCCGTTGCAGCCCGACCCTTTTCCCGGCACCTCCCCGGCGTGTCCTGCTTTTGCACCTCTTGTTCGCACCGGCACAAGGCCAGGGAAACAGTGGCGGCGGCGTGCATTTGTATGGCGTTACAGTGGCGTTATACAGCATGGTTTTCCTCTCCCTCTCTCTTAGCATTGGACTGCCCGGCTAAGGAGCCACCGTCCCGGTTTGGTGCTCTGTGCCAGAGCTCACCAGTCCCAAACTAAGCAGCTCCTCGGCGCGAGGGCAGTGCTGCCAGCCCACCACCACCGCGCAAGGGCTCGGAGCCGGGGGAGAAGCCGGCAGCTCTGCGGCATCCTGATATGTTTATCACTCTCCCCGTTGTTGCTGTTTGTTTTTACAGCGGCAATGGCTAACGACACTATTCCTCAAACTGGCAGTCACGCCTGCAATCGCTGCTAAGAGCCGCAAAGTCACTGATGGAGGAGCTGTGGCGGGAAGCCAAGAGGCTGTCCAAGCTCGCCTCGGGGCCCTTGCCTAGTGTCTGCCTGCCAAGCTCTGCTGCCCTGACACGGGGTAAGCTGGGGCCAGCCCCGATAGAGTCAGCAGGTTTTCACAGGGTTTCTAGGGGGGCAAAAATCCCAACATAGCCCCATGCATGATCTGGTTTCTACCTCATTCTCTTGCATTCCCAGCAGAGGCATTGAAACCTGTTCCTGCCCAGGAAAAAGCCAACCTCGCCCTTACAGCCTGGGGGAAAGCAGCCCTGGGTTCCCTGCACCAAGTGTCATCTTGCAGGCACTTGTCCTGGCAGGAGGCTGACCTGGCTGCATGTCTGGTCTCTGGGCTGGGTGAATGAGCGCTGTGCTTTGCAACCTGCTCCTGAGCAATCATCCATCTCGGGCACGCCGACATTGCCTGGGCAAGGCACATCACAGCTATGCCTATGGCACCCTTTGCTTTGCCAGGCCATCGCTCCCTCTTTCACACCCTCGTTTGCCACCGGCTTTGCCCCATCGCTTACAAAGAGTGCCCATGGGCCCTCTCCCGCCAGCCACACGGAGTCGCTTTCCCTACAACACAGCAGCAACTGCAGAGATAAAAAGACCGACACCATCACCCCACATACAACTGGGGGAGCCGCACCCAGACCCTCCCCGTGGCCCGCAGGAAACATCAGGCTTCTACCCCTAATGCCACTCCCTGAAATATGGAGCCCATACTGCTACCCCAAAAAAGTTTACCCTTTTTTAAAGTAGACTCTTAAACTCCTGAAGTTACTTGCAGAGGAGGTTGCATCAAAATCACACTAAGTTGTATTTATTTTCTTAAACAAAGCATGCTAATTTTAGCTGCTTTCTTCCCTACGATGCACTGCAGCCTGAGCAGCACACAACTCTCCGGTCAATCTGGCTGCAGCGCACATACGGAATAATTAAACCCTGAACGATTCCTCCCTTTTCATCTGTTTACTTAACAGAATTTTTTTCTTTCTCGTTGGGAAGCCATCAGCCAGTCTCTCCCTCCCTGTTTTTTGCATGTGCATATTTGTTTTGAATTTTGCTTGGACAGTCACTGAAGTGTACAAAATGCAAATTACAAGTGTATGGGCTTTGCTGTACAATTAGAGAGAAAAAAAAAAGCCAAAAAAGAAAAAACCCGGCATGGGTCCTCAGCTTTGCTTGTGTTTGAACAGCCAAAGCGAGGGATCACATTTGAATTCTTTTTTTGTTGATGGCCTGAATTCCTAGTAAAGCCAGGAAGTTTCATTGCAAAGCTGAGCTGTATGCCAGGGTAAAGAGTATGATAGAAGGAAAATAAATGCAGGAGGGAAAGAAAAACCTCTCAAACTGGCAGCAAAATGTATTTCACATGAAATGCGATGCTGCTGACTCCTCTAAAGGGGCAAAAGGTGCACCTGAAGAAGATGGGAAGGACAAATGCTGCAGCAGAGGTCCCTGTAACAAGCTGGGAGAACTCGGGTAGAAGGAAGGCAGGGGACACACACCTCTCCAAACCCTCGGTGCTGCAGCACCCGGCTCGCTCCAGCGCAGCTCTCCTCTGCAGTCCAACATGCAGAGGCCTGGCAAGGATTTTACAGAAGAGGAACGGATTGCCATTTTCATTATTAATTTTGGTAATGGCTTACCCGGTTTGCGTTGTGCTTGGGGATGAAGCGCATGGCTCAGCTGAGCTGGCAGCCAAGCCAGCCCCTGGGGCCCCGGGGAAGTCAGATGTCCTGTCTCCCGGGCCCCGGCCAGAGAAATTCTGCATAATCACATTGAGCAATTTAGCACTTAAGCAATGTTCGCGAAATCCCCAAACAATCCTAAGTGTCAGTCCAGCAGCCCAAAACTCCCACTAAGGACTGGTGCAAATGTAATGGATCTAAAAGCTGCTATTAATGGCCCGATCCTGAGTGCAGCGAGGCAGGGTGTGCACACCAGCTGTGCTGCCAGAGCTGGGGGTTAGCTGCAGGTCTGCATGCAGCAGGAACGGGAGCTTCACTTTCCTAAAGGATATAGCCCTGATGCTCCGAAAGGAAACACGGAGGTCTGAAACGCCACTTTGCTTCAAATGACAGCATTCTTGTTAGCAAAGAAAGAAGAAGGAAGAAAAACCCCAGATATTTGTATAAAAATATCATCATTTTATTACATTCCACACAATACATCTTCAAAGAGTTTCAAATTTCCACAAGATATTTTTCACACACAGGCAACTGGGCAATGCTGGGGATGTCAGGGCTCGAGGAGCAGGGGAGAACTGGGAATAAAAATCTTGAAGTGACCTTCTGTTTTGTCTTTGGTGATTTTGGTTTGAAAGACAGGGTGCCACATTCTCCTCTCTGACACACCAATGCGCACTTGCTAAAGTCCATGGGGGTGAACCTGGTCGAAGCGAGGGGATCATCTGACCTAGGGAGATTGAACTGACTTTGGAAACGTGTCGGTATCATCTGCTGACATGGCTTGGGCTGACCTGAAAATGCAGCAAGCGGATGCCGGTATTTCACATCTGTTTTAATTTGCAGCTAGCTGAGGGGAGGTGGGATTTCACATCACAAACCATACGCACTGCAACACCAGTGCTGTGTAATGAGGAGGCTCACGGAGAAAGCACCCCGGCCCTGGAAGCTCCTCTCCAGGGACCTCTGGGCAGATCTGCCTGCAAGGTGACAGGAGCTCCCCGGGGTCCCTTCTGGCTCTGCTGGGACAGGCACGCCCCTGCCGCCCTCCCAGGGGGGTGCTGCAAAGCTCCTGGGAGTCAGGGCCCAGGGGGGAACACTGCCCTGAGCACCCACCACCCCTAACATGCTCACGATGCCAAAGCACCCTGGGTTTTTCTGCACTCCCTGCACATTTTAGACGCTTGCTGCTGCAGCTGAGGGGGTCCCGCTGAAATCTGCTGAATAAATGGCATGAAGGGCTGAAACAGGCTGCATGAATAATGGCAGGGAGGGAGGGGAGTGTGACACCCCCATCGACAAAGATCCCCTGGGGAGAGGGTTCCGCTGCAATAGGGGCCGATACCACGTACGCACAGCACCGCTTGCATTTCCACTTCTTCCCCAGACCAAAAGGAAGCTTAAGACTGCAGGGAAGTTAACAGAGCTGCTCGCCTCGATGCATTTTATGCAATATTCATGGGCAAAGGAGGGGTGGGGAGCACTAGCAAGTTTAGGAGGGGATCTGATCACTCATCACAAATGAACACAAACAAGATGGAGAACCTTGCTCACTGGAGGTACTTTTTTTGCCTGCAAACAGATTAGAGTTAACGATTCAAACCACTTTTGCATGTCATCATTCAGTAATTTATATAAGGCATTTCCACTACAATACGCTGGGCCATTCAACAGTCGGAGGCATGTTGGAGGCTCCATCTCGCCTCCCCGGTTAAAGCAGCAGCAATAGCTAGGCCCCCCAGGCGCGCCTGCTAGGCTTTGCTTGCTAGATGTTACTGACGCTTTAAGAAGCAGAACATTAGCAAATGCAAAACTAATTGACATTCTAGAAAGTCAACTGGCAATTTTTATGATTCAGCAGCTATGAATTGGGCAGAGGAAAAAAACCAAACCCAAAACCCAGAAAGGGGAATTATACTTGTCTCTTGAACATTTCTAGCAGAAAGACAAGGAGGAGCCCTCTCCCCCTTCCCCGTGTAAAAGCAAAACCATCAGCACCCAGAGTTAGGATACTTACAAAATAAATAAACCTTCAGTTCTCAAGAAACTACAGTATTTTAGCATCCACCTTAGACCTGCTGAAGTCTATGTGTTACCCTAAGGCTGGCTTTGACAGATACAAACAAAACATTCATTATGAGCTTCTCTGATATAAGGCAACTTTAAATAGATTCACTTGCGGGTGGGGGAAGAGGAGGGTTCCCCCCCCCTTCCAAACAATGGCTGTGTTATCATGTTGGCTGCAGAAAGAATAAGATGGAGAGATCTTACTTTTTGGACGTCTATGAACCTCTCTGGATTCTTCTAGCCATCTGAGGTGGACATTCCTACTGTCCAGCCTGGCCTCTTCTTCTCATTTTGCACCCGAGACATTAACGCTATCAAACAAGAAACCCAGCCAAAGCTAGATAAGGCAACAAAAAAGCATTGCTCTCTTCCCCAAGTAAACAAATCAGGGTATTTACCATAAACGTGTCCCAGACCTTCCAGAGGGGAGGTGGGAAGGGGGGAAAATTTAAAAAAAAAAAAAAAAAAAAAAAGCATTCCCTGTGCAAGTAGAAGCAACAACAAGCAAATTTAAAAGGGGCTGTTTCTAAATATACATTCAGTCAGTCAGACGCAGGCACTCCCATGCACACTCGCATACACAGATTTAGCACACACGCGCACGAGCCGCACACACAAGCTTCCAGGCTCGCCATCAAATTTCCTTGCAGGTTGCCTACCGGGAGGAGAAAAAAACAAACCAAACAAGCCTACCAACAAAAAAATACTCCCCAAACAAACAAACACAACAAAACAAAAAAAACCAACCACCCGACACCCCAAGAGTCCTCGAAAAGTAATCGAAAGGGAGCGTTCACTTCTGAAGTGAAGGGGCGGTGTGTCTCTTCTGGTGATCCAAGATGCAGCATTAGTTTAGAGTTTGTAAAAGATTCGGGGAGGGCTGGGGGGACGGAGAAGGGACGGAGATGTCTAAGAGTTCACACGTATGCTAGGTAAGGAAAAAAGTGCAAAACTGAGGCAACGTATTTGAAGTCTTAGTTTCTGTCTGTCTGTCTGTTTTGTGTTTTGTTTGCTCTCTCGTTCCTGTTCGGCTCTCAGCAGCGCGAGCTGGGGTCTTGCTCTAGTTTTATGGTTAGGGTGGGCTCCACGGCCACGGGGGCCCCGTTGGCATAGTGGGAGGTTTTGTAGGTGATGGAGTGATCGCTCTTCTTGGCCGCATAGCGGAACCGGTGGTAGTGGAGCACAAGGGCCAGCGCGACGGAGACCAGCACCACAACAGCACCTCCGGCGGCAATAACGTAATACCAGTAGGCTGGGATGGGCTGCACTGACACCGTGTCCACTGTGGGCTCGGTCCCTGGCAGGAGGGTTGCCCCTGGGGAGGAGACACAGAACAGGGTTGCTAGGTGGGAGGCATGCAGACGCACAAAAAGAAACACACATGCTTTCAAGAGTACAGCACGGAGTAACACGAGGTCCCGGGGCCGCCTCCGGATGCGGGGTGTGCTCCTGGGGGGAGCACAGCCTGGGGTTTGCTGAGCCCGCATATTCAAGCGCCTTTTTCTTCCCTTTTTATTAATCAGGCTGCCTGGATCGCAACACAAATTCCATATGCACGCTATTATTACTGTTATTTCTGGCATCAACAAATGTTTTTTTCCCCTCTTTTTTTTGGCCTTCTCCAGATCAGCCGCCTGGTTTTGTCTCCACATGGCAGATGTTGTGAAGCAGTGACAAAACACATCACGTTCCTAATTGGAGGAAGAGCGTAATCTCAGATGGCCAAGGAAGTTACTGCAGGAGACTGGGAAAGAAATTACAGGGAGAAACATTTGTTGTTCTTATGGAAAAGACAGAGAAGAAGAACTCTGTCCGAAAGTGCTCTGCACACAGATCTGGTCTCACTAGGTGCCCCATTCACGACTTATAGATTTCCTTATTATTTTTTAAAGCGAGAAAGGATGGTTACCATTATTTACATGGCACAAGCTGCAAAATTCAACCCAACGCTCACATAAGAAACTCATGCTCTCTGCCACTTAAGCAAGCCAGGACTATGAATTCATGCCAATAAAGCAAACACACCTAGGGAGGGCTGAAAAAGCACCTGCCTCCTTTGAATTCAAGGGCAAACAGCACCCAGGCTCAGCCCAGTGATGGTTAACCCTTCCTACTCTTGCAGCTGCAGCGTGTTGGGAGGCAGGGCACGGCTGCAAGGCGCTGCTCCTGCTTCCCAAGTCATCCCAGGACAGCTCGCTGCACATCTGGTGATCAGACATGCGTAGGACCTTACTGCCAGTCCGCAGAAGCATGCACGCACACGTGCCTCCGGCAGGCACCAAGGAGCGCCGGTGCCTGTGCTCAAGCCCACGGCCCGAAAGCAGCTCTGTGCTATTCCTCCTGCACACGCTGCTCCCACCTTCCCAGCTCCGCTTGCGGGGGAGAGCTGTAAATAACTCGGGAGAGATGCACTTTTGCACCACATTTATTTACTGGCTACTTCAAGGGGTACAAAGTCCCCGGGAAAACTCTCCAAAGGGTTTGCTCTGCCACTGGACATGCTGACCCCCTCACTCTGCTCGTCCTCTCCTCTTGCCCCTGGCGGGGGGCAGACCCCTGGCTGGGTGCCGGCAAACAGAAATTTGGGGTCTCCTGCAGTTTGGTGTCAGCGTATCATTGAGCTCTGCACTAACCAAACTCCAGCTTGGTTTCCTGAGCAGGCTCGGAGGATGCCAAGGGGAAAAAACAAAACAGTGCAGGATGCACCGGGCTTTGCTAGCAGCAAGGGCATCTCGCAGCACGGCCTCTGCCCTCCCCTCCAAACGCTGCCTTGCCAGCAGAGCCATCAGCTGGCAAATTTGGGATGGCAACAGCTTATCTGCTGCTGGTGGCACAGGAGATGTGGCAAAATGATGGTTCCTCTGCCAGTCACAAGGCTTTCCTCCCATCCCCCAAAACCCAGGCACAGGGAATAAAAATAAGAATGAACAGTGCACCCAGATGCATAGCTACAACAAAAAAACCCGCTCAAAACCAAGAAAAAAACCCCCACAGACAAGACAAATCCTGCTTTTACAGAGCAGAAGGCTGGGAACCACCCACATATTTGTCATTGTAGGCAAGAAATTCGGATGTCTTGGGAGAAGCCTACCTGCCAGATACGCCGCCCTCGCCCCGTCTCACCCCAGCCGCCCCTTGCTGCCAGGAATGGGGGTGGCCCTGTCCCCCCTGCCCCCCGACGGCACCTGGGAAAGGGGGGGTGTGCAGGCTGGGCTGTGTGTTGGGGGTGGTGAAGGCAGGGAGCAGGCAGCAGGCAGCTCTCCGACCTTCTTCTCTATCTCCACTGGCCACCCTGGCATGGGGGAACGAAAGTGGCGCACCCCTGTGCCTCCCTGAGCAGCTGCTGCCCCCCACCCGGCTGCACGGGGGGTGGCAGTGTGGGACACCCCATGGGGGCTGCTGCCAGCCCCCCACCAGGGTGAGCATGTTCAATACTGCCCTGAACTTCACTGATAACCCGCTGCTGTCTCCTACCACAGATCCAGCTGGCCGAGCTGCCCCAGACCTGTATGCATCCCACTGCCATCCCCAATGGATCAGCAACACCTCGCCTGTGCCTGACAGCACTGGGGCGCGGGACTGACCCCCGGGAAGATCGTGGGGCTGCTCACTGTGCAGAGGCCACTTGTGTTTACACTCGGTGGCAGTCTCTGCTTACATAGTGCCTTGCTCCAGTGAGAGATTTACAGGCGAACAGCCTCTCACACCACCAATATGCACTGGGCCCCACGGGTGGAAATTGCGGTGGGGAGAAGGGGCCAGGTGTCAGGGATGCTGACGGCTCCTGAGCCTGCAGGGGAGCCGTGCCCCCCTCTCAGAAACAGAGGGAAGGAAGGTTTCCATGGGCTCTTGATGGCTGTACATTGCCTGGTGCAGGGCTGGGAGCACAAAGGGTGGGTCTGGCCATAGAGGAGCACGTGCCATGGTGCCCAGCCTGCACCCCCTGCCCTTTCCCCATGCACCTCTGCCCTCTGCCTGCCTGGGGATGGAGGGAGGCAGCGTGATGCACCCCTGATGATCCCACTTGTGGGAAGGATCCCTGGGGGATCTCAAGGTGGCTGTGGGTTCAGGACAACCTCTGCTTGGCTCTGACCCACTCCAGATGTCCCTGTGCAGCAGCCAGAGCTGCAAGTGTGAGGGGTGGTGCAGAGCCCCTCCTCGGTCCCCGTTTCCGCACCTCGCAGCCCTGCTGAGGAGACAGCAGAAGTCTGGAGAGTTCATTTAGCAACAGAAGTCATTAAGGAATCACACTCAGTTGTCTCTAAGCCCTAACGAAGCCAATTCCCAACATTAATGATTGTTCTTCCTTACACTGTCAGCCACTAAATATAGCTGCCCATCCACTCAGCACACAGCGTTGATGTTATCATCTGCTCTGTTTTTACTGGCTCTGCTACTCTCTGGAAGTTTTCTCTTATATCAGTGGAAAAGTTCTCTGCTCAGGCAGATGGAAAAAAAAATCCATCTTCTTAATAATTTTTCCACTCCCCTTTGCCTTCCGCCACACATGCACGCGCACACACACACACACACACATTTGCCCTTCCTCATTTATTCACTAGGGCTCTTGTCTTAATAAAGAAATGCCTCCTACTCTTGCTGTCGAATTTGTGGGTGCTGTGTTTATGCACGGCTTGGGACATCGGTCAGTGGAAACCTGGTTTAATCCCTACAGAGTGGATGATTTCATGTGGGTGTGCTGCTGCACTCACACCTCCAACCTGGCCAGGTATAGCCCCCTCCTCTTCCCAACAGGGAAGACTCTACAAGGACCAGTTTTAGAGCTGTGTAGCAGAAATCAAAACCCAAAAGAAGCAAGAGTAAAAGTCATCTGGGGAAAAAAAGGAGAAAATCCTTTCCAGATAGCCTCCTAGAGGGCTGCCTGCCTTGCTCTGCCACTGCCGTGTCACAGCTCATATTCCTCTCCAAAATCACTGACATTAACCGCTGCGGACAAGCAACACAGCTGGACTTTTCACAGATGGCACAGATGAAAGCGAGTATTACACTCACTTAATCTGAATGCCACAAAACCAGTGTCAGCCTCAACCCCTTAATTGCTACCTGTCATTTCTCCAAGAAGATATCCCTGTCTTGATTTCAGGATACCCGGTGTGGGAGAATCCACCAATCCCAAAGGCAAATTATCCCCACGGTTTGTCTCCTCGCTCTTTGGAATATGTCTCTTATTTTTAGCCAGGTATTTATCTAACCCCTTGCTTCCAGCCACTTGTTATATGTTTTCTTTATGGGTGAGATGCATCAACTCTCAAATGCAGCACAGTTTAAGCACACTTGACTGGTCTTGTAAGATCCCGACCCACTAGCTGAAAGATATTCCACCCACACAACTCTCTTTTTATTATTTGCCTTGTGATCCTGGAGCCGGTAAGGTGCATATTTTCAGCTTTGCTCCCAAGCCAGGAGAGGAAGGATTTGCTATTATATTTAATGGCATCTGACTTTTCAGCTCATCATGTAGTTGCAGGAGTGGGGGCCATGGAACATCTCAATACTTCCTGCACAGTCTTTCCTCTTGAGCACCCTTTTGTGGCAGGGTGTCCTCCAGGGAGCTAGCAATGGGCAGGAGCCCACTGGCACAAGCTGGCGAGCTCGTGCCTGAAGGGGTGGTGTGCCTGCAACAGCATCTGCCTGTAACAGCATCTGCCTGTGGTGCTCAGGACCTCACTGTGCTGGGCACAGCAAACGCTGTCGCTACCCAGCCAGCGTGTCCTGGGGAATACAACAGGGAAATGGAGGCATACAGGCAGCAGGGCATGGGATGAAGGGCAAAAGAAACAACATGACTTTGGCATAGACTCAATGTGAGAACCCAGAATGAGGTTCAAACTGAATATGACATGCATGTTACAAGCCCCAAAAGACAAGGATGCTGTTTGCAAAATAGGTACCAGACCAGGCCCAGGAGAACATAGAGAGATGGTGTAAGTGAGGAAGGGTCATGAGGCTTTAACTGTCAGCTGAGAATATTGCAGCAGCTTTTCCGTAACACCACAAGCCTGAGAAACAGATAAATAAGCAGCCTACAAACAAGCAAGCCCAAATTCCTAGTTGTTACACGATGGGTATGACTGTAAAATACAGTGTTACGCCCTGTGCATGTCCCTCCCGTTGGTAATGCTCCACAGCCTGCCTCACACCCCAGGGACGGAGTGGCGCATTGACTTCAGTCTCGGTCTCTACTTTTCCTTTACCGCCACAGCTCCCACCACACATACCTGCCAGAGACAGTTTTGCCCCACACAGAAATGCAGCTGCTTCTAGGGTAGAGTCCAGCCATATCTTATAGCCCACGAGCAGAGTAGGGGATGGGAACAGTACAGACATCATGTCCAAGTGAAAGCAAAGGCTGCATTGACCGAACTGGCAAAACAACTTTCAAAGTTAAGGGGAGCCCCAAGCCTGCTCTTCATCACAACAAAACCCCCAGATGCATTCCTGAAGAGGCAGGCAGGAAAACAAAATCCAAAATCAAAACAGGGGAAAAAAACTCTCAAACAGACTAATCTGATCTTCCCTGCAAAAGCAGATAGCTTTTCTCACCCCAGAGCAAGACAAACAGCATCCCCACTGACTGCTCAAAGAGCGAGGCAGTTTTTCTGAGTTCCTCACCTTTTGTCTTACTCTGTAGGTTTGATCACAGAAATGCCAGTTTCTATCCTTCAGGCTAGTATTAAGCTATTAAATGCACCATTTCACCTTGTTTTCCTTTTATTGACTGTCACCTTCAGAGCTCCTCATGGCAGTTTACTCTCCCACTTCTACCTCCCAACTCCCTTCCCCTTCCAAGCAGACTGGCCCCACCCTCCTTTGCCAGCAGCTTCAACACCACCACTGCCAGAGCATCTATAAGCTAGAGAACAACCTTCCCCAACACTAATGTAAGTCATTGCCACCTCATTTCACCTTTAATTGCCTACTGTTTTTTTGTTGATAACTACCGTTTACTCCTCAGCCTTCCCATTTTGGGCTCAGCTGCTCTTCAGGAGGCTGGGTGCCTCGTGATGGCAGGTTTCCTAATGCTATTCAGCCCCAAGACAGTGGGACTTGTCTGTTTGCCTGCTCCCTGTCACCTAGCAGGAGTCAGAGGGTGCCACCTCCTGCTGCTGCGGCGGGGGAGGTTTAGCACACGCTTGCCATTTCACTTCTCGGAACATTTGCTGTTCGTACAAGCACGCACATCGCTTTCCTTCAATGTAAAAGCCCATGCCAGCAGAAAGAAACCACCAAGAGAAGTGCAGTTTTACCTGGAAAGTAGTTCTCACCTGGGAAAGCTGTGATGGGTTCTGCAAAGGAAAAAAAAAACCTAGTATTAGAAAGGGGAATATTACACACAAGGCCACAATTAATGTCTTTGTTGATTTGCAGTGGCCAAGCAGGCATGTGGCTGTGCCCCACGGAAGCCACTCACTGGAAACAGCGCGGGCTGCTAGCCAACCTCGCCAGGATGGGGGGCAACCCTGCCTCAACGGAGGAGCAGCCAGATGCAATAAGCTTCAACTCAGACACAGACTTCAGAGAAAAATATGTCCGAAGTTGAGGGTCATTTGGATTCAGCTGGCTGGCCTGAGTCATCCAAAGACAAAGCCCCACCTGGCCCAGTGATGAAACCCTGAAACCCCCTAAAATTTCCAAGAGCAGTTTGGTTTCTGGCTCAACTCTGGCATCGTTATTCACATGGGAACTGTGTTACTTCTGGGCATCGATGCCATACTCCTCTCCATCTCACGGTGCCAAGAAACAAAAGCAAGTGATATTTTTCTTCTTTCAAGATACTTTGAAGTAATCTATTACAAATTACTGGATCTGAAAAGCAATAATCAGTACTTATTACTGATTACTTTCTCGCAGAAGCAATAGACTTCTGATTATTTTTAGATTACTTCTGCATTATGCCTGTGAGTCACAGAAGCAGACTCTGGCTGTACTGAGGGCTATGAAATCATCACTCAAGTTCAGAATGTGAACGACACATCTGTCAAAGGAAAAAATTGTTGTGACTTATTAGTGTTCTTTCACACTAAAAAGGAATCAGATTACTTCCCAGGATTACATTTGAAAAAACAGTAGCCTGTGCTGGAGTCAGCTATTCTCATGGCCCTGACAGAGAGAGCGCAGCACTGTATCTCTACCATTTCATTATTATTTTGGTGACATCGGAAATGACCCATGAGTTATGTTAAAGTTTGCAGTGGGAGCCCTTTGTTAGAAATGATCAGAAACAAACTATCCTTATCAGTTTTAAGATTCCCATTCAACTTCCTAGAAGGGGACAAATAATTTTGTGTAGCAGTTTGGTGTTATTTTTAGGGCTGGCAATGCTTGAAACTTTATAATTTATTAATGCTTTTGTTTTGAAATATTAAGCTTTAGGTTCATGAGCCCCAAGATACAGTAACGCTGGAGCTAGGTGAATTGCTGAGCTCAAAAGAAGTTAGATAGGAAATGCTATTAGTGTTAATCATCAGTCTTGCTTCTCTTTAATGCCATAGAAGGCAAGGGATTAAAACACCACTGTCAAGCTTTAAATACAGGGAATTTGACATATGGAGTATTAGCTCCTTTAGCAGATGGGAAACCAGCAGAGTTCAAAGCATCAAAGAAACTGGGACTGACGGAGCTCAAGAGCATCTCTGGGGCAGTCCCGATACTCTGTTCTATTATTAATGCTGGTTCCTGCACCATCTTCACCATCGCTTGCCTGCACAGGGTGGCAAGTGACATGACCAGCCCTTCCCGGGCACAATTTGTCCCATGCCTCCTCCCCTGAGGTACACCCCTCGGAAGAGAGCGTCCATCCCGCTTGCGTTAGGAGGCACCGGGATCCTCCCCCTCCTTTGGTGGGGGAGAGGATAGCAGCTTCACTGTACGGGGCCTTTCAAAGCCCAAAGGGAAGAGAGACTCTGTTTCGTCTGACTTCTTCCACTGACTTCAGCATGGGTCGGACACTTTGCGGGTGTTTAACAGTGAAACATGCTTCCCCAGGTCACGCAGAAGAGCAGGGCCTAGCTACTGTGGGCAGCTCTCAGCACAGATCCCACTAATTGAATACTGCTGGTCCCATCCTCAACTGGGATGGCTCTAAATCCACATCCAAGCTAGATGGCGACCAGAGCCATCAGAGTGCCTGCATGGATGCGCCAGCTAGCGGAACAGGGCAGGGCAATAGCTCCACCAGCAAATTGCTAAAACACACTTTTTTCTCTCTCTCTTTTTTTAAAGTCCTCTCTGTCTTTCACATTGAATGAATCCACCTGGCTTTTGGCCTGGTTTGGGGGACGGTGAATTCTAGGACAAAAATTTCTTTTGTTATTCTGTTAACATTGCTGTAAAACCCCTCTGCTATTTTATTTCTTATTAGAGAACACTCCTTTTGAACTCATTGGCCCCTCTATGTGTGTAATACTGACTGACAGCTGGTTTCTTTTGTCCAGCACTTTCCTTTTAAATTTGGTGTATGTCCTTATTGCATAGAATACTCCTCGGTAACCCTCAGCTGCTCTTTCAGCTTTGCCCAGCAGAGACATGTGCTTCCTGCCTTTCACACCCAACACGGTCAGAGCCACCATCCCTCAGAGACTGAGACCCCGTCATTTCTTTCATGGGCAAGGAAAGTCCCAGCTGAGATCCAGAAACTCCCAGTAACTCAAGCAGAGGAGAAGAAGTGGCCCACTGGCAGCCTGCAAGCGAAGGCTCTGCAGCCCCGGCTGTCCCACTGCCATCCCCAACCCCGCGGCCGGACACAACAGCACGTACCCATGCAGTTCTCCAGCGGGATGTCGGTGCCTAGCCGAATGTCATCGAGGGCGAGCTCTCCTGAGTGGCCATTGCGTATAAATCCCTCAAACACAATCTGTGAGAGAATGGGACAGAAATGTCAATGTTAAGCTGGGAGGCAGAGAGCAGCTGCTGCTCCAGAGGGAAAGGGCAGGAGATCTGCTCCTGACAGTCCCTGCACACCTGCGGATGACCTGAGACTAGTCCTGCTTCCTTGCCCTGCCTCTGCCACCCCTGCCCCAGGGAAAGCTGCTCTGCAGGGATGGGTTTGGCAGAAAGATTGTTACCTGGCCTGGTAGCACTTGGCTTGCAATTTGTTCTTGCAAATGTCTCTCACATGGAATAAAGACTCAGTGAATCAATATTCAGCATCCCAGGCCACCCTCCAGCCCTTGCACAAATGATGCAAGTGGCATAACACTGACTTACAGCAGCAGCAGATTTGGCCTGTGGTATTAACTGGACTATGATCAGAAAAAGGAAGGGAAGGACACAAAATGCACAGCTACATTAACTGTAAAGTGCTGTTCCCATCAACATTACATAAGAAGTATTGAAATGTTAGAGGAGAAGGGTCAATTTATTCCTACTTAATCACAGGCAAAATATATTTACAAAAATAAATAGAGTCGTTAACTCTAAGAACTGCTGAGTGGAGAGACTGGCATTATTTACATAATGATGCTGTTATTTAGCTAATGCCAGTATATTCACATTTAATGCACAAAGTAGTCAGCCAGCGCCCATCATTCTTATCTGTAGGCATATTGCATTTACTGGTATTTTATTAAAAAGCCAAACACACACAAGTAAACTAGTCATGCAGCTCTGGTGCAAAGCTTTTGCTTTCTATCTCCCTGACTACTCTTGAGGGTCCAAATAATTTCCTAGGGCTATGTATTTCACAAACATCCTCTCCCCATTTTAGATGCCCCCTTTCTCTGGGGTGGCTGGGCAGCCTGATCCTATGCCTGCCTGCAAGGAGACCTCCCTGAAGGGCCAGGTGTCTGTCTGAGCACAGGACAGAGAATCAGAGCTGCTGGTCCCAAGCGTGAGCCATCGACCCACGCAGGAGGCAGCAGTTTGGAGGGGTCAGTGGCCTGAGAGCAGCAGCTCCCTGGGTCAGGGTCGGGGCTGGGAGCCAGCCAGAGCAAGGCTCCCTGCTGGGGTGGTCATCAAAGCACAGCCTCTGGCCTGCAAGTGAGTGTTTCCTTCTGCTTTGGAGGGTGCTGGATGCTGCGCTGATGCTTGTTAACAAGTGACAACAGCAGCCCTGGCTCCCTGGCAAACGGCGAGCTGCCCGGAAGGGCTAACCATGCCAAAGGCACTCCTGGAAGAAGCAGCAGCCTCTCCGCGGGGCGCTGGCACAGTGTGCCAGAGGGGCTCAGGCGGCTGTGGTGAGCAGCACTGCTCCCTCCAGCTCATCCCTCCTCTTCCACTGATCTCTTGACAGTGGGACTGGGCGTTGATCCCACAGCACTGCACCCAGCCCTCTGATCTGGTCTAAGGTATCCGAGAAGCCGATTCACAAACGAACCTGCATTTTCTCTTCCTTCTCCCACATCAGCACTTGCAGCCGAGGCTGGAGAAGGGCTGTTTGCTGCCTACCCTTAAGAGCTGGCCGTGCCCCCTCCCAGCTTCCCACTTCTCCTGGCTGCAGGGTTTGGGTTTGCTCCCTGGAGCTGCGCACCTGCCTCTGGTCAGATGATGATGACCCTCAGCTATCTGATGACCCTCAGCTGAGGGGGGGAAAATGCACAAAACAAAATGAAAAAAAAAAAGAAGGGAAAATATTTGCAAAGTGGGAGATTTGAGGAATATAAAAGGCAACAGTCTGAACAAAGGCCCAAGTCTGTGCAGAAGACAGGCACTCTCTGAATAACAAACAGTGTCGTTTAGTTACTATAGTAACTCCAGAAACACAATGAAAACAGCCACATTCCCTAATGATGAATGGGCCCTGGCTCTGAAACACTGAAATAAAGATGCTGGAGATGCCTGCCTGGCCCAGCACACCTTCCCTGAGCATCTTACCCGATACTCAGTGTCGTAGCTTGGCAAGATGATGCGTCCTTCCCTCCACTCCTCCCCTTGGTCCTCCGTGATGACCCACAGCGCCTTGTGCTCCTGGCTGGCTTCCCGCCAGACCCGCAGCATCACCCCATTGCTGCCCCACGCCTGGTACTGGAAGACCATGCAGACAGCGCTCCGGGGCAGATAGATGGCAGGGCTGATGAGCCGGGCTCGCTGGCCTTCCCTCCTTCTGCTGCTCTGCAGCTGCAGGTAATTCTTGCGGTCTGTTCAAAGAGGAAAACACCATTATATTATTTTCTGCAGCCATTTGCAACATGCGTCTCACCTCCTGCCAGGTGGCTTTGGCAGTGCTGGGCAGGCTCTCACACCCATGCCTGCAGGAGTGGGGTCTCACACCGGCACCCTTGGTGTGCGCAGCAAGCCGTGCCACTGCTGCGCTCTGGGAAGCCTGGGCAAGGCATTGAGGAGCACACTTCCCTCACCAGCCACTACCGTCTGGTAGGAGACCGACAGCAAAACCAGAAAGCGGTAAGCCGGAGATTGATATAATTAGGAGAAGTTAAAGAGCAGTTATTGTCAGAAGAAGCGACACCACGATAATGACATTGTGGGGGGGTTGTGCTTATTCTGCTGGGAGCTTGCTCAGTGAACAAGCCTGAGGTGGGTTTTTCTAACCGCCGGTGCTGAAAACTCATCTTGGGATGGGGATCTCAAGCTGTGTTCATCCTGCCTCTTTTCATCCCCAGCGGTAAATACTCCACAATCAGGGTCTAGCTGACAATTTTGTTTCGAGGATACGCATGACAAAATGAAAGCCTGGCTCTCGGTTTTTCTGTAATGCAGCAAAACAGCCCCTAAAGCACAGTACAGAGGAAGGATGTGATCCCAGTGAGTGAAGTATGCACAGGTGATAACTGGGTAGCTGCAAACTTGAAGGCAGCTGAAATATATACAGTAGGGGATTCACTTGCTTTAATATTACATTTTAAATTGTGCCATGCTTTTTGTCAGTCCTCAGGGAGAAGATTTGGTACGTTTGATATCCCAGGAGAAGTTCAAGGCTGAGACTGGAATTGGAGATACTTGATCTGAATACCAATAGCGGCAAAAGCCCATGGATACAAATCCCTGGGCATGGCCGATTTGGTCTGGAATCAGTGGTTTCCAGTCCTCTCTGATGAGAAGCCTCCTCAAGGAGTTCCCCATTTGCAGCTTGGATGCCTGAAGTCCCTTAGCACAGACTGAAAGCCAAGCATGTAGCTGATCTGATCCTTACCTGCCCCCGACTGCAGTGCCTGCAGTACAAGGTGACACAGACAGGCCAACGACAGATATCGCTGTATTTTGCGTTTCACTCACCAGAGGGATGAACACGCTTGCTCTTGCTACACAGTGGGCAAGAGTCAGTGGTGCTTCACGACAGCACGCGCGAGCCCTCCTGCAGCCCAGCGGGGTCACCTCTGCCCCAGGACCACACCTAAGGGTCTGTCTCTTCCTTTCCACACGTCCTAGCCCGCTGCGCTTGACGGACAAAGCTCTGAGCAGCAGCCTGCATGCTGCTTGCCCTGCTCCCTCCAAGGCTTCAGTGCCCACAGCAATGGCAGAAGAGCAGCGACTGCACTGAGAATGTTTGCAAAGTGCACCCAAAACATCTCCAAAACTTAAACCAGAGAGACCTGAACTTAGAGCCCAGTTTCTGAGCATTGAAAGACAGGTCCTACCCAGAAAACAGCAGCTGACCTCACTGCCGCTCAGCAATCTAGTGACATCCCAGCCCAAGGGAGATGCATCAGTGGTTGCACAGCCACTGGCCCCGCCACAAGTTTGTCACTGCCAGAGAGCTGGGCTGAAGCCAACCACCGTGAGCTACACAGCTTTCTAAAATAAATTTAGGACAAGACAGCAGAAAGATTTGCCATCACTCTACTTCTGGGATGTATGATCAAGATATTGCAAAAGCGTATCCACTCCATATGAACTTTCACTGATTTTGCTGCGTGAAGGACAAATCTGTCCCTGACCGGCCACATGAAGAAAGAGCAAATTTTCCAGCAATATTTTCTAGCACCTATGAAATATACTTGGGCCACTTGGCCCTTTATGCCAACAAACAGTAGCAGAAAAAAAGATGAAAGCATGTTTGCCCACTCCTGCTTGAGTGAATCACTTGAAAAAGTACCATGCCGTTCTCTAATGGAGGAGTGTTGTGTGATTTACCTTGGAGTGGTAGTAGTGGAGGAGGAGATGTGGGAGATAAACAAGCGGAAGAAGAAAAAAAGAACAAGCTGTACTCCATGTCTAAGGAGCAATAAGGCATAATAAGTCATCAAGGTCTCCTGAATTAAAATCCTCTTTTTGTAATTCACTACAAGCCTCTTCAAAGAAAAAAGCAACAATAAGAAGAAAAAAGCAGCAACAACAAACAAGGTGGAAGAGCAAATCAGACTACGATCATACAATTATCTCACAGCTGAAATGGTCTCACACGCAACTCCTTAATAAAAGCACCAGGCAGACTCAAGAAGGATCAAATCCAGATCCTCAAAGTTCAGGACCAACCTTTGGTGCCAGTACCTAGGCAGCCTGATTGAGTGCAGGGATGCGAGCCACTCTTGGATCCACCCAAAGCCCACAGCTGACCGCAGGAGATGATGTTAATTGTGCAGCTGGACACCCACCATGATCCACACCCCTCACTGGGAGTCGGTGGTACCCAGCCTCGCTGCCTCCACCGCTTCAGCAAAAGAGCCTGTGTGCCTCTGAATCACATCCCTCCCACCAGAGATGACACCGACCTCTCATTTGTTCCCATTCCTATCAGGCTGTGAAATCAAAGAAACTCCTGAACTGCAGCCAAAACCAATGCCCCTCCAACCACACAGGCTCTTTCAGAGCTGCAGGAGCCCTCCCAAACCCTGCTTCTTCTGTGCTCCCTGCCCAGCGCTTGCTGGGGCCCACAGGGTCTGGGGGTAATCCCAAGGGCTGTGGGGAGGCTCAGTCTTTGGGTGATGAACCCAGCCGCTCCCCTGCAAATGGCGGTGGGTTTGGGTACCACGCGCTCCTGCTCCTGGTAACAGGAGCTTCTGGAACGGAGAGCGGAGCGCAAGCAGACACAACTTTCTGTGTCATTTGAAGATGAAATGGCTGGATCACCCTAATGGCTAGTTGGACCTCCTGAAAAGCCCTGCAAATGTGCTGAGATTGACTGAACAAGGGCACTGTGGAGCTAATTGTTGGAACAGCACATGGGAGCCCGGTGGTTCCAGTAGTTGCTCTGTTTGATACAGTAAATGGAAGCCTTTGGCACAGAAAGCACCTGAAAGGCTGATTTCTCCTGCTAAAACACTCGAAGGGAGCCTTGCAATGACGAGCTGATCAACTCTTCCAGGATCAGAAATGCATTTTAATCTCTTTCCCAGAATTTTGCTTTGCAGCCTCTATTCCAGCTAACACGGCAGCTACATCCCCCACCAAACTGGCACTGGTAGTTCAAAGTGCTGGCTCAAAAAAGGCAGGACAAATCTGCTCAGGCATTTTAACCTACCGCTGTTTTTGCAACCAATGCTATGGCATAAATCTCATGGAAGATTTATGGGATCATCTGGATGTAGGGGAGCCAGAGGAGCGTGAACATACAACCATCCCCAGCCAGACGATGGCAGAGTCGCTTGTATGTGCACGGCAGTGAGTCCCAGATAAATCACCAGCCGGGCCCTGCAAACAAACCATCTGGCCAACACAGTTTCCTCTTGGCATGCCCGTCCCCTCCTGCTAGCAAGCCATCTGAGAGGACATTAGGGGCAGCGGGGGATGAAGCCTCGCAGTTCGGGTCAGGCTGCAAGCACGAGCCATGGCAGTCGCCCCCTCTGCAAGGTCAGCCTGCCTGTGCTTGGGTCCTGAACGTCTCACCCTCTCTCCCAAGGAAAGCACCTTCCCTCATAGGTCTCAGCAGCATATCTGGAGTTTTTCCAGCAAAACATGTCAGGCAGGATGTACACAAGCAATTACCGAGATTTCAGATTCCCTCTGCATTTCCCCCTCATTGGATATCATTGAGTTACAGCTGCTGCTCCTATGGAGGACCCACGCTGAAATGCCTTCACTTACGTCCCTCCAAAGGTCACCGCACTCTTCATTGCAGAGCTTGTTTCATGGTATGTTTTAGTGGCAGCGCCACAGTTCACCAGCAGCCACCTCTTGTCTGCCAAATCCCATAGGTGACATCTCTGCTCTGGGCCCTGCCTGCTGCCTGCACAGCCCCAAATGACACCCCTGAGGGGGCTGGGGAGACGTCCCGGTGGGACCAGATCCTGCCGTCCTTCTGGGGCGTGTGAGCTGGAGGCTGCATCAGCCCTTGCCTTTCCCGGGGAGCGGATCAGCTCAGATCCCCTCACGACTGCAGGGTGCTCTAATAGCAGGGGGATGGCAGCTGCATGAATATGCAGATTGAAATTGGATAGTTATTATATTTTTAATTTTTTTGGCAAATCATGCAAATTCACTTCAAAAGGCTGCCGCCGTAATTTCAGTGACAGGCCTCTCCTCAATGACAGACTTTCATTTACGAAGGGAAATCAATCCTCCGTAAAACTAATATTTATATTAACTAGATCACTGCGTCTGCTGGAAAATCCCCTCAATTTTGATTATGTGTTAATTATCCTGCCAAGTCCTTGCCATTTCAGTCTCTAAATCAGTCCGTGAAAAGGCATAAAACCCCACACCTGCCCAGAACCAAGCCCTCCGCCTGCTCTCCAGAGCCTTTCTAATGGACGGGCTATTACATCCTCTCTCTTAATTAAGCCTCACGTCCTCAACATCGCGTCGCAATTGTGAGTCCCGCTGCCTCCCCTCTGGGAGCGCAGGGAGGGCACAGTGTCCCTGACAAACCAAATGCCAATTAGAGCCTGACATTTATGCTAAGTGAGCTGCTTGCCACCGCGCCGCATCCACCGCCAGCCTGGCAGGCACCCTGCATGCCCCTACATGAAAGAGTGTGTGCAGACCCACACGCGCCCAGCATTTGTGCATGCACAATTAAAGGCATTAACTGAGCCGGCGCTGCCACCGCACAGGCTGCACATTGCGGCTTGCTTGCGCGCACACGTGCTTTCCCGAATCGGGCTCTGTGACTCACAGGCTGCTAAGTCACTGCTGCGAAGCGATGGAGTGATGCACGCGCTAAGATTTGAGAGACGGTGTCTTGCTTTGCAGAGAGCATTCCAGCCCGGTTTTATAGGCAGTGTGTGTCACTGGTGTTTGGGTCCAAAAAGTGACTAAGGACACAGACAGGCGAGCAGTGAAGAAATGGGTGAGCCCCAGAGGAATGGTTTCTTCTCCTCTGCCTCCAGCCCGGCCCAAGCAAGCAGGAGCTTTGCTGGCAGTGCAGGGACAGACCGTGGACATGCCCCTTCTCTCATGAAAGACAGTACAGCACGAGGATGGCCATGGCCCGGCCACAGCTTGGCCCTAGCCCATGGCCAGGGCACTCACACAGCCCAGCCAATGCCCAGCAAACCTCCTGTGATCTGGGTGCTGGGGTGTCCCAGCTCCACCATGCTGCGGGCAGCCAAGGCACAAATGACTTTTTAGGGTTTGCTGTCCTCACTGTGCAAACAAGGGTCAGGAGAACCGTGTACGGCTTTGCTGAGAGGCAATCTGGACCACACCCGGGGGGAACAGGCAGAGATGGAGCTGGGTATGTGGTCTCCTTCCCACAGCGTGCAGCTGCTCGCTCATTGCACAGAAGTGCTTGACTTTCACACCACCCCACATGCAAAACTCCCTACTACTTCAAAAGGGACAGGATTGACCCTAGAGGTCAAAACGTGTCCCCAAGGCACAAGCCCTGAGAGTAAGTCTCATGAGAGTAAGTGCAGACCAGCCCTGCTCCATTAACACCATGAAAACCTTTCTGCTGGTTTGGTCAGAGTAGGATCAAGCCCTTCAGGCAGAAGTTCTCATGGATTGCAGGAAAAATATGAAACTTTCCCCTTTAAAGATCCCATGGGAAAAACACAGGAATGGTGAAGGGTCACCATCAGCTTAAAAACAGCTCAACGTTTGTTTTCCTTAAAAAATAAGCTCTTAGGAAACTTCAGAGCACTACAAACATTCCTCTGCTGGAAACGCTTTGAAACAAATAAACCTTTCCCTGCAGCGCCTGCAACCCAAATGAGCAGCATTCCTGACCCTCAAAGCCAGTGAGGCCATGGCCCACAACAGAAGCTCTCGGTGGGTTTTTTCAGCCCAGCCCAAGAGCTATGTGGTGAGGAGAACTACAAGGTTAAAATCGCTTCCTTTTCTGCATGCATGTACAGCTGCCAACATCTGAACAACACGGGGTTCACAATGCTGCCAGGGCTCTGACCCCGACACCATGCTCACCCAAATGAGAAGCAGCACGTGGTAGAGGCGCAGACCCCACAGTGATCTTCTAGGACCACAAGGTATTTACTTAATGACTGCAAGAAAAGGGGAGGGGAAAAAAAATGGGCAAAACACACCGATTCCAGCTTTTCAGTGCTGGCTTATTAGGATAGTGTCACTGAGAGCAACGCAACTGCACCGACCAGCTAAGGATACAACCCAGGATCTTTACACCCTTCAGGAACAAGACCCCGGTGAAATTCAAAGATGGTGAAGAGTTGAGGTGCCCAACTTACCAACCCAGATTCATTTTCAGGTCTTAAGACCTCTATCTTGACACCAATGACACATTGCCATTGCGTGCAGCAGGAGGGGGGATGAAACCTCATTGAAACCTGAACTTGTTGCTACTTGAAGCTTGCTAGGTGCAGCTAAGGGGAATCTTTCTACAGATAGGAAGCATCTGAAAATCCATAGAGGGAAAAATCCTGGCAATCTCTTGTGAGGGCATGGAAAAGGGAGCAACAGTATTTTCTAGGCTTGCAAAGGGCAGGGTAACAGCTGGAACCATGCTGTGTTTCTGCTGAGTTGGGCACTTTGGGTCCACTTTCACCAATGGAGTCCCCAGACGTGTAATGGGAGCCTGCAGGAGAGGACGTGGAGCTAATCCATGGTGCGAAGAGCCCAAGGAACACAGGGCTAAAAAAAGAAATGCAGAGCTGCCTGAAAGAGTATCTTGGAAATAAAAATAGTGGAATGAGAGCAGTGGGTGTCTTGTCAGTCTCGAGAAGTTCTCTGCGCCAAAGATGAGGAGGAATTGCATGCAGCGCATAAAATGAAATTGGGAGATATCTGAGGAATTCAGGCCTGTCTCTCAGCAGACTTTTCTAATCAAGTGCCTCACAGAGGACATTTCACCATGGTCATTTCCTTCCCCCTCTCTCTCATGTAGACTGAGCCAGGGCTCCTCCTTTCATTATTATTTTTTTCTCTTTTAGTTTTAATTTTTGTTTTTCCATTTTCAGAAGAAATAGAAACACATCCCACATGGCCCTTAAAGGCACAGCACATTTCCTTGCTACCGCGGAACAGCCACGGCCTCTAGCCTGGGCCAGCACCTTTAAATCAGAGAAAATTGGGCTCTAGCGGCTTTGAGTTCCCGTTAGCTTTTGCCCTGCCCCTAAACCAAGCACAGCTGCTCTCCTTCACCCAACTGCTCACCCCAGGGTGGGGAATTCACAAGAAAAGACCACCCTGAATAAGGGCTTTTCATTCCTTGCTCCCTGGAGTCTGAGGATGAATTTTCTAAGTAGAAACAAAGTGCTGGAGGGAGCATGAGGGAAAGGCAGGGGAAGAATGGGGGAGTGTGAACCAAACAATGCTTCGATTCTGTCCCCGCCGAGGGGCCAGCATTGCCTCTTTTTCATGTTTCTCAAGTTGCTTTTAAAAGCTGTGCAGGGAGGAAAAAGGCAAATAGTTGTTTCCTTTTGTGTCATGTCTTCTTAATTTCTAAGAGCAGGACCAAAGCGAGTTGCGGCAGTGATGCCTTTGCATGCCAGCCCCTCCGCAGCCCTGGGCTGCGTGGGCAAGGCAGCAGCATGGCCGCTGGGAGGACGCATTCCTGCTGGACACAGCCAGGATCTGATCCCATGGCAGCACCAACAACCGTTCTTCAGCCTGTGCCTGGTGTCTGCTGCTGACTTCCTCCACTGCCGTGGGCAAGTCACTTCAGCCCCCTGGAGCGGCTGCCTCCTCCTCTTCCTCTGCCTGTACAGCCCGTGACTTGCCGGGCAGGGCCTGCACGCCTGCCTGCACCTCGTCGGTCCTTGGGTGCCTGGCTCAGCACAGCACCGTAAAGGAGAGCTGTCCACACTGGCACAAAACCAGATCACTGAACTCAGTAGGAAAACATTCCCCTGGCCGCAGCGATGAGGTTTTGCAGTTCATAACTAACTAAGAAAGAGAAGAAAGGGTAGAAGAAGGGTAAAAACCAGAACTGCGTGCTGAGCTGTCTGAGGCAGCACCAGCCTCTCCCAGGCTGTGCACACGCGCGCACACGCGTGCGCACATACAACAGTCTTCTAAGAAACTATGGCCAACTAATTGTAGGGAGACTCGGGGGAGAGGAAATGAAATGAAAAATTGAGTCTGAGTTATAAAAATAAGTAATTTTTATCCTACTTGCAGGAGGCTTATATTAATTAAACATTATTACAGTGAATGAGATGGGGAGGGTTATTAAGTCTGGGGCTGGCTGTAAGTGTTCTCTCCTGTTGCCTGAGGCTCCACTGAGCTCCAGATATTAATCTTCTAAAGCACTCAAATGCTGAAGAGATAAACACTTGAAATATGAAAATGTTTTTCTCCATAGCAGACACTGTGACCCTATGTCACGCCAAAGAATTTGTCAGATGTCCATATAGGCTGCACTTACAGCATTACCATGTCTCTTAGAAAAATGCCGAGCACCTCAGGAGCTGAAGAGAGAAATGATGTGTGCATTTGTGTGGGGGTGATTTGTGTGTGGAGATGTAGCAGATTCTCCTCTTCCCATATGTTTCTGGAATACATATTTTCCTCTTTAGCACTGCCTACCAGGTGTTGGCTGCACGGCTTTCCAACTGGCTGGCGGCACTGCCAATCTGGCCAGTGCCTCTGCCAGGTGGCTAACAGGTTCGCCTGAATGTTTGCATCTCGAGACTCAACCTTACCGGGGGGGAGGGCAGGGAGGAGCCCACAGCATCCACAGCTCCCTGGGTGCATGGCGTGCAGATACTGGAGTCACTGGGTATCAAGGCAGAGCTGAAGACAAGTAAGATCAGCCAGCTCTCCCTGGGGGAGCCCTGAGTTTCATAAGCAATGACTGACAGTGAAGAGAAGTGATGCTATGGTGACGCAGTCTACTGTTATAAGGAAACTGGCAAATGTTCTTCATGCCACCCGTGCCACAAAGTCAATGAGGGTATGGAAAGGGCACTAGTCCCGGGGCGAGTTCCAAGATGTGAAGCTGAAGAACTTGATATATCAACCACACTGCCAGAGGCAGGCTCCCTTCCAACCCATGCCAGCATATCTCAGCGAGGTCCTCCATAAATTAGGCTCTGCCACACTCATGCAAATCTTCTGCTTCCAAAGCACACAAGAGAAGAAGAGCAAAAGTCAAACAGCAAGAAGCTGGCATATTTCAACATTCTTAGGGCTTAGCTCATCCTTCACTTGGAGGAGGCTGAAATCCAGCCTATGCAAGCCCAGAGTGCAGAATAGCTGAAGACTATAGGCAATCTGAGCAACATATGGGAGGAAGAAATGCATCTCTAACAAAAGAGGAAATGCATTCTGGGGAAAAAGCATTGGGTCCTACAGAGGACATTTGGATCAGGATGTGAAACAAAGCCTGGGCTAACCTTCACAGTAACAGGGGATTCAAAGCCCAGTGTCTGATTCAAGGCTATCTCAAGAGGATAGTTAGTATAATTCAGTGCCAGCGGTCACAGTCCTATAAATAAGTCATGAACCATACAGCAAAGCATCTGAAAGCTTCCACAAAAGAAAACATTCGTCTCTGCACAGCCTTCACAACTCTTGATAGCTGTGCAATAATCAGTCATACTGTTCACATGGAGAAAGCCCCACCAGCTCCCTCTTCCCTGCTTTGGTATGGTATTATCCATCTTACCAGGCACAGTCTCAGGGCTTGGTTCAGAGTTGCCAATCCAGGTGCTTGTAGGCTGAAAAGACCACGTATAACCTGTTGCCAAGTCATGTGACCAACCACAGAGGTCTTCAGGGAGATCAAAGTTGCAGTTGAAGTTTGCAGGGAGGTGGAAATCTTATAAAAAGAAATAGAAGCAAAATAAAGTTGGATTAAAAAATGACCTACCCATGAAGGGTTGCTATTGAAAAACAACCCAAAACTAAAATAGCTGGCAAGCCATAAATACTGAAGAAAGCATGAAATCTCACTCACACTGAAGCTTTTAACCTATCTCACATTTCGTCAGCTCCAGGGATCAGCCTTAAGTTCTGCATCATCAAAATGCTCACACCACGTCCTGCGGCTAATCCACCAAACTAAGCAAATATAAAAGCAAGTACCAAATGCTTCCAGACTCTAATCAGCACCTTCTCTTCATCCCCTAGAGCGGTCAAATATTAAATGCCTTCTTAAATGTCAGGGAAGAGCGCTTCCTGAGTGCCCTGCGCTCATCAGTTCCTGCTCTGGCTCCAAAAGGAGAATCTCAAGTGCTCCAGAAACCCAGCTCTTGAGTGACAGATCTAGCCACTTGCACCAGACGGGAGCTGTCTGTCAATGTGGCGAGCTGTCACTCACCGCTTCCTACCTTCTCATGGAAATGCTACCAGGGGAAATGTGGGGCCACCATGAGCTCAAGCTTTTGGATTCTGAGTAAAAGGAGCCAGCCTCTATTTCTAGCTCCACTATGGACTCACCACATGGTCTTTGGGCGAGTCATTTAACTTTTCATCTGTGAAACCAGAGCAGAGTTAATTCCCCTGTGTCAACAGCTTTAAAAGCTCTGGAGAGCCTTCCTGCAGAGACAGGTCTGTGGGCAGGAGGGCACATGCCAGGGGCTGCATGTAGCAGAGAGGCAGCTGCTGGCTCCTTCGGTCAGGGAAGCAGCCATAAGGCATGGAGGCTGCAGAAATGGTCTGAGACCATCCCAAGCACTCAGCAGACACGCACATCAGAGCCCAATTATAGACCGGGTTTTTCCTGAGCAAAGAGGAAGTTTTAAATCACAGCGCTCACAAAGTGAGCGATAGCCAGAAGGAGGTGAGTGACTCAAGCGATAGGCATCAGGGGAACTTCGCTGCGAGGGGCAGAGGGCTTTCTTTACATGCTCCCACTTAGAAATAAAACAATGCAGATCATGGATCCTTTTATTCCACTCTAATCTCATACCCTGGAGAGCAGCATTGTTTCTGTTTGGCTGTCATAAATCTGATTGTCCAGAGAAACACACTCATTGTTTATGGAGTATGAGAATGAAAATTGTTGCTAAATCTGAGAGAAGCTGACGGGGAGGCTGGTTCCATGCTCCACGGCATACTCCGCTCGCTCTCTTGCCCTGGACTGCACCCAGGAATCATGTTGTTGCAGAGGCTATTACTGGCCTAAATTTCCTCTCGGCAGCTTCCCAAGTGCCTCTATGGTAGCAGGGTTGCACAGGCTTATTACTGAGGCAAAGCAATGAGAATCAGGCCCTCTGAGCTACTTCTGCAACTTGCATTTCCAGAACTGAACTACAGCAGAATCCCAATGGGAGGTGTGAAAAAGCCAATTAATGTTCTTTTTAAAATTTATTTATTTTAAAATCCATTAATTTTTTCTCTGGGACTGGAAGGTGAAGTGACAGAAGTCCTAGGAGCTATCTCAAAAGATAGCTTTTCCTCATGAGATTTCTCATTGAAGTCCTTGTGTAAATGCCCCAGCCCCAGCGCTGAGGCCCAGGCTCTGCTGTCGTGCCCAGAGGCATGCACCTCCTGCACACTGCACTGTACAACTAACCCTGCACAGCTCTGCCATGCCCTCTCCCCTTAATCTGGACATTTCACAAGCTTTAGATGCTCACATCCCCCTTGCAAGGAGCACACATCCCCCTTGCAAGAAGCAGAAGAATATGACATCTGCTTTTACAGGTAGGGATCTGAGGCAGAGAAGATTAGTCCCCCCCAGCACTGGCTCTTAACAAGCACAGCATGTAGTCTAAACTAACATTCAGCCTCTTCTATAGTCAGAAGAGGAAGGCAAGCGCCACAGATACCAAACCGTTCCCTGTACATCTGATAGCCATCTAAGACTGGGGGGACAAACTTCTGCCTGGAGTTAGTGTTTCCCTCTCTGCTGCCTGCACAAGGAGCCCAGACTGTCCTGCTAAATTTTAAGCAGCTGATATTAGGGAAGATGATCCTTAACAGATAGGTGTTCAGGACATCGGCCTCCTCTACATGTTGTGATTTACTCCCACAGTTGTGACCTCTGCAAAAGGACCCTTGCATACCTGGCAGTCTGAATCTCTCCCCTGAATCACATTCTGAATTTACGACACCCCAACAAGGGGATCTGGAACGGAGGTGGCTCTAAACAGGGCACTAAGTGAGTTTCTTCAGGTCACATAAGGAAGCTGGGAGAACAGCTCTTCAAGTCTCGTACCCTAGGGACTGAATTAGCTGCTATCTCTTGCTCTTGCATCCTTCCTTGATATAACTGATCAGATTTTGGCAGGTTTTGGTTTTTTTTTTTTTTTTATCTTGGCCTATCACTAACAATATTACTCTAAGCTTTCCAGGAATCAGCCCCATGTATAGGAGCTAATGGGAAGATAAGAGTATTTGCTTAGCTCTTAACCCATCATTTATTGAGATAAAGATGTGCTGCTCTGATACATACCCTCCTCTTCTCCACAGCTATCACCACACTCGGTTGCCTCTTCATCAGTTGGGTATGGGGTGGTGGTCTCTTCACTCTTCAAAGTGGGCACCAGTGTCTCTGCAGTGGGCTTTACATCTGGAAAAAACAGAGCAGAGATGCTATTTGCAATAGACAGTACAAAAAGCCCAGGTATGAGGAAACAAGGCAAAAAATCTTTTTCTCATGTTCTTATAATGGCAGGAAGAGGCAGAACAAGAATACCATGAAATTTCCACGTCCTACAAATGTCAGCATGGTTTGAACTTCAAGTGAACTGGCTGTTTCCATATGGGAGTTCCTTTGATTTAGAGTTCCCATTGGACAAGGCTCTCCTCTAGACATACATGCTACTTTTTCTCTTAATTTTTTAATCTACACTGGTGTTGGCAATCCGCTTAGCTGTCATTACTGGATAAGAGAGATCACAGGCAGAATGTCTTTTTCTTTCATAAAGGCATATGACACCTTAAAAAAACACACACAACATTCCCACCAGTTGTGCCAATTTATAAAACAAGTCACTCAAACCCACAAATGACGTAACCGCAAACGGACCCAGAGGATCCCCTAGTGCGCTCTGGCTTGCAGCAGAAAGCATCTGGTTTCGCACTCCAGGCTCCTGACTACACTTTCAAAGGGGCTCTGTCCAATTTCCCTCTCTCCAACATGGCCCATGTGAAACAACCTCCAAGCAGGTGTCAGGGGAAATTTAAGCAAGAAAGGGAAAAATATTAGGATCAACAGTAAACGACATTAGGTTCCAACAGTCTCTCCTTTTATGGGGGCATTAACTGGAGTACAGCAGGCTTGATTCTTTCCACTTTTAAAAAGAGGCTGCTTTGCTCAGTTATGTGTAATTGTGTTTCTTTGTCGGCACCCTTCAGGATATCATTTAATAAAGCCAGAAGCAGGAGGAAATGGCTAAATACATTGAATACTTTCCATAGGCTCTTTTCTGCCCTTTTATTTTCCTGTTATTAAACATGTTGCACATAAACTCTCAGGGTTTTTTTACTTTTTTTTTTCCAGTGGCTGTCTTTTGTTCAGGATAAAATACCAAATAACCTCAAAGTCTTTTAATTTGTAAGTTCAAATTTGTTACAACCCCATAAAACTCCAAACGCAACCAAGAAGCAAATTGCAAGCAGCCAGGCACAGAAAAATGTCATAAAAAAGAAAAGGAAAAAAAAAAAAAAGGAGCAGGTGAAGGCAACATATCAAAAGCAGCAAGTTATTTAGAGCTGGTACATTTTTTTAGGTTGTTGTTCTTGTATATTGAGATTTATAGCTGAAATGTGACAATGTGGAAGGACCTTGAAAGGCAAGTCCCATACGGGACACAGATGCTGAGCGGATGTAAATCAAGAGTGTTGCATTGCCCTGGACAAGCCGCAGAAATATATCTTGAAAAATCAGTTACCATGGCAGAGCCGCAACACGATGGTTACAGGGGATAATGAAAATAGCAGGGAGGACAATGTGATGTGTGAAATGGAAAGTGAAAAAGAGACGTCTTGCTTGCTCGCTTTCTCTCTGCCTGGCCCAGCAAGTGTCTATGCAACTGGTGGTAACTGCTGATCAAAATGCAAAGTCACTGAGCAATTGAAACCAGATGTTTGGAACTTCAAAGGAGAGAAAACCAGCTGCAAATGAACATTCATCAATCTCCACTCTTCAGAGGAAAAATTTTGGCAGGTCTTTGAAAGAAGCCAATTGCTGACTGCCTGCTTCCCAATTTTTGAGCTACTAGCCAAGTAGTTTGTGAGCCCAGTTGCTGTTAAGTTACCTGTTTGACTCAGTAATTAAGATGCTCATTGCTGATACGAAATAGAAACAGCTGGGCAGGGTATACACAGGCTTAGGCCCTCACTTGAAAATATTTTCAATCAGCTTGTTTTAATCCATCTCTTAATCTTGTTCCCAAGCAAGTGCAATTGCCTGGGTTTTCGCAGCCAGTTCTGTAACGTGCCCGGGTCCCCCCAGCAAAGGAGGGGTGTATCTTGGCATTGTCAAGGACTGCTGCATGTAGCCAGCCTGGATTTAGCAGGCAGATAATGCCATGGGCTATCTCTGCTCCCCAGGTTGCACCAGGGATGTAAATGCTTTTTATAACATGGTGAATCCACAAGATTACAAGCCCTGCTCTGATTACAAAGCTGAATGCCTGTAGATCAATAAAGCTACGAATATTTATGACTTGGCAGTTGAGTTTTAAACATTACAATGTGCAAATGATTAGACAGCCACACTGGGAAATGACCATAAAGCACCCTGCCTGGAAAAAACATGGGCTGTTGCTGCTGATATTGAAACTGAGTGCGGACACAGCTGTAAAAGAAACTTTGGACCAAAAATAGCACAAGAAGTTGATGATGCCAAACCCCTCTTAATCTCTAATTTGGAGGAGTGCAATGGAGGGACTGACATGTACATGGTCAGAGGTCTTGTGTGACTGCCTCCCTTTGCGGCAGTGATGCAGCGCTGTGATGCACCGCCCAGCAATGGTCTGCAGAGACCTGGCAGCTGGAGACTCCCTGGAGCTGCAGGAAGCAGTGATGTGGGAGCTGCCCGATCACTTCTGCATGGAGCCTCAGCTCCTGCTGCTTGCATGAAAGCCCTGGCGCCTGCTTTTCGTAAAACATCCCAAAGATGTTATAAGATTTAAATTAAGATCTAATCTTGATTCAAAGTTTAGATCATTTACAACAGATTCCCAGTCCAGAGGGAGATTTGCCATTGACTTCAAAGGTGACAAATGATCATTATTAATTGTGTGTACGTGTGTTGTGTGATTTGCTGTTGTTTGTAATGCATCTCACAGCACATCACAGGAGGAAAGGGTAGTAAAAACTCCACAAAAGGGTGAAAAAAAGCTCCGTGTCTTTTAAGCCTCCTAGAATGGGAATTCTTACAAGAAAATGCGTTCTACAGATGTGTTTATAAAATGGAAATCATACCTCTTTATCACTGACATCTGGACACCAGATTCAGATTTAAGCAGATTATTAAAAAAGGGACAACTAGCCCTTGGCACTGAAAAGCTAGCATCAGACCCAATGAGCTGTTGGGTGCACTTTTGGCTTTTGGGGATGAAACTATGGAGCAATCAATCACCATTGAGCCTCAGAGGGTCAGAAGCACAATCTCTACTGATCCCAGTGAGTGTTTTAGACAGTTTTCACCTCTGTATTAAAAACAATGGTGGCTGCAAGGCATACCACTTGTGAAAAACAGGTGGGCAAAAGTGAACAAACTTCCTTAGGGATGTTGTCTTAGGGATGTTGTAGAGACGTCATAGAGTTAAATCACCAACCTTGTCTGCAAAAGGATTTCCACATGGGGTTCGATGAGAGAGGGACAATTGTTTTCACAGCAAACCTTATGGTGGCAGCTCAGGATACCTGTACTGGTCACTGCACCCCTCTTCTGCACCTCTGCTTCTCTTCCTACTTTTTGTCTTATCCATTTGGATTAAAAAGCCCAAATGTTATCTAACACAGAGACTGGGAAAGCCTGCACAACATCCAGATAAAAGATCTGAAAGGAGGGGGAAGGGAGTTGGGGACAAATCCTGCATGGGGCTCTGTGTGACAGCTTGGATTGAGGTCCAAACATTGCTGCTACATCCTGCATCAAGGCCAGTTCTTTTTAAGGTGGAAGTAAAAGGATGGGGTCAGGCCACACTGCAGGTCCTGCCTTCATGGCTGCAGTCTTCCTGCCATGGCATGGCCCTGAGGTGGGACAGCAGGGAGAGAAATAACCTTACACTTGCACCTTGCTAGTTCAGTGCCTAACGTGGCCCCGATGGAGCCAGTGGACAGAGATGCAGGGGCTCCTACCTGTCCAGTTGCAGCCCAGCACCTCCAGGCGCATTCCTATTCCTGCTGGGGACCACCTCTCTGGGTGCACTCGGACATACTGGGCAGGAACAGGGTCAAACCTCCGGACTTCAGGGATATCGTAGTGGATGTTACCTTCAAAAAGCTACGGAGAGAGAGAGACAATGGAAAAAAAAGGCAAGTGATGTGTGCATCCCACATGCTCTCCACCAGACTTGGTAATTTGCGTCTGGCAGGATGCAGCCACAGTTTGAAATAGTTTAGCTGTCCGACTCTGGGCCATCGAGTCCAGCTGAGCAGAAACTGGGTGGTTCCTCCTCAGTTTCAAGAGGACCAGACAGGCTGTTTCTAAGAAACTTGCACAATCTCTCTTGGTCTCTGCTTTATATCCAGGGGTCAGATTCTGATCCAAGCCATGCAGGGGAAGCCTGGGGAACATCCACTAACTTCACATATAAATAACATCAGATTTGTCCTTTGGCAAATAAAGAAGCTACTGCATGTTCTCGGATAGTGTCAACGCTCAGTTTTCCTCACAGTCCAAGTACTGCTGCTTTTCAGCTTACGTGCACAAACTCAAGTCTGTGGGGAATAAACAGAGGGCTATAGATAGCATCAGGCCTTCTAAGACTCATTTGTAGGATCAGGAAAAATTAAAACTTACTCAAATTTTCAGAAGCGGATGAGTTTGCATAAAAACAGAACAGGCAGTAGCAGAGAATTCATTTATTTCTCAAGCCCCCTGCCACTCCCATACTGCTAAGCACAAAGATGATGGGGAATTCCCAACAATATGGGAAAAACACGGGGAATTTCAGAGTCACGCCAGCATGGTAAAAGGGACTTCAGATATAGCAAATTTCCCAAAGAGAAGTTGTGATTCATCTTTCTCTTCCAGAGGTGCAAGCCACAACAGCAACATCTTTCCACTTAAAATACGTAATCAGTTTGTGTCAAACATCATCGAACACACCATCTTGTGGGCTCTGACCTGCAGGAGCTGAGAGGATCAGAAGGTGATGTCCACATCCCCAGGCCTGGTTCACAATAAGAAATGAAGGGAAATTGCCATCCCTGGGTGGAACATACAGCCTCTAGTACAGCTTAGGAGCAGGACCAGAGGACACAACCTGGGATTTCATGGTGACAACCCAAACTCCCAAGGTCTCTGTGGGGAGAGACAGCTAATTTCCCAAGAACCCATCAGGCAGACTAAAGATAGCCAGAAACATATCTTGTTTTGCAGCTGCTCCAGGCAGTGCCTACCTTGGGTTGCATTGTTTTGGGGTCCTGGATGAAGTCCCAGTCCTTTCCATTCATGCTGTAGGACACCTTAAACTTCTTCACAAAGGAGCGGGACTCAGTGGTGGTCACGCTGTCCCCTCCGCGAGCTCCCTGGATAATGACGCCTTTGATATTCTTTGGGACACCAAGGTCCACCTGCAGCCACTCCTCCCCAGGCTGGGCTTGGGGGACGCGGGGAAACCAGCCTGAGCGGCTGCTCACCAGGCGGGCCATGCTGGGAGACCAGTCGTAGCCTCTGATGGAAGAGGCTGAGATCTGCGAGTCAGGGATGAGGCCGGAAAGCATTCCCAGCAAGTTGGAGCAGGGCGAATCTGCAGGGAAGGAAAGGGCATGAAGAGCCGGGGTGGTTGAAGGGAGCGTTTGTGGTTTTCCCCACAGGTTTAAGCTCTGGGCACTCAACCAGCACCAGCACTGGGCGCTTCCCCCTTGCCTCTGGGGCCTGGGTGCTTGTCCCTGCAAGCGCATCCCTTGGGATGGGTGCCTCCATGCTGCTCACAGTGTCACCGTTCCCACCCCAAGCAGCCATAACAGCTGCAGGGGACAGCACCCCAGGACAGGCGGTCAGAGGGACAGAGAGGAGGGCTGAGGCTGAGGGGAGGAGGGAACCCTCACCAGTGATGCGGCAGCCATACAGCTCCAGCCTCAGGGCAATGCCGTTGTGCCAGCTCTGGGGACGGATGCGCACGAAGCGTGTGAGCACTGGGCTGTGGATCTTGTTGAGAACCACCTCTGTGGCATCCTCGTTGGCCTGAAATGTCTGCAAGGGAGAGGGGGCACAAATATGGTTACGTCCTCTCCAGGCAGAAAGAAATAACCAGATCAGCAGTTGAAATAATCTCAGCAGGGAAAACCGAGGGGAGGCTTTCTGGGCAGGGCCAGCCTCCAGCCAGGGCAAGCATCCAGGGGCAGGCAGGGAGACCTGTGCCACTGGCAGGACAGCATGGTGGATGGACTCACCCATCAGGCAGGAGACCCAGGAGCTTGCTGCCCCGCTGCCTCACGGCACCCCGAGGCACCTTGGACTATCAGGCCACAGCTGCTTCGAGCTCGCCCCCAAACCCAGAGCCACTCCAATGCAAAAAGCCAGATGTCCCTGAATGCTGCGTGAGATCTTGCTTCCCCTCTGCGGGTAAACGGGCTGACATCCTGACATATCCTCGCACTGAGCTCCACGGGGGAACATCGGTGTGCAAGCAGCAACGCGAGCAGGGAGGATGCTGCCTCTGCCTGGGGTGACAAGCCGCCGTCCCAGCCAGCCCCTCACCCCTGCCTCTCCAGCACACATGCAGCCCGCCACACAGAGACAGCTTTTCGGGAGAGTTTATGGTCTGACATGATACAAAAAACCTGCTGCCTTACCAGATGGCCATAATCAATAACTACCAGATGGATGTTAGATCCACCCCTCCTGCCCATTATTTTAATAGGCCGGACAAGGATTGGATACTTGTGTTTCTGTTTCAGGCTGCGAAGCCATAGCAGGGAAGAAAAGAGGGGAAGAGGAAACACCCAACCTGAGGGTAATTTTCAACCCTTTCTTTGCCCCCAGCATAAAGCACTAAAGGTCACAGACTGAGGCTGCAGGTATTGTCCACTTTCCCTCCAAACATGCAGGCTCTCAGGACAGGGCTAGAGCATCCTCCGACCTCAGCCAGGAGCCGCATCCACACTGAGATGTTGGCTGGGCTCTTCTGCAGGCTCCTACTCTGCATATGCCGTGCTAAGCACAGGAGCTCCCGCTAAGTTTATCTCAGAGCGGAGCAGGAGAGTGTAATCTCTGGCACTGATCTCCTTCTGTCGGAGGCAAGAGTCAAACAATTCAACTGCAGATCCCTGTTATCTGGGACAGAAAAAAGGGGGTGAGGCTGTACCCTGGCCTCTTGCCTTGAATAGCGAGGTTAAGCAGCATTTTGTAAACCTCCCACTACTCTAGGTCTGCAGACAGCATATGTTACTGCTCTTCTCCCAGGATCCAGCACGCCAGGTTGCCCAGAGGGTGTTTGCAGAGAGGGACAGCGGATGTTGGCAGCACCACAACCAGCTCTGCGCTGCCCCTGCGCATCACCGTCCAGCCCGGGGTGGTGGCACTCCTGCCAGGGCAGAGAGCAGCCACCCCACAGAGGGTCTTGGTTGCAAATCTGGCTGGTAATTGGGATTTGGGTTGGTGTGAACTTGAGCAGAAATGCTAATCTGGAAAATATATATCATGCTGCTATCGTTTAGCAACACAGCATGGTTTATGTGTTTTTAATACCCTATTTTATCCTGTCTGACCCCACTTCCCATCCTTTTCCTTGCTCAGCAGACACCAAATACCCTTTTTTCCAGCAGGAGGGCTATAAGAAGAGTGGTTACTGTGAAACACTCTCCAGGCGTGCGAGTGTGTGTGTGTGTCTTGTAAACCTGTGGGAACACACACACGCAGGCTGAAAGGATACATTTCCATAGCACAGCAAAGCCTCCAGCTTTATGTCAACACAGAAGCTGACACACAACACCTTACCTCTGAACCTAACACCGGAGGACAGGAAATGTTTATCTGAGCCGGTGCAACTATTTTAGCACGAGGAGCAGCACGTCAGGTCAGCCCAAAGGTCCCTCTGTCCCAGGGGCGGCTCCTGATGGTGGCCCCAGCAGATGCCCAGGGGCAGCAAGTCCGGGGGAGTCTTCTCCTGGCAACCTCTCTTCGCTTCCCACTATCAGCAGTTTGAAGACTCCATGAGCCAAAGGTTGCATATGGACCAGCATGTTTAACAGTCACTGACGAGGTTTGCTGCTCTTTTTGGTTTAGCATATTTCCAGTTTTGTTCTTTTTTAGCTCACTTCGCACATACGAGCATCAGGGGCCAGAATCCAAATTTACACCAGCGTAATTTGTTGCTGACTTCTGCAAAGTCAAGCTTGACAGAAAGCAGAAGCAGGACTGAGCCCAAAAACTTTATCACTACCACATGCATTGCTGAAAGCGTCTCTTACATGACCTTAGTCCCAACCACCTGCTTCCAACGACAGCAACCTCAATTCTGCTTTAGAGTTGAGGCCCAGTGATTTCCTCAGACTAGATCACATTCAACAAGCTACATAACTCTGAATCGGGGCCTTGACACTCCAGACTGCCAGTTTACGAGGGCAGAAACGGCACCTGACTTCCAGCTCTAGTATCAGACTCATTGGCAGGGTCTGCCTCAGTGAACCTTGTTTCTGAAAACCCCCAACTAGCAAGTCGTTGCTTCGCACCCCATTCAGCATAACAGAAAGGGGCCGTCTTCAGAGGGCAGGTGCTTAGTGCCGTTAGAGAAGCAGGGTCCTCCCATGTGCCTGGCCTTTCAGCCTCCTTCCCAAGTGGAAATGCATCGTGAGCCCACAGGTCCCGACGCTGCTGACCAGGGTCTGACCCTGAGCATATGGTTTCTCTGCACTGAAAATGCTGACCCCACAGCCTGAGCGCACCGCGGAGAGAGTCCCATTGACTTGAACAGGCTCTACATCCTGCCTCAAATTAGCACTCATGGCATGGGAAGAACTAGCAGGAAAATGTGTGAAATTGGGAGCGCCAAGAAAGCAAAGATTTCTTCCCCCTTACCAAAATAGAACATTGCTATTCCTCCCATCCTATCTGCTTCTCATCCCACTCAGCACATATTTTGAGCCAAGTCTTCAAATGGTGTAAATCAACATATCGCCATCAAAGTATAAGAAGTCACAGTAATTTACACCAGCAGAAAAAAAAATTCTGGCTGTGATCTAGGAAGATAGATAGATACACACTCAGCAGAGAGCACACGTGCGCATGCGCGTGCACACGCACACGCGCTGATGGGTGACGGAGCCAGAAGACGAATGGGAAAACCATTAACAAATTAAAAGCACCTTCCAAGAAGCAGTCAAGGGAACTCATTTGCACTGCTGCATCAAGAAGCTGCCCATCCCCTCCCCATATACTTTATGTTTATTTCCGTTTCAGTCCAGTCGGCAGGTCTACATGTAAAATTAAATTGATAATCAATGAATGAGAGCTGACCTGCTTAATTAATTTGCTGCAGAAAGCAAGTGGTGGGAGATGATGTGTAGGCTACAGGAGGATTGGGCAAGTTTTCCATGTGCACGCACATGCAGGCTCCACACCAACACTTACAAGTTGTATTTCTGAAACATTCTGTGGGGGTGATGGGGGGATTTCCGAAGCTGCATTAGTTCCAGTGGGTATGGGAATTGTGCCAACGGCAGAGTTTGGAGTGAAGGGAGTGAAGGACAGGGAGACAAAAAGTGCCGTGAAGTCGAAGAGGCAGCGAGTCAGGGAGGGGGCAGGAGGTAACCTCTCTCCCTCATTATTTATTGTGCTGCTTGGCCACTATGCAATTTCTTGGGGAGCTAAAGAAAGCGGCTGGGGGAGGCAGAGGAGAAGGCCAAGGATGGCAGCAGCCCTGCCTTCGTCCGTATATATGTGTCTCTCTGGACCCACTAGATTTACTGCAGGATTATGTTACTCCTGTGGAGACAGAGCCCTGGAACAGAGCATGCTAACAGGATTAAGGCTTCAGGATTGAGACAGAGAAGCATGAAGGAGAAAAGTAGGGGAGATTATTTGCCTTGTCAGATAGGGAAGGCATAAAATGGGGCATGTTTGATGGTGGGAGGATTCTGGCTCAAGTGGAGGGTGGATAGTTCTGGATTTATTAAATCCAGGAACAAGGAGGTAAAAGAAAAATGATACTTGGCAACACTCAACAAAGCACAGCCGTCTGGGCAAGGCACAGCATGCTGGGCTGGGCTTGCCAGCACTGTGTCTTTGAGAGGCTCCACTCAGATCTGGGAGTCACCAGGGACACAAGGAGTGGCACTCTGTTAGCCTGCAAAGGAGATATCAGGCCCAGAAGTACAAAGCTGCAGCCTTGCTAGGAAAGCCAGGGCTGTAATTCTCCCCTGGTACTGCACCAAGGGTGAATGCACAGGGCTGCCTTTCCCAAAGCCTGACGTCTTTGTCCTGCCTGCGAAAGCAGCAGAAGCAGGCTGGGACCTGGGGATGCTTCTGGGCAAACCCTCTGCACCATGATGTCTCTGTGCAGAAGTGCTTGCGGCCTTCTGGCTGATTACACAAGCTTTTCCTGAGTTTTCCAGATAAAGAAGCCACAGGACTGAAAGCTTTTTTCTCCCCCCCCCCCAGGTGAATGAACACAGGAGACCTCATTAAGAACTGAAAGGACAGAGAAATGCCCTAAGGGAAGGCACAAGGGTCTCCGAAGAGTCATCCTCAATATTCCCTGCCAGCACCAAACACCACTGACATCCCCAGCTCCATGCACAGCTGAGATATTTGGCTCTTTGCAGTAATTCAACCTGCCTTCTTGCATCCACCTGAAATACCACCCAGGAAGGTTAGCTGATAACAAGCACAAAGCCGTCACAATGAATAGGAACTGGAAAATGCACATCAGCTGGATCTTGCTGCCATTTCTCATCCATTGACTTCTAGAAGTTCTCAAAGCAAATGTTTCAGTTGCATCCTCCCATTTTACACACAGAGCAATGGAGGCAGTGAGAGCACCCATCACATTCCCAGCCCACCCTGAATCCTGAAATCCATCCCGTCCCCCAGTCCCTCACCACACTAGATGATCCCCATGAGCTGATCTCCACAGTTACTAAGACAGAGTGGCTGAGACCACACAGGAGCTGGAACCCAAGACCCTACAAAGAAAGAAGTGGATCGGAATGGATGAGCACTTTGTTTTCCAATAAAATCCTCATAGCTGAATCCGTCAAAGAAAATGGCCAAAAAAAAAGGTCAAATCCTGCTAGGTGCTCTTTTCCTTCCTTGGGTTCAAGAATGAGTTATTGTTTTCTAAAGACATTTGCAAACTGCTAGATAAGATCTCGGTGCACACACCAGGGTCAGTGCCTGGAAGATAACCTCTGGGGCCATTGACCACGGATGACACAGAGGGAGATGCAACAGGGAGGGCAAGAGCCAGAGCAGCCTTTCTGGGGCAGGGGTGTTTGGCCCTGTCCCATGGGAATGCACTGGTGGGTAGTGAGGGGCAAGTGTGGGGCAACACATGGTGGTGCCCGCTCTCCTCCCTGTCTACTCTTTCAGGGGACACACAGAAGACAGCTCTGCACCTTCAGCCAGGTTGCTGGGTTAGCCTCTCCCCCTGGTCTCATGCCCCAGGCAAGGACAGAGCATCACCCCCTGGACAGGGGAATGCACAGGGTGTGCTGGGCTGGGCTTTGTGGGGAGCGGGCTGCCAGGCAGGGGGAAAGCCTTTCCTGTTTCCCTTGCCATGAGTGCGAGCAGCTGAGGACTCAAAGGTGAGCCATCACGTTTCACAGGGAAACACCCTGGCCCCACTCTCCTCCAAAACACCCGAGGGAGGGGAAGCGGGGCGGCAAAAGAGAGGAGGTCAGAGCTCCCCATCCTCCGCAGAGAGCGCCATCCTCTCTCCACCCCTCCTGCACTCACTGTTTTTCTCTTGCTTTAGTTCCCTGATGAAGATGTAAAATGTTAGCTGACCCGCCTATAACATGGCAGAGCTTTGCTTTTGGCCCACACAGCTGGCAGAAATTCAGAGCAGTGTTTGATACACCCCATATGCCTATGTGTGCATGTGCATATATATATATGTATGTCTGTATATATATATATATGTATATATATATACGTATATATCTGCATGTATATAGAGGAATAGAGAGTCCCTGTCTGTCCACCCCCTCCCTTCCCTCCCCGCTCCTCATGGCACCAAATCAAGCTGCGGCAGACTTGACAAATCTATTTGGCATGGTTTGCTCCACCATTGCAGCCTGAACCGTGCGGAGCGCCGCACTGACGCAGGGAGGAATCTGCACCTTGAATACAGACATCTGGGACCTTGCCTAACGCAGGAACGGCAGGGATTCACGCGGGCGGGGAATGAGGGGCCAGAGCCCCCCGGCACCAGGCCTGTAAGCGAGGGGCTTTGCCCTGGCCCCGCTGTGGCTCGGCAGCTGGTCATTCGTTGGGGAGGGAAAGCAGTCACCCAGATGCAAGGGGTAGATGAGCCACCAACGAGCAATTACTTATCCTCCAGCCTCAGGAGGTGTCTGATAAATTGAGGCTGGAACATGGGAACGAAGCGAGACTGGAATAAAGGAGTAAAAAAGGAGAGGTTTGATTTTTCCTCTTTCTTATGAAGAATAAAAACAGCAGAAAAAAGCTGATAGGACTCAAGGGCCAAACCCTGAAATGGTGGCAATTCATGTGGCTATGGGACCGCTTTGGGCTGACACCAGCCAGGCTTTAGGGTCTTGCTGGAGAGACGTAAATTGGCCCAGCAGCACTGAAACCAGCCGTGCTGTCCTGCTCCACCCTGGGTGAGGATCCAGTGTCCAATGCCCAGGACTGCAAGGATGGGACACCTACTCTCCCCTGCGACTAAAACCACCCTCCAGGCCAGATTCCTGCCCCAGTTAGACTCCAAAAGGTAAATTTATTGCCAGTGGTTATTTGAAACACTGAACTGTGTATTTAGTCCATCTCCTGCCCGGCGTGTTGCCAATCTCCCATCTCCCTTGGCTTGCAGAAACGGTACCAGGGAGACTTCAAACTCACCCGTTTCCATGGGGTGCCCAGGGTGAGGAGAGACGGCCCCGGTTCACAGAAAGGTCTGCTGCCGCCAGTGGGTCCTGAGAGAGCACAGAGCCTCCACACCAGTGCACGGCCACCGTGTTAGGATTACACCTGACCTCTGTCATTAGCTGCGGCCCCGGAGCCAGCCTGCCCGAGGTCTGGGGGAGCCCGGCTGCTGACTCTCCTACGGGGTGCTGGGCTGCCCTCTGCCTCCATTTCCCTTCCTCTAAAATAGGACTAACACCACCTCACTGGCATGCGAGGAGCTTAAATACACCAAATATTGCAGGTATGAGACCCTGCTAGGGGACTCTGCACAGAGAGGACTTATTCTGGGAAGCAGAGTGAATTTGAACCGTGAGACACACTTGTGGGGAAGGGGAAATCACACGGCCTGGAAGGGAAGGAAATGTCTGGATGAATCCCGGACAAGGCAGGCTACTGCATTTCATGCCAGCGGCGCCTGTGCCAGCAAAGGGAGGGGACAGCTAATTTAACAGAAGCGCTGAGCAAGCAGAAATTGCTGGGACATGCATGCAGGGGGAGGTGTGTGGGACCCCAGCCACTGAGTTCACGCAGACAGATCATGGCACATCAATGGGGAGGACCTGAGCCACGGCAGCAGTGCTGGTGGGCACCACAGAAGAGCAGAGAAGGGCTTTCCTGAGTTGCCCTTAACCAGGCGACAACCACGGAACCAAGGCAAGTGACAGAGCAGGACCAGCCCGGCACCATGGCTGCCTTAACCCCCCTCCCCATACGCCAAAGCTTCCGTGTGGACCACCTCAAGCTTGCCTCGCCTGGCCACGCAGCAGCACCCGCAAAGCCTGGAAGGGCTGAACACCCATATTTACTCTCCCTCCCCCTCGCTCCCATCTCTGTGTGCCTCCCAGAAACATGGTGAGAGCATGCAGCAGCTCCCAGGGCTCAATGCATCCTTCCTGACCGCGCCGATCTGCGAGCGCAGATCCCACAGCTCTGGCAGCCTGAATTGCTCCTCATTATTTATTGTTCATTTTGTTCTCTGGGATGGTGCGATCCCCTCTTAGGATTTGTGCCCTTTCATTTCCAGGCCTCAATAACTCCTGAACTACAGTTTCATGTGGTTTTGTGATTGTTAACCCAGCATGCAGACGGGGCTATGGCCATAAAAGCTCAATGAATCTTGTATGGCAAAACACAGACTGTGAAAGCATTTTCTCCTTCATTTGCAGTCCAATAACATACTCTCCCCACCACGAAAGATGCAACAGCGGCCAGGTTTTCCAAGGAATAGTGTTTCCTCATTGCTGTGCAGAGGAGAAAGGACTCAGAGCATAATCAGTCTTCTAGCCCTCATCAGAAAAAGGGTCCCTCACAGATTAAACCCTCCGGGCCTGTAAACTCTCTCTGTTCTATTCCCTCCCGTCAGCTGCAAGACTCACCAAGGTGCATGCAAAAGAGACAAAAAGGCCTTTACCTTGTGGTTTTTCCCATGTCGGTACATCATCCAGTCCTCCCCATTGGTGCTGACCTCCAGCTTGTAGGTACGGACATAGTAGCCATTCTGGGTTTCTCTGGAGATGGCACCCTGTGTGGCAATGGCTGTGAGCACAGTCAGGAAGTGGAGGTCCACCTTTCCAGGGAAGAAAGGGACAAGAGAGAGAATAGTGACCACTGGAGAGCCCAGGTTGGCTAGTTAGTTCTCGCTCTGTCTTTGAAACATGAAAAGGTGTGAATTCAGTCTGTCTCATGCCATCTGTGGGTGCACATTTCAACAGGCACAAACCCCCCGGGCTGACTTCAGCAGGATGCTTGCAGATAGGACCATGGGACAAGAGTAACTAAGGATCTTGATGTCTGTCCATATGCGACCATCACAAAGCCTTCTTCCTGCCTCAGACCAAGCAACGGGATCTGCACTGAAGCTCATGTCCATTAAAGCAGGACAAAGGCTGACTTTTTCCATGTAAAATAAAAGCATGATGTCCAATTAGCAAGTGCTGCAGTTCCTGGTTTTCCCTTGCTCTTTTTTTAAATTTTTTTTACAATGTGGGTTGAGAAAGGTCAGCAGAGCTGGCTTGGTAGCACTGCCACGAATGAAGAATGAGACGTCTGCTAGAGGCAATGACATTCACCACCTCCCGTTCCTAGTGCCCTTTAGCAAGCAGTGTCTCACAGCGATGTGACAAAGCCAGAAGCCCTGTGCAGACAGAGACTGTGGGTCTAACCAGCTTCCAGGGAAAGCCTTTGCTCTGTCAGCCCCCTACCTGATATTAGCCTGCTCACGCTCCCTGCATCACTGATGAGATAAATATTATTCTAGTTGTTTTTCCACGTGCCTCCTGGAGACTTTGTTCCTCAGGCCAGTGGTGGAGTCAGTGGCCCTTGTAAGTGGCAGAGGTCCCTCAATCTCTGCCAGTATGCTGGCAAGTCCATCCAGGTTTTGGTCAGGAAGGAGGGAGTGGGAGAGGGACAGCAGGTCGAGTCAGCCCTCGTGCAGGCATGCTAATGGGAGAGCCAGCCTGTCACGTTTCACGGAGGCACTCCAGCTCCCCTGCTGCTCACTCCCCATGAGCCACAGAGGCAATAAAAAATTCAACAAGCCTTATGGTCAAGGGTCAGTTTAACAGCATGACACTCCCTTTGGTGGGGGAAGAGGCGAGGGGGCTGGAAGGCATGCATACCTGGAGGTACTCTTTGTTGCTGTCTACATTGGGGGTCCAGCCGTTGTCATCACTGTTGAGCCGGCTCTGTTGAGGGGTCCATCGCCCATCTGAGTAGGTGGAGGAGGCACTGATCTGCATGTTGGAGATCCTGCCAGACTCCATCCCCAGCGGCACATTGCACTGGAAGTCTGGAGCGGACACACACACGCACACACAGAGATCAGCTTACAGTCTCTGTACTTCACTCCCAAGTGGAAGGCAGCCCTGAACTATCCTCCCCAGCTAACCCCAAGCAAAGCTGCCTGCCTGGAAAGATGAACAGATCTGCACCATCTTGCAGGTTGTGTGTGCTCACAGATGGCACTGCAAAATTAAAGATGGGGCAGCTTTATGGCCCTCTGAAATCTAATATGGTCCAGGTCTTTCTCCCTTTCTCTATCTCCTTCACCTTTGCAGTTTTGACACAATTCTGCCCCTTCCCTCCCTCCATCTCCATCAAGATGTCCCAAGTCCCCTTGCCACAAAGTTCCCTATCTTCTTGAAGGCTGGAGGTGAAATCTAAGCACTGACAAGGCAAGCAGTATGGGCAGGCACAACAGGAGGGTGCTTACTGCTGTGCTGCTGGCAGGAACATCAAGGCCTGGAATGGGAAAGTCTAAAAGTTTTGTGTGCATGTAAGAGTATGGATGCCTGTGTGTATGTGTCTGTGTATATGTGCATGCGCTATATGTGATATCAGGCCCACAGGAATTAACCAACCAAGAATATGAAAGACTCATATGCTTTCATTTGGGTTTCCTCACTTCTAAGGCTTTAGAAGTCACAATTAGCTCAATCTTAGTGCACATCTCATATATTTTATGTCAGCTATCCTGTAAAAACAATAGCAAAGAAAACATTGATAAGAAATACCACATGGGCCCAAGCGTGCCGCTGCTGTAAACCAATGGGGCTCCACCAAACTGCCTGTGTTTTTAATGTGGCCAAGTCAACCCCGGCTGGAAATGATGGGCCAAGTTAAGATCTCAGTGGTATTATTAACGTTTCAATTCTACACCAGCATAAATCAAAACAGGCCTGGCCCTTTAACAGCTCTTGTGCTTGATTTCTCAAGCTTTCTGTGTCATTAATATTTTATTTCCCAATCCTTTTAAAGAACCAAATAGAAACGGGATTAAAGAACAGATCAGCTGAGTGTGGATATAGGTAATGGTGAAGAGCTCATGCTTGTTGTAACTCTCACAGTCTCAGCAGAACATCCCTGACTCAATCACAGAGCAAGAGCCTGTAACCCAGCTGCCCTAGCGCTGCACAACTCCTACTCTACCCTGCTCTCCGTCATGGGCTTTCAGTGTCGGGTCAGGGACCCCCTCTCTTTCTCTGGGACTGAGGGGTGTCCTGAAGGCTTATTCTGTTGTATCACAGGTTCACTGCTAACAGACGTCAAGAACTGTAGCTCTGATGTAAAAATACCATGGGAAAACAAACTGAATCTTTTCTTGCCTGCAAGCATTATCAAAAAGAATCAAAATGCTCTTAATTCTCAAAACACACAACTTAACTTCCTCACTCCACATCAATTTGTCTCCCTTAATAAGGGATCTAAAACAAATTTTGGTTTGAAATTCTTAGAGCTTTAGGCGTTTTTTAATTAGACAGCCAAGAAATTCCAATTTGTAGTTCAGGGCTGTGAATTTTTGGAAAACCAGAGAGAGGGAGAGAGTATTTCCCCCCATGCTTTAATGAATCTGCTGCACCCGCTGGGCTGAAGTCTTCCCCTAAATCCTTTGGGCTGAGCACATACATGAAGGATTCTATGCCAAAAGGTATTGAGAAACTTCACAAGCAAGTGAAAAGTCAAAGAAAGGTCACAAAGCGTGATTCTTACTGAAATCTCACTTCTATGAGAAACAGAGAACACACCTAGTATAACTGCTGTCTGCATTGCCCGTGGGGGACCAGCCCCTGGACACACTCCTGCCTGCCTCACTCTCGCATGTGCCAAGTGAAAGACTTGGGGAAAACAGGTGACACGACTGCCTAAAGTCGTACACATACATTTCCAACTTACTTTCTGGGACTTCCTGCTGGATCAAGAAGTACTGAGCAGAGAAACCATCTTTAGCCACTGCCAGGTCTGTGTGGAAGGTGAGCGAGAGGACGCCAGTGGTTGAGCGGATGTCTGACGGCATCTTAGTGCCACAGTACCTGCCTATCAAGGGGCCAACTGCAAAAGAAAGAGCAGCAAAGGTAATGCCTGCTTTTCCACCAGCCTCCTGGGTCACCAGCAGGTTGGCATCACTCAGCAGGGATGCCTTAGCGGAACCGATCAGGATAAACGAAAGACTTTGGGGATGGGCTATTTTTTGCATCTGCTGGCCCGGTGCCATGCAGTGTGCCGTGCAGAAATATCCACTGCAGCAGGCATTGCTCTGCAGTTGCTGGGAAATGCTCCAATATCTGCTCTGTTTCTCAGTGTTGGTACACAGTAGGGAGGTCCTCCCAGCACTGCATGAACCTACTGCCCTTCCCTGAGGGAGGACCGGTGGTATCTTGGACTGTCACATGGGGCTCTTCAGATCAGTGGTTACAACACAGCAGTAGTTTGGGGTTTAATGCATGCAGCCTTCTGCAAGTGCACCATCCTCTCAGCTGGCCACGGAGCACCCCGATGGCAGGCTGCATGCTACAGCCACGTCTGAGGTTAGGCACCTTTGGTGTTCAGACACAGACTGCACAGTTTTGGAGCTTTGTGAGACACCAAGAGAGGCTGAGGATAGCAGCGCAGCACCCCATGGCTTACCCTGAGGGATGCCGTCCCAGATGTCCAGCCAGTCGTACTTGCAGTCTCCTTCCCCCGCCTGCAGCGGGTCGTGCTCGAGGTCGAAGAGCAGGAAGTGGAGGAGGATTTCTGTCTTTGGCTTGGCTATGATGGTGAAGACGCAGTCCAGGTTGTGCGGATACTTGTCAGGGAAACCTGGAGACTCGATAGTGCCATTGGAGGCAGTGAAGTTTCTGGAGCAGTCTTCAGAGCCTGTAGTTGCAGGAAAAAACCCGCAGCCTTAGCAACAATGCAGCTTAATGCCAACAGCTTGACACACTGTGGAAACCCCATTTTGAGCTTAGAGGGGTTGTATATTCACTTCTGGAAATGCCCTGTAACCCAAGAGCTGTGTGAATTCCTGCGAGGACCAAGAAGGTGATTTTCAAAGCTTTCCACAGGTGGAGAGACAAGGTCCGTGCATTCACTGGAGTGGACAGCATGTGTCTAAATCCCTCAGACAGCTCTGCAAGTGTAACCCATATGCCACTGCTGATCCCCCTGCCAATTACTCCAAAAACAGGACTAGGAGAGTGATCCCATCCAAAGCCACAGCTGCGATTTGGCAGGTCAGCACCCTGCTATGTCCCCCATGCTGCTGGTGGTGGCCCTGGTGGGGAAGGGAGGCCATGTCAAGTTGGGCTGGGCTTCCCCTGCCAGCCCTACCCACTCTCTGCTGGGCTCTCCAAACCCCGACCTGCCTGGAGACCTGCGTCTGCCACCCCAAAGCCCCTGGAGGGGCTGGCCAGTGCGCAGGGGGCTGTCGTACGTGGTCCTCGCTGCCGCGGCTGCCACCCACCGGCTGCGCTGGCAAAGGGCCACAGCAGCTCCAGGGCTGATGGAGGAGCCCCCGTTCAGGGAGGGGGCTGCCTGGGAAGGGGCAGAGAGGAGTAACAGGAATGCCATCTCTTTGGAAAAAGGTGTCCCCAGGGGCTGGTCTCCTGCAACCTCTCCCCCTCCAGCACGGACATGTGTGCCTCAGTTTCCTCTGAAGAAAATCAGGAAGCACAAATATTTACACAGTGAAAAGGCCCGGGGGAGGGTGCCAATGTCTCCACTGTTAGCTGGAAACCCTCGGGAAGCATGCAGTTAGCCTGCAGACCTGAGTCCCACGCAAAGGATGGGGGGCAGCTCCAGCACATGTCCTGCTCCACGGCCATGGCAAGAGTGGGGGTAATGGGGGCATCTCTGCTGAGAGGAGGAACAGAGCCCTCTTTCTTACAGACTGAGCCGTCCGCACCAGAAATGCAAGTTATTTCTATCCTTAAGGAAGACCTTTGCGTGGCGAGGAGGGCAGACAATGTTGCCTCTTATTTATTGCTGACCTCAGCACTGGCCTCGGCTGCAGGCGGGCCAGCTCCATGCCCCCTCTCACACAGCCAAGGTGCCTCAGGGTGGCCGGGGAAAGGGGAATTTGTGTCGTATTCATACCACGGTGACTTTGAAACCACTGCACTGTGGAGACAGGACAATAGGCAACAGAAATCTGCAGCCTGAAGCTATCAGAGGCAAAAGGAGATGTTAGAGAGGCTGCTGGCCACTGCTGCAACCCGGCGTTAGCATTCACAAAGGTTTCTGCTTTGGTTTTACTGGGACACCCTCCTTCTCCTCTACAAACCCTTCTGCTCCAGCTCTTCCAGGCAGCACCAGCCTTCCTGGGACTAATGGGAGACTTGTTATTCAATTCAGCATTAACCTACAGGAGTCAGGCCAGCAGCCCGCTGTAATAGCAGGATCCCAGCACTGCATTATGCCTTGCCTAGCTGGAGAGCTACTCAGGAGAGGCTCTTAATTGACTACCTAATGAAGCAGCCAGCTTTTCTGGTGTGAACCTGTGGGGTAAAACACAGAGGCAAAAAATAAGGCTAAACACAAATCACAGCGTAACGCTGCAAACAGGGATAAGGGTGTACTTCGTTCCAAACAGCTTGAAAGACAAATAGATAAATAGGGAAAATAATACAAGCTAGGGAGAAAATCAAAGACTAAACCCAGAGTCAGGGACTGTCCTCTAGAGACAGGAGAAAGACATAACTATGTCACTGCATTAGACAACAACAATTTCCTCATGTGGGGCTCTTATCGCATTTGGCATCTTTGTCTACAGTTTGGCTGATACCAGCAAACACAATGATCAGGTTTTTTTATAAGGAAGCTGCAGATAATCAGCGGGAGTCATGCTGGCTTCGGCAGCACGGACCAGCCTGAGAGGAGACTTTGATGCCCAACGATGGAGAGCTCAGGCCAGCTCTGCCAAACTGACTCACAAAGTGAGCAGCAGGGAGGCTGGACCAGCCCGGGCAGGCGGCTCTTTTGTCAGCCCACAGACCACTGACTGATACCCATCAGGGGATTCAAAGACCAGTATGCAGTTGTTTGTATGCAGATTGCTGCTCTCTCACACCGTGATAAGGGAAATTTAGCACAAGGTGTAGAAATAAATGCTCAGTTGAAAAGAGTTGGTTTTTTAGGTCACCTTTAAGAAAGAAAGAAGCTGCAGCCACACTGCCTTTACTGATGTGGACAATGACAATCCGATGACCTTTAAAGCTGGCGACACCCTTGCTGGCTACACTGACAGCTCAGAAGGAAACTTCGCCCGTGCCTGCCTGCCTGCCTGCAAACAAAAGGCAGGGTTTGCGTGTACGGCAGTGGGCCCGCAGCCGGCACTGCCCACCCCACTGACCCCCAGGAGCCCCACAGGTGGCTGGGCTGGGGGTGCGCCCGGATCACAGGCTCATCCCCGCTCCTGGGCCAAAAGCTGCCTTGCTGGGCTGCATTTCGTGGGCTGTGGCTGGAAGAAAGCCTGGCTGTATCTGGAGAGGATGGCTGCCTGCATGGGGGTGGGGAGGCTGAAGGAGCCCAACCACCACTTCAGACCTGAGGGCAGCTCTGCACGGACATACATAGAGGGACACAAACTCGGTTCCAGCCTCCATCCAACATCTGCTCTCTCCCAGACAAGCCCTTGCTTCCTCTCCCTCCCTACCAGCAGCAACAAAATCTCCTTTTCCCATGAATTTGGCCCTTGCTGGCTCCCAGCCAGGCAGACAGGGTTCCTGCCTGCCATCCCTGCCCACCAGCCACGCTCAGCCTGGCCCGGCCACTTCAGCTGGCTGGACCACTCCACATTGCCCCATCCGACTCATGGCATGGACTCGATGTGAGGACAAGCACAACTCCGCACAGTCTGCTGGGCTCAGGGGGCGTGTGTACAGGGAAGGAGAGGCAAGGGAGGATGAGGTGGGTCGGCAGTCTTCCCACCTGAACACCGGCATTCTTTGCCATTCTCCGTGCTGGCAACTGGCCTCAGCAAACCCCAATAGCCAGGTGAACCATTAAACTCTTTCAGAACTAATCTGCATCCTAACCATTAGCAAACAACAGTGGTGAGCTGGCTGCACCACAACAGCTCAATGGCTGGTTATACAGCTCAGGCAACCACCAGCAACAGCACTTTCCTCATCCACCTGAACCTCCAGACACCACCTGTCCTCCCCATTTCACAATGAATTTGGGGAGTCCCATTCCCATCCTTTTGCAGCAGAGTCTCCACATTCACATCTACCTGTGATCAGGTTGCAGGCTGCCTGCACACCTCTGCCTGCCACACAGCTGGGCCAGGGCCCCTGGGCACTGGTGCCTGTGCTCCGTGCCTTCCCTTTGAAGAGGCGGGTAAGTGACCCTCTTATGCTCCTTTCTGGTTCTTCACCAGGCGTGGGCATTTTTTTCGTGCTGGATGCGACAACAAGAAAGCCGTGTGTGTGTTTTCTTCCAATGCGCCACCAAAGGAATGTGGGCACAAGGCGGGTGCCCACATCCCCGTGCAAAACACACTCTTGTTCCCTCAGCACACGGGCACACCTCTCTCACCTGCACACACAGACCATACACAGAGCGGGTTTTGTTTTCTCAAGCCTCCGTCTTCCCAGACACACAATTCTGGCAAATATTTAGACAGAAACACTATTAAAAGGCTTTTGAGCAGCTTTTCCTTTCCTCAATAATAGTTCGGCATTAAACAGAATTATGAATAGTTCCTCTTATATCTGCCTGGAAAGCCACCGTCTCAGCCCTTGACAGCACTGCTGACAGCAGTCCCTTGAAAACCAGAGCTCCCCAGTTACAAACGCCGCTTCCAGGGAGAGAAGACACAGCATCATTGATCAGCCCTGAATCGCAGCTCCACAGGAGGGGGAGCTCCATGCACTCCTAACTGAGGGACAATCCCCACTTAGGCCTAACAAGCTCCACATGTGCCAAGGAGAAAAGATGTAGGTTTCTAGTCCTTGAATACAAAAGAGCATTTAAAGAGGAACCTTGCTTTTGATGCCACGCTGTGATCCAAAAATGCACTATCATGCGCCACTAACATCTTTACCTTCTTGGAAATGTGATGCAACAGACTTGCTTGAATTAAAAAAAAAAAAAAAAAGGCATCCTTATTTCTGGAGACCATACTAAAAATCACATTGAAAAGGTGGCCAAAGACATCTCCTTGTGAAAATCATCGTGGCAAACAGCCTGGGAGACAGACACTCACCTGTCTTGTAGATCTCATAGCGCAGGGAGAAGCCGGCACCTTGCCGTGCGTAGTCTGAGGTGAACTTGATATAGAGCGAGGGGCCAGAAGAGATGATGGTAGGAGGTGCTATGTTCCCACAGTGCTTGCCCAGCAGGTCTGCCGCTTCACTGTCCCCATCTCGGATCTCAATGTAGTCGTACCTGTGGAGACAGGTGAAATGGCAGTAAAACCATCTGTCAAGGAGATGCTTCAGGATGCCAGGAACAAACACAAAACACTTCTCTATATCTGCATATTTCACAGAACTTCCAGATCAGAAGTTTCACAGAACTTCACGATCTTCCAGACAGGTACCTGGGACTCTGTCACTCACACCACACCACACACCCTCCAATACTTTTTTTCCCTTTTGTCTGACTACATTTAAGTCCCTTCCCCCGTTGCTCCTCACATCATTAATTTATTGCAGCCACATCCACTTCAACTTCAGAACCAACATGCAAAATTTAGGACACAATTTGCCTCCAGTTCCACAAGACTCCTTCAGCATGGGGAGAAGCTCAGATACAACTCTCCCGGGGCTGCTCTCCTTCCCTTATGTCTCTCCTGAAGTGCCATCGTGCTACTTAGCACAGCTCAGTTTATTCCGCTACCCAGGTGGGATCTGGCCAAGCATGCATCAAGCATTAAACAAATAGTCAATGTTCAATCCACGTGAGCAGCCAGCTAGTTTGTGCACTGTTTGACACCACATCGGTCCTTCAACAAGTGTGGCTGGTACACTTACTTAGCACATGGACAGTAATACTGATCCTCTTCTGTTAAGTGATATCAAAGCTTTCTGTGGATGAGAAGTGTTGCATAAGAGCTGGGTGACCACATTCACTATTGCCTGACACTTGTACAGCCTTTAACTGCAGCCTGCCTTTGCTAAACCCCACCTGGCGATGCCCCATCTGCCCACTGGCATCGCTCCTGCGTATCTGAACCATCTGGGGGAGAAATCTGTAGGTTTGGAAGAATTGCCTCCCGGTGCAGAGACAAAAGCTTGTTGCAAAGTCTGGCTGGAAGGTGAAACTCCCACAGATTCCTTCATATTTTCTAGGCCATGACTAATGGCAAGGTACTATCAGGCTCTGTGTGCTGTGAAGAAACAAACAGCTTTTACGTGAACATCTTGTTCTTCAGCTGCTTTCTAACACCCGCGCTCTCCTGCGTCTCTTCTCCTCTCTGGCCAGCACGCTGCTATTTACAGAAACTGCCCATCTCTCTTCAACTGTTTATTCGCTTTGTATCAACCTGTTTGAACAACATGCTACAGCTCTTCTCATGGGGCCAGGCAAGGAAAAAGCATTTCCAGGCTGCCAGAAATCTGCCTTTCTTCTTTGTCACAAGATCTCCTGTTCGGGAATGGAGAGTTGAAAGGAGAAGTAGCTTGCTGGATACAGAATGATCCTCATGTGACTCATTCCGGTTCTGCAAAGCACACATCGGCAGGCAGCAACCTCAAAACAAACTTACAGGGACTCAGTGTGCTCCTCCACAAAGAAAGATGGCCCAGACAGCTTCGGTTTCACTCCTTTCTGGGACTAAATCAGGCTGAGAGCCAGAAGCAAAATGCCTGCAGATAAAACCCTGTCTACGCTGGACCAAGCACTCAGCTAGCTGCAATCACCCAGCCTTTAACTTCATTACGGACTCAATTGGCTTGGCCAAGGTGAAATGCAAGCGGTCTTGAGAAGAGGCACTCGCAGAGGAAGAGCATTTGGCTTAGCTGGTGGGTGGACACACAGCGATGTAAATGAAGATCTGTTCCCTCTGCTCTCCCCTCAGCTCTGTGTGGCTCCCTATCACCTCGTGACCCCTTATTACCCTGACACCGTCCAGCAGCACCCTGCGTGACCCCACTAATGTCCATCATGTGTGGCTTGATCCCACCGTCTCCCCAGGGAGGAAGAACATAGAGGGCAGTGTTAGTGCTTCTTTTAAGTAGAATTTTTTCCTCCTTGTTTGTCTATTTGTTTAAAGTAGCGCTGAGCAAACAGTGGGGACATTTTGTTCTCTAAATAACTACTTGCTTTCAGTGTGCTTGCAGCCCTTCCACATCTGAAGTACACATCTGTGCCGCAGGACTACTGGCTACTAGTGAAATCGTGAATATGTGGCAAAAAATTAATTTGGCGAAAACATGAATGTTGGCAAAACACGGTTAACAGAGCGGACTGTAAAAGCTGCCATTTGCATGGCACAGGCAGAGGTTAGCTGCATCCCAGGGAATTACATCTGTTTGTGTCCTCGTGGGGTTGTAACTCGCCAACACAGTACACAGCTTCAACTACTTGACTGTAATGATTGCAGCTTCTCCTGTAGCCAACACACCAAACATCCTAGTGCTGTCCACATGGCTCCTCAAACCACTCAGTGCTGTAGGAGCCCTGGCAATTTCAGAAGCAAATTCTGGACCAAGAAATATTTGCTTATTGAATGGGTGAATAACTTCCAATAATACATACAGTTTGGGAATATTGCAATCTGCTCATGGGCAATCTGCAAATGGAAAATTAAAAGAATGAATCTAGTAAGTAAATCATCAGGAAATATTTGCCTCTCTGAATTAAACCCTGTTTGGCTTCATCCAAGCATCTAACCGAGCTTTCTCCTACTGGAGTTAATCCTTAATAAATCAAATGTTACAAACAACTAAAAAAGCCCCTAGGAGAAGGTCAGGGAGTAATTTTTGCCAAATGCAGAATGAATATAAATGCATAAGAGTTTTCTTCCCTAGTTAAAAAAATCTTGGCCCAAGCCCTCTGCTCCTCATGAGGCAAAACTCTCTTTCTTCAGGTCATATAAACAGAGCGTGAATTGGGAGAGGATTACACTCAGGAAATAACTCCTCCCCAGATGAGCAGGAGCACCTACTTCCTCTCCAACATAGCAATTAAGCTTTAGGCTTTCAAAATGAACACCAAAGATGTCTGGTCCAAAACATGAAACTTTCAAACTTCAGCAAGAACACTGGCTAATCCCCACCACACTCTTTTGGCATCATGCACTTCAGTCGTGACAATCAAATAAGCTGATACACCCCATTCTCCTCATGTTGGGTCACTGGCCATGTTAAAATCTAGTTTGGCCAGACCTTTGCTTCTGTTAAGCTTAAGCATGGTTTACAGACTTTGTTCTTCCCGTGTGAAAAACAAGAAGAAAAATAGGAAGGAAGAAAACCCAACCCTGGGGATGCTTTCTACTCTAACCATTTCATTTCCAGATAATTACAGACTAGGGCACAGCTGGGTGGGACATATTTATGCAGCGATGGCATCCAAACTGTCTTGACCAGTGTCCAGCAATTTGCATTTCACTCATATAACCAAATCCATTGTTTCAGTCAACGTGCACCAACATCCTTGTCGGCTGACCTCTCTGGCATTACCTCCCCTGAGCAAGCCGCCATCTCCAAGCATATTTCATGGCCACTTCTCCCCATCTAGGCACTGCTCCAATGAGCCAACCATAAATACGTGAGGGCAGGGTGCCGCATCCGTAACCCACAAGTATAGTCAATGGATTAACCAAGTCTTCTTGCAGGGAAGGTGACTGCAGTTGGCTGCTCCTCCAGCGGCAAGGTATCTTCTTGTTGCTTGAGTGGGAAGGCCAGCCAGTTGGTTTGAAACTGCCTCAAACAGAGGTTTCCACCAGGGAGTTTTAAGGCAGAGAGGCAAAGCTGAAGTGCTTTTAACTGCCCAGACAACGGGGCGTTGAGAAAGGAGGGAAAGGCATTGCTTAGATGCTCTTCTTGGAGCTGTTTAACAGAATTAAATGGAAAACATACAATGCTTACAAATATTGCTGCATTTTTATTAAAGATTTTTAGTAGAAAGTGCTTTGCTGATGTTAAGAGAGCTTTTATAAACTAATTATAAAGCACTTCTAATGCCTGTATTACTCACGCTTGCTTGCTTGCTTGCTTGCTTTTTCCTCCAGTCAATCCTCTCTGCTTTCCAGTCTTTCTTTTCTCTCTATTTTCCCTAAGTCACTTTGCTGCTGGCTCTCCGAACAAGGCTGCGAGGCACAATAAAGGCAAACAAGCCCCAATTGCAGTGATTATGAGAAGACCTCCACCTTTTCAGTCCTTTTCTGTTGTGAAACAGATAATGTGCTCCCTGGCCATTGAGCTGTGCTCCACTGTCCGTCTGTCCCGCCCCCCCCCCCACCCCCCCCCCCACCCCGCCCCGAGGCCAGCACAGACCTCCCAGGTGCCCACCCAGGTACTGGTGAGCTCCAGAAACCCTCCAACCCACCTGGGGAGCAGCACTGGAGAGCCTGCGCCATTCCTCTGGGTGCTCCTCTCCTGAGGCACACAACTCAGCACAAAGCACCAGTTTGGGACTCAAACTGCTCCACGCATAAGCAGCAAACCTATTGCCCCTCAGCCCCAAATCCTAAGAGATGCTGAGTCCTTCCCCACTGAAACACGCTTCAAGGACATTACAGGGACATTAGCTTAGGATGGAGAGAAACATGAACAATAAATCATGTATATAATGTTCACAGCCATAATGTAAGTTCTCCTGATACATAAACTTGTGCGAGCCTTGCTTCAAAGCCTGAGGAGGGCTGGCTCCCCAGACCAAGCTCTGACCTAGCTGGCAGCTTTCTCAGTCTCTTTCCAGAGCTATGATTTGGAGTAGGTGAGGGCTTGCACACAGCTAAGCCCAGTTTCCAGTGCTTGCCAGGGCCAGAGAGAGTCGCAAGGCTCTAACCTGAACTTCCCCAATGTTTAATTTGGAACTGTTATTTATAGGCATTTCCATGGGGCTCATGACTGCACCTGGCAAACAGTAATGATGGGATGCTCATGAGACCCTGAGAGGTGGGAAGGCAGAGAGGAGCAGTGGCTGGCCCAAGGTCACACAGGAAGTTTGCAGCACAGCCAAGAATAGAAGCCAGCCTTGATTAGACAGATTATATTATATTGGAGGAGTCTGGCCTAGATAGACAGAGAGACAAATAGGTACTGACTGCATGCCAACAGCCCCAAATTTGGGAATGCCCAGTGTTGACTTGAGCCTTCGAGACCTCTGGTCTGCTTGAACCATATGTCATGGTGTCTCGAATGCATCTGCTGAAAATAGGAAGAGAATCGGCAATTCTAGTGAAATTCAGCAGGTGTTAATACTCTGCAGGTAGCTGGGGGAAGGTGTGGGGAACCTGCTTAGCCATAATGTCAGCTGGTAAATGCAATTGTTCCCTTTGAAAAGGTGGCAGGGGGTTTGTTTCTCAGAAATTGTTATAAAAAGCATAAGGGTTTTTAAACATCCTCTAAGAAAAGGCTGTTTCTTAGAAATGAAATAGCAACTGTAGTATAGAGATGGTTAAGAAATGGTGAAGCAGAAGCTCTGTGCTTGTTTTGCAATCAAGAGGCGGCTAGAATTAATGTCCATTACACGCTAGCTGGCTTAGTTGATTTTTCTGTGTCACCACCCATCTTCATGCTCTTTCATACACCACCTTCAAACCAAATCCTTATTTCATGGGTGGTTACATTGTGAAAGACAAGAAAACTTTTCTGTGAGGTTTATACAATCTTGAGCAACTGCAGGACATACCCTTCAAAGGTTAAATTGCTGCAGAAACTACTGGGGACTTTTAAATGGTATTTTTTTATAGCCATGATAGCAAAGTCAAGCACCTCTGCTGTCTGATGAAACAAGAGCAATGAAGTTTGATCTTAGCTGCCAGCCCTTAATCAGAGTAATTAATTATAAATACAGCAGATGAATTGGAGTCTCCTTTGACTTGAACTGGTTTTACACATGTGTAACTCATCATTTTAAGGGTAATCACTCCTAATTTATCCTGGGGTGAGAAGAGAATCAGTCCTCATAGACACAGATCCTGATATAGATTTGTGCACGGACCTAAAAAGCTTGTATCATATCTAGCTTTAGCCAACTAAACCTCCTCTGCTCTCAGTGGAAGCAGACTCCTCACACCCAGCTTGGGGTGGGATTAATCGTTCTTCTGCACTGACGACAGAGGTAGTTTAACTCACTCTCGCTGACTGGACCTGGACTTTAGGTGGCTGAACGTAGGAGAGAGGAATCTGGTCTCAGTCTGCAGCTTGTGGGGCCTCTTGTGCCCATGCTGAGGCAAAAGATGCACACAGAGCAGGCAGAGCTTGCCCTTGTCTTGCCCTGATGAAAATAAATGCCCCTGCCAACAGCAGAGAGAAATAGGCTATCATTGCTCTGAATCCGCAGGGATTTCACTGGGTTTCAGTGACTAAAATGACCAAAATCCGGTGGCAGCAGGGGGAGAGCCAGGCCTGGGGGGGCAAATTGCTTAGGATTTCTCGGAAGTTTGTTTTGAATTTGTTGCATCCAATTCCATCTTGTGTAATCACAGTATTGTGGGGTTTTGTAATCATTCCACTGTGCTTTGGATTATTTTCTTATCTCCTCAAAAATCTGACCAGAATTTCTGAGAAATGAGAAAAATCCAGTCATCCAGTCAAAAAAAAAAAAAAAAAAGGAAAAAAGAGAGACAGAGAGAGAGAAAATAACCCTAACAGATTGGAAAACTTCTTCAAAAATGCCTTGAAGACAAAAAATGGAAACTACAAATAGCCTCTATTTATACTCCTTGGGTTGTTTTCACCCCCGTACAAGCACCGCTGATAGGAAGAGTCTTTCAGCAGTTACTGTTAACTTATGCGGAAAAAAAAAAAAGGTAGCCAAAATACATCTTGCAAAGGAAAGAATAAAACATAGCTGCAAACTGCCTCTGTGGCAAGTTCTGATTCAGGAGGGAATTTCAGCTCCTAGCATGCTGCATGCTGCTGCCCCCCCTGAGACAGGAGAGCAAAGGCTCCCCCGCGCTTTGCCGTTCATCCTCGGGCTGCCTTCTTCAAGCTGTGTTGCCAGATCGCTGCGGAGAGGCGCGTTGGAGTAGAGAAGTGCTCTCATCTGGGGCCTGTCTGGAAAACCGTTCATTATATAAGAAAACAAGATGTGCTAATGTGCACTTTAGGGGTTTTCTGCAGGCTGTTGTTCAGGAGTTACACATGGCTGTGTAATTTTATTTCTGTCTCCAAAACCATCTCTATAAATTCCTCACCCTTCTATCTTTAGCTGCAGGGGTCTTTTGTTGCAAGATGCCTTTGGTATTCTTTGGGGGGGGGAAATCACGGTGAAACCAGGAATAAAATATATAAAGCATGTTAAGAATAGCCCCCCTTTCCGTGGCATTCTGCCTTCTGTTGCTGCTCTAAGGGAACTGAAGTAACTCACAACCTTTTCATACCCCAAAATGCAGGACACTTGAGAAACTGCCTTTGCACTTTCCTCCTTCTGCTACAATCCATCTGTGGAAAAAATTAGACTTTGGTTTCTATGTCATTTTACTGTCACCACTCACAAGCACTTGATCACTAAGAGAATGAAAAAAAAAAAAAAAAATAAAAGATAACAACCACAAGAGGAAAATTTACTGCCGAAAAGCAGCAGAGCAGGCAGAAGACAGGGCAAATGCTCACTTTGCAGTGGGTGGAACAGTGAACAGGCTCCCATCTCCTGATGGGATTCAGTGCCCGACAGCCCAGGCAATAGATGGAGACCAATTTGGGCCAGGCTGGCGCTGGTGGCTGAAGGTCTGGCCACTGGCTGGCAGGTGCTGATGAGGATTAGGGGATGCTCACATGCTCGCTGTGCCAGCCCTGTTCCCAGAGGAGAACACCCTCCCCAGAGCTGTAGCAAGGGATGTCCCATTGTGCGTTGCTGGCACGGCATCAGTCACGGTCTTAGACGCAACATGCCATGAAGAACGAAAGAGCTGGTAAGAACTGGGATCAGATGGGAGCTTTGCGGCTTGGCTTTCCACATATCACTCATTTGCACTGGCTTTTTTCAGCACAAAACCGAAATAAACACTCATTAAGCACCAATTGTATAAAGGAGGTTGCAAGAACAGAGCCCTGACCAGCCCACCCTCGTGCTCCTAGCTACCTACATCCCTCATTAACGACGGACGGTCACCTCGGGACCGGCCCACCACAGGCCGGCTTTCTGACCCCACAGTTTCTCAGACACAGTCTCTTCACAGCCCAGCTCCTGCCTTAGCCGATGCACAAGTAAGCAAAGCTCTGCCGCCAAGGCTGGCCTGCAGCCTCCTCTATTTGGGCACTTCCACAAAAACCCGACCGTGCCAGCTTGTAGTAAGAGCGGTTTCTGGGGCAAAGAGCACACCAAACCTGCCTGATCGCTCCTTGCATGCTGTGTAGGTAGTGCAGCATCTCCTACCCCCTTCTCCCCCCAAAATATGGGTACTTGCAGCTCAACAGACATCTGAACCGAGCCTTGCTGAGGGTCTGAGCACACTCAGTGCCCAGACAAGGGCAAGCGCTGTGCCATGCACTCATCATGCCTTGCTGCACGTCCGCAGCAGCGGTGGCCTCCCGCCTGGGTCCCGGAGGCAGCGGTATCTGTCTGGGGGTGTGTGGGAGGAATTAGCCGCTTGCAGGGGCTGGCCAGTACCCCTGAAGTGAGCTCAGCCCTGCCTGGGACAGCAGGTCGGAGAGGCAGCCACGCCAAGGTGGGAGAGGGAGACAGAGACGAGGGAGTGGGCTGCTGCATGAAGCTGGTTGGTACGTTTTCTCCTTAGTGTGCTCTGGGAACAGGGGGATGGGAGTGTCCCTGTTTCTCCCATAAACAAGGGCCCTGCCACTGCTTTGTTCAGGAAGATTTTCTTTGAAGCAACCCTTTGTGTCACCCTCTCGCTCAGCCACGGCAGTGCATCTGCTTTGTCCTGCCAGCTCAGCCATGGAGTGTTTACAAGCCTCCCTCACCCTTCCAGGCTGTGGTTCAGCTCCATTGACACTGAAGGCAACAGACTCCTCTCTCGGCATGTGATGAATCAATTACTTCCTCTGACACTCTATTACTATAGCCCTTACATCTCCAGATTGCAGATGAAAAGACAGGCTGAGAAGGGGGACAGGGAAGGGGAGAGGTCTCCTGAGGTCTCCTTCAATTGAGTTGTTGGACATCTGAAGAAATCCCCATCTGCCATATTTAAAGACACAGAGAGATGTTTTGCTCCTGAATGGCAGAAACATCAGAGGGTTTTCACAAAAGAAAACCGAAGAAATCAAATGGGTCAAAAAACTTCAACAAGATGCAGTCAATAGTGAGTCAGCCCCCTCTGCTGATGAAGATCCCAGACCTTGTTCCTGCCCATGATTATCAGCCAAACACCAGCATTACCAAAGGCACAACGTGTGAGAGCCAGGCATTACACCTTCCCTTTTCACTGCAAAATAACAACGTAAATGAAACCTCACACCAACACTCCCAAAAGAGGAAGGAAGCTGAGCACATGCCTCAAACTCTTGTGCTGCCAGCGGGGGGGGTCCTACTCCTTGTTGGACATCCGTCAACAACCCCAGCTCCGAGGGTTCCCTGGAGGTTTCTGATACGTTGAGCACTTCCCATGCAAACACCCTGCACGCGGCACAGCCTCGGCAGGCACGGGGCTGAGCGCAGGGGCTCTCCCACCGCCCGCGGGCGAGTGCTGCCTGCCTCAGCAAAAGGGGACCCCACCTCAAAAAACAGAGGCGCGCCCTTCCTTGCACTGACCACAACGTCTTCTGTACCTCTGCAAGAAGTGACACTTGGGTCAGCCACAGCACACACACAGAGCAGCCGCCCCGCCAGTTTCTGTGCCATTTGTAACAGGACTACGTCTTTGGCATAGGATTTCTGCTGTCAGACCCCACTGCTTCAGGCTCTGCTTCTAGCCATATATTAAACACTAATATCTCCATGTCTGACCCAGTGCTACTTTAAAACCACCACCATACTACTGGACTGCGATTGCTCAGCAACACTGTATGTAGATCCTAAGAATTCCTTGGGATTCAGGGGGGAAAGAAACTCCAACAAAAAACCTCAGGTTATTCACTCCTCCTAATGATCTACTGATCTACTTGCTAAGCCAGCATAAGGAAGGGTTTCTATGGTGTGTTTGAACTGATATATCAAAGACAGTTGCTTAAAACATCCTAGCTGTGATTAGTGGACCATGACTGCTATTAACTTATAAGGAATTCCAGGATCACCAGACTGTGGTTTGCAACATATTATTACATTGCCATTCAACAGTGGTGTGCAAGCTGCTTGATTTAAAGAAAACGGAGAACTAGTCTCAGACTGAAAACTAACCTCCCCCAATTCTTTCAAATAAGCTCTGTGCTGAGCTCTGGCCAAAAGCAACCAGAAATTTCTTCTGTTTTCAGTCTGCTCTTTGCAGTCTGTTCTTTTTATTTTGCATTCATATTTACTTGCAGAATTCACACCCGGCCAGAAAAGGCTGGGAACGAACCAATCGTTGTCTGCAGCGCTCTGACCTGCTCCTGTGTGATGCTGCTATGCAGCAGCCTGCTGAGGGGAGTGTGCAATGCACTGTTGCTATCTAGACTTTTATGCCTGCAGATGCCCACGTCTTCTCTTCTCTATAGGGACAGAAATTTGAAGCGATTTGCCAAAGCAGGAATGGTAAATCAATAGCAGGGAGGGAGAAGAACCCAAATTTCACAACTCCCAGCCCTGATATTGTTGGCGAGTCTGCCACTGCCCTGTTACAGCCTGACAATAGGGATGATATCCATTAAAGAGGCTGCATGTAGCTAAGGCAAACAGTTGCTCATTAAAAGCCTAAACCAGTTCCTATGGAAATCAAGGTAAAACCTCCCGCTGCCTTTACTGGGCTTTGCATCTGGTCCTTAACAAAAAAAGGGTATATTTTTTAATATCATTCTGGCATTCTCCTTACATTCACTAAACCTTTGAACTCCTGCATCCAGACAGCGAACCCGTGACACGGGAGAGCACTGCTAACCCCGCTGTGTGATGCAAAAAAAGTGACTGAGACTTATATCCCCACAGACAGGCTCCTGAGGCCCACCTGTTTGGGATGAGCCTCTCTCTGTGAATGGTGTCACCCAGTGAGCTGGAGCACTGTTGCAAAGAGAGCCAAGGGCCTCGGCCTCTTTGCTGAAAGCACGAGCATCTCAACACTGTGGTTATCATCAGGCTGTTTCAATGGGATTGCTCCACTACTGTCCTATGGCATCTGCGCTAAGCGAGGTCAGCAAAGATGCAAGGGGCTTAGAGCTGGAGCGTGGCTGGCACTGCACGCCCACAGAAGGCACAGGTTTCTGACACTTTTAGCTGGATCCTGAACCCAGTTAGTGAAGAGTCACCACAGCCAGCGCTGTGCTGGCTTCCTCCCCAGACACTGCAGGGGACCCACAGGTCCCGCTCCCTCCCTTGCCAGCCAGATAGGCTGAGTAAGAAGCGAGTACACCGCCTCCTCCTCCTCGCTAGCAGGAAGGAGGGGGAGAGGTTTCTGTCTCTAATGCTATTGTTCCCAGTGTCACCAGCTGGCCCTCAATTTGTCATCATGCCAACAGGAAACAAGGTGCAAAACCAGATTTGACTCCTACGCACCGGATGTTGGTGAGCTGGCGGGACGCAGGAGACCCCAGGAGAGGGCCTTTGGGGCCATCACCTTCTGCAGAGCCTGGACTTGGCCTGTCCCCCCAGGTAGAGGCCCTGGGGCATGGGGAAGCACAGCCGCAGAGTGAGCTAAGATCTCACAGCTCTACGGATGGGCAGCAGAAAAGAGAGACGTGAACAACCTTGAGCTGTTAGCTCATGTACTGGTCTAACATTGTCACAGCTAACCCATTCATTGATGTTTCATTTTGGAAAATGACCTGGGCTTGACGGGAATTATGAACCATACAGCGGATGCTGGACAGAGTTAAAAAACAGTAGAAGCTCATTTGAAGACAAGTCGAGCTGCAGTGTCACGTTACCCAGACTGAATTATTTCCTGTACGTTAGAAATGTTGCTTCTGGCTACCCATGCCACAAATGTATGAGCAAGCAAATGCCTTCCTTAACATCTCATCTTTGACTTCCTCTCTCTGCAAAGTCAAAGCTTGACTCCCCCAGTATCGAAGGAGATGCAGTCACTTCCCCTTGCATCCCAGCGAAGAACCCCCCCAAGCCCCGGCATTCTGTAGTGCTCCAAATGTGTTTCTCTTTTCTAAGCATTTTCCCAATCTCGAGATGAACCGCATTGTTTCTAAAATGTTTACTAATAAGCTAATTATGCATACTTTTCAAAGCATTTACTAATTAGCTGTCCATAATTGCTGCCTTGTCTACTCTTAACCTTCACTGATAGAAGGACAGCTTCTTGCAATATTATGCTCTTGTTTGAAGGAGACGGTCAAGAGAGCCAGGCTGAATACTGCAGCCACCAGCTGCCTGCCTGTCTGTGGGCACTAGGCCTGGCTGCAGCTCCCCCCGTCAGCGTCTCTGCTGCTCTCTAGGAAGGATGCAGAGCTGTTTTGTTCCAGTGCCCAGCTTCCTGGAAGCACAGGAGATGGCCGTGCTGCCATAAGAGGCCTTCACCGGCTAGCCGAGCCCGTGTGTCTCACCCTTTGTACTGTGGCCCAGGAACACCAGCGTGTTATTACCAGTGTCCCCTGGAAGGCAGCGCTCTGCGAGACGGGCGCTGGGAGCATGGTGTCTTCCCTTGCCAAACCGTGGTCCCCTCTGTCCTTCAGGCTGGGAGCAGGGGCATCTCCTGCCATGCCTGCCCAGTATCCAGCACACACCAGGATGCTGAACTTGGTTCAACTCTCTTTACACCACTGTGGCACTTATGAGGTCACAGTTACAATTGCATAAATTTCCTCATTACGGTGGCCCCAGTTCCTGTTTCTGGAAACCCCCAGGGCTTGACATGGGGAACCAAAGTCAGGAGAAAGAGCCTGACTGTGCAGCTTTGGGCTGTCTCCAATTTGCCAACTCCTGCCTGTTTTTGGAGCCCCAGGCTCCTCTCTCCAGAGACCTTCGCCAGCATTTGGCATGTGCCACCAGAGGGGGCTGCGAGCCACGGCAGCGGTCCCCCAAATCCTCCCCAGGCCGCAACCCAGGACTACATAAAAAGCTACTGACACGGTCTAATTGTCAGTTGGGCTTTTTTTTTTTTTTTTTTTTTTTTAAATAACATTCCTCTGGTACAGATGTTATGACTCAGCTGAAAGGTCTTCTGCTTGCAGAGGGAGCATGAGCCCGTCCGCTGCAGTCTGGAAGGAGCGTGCCTCTGCCATGTGTGTACAGCAACGTCCCGGCAGTCAATGGCAGCTCTGCCCAGCCTAATCCTCCGGCAGAGTCAGTAGCCAACCTTGGGAGGGAGCTTTTAATGGGCCAAAGCAGTGCAGCAGTGGGAGGGAGGCATGAATGGAAAAAGGTGGTTACAAATGCAGTGATTCACACAGAGCTGAGGTTTATGACTTGGATTTTCCAAGCAAGCAGCGCAGACAGAACAGGGAAATGGCAATTAGGAGGGAGCGGGCAGCTCGGCTATGCGAGCCGGGGGACAGCCACCCCTACTGTACACCTATTGCAGATGGTTCAGGTTGTTCCTGGGATCACAAATAAACCCTGTCATGCACAAGGCTACCCAGCTACCTCCATGCCACATGGGGAGTGGAAACATTTTGCCACAGCAGCAGCAGCGTGCTCTTTTCCACTGGATGCCACTTCCCTGTTCAGAGAGCAGATAGCAATGGCGCAGGTCTGTAGCGCCCAAGCAACAGCTGTGCTCGGGGCATGGAGAGGAAGAAACAGCGAGCAGACAGGCTATTACAATTATTTCCGAATAGTTTGGCAGGTCTTTTATTGGAGCATCGAACTTCCCTTTTGGCTCTGCCATTACTGCTGCGGCCCCAAGGCTGCAGGACAGCATGAACAATGGCCCAGATCCCATAGTCCCTATCACAGGGTGCCCACCCTCCCGCAACAGGGGTCCCTGCTGTGCTGGTGCACAGAAGCCAAGACAGCAGGAGGTGGCCAGTTTTCTTAACCTGAAGTGCCTTCCCAAAGTAAGGCGCTTCCTTGGGGCATGGATGAAGCACAGAGAGAGAGGGCAATATGTTCCGGGGCTTCAATTACACCAAATTACTCCTTTCATGACTGGGGGTGGGGGTGCAGTTACTACTTAATGCAGCTGGACACAGCTGAAAAATAAAAGCCCAGATGTACCTCCAGAAAAACAATAGCAACAATCAGCACTGAGCAGCCGCCCCTGGCTGCCACCTCTGGGCGTCCATCCCCGGCTGATGCTCCCACCTCCAGGCAGGGAGGGCCAGCTGCTGCCAAAGCCGCTCTGCACAGCCAGCTCTGGCTCCGGCATCCAGGCAGCACCAGGTACGCAGGCCCTTTCCGGCCAGCTGGCCACCGAGGGGAAATCACTGACCTTTCCACAGAGGTCCCCAGGGTGCCAGGCACCATACAAAACACAGGAGGAAACGTCTCCCATCCCAAGGGGAAATCTAAAGCAGATACAAGGAAGGCCAGAAAGGACACAGTAAAACTAAAAAGACTTTTGCAGATATTTTTGTGGGCCTTAGAATGGGTTTTAGGAATGTAAATGTTATGCTTTATGAGGGAGAAATTTTAGCCTAATAAGGTAAAACTAAATGTCGAAGGAAGAAGCAACAGAGGCAGGAGTTACGGCGTTTACCTCTGGCAGCTAGAAGCACAGACTGGCCCCGCTCCCACTCCAATAGCCGCCAGGTAGCAATACCAGAGCAGAGGGAACTTTGTCTGCCCAGAAACAGAGCGCCACAATGGGGTTCATCGGCCTGTCACCTTTAGTGTGAATGTGCTCTATATTAATGATCAGATGTCAAAAGAAGGGCTCTGCCCTGAGACTGTATTTCTTTGATGCTGAACTCCTGTTCCTGTTAAGGTTCCCACCTGCAGCTGCAATGAGGGCTTTGCTTCTTCATAAAATACCCTCTGATAGTCAGATGATATTTATTACTAGATGGTCACCCATTAGTACTGCTTAATGCCCAAGCATTACAGTGTTAATACTTGTCTCCTTCTGGTAGGTCACTTAAAAAAATAAAAAAATCTCCCTCCTATCAATTTCTTTCAGACAGTGTTTATCATGCACTGTTTTCATTTGTTTGGTTATGCTTCCCATCAAGTACTGGCCACGAAGTTCTTTCAAACCCACTCCTTTGCAGTGCTGGCTCTAGGGAGCAGGCACCCAAAGTCAGCTTGGCTCCCAGCTCATACCTGTGACCAGCAGAAGCCCAAGTGCACTGTGGATGAACCCTGCTTCACTTGCACACAGGTGGTAGCTGAGAGGATAGAGGTGCAGGCAAAACTTCACTTTCAGGAAAGGTTTGATGTTAATACCTGGTTTCTAGAGAGCAATGTTGCCACAGGAGCTGAACTGAATCAGAGACCCTGACAAACCCTCCACCATTCATGTTCCACATGGGGGACCAAAACCCTCCAACTCAAACCTTTCTGCTTTAACTAAAGGCTCCCTCATGCACGTACACACAGAAAGGGAAAGGGTGAGACCACATAGCAGCCACTCAGAAGATCTGCCACTGTAAAGTAGAAAGCAGCAAAGGAACATTTCCAGCATCCAGGCAGCCCCTCCAGCACACACCACCTGCAGCTTGGGACCAGACCCTGCTTTCTCACAAGCAGCAAAACATGGCAAAAGTTGTCCAAGGTGCTTAGAGCTACAACTGACAGCTTCCTACACATGGAGGAAAAGCCAGGTGCCTGTGGGGGTTTCTGGCTTTCCTTGCCCAAGACCTTGGAAAGGCAGAAGCTGGGGTCTCCTGCCCAGCACACATTGCCCTGCCCAATACGTATCACGTATTCTGTGGACTCTGAATATAGGCCTATAAAGCTTTTATTACTGTGAATTTGGGGCAACTGCATTAGCTATGGGAAGGCTATACAGTTCAGCCTGTACAAGCAATAATAAAATCTGATAGCAACCATCGTTCTCACACATGCTGCCAAAGCCTTGTTGTGTTCATCTATGCCCACATTAAGACTTTCTCTACCTTCTCCCCTCTCTAAACACAGACCTGATCCTGCAAAGTGCTAACCGCCTTCCACACACAGTGACTGCAGGGAGAGTTCGTGGTGCTTAAAGCCTTATTAGCCTAGGCTTTATCTGTAGGGGGTGATGAGATCCCCAATGACATCAATCAGCACACCTTCATTAGAGTTAGAGGAGCTACACTGATTTATGGTAGCTGAGGATCCAGCTCTATGCTTCATAACCTTCAGTACATCATCAAACCCATGCTGAATTCTTTGTTCTCCACAGGACTGATTCTACAGCCCCATAAATGCTTTCCATGCCCCTCTGTCCATTTTGCAAACAGAGTTCCCCTCTCCATATATAACCCTCTTTTAATCAACAGGACCAGTGTGTCTGGCAAGACTGCTGTGTCAGGCCTGTTTTAGGAGACCCCAAGCTCCTTCACAGCTCAGGCATCCCTGCAGCTAGCTGCGGATTCCAGATTAAACACACAGATTTATATGTCTGCTGAGACCGTGTTATTAACTCAGCCTTTTATGGTGCCCTTTGATGCCGTTAATTATTCTTTACTAGCTGTTAATTGTTTTTCCCGGACATCTAGTTTCTGAGTCCCTTCTTAAAAGAAAAGGGGGAAAAAAAAGGCAAACAAACCCAAACCCCCAGTTTACCAAATGCAGCAGAATAAGCACTGTAGAGAGTCAGACCCAACCCAAATAGCTTGGACCCCCAAGCCCCCAGCCTCACACGGCCCGAGCCTGGGTCTCCAGCCCTAGCCATACCTCTATGCCGTACCTCTGCCTGGTTACATGCCAGGAAATTGCTCTGCTCTCCCAGCACGGTTTAAAAGGACAGTGAGGCCACTTCAACACCGAGAAAAACAAGCTGCCTTTTAACCAAAGTCAAATTCAGGTTGAAAGTCAGTTAGCTCTTGCTTTCAGGTGATACCAGGCTGAGTTAAGAACCAGAAGTTCAAGGCTCATCCTGTGTGTCCAAACCAGCATTTATAACCACACAGTTGGTAGAGGCACACTTGCCCCTGAAAGGCAACGAGACGCAGCGCTATGGGGGCTCAGGACAATGCTTGTTTTTACGCGCAAGGAAGCACGAGGTCCATATCGCTAGGCAAAACGGGAAGAGGAGGTGACTATGTACTATAGAGGAAGAGGAAGGCTCTTACTTGCAGTCATGCTTTTCAATTTCAAAGTGAGGGTTGAAGTTGAGGATTATCTTCTGGTTGGATTCAGGGGCGTAGATGACCCACTCGCAGTTCTGGTGGGAGGGGTAGTCATTGGGGTACCCCGGGGAAGTGATGTACCCGGCATCCTTGGAGTTCAGGCGGCCCCCACACGGCTGAGCTGCAGAGACACAGAAGGGAACAAGGCATTGAAATGGGTTCTGGGCATCGGCCACGCAAAGCCAGTCCCTCTGGGCCACTGCTAGGGGTGGTCTGATAAAGGCCATTCTCCAGGCCGTTGACATCCGTTTGATACTCTAATATTTCACATTAATCTCTGGGCAAGAGCAATTATTCTACACAAGAAACCTACTCCTTTTCCCCTCCACCTCCTGCCACACTTACATACCACATTTCACACAGACCAGAAAAGAGAAATAAATGCTCTTGCCGAGACAATTACAGAGCCATAAAGTAAGAGACAGATTGATATCAGATCATCTGGAGCTGCCTCATTTTATCCCTCTTTTGCCTCCTTTGCAAGCTGCTCTGTGGCAGTCTCCCACAGCTGCCTGGAGAGACACCAAAATTTGGACGCGTATGACCCTTGGTACAGGTGCAGGAGTGGAGAAAGTTTTGCTGGTCCCAAGGAAGGAAACTGAGGCACGGCAGGGCTGATGGCGAGCCCAGGCCCACCCGCATGGCTGGCGGCAGAGCTGAGGACAGCCCTTCTCGGCTTGCTGTGCTCTCCCTCCCCAACCCTGCCTGCCCCCACCACCCCATCTCAGCAGATGGGCTCCCGCCTCCTGAAACCTTTCAAGCTAACCCAGCCATTGGAATTGCAGACGTGGATAATCAGCAGTGGTGGTTTTGTGGGGCTAGCCCGCAAATGGCTGGCAGCAGCTGCATGGTGAGCAGAGGAAGCACTCTGAGCTTTGGGTTAGAACAGGCCCTGGAGGGTGATTTCATCTTCAAAAAAACATTTAATCTCATGAACGCTGCAAATCAAATTTATTATTGCATTACTTGCTTGGAGGAAAATCTGCATTACAGGGTCATTGATAACGCACTACAAATCCCAGCAAAGTCCCTTTCTCCACGGGGCCCCTATTGCATGCTTCTCACTTCCCCCCCTCCCCGGCCACCACCCTGTTCCAGCACCACAGCCTCACAGGCTGCCACAGCTGCCCCCAGAAGACAGCATTGCCTCTGCACATGCAGCAAAATGGGAAAAAAACCCAGCAAAATGGGAAAAAAAAACCCACCACAACAAAATGGGGAAAAAAACCCCAACAAACAAACAAAAACCCACAGCAAAATCCTAAGCCCCTTCACAGGGCAGGCTGGCAGGAATACAGGGTGACCCCGGTCCCGCGTTGCAGAAAGGTTTTCGCCTCCTTGATGATAAGCAATGGGGTACAACATGGGATACAAACACTAGTGGTTTGTCCCCACTGCAGAGCTATCCCCACAGCCTCCCCTCAGTCTCAGAGGGCTCCGGTCCTGCAGGAGGGTGCAGGTGAACTTTCCCAGGGCCCAGATGTGCACACCTTGTGATGGAGCCTGAGGCGCATCACATGCGCCCAAGGGAGCCGAGGCACAGGAGGAGCATCCCCCGCGGTGCAGGAGAGTAGCTGCACGTCCCACACCACATCAGCTCTGCAGGCTGAGGGTCTCTGCGGTGCTCCTCACTGCCCTGGTCCCAAGGGCTGTTCCTGTCCCTCCTGCAGCGGCACTCACTGCAAAGCCCTGGGACTGCCTGGGAAAAGCAAAGCGGTGCAGACTCGTGTGGGCTCAAGCCCACACCACAAGTCTGGCTCTGTCCCTCTGCCGTGGGGTCCGCCAGGCCCCAAGGGTGTCCCCTGCCAGGCTGCCACAAGTCTGCCTGCTCTCAGTGCGGACATCTCAGCCCGCCCTCAAACTGCCCTCCTGCCGGAGCCAAGGCGAGCAGCAGGACCCCTCGGCAGCAATGCTTCCTGGAAAAAAGCACTTTGAACAAACAACCTGCTGCCTGCACACTGTCTGCACACTGCCTGCAGAAAATGCACGTGCCCTGTGCGGGAACAAGGGCAACAGGAGGGCCCTTTGTGGGGGAGTGAGGCTTCCTTCACCATGAAAAAGCACCATCTCAGTTTCTCCCATATTTTTCATGCCCTCTAACACATTCATTCTTCAAAATAACTTTCTTCTCACGCACCCAAAGGCATCTCTGCAGCCTTCCCTTTTTTCTTAAAATAATCCTGTAACTATCCTGAAAAATATGAGGGGAAAAATCGCAACACCGCCACGGAAGAGCTGAGAATACCAAAAAACATCTGGTTTTGTTCCACAGGAGAGCTTGCTCAACACACAAACATTTACAAACCTACGTTCTTGCACAAATCTCTTTTCTCAGCAAGGCATATTTGCCCACGCACGTGTCTATGTGGGTTCGGGGGGAGAGAAAGAGAAAGAGACATTCACGTGGAAGGAAGAAATTCACGGACTTGTTGACATCAATGTACAAATAGACGTGTAATTCACACTTCACTCATGTACACACTTTCACACCTTCTCATAAAAATTCACACCTCGTTTGCACACATGTCCACCCCCTCCAGCAAAGAGAAATATTCAAGCTGCAGATTATTTTTCTTGGAAAGGGCAAAGTCTCGAAGCAATGAAAATACAGTCAATCCTTCCACACCTCGTCATCCCCTCCCCGTCTCTCCAGCTTTCACACACATGCTACCCGCTAGGCTGATACCACCAACATCACCCACCACTCAGAAGCTGCTAGCCCCCTACTCGCGCCGGATACTATGAATACTCTGAGCCGTTGCAACTCAACCAGTTGGAGGGGAACTGCAATGTGAACAGGGGTGTCAGGCTCCAGCTTGCTCCGGCTCTTCCCTGACAAATGAACTCAAGAGCAGAAACCCAGGTTTACCCTGATCTCAAAACCTCTCCCTTGCCCTGCGAGGCCATCGCAGGTCAGTGGGACAGAGCTAAGGAAATCCATGGGCTTGATCCTGATTTCAGGTCAGCTTGGTGCCCAGGTTAAACTGCTGGTGCTGGTGAGGACAGCGAGTGAGAGGGGCTGGAGCCCAGCTCTCTGCAGCTGTGGTCTCTGCAGCAAAACGGGACAAGCAGGCGAAACCACTGAGCGGACAGGAGCACCAGCCACATACCTCAGGTGTTCAGATACCACCAGGAAAATTTCACCATCTTTCTGCAGCAGGAAAAGCCTTCCACCTGCAGGAAAGCTTATCTGTGTCTCTCAGAGGAACAGTTTTTTGTCCTCCCATTCATCCCTCCCCAAAAAGGTCCAGAGAAAGGAAGGCGGCTACTTCAGTACAGCGCTGTCTTGTCCACGCACAGCCCCAGGCCATGTGGTGGGCAACAGTGTATCAGGGAAACTGGGGCTTCTTATCTGAAGAGGCAAAATGACTTTAATAACTTTGTAATTGTTCTGGCAGGCTTTTTCCGTTTTGATTCACTGGTATCTAGCAGATAAACACCTGCAACAAACAAACAAAAAATCTATCACTGTGCCCACTGATGGGCAAAGGGTTTGCCTCAGCAGACATGCCAACCACTGGCTTTCTGTATAAAAATCAGGTCTGTTTTCTACAGAGTAGAGGGTCAAGCTTCTACATAAATGTGTCCTTTCAAACTGATGAATTGAATCCACACAAAAATTAAAAAAAAAAAAAAAAGTGAGTGGCATGGCTACTGCCCAGGCTGTATGCTTTGGAAGCAAGACATGCTCCACAGCTAATGGGCTCTGGCAGCTTTTGCCAGCCCTGAATTCACTTTATAAAATTAAAATTAAATTTTTAAGTATAAGCCAAGTCTGCCAGGTGCGTGGGACATCCCATTGCTCAGTAAGCAAAATGCAGGCGTTGAAAGCAAACTGCTGAGGCCCCTGCCAGCCTGCATGGTGGAGGAGCCAGTGGAGCGCTGAGCCGATGGTGAGGCCACGGGAGAGCAGCCGCGCTCCCCAACAGAGGCTAGACATTGGCACTCCCCAGCAGTGTCAGAGCAGGCTGTGTTCAGGATGGGAAATCCCCAGACCCCTTCGTTCGTTAAGGCCCACCACATGACTTATATTATCCCAGCAACCCTCTCCTTGCAGGACCACCCCAACAGGGGAACTACACCAGAGGACAACAACCAAGCCATAGGGATGGGAAAGGAAGACCTGGAGAAGCTCAGGAGGGCAGACTCCTGCAAATGCCACAGCACACGGCAGGCAACTCCAAAGTTTCCCATGGAGATGGATATCAGTAGCTGAGCTCTTCACCCTTCATGAGGGGCAGACCCCATTTTCCCTGTGCTGATGTGCTGGAGACATCCAGGCTGATGAAGTCTCCCCCTGCCTCCCCTGGGCTGCAACGAGCAATCATCACTCAGGGGACCCAAAAATAACAGCCAGGCCCCATCATCTTCCACCCACACTTGGGGTTTTTTCAGCTCTGCAGCTCATCAGCACACGCTGAACCCTTAGGCCGGGAGCAGAGCATTCTCCTACTTGAATTTCCTGCCGATTAAACCCCTCTGGATTTTCCTCACCCCAGGAGAGCAGGGCTCACTGTTATTGTTGGACCTTCAACACAGAAACTAAAGCCAACTCTGCCTGTAACAAAAATAATCATCACCAGAGAGGCCCATTTCACAACAAACACACACACTACAGCCTCTCAGAGCTTGTAGCATCCAGCAGAAAACTATCACATGTTTTGATCTGCTGGGTTCAGTTTACTTTGGGGATGTAATTCAGGGCTGCACACAAAATATAAGGCATTCTTGTTGCCTCAGAGACAAGTAGCACATCAATGTCAGCGCTGCTCGGAAAGAGCAGCCTCCAAGGGCAGCAAAGGAGCAAGGGAGAGAGATCCCGGGAGTCCCCTGGCAGAGGGATGTGCTGCCTGGCCTCATCGCTTATTTCTCTTCCTCACCTCAGGCCCTCACAGCCCAGCTCCGCATCCTCATCCCAACACCGCAGATTTCTGCGTCCTGGGATTCAGCACCAGGCAGAGGAGATTTGCCCTGACAGCCCTCTGACAGCGCAGCAAGATATGGGTCCTGGCACGCACGACCTACGGCTCTCAGAGTTGCTGAACTTGGCACGAGCCCTTGTGCAGCAAACCCCGTGTTGCAGTCCCGCTAGAGCCAAATGGCTCTTCAAGAAGAAAAGTTTTTCAACATCAACATGCATCCAAGTGCTTTGCCAAACCCTGGCATGGAGGGGAGAAACAGATCTCTTCTGCCAAGGATTCATTACTATTAATGTTCATCCTGCCTCATTCCCCAGGCTCTGGCCCTGGGGATGAGGCTGGGCACAGCTAACGTGGCAGGGGCTCTCATCCCAAACCGTACAGCACAACTTTCTCATCAGGCAGGAACACAAATGCGAACTCTCAGATTTAAATGATACAGCTTAGCCATTGGCCAAGGAGAGAGACATAGTGCAGAGGAAGCTAATAAGATTAGATATTTTATCCCCAGTAGCATAGATCATTTTAGCAGAAGCGTGTTTGCTTTGGATTGTGAGATAAAGCTTCAAAGGCTTCCTGAACAAATTAATGGACAAACACACCCAAACCACACAAAGCACTTACACGCACGTTCATCCCAGAGCAGCACCCACATCCACGTCTTGAGATATCACACAACCAGGGAAAGTCCCCTGAACATTTCATTGAGGGCCTTTATCAGTTTAACTAAAATTTTACTTAAAAGTAGGGGCACAGCAAAGCAGAATTTAAAGACTGCTTTTGTGATCTGAACTAGGATTTTCTTTGATTCAAAGCATCTCAAGCCTGTCACGAGACAGGCTCATAAAAACACTGTCTGGGCTTAAGCAAGAAAGGAACGCGCCAATCCATCAGTTGAGGAATGCAGCCGTTTGACCACTTCCTAAGGCAACTGGGGAGGGATGCAATATATTCACTTTATAGCGCTGGACAGCAGTGAGAGGGGAATGCTGGAAAGCTCAGCAAATGGAACATTTTAGCTGTGAGCCTTTGCAAAAAGAGATCATTTAAAATTATTTTTAAATAAGAAGGGAGTGTTGGAGGGAGGAAGAGAGAAAAGGAGATTTGGAGATTTCCGATACCTGCACTTTCTTTGCCATGTTAATCCACAGAAGAATTAAGCAGAAACCTGAAATAGAGACTTCAGGCTTCAATGTGGAAAATGAGAGGTCAAATCCTGCATGCAAATCCAGGTAATTTGCTTTGAAATCACTGGAGTTCAGCTGATTTCCACTCCTGTGTTTCTAGATAGCTGCTTTCCAGGGGCTGGCATTGCTTTGTACCACTTGAGTCAGAGGTAACCTTGACCTTTAAATGTTGCCACTCTGGGGTTTTGGTGTTTCCCACCTCACCCCCACCCCATGTATCTTTGAGATTTTATATCCTGGTTTTACATGGTGCCACCTCTGCTAACTTTGTTATTTGTCATCTTATATCACAGGCAAATGCAATTCCAATAGGGCAACCAGCTTAATAGTGTTAGTCTTTATATAGATATGTGTGCACACAATTCTCCTGGCTTGCCTGCCAATGTAATTGGTGGGTCTGGAATTACAACTCCTGGCTACTCCGGTAATCATTTAAGAGAGCGTGTGAGTGTGTGCATGCATGTGCAAGGGAGGGGGATAATTGCATATTGAACTTGCAGGAATCATGCCTGTTTCTCCTGCCTCTCTGTTAGGCTCCTAAGTGTTTGAAGTCTCGTGGAAACACACTGCCATCTCCCAGGGACAGGTGGCAGCTTCAGGAGACCTTCAAGCTGCAGACTGGGCAGTTTTGGAGGAAACCTCACCAGTACTGCAGGCAGGGAAACGGACACTCGGGGAAGCCTGAAGGCTCACAGGACAGGCAGAAATAAAGCAGAGGCTTCCCGCATGGCAGCCTGCCACCCTACCTATAGGCTACCCTAGGAAATAATGTGAGGATGAAACAATTTGCTGAGCTACCCCCGTGAATGCTATCAGTAACAGGCTGGTTCGAGGGCCATGGAGGAAAAGCAAGAGACACTTCTAATTCCACACATTAAAGAAAGAGCCATGGATTCAGCTAGGATTCCTCTCTAAAGAGCTTCAGGCTTGATGAAAGGTGTTCAATGCCTCTGAAATACTAATTAGTATTGTTATTACAACAATTCCAAGAAGAAAAAAAAGCCTACCCCATCTCTCATCTCCCCCTGCGCCCTCCCAGCTCCCTCACACCTTTCGAGCCCATCTGTCAGGGTCCGTTCTTCACAGAAACTCAATCCTGGCTTTGCCCACTGGGCAATGACAGTTTATTCCTGCCTCTTCCCAAAGCGGCTGGCAGAGCCTCTCTGAATCCCACACCACCCCTGGCTCAGCCCTCCCTCCCAAGGGCGCTGTTGGAGCCACACAGTGCAAAATCCCGTGCCTTGGCAGTGGGCAGCCCCACGGATGGGACGGGACGGGAGGGGAACCAGCCCCTCCAGAGCCACCCAGGGAGAGGCCCCGCCACAGCTCCCTCCACGCACGCTGCCGAGCGGCAGTGGCTTCAGCCTTTACAACGGCTTGCTCAAATCCAGCTACTGCTGAGCCTCACTGCTAGTGCCGAAGTTATTACACATTCTGGCGAGTGTCTTAAACACATTGTTTCCTGCTGAGCGCATATTCAGTGGTCAAACAGAAAGAGAGGAAAGCAGGAGCAAGCCCAGGGGTGTGCATGAGAGAGAAAGTTGCTGAGGGACGCGAGGGAAAGCGTGGGGAAGGGAAGGATGCAGGAGTGTGTGTGTGGCAGGCAGCGAGGTGGGGGGGGACCGGAGGGGGCTCTGCGTGTAAGAGAAAAAGGTAGATTTGTGCGCTTGTGAAGCGAGAGGAGGAACCAGGGAGATAGTAAGTATGTGCATATGAGCCTACATACACAAGAGGTTGGGGTTTTCCTCCCTCCTCTCCCCACAAGCATCCCCTAAAAACCAGAGTCCAAAGGACCCTTTCAACAAAACGTAAGCAGAGTGAAAGGACAGTGTCCTTTTGGCTTCACCATCTTCCTAGGAGGGACACACAGAAGAAAGACAGGCATTCAAGCCCCACACAGACAGCACTTCACAGCTAGGGGTGACCCACCAGAACAGCTAGGGCAGATATCTTGCCTTTGTCTCAAATGCACGGGGAGAAATCAGAGCAGGTTTCAAAGACCCCAGTACTTCATTTCTGGGGCCCATTTTCTTTGACACATCAAGTATGAAGACAGGGGAAGAAGCATTCAGACAGAAAGTCTCCGCAGCCATCCATCCCTGCAAGTAATACTTAAGGCTATTCTGCATGCCGAGTCACCGCTGGTACCCCTTTCCCCAACCTGTTTGGGAAGAGGCTGCCTCACCAAGCCTGTGGTCGGGGCCCCAGCCCCGCAGCATCACTCTAGCTGTCCCCCCCATGCGATCCGCAAGCACCACTTACACATAGAAAGGGTTACAGATCCGAGTTGTGATTTCGAGTGTTTGGCCCTGTGCCTGCCGACCTCGTGCTGACAAACCTCTCCTCTGTGTCTACGCTTGTGTCTTTTCACTGCGCAGGCATCAAGCCTGGCTCAGGATCCGGCCTTCTGAGATTGTGATTTGGCTCAGGCAGGGAAAAGGCTGACCCTTTGATTCTGAGTATGATTAAAACCATGCTACTGTAGCGCTAAGCCGTGTGCAACACTGCTAGCAACAGCCCTGATTTATGTTGTTGCTAGTATTGCGGTTTCCACCAGGGTGTAGACAGGGATTTCGAAAATAGCCCAGCTACCTCTTTGTCTGTGTGTGTATTATAATTAGAAATGTGTCAAAAGGCTGTTACAGAGTGAGGGCAGAGCTGGAAACGTTCACACCCGCTTCTGCCCTCACCTCCGTGCCGACACCGTCAGCCCCGGCTTGGGTGTGTGCAGGCACATCAGCTCTCCACACTTCCCGGATTAGACAACTGTATTCCCGAGACCCCATGGGGACGCAGCGATGGTGACTTCACCGTACAATGGAGAGCAAGTTTAGCAGCTTCCAGTTTGCTCTCAGGCTGCTGCAATCTGCCCCCACCATCGTGGCTAAACGCCGACTTTTTCTATTTCGATTTCAGATAGGATCACAGGTCTCAGATATAGACGATTTATTTTCCTAGCACAGCTGGTCTGTCAGAGGTCATATAATTTGGCAGCAATCCCAGTGCTTAAAAATTAATTTTTCCTTATTAATACAACTGGGGGTCCCACAGGATAGGATCCCAGCCTTATCTGAACCTGACAGCTTCCTAAACACCATGAAGGATGCTTTCTCCTCTCAGGCTATCTGTGATACAAGGCCAGCATGTCCTGGAGCCCAGTGGCACTGGAGGTTTCTGCTAGGAAACCAACCCACCCGCCTGCCCGGAGTGGCACGCTGCTGGGACGGGGAACGCTGCCTTCTCCAGCCCAGCAAAGCAGGTTGCTTTCTCATTTTAACCTTCTAAGCCATGCACAAGGTACCAAACACAGAGTAAATACTGGGAAGGGGAGTGGGGGGTAGAAGGAGCAGGGCAGGGAGATGCTAAGCACCTCCGTAGAGCCCCCTGGGACCAGTACGCCTGCCTGTCACTCCGGACACCACACGCCATGCTTTTTCTGCGGCAGGAAAGTTAGGAAAACAAAATGCAGCATCCTAACCTGGGTCAGAACCCCCCACTGAGCTTGTATCAGTTGTTTTCAGTGATGCTCCTGACAACTGTCTGATTCCTAGGCTAAAAAAGCTTTTGTTCCCAGTAAGAGCCAAGTTAACAGCACAACGGGCAAAAGGCATTTCACTCAACGCTTGCGTGGGTGTGTGTGTGCGCGCGTGTTTGTATGTGTGCGGCCGTGTGCCTGCTTGGCAGCAATTTGTTTTGGTCCCCCTCCCCACCTTGCTACATCTCCTAAGTCATTACTAAAAATACTAGCCTTTAAGCAAACTATTTGGACGGCTTTAAGAGTGAGCTTTGCTCGGAGCTGCACAACATCGTCTGAACGGCTCAGTACTTGGGTCACTCAAATCTGCTACTTTCTTACTTGATTGCTTTTTATGGGAAGATGAAAAACACACAGTCATCCAGCCTTCAGATTTATCTTTCAGGGTCTCCCACCCACTCCCCTCCACGGTTATCTCAGGGTTTGCTTGGCTACATACAAATTGGCAGCTGCACTGTTTATCTCTTACTGTAGAAATATTGCATGAGGGTTTTTTCCATGTGGATTATCATATTATTGTCTATTAAAAACATCTCCCCTCTCTACTAACCTCCCTTAGGGAACCTTAAGAGGGACTTTCATAATGGGGGAAGGCTTTCAGATACACCAGACTGAAACATAAATCCATCTACCTCTGGCATGTTTTTCGTACTAGGCTGGCTAATTTACTGGAGCTGAGCATAGCCTGATGGAGGTTTGCGTCCTGTTAGCCCATACCTTTGCTCACTGGGCTAGCAATAAAGTCATTTGGCTGGGTTTGCAGCACAACAACGTCTCAGCAAACAGCCGCCGGTGTCGGCCGCAGGGAGACAACTTCCTCGCTGGCTCCAACACCATGTGATGCTCTGCTTAGCCGGGAAAACCCCGCGTTCAAATAAACATTTCTTACAGCGACTGAATGGCCTCAGAGACACGGCTGGCTCATAAAACCCTTCCCGGCTAGAACACCCGATGCCGAGCCCACTCGAGGCTAGAAGGAGGTGGACGCACAGCCACAGGCACACGCGGGGGCTCGGCAGCCGCAGGGATGGCAGCCAGGCTGGCCAGCGCACCCGCAGGAGCCAGCCTCGGGTTACAGCCCGATCCGCCTCAGCACAATTCCCGCTCCGGGAGACCAGGCACTGCCCCTGCGACGGGGAGCATCTGAAAAGACTGTTGCACTCAGCAGGGGCCTCCCAGGACTTCGCCCTTTCTCTTCACCCCATCGAGTACCAAGTCATTTTTTTTCCCTATTTGAACAAAAGATGGGATTTTTTTTTTTCCCCTTTCCTTTATAACCATAAGGAAGGAGGCGATGCCAAGCGGCAACTGAATGTACACGGAGCGTGTTTGCCGGGAACGTCTGTGCTTCGCTGCTGCAGAAGAGGGACTTTCTCAGGCAGCAGGGACTCTGCCACTTCCCTTTCCAAGGGGGAGCTGGTGCCCATGCCGCCCCGGGGCCGGGGAAGGCAGGGACCCACGCACGCACACGGCGCCTCGCTACCTAACGCTGCCCGGGTCAGACGGCGGCTCCGGACCCCGCGTCCCCCCGGGCTGTCTGAGGCGCGTCCCGGGGCCCCGGCTAACGGGAAGGGAAACCCACAGCTCCGCAGCTGCTGGCTTGGCACCGCCGTCCTGCCAGGCGGCTCCTGGGCTGCTGACCGCAGAAGGGGCCCCAAGACAGCGGCGGGTGGCTGGGTGAGGCATATCCTCCTCCTCCAGGGACTGCTCCGGGGGGGACCCTGCTGCCCCCGTTAACCAGGCCCGAAGCCCGTGGCCGGGGAGCACAGGGCCCAGCCTCAGCCCGCCCTTGCCCCCTCTCCTGTCCCCAAGCCAAAGCAACGCAAGCACCGGGGCTTCATCCCAGCGCCTCCTGATAGCCCAGCCTAGCTCTTCAGCGAAGACCAGAAAAACACACTCGCGCCCCAAAACCTGCCACGAACCCGCCAGGTCCCGGGACACCCGGGCGTTCGCAAAGTAAGCGCGGGTCCCGCACGTAGGGCGGGCGGGCTTTCCCGGGGGCTGCCCGCAGGGTGCCTCCACCGCCGCGAAGCCTCGCCCGCTCCCCGCGCCGCCCTGCACGGCTCCCGGCCGCCTGCTCCCTGCCAGGTGATTGTGATTTCTCACCTAAAGTTTCCCCAGGTTGCGACCGGGCACGGGGCCGCGGGCATCCGGATGCGGGTGTCCGGGATGCGGCCGGTCCCTATCGCTTCCCCTCCCTTCCCCGGGCTCTCCCCAAAAACCAGCACGCAACTTTCCAATGCGGCTCCGTCCCTTCGCGCCGGGCGGCGGGCGCTGCGCGGCTGCACCCGCTGCGCGCCTCGCCGGGGGGGCTGCGCCATCCCCGCCCCGCCACCGGCACGAACGAACCCCCCAAAACCCGGACCGCGAGAGCTGCGCGGCGCCGCCGACCCCTCGTCTATTCCCTACGTGATGCCCGAGGCCGGGCAGAGCCTCGCTGCCTGCGCCCGGGACCGCGGCCGGGCACCCGAAAGTTGGGCGGGCGGGGAGGGCGCCCTCGCCCACGCGCGGCCGGGGGCACCCCCCGCCCCGGGGGCGCCTTACCTGTCTCCGCCGTGCCTCCGGAGCCGGGCAAGCACAGCCCTAGAAATCCCCACGCGAGAAGAAACGTATCCATCCTTCGGAAGAAATTAGGAAAAAAAAAAAAAAAAACCCAAAACAAACCAACACCCGAGGCTGCGGGGCCGGGCTTCGCCTCCCTGCCCCGGGCGCGCCGCGCCCCGCGTGGGCGCCCCAGTGGCGAGCGGCTCCGGCGGGGCTCAGCGGGGGGCGGCGGCGGCCTCCCCCGGGCCGGGGCTGCGGGGCGGGCGGTGCCGGCGGAGCGCCTCTGCCCTAGGGCGACCCGCGGGGCCGGCGCCTCGGCATCCCCCGGGGCGCGGCGGCTGCGGTGCGGGCTGGGGCGCCGTCTGCGCCTCCTCTCCCTCCCCGCCGGCGCCTCGCAGCCTTTTCAGGCAGGGCGGCATGTGGCTGTCAGCGCCCCGCGCCGGCACCGCCCCCCGCGCCCCCCCGCCCGCCCGCGACCCGCCCCTCGGGGCGCCGCGCCCCGCCCCGCCGGGCCGCGCCCCGCCCCGCCCCGCCCCGCCCCGCCCGCGGCCGCGCGGAGGCGCGGAGGCTCCCGCCGCGCCGGGGCCGGGGGGGGGGGAGGCGCGGAGCGGCTCCGCGGTGCGCGGGGCCGGGGCCCTCCGCGGCTGTGCCGCCGCCCGGGCCCTTCCCCGAGCGCTGCCGGCCTCGCAGCGCAGGCAGGAACCACAGACCCCGGCTGGAGTAACTGCGAAAGAGCGGGCTGCGCGAAGGGAGACACCCAGAAATTGTCGGATGGGGGAGCATCAGGACAAGGATTGTCCCTGCTCCTGGGCTGCCGCCGCTGCCGGCCGAGACCCGGGAGCGCCGTGCCTCGGCCGGGGCCGCCGTGCCACGGCGGGAGGCGGGAGCGGGGGGCGGCACACGCTGCCTCGCTGCCGACACCCGCGCTGCCGTGGGAAGGGGGCTGCACGGGGCCCATGCAAAACCTCCCCGGGACTGCACCGCGGCTGGCTTCCACGCTCCCAGCCAGTTTTCTCCAAGATGCTCTTTAAAAGCACAAGCCGAGAGCAGCGTTCACATAGTCACCCTAAGAGGGCTCGGAAAGTTTGTTCCCCTTTGCCCCTGGGAAGGTGAGGAGTCCCTGCCCGGGCTGGCACCACCGGGACCTTGCCTTCACTTGCCACTTACATTCACAGACCACAGCAGGCTTAAAAGCCAGTACCTGGCAAACCGGGGCGAACTCGCACCTCCATTCTGTCTGAGAGGTGAAATTTCAAAGCACACAAGCGAAATGAGCCCTAAAACCCCGTACCAAAAATCTTCTTAAAAACAAATTCTTTATGATGTTGTCGATCAGTCCCTAGATTATAGATTCCAACTTCCAAATTTACAGTAGACAAAGAGATTAAAACTACATTACCTCAGTTTTTTTAAATTGGTAATTAGTGAAGAGATACTGGCATGTGGCAGAAGTGAGATACATCATTGTGTGGGTGAGAGGGAAAGTACGAACATTTCACTGGTATTCGTTTAGGGTGATGAGACTAATTATTTTGTACTCTGCTGTCTATCAGTTATGGGTAGCATCACCAGCTCACGTCAGTGAAATCACGATGCCAACCTGTTTGAGCACATTCACACAACACGAACGCACCGAGTTCCTCTGAGGCCAGTGGAAGTTCATTGACAGCAACAGATTTGGCCTGACAGATAGATCTGATATTTCAGCCATTACCCTAAGAGCTGTAGCATCCCTCTTCCTTCCATGTGCTTTGATACCTGATTTTGCATCTTCTGTGGCTCAAATGTGCTCCGACACCTGTTGAAGTCAAGGCAAAGCCAGTGGCAACTGAGTCTATTGCCTTATTTATTGTATTTTGATGTGGAATTATGCAACTATTATTTACTACTTGCTTATAGTTAGCCTACTATCAAGCTAGCAAAGTGTGATTTTTTGTGTGTATAAACAGCCCTCACAAACCATAACACAGATATCAGAGCATAATATAAACCCACAGCATGAATCATTCCTCTCTTGAGATGTGCATAGAAAAGCAATAGGTTACCAAGCCCTAATCGGAGACGGTCCCATCTCACACGCCATACAGCACAGGGGCAATTTTCCTCCCATTACATTCAGTCAGAGTTTCCCCTGGTTAAGGCCAATAGAAGAGTGAAAACACAACCTTGAACTGGTATCAGCTCTGATCTGCTACTGAGTGAAGAGAAGATAACCCTAGGAAAGAAAATGGTGATGGGAAATGAAGTTACCTGCTGCTCCACAGAGGTTTCTCTCAGCTGCTTTTCAATAGCGCTCCACAAATCCAGCCCCGTGTTTAGTGTCAGATCTCAAGTCTCCTCTCCACAACATGCCACTGTCAGGAAAGGGAAGGCACAACTAAAATACCAGGCAGCGCTACTGCAGTTTCTACCACAGCATGCGTTCAGGACAGGATGACAACCAAGCTGGTGACACCTGCCAGGCCAGCTGAGGTACAAGAGAGTCCAAAATACTTCTTCTGGGAGCATTTAAGACTCAGATCCTCTCTCAGGTTTGAAGGAACTGAGCACAAGGTGAAGCTATGCACCTTGGACTTACCTCTGCCTGTTTCCAGGGGCAGCTGCCGCTGCTGGGCGCGTTGCTCCTTGCCCCATGCAAGGCTGGCCCTCATCAGCTCTCCATGCCAGGGAAGTCCCGCTTCTGCCAAAGGGCTCAGGACTCTGCTCTCCGTTCAGTCCTCCTGTGGGTGTTTAAAACCCACGAGTAAGCACTCGCCAAACCCATCGGGAACTGCAGCATTTTTCCATATCTGTATGTCAGAAACATCCACAAAACCTCACTGAAAATGAGACAATATGTAATTTATTGGTACTGTAATATTTAACGTACCATCTGCATTAAATTTGGTTGAAGGAATTTTGCAGCCCAAGCATTAGTCAGAGCTGTGATGCAGTGAAATTTTCCCCGTCTTTCTCCTCCCCTCCAGCAGAAAGCCTTTGCCTCCTCAAACACTGCCTAGTTCCCTGCTGCCGACCCGAGTGCCCGCATACCTAGGGTTTCCCCTGGCACTCTTCAGCTCTGCTCTTCTCTTCCCTCTAATTGCAGCTCCTTTTCAACATTGACCATACAGCCTCATTTATTTTCAATCACAGCTTCCTCTTTCTAAACGAGTCCTTCTCACCCGTGAACTGACCATCAGGAGGTGTCTGTAAAGCAGGAAACCCCCCAGCTTTTCCTTAGAGCCTTTCTCAATCCTGATTTAAAAGAAAATAAAATTAAAACCAAGGCGTCATGTATTCCTGTAACCTCTTCTGGGCTCCAGAGTAGCTGGACAAACAGGGTCTCTCCCCCAGTTCTATGTCAAAACACACTATTTCCAATGCAGAACTTGACAGCCTTCCAGAGAAAACAACACGGCAGGACTGAAACAGGGTTAGGAATGAGAGTGGGGAAAAATGATACCCGGCCTAGATAAAACCGTAAGTATTGTCAGTCAGCAGGAGAGCAGGGACTCAAACATTTTTGGCAGGATACCCGAGGAGTGGGAGCGCAGGGCAGGCGGGCAGACGGCATGGCTTCTCTTCCCAACTCCTTGTGGGAGTGAAGACTTCTTGCTGCAGTTCTCCTCCTCCAGACAGTGCTTTGAGATCCTCAGCTAAAAAGCTCTAAGTGCATCATATAAAATGTTTTTATTAGTCTATCAGGTGCTTGATTACGAGATCTCATTTTATAGCCACAAATAGCCAATAATTACCTTAGCATCCCATTAGCCCTAGTCTTCAGCCAGACTATTTGCTTGGGAATTCGTCCATATTCAAAGAGCAGGCCAATACCCCAACTTGGAAAAGCAGTTTGGCACATTGCATTCAAGTCCATAAACTTCCAGTGTAGAGGTGGCTTAATTAGCAAGCTGCCCAGTTAATTTTTCATGGGGAGTGCCATGGCTGCTAATCTGTGGTTGAAAACAGCGGCTGCCGGGTGAGCCTGGAGGCTGCCCCATCGGCTCTGCAGGTCAGCGCTCACCCACCCTGTTACTGCCCACCCACCCCACTCCTGCCCACCCCGTTACTGCTCGCCTCCTCCTAACATGTGTCCCCCCACCATTTTTCCAGCTGCCGGCCCGACTGCAGGGCAGCAGGGAGATGCTTTCTCCCCCCCCCCCGCTCACAGATATTTCGTACGGGAGGAGGGTTGCTGGTGTGCAGAGGCTACTCCAGCGTTCACGCTGCCCGGCTGCAGCGTGGCCTGAAGCTCAGGCGGCCACCGTGGGCCCTGGGCCAGTACACTCTGCCGAGGTGCCAGGAGCTGGCAGAGGGCTGCAGGGAGAGCCAGGGAACAACACCACTGCAGGGGAAACGAGGGGAGTGCTGAGGCAGCCTGGAAAGGAGAAATGAAAAGAAGGGAGGAAAAAAACAGAGGAAAAAAGAGAGAAGAGCAGAGAAGGGAAGTGGCGAAAGAAACAAAGAGATGGAACAAGGGGATGGGGGAAAATGAATAAATGGCAGAAAACAGGGAAGAGAACAGAGGAAGCAAACTAATGGAGTTAAAATCCATCATCGGATTAGCGGAGAGAGGGAGAGCGATTCCTCGCGGCTCGGGAGGTGCTCAGCGGCGGGAGAGGCGCAGGCGTGCTGCTGGGGGCCTGCTCCGAGCAGCAGCCTGTGGGGGGGGGTCGGCCATGCCGGCTGGGGGGAGGAAAGCCCCTGCATCTTCAGAGTTAATAAAAAAAAGCTTTCAGACTTCAGCAGGCTGACTAAATTAGGCTGAATATAAAGGTGCTATATTATTTCTCAATACGGCAGCGGTATGAAAGGAGGCAATGGGTTTCTTTTGAAGCAGCTGCTGTGTAATCCAGGGCTTTCAGGTGTACTTCAACCAAACGCTCTCCTGGTTTCAGCAGGTTAACTTCATTAAAGGCTCCATCTATCGCTTTAATGTTCACTGAAATCCCACTGGGTGGGTACATTAGGCAGAAATAACCCCCACAAGATGATTGCATGCTGTTGTTTGGCACAGTGAATGGACCTGGAAGGGGAAATGGAGGAGGTGAGGGGGTCACACAGCAACCCAGGCTGGAGAGGACAGATCCTGAACCAGTGTAACACACCAACAAGCCTGGCCCTTTGCTAACGGCAGCAGAAGCCACCGCAGCAAAACCCCAAGCCTGCGGGGAGCCATCCCTTCTGACCCCATTTCTGCAAATAACCTGCTTGGTTTCCACTTCGCTTTGGTATCCTCCTTCGCCACACAGCCACCAGTTCGGGAGGAAGGTGCCAATCCCCCACAGCTTCTCTGTACCTGCAAAGAGGAGACCATGGAGCTGTAAACGCTGTCTGTCCCTCCAACAGACCTTGGCAATTCTGTTGGCTTTGCTACTGAGGGCTTTGAATCGGGCTTGAGTTTCTTACCCCACTGGAACTGTGGGGTGCAGTTAAGACTCTTGAAAAATCAGATAACCTCTTGCTACTGTGAGGGTGACCCAAGCTCTGTGCGTTCATCTGCTAAAGGCACCCAAAATGGCCCACTGACCGTGGTCTCTGCAGGTCCCATCTGGTCAGCTTCACGCTGGAGAAGCTCCAGCTGGACCATACTCCAGGTAGGGCCAACAGCAAATTTTCCACAGGCTGAATTAGAAGGGCACATTTGTGCCCTTACCCAGTTACAGTCACAAACCAAGGGCCTCGTTTCAAGTCTGCTGAAGCTGGTGTGAGTTCATCCATCAACTTCCCTGACGTCTGGATGTGACCCAAGTGGCTGAGCCCTGCAAAGCCAGCACGATGCCTTTAACTGTAAATGCTGCCATTGACTTCCGCCGAGCTGGCTTCCACGGTGTAAATGTCAAGCTCTGTAGTAAGTACTTACAGGGCTGTGTGCTTGGTGTTATAAAGGGCCACGCCAGCAATCCTATTAAAACACCTCCTTAAAAATAATACACAAATTCTTAAAGCAACAAGACATTTAGAACCCCCTCGCCTGAAACTTGTCAAACAAATTCTTAGGCCAGAAGCGATTTCTTTTTCCTTATAAACAAAATGCCATTACCATGCTTTGGCTTTTGGCTTGATAGATCCTGGCAAGAAAATGCGTGTGTATATTTTAAAGGGCTTTCTCCTTTGCTTATCATGCTTTAGCTTTTGACCTCTCCTCTCCCCCTGTGCCCAGGCGCATTCCCGGGTTGGCTCCCATGGTGCTACATCGCACAGCCCTCTCAGCAACTGGGGTTAGACACTCCCTCCAGCAGATAGCACATTCTTCCGGAGCACTGTCATGGGGGGAAGCCTTGAGCTATGAAAGGTTTTCTTTTGCTTTTAATCTTTTATTTTCTTTGATGTTCATTTTGAAATAAATTATTGTGCCTTATTTGTATTACGGTACCTGGCTCTGCAAGGACTGGGACGCCTCTACTGTCCAAACATAGAGTCAAAGACAGTTCTTGCCTCAAACAGTTTACAATCTGAAGAAACAAAGCAGATGAAAACCAAGCGCCAGATACAACATAGATGACAAGCCTGTGGATTACTTTTGCATTTAGTTAAGTTGTAAACTGTTGAGGGAGAGATTGCCATTTGACTACGCCTGTGCAATGTCAGAGGTAGGAACTTTCTTCTGATGCTGCTGGATACCCAGCTGTTTGGAGATGGGTTTTTCAACACGGAGCACTTAGGTGAGGATGTCCCAGAAAGTCAGTGATTCCTAAGGGAGCCCCTGCTTCTCACCTGACATCACCAAGCATGTGTCAGTGACCCCCAAAAAGCAATCTCATAACAGAAAAAGCCACGTATGTTCTTCTAGTAAAAGAGAGATGAGGACAGGAGAGGGAACAGATCTACAGGGTCCCAGATGATAGCTGGATGCAAGGCTGAGCTGTGTTTTAATCATAGCCAAATATGCCTGTGTTTTGAGAACATTTCAAAGCATGTTTGGCACAGAACTTAGGAACATGCTTACCTTCCTAAAAATTTCATAGTGATGTTATGATCTCGCTGGAGACAGCTCTGCTCGATTTATCAGGCTGAAGATTGTCTTCGTAATCCTCCTGTTGACATACGTGCACATCTCAAGTCAGACCTTGCACTTACGCTGCTTCCTAGACAAGAAATCCATAATCTCAGAGGAGCTCCACCCTGCTTCCTTTCCCTTTCTGTGAACATTTTGAGTCACAGTCATCACCCTTTCCCTCTGGGGACGGGGCTGCTTCCTTATCATTGCAGAGTAGCTCTTTTTCCCAAGAGGTGTCTTCCCTCTCTCCCCAGGATCCTGCACACAGACCCCATTGATTTTTCAGTGTAACTAACTCCTCATGGAAATCAGTGGTGCTAAGGCTGCTTCACAGTCAACAGGATGGCACTGAGGCCCATGCCTCAAATAACTACACTGGATGGTCCTCCAGGGAACTGGGACCTGCAGAACAACAGCCAGGAACCTGCCCGTTTTCGGGCAGCTAGTATGGCGAGGCAGTTTTCACTCTTGTGCTCACAGGACATAAGGAGCATGTGGCCCTCTACAAATTCAGGCTGTGCTTCTCAGAAGTTCCAACTTAGGGCTTAGCACCGAGAATTTGCTGAAGTAGAGAGATGCACTAGAATAACGACTATCAGGCACTCTGAAATGAGGGGTGGTTTTGTGGCCTTGTGGCTGCAGATTAGGAGAATCAGTAGGGTCCTTTGGTCTTCCCGAGCCAGGCAAGTGATCCAGGACCCAATCCAGTCTAAGCCTGTGGGCAGTACTCGACCTTTACCGTACTGTGTTTCGTTTCCACGTTAGCAAAATGGGACTGCTAATACCTTTTCTCTCCCACCCCTTGTCTGACGTCTCTGCTCGATTTTGAACTCCTGAATGGTCTCTCCCCATGCACAGCACAGTGGGTCCAGTGGATACTGTAATACAAACAATCCTCAGTTGCAGGTTTTTCTTTTTCCTCCTCGGTGTGCTACATTTATCAGCATCAGCCATGAGCCCAGCACAGTCAGGCTTTCCCTTGCTCTCAGCACCTCAGAGCATTTGGGTTTGCGAATCTTGCTATTAATAATACATTGTGCAAAGTTGGTACAGAGCTCAAAGTTTTCCATGTGTGTGCTGGAGTTTGATTGTAACTGTGGGTATCATTATCATCAAAGAGACTGAGGAATGGCAGCTTTTAGTTAAACAAATGGAAAGCTGTATTTAGTCTCTTTTGCCACATTGTGATAGGAAAGAATAAAGGCTTTTAAATATATTTTACAGCTGCTGTTTCTTAGGTTTTTCTGCCTTACAATAGTCTCCGTGGTTCTGACTGGGAAGTTGTTGCAAAAGCTTTTTGTTTTTAAGCCTCCTATTGAAATAATACATATTAATTGCCTCATTCCTGAGTTTTTTGTTGTGGTGGAAATTTCAGATGGGGGGTGGAGGGACAGGCTGCAAAGCATTAACAGCTGAGACGGGGTGCCCTGGGTGAGTAATGAGAGAGGGGGCTTAGATGACACACTGCTAGCAGAGTGCGAAGTAGAAGAAATGTCTCCCTGGAAAGTGAGAAGACAATTGGCAGAGGAGCCCAGGGTTCTTTGGGGGGAGCAGGGCAGAGGCAGAGCTGGGAAGGGGGAGCCAAAAGTGCCCAGCAAGGAGGCCAGGTGGGAGCAAGGACAATGCTAGAAAGGAGCAGCACGAGAGCGTACTCTTTGGAGAGAAAAAAAGAGCTGGATTCGTCATACTGTGGCCACCAAAAATGAATATCAATGAAGCAATTAGCTCAGTGAGCAATGGGACAAATGAATGCTGCTTTCCTAGATGTGCTTAGCATGGGGTTGCATCCATGGGTGTATAATAAAGGTTGAGCTCAGGTTTCTCCTGTCATGATGGCACTAACATGGTCCTTCTGTCCTATCTCCCCAGCTGTTTTCACAAACCTTGCAGGAGATTGCATTTCTGATGAAATTGCCCAATGATTCAAAAGTTACTGTGGCAGCAGCAGAGAAACACATGGCCATATACCATATACAAGTCTCTTCCTTACAAACTTAAGCTAAAAGTATATACCTATATCCTAATACTTGTAATACAGGGCTATCCTAAAGGGCTACAGGTAGTTTAGGAAAGCCATAGTGACTGCAATTACCTGAATTTTACATGACACAACACAGAGTTACTAGACCCATTCCGGGCAGAGCAGAGGGCCCCGTGCCCCTCACCGCCATTCACCTCTCTCCTCTGTGCTCTACGAAACATTTTGGCCTTTCACTTGCCAGTGCTGAAAAATATGGAAGCAGTGGCTTTCTCTTCAAAGTGCTCTAACACATTTGGACCGAAGGTGCCCAGGGAAGGCAACGTGAGCTCCCTCCTTCTCTCGGCTCAGTCCCACAGCACAGCCACGGGTGCCGCACGCGCCAGGTCCTGGGTGGCCGTCACTCAGAAGAGACCGGTTACAGTGCTGACACCAAACAGAAGGAGAGCAGCAGAGAAGCCCCATCTGTTAAACACATGAAAGGTGAATTGACGTGAGTTCAAGCCAAGTACCGAAATGTAGCTGTGAATCTAAAAGCTTTGTTCCAAAGAAACAAAGTCCCACTTTAAAATAAGTCCAAAAAAATCCCATCCTGCTTCCATTGAAGTCAATGGCAAAATTCCCACTGGTTTAACCAGGAACAGGATCAGGCCACTTCCAGACAGATTTACAGCCAACACATACTGTAATGCTTGCATACTCCATGCGCTTACTTCTATTTCCAGCCATGTTAAAAAATTATAGCAAATGCCTATGGATTTGTGCGTATGAGTTATTGTGCTGCTAATGAGAGGAAGAATTACTCGAACATGGTTTAGATGGTCATCTGTTGCCAGCACAGATGAAATTGCTGGGTCATTCGCTGGCTTCGTATCACTGTTCATCCCATTAGCATTTCCATTAGAATTATTGCAAAATGTAACTCAATTTCTCTTTTTTTGGCAGATGTGGGGAGGGACACAGGCTGCGTTTGCAATTAGAGCTGCTAAGGAATTGGAACTGAAGCCCTAGGCACGCTCTTGTGCCACGCTGCAGCCACTAACGGGACGCTCCTCTGACAGGACCACTTCTGCTTAACTGGGGGAGTAGGAGAGGTTCTAGGTAATGAAACAAAACAAAATGACTTCTTACAGCTGAAGGCCTCCACACATAATGCATGCACACTTATGCACTAGAAAGCTTTGCGTAATTCATTCCCACATGCTCCTTGCTTTGGGCAGCTGAGTCTGTCCCTCTTAAATGTTAAGAAGCTTGCAGTCTAAACCCCACACAGATCTTGTTTTTCAGAAGTGCTGCCAAGAGCCCGCAACCAGTGGGCTCCCCAGAAGCTGTTGTTTGCCAGTCCCTTCAGTAACTAGGCCCCATGTTCTTCGCAGCTATCATTACCGAAAAAAAAGAAGAAAATCATCTCACGGCTGAAGCCTCCCTCCCCTCACTCCTCCCACTTGGAAAAAAACCCATCTATTGTCTTCCTGTAATTGATCAAGCATAAACATTCAGCTCTACAGTTTTACGACTAATCACTCTACTTCTAAGACACGTGTTCGCAGCTATGCAAGGCACCAGCTGCTGTCATTCCAATGGATATTAATTTATATTGTCTCCCGCTCCCATCCTCCCTGCGCCGACACACAAAGGGAGTGGGGTGGTGGCGGGAGCTTTAGATGAAGACATCTGCTTGAAAGGCAGACAGTAGCCGCGCTGCCGAGATTGCACCTGGACTTTCACTGGAAAATCAGACACACCAGTTGCTTCCTGGCACTCCAGGCTTCGGTACACACACAGGGTTTTTACTACCATTATTTACTTATTTACCTCACTCCAAGGGAAATGAAATGTTGGGACAGAGGGAGGGAGGCAGATTTCGGGAATAAAACTGAGCTGACTGAAATAAAATTTCACAGACCTGTGGCGTGGTGCAGGGAGGGGTGCAGAGAAGGAAGAGGAAAGCTGGAGCCTCTAATTTTGCCCCCTAAAAAGGTTTTCTCATGATGGTTGGCTATGCTCAGCCCCTCTCCAGAGAGGCCGGCAGCTGCCTGGGCTCGCATGCAGGCTGAACCCAGCCACCTGCAGCCTCGGGAGGAGGAGGTGGAGGAGATGAGGACTTGTTGGTTGTCCCTCTGTGAGATCCCACAGAGAAAGAGCAAGCTACTCAAGCAAGTAGCTTGAACCTCTGACTCCCACTGCAGCATACAAAGTTGGTCTCCCCTTCACCCCCCCCGGCCAGCTCCCAATAACTGAACTTAAAAGCATCGCACACGAATTCGCAAGCTCTGCCTGTCTGTGGTGTGACAGCCACAGCCCTGCACAGTGGGCACACAGGAGGCTCACAAACTGCTGTGGAGTCTGCCACAGACCTCCTCTGGGACCGCCACAAGCCGCTTCTCCTTCAGCCAGCACCCCTGGGAAAAAGTCCTGTGCACGGGGACACGCAGGGACTAACGCGCTCTGGTAGAACAGCCTGTTCTGCTAAAGCGTTCAGATACCATCTCCCAGATAAAACAAAGCTGAGGGCTTGACTATAGGGGATGTGAAAGATTTCTTTCTCCTAAGAGCAGGGCTGTTTCCCAATCCCTTCGGGTTTGCTAATCAAATACCAATGTGCCTGGGGTCACATTACATTATGGCTGTCAGCTCTAAGCGCATACTGTATTTTTCATGTCCTGTCCTGGTCTGCTGTGTTGTGTTGCCGTTTCACCCCCAGAGGCAGCACTAGAAGACTTTTCTTTATTACTCGCCTTTTGGTTTGGCTTGGAAGCCCTGATCCAGGCTTGGATCCTGTGCTGCCACATCCCATGCAAATGACTAGTGAAAAGTTTACTAAGCAAAGAAGCTGATTAAGCAGTTGCTCCGTGGGATTTGATTACACTAGTAAAGAGCTGAGGGATGGTAATGCGCAGTTCAGGTGTGAGGTGCTGTTTGCCCACGTTTCCTGCAGCAATTTTTCAAAATAAAGAACCAGGCTCAAACTGGGGACGTATTTCACTCTTTTTAAGACGCAGATGGACATGAAAGTTTGAGATTCTTTTCTATAATGTCTGAGCTAGCAGGGTTCCTGAGACAAATCTAAAAATCCTTTCTTGTTATTACATTACATGCCTGAATTCCCACTGCTGTATACCACATGAAGTCACTTACCCTCTGTGAGTGGGTATAAAATACTGCTTCTGGTAGAGAACTCATATCTAGGCATGTTTTATTTTGCTTTTTGCCCAAGGTAAATGAGAATGTGGGTGCAGGTTGGGAAGGGCATCTTTCTTCCCTGTTTTTTTCATTAGCTTAAGCTGAACCTATTGATTCTTTTGGTAATCACCTCAGAGCCTGTAGTTATGGGAAGGTGACACAAACATCTCTTTTTGCTCTGCAAAATTTTCCCTGTTCCCTGAGCTCATGGTTTCACTCCTCTACTCTCCCGCAGGTCTCCAGAGAGCTCTGCTTCCCCAGGGATGCGCAGGTCGCAGGGCACCAGCCGTGTGAAATATTAGTGCTCCCTCTACACATACACCCTTGAATAAGTCAAGATATTTTGGGACAGAAATGTTATTTTTAGCATCCCTGTCCCTCTGCCGCAGCCACTGTGAGGAAGAAGCTAAGGAGCACTGACCGTTGTGCCATTAGACAGTTTTGACTGACTAGTCCCACTGAAATATATGACTCCTCAAAGATGACGTCGGGAAGTAATACATTTTAACAGACGCTTGCCACCCCCTTCTTTTCTATAAACAGAGATGACATCTCAAAGGGGCAGGCTGCAGATGGTATTGTTTGTCTCTTAGCGACACGCATATCCCAGGTTGAAGTTTCATGGGGAATTGTACCCAGGCCACTGGTAAGTCAATATCTCTGAAGTATGTCCATTTAAAGGGCTGCTTTCTAGCTGCACTCTTAGGCAGAGACCTAAGGTCTCGAGGCAGATCAGGGAAGAGTCATATCTTATGGTCTCATGTTCCCCAAAACTCTTCCGCTGGATTTCCCAGTCCATTACCCACACTTTCTGTCAAGGTTGTCGAGATTCCTAGGAGCTCTGAGCCAGATGATATTGGGATGATTTACTGAGGGTGTGAGATGACAAACAGATTGTGGCAAACCTTTCCTTGTGGCCTTGGCTGCTCAAATAACTTGGAAAGAGCTTGAGGAGTGAGAGAGGCTATGAAGCATGCACAGCAGAAACTTCCACTGCCCCAGCCTATTCCACACTGTGGCTACACAGAAATCCTCACAGAGCACACTTGCATCGAAGGGAGAAGCAGATTCTTTCTTTTTTTTTTTTATATTAGATAAACTCTTAGATGTAACCTGGAATCAAAATCTCAGGGCTTGCCCACATATTGATCTGTATACTGCACCTATGCAGTACAACTCTGAGTAGAGACCTGTATTTGAAATAGCAGATGCTTTTCCCCCCGCCCCCTTACCCTGCTCTTCGGAATGCCAGCGATTTCTGTGCGCAGCCCGTGCTCCCCTCCACGCAGGAGACAAGAAGGGTTTCTCTCTCTTGCAAGGGTTAATTGTGTTGTGTTTGTAAAGATCTTGGAGAGCTCCAGTCTCCAAGTGCCAAGTTGTCTTCTGCTTGCTCTTGCTTCCAAGTATTATGATTCTGTGGGCCAAATACGAGTTACTTTTACACGTACTGTAGCTCAGTCCAAGGGAGAGTAAGGGTGCAGCTCAGATCTCCAAGTCCTTTCTATACACACATGGTGCCTTTGTGCCCTGGGGCTCTCTGCAGGAGGGACTCACACAGGTCAAGCTATTGCAGTGTCAAGGCTTTGGGGCTGCCTGTCTTTCGAAGCCACAGAACCGCTGTAAGACAGATATGCTAAACACTTTATCCAACCTCCATCCAGGACCATCAGTTATACACAGGATCACCAGTTGCTGGCACCACTGAGGAGAACCATCTCTTGAAATGCAGCCAAGTCCCTGAAGGTGAAGGGGGACAGCTTGGCTCTCCGGGGGACAGGAAAACCCCCAAGTGCCTGTGACTGTGACCAGACTGTGCAAGTGCCCAGGAGGGGTGGAATTGGAAAATGATCCCTTCTGCCCTGCCATCCCTCCCCTGCCTCACCACTGCTGCCAGCACTTCAGCATCTCTCCACTTCTGCCATGGCAAGAGGGGTGACAAGGGGATACAAGGAGACTCTTTCCCCAGCTTGTCACAGGAGATGCAGATGAATAAGTGGCAGTAGAGGGATGCACTGTGATGCCCGGCACTGCAGGGCTCAGAGCGGACAGGGCTCTGCTGGAGCCAGCGGTGGCCGGGGAGCAGGACCTGCCCAGGGAGGCCCCCGTCTTGCTCCCTAATGGGGGCGAAGGGCTGCAGTGTGGAGGGTTGGGAGGGGGCCAGACGGGACGCTGCGGCAAGAACCTCCTTCTCCTAGTTGGTTTTCAGCCGTGCTAGCAGCCGGCGTGCTTGACCCCGGCTGATCAAAGCCTCAATAGGACATTGCCCTCATCCTCCTGCCCTGTCACAGCCAGCGGGGGCATGAGTTATTCCTCTTTTGTGCGTGACGCCCTCCTCCTGGGGACCTCATCTTCCCTCTAATCAAATAATCAGATGCGTTTATTGTTGTGGAAATCATGCCCTCCCTTGAAATGCCTGACCAGCAACAGCTTCCTGGCTTTGTCTGCAGCCCGATGGCCTGGATCCCACCTGTCCTCTGGTGTGGCCAGGGGGGCTGCACGGGGCAGCCGGACCCTGGCTCAGGGGGCCGGTCCCGTGTGTGTTGTGCCTGCACAGAGGGGACGCCAGAGGGGACCCCAGCTGACAGGAGTGAAAATGTACCCACACCAGGGGTTCTCTCTCCACGACCAACCTTTGCGAGAGGAGAAGAACAGCCATGCCCCAAGAGGAGGTTTGCATTTGGAGGAGATACCATGTCGCTGGGACACGAGTGGGGAAAAGGATGGCCACAACCATGGTGCTTCCCCTGCCTCCACAGAAGCTGGCTGAGGAGCCTGGAGGCCCTCCTTGTCCGGCCACAGTGGCTGAGGGGCACGACGTGCCAGCCTGTCCCACCTGGGTTTCCCCCTGACGCTGAGGGAAGATGGCCAGGAGCTCTGCTCGCTCGTGGCCATCTCGCCCACTGTGGTGGAGCTGCCAGTGAGGCAGGCTCACCCTGTGCCCCTGGGGAGGCAGCTCTGTCCGGGACCTCACCCGACCAGCCGCCTCTGCTGCTCTCGCCCCTTCGCTGCTGGTGGGCCCCGCGGGTGCCGAAGCAAGGCCAGCCGTGCACCACAGCCGGGGCCTGCGGTGCCTCCTCACCCGCCTGCAGCCCTGGCTCCGGGGACACCCCACTGCAGGGACTCGCTGCTGAACTGTCTCATTTCATGGGCTCTCCAGCTCAGCCAACAACGTGCTTAATTTGTCTACTGACCCCCCTGCCCCCCGGACACTCGTTATATAATACGTATTTTTTTCCTCTGATCCCATATCCTGTTAGGAAAAGAAATGTCCTGACTGTACAGCACCAGCCTGATTTTTTTTGGGTGTTTTTTTTTTCTGTCCGCTTCTTTTCCTGTGTTTACACTCCCACAGCGCAGCATTTATTAATCTGAGGATAAGGACAACTTAAAACATCTTAGCCTGAGAAGGCTCGCAGCAGGGGTAAAAGTAAACTGAGCCCACACCCTGCTTAATCATCAGCCAGCGCTGGCCCGACGCGCTGCGCAGCCCCGGCAGCCCCGCCACCCTCCCCTGCGCACAGACTGTCTCGGATGCGGCAGGGGACTGCACGTTTGGTTGCCTGCCGCTGAATCACCGTACCTGAAACCTGCCTGCCTTGCACCGGGACCCACGCAAGGTGCCTGTCTCTGCTTGGTGTTTGTTGGGCCTATTTTATGTTTTTACACCTCTCAGCGTTCTGGCTTGTGAGCCAAGGCTCTGGCTACAGGAGGTGCGGGAGAAGGGCAACATAGAGGTGAAAGGAGCAGAGTGAGCTGATTGGAAGCTTTTTTTTTTAAAAAAATTAATAAAGGATTTCTTAAAAATAAAGAGGCTTTGCAAATTAAAGCAGACAAGCAGGTTACTTGGCAGCTAGAGGATAAACCTGAACATCCTGGGTACATGAAGCATCAAAGCATTCCCCGAAGCAAAGGGCGCCGAGAGCTGCCCTGTGGGCTCGGTACCCAAACCCTGCTCCGGCAGGGCTGTTTGCAAAGTGTTTTTTCACTCCTGCTCCTGGGAGCACGGGGACAAGCATGCGTGCCCAGGGCAGCGCTGCGCCCAGGCTCTCCTGGGATGGGGCAGCTGATGGGTGTATTGTTGGCTCTCTACACCTAAAGCACAAATCCAGCTGGACTCAACCTCACTGAAGTCGGTGAGAGAACAAGTGCCTCTTGTTCAGCATAAACATGCAAGAGAAGGCATGTAACCAAACAGCCAAAACAAAAGCCGCACTCCTTGAAACACTGCCCCGAACACTGCCCGTGCCGGGCCAAGGGCTCCCATTGTTCTCCCGGAGTCTGCGGGGCCAGGGAGGACCCAAAGCTCAGCTGGCAGACGGGCTCCTCGCTCGCCTCTGGGGCCCAGGGAGCATCGGCCAAATGTCACTGCTGCTGGCCAAAGCCGTGACTGATACAAACCATGCTGCAGGGTGACCTGAATCATTTGCTGCCATCCCTGAGCCAGCCCCTGCCAGGGGAACAAAAAATTCCTACAGAAAACTGCCATGATAGAGCCCCTGCTGTGACAGTGACCACCCACCTCGCTGTCCCCTGTACCCCTCACGCAGGAATCTTTGGGCAGCAGCCATCCTGAGCTGAGGAAGCCCAAGTAGGTGCGAACCTCAGCGTGCCCTGCGCAGCTGGGCCCGTGACTACAGTCTCCCCCGGCACTCCGTGTCCCCAGGCCATCGAGGTGACGTGTGTGTTACCCCTGGTCTGCAAGCAGGAGAGGGGTCCCTGGTGCCTCCACACATAAGTCATCCCAGCGAGGGGAAAAGCCACAACCTAAGTGAAGCCTCATGATTTCCTCTCTTTTCCTAATGCTAAACACAGAAGAAAATCCACAGGCGAGAGCCTCAGGAATTCAAACTTGGTGAATTCTGCCTCTGCTCTCAGGAAACTTGGCCAGAAGTAAACGTGCAGAGGAATGTAACCGTTGCAGAAGATGGTGCTTGGCTTTTCAAATCCAAGCCCCTAAATACATTGCACTTTGGCTGTGACTTAGCGTTCTTGCTTTTCTTTTCCTTTTCTGTTTTGTAGCAACAGCAGTCTAATCACTCTCCAACCTATCCTCACCCCCCAGCCTTGTTCCCATCACTGCTCTATCCACTCTGTTGTGCCATCAAAGCAGTTTAGGGGACTGAGTTGGGAAATGATCCATGTTAAAAACAGTCCAGTGAAGAAAAAACAAGTCAGTCTTTTTTTCAATAGCAGCTCAGTTACCTTTGTCCTCTCACAGCAATGAAAATCCCTACAACTGGGGAAGGAGAAAGGACGTGGGGGATGGGGTGGGACCAAGTGCTAGGAGGGAGGGATGGGGCAGGAGGGGGAGACGGGAAGCATGACTGCGTTAAATGCACGTTGGACTGAGGCCTTGCTGTCCTCATTATATATAAAGAAAAATGACTGGCCTGGAGGACTTACTTCCAACGGAGGGGAGAGAGGAACAAGGAAGGAGGGAAGCAAGGAGAGACATTCTCCATGGTAAAAAGGATGTGTGCATGTGCCTCTGTGAACAGACCCAGAAACACCCTTCTTGTACCTAACACTCCCGTAACTGAATTAGTTGTGATTGATTTGGCTGAATCTGAATGCAGAGCTGGCAACTGGACATGCTAAGAGTGCCTTCGATTTCCTCTGCTTGCTGAAATAACCAGCAGGCTGTCAGGCTGCTTAACATAATCTTAGAGCAGCCTCACAATTGCTCTAACTTACGCTCTGGTTTCAATCTCCCGAGATGTGCCACCTGCCCTTCCCATCCTGGCCAGGCCAGTGAGCGCGCTGCCGCTGCGCCACGGTCCCGGTGCCTGTCCGGGAGCGCTCACCCACTGCAGCAACCCTGGCAAATCCTTTCCACAGCCGGGGCAGGGACTTCCCTGCAAACTCGGCCCACCTCTGCAAATTGTCACTTACAGAGATGCAGGCGTTGGGAGCAACGTGTCGCATGTCGAAACGCTGCTCCGTCTGAAAACTTCCTCCTCACTTTGCTGTGCGTGGCTCAGTCTCAGTTGTTCTGTACATCCATCCACTCACGAACTAGGAGGACACTGTTTTTACCACTTTTCTCACATGCATACATCACTGTAACTACTGACTCTCCTTTGGAGAGGGGGAATGGCTAGAAATAAGTTGGAAAAGTAAACTGGCTTTTAGATCACAAGCAGTAATACCTAAGTATATATGCATGAACATATGTGCATAAATGTATCTAGGAGGAAGGAAAAAGGGAAAGAAGGAGGAAGGGAGGGCTGGTTTATTTACTTATAAACTAGTTTCTTCATATTTGCTCTATTTTTTATTCTGTTTTCATTCCTAGAAAAATTATGGCAGATGAAGATTCTTAAAATTGTAGCTTGCTGGTTTGAAAACCTAGTCTGCAATTTTTTATCTTTTTTTTTTTTTTTTTTTTTTGTACTCTGGATTGAAGGATGTGATGTATGAAAACTCCAATTTAACAGAGCCTAGAGATTAAATCACATTGCGTAGGTAAGGTTTTGGCAGAGAAGCAGACACTGCTTCCTAACCAGTATCAAGAACTCGGAGAAGAATGGGGTAGGTTTTAATGTAAGTTTACTTTTCTTGTAATGAATTTTAATGACAGCTTTCACAACTGCTTCTGTGATTCATAAGAGAAAATTAAAAAACCTACACCTTGAAACTTATACGACAATGCTGCTAACATCTTGCAGCTTCTGGCATTATCTTGGAGAACCTTTCAGTCCTGTTTCTATGCCACATTGTTTTCCTCACAAAATGTATTTTAAATATAAAACATTGAATGTTCATTGCTTCTTTATATCATTTTTATTCATTACCTGCTGGAGGCAAAGGGCACGGTTTTATACAGAATCCTCGATGAATGTCTTATTTTGCCATTTTACTCTACTGTACATATTTCCCAATAAATTATTTTCTTTCAGATGCAGATATTCTTCTGGAAAAGCGAAGCAGGGCTGTTTCCTCTGCACTGAGTTTTTTTTGCCGTGAGCACAGCCAACTCGTCTGGCTTGGGTTAGTTTGTCAGGCATATTTTGGGAACAGTTTAAGAACTAATTCTGCTTTAAAGACTATAATCACCTTTTTGGCCCCTGAAACCGGTTCAGGATTTTTGTGCCAGGCCAGCAACAAAACAGCTTTTGCATTCGTCAAAGGCTTGTTCTAGACAAGCAAAAAGACGGCAGAGATAAAATCTGTGTCTTTCTTGCAATCTATACCCAATAAAGCAACTGATTAAAAAGTGACTGCAACTTGTTCCTGTCTGTAACAACGGCACGGCCCCAGCCCGCACTGCACGAGAACGCCAGCCCTGGGGGCTGCATGCTTTGACTCCGTATCGCTTTCAGGTGCCAGTAAAACTCTCGGTGTTGGTTACCTACACTCACAGATGGCTCAAGGCTTCTCAGCAGTGAAGGCAAAAGTTGTGTTTGAAGGTCAATGTGGCTTTGGGGACGTCAGAGATCAGGCGGAACCGGGGATGAAAGAGGCAGTTAGGGAAGGGGACTTCATGGTGTCAGTGGTACCCAGAGAGGTGAAGGGAGGCGTGTGGGGAGCAGGCCATGAGATTTGGGTGGCAAGATGTGATCTAGGGGAGGAGGTGGTGATGGGTGAGGGGCGTCTGTCTCTCCCCAGGCTGCTTGATGGGTTTCCTCACAATTCCTACTTGCCCTTCTGCTTCCTCCTTCAGGCACGGGTAGCTTTGTGCTGCAAACAGGTCCTGACTCTGGGCTCAGTGGAGGGGTGTCACAAGCCTGGGACGGAAAATGGAAATTGGGGAGCAGCTGTCAGCATATCAGAAAGTGCCACCTTCCTTGGTATGTGAACTTCACGCATCGGGGACAATCCCCTCTTCTCTCCACCACTTATTTCCTGCTCAGGTGTGACAACCCCCCAACCTTCCCCTTCCCAGCTTATTTTAATTTCTCATCCCTTTTCCTTTGCTCCAGTTGCCTCTCCCTGTCATTTCGCACTCTCCCCTCCCTCACCTCTCCTTCCCGATTCCCAGAGCAACCCCGTCTCTCCAGTTGCCTGTATCAGGCACTCCCTTCCAGCCCATGGGGAAAAACAGCGGCAGAGCTGCCCTCCCTGGAGCAGATCCCATGCTCGGGAAGTAGGATCCCTTCTCAGTCTCATTTGTTTCCACACTTTCCCAAGCCATGGCTCAGCGCCTCCGCACCTTCTCTGCAGGGACGAATGCACCAAGAGCAGGGAGCCTGAGCAACCTCCTCAGGAGGCCTCTAGAGCCTTTGAGCCAGAGGCCTCTGGGGCTTATTGAAAGCCCTGAACACCTTCTGGGGGGCTGCAGGAGCAGCCCAGCTCCACTCCGATCTCGATAATGGCATTTTGCTGCCCGAAAGCCTCCCAAGTAGCGCAGCGGCCACAATCCTCACCCCTGAGAGGCTGCTACGCTCTGCCCCCAGGTAGTACTCAACTGCTGCCACGTTGCAGCAGGTTCCCGGGGTGAGTAACCCAGCTCCGAGACCCTCCGTGGGGAAAGGCACGACATCCCACGCTGCTTACAGCAGAATACAGGCCTCATGAGGGTGTAGTCTGGTTCGTTAAAATTAATTAACAGTCAAATGGCTCCACATACTTCTTTATGCAGACACAGCAATGACTACAAAGCAGATCTTAACTTGAGCCCAGGTCCCAGGGAAGTGAGTGCTGCCATGGGGAAACCATGGAAGACCACCACCAAGGCAGAAGGAGCACCTTCTGAAACTGTGGTCACTGAGTTTCCAGCTTTCAATATACTCCTAGTTTGTCTTTTGCCACTCAACTTTGTACAACTTCAGCAGAAGGAGAAACTCAGGTATCAGTGTTTTATTTATTGAGTTTTTAGCTACGAGTGCAAGTTATGACCCAATAACTTTTAAAATTGGCATCTATGTGAATTATAATTTAATACATGCTAAAATTGACTCAGGGTTGCCCATGAACTGTCTTGGCCATAAATACCAAGATCTGCATTCAAAATGTTTTGGAGTGAAGTATGCATTTATTTTGACTGAACCATTACTGCAATTTCTGCTATATCTTGTGTTGTAAACCTTCTGCACTTTTCTGTCCCTCTGTTTTGTTCTTTTACTCTTTTCTTTTTCTTTGTAGTAAAACAAAATTTTCATCTCAGAAAGGCTACATTCTTCCTTCTCCCTGTACTGGTGACTTTTCACTTAAATATCTGCTATTTTGAAAATTACTTCATCTAACATAACACTCTTGCCTGAATCTCAGTGTGCTCTGCAACCCATAGCTCTGATCCTATGAAGATTTATGCTTGCGCATAATCTGGAGCATGAAAAGTAGTGTCATCAGCTTCAGTGAAATGACCCACGTACCTCAAGTTAAGTACCTGTGTAAAACTTTCAAGGAGTCCTAAATCTTTGGCAAGATAGTGCTGCAGCCATCTCGCTGAAATACAGCCTCAGCTGGTTGGACCTGGTACCTGCTACATGGCCACAGAACACCTTGGTTGTTTCCGACAGCAAGAGAAGAGCTTGATGTTGTGATGAAACTGCCTGGGGAACTTTCAGCTTTGCCTAGGCTGAAATTTGCCGAGATGGCAATGGACTTCTCTCTCGCTTCTCCTTTCAATCAGGGCTATGAGATCAGGACTCCGGCTCTACAACTGAAGACAATACAGACTTGAGAGGGAATCAAGTTAAACCCTGTAATGTTTTTTTTCTACAAGGCAGCACATGGTTGCTGCTGTTTTGTTTTTTTTTTAAAAAGTCACCTTACCAATTCTGATCTGGCCTGATCACGCATGATCTTCTAATATCAAATCACAGTCATGGGTGAGGATGACCTTGTAGATACAAAGAAGAGAAAGACTCTACATACAAATACATAATCATATATAGTCTTAAAGCCTTTATTTTAATGCAAAATAAAACAGGTAAAACTTATATAGCCATATGTAACAAAAGATCAAAATCTTTGATACGGTACTAGAAAAAAACTCTCAAATTGTGTGTTGAATTTCCCCCCAAAACAATCACGCATGATTTTAAAATCAGTTTCACTTAAACACACAGGTATTGTCAGGATCACAAACACCTCTCTCTCCCCCACAATAACAGAATAGTGTCTTGTAAAGCCTTCTCTTCTATGCAGAGACAGTGAACAGCGCTTCCGATTCTGCACATAAGGCTTAGAGACTCTGCAGAAGAACTGTGCCGGAGAGAGAGCACAGGTGTAGGGCCTTTTGGAAGTGCAAAGCAGCCCCTGCTCAGAGCAGAGTGTCAGGATGCGGCCCTGGCAGAGCAGTCGGTAGGATTCACTCACAGCACTAACTCTCTGATAAACAAATCTGTGACGGCTGGGAGGAGGAGGTAGCACAATTCATCTGTAAAAAAATTAGGCAGCATGTGAAGCTATTTCTAGATCAGGAAGCTGGAGTGAATTGGAATTCAGGGCTGCATGCACTTTTTCAATGCAGGAGCCTTTTTTTTTTTTTTTTAATGCTTAATTCCCCTTTTTTTCCCCCACAAAGGGCAATTGATATTTCTTTATGCATTCGAGGGGTGCCCAGAGACTTCTGCATCATAATATATCACAGTGGTAATGTCTGCTTGCAGGCCAAGATCATGGCTCACTAGTGGGTGGTCACTCAGAAAATCCACAGGCTCTTTTTCTATCTCTTAATCTTTCAACTGCTGGGCCTGGCTGGCCCTGCGCCAGAGCCAGAAACGCAGGCTGCACGCCACCAGCTCAGGAAATCAAAGCTTCCAGCTTCACGTGAGAGCGGGCCTCTCTCCCCCTTGTCTTGACTCCTGTTCACACGCACACTTATGGCACGCTGCTCCTGTGGCAAACCCAAACTCTCCCTTCACACCCGCTACATCAGTAACTTCACTGCTGGACTGGCACATTTTGGATGAGGGAGTGCGAGGCAATTACGTGTCAAGAGCATTTCAGGCTCATAATTTTCCCAAACATATGGACATATGGGGAAAAGAACAACTTGTTACTTAACGGCTCTTTTGGATTTTGCAAGTGTGTATTTTCAACCGTCAGTTGTAGCACCTCGTGAATTCTGCACGGTACATATTTTTCCACAATATGGTGCTAAAATCATACATTTTACACTGCAGAGAAGCTGACTATATATACTGTAGTTACACATTATACTTTTGAAAATACCGTACCTCTACCAGATATTAAACCAGCAAATGACAATTTTCTCCCAGAACAATGGCACCAGAGATTGATGAGATGCTTTGCAATACTTTTTGGTCTTGTTCCCCCAGCTAGGTCAGACTGTTCTTCCTCCTTAGTTCCTCACCTGTAGGATGCATCTATATATTATACTTGTAGCACTTTTTTTTTTTTTCTTTTTGGAAGAAGCTCTGTACTGATCTAACAGCAGAAGCATCATTTAATAACCTGTTGGGCAAGATTAACAGCTCAGAAGGTGTTTGTTTGATTTGTCTGCCTCAACTGAGTGGAGCCAATGCAGTCAAGGGGAGCTCTTAATGAAAGATTCAGGTTATGGGGAGACAATTGCGCAGGTCCTTCAAAGGCTATAAATAACCCAGGAGCTGTTTCCATCCAGATTTTATTTGGCCCTGGCTCTTGAAATACTGTAAATAAGTTCTGTTCACTGATATCATTTGAGGGGTTAGTTGAGAGTGATTTATAAAGGCAGTAGCTTATATTCAGAGCTGTTCTTAATTGTGGCCTGGCTTGATAAAGCCACTGTCGCAAACATATTAGTTTCTTTACAGCTGGATCAAATGTATCAGGGGTTATATTTCAAGGAGGGAAAGGAAAGTATTTTAATTTGTTTTCGCTTCACTTTCAGCGGGCCTTCATAACACCAGCGGCTACCCTGTGGCTGCCAAGTCCTGGCTGAGTATCCTACAGCGTCTAAAACTCTTTGAGAGAAGTACAAGGCTGTGTACAGCACGTACACGGCAGGCAGAGTTTCCTTGGGGAATGCGCCTTATTTATGGAGGGTACCAAGAGACATCCAGCTTTACATCCAACCCTCCCTCGAGAGGTTTTTCCCTCCTACATTACTAGGGAAGAGGGCAGAAGGAAATGGAACAAGAACCAAACACACTTGCTTCATAAACAGTTGCATTTCTCTCCCTCTCTCCCTCCCACCAATGCTTCCTCCTGACTGGATTTAGAGCTGCACCTGCCCCTGCCCCAGGGAGTCCAGCCCTGTTATCTGAAATCACAGAGATGTTCCCACCCCAAAGCTGTGTCCTCTCCCCTGCTTCCCAGCCTGGCTGGTGAGTAGAGACCGGTGTGAATGCAAACCAGAGCCTGCCGGCCAGCCGGGCAGCTGCAAGTGCTCCCCGTGCCTCAGGGTTATGCCAGTCTCTCACCAGCATTAGCAGCACAGAAGAAACGTTGGCTGGGATTAAACGCTGCTTCTCATCGGGGCCAGTACCTACCGGCAGTGGTCCCTGGAAAGCAGCAGCACACAGACACACCCTGCCCTGCGCCTTACAGACCTCTTACTCTAACGAGCCCTTTTCCCAGGGATATCTAGTAAAGGGACATGCTCCTAGCAGGACAAACCTTCCCGGTGATATTTAATACCTGGGAAGTGACCTATGTGATTTAATCTGTTGCATACCAAAGGTGTCAAAAAGACATCAAAGAAATCCTTGTGCTTAATCCCTGGCCAGGTCACACTCTCTCCCTGATGAGGAGAGGAGCCCAAACGGTTTAATAAGACTCCCAAAAGGCAGAAGTTGAGGAATTAAGGACACTTGGAAACTTCACAAAATATATTTCTAGGTGTCAAGACTCTCTGGTTTCTCTGTGACAAAATCCTCTGAGCACCCACAGCCCTGTTGGGCCGGGTAGTGCAGGTCCCTCTGGCTGGGGACATGCATTTCTGACCTCCTCCCAGGCTGGCTGGCTGCAGAGCAAGCTCAGGCTGCGTGGGGCAAAGAGCCGGGCACGCAGCCCACCGCCCTGTCCCCCCACAGCTCTGCTGCACCGCTGGCCCCTCTCCCCACCCACACCTTCTCTCTTCCTATGCACTGCTGCAAATAACTTGCTACAAACAGCTATTCTCTCCTCCTCCTCCCGGGCCCCAAGGTCTTGAAGCCCTCCCTGTTGCTTTCCTTGTCTTTTCCCTCAGCCCTTGCTGTGAAAAGCCCCTTTCGCTGCTGGCCTGATGGCCCCTGGCTCAAGGAACTCGAATACTTTGGCACTTGGCACCGGCCCGGCGCTGCCCGAGGCTGAGCTTCACTTGGGGGACCGAGGGTGGGCCCCGCACCGACGGGTGCCTTCAGGTGGCGGCAGGCCCACGAGGGCAGGGCACGCCGCTGGCAGGCACTTCGCTGTAACCCCGGCCAGCGCTGGCCGGGAAGGGGCTGTCCTGCCGGAGCCAAGGCAGCACCTGATACAGTAACCTAACAGGAGTTACGGAGTCCGTGCCCGCGGTCACCTCCTCAGCCACTTCTTATAGGCCAGCTCCACTGAAACCCCAAGAGCGACACTTATTGACAGCAGCTGAGGATCTGATCTCCAGGGTTTACATTTACAGAGTGCACACTGTATAACTAAGAAACGCTCACAAGCATACACACGCATATCTACAGACACACACTTCTCGGGTGGCTGGCTACCTTGTCCTCTGTGAGCCTGCCCCAGCACGGCGGATACAGCTTTTCGCCTTACTCCAAATGCAGCAGGTGCAATAAGAGGAGAATCTTGCTCCACAAACTGCAAAAAATGAAGGCTACAAGATAAATGCTGCCACCACCAAACAGAAAGAGGAAGACAGGCCAGATTACAAATCTGGAACTGCAGCACCCTTAAAGCACAGAGCTGCTGGTCTGAACGTGCCTGGAATGCGGCCGCTACCTTCACGGCAGTCCCTTGTCAACTCACGATCACACACTGGATTACACAAGATCCCCAGATCTGCACGGAGTCCGTACTGCGTGCTGTGTTCTCACTTGAAGGCTCTACAACAGCACTCTGGAGTAAACTCTGGTGACACCACTGCCCTTATACAGACGGCTATGTACTGTATAGGTGTAACTGGATTCGGTAAATAGCCCTGAGGTGTATTAAGTGTTGCGCTTAATTTCCAGCAGCCACTTTCTATTTTTAAAAGGAATTAAAAAATATTCAACTGTCTGGTACCTCACGTACTCAAAACACATCGTACCTCATGTGGCTTCAGTTCGCCTGTTAGAAAGCCCCTATGCTGAGCCCAGCTCAGTAAGAACAACTCCAGGTATCGTGTGTCATTCTTACAGGCAGCTACACTTGGGAACAACTCTACAAGGATGACGTCCGATGGGATTCCTCCCAGGCTGTGCTGACAAGTCCAGTGCGTGGCTATACAGCTGCAGTCATGGGGTTCTTCTGCCTGGGATCCTGTTGCCTGTACTGGTACTGGTCTGGACTGGTCCCACGGTGTCGGACAATTTCATTATAAGCTGGTGCTCGGTGGGACTGAGGAGGGGAAGGTGGCACGTCCTGCCGGAGGGGTCCTTTATGCTGGTTTGCAACGGGCTGGGCTGGGTAGTACTGGGGGTACCTCAATTCTGCCACTCGCGTGTCCGGCGCACGGATGTAGTTCCCCTTAGATGGGTGGACAACAGGCTGTCCTCCTTGGTAGTAGGGAAGATCTCTCTCTTTGTATATTACCCGTGGCCCTGTTAAATATTCCAGTGGCTCTGCAGGTCCACGCCTGAGGAGGAAAAACATAATAAAGCACATAAAAAGGCAGTCTACTACACATTATTGTACTCACAATCTATGTTTACTTTGGGAAAGGAAATGCCACCTCAAGCATGACAGGTCCAGATGAATCAAAAGAACTTCTGAAGGATAACAAGCCTCCCACCTGCACGCTACAAAAGTCTGTAACACCCAGGACGCTGGAGGAAGGGTCCAGCGCACATCACAGCCCTTTTACAATGGAGGAGCACTGGAGCCCTTCAGGTCCCAAAGTCAAACTCCTGTGATCCATTTGCCATAATGGAAACAAAGCTCCTTTAAACAATGCATGTTTGACTGAATCTTATCTAGCCTGAGGATAAACAGATGAGTTGGGTCTGCAAGTCTGCAAATCCCATAAGCTTTACATGCACAAATATTCACGCTTTCCAATCCATTTCCCACTATTTTTTCTGCTAACATGTCAGACTGTAAAACTTCCCAAACATCATAGCTGGAAAAACTAGAACTCCTGGAAGAAGCACTAAGGATGTCAGGCTACAATACCTGTGTCTAACGGGCGAGCTGCCAATGGCGTTTCAAAAAAACTCCCGTGATCTAGAAGGCCTGATATTACAACAGCCCTGTAACTTGTCTGCATCTGCATGGATCTGACAAGCTCTAGTTCACATGAAAAGCAACATGTGAACATGTCATCCCTGAGGATGTGCCATGGAGCCCCCTCTGTAGCTTTCCGCATCTTAATTCCATGATTTGCACTAATGAAACATTGATATTTTTTCCTAGTACAGCTTAACTTGTGATACTTTTGAAATGGCAAAAATAATTGTTCTTACAGACATGTCACCAGAGCATCCCCAAAAGTTCAACTCAATTAGGAGTTTTTGCCAGTCTAATTGCAAATGTCTTTGCACTTTGGGCAAAACCTCCCATTGACTGCAGAGGAAGCTTCTCTCTGAGTGAGAGCTGAAGGAAGACGGCAGGGTTTTGACCCAAAACAGGGGCTGAAAGTATAAATCAATTACACCTGCTCTGTGGCTTTGGGACTGAACTCATCAACTGTTTAAATATTCTTTGCATAGCTTTATTAAAAAAGTCATCGTTCTGGTACAGCAGATCAGGTGTTCACAATTCGTCAATGCCTCTCTCTTTTTCACGCAAAGATTTTACAAGCGTGCTCCCCCTTTCTTAATCTGGGCTCCCAGACTCCACTGGAACTTGTTTTTCACAAAGTAAAACAAAACATGTGGTTTTCTGCTGCACTCGTTTAAGCCCATGGGGTAAATCACGGACATAGGCAATGAACAAACATTATCTGCCTTGAAATGAACCTACAATTCTCCCCCTGGAATAACTTAGTGCAAATGTTTCCTGTTTAAAATGGAAAGAGCAAAAGGAAGAATTCCAGGCCTTGGACTTTTAGGACCCTATGCTCCCCAGAGACTTTTTGCTTTAAAAACAGAACATTATAAAAGACAGGCACTCCTGGCTTCACCGCCCCCCCCTCCTGGTGAGACAGTCCAGACAAAGTGCTGAAGGGCCTGAAGCCACCCTCTGAGATACTAAAAGGACTCTTAACCGCATGTAGTGAGACAACTGCTGTCTCTGCTCATACACCTACGCCTTGCAACAAAGCCTAATTTCCACAGCAGGCCAAAGAGTTGCTCCATGTATTTCTATAGGAAGACTTGTTCACTAGTCAGTCCCATCACACTCAGCTTTTAATTCCTCTGTGTGCAAAAAAGCACTTCTAATCATAAAAGGCTTCTGTGGTGGTAGGAACTGCTTTGTGTCAAGCCGCAAACCAACAGGAATACATGTCAAACCCACACCCATCACCTTTTAATATAAGGATAATGCTCAAAATCCTGTATATTAGATTTTATAAGATGTTCTCATCAGCAGCTATAATCAACCAAATTCTTGTGGATCACATTAAGAAGGGACTGAGCTTGGAACCTGATCCAGAATTCACTGAAGAGCCAGGCAGCTTTCGGACAGAGCCCTAACTGTAAAGCTGAATTACTTTAAAATAAAAAATTCAAGATTAATTAGTACCGAAATGACTGTTGAGAACCGAACTGAGCCACCAGCATCATCTACTGAGCCTTCAGCACACAGCTCATCCCTCAACTCACACAAGAGGCCTGGATGTTGCAGGAAAAGAGGGGGATGTGTTTTGCCATCCAGCCAAAAGAGCTATTTCCAGGAAAGCTCAGCTGGTCCAGTTCGAGGAAACAGTGTGACACCGCTGCCACAGAAGCTGTGACTGTGCAGAGGGTAGCGCATTCGGGCAGCTTTGACCTAGGACTGTACAGTGAAGATGAGCCTGAGCAATCAAAGCACAAGTGTGCCAGACCTGAGGCATGTATTCAAGCTGCTTGAGCTTGTGCCATCAGGTCTTCATTGCTGTTACCTATGCTACAAAACTAAATCCACCATTGGTTCACTTACAGCTAATACCGTCTCTGGTTGTGTAGACAAACTGCAGAGAGGAACATGTGAGAAGGGCAAAATCTTTCTTTACAAAAATAAAGCTGTTCACTCTCAGCACCAGTTTCCCTTCTCTGAGGGTGAAACACCCATAGGTGGTATCATTCTCGAGTGTCTTCCCCAGAGTCAGGGCTTAGCAGCTGGGAGGGGAGGTTGGACATGGAGCCAAGGCTTGAATCCACTTCACATGGATCCTTTAGGAAAGTGCCAGGAAGACAGAAGGCATGTGTGGTTTTTTAGCAGCCTTGGCAATAATGCAAGCAGTGATCTAACCAACGATTACCAGAACTCTCACATGAGTAAAACCTTGGGAAACCCTGGTAACTGCCCAAAAGGCTGCGCCCGGGCAGCATGACCGGGGGAAATTTCATGAAAGATATCCTCGTGGCTGCACCACGCTCTCCAGCTCACTCCCTGCTGATCCCAGTGGGTGTTATGCATGCAGATACACATGCTACAATGACGACACTTTTCTTCCCTTTTATGACCAGCACTGCATGTTGGAGTTATTTCGTGAAGATTCATTCTTCCTCACCCACCAGCCATGCCCGGTGAAGTTGGTTCTTAGGGAGCTGCTCACAGTGCAACCAACCAGCCTGGGGAGTCTTCATGAACCTCTGACATGACACTCTCCAAGCGTGTCAAATCAACCATCAGAAAGTCAATCTTCAGGTAGAAGAAACACATACAGATACCAAGCTCTGGCTGTAGAAATGCTGTCACCATTAGGGGCAAGTCTGGGACACTGGGGGCAGTTCCTGCCAGGAAGAACAGGGCTCCTCTGAAGCAACACTATTTTCACTTGATAGCTCATGGTGTAAAAGTATATGCTGTTGTTTATCCTTAAAGAAATTGCCATAACTCAAACCAAACACTTTCTACTTGGCAGCCCCTTGTAGATGCTCTGCTTGTTTCTGCAAGAAGCAAAACAACCCCTGCCTTTTCACGTGGCAGACATTGCCACCTCTGAGGAGGCCCTAATGAAATTCTTCTCCCCTCCCTCACTGTTTTTGTTGGCTCCTGATGAGTTCAGAGTTCACAGGGCCATATCACACCTCCCAAGTGACCCACAGTTTGGGGGTCAAACCAATAACCTCAAGTGGAAAATCAGTGACCCAGGGGAGTGATCAAAAATCCACAAATTGGGTCAAGCAGGTCCAGCCACTCAAAAGGACTAGGCCAGGAGCGTGCCCTCTGAGAGGACATGCTGAGTAGGAGCTGCTCTGACCGTCAGCTGTTTTCCAGATTTTTGGCCAGTTGTTTGACCTGGGGGTCCAGTGAAATTAATGTCAGGCAGAAGGTAGGGAAGCTGACACAACATCCTGGGAAGGAACTGATCTCAGAGCTCAAAAAGTGTTTTTGCTGATAGTTCAGCTCTGCTGGTTCCCACTGGAAGATGCATCACTGATGTGGGTCTAGCTAAAAGCAGAGGCTGCTGCTGAAGGAAGCAGTGGAAGGAAGGGAGGCAGAAGCACCAGGTTCAAGAAAGAAATGAAACTGGTGGGGCAGTGTGAAAATGCACTCCTCAAAAATGTCATGGGCGAGGTGCCCCTTAAAATGTTCATTTTTATTGTGAGAAAGTGAAATCTCATCTTCCCCTGCAGAGAAATTATACATCACACTCACAGGTAGTTACAAACGTGTTTCGCCGTATCGTTTCATATGCTGGTTAGCAGCTCTACTGGTTTATCTTCTAAATGATTCACCAGGTAAGAACTGTGATCCATTTTGAGCTTTAAGAGCACAAAGTAGCCTTGTCCAAATAAAGCAGGTAACTAGTGACTGATGTTCAATTAACAGTACGTGGTGTTATTTTCTCTATAACAAGTAAAGCCTGAAGTAGTTTGTTTTTCTGTCCCTGATTTATTTATCTCCCAGGCACAAAGAATGTAAAATCTAATATTTTCTGGCTTTGCTGCAGAATTTTTAAGAGCTTCTGGGTTTATCTAAAACTGAACCAAAGGATTCGGAATACTTGAGAAAGGCTTCTTTTACCCAAAATGTTATTTAGTCATTCAAGTTAGACAGGTATCTGCAGGTTTCAAAAAAACCTAACTAAACCACTTTCTGCTTTCTGCAGTTTCCTTTTTTTTTTTTTTTTTTTAAGCCCCCATTTCAGTAATTCTTCAGTTGTGGAGAATCTCACAGGGTAGACTGGCCTAAATACCTGATGCTTCAAAAAACAAACAGAAAAAAATAATTTCATTTCAGGTTTACTGTGTTTCATTGTTAACCCCCATTTGCAGGTCACCTTTAACATCAGCCACGAGACACATGCTTGGGTTATCTGAAAGGAAAGCAAAGCAAAATGACAGTCTGGCTGTTCATGCTGTGCCCCATCATGTTGGGGGTTTGGATTTCATCATGACAAAAGAGTTTTTCTTGCCTGTGTTTTATAGGGAGAATCACAGAGATCACCCTCTTAGTACCTGGTAAAAAGCAAGGAAGGGAATGCTCTCTTCTTACATCACTGTCTCCTTCTCGCTGCTGAGGGAATATTTTGCAAGGGATATAATCTCACATGAAAAACTGCCTTCTTTGTCAGGGAGTACTTCTTGAAATAAACTTCAAAGACAGCCACAGACTAAGTGGCAAATGGAAAGCCCACATTTGGCTGCAGTCTCTTTCATGTCTAAGCAAGACATACAGAGGCTCTGGGTGATGGCATCAGGCAGCTCAGGCTGTGATTAAAGAACAGGAGAAAGCAACAAGGTCCTATCTGCGTCCAAATTCTCACTGAAGAACTCTATTGTATGCATCGTGATTGCATGCTGTTTGTTCTCAGCCAGGAGAGAACTTTTAAAGAAGAAAGGAGAAGCTGATGTAAGAATTAAATTATGCAAACAAACAATCTTACAGTATCAAATACATTACACTGTGTCTTTATAAAGCTCTTCTCAACATACACTAAAAACAACTGACTGAAAAGACCATGTAGTCCTTATCTCTCCAGTTACAGTATTAAAGACACCGCAAGTGCTGTTTGTAGTCAGTTGCACTAAGAACTTCTGTTGCTTAATATTCAATGTGCATATAACGTAAAAAAATTTTTTTTTAAATCACTGCAGGTTTCAAAAAAATCACTGCATGACTCTGAGCTTCATTAAAGTCTGTCTCTGGATCTTAATAGGCGAGATACTCCTATAACAAATATTCTTTGCCGTTTCAGACCAATACTTCCCATAGTCGATGATGGATTTTGCATTTAAAAAGCCACTGGAAATCAAATTTGGTATCTTAGCGCTGGGAAGAATCTGCAGCACAAGGAAGTGCTCAGTGGCTGTTGTCTGTGAGAGAGGCTTGTACCTCTCAGAAGGTGGCAGATGTCTAGCAATGTCATACTAACCTCAAACACACCACATACAGATTATTTATGGGCTGAGCTGGTGGAGGTGCTTTCTTCTCCTGTTCTTTTATCAACAATACAAGGCTAAAAAATCAGATAACATAAACGAATACAATCCCTGGCTCTCATGTAGCACATGCCATGCGGAGAGAGCTGTTTTTAGTTTGAGGACTGTGTTTGGAATTCCTTCAGTGTCAGGTTTCCAGTTACCAGATCCTCTTCCCTGGGCCAGGCACGACTGCGGTTGGACTGGATTAGCAGAACACTCTGCAACGTATATTACATAGCTTTGACTTCTATAGGCTTTGCAGACCCATAAAAATAATGATCATTTCATGACCTGTGTTACGGGGGGAAAAAAAGAGCGGAAAAATCTCTCTCTCCCCTTTTTAAAGAATTCATATTTGTTTTGGATTTGGAGAAGGAGGGATTCATACAAGTTTGTTTGAAATTCAAGCAAGAGTACATTTCAGATGCAATGCAGGGAGGCCTGATTCTCTTCCCTTGCATGCAGTTTTGCAAAGTTTAACAGTGGCCTTGACTGGCCTGAACATAAGAGCTTATATGCATAGTTTTTCTCTCTACAGTATTACGGCTTGGAATACTTAGAAACAAACAGCAAAAGCACCACAATCCCAGAAGGTAAGAGCATAGACATGTTTACTCTAGTTGAAGCCTAGCCTTAAAGTGCTGGAGAACGAAGTCCTTTATTGTTTGCAGAGGGCCACATTTTGAGAGATGTTGGACCCCAGCAGCTACCTGAGCAGCTCTTAGCAACTGGAGACATTTAGGTGTCCCACTTGTTTTTACATCCAAGACCAAGCGTAAAGTTTAGTAAGATACTAGCTTTCCATGCAGATAAGCAGGCTGCAGAAACAACTCTAAGACAGGAAAACAGTAGTCTGGCAGGTTTAAAACTTTACTATAAGATTATATGAGATTTCTTATGACAGCATGAACAGTCTATTTTGCACACAAGCAAATTGATTGTTCTCAATCCCTAATGGAGCAAACTATGTCACAGATTGGTTAACACCAGAATTTAGAGTACCATTTAATTAAACACCCTCTCACCAGCAACAAAGCCATGAAACATTGTGTTGCTCCTTTGCACCAGCATTAGTTTATTTTCCACAGCAGATCTCAGACCAGCTTCTGATAATCCCATCCTGCAGGCAAAGCTCCCCTTTCTTTTCTTCCCTAAATCCAACCTACAAATATAGGAACTGCGATAATCAGGATTAAAACCCTCAAATCAACAGCAACAAAAACCTGAATATGCTAGCTGGTGCTCTATAAATGCCCAATAAGCATTCAAAGCAACTAGTCCAATAATCCTTCCTACTCAATTCCTCATTTGTTTTGTTCATATGCTCTCAGGCATGGTACATCTCTTCTACCAGGAGGCATAAAATAAAGTAGCACCTATTGAACAAGACATTGCTATTCTGTGATCCCTTCGAGCTTAAAGAGATCTTAAGTAGATTGGTACTTTAAGTAGCGAGTCATTACAACATGTGTCATTTCATATGTTACTCATTATTCAACACAACAATATCGTGTGAGTCATTAACCTCTTGGCATTGGTAACCTACTCTCATTGCTAAGCAGACATGCTTGTTGCTCAGGAACCCCCATGCTCCGTCGGGGAGAGACCTGGATGAGATTTTAAGGTCCCTTTGGTCTTTTGTTTTGCAGATCAGCAGGGGCCAAAAGCTCTTCCTATAGACTAAAAGAGTTCTTGGCCTTTGGTCTCTTGCATCACATTTCTGAGACGATGCTGGCCAAGTTACATTGGAGGGGAGAAAACTTCTTTTTAAAGGATGAATGCATCTTAAGCCAGCAAGAGAAGCAAACGTTTAGGTTTCTCAGCTGAATTTTGCATTTCAATGCAGACTTAAAACTAATACAAAGAAGTACTGAATGCATGCAGAACTGCCACCACCGGGGCGAGATGCTAAAGCGAAACCTCTCTTATGGTTAATATTTGTACTGCATTACTGTGCAGTAGCTCCAATGGACGCGGGCACCCCTCTATCCCTGCCACGAGAAGAGCCAGCTACTTCCCTCATGAGCAGGCAAGCAATGAGAAGAGAGACGCAGAGAGGTGAGACCCCAACACTGGCCTCAGCACAGCAGCAGCACAAAAGCCAGAAATACCGTTCAGATCTCCTTGCCTCACCCTAACCTCTACTGCAGATCTCTGCTTTTTTGGAGGCTATCAGGATAGAAATTAAAGGTCCTGTGGTGGTTCAGGAGATTTTAATTTGATTTAAAAGAAATTCTGTTGCCGCAGTCAATACCCCTCTTCAGAAGGAAACAAACACACTGCTCAGGCTTCAGGAGAGCTCCTCCCTTCGCAAGGAAGCCTTCTCCCTTTGCCTGTCCATTCACAGCACTACTGCTATCCACGCTGTTTTTGTAAGGTGCTTTCAAAGACACATAAACCCAAATTCCACCCTGTTCTCATTTTTCACATGAAATGAATTTAAAGCATGGTGATTATTCAGCTGTGCTGTTCAAATGATTTTCAACAAATAACAGAAGTCATCAAAAGAATCTCCCTAAGTAATAACAACCTGGGTCCAAGTCTTTACTATTCAGCTGCTGGGATCTTAACACGCTGTCTGATCTTTAGTGGGCTAGTAAAAACCTATAAGAAGTGGTTATTAATGTTATTACCAAGCTTTTAGTTTTTTTTTTTTTTTAAGCATCTCTCATTTAAATTAAAGCATTCCTTGCAGCGTTTTCTCCCATTGCCATGATGAAGCATGGCTGTCAATTCTGCCTCTGATGGCACAAACTGGGTAGTAAAACCATGCTTCAATAAAAAAGGAAAATGATTTTTGAAACTGATTGTAGCTGGTTATTTTTCCCTCCATTTCATTTCTTTCTGGGTCCAGACATTCTGTTAAACTCACTGGGATGTGCCATTCCCCTTTTTCTCCTTTGCAACAAAGGCAAAGCTCAAGATCCAGAGGAGAACAATGGCTGCTTTTTGGGGGCGAGGGGGATCTTAAAAACAAGCAGCTCTCATTTCTTTCTTCAGGCAGTATTTCAGTCCCCATTGTTCCCCTACTGCTCATGTACTGATTTGCTCCTAAGCAGCGCAAACAGCCTGTAAGTACATCCTCCCCCCCCCATATTTTGTTAGAACCTTTCATTTCTATACAGGCATTAGATTATAAATTTCCTGGCTTGCTGCACTCCATTAACACTCTGGTAACCACCCCTTTTCCAGCCAGCCATTAAACACCACCTTTAATAATTGAGATTTAAAGGCTCAGGGCATGATAAACAGCTGAAGTTACAACTTTACAGCTGCCTCTACAGAAGTGTGTAAATCTCCAGATTTGGATAGGCAAATCAGTTAATTAGACTTGCATTAAGTCACAAACTTTGCGGGTGCTCTGACAGCAGACGTCCTGAAGTTGAGCTTTAAATAACAAGGGTCAAACCCCTCAGTCCCACCAGGCTAGGAGAGACGGAAACGTCCCACCCGGTGCCCACAGAGCAGTAGCACTGACTGCAGCTGCTGTGACTTGCAGGCGGCCGCAAGCGCCCTGCGACTGAAGCCCATTCCAGCTGTGTTTATCCTGGCTTCTTCCTTAAGAGCTTCTACAGTTACACGAACATCAGTGCAGCTGCAGCAAACCGAGCGACTGCCAGACTGGACATGCTCTACCTGCTGCCCATGGTGGAGACAACCCTTGTTTTACCACCCTGCATTTCCCGCCCATAAGCACACCGGTTGCTCTTTCAAAGCGGGGCCCTGCAAGTTGTGGGGCTGAGCGCCGATTCCCCCCCTGCCCCTACCTGAGGCTGAGGAAATGCTACATGGATGGCCCTGAGTCACTGCTAGCCAGTAAATGTTCAAAGCTGGTGAGATTCGGAGCTGCAGGTCACCAGTCTCTTTAGCGACACGGGTAGTAAGAGGTTAACCTTCGGTCGTGAGGCCCAAGTGCCTGTGCTCCATCTCTGCATGAGTTATCTCCTTGTTGCTGCATTTAAAAATACTGTATGTAATTAACTGTTATCAGGTTGTTAAGCAGTGTGCTGAAGTGTGAACTTATCATTCAATTGTTTCCTTTATTTACAAAGTCCCTGCCATTCTCTGAGGCGGCAGCCTGGGCCAGGCTGTTGACTTGCTCAGATGAGGAGGGTTTAGCACACCAGATTCTGGTAGCAGAAGCAGATTCTGGAGAGGTGAGACACAGCCGTGAATCTGCTCGGTTCCTCAAACACCCCCGAACATGCCCTGCAGAATAGCTGCGTGCGAATGAGACGCACACACACCACTGCTACCAAATACATCACTGTAACGCTGCTTTGAGACCTAAACCGCACAGCGCTGAGGAAGTGCACAATACAGCTCCCAGCCACCCTAATCCAGCCTTTGGGCATAGGTAGAGTTTTTACTCATATATATGGCACTAACTTTAATGCCTCTAGATACATACAAGCTATTTGGTCTGTTCACAGCTGAAGACGACATTAACTGCTGACTTTCATGCACTTCTGTGCTCAGTTCTTCCCCTTCCCTTTTTCATTTGCTGGATTTTGTCTCTTTAAGAAAACAAATCTGGAAGTCAGCGCACATCATGTTAGACCACAGGCTGGAGATGGGAGGACATGACAACAGGGCAAGATGCCACATCCCCCGCTGTCCTCTCTGCCTCCATCCACAAGGCCCAGGAGCCCATGGCTCCCACCACATTTTTTGCCACTTTCCCCTCCTGGCCTGGCTACTGTTCTGTTCTTTGCTTTCTTGCTCAGCAGCACCAACCCTGGCAATGACTGTAAGGAGTCTAAGATGACATGAGACGTCATGAGATCTATGTGATTTTCTTCCATGCATTCCTGGTCTGGGGCAGCACCATGCATCCAGCAGGACTTACTAGCATGGTCGCTGGGCATGCAGCATCCTTTGCTCTTTGGGAACTGATGCAATCATCAATATCCCAGATCTATGGGCACCCTCCCCCCCCAACACTTGTAATAGAGGAGATATGTAGCTTCTAAACAAATTTCTTCTTTGCCATCTGCATACCATGCTGCATGTCAGATGACAAGATAAAATCTGCAACAGCAAAGTTCTTGGAGCACAGCAACCTTCCAGAGAGAGCAAGCACAGCCTGTGGCAACACAGTTACATCAACTTAGTCATGTACCTAGAACAGAAGACATCAGGATGCTGAAGCTGGAAGAGGAAGCACACGCGGAAGACAGGAAAAAAAATAGTTTAAAGACACACCAAAACACTGCATCCCTGAGCAATGGGAAAGCGATGCCAACAGCTGGGAATTAGTGATACTTTACAGAGGTGACAGCACAGCAGTTGGAAGCTAGGGGCAAGCCAATATTGAGATAAAGAGAGGCTTTAGACAGCACTCCAGGTATAGACTTTAATTTCTTTTGAACATATATATACACCATGTGTCAAAGACTGCTACGTGCTGTGAAGTCTTACGTGCAAGACGTGATGCTGTCAGTAGCTTCAGCTTCGATTATGACGAACACCATCACAATCAGAGAGGCACCCCTACTCCACCCGGGAAGGCCACTACATGCCATCAGTGCGAAAAAGAGAAGCAATAGCACCTCCTGATCTGAACCTGGTAAGAACCTGGCAAAGATTCCAGACAGCATGTCTCAATTTGGCTGGGGGAAAAAAAATAAATAAAAACACCCTCTAACTTGAAACAATCTTTTACATAATGAATCAATCAAACAATTATCTTTGCTCTAGTATGTTCAAATCAAGGGAATCATCACTGAAAATAACAACCAATTTATATAGCTCATTTAAAGCCACAGTAAGCTAGGCTGCTGATTCACTAATGAACAATAAAGGTCACTACCACAATATCATTCTAAGTAGTTTCAGATTGTGCGGTGTGATAGACTTGAAGTAGCATGTTCATAAAAAAAAATCACAATACTTTGCAGAGGGAAGTGAAGATGGAAAGAGATCTGTGCTCTGCCTAGATACCAGGCTGAAGAGAGGGAATAACTCGATGCAATGAGGAACTTTGTGCCCCAGACTCATCCAGCCTCAGCCAAAGCCTCTGGATGTCAATGGAAGCATTTCAATGAGCTTTGGATTAGGCTCTTATATAGGAGAATGGTACCTGAAAAGGGAGGAGAGGGCAGGGAGAGAATGAGACATCTGTATCCTGGAATGAAGTCAGGAAGTTAAGGCCTGACAGCCTTAGACAGCAAATAAATAGCTGGAGTACTAGATGTGGGTTGCTGAAATGCCTCACTCCACGTGGAAACATTCCTTTTCAATTGTGTCTTTCAGGTATTCAGAGGAAAGACTGACCAAAATGCAGTTAATTTATTTTTTTACTTTTTGAGTGCTCATGACGAAGAGAGGGGTACATATGTGCAATTACTAAGAAACAAGGCATTCTACCAGATGAATAGCACACCTCTGCTACATGAATGTTACATGTATGATTATTAATAGTGTGGCAACTGGGGCAACGTAGCAGAGTGTGCCCTAAATTGCAGCATCATGTCTTTGACTGTTACCAGAACGAAATGCTTCCGAGGAAGCTGCAGTTAGTTGGCAATTAATAGTTTCCATAGGCCTTACAGCATGAAAGCAACCTCTCCTTTCCTCCCCAGAAGCTAACTCAAAACAAAGCAACTATTGGTCTAAGCCCAGGTTTGCAGAAAGATGCAGGTTTCAGAAACACAACACTTGATGGCATGTCTCTACCTACAGATGTTGATATAAAAAAATAAACCCCATCATATTTAACCTCGGTGGACCTACTATTTGAATCCCATCGGAAAAAAGCACAATACAGTAGAGAGCCTGTGGTGAGTTGAGAATGAAGTCTTTTCCAAACCTCAGTGTTAAATCTTTAATGCTGAGTTGGGTTTCTCTCTAAAAAAAATATGTGTAATTCTACTTCCAGTAAAATGGGATTTTCTTTAAAAGAACTTTGCAACATTTCAAACGCCCCTCTTTTTTTTCATGATCAAAAAGTAAAAGGGAGAAATTTCATATCATATCAAGCAGCTACAATATAAACCATTACTCAGGAAGAACATTCCAGTTTCTAAGTTAGAAAAGCACTAAGCAGCAATACCATTCTAAGAATGCAAAACGGTCTCTGTATACTAAAGTCCCTTCAAAAACTTATAAAACTTGTGATATAAACTAGAACAAGTGAAAATGAAATGTCTAAGGAGGAAAAGACCAGGGTTAAGGGTTCCGTATTGATTTTTTTTTTCCACATTGGGATTAAAGTGATTTCAGCTGGGACCCAGCATTACAGATGTAATTATAATTTCCATTTATATTTTTAGACTGTGTACAAAGAAGTGTAATAATGGACAGCTGAACATTTTCCGTTGTCCATTAAAAATGAAATGTTTCTGATGAAATCTCTGTAAGACCAAGGACCACTGCAGTAATCTCTCAATAACACAGCTTTCTTCAGATGTTTGGTGACGAGAGAGAAGGGAGAGCTGTCAGCCCTTCGCACAAAGAAATCAAACCAAAATGACACTAAGGTTGTTATTCCCCTCGATAATACTAAAGAGATTCTGAGTTAAGATCAGTAACAAGTCTCTTCAAAGAAAAAGTCAGGTTATTCATTAAATAACCTTTCTAGATATTATTTACAGGATATTTAACAAAAAGCATTGCATTAAGGCAACATTAAGGAGGCATTATTTAAACCACAGAAAGTGCAGGGAGTGAAAAAGCGAAATTTCTCTAAGTACCAGTGACTATCTGCCATCCTTCCCCGATGCTTTACAATGCACGTTTAAGTCCAGGTTTCCTGGTGGCCTCTGATAGCTAGGCAAATGACTGCTATTGAAAAGCAAAATGTATTCAAGGTAAAGCAGGTGCTTAAGTGCTCTGATGGATCTGGGCCTAAAAATTCAAGTTGTAAACCCCAACTCAATTTCAACTGACTAATTGAATTCGTCTTTTTTTTTTTTTTTTAAATTCCCTTTCGTTTCAAACCGATCTGCTCTGTGCTTTCTGCCATAAAGCGTGGTGCAGTCAGTACCGCAGCACAGCCTGCACTACGGAGCTGCTCCGGCTCGCCATTCCAGAGGGGGCTGCAGCACACCACGCGGTAAAGAGATCCTTACAGAAAATGCTCAAAACCAGCACGGGTATATTCAGGCAGCCTAAATTCAGCCTAATTCCCTAGTCAGTGAGAAACCCAGATGCCTTCAGAGACCCCTACAAAGCTAATTAGAGGACTACTAGAAGTCGAGTTAGCCAGTAAGAAACAGTACGCACAGCAAAGTCACACAGGCTTTCTGAGCGCGGCTACTGGTATGCTTAAAGCTTTTAACTGACTCTGGAAATCTTTAATCGCTGAATGTATAGCTGTAAAGTGTGTTTGCTGTTTGAGGATCTTTGGAAGAAAGACTGTTAGTATGTCCTTTCTTCTACTTGTTTTGTCCCAGCTATTGTTTTGGGTAGTTGATCTCAGTTCAAGAGCATACCACTATTACCTCTTCAAGAAAGCAAAACAAAGGGAAAAACTGTGACTATACCGTGCTTCCAAAAATACATTCTTTTTATACTGAAGACATCTCAGTTCTCAGTAAACAAATACGCCTTTTCTTTAAAGCACAGCATCTCAGATCGAGCCAAAATTCGTAACAAAAATGATAAATGAGGGACCAAAACCTGGTGACACATGGGTATGTACAACAGTACGCTAACACCTAGATCCAAGCAAAAAGCCATTCACATGGATTTTCAACTGTGAAATCCTGCTGAGATTGGTTTTGCTTGCCAGATTTTGTCATGATCTACAACAGACTGCTCTCAAAGTACTTCCCTTCACCTGGAAAACAAAGGCTATTTCTCTTCTTTAAATGAAGAGAAGTGCCAGCTACTCAATATCCAAGGACTCCCGTTGGCTTGGGGTTTTACTTGATAACCTGGGCTGCGTTTTGTTCACACATTTACCGCCCTCTCTCTCCGCCCTTGGCTGGAGCTGGCTGCCAATTTCCAAGGTGCTGTCTCAGACTATCTAATGCACAGATCCAATCTCCTTCCTGAATTACATCTGGAGTGGAACAAAAATGGCAGATAATTCACTTTCTATTAAAGTTAACACTCTCCTCCTCTCACTTCCCACATATGTTATACAGTGGACGTGTTCGCATGTTCTGCTCTGTTTTTTCAGCTGTTGCAAGTGCATGAGCTATCAATTACTCTGAGCGCAGAGAGGACGGTGACTTGAGGAACAGCTTCCAGTTTACATGACTCCTCACCTCATCGCCACTCGAACATTTAAATGAATCTTGTTGGGCAAGAGGCCTGAAGCAGAGAGACTCCTTAGGCGCTCTCTCCCCCGCCATTTCCCCCCCTCACTGAATGGTTAATCAGAGCAGAATAACTCTTTAAAACTAATATTTATTCAAACAGCTGTAGGATCCCATCTGCTCATGCAGAATAGAGTGCGGAACCAGCGGAGGCCACGCCGATACCAGACAAAAGCCAGCAGAAGGTATGAGTTCTGTCAATATCTCTATAGCCAGATTAAGTTACATTTGGCAGACGAAGTTTTTGAGTACAGCAAAGACACTACCGTTACTGTAAAGATGTGGTTAAGTTTTTAGCATACGCACTATGATATTTAATATATTTCCAAAATACAGCTTGCTGGAAGTCTGACTAGTGGCCTACAAAGTTTTGCTGGTGTGCTTCTGGCATATCCACAACATCTTTACCTGTGGTAAAGATGCTTAATAGCTTATGCAGATTTTCCCAAATAAGCACCAACAAAAGAACAGTAACACTGTGCATCTTGTGCTTTGTTTATGCCATATTTTAAAGCGCTGTTCTAATAGAAAATTTTGTACAGGTGGTAAGTGATAAAATTAGTGCTAATTTACATAACTATTAAATGCTAGAACAATGCAATCTTTCCCATGATGGTAAAGATTCTTAAGAAAGCAGGAATTAATTTTCTCTAACAGGGTGCAACAGGAGTTTAAGCTCCATGCTTGCTCTTGAAGTTACTGGTCCATAACCGCTAGTGATCTGAACATTTGCAATTCTTCAACAACCTTGAATTACATTGATTTTTAAGTCCTACTTTTACTTCACTTGTATCTGTGGTAAGATGGGATGGGATGGAGAAGAACAGAAGAGAGCAGGCAAAGATATATTCCTTTTTCCAGGATCTCCAAAATACAGAGAGATTTGGACTGCAAACATTGTTGGGCAGAGTTCCCATGGAAAAAAACAAATATCCTAATCAGAGTTTATCAAATTACTACCAGACTGACCCAGACAACAAAGAAATGAAGGAATATGCTCTAACAGTGATTGCCTTTCAGTCTAAACGTACTGCTGACTGCAATTGGTAGGACCACATCCATGGATTGCAGTGGTTCTGGATCACGCTCGTACTAGCTTCTACAACATTTCTTGTAGAATGAGGTGTTACTCAACCTGAATCAACATATCCAAAGCATGATTTTCTAAAGTGTCATAGTTGAAGAGCAAATATGGACAAAGAAAGCTGGACAAAACCCCATGGAATTTAGAACATTCTCTTGATATGTGTTTAAGAGACTTCTGTGCAGAGAAATTAAATATGTCACCTACTTATGAAATGGAAGCAGTTTGGCTGCCAATTGTATGAGCTGTGTTGAAACAGCTGCTCTAGCAACTGCTTTTACTATTAAATTCTTCAGTGATTCTCTTAATTTCAAATTAGGTACCTCTTTCTTTTAATCGCTGGTTTATATAAAAGCGCTCTCCTCACAAGGCAGGGTTTCACCAAGGATAACAATCACAAACAACTACAGGTCTGCTTAAAGCACTGCCCTTGTGTTTCTCTGTGGCTCTCATCTCCCCCGCCCTGTTTCTTATTTCTCGGTGGGTGGCACGCTGAGAGCTCGTGACTCTGTCCCCTATGTGTTTGTAACAGAACACAGAACTGTATTTGAGTTCTTAAGATTTCACAGCCTGTCATTACCTTACAGCATGCAATTAAGACTGTCCACATACAATTCACTTTCCTACTTTATCATCATAATCTCTTTTCGTCTTTCATAAATGTGTATACAAGAATACCTGTAACTGACTCATGACTTTAAATGGCTCGCTATTAGAAGCTTGAAACTTGCCACCGTGACAGTGCAACTTCCTTGTTCTGTTTAACGTCTTTCCTGTTTTTTTCTGAACCTGCTTTGCAAAGATTGGATGAAGATAAGGGAACTGGATGGATTACGGAGAACCAACCACAGTCTGCCTCTGAGCGATGGGTGCCATCGCGAAGCTGCTGTTTGCTTACACGAACCTAGCTGAGCCGTGACAGAACATACAGTAGGTTCACGCACAACGCTGTGAGAGCTGCAGGAAGCTCGCTCAAAAGATCCTGATCCAACATCCTCGAAAATCCTATGTATTTACACCCGATGCTGTTGGCTTCCTACGTTTCTCCTTTTTTAGCTGTTTTTAAAGCATGTTCACTGACAACGGTCTTTCAGCCACACCTCCAGACCCATTCGTCAAGAGAAAGCCAAAGCCGAGAACTGCAGTGGAGTTGTCTTATTTTACAATGAACTTTCTCACAGAAAGAAAAACTTATTTCCTCACTTTTGCAGCCTAGAGTCCATACTTTTTGATCAGTTCTGATTTATAACCCAACAGAAGCAGCAACATTTTTGTTCCAAATATCCATACCTATAAAGCAGCCAGCTGAGCTTCCCTGCCTCTTGGTCTCTTGAGCAATTTCAATATCCATCTCAACAATGCAAAGGACGTATTTGCATTTTGTAGCACCCGTCTCGTTCCCCAGGTTTCACTCAGCACATTGCTCTGTTGATGCATTCTATGGGACATATGCTTTTGTTTTTTAATTTGATCTTCTTCTTTTTAATTTACATTCAACTTATCTTTTTTTCCACAGATCCTTCATCTCAACCTAACCATTTTGTACTGACACTTCTTTCTTTCATTAATATTTTGTTCCCTAACATTTGTTTTGTTCTTTTACTCACTGGAGGCATAGCTAATACAGCTTTCTTTTCTGAGGCAATGTCTCCACAATTTCATTAAATTTCATAGTATTAATTCAAGCCCTTTTGTTCAAAGGCAATATTTTCCTCCATCTCTTGTATTTTTAATATAGTATAGCATTTTTTATTTACTCCAGCTAGTATCTCCTTGCAAAAAGACTGGCTGTTTAGTTTCAAAATATTAATTGACTTTTAAAGTATTCCATATTGCATTAACTGTTTTTTTGCTATGAGGAGCTGACTGACTTATTAGAAAAATTGACAAAACCCATCCCTGTCTGCCTCCTTCTACACTTCCAAAGTATTCTTCTGGGACATCTGGTTTTTAGTGTTCTTTTCAAGCTACGTCCCAGTTGTTGCAGACATTTTCTTTGCTCAATTTTCTTTAGTTATTCCCATGGAAATTATAGAAGCGGCCTGCCAGCCGCAATCCATGATGTGACGTCATGAACCTTGACCTTTCTGACTTCCTAAAGTATACTTTTTCAGTATTAAGACTTAATTTGGCTTGGATAGAGGCACCCTGTTCATTTCAACTGATATTTCTATTTTATTAGAAAGCTGGAGGTATGTTTTACAACCAAATCTCCTTCCTTTTGAATTCAACTTAGAGATTTCTGTAATTGTGATCCTGTTTACAATTTTCTTTCCTCCTTTCAGCCAAGTCTTAGAGAAAGACACAAGACACATGACCATTTTTTGAAACTTCTACAGTACACTGGCCCTTTCCTACCTGCTCTGCTTTTAATGTCCAAGACTCTCCCTGTAGAAGGTATACACAGGTTATTTATGAACTCGGCACGTTTTTGGGCAAATGTGTTTTGACACCATACACAAAAAAAAAGCCTTCAGACTTCCCATATGGCACTGAGGTGATATTAGTACGACGGCACACTGCAGCAGAGTAATCGAAACTGAGATAAACCAGAACAAGTTGCAAGAGAGCACTTCCAGCTTTCTCCTGCACGGACGTATCACAGATCTGGTGTCCCGCTTTGGATTTGGACTCTGTCCTTCTTGAAATACAGTGACTTTCCTGACATCTCAGAGGCACTGGGCAGTTTCCACAGCAATCAGTTTTATTACCTTGCAGAGTTAAGTAAAGTTAGCTAAGCAAATCTTAAACTGTTTAATATTGGATTTAAGCTAATCGTTTAATGAGCACATCAGCTTGGTTCCCAAGCTTGTGCTCTTGCATGTAAGGATGATCTTTTTTCTTTGCCTGTATTTCATCCTGGCTGGTTTACTGCAACGTATCTTGGAGGTCCTTGAGTAGGACCAGTATTTCCATTAAAACTCATTCTAAATTCATCTGCCAGGACTTAAAAACCAAGTAAAACCATACACATATTTCATTTATAATGAGATCACCACATTGGTAGATACAGACAGATAGGATTTTGCTGCATTTTCAATGAAAGTACAGCTGTCAAGATAAAAATCATATTTAAAAAATATCCCTGAGTTACTGATATTACTTTAGATGATTAAAACAGAAGAGAAAGTTAATAATCAAGTATACCATAGAATATACTGTTTGAATATTATTTATATTTCACATGACTAGGATGATGAAATTAAGTGGGCCATTCATTTTTGCGCTCTACTTAGTTCTAATCCTATTTAAGACTCCAAATTATCAAGTCGTCTTAGTTTTGCAGTTACGTCGGGGGAATATTAAAAAAATACGGTTTACATTGAAAATTAAAAAAGACGACTCACAACTGGTTCTGAAATCTTTCTCTTGACTCTCTTCTCTTAATTTTAATCAATATGAGAAATGGGGGAGACACAGACTTTTTTCAGCTACCTGAAAGTACAAAATATTTTCCCATCACCCTGCCCTTCACTGTTTTTGCACCACTTTGGAGGGAAAATCTGGGCATTACTAAAAATATTGTGTATTATATTATGCACCAAAAGTTAACAGGTTTGCTTTGTAACTGTATAGGTCGAGTAACGTGGTTTCACTGACAAGACTCTGACTTTGGTGATTCTGGACTGGGTTGATAAGTCATTTCACTGCCATTAAAGTTTTGGCACCTCCCCCCCCCCCCATTTATGAAAATATATCTGCACATGCTCGTTTTAACCAGGTGAACGATGCTCCAATTTAAACAGTGCTACAAGGCAGCAATGGCATCCCTGCAACACCCGCAGCCTGCATCAGCATTGCCACCCTCTGCCTGCCATAAAGCACAATTTTGGGCTAAAAAAAAAAAAACAAAAGGCAAATTCAGCAGAGTCATGTAACGAAGTCAACTGAAGAGAGGAACAGTGGAAAATTGAGAGGCAGATTGTTGCTAAGAAGTGGCTGAGCACCTGGAAGACAGCTTGGCAGAAGAGCAGCAGTATTGTGGGACAGAGCAACACTGTCACCGTTACTGAGAACCACTGGGCCTCCGCATGGCACTTGTCAGTGCAGATGGGTCAACACCAAAAAACAACCAGCACATCACATCCCTCAGCCGACGGCTATAACCATGACTGCACTGCTGGGTCAATGATGTGTAACATACTGTCGGATATCAAGGAGGAATGTAAACGAAGTACACAAAATGATATGGGGGATAGATTTTTTTGCAACGTAGGACAGAATAAGTTAAATCAAAGTGATTTAAAGCAAAAAAATTAATTGTGATTTAAACCAACGAGCAGGGAATTTTGCTTTAAATAATTGATTTTAAACCTTGCTTTTTCATCTGTGCTCCTTGGTTAGTCAATTCCCATAGGCTGGAAATGCTCTGACAAGTTGATTTGCAGCTAATTATAGTCTGCACTAAAATTGTGATTTCTTTTTTGTTAACCAGGAGAATACACTATATACATATTTAAGTAATGTCAGTATATTAATTTCAGATTCTGCTAGACAATGGTGAATGATGACTCTTATTTAATAGACAATTAACTTCTTCTTGTGATTTGTGTCAAGTCACTTTCTGATGACGTTTTTGGGATTCAATTAAATTGCAGAAATCCTGCATTTTGAAATAAACTTTGTTAGTAAAATAAAGGCAAAAACACTCAAGCGCAAGAAAAACCTAATAAAACTTGCTAAGTGATCCATTCCTTCTGTTTGAGGAACCTTATCTCTTCATGACATAGGTGTTACAGAAACTTGGCTTTTGATCCAGAGAGTCGGAAATGTTTTTGACTCAACTCTAGAGGCTACCTCAAATTGACTGCATGGGGACTCTGGCCCCTTGAGTCAATGCTGTTTTCATGCTCTACAGTGTAAGACCTAAGTGCTCAATCTTTTTAATTTATTGAAAGGGAGGTTGAAAGATAACATAAATGATCACTGCATAGAAATACTGAAGAGGAGGCATTTTGCAGGCTTGGCTCTTCATATCCAGCAGAGAAAATATTTACCATAGTACCTAGAAACTGAAATTGGGTAATTTCAGACTTATGAAAGGAAAAAGGCATATTCTTTTTAAACAGTAACATAATTAACCTCTGAAGAATGTAATGTATTCTCCACAACGTGACATTTTAATTCTAGGTTAGATGCTTTTGTAAATACATTTATAAAAGTAATGTGATGGATCAAAATTGAAATTTAGTTTGATGCAGAAATGTAGAAGGTCTTGGAGGGCTCAGATAAGGTGACCAAAATTGTCCTTTCTGGCTTCATACTTAGAAATGGAGGATATGCTGCTTTTTGCTACTGCCTTAAGAAGTGCAAGTTGCACGGTCAACCTGAAGAGAAGCTTCCAGCATGGCAAGACTATGTGCTGCCACTGTACTGAAAGACTAGCTCCTTAATACATTTGCAAGTTTCCCAGTTTTAAGATGCATGTTACATTTAAGACACATATTCCTGTGAACCAATTATTAGTTTGCTCAGCGGTCTCCTCCCCACCACAGCAATACAGCTGAACTCATCTACACAGCCTCAACTCATTTTTCCATGCTAGCAGTTATTTTCTAATGCTCTTACTGCCTTTCCAGCCCCACCCCTTTTCTCCACAAAAATGCATGTTTTTCAATAATACGAGGATTCCAGAGAAAGTCTGGAGTATTAGCTTTGCTTTGGAATCAGCATTTCTTACCAGGAAGACGGCTGAGCTTTCTGATCTACACTCATCATGTCACCAGTGTCCCGCCTCAGTGTCTGATAGTCAGCTTTTGGTCACAGCCAGCTTCTCCACCAACACAGAAAAGAACATGTCCTTGAACACGAGATTTCTCCAAACAAGGCTGCCATTGGCAAGACTGTGATTTACATTAAGACAGACTTCCATAAAAGCAAGCTCAAAAATAAAACTATGAACAAACAGAGCAGCTTCAGCTTCACATCTGTTCCATAGCTCCATCCGGAAAATATTCTGGATTACACCAAGAAAACAGGATTAAAAATAGCTTAAAAAAATGTTTTTCTGGCTCCCACACCCTTGCCCTGCTCCTCTCCGCAAAAGAAGAGGCTAAGAGGTATAAGAATAAAGCCATCCTCCTGCTAAGCAGGAGGATTAAACATTGCTTAATACTACTACTCGGCACTACCTAGCCGTAGCCCCAGGGCAACATGTAAGGATTGAGTGCAAAGAACTGTATCTCTCTTGCAAAGCCTTCCATTCTGTCTTTCCCACTTTGCTGCTTTTCTGTGGACAGAACAGCACAATGCAGTGTGAGATGAAGACCTGCCACTCTCCTGCCACAGCCACTTATCATCTAATTCAGATATTTGCCTCTGTAGACATTTCCAAACCAAGTCTACAGACTGCCATTATTTTACCTAGGAACTTAACTACCTAACTCAGCTGGCCACTCATTAAGCCAGTCACATACAAAGCCTTCCTCCAAAGGCTGCTGCCTCCTGTTTTCAGCTTTTAATTAAAAATGTAACCTTACACAGGAACAGATCCTCCACTCAAAGGCAAAAAGGGCGTCACTGAGCTCAGTGAGACTGGGACACTGGATTTGCTGCTGCATCGACTGAAAAGGCAAGCACGCTTGACACAGCTGAATTGCTCAGATACAGTTAATACAGACTTATATCACCTGAATTTGGCCATTTGGCCCAGCTTCAAAGACAGAAAAATACAAAACAAAAGGGCAAAGCAGCAATGATATTTCAAAGCTTAGATTTTTACAACCCAGCAGCAGATACGTTCGGATGCTGCTGGCAACGTGACTTCCCCTTCACGCAGGATGCGTGCCTTTGCATGGGAATGGGGTAGTGTCTTAGGGGCACCAGACATTCATAAAGCTATTTGGCAGGTGATCATTCCTCCTTCTTGCCCAGTGGGGAGGAAAACTAAAGCTCTCTTATTCAATTTGTCCATGTCCACACGCACTGGCATGACTCCTGCTGGCTTCCAGGTAAGCAAAACAGTTTCCCTGTTACTCTTGACATAGCAGAGATCCCCTCCTCCCCTCTCATTCAGTAAAACTGGCTGCAGTCCGAGCGCTTTCCTCTCTTTCCTTGTGTTGTGCCACACCAGAGCAGCAGGCAAAGGTCATATCCTCCTGGACTCAACACAATATTGCAATAAGAATCTGCTTCGCAGCATCTACAACCCTCATCTGAAGCCTCTTTAAGTATCTCTTATTAAACTGGACTTAAACAGCTAAGTATGCAGACAATTATATACCACATCCATACCAAACGCGGGTCAGTGGTTTAACCAAGGTGAGGACAGGGACAAGACAAGGGCAGGAAACCATGAACTAATACTAGAATGCTGGGGAGAAGAAAGCTGCTCTTTGAGGAAATATTACCTCTGTATTTCTTTCTACCTTCTTATTTCTTTCTTTTTTTTTTTAATAATGCTGTCTCCATTACAGTAGTATTCATGGATCCTCCACTGAGGATAGGTTGGCAAATGGGTGGTTTTTACCTGGATTCTTCCATACTCCTGGGCAGTCAGCCATGAGAACAAAAGAAATCACTCATTTCCATTAGTGGCTGGCAATGAGACTGCATCCCCTTCTTCTGGATTTAGACTTCACTGTAGCAATCTAGTCATTTGTGACTGCCAGGGCTTAATTACTGCAGTAACATGAAACTGCAAAACTTAGAAAACCTAAGTATAAAAGGCAGCAGCCAACTGCTGGACTGCAGGCACACCCAAAGCTGCGCTGTCCCAAAGCTCTGCTCCTGCCAGGGTGGAAACCCTCTGGAGACGCGGCGATGGCACGGCCTGTGTGCGGCAGCGCGAGCGTTTGGGTCAGGAAGCACACGCGACCCCGCTGAAGTGCAGGCCCTCTCGCTCTCCAGCATAATCTTCTTAGGCACCGAGAGAAATGACACCCTCCGCACCCATCTCCAAAAGCTTATTGAACGTTTGGGTGACTTCCTAACTGGTGAATCCCAGCCAGCTAAATACTCAAACCTGTCATAAGAGCTGGAGAGTCATGCTTCCAGAAAGTTGAATGGAGGTTTTCAGAAGAACACTGTGAGATTCGTGATCTCATTCAGACAGACCTACTTTTAAAAAAACAAAACAAGACAACACAACACAAAAACGCAGGGTGCAGAGGTGAGCAGTACACACACCTCGGGGATGTGCCGAGGATGCAGTGGGTTTGAAAAGGAAGGGGATAGAAGGAATACAGAGAACACTGCTGCATAAAGCAAGGGCACGTTGGCATCTGCAGCGCTGTGCTCAGTTCCGGTCACCCTCGCTCAAAAGGAATACCGGTGAAATAAAACCAATTCAGGGTGATAGAAGTTACTTCACCAGGAAATTTCCATTTTATAAAGATTGGATAAATAAGGTTGATGAGCTTGAAGGGAAAATGAATAAAAGGAGACATGATACAGGAATACAAAAATTGCTGTAGAGAGTTACACTGGGCACCAATTGCTAATTTATTCTTGTAATTCACAAGGAAGTACTCAACAAAATTGAAGTTTAAAATAGATAAAAAAGAGTGTGCATAATTAAACTACACCTAACTAACCTGCAAAAATCAGTGCTAAAAACATGACAGGAAACATGAGTGTTGGAGGACTATGGAAAAAGATGGCTATTTACCCAGGAGAGTAAGAATATCCACAGTCAGTCAGGAAACACATAGAGGACACACTGCTGGAAAGCAGGATTCTGTTAGAAAAGCCAGTTACTGCACAGGACGAATTTCCAAAATGATGGCTGACACAAATGTCGTTTGAAGGCAGTAACTAAACTACAGACACATCCTTGGGTTTAGAAACCACGTACATTAAAAATGCCTACAAATATCCAACAATGTCCTGTGAGACAGCCTTTATATAGCGGTTTCCAAAAGTAAGAAATTCTTTGTATTTTCATCTGGAATTGGACACAGCATTACATATTTATCAATCAGTCTCTCCAGTGACACCTTTGAATGTAAATAGCTCAGTGGAAAAAGAAAATGAAGGAAAAAGAAACCATTCACTGATTTCCTAAATGCCAGCACTACTTCACAACAAAGAATCTCTTGCTTGTAAATAGCTATTTTTGCTTCACTTTTACAAATTATCTTGCTTATAGGTCCAAGAAGTGGACTGGGCAACCCCCTGAAGGTCTTCTCCAGCCCTCTAATTCTAAAGGGGGAACATTTTCTATTTTTGTTTTCCTCCCGCTGCTTCCCACTATCTCTTCTAGCATCCTCTCGCTCCCCTTTCTGGCTTGCTAAATCTTACACTCCGCTATTAGAACTCCCATAGAAACGGGACTGAAATCTCTGAAATGCTTCCTTTTTGTTATGCCCCACTGCTTTCAGACTAGAATTACTCTTCATTGAGTTGATAAGGATTAAAAATTAAAAAAAAGTCCTCAGAGGATTCACTCTCATTTCCACAGCGTTCAGTTAAAGCACAGAGATGCTCTACTGGAATAGGACTGCTAGTCAGACGGTCTTTGCAGCAACAGTGGGACTTCAGTAGCTGTGGCTGCTGTAGTGGAGGCTTTCCACAGCAGTACTCTGTCAATGCCAGCTAGGATTATATCACTATAAACTCAGTCATTTATGCTCTGCTATGACCTGTTATAACTCTTGCAGAGCCAGCTTCCTCAATGTCATGTTCTCTAACTGTGGATCATGACTCTTGCTGACATGTTCAATGAGAGACCTTTTTTTTTAAAATTCAAAAGTCCAAATTAATAGTACAGTTATAAAGATGGCACTAAATCAGCAGAAAAAGGTGACAAGACAAAACTGCAAAATTATCTCTCATGTCAGAGCTGGACATCAGCTGTGGGCTGATTTCCCCACCCATCGGAGGGAGGGTGAATCAGAGTCTCTGTGTATGAGGCTCGGTGCTGTACCTGGGTAAGGATGCATACTGCCTTTCCATCCCCTCGAAGTGGAGATTGTATGAGCTCCCATCTGGACCTTTTCCAGGCACCTGTGGAGAAGAGAGTAATTAGAGATGAAGATCAATTATGCAGCCCAGCTACTAACAATGCATCTCAAAACGATAAGCAGAGAACACATGACATTGCAACATGCCAAAATCAACAAAAGAAAGGCAGGGGCTCAAAGAAGCTCCAAATCCCATACATAATCTTATCACTGCTAACAAGAAAGGCTTCTGTATCAAAGAACTGTTTAGAACAGGTACAATCTTCAGAGCCTTTTCCTCGTCTGCATGCTAGCCGGGATACTCTCTCTCCTTCCCTGGCTGGCCTTCCTCCTAGAATTCAGTTAACATGAGGACGTAATCTAATTAAGCACACCCCTTCTGATTCCAGTGGCTTAACTACTTGAATCAAAGCTAGCATCTTAGTACCAAGTTTGCCGTTTTTTCTCCACTTGTGTGTTTTGCTCAAGTATAAAACGTGATATAAACAGGCTTTGCTTTCATTCTTAACACAAATCCAGAAACTTTCCCTAATGCCACTGCAAAGCTAAGTATCCAGCTGGGAGTTAAGTGCATTTATCATGCTCTGGTACCATTTCAGAAGTGAAGCATTAGTGCACTCAGTCAAAATGCCAGCTTGCTACTTGGTTTGTTTTCAAGATGGCAACTGGAGTTGGCTGGAGAGCACAATTCTATCAGGAAGGCTCCAACTGGGGTACAAAACGGTGAACTTCAATGCTTTTAGCACACAGGAGCTCTCCCAATTTCACTCACTCAATGCCTGCTGATGGCCCAAAGTGTTAAGAGCCTTGTTAAAATGGAGCTATTAGTCTTTTCCTCCATAAATGCAGGAGGCTCTGACTGCCTTCAATGTTTCCTACATTAGTATGTATTCCTATTCCGGTGCTGCTAGAATCAGCAGTTTTATAAAGCAATATACTAAGAGGCCATTTAAAATCCCCTTCCCCTTTTACAGATTAATAGCAGAAAGGAAGATTTAATGCCTTTTCAAACATTTTTAACAATTCATTAAAAAGAAAAGAATAAATCACACCAAGCTTTTGGCAAATGCCTGATTATAAAAAGAGAAAACAAACAAAAATTAACATGGTTTTCACATTCTACAGGTTAGAATACATTTCTGTCAGTCCTGTAATTTATGCACAATACGCCGTTTTCACTGAAGAGATGTATAAGCTTCTACAATGGGAAAGGTTGTGCACTCAGGTGTAGTAAGTCTTACCTACCTTTACAATTTCTGTGCACCGTCTCTTGTGGACCCATCACATAAGCCAAGTCCAATGCAAAGAGAGGCACTATCCCTTGGAGCTACTAGGCAAGCGTAGGAATTATTCTAGACAAATACTGTTATGCACCTTGCCACTCACTAAACATCCAAGATACTCATAAGTGAAAAAAATTATTTAGCACAGGCCTCTTGCTAACTCCCCTTTATCAGACTCAAAACAGAAAGGAGTCCTTGCGGAACTGATGGCCACAAGAAATAACCACCTCTGATTTGAAATGACCCATGCTTTAGCAGTGCCTGACTTTGGACGGGCAAAAAATAACAATTGCCCTACATTTCAAAAAGAGGGCAGTAAGCTATATGGATCATTCATTTTTTTTCCCCGCCAGGAAAAGTGACATGTAGAGGGAATTTATAAAGATAGAGTCACTTAGGCAGCAAGTCACAGCCACTTCGGCTGTTCTTACACTGCTAATTCGATCAGGTTGATAATTTCCATTAATTCACCAGGTACGCCAGTGAGAAAAGAGCCTCCAGATTTCTGCTGGTTTGTGAAGAAGAACGAGGAGAAAAGAAATGAACGTATAATTTGGTTCGCTCGGCACAAAAGCCACATAGAGTACGGTCTACCTGTGTGGCTGTAGATAGGCTATTAATTATGTGCAGCGGCAAGATGTTTACGAGCTAAAGGATACGCCTGGTAACTCTGTGCATTCGCAAGCCTGTGCAAGTTTCCTGGTGATCACTCTCACACCTAGCAGGAGTAACTGCAGCCAGTCAATGTGCAATAACACAAACAGATTCAGAATTGAGCCAGCATTGAGCAGTGATCCCAAAACTTATACCAGTCACCAGAAAGTAAAAAATATTTACATCGCAAGGCCTTTTTGCAGCCTGCAAACACCCCTTTTCAGATGGTTTCCTACAGACCAAATAGAAGGCGATACCCCCCGCCAGGTCTGTTTGTATATATGATTTGAGAGACAGTTGCCATAGAAACACCCTGGCGGTGGATACACAATTTTGCTAATTTGGATCCATCGAGCAGCTGAGTCTCCACACCCTATATAAAACCCCCGACGCACTGGAAAAGCATGCTCTGGCTCTGCAGGGCTAATTAAAGACTCAGCCATTTCTTCTCCTTTCCCTTCTCTATCTGTCCACGCGACAGTAAAAACATATCATCACTCAGCCACCAGCAAAATGGTGCCTGGAATAAAATACTACCCCAATGAAGAGAGAAACTGCGAAAATGGAAACACCTCCCTCGTAAAAGTTATTTATGTTTCAGAGAGAGTCAAAGCAAAGGGTTCCTTGCTGTCTTTTACAACAAACTAAGCTAAAAATCGGTGTGAAAGGTACTAATTAACAAGATCAAAATACTCCAGCTTCTCCTCCTTCCCTGAAGCAGGACGTACGCAGCTGGCCCTCGGTACAGGTGCGGAGGTTTTAATCGCATAGCTAATAATCACAAAATACTTTGGCGAGCAAACAATAACCTTAATAAAAAGGATTAAAACCTGGAAGTCCTATCAAAGCCAAATGGACGCTGACCACGAGGCAACCTGTGAGGTGCAGGAGTTGACAGAAGGTGCATTACTTAGCTGAGTCTGTATTGGAGGTGGCTGGAAGAGCTTTTGAGACCAACATCCCAATCAGTAAAGAGAGAACACAACAGCAGATGAAATACACGTTTCACAAATGTATGGTAATGAACAACAGAAAGAATGATCCAAAACACGCTCCCATATTTTTAGGGTTTCAATTAACGACATCAACTTAAATAAGAGCCATCATTATGAAGAGATATCTCTTAGTCTAGAGCGGCCTCAACTAACAAGCAAAACATGAATATGCAAAAATAACGGGGTAGAGATAAACACAGAAACAGCCATCATCCCATCAGTGCAATTAAAAGAGCAGCATGCTTAAACTGAGGAAAGGAAACGCTATCTTTATCAAAAAACCAACAACAAACAATTCCTGAAACTTAACTGTTGCAAAGTATCAGTATGGCCAAGCCCTTTGTAGAACGGAAGATGAATACACTGGATATGCATATGAATCAAAACAACTAGCATCAGGTTAGCAGAAGACAGTAAAGCCTTTGACAGGTTGAAGAGAGTAAAGCCTCAAAGAGCCAGCCATTCCCTGAAAGGGAGAGCAGGCAGAAACCTCTGTACCAGCAGGTTATTCTCTTAATCGCCCCTTTGGGAATCCCGATGAATTCTCTGAAGCATGCAGCAGCGGCCACACTTGGAGACAAGGTACCAGACAAATGGGCAAGACATCACATCCATATAGCTCAATGCCACATGATTCATGGTCAGGATTTTCTGTGTGCCAGAAAGGCATTTTTTCTACATAGCTAGTAACATTTTTGTTGTTCAAGTCTCTTTTTTTTTTTTTTTACCAATAATTTCCATTGGCAAACAAGATTTCACGATAGAAATACGTCACTTCAGAAAAAACCCTATGACACCTCTGCATCTTTAATTAAACCCCTGCCAGCCCCCAGCGGCAGAACCTGGCTGGGGTATGCGCAGACTGGAGAACTGCGTGGGCACTGCGTGCTGCTCTCCTCTCTCTAAGTCCACAGCCCTCAGCAGGGGACCAACGTGAAGGGCCAAAAGGCAGAGAAGAATGAGCGCAGGCTAAGGCTCCCTCCGCTTCCTTGCACAAATGGCATCCGCATTTGTTTCAAGACAGAAAACAGTAGAAAGATTCATTGTTTCACGTTTCCCATGCAGACCCAAACCAGACAGAAAGGGAAAGCAACTGTAAAGAAAAAGAGAAAACAAAAGCTGTGCAGGTGTCAGTGCAAGCTATGTCCCTGGCAAATATACTAACTGCAGGGCACCTTGAGGAGTTTTCCAATACACGAAAGAGAGAATCTAGCAGCAAATATCTCTAACCTGCCAATTCACCCTAGGAAAACTTCTCAGGAAAAAAAATAAAAAAGGTGATGTGAACACGCACATGTAAATCAAGCCAGAAACAAATATCTTAGAGCATTCAAATATTTGCAAATAAATTATAAGGCATAAATAGAGAATACCTGCAGGCAGATATCTTGAAATAAGTCTAGGATTTGCCTACAGGAAAATTCTGGGGCTGCAGAAGAACAATGCTTTAAGAGCAGAGAAAGGATTTACTTCATCCTGAAGCTTGAAACTACCTTTAAAACTGTGCAGAAAAGTGCAAGAGGCCATGTTTTTTCCCAGGAGACACTGCATTTCATCCCTCCTCACCTGCCTTTCACTGCCTTCCTCCTGGAGCATTTGTTAAAGGCTAAAAGACTAGCTGCTAGCAGGAAAGCCTCTCTTGCCCTTTTCATATGGATCAAGGTGTTTGGGACAGGAGACCCATTCCAGTATGAACAATAACAACTATAGCGATCTCTTTTAAAGTTTAAGCTTTGTAAAGCCAGAATCAACTTTTTCTTGTGCATTCACACACAGCTCAAGGTGAGATCTACCACGCTGCAAATGGAAGCCAGCAGCACCTCCCTGCTCCTAGCAGTGGAGACACATTTGGCAGGACAGTGTGTTTTCGCCTGGGGCTCTACCTCCTCTCACAAATTCCCACCTGAGCTACTCGAGCTCCCTGCTCCAGGTCCATCCCATCTTCAGCAGGCTGAAGACCCAAGACCTTGGGTACTGCTCATAAGGTAAAGAACGATGCAGAGACATTTTCAGGGTGGCTGTCTCAGAAAGTTGCACTCACCATTGCTTCTCCTACAGGTATTTTATTTAGAGCTGCGCATCGAAAACTTTGATCATCTTTGCAGAGATCAGTTTGCTAAAAAATTTGTTCAAAGCTTCTTAACTAGCTATAGAAAACCCAGAGCTCAGAGTCAGAAGTTTCACACTCTTAAAAAGGAAAATACACAGTGGGTGTTGCATTCAGGCTTACTCACTTTTCACTTATAGGCGAAACATTTCCTTTGCCCTTTTAATTTTTCTTTTTAACCCTTTGTTTTCCCCACTGCTGAACAATAAGCATCCTCCAAACATTTCAATTATCATTAAGATCAGAAAGAAAATGAGGAGTGTGTTCTGTCCACTAGATAAACGGCAATAGCATAACTTCATCAAGGCTGATGTGATTTTAGCTACATGTTTGTGAACCGAGTGCAAAACACTGCTCACTCCACTTGAGTCGTGCCTGACTTACTTAAAATTATGTGAGATCAGGAAGAGCTTATGAAGACAGGAGTCCTGGGACTCCTAACTTTTTCACTTATTCACTGTGTACGTTCAGGAAAGTCACTTGAGCTTGCGTACTGTGGTTTTCTCCTCATAAAAAATGGTGTGATACTACCATTGTATTTTGTATGACTGACATGCGCTGTAAGACAGGAGCCATCCTAGGAAGGCTGCAGAGTGAGGCATGTGCTCTGCCATCACTCAAGTGCTTTGAAAATGCCACCCAGTTCCGCTTTTTGCCTGGAAGTCTGTGTATAAACATGGCACATAGAACTGCTACATTGCTTAGTACATTTTTCAATAGTCTTGTGATCATCTGTTAAAGGACTTGATTCAGATGCTGGTTTGACCTCTGTTCTCAAAGCTCTTCTTTTGTCTGTGAGCGTTTCTAATCACATGGGTTGAGATTCAGCATGCCAAAAAGAGCCGTGGTATAACGGAATTTGCCCCTTAACCTTCAGGTCTCCCCTCTGCTGAGACACAGTTGGTTTTTGTTTTCAATTAAGTGAAAACTGAAGAAAAACGGAGAGAGGTAAAAGTGGATTTGTTCCCCACCCCGGTCTCAATGTTTCATACACAGGTGAAGCACCAAAATTCACCCATTTTATTTTTTGCATTTCAGCAGTCTGCCTGGTTCTAGGGACTGCAAGTGCAATTTAAGTGCACAGTTTGACTCACTAACACTTTCTTTAGCTGTTAAAACAGAGGTGGGCTATGTAAGGCAGTGAACTGGATGTTCCACGTGAAATGGAGGAAGTTGATTAAAGGGGTCATCTTAATTCCTTACTGCCGTGATATCCTAATTATCCCACCCTCCAAGACCTCCAGCATTTCCACAGAAAACATGTTTTCCTCCATCCAGCTTTTTTATGTTTTGCATCAAAAGGTAAAAATTAAAAATTCTACCAGTGTCCACAATTCAAAAGAATTTTCCTGATGTTTTCCTTACATACACAAAGAGGGATGTATTTTGCTTTCCTGGTTTTGCAATGAAAGTTGAAACAGTGATTTTGCGTTATTATAACACTCATCATTTCTCCCTCTAATTTGGATGGTTTTTAATAAAGCTCCATTGATTCCACTGAAAGAAATCCCTCCTGGCAAAAGCAGAACACACACGCTGATTGCTAAATATGCAGCAATTATCATATTCAGCAGCACACTTTAATATCTTATTTATAGATGTATCTATCTATAATTTGCTTTAATTAAGTTGCATTGATTTTAATGACAGAAGCAGTCCTCAAAGAAGCGTCTAATGTTACACGAGCCCATCGGTGCTGCTGTACCATTGTTTGGATATAAGACAGCACCTTTAATACTTCTTTTTGATATTCTTACTGGTGCTTTTCTTCACTAAGTGGTTGCACTGGCAAACCAAGATGAAGTTCCATGGGAACTCTCACAACCACCTCCACCACTGGAGAGAGAGCACTTTCAACTTCCCTGTTACAAACTTGCTCATGGGACAGTTTTCAAGAATAAGGAAGGAAGTAGCATCTTCCCAGCAGGTCCTGAAGAAACCTTGCGTTCCTGTTCCCACTCCATTTTACAGACATCGTGGGAGTATAATTGCTAGAGGTTCTCAAATCATGGTCTGATGCCTCCAAAGTTTGTTTTGGGTAGTCTGGCAACTAATTTAAACTTTTCTATTTTCTTGTCAACAGAAAATACAGGGTAAATAATCTGGCAAGGTGAATCAACAGATGCCCATAGGTGCCTGTTCACAGCCCAATCACCGAGTCATGATCTCGTAGACTCTTAAAGTTCGGTTTTCTGGGCTCAGTCACAGGGAATGTTGAGGCTTCTTTCTGTTAACCACATGCTCACTTCAAGCATTTTATACTAGTCTGGTTTTGATATTATTCCAAAGAACACTTGATGCTATTAGAACTGTGACTAAGTTTGTCAAAAAACATCTTGAAGAGCTAAAGGAAGGTATTGCTGCACTCCTAGTAGAGTCTCACAGCCTTGGTTTCTGCTGAGTGCTACCACATACCTTGGCCCTGATTCAGGAAAGCATGCTAAATACTGATGAGGGTGGTTTGTTTTAATTTCAATAGCATTTGATTCCTCTTGGAGGCATTCCCAAAGCTGACATACACCTGCATCTCTCAGTGGCTCTATCTTCTTTTTGAGTGAAAATACACAAGAAAAACATTTATATCTCTGTATCCTGAACACGTCTTCACACATTTGAATGCAGCATTCTAGTGATGATCACCTCGGCATCTCCATCTCTGAAGTAACCCTGTAAGATATTACTGGTTCACATCAATTGAGGATCTATCTCAGGGACTACCGAGGTAGCTTTATAACATTTACTTTAAAAAAAAAAATACTAACAGTGAATGATACATGAAGATATTATTAAGTGAAGAATAAGAGCTGGCTTTTTAAATCACTGCCTTTTGGAATATATCAGCACTAATTTTGTAAGAATTGTTCATGTTAAAATGCAAGGGCATGATCTCAAAGGAAAAGCACCAAAGTAGCTATGCAAGTACATTTTCAGTTTCTGGTCATCATTTTTCATTCACTGATTATTGCTTAAGTGTTGATTAATAGTTATGTTCATGCTGCTAGAATGCATTTCCCTTGGGTGAGAAAAACATCTTTGTCTAAAGGAAAAAAGAGATAGTAATCAAACCATCCTTCCTCTTCCCCATAAGAAACACAGATACACACTCCAGAGTCACTGATGATCTTGGTTTTGCTGTTGAGTAGTTTTGAAAATTTTCACTTAGAAAATCAGCTGTATGCAATCAGAACACTACTTGCTCGGTCAGATTGCTAGGCAATTAAATGCTCCCCTTCTGTCTCTCTCTCTATGCAGATATACACGCATACGTACACATATATACATGCACACAGACAAATGTACTTACTTACATTCATTGTCCCTTCTCCCTATGCAATGAACACCAGAACACTGATGACAGCAGTGCTCCATGCTGGAATTAAGCAGGGCTGATTATCTCAGGATTTACTTTTCCTCCTACCTCTTGTTCAAGGAGGTGAAACTAATGGTTTAGATTTAGAGAGAGCGGAAAATTCTCTATAAAGGCAATAGACTGAGGGAAATACAAACACAGATGGGAACTTTAAAAGGGAAACAGGCTGTTCCCATAACAGTTTAAAAACATGGCAATTGCCTTAGCTTAGTAGAAAACAAGCTCTCAGCATTTGCTGTATCTTGCAACACCAAGTAGAGAGAAAATAGCAAAGATGGAGGTGAAGCCAAAACTGCAAAGTGTTTTTGCACAGCCCCACAAAGATAATATTCTGCCTTCTGAACCCTAGCTCTGCGATCCCCCGATCCCTGGTGCTGGAGGACTATGGTTTCCTGTGACCATGCAAAATGAGATCATTTCCTGGCCTGTGTCCGTCTCTGTGGGTGGCTTCTTTTTCCATTAGTCGTATAATATGTTTTGGTTAATTCTACCTCTTAATTGTCTTTAACGAGCACCAGATTTGTGACACCCTCAATCGCAAACCTATTCTCAGAGTAGAGGCAAACAGAGGCCCTTGAGATGAGAGCAAAACTTAAAAGCAGCAAAACAAAAAAACCCTTAGCACCCATCAGCATTGATTCTTTCCAACTACAAGGAGGGTATTTCAATTGCTCTTCCACTGAACCAGGCCAATGTAATTAATCTCTTCGAAGCCACTAGAGAGAATAACTTAACTTGTCACTGAGATACACTTGTGATGCAATATACAGCATACACAGTACATACATGTGAATACATTCCTAAAGCAGATCTCCTGTAGTAGTTCTACAATACTCTGCACAATTCCTCCCCACTATGAATCCAGTCCTCTGCCTTAGCCTGTTTGAAACTAAGCCGCTTCTTGTTCCTCCCAGTCTTGCATTCTTTGCTTCTCTTCTCACTGTAATTAGTTTACAAGACTACTTATCCAGATGATTACTGCTTTTAAATGACAGTCGTCTTTTCTTTTACTCCAGTTTATTGTTGTGTATCATTTTGTCTTGCTATCTGAATACTCAGTTCTCTAAAGCATTTTCTCATTATGTTATCTCCTGATATAAGGCATTTTGAAATACTTCATGAGAGACACTGTATGAAGTAAATTGAATTGAATTTTCTTTCAAAGTCAGGGGCTTTCAGCATCTTTCTCTAGCTAAGTCAGCAGAGCTCTTGGCACCAATGCCAGGGTGTAACGGCCACGCTTTGCAGCACAGCTATGAGCTTGTGTTCCTTTTAGGGAAAATGAAATGACAGTGTCAGTACCTGGAAAGCAAACAGGGGACAGATCAATATTTCCATTTATGATGAGGATGGCAAAACGAAAATGTTTGGGGTATTTTTGAGGTTTTTAACGCACACATTGAGATAATGCTATTTTGCCGTATCTACCTACATCTGGTGTTGGTGCCGAATGTGTACGCAGGGGGTATATGCACGTGTATGTCAGGGAAGGAAAGAGGGAGGGAAGGGGGAAATAGCAGGGCATGGAACTAAATTGCAGAGCAAGTAGTGGAAATAGACAGTGAAAAGCTTCCTGCAGGCAGTCGGCTTCACAGGGGAGAGCGAGCCTTTCATTGTCTATAAAATCATGCCTTGCTGGAGGTCCTCACGAGTAGAAGGGGTAGCGCCTAGAGGCAGTAAATCTCTCACTGTTGTATTATTACATTCTAAACACTTAGCTACTGTACAAACCAGCACACTGCTTCAAGAGAAGAAAAGGAGGAAGAAGGGGGGAAATGAACAAAGGGAAGAGGAGGAAGATGGCAATAAAATTGGGAAACAACCCGCTGCCACAGCTCTCCCCAAGAAGACTTCACATCAAAGAAAAACAGCAAAGAGTAAATTGTCACAGAGTTAAAAGTTAACCTCAAGTCCCTCCATTGTGATTTGACACCACTCTGGAACAGTACTCCTAGAATTTGAATGGTTAGTCTGTAGCACAGGGTATTAAATCCACCTTAATCCTGTTAAACATAGATGCCACTAAAGAGAGGCGCTCTCTCAATGGCATCATGACAAAAGCTCTCCACACTGCAAATTCAATATGGTTAACAAAAAAAAAAAAAAAAATCCCAAACCTGGATTAATACTGAGCAAACAACATCAGCATAAGCAGGCTTAGAGAGAGGAATTGCTTTCCATATGCTATGGCATCAGGTTCCTCCGGATCTTCAGATACCAGTCTGTAAATGTTACAGACATTGTTTCTCCTGCTTGCAACTGCTGTTGGGTGGCGACCTTCTTTGCTTGCTGATACCAATTTAGCAGTTGGTAGAGTTTCTCTGTGATTTGGTACTGTCTGTTGTTTGCTGGTACCAGATGGATACCAGATGGGTAACTGTGGGCAATGGTTCCTCTGTGTTCCAGTCCCAAAAATCACTGCCTATAGGGTCAGCCTTGTCAGTTGACTCCTAAATGGCACTTCAAAGCAGCATTCTGAAAAACCTCAACATCTGTTCCTTACTCCTAATGACCTTAAAAAAATGTTGCAGACATACTTTCCTTTAGCCAGGAGTTACTGTGCATCTGCAGGAAAAATACAACCTTGCAGATGCTTGCAGCCATCAAACTCACTCCTCGCTAATGGCAGCTCTAGAAGCCGCCACCTCAACTCTGAAAGTCAGCACTGAATGTGAAGTATAATCAATATATTCTTTTCTGTGGTAGCTCCACAATGTAGAAGTTCAGAGATATTTCAAGGCATTTTTCAAACAGTACTTTCAGCAGTGAAGTGGAAGAACAAGAAAACAAAAAACTTAAAGTGCCTTTGAAAGGCAGCAGGGATACCTGAGGGCCAAATGTAAAGCACGGAGAGAAAGCGAGGAGAGAGAAAGTGATGGAAGAGATCTGCTTTAAGTATTAATTTGTGATTGGTCTTTCAAAATGTTGACCTAGTTGTCAAACTATAGACAGGAGCTGCAAGTCAGTTAATGGTTTTGAATACTGCCTATTGCAGTTCCCTCCTATGCTATTCCATATGACTGCTTCTGTTTCTAAGAAAGCGAAAAAAGTTTATTTAGGACAGTATGGGAGCATTTTGGTAAATTCCCTATGTGCTACAGCAGAATGCTGTCTACAGAAAAATATAGCTGACATCAAAGCATGTTCCCCACCCCCTGTCTTGCTTCATGGAGAAGTTATGATAAACAGGTTATGTGTTCCCTAAGGTTACCATGGAAACTCATTCTTTTCAGGCCATCATTTGCAAAGGTAAAATTTGCATTAAAATGTGATGGAATTTGATTTTGTGCATGTGTGTGTGAAACTCAAGTGGGGTCATGCTACCACGCAGTATAGCTATTATTTCAAACCCAGGAGCATACGCTCAAGAGAGAGATCTATTAATCCATGTAAACACCTCAGTGACCAAATTACAGTTTAATTACTAACCTGACAGGTATCTTCCTAGCAAATTAGGAGAAATACTTTGAAAATTAGCTTCAAATGCAAATGTAAATGTTAATACTGATCCACCGGTGGGTACCACTAGATAGCATTTTGCTGAATTCCCCTATAATCATTCCACAGGAAAGACTGAATTTAGATTGTCAGAATGACTTTGTTTTGATGATGACAGACCAAGGATGGAAGGCACAGGCATGTATTTCACATTACAAATTTTTATCTTATCATGAAGGAGTTATCAGCAAATCATGAAGTATAGAATATCATTTGATATAACCATGCTTACTGCAATACAAGAAACTTTGGATCTCCTCAGAATCCCAATTCGCTCACTTTGTTTTGAGACATATCATAACTTCAAAGTCATAATTTCACTCTAGGTATCTGCTACTCTGACTCTTCCTGGAATACCTGATGGTGTAAAGCATACATTCGGTCCAGGCCTCCCCAGGGTCCATGTGCCTTGAGAGCCACTGCCATTATTTGTTGCCACGTGCAGCACTGGTCTTCCTAACAGAGGAGTGCATTATTTGCAATAGTAATTTTGACAATCTTTACTTCCAGCCTGGAAAGAAAACAGATGAGTGGACTAAACCCAGAAAAATCTTACAATTGGTGACCAGACTGCATTTTAGAAGAGATAGAAGTATTTGTCCTCTTGCTTAGTTGTACGCATTCACAACACACATGCTGAATTTGATATACTACTTTATGAAATCTGTGCTACTTTGGGACACTGGATTATTCACATATCATCTGCCTTGAATAGCAGGACCGTCTTGGAGGCAGGAGGGTCAGAACTCATATTTCCGCTTGGAAGGCAGACATCTCAATAGCCCCTGGATTACAGAAAACTCAATATCTCCTATCATACAGGACTTATGACACACAGTTCAGCTGGAATGGCTCTACTTAATATTGGGCAACATGACACTTAACACAGCAGCCAGGCCATGTGATGAAGAAAAAGCAGCAAAACCACAGACAACAGTATTTGTTGCTCTTGCTCTCTTATTGTTAATAAATACAGTTGCACAGCAAGTGTCTCAAAAACACTAAAAAAATCAAATCAAAATCAACCCTTCAGATTAGCTTGCACAGTGCCAGTATTTTATCAGACACCCTTCTGCATTGGGAAATTCCTGCTTACAAATTCAATTTACTAAACAAAGCAAGAACATTAAAGAAGGTTTAAAAAACCAAATGCAAACAAAAATGAAATTGATTACTAACTTTTGCAGAACTTCTCAAAACTCAGCACATTCGCTAAAAGGAATGCGTTCCAGTTGGATCCTGTATTGAGCAAGAAAGAAGGCGCTAGCGCTCCTTTTTCCAAGCGTTCTTTAACAGCCAGAGTTGAGGCTGAAAGTTGAAAAGAGCTGACCTGGAGCAGAAAAGCCAAAGTAATGCACTGCACCAGCCTTACAGGGTAAACGGAGTTCTCTTCTCCCATATTTTGTACTTTATTTTAATGCAGTCTTGATATTAGATTAGCATCTGCACTACAGACCTTAGACTGGGAACTAATAAAGTTATCTGCCCAATCTCTCCATGTCTGAGTCAGTGACTTTCTTTTTCATTTTAAATAATTATAACAATGTTGCCTGTTTGTTGAGAAAAATAAAGCCTTTATATATTCATAGATAATTGCTTATACCCAGCACCCAGTGATACATTCTAATTACTTTTCACACCTTGGCTGTGAAAAAATCTTGAACTTTTTAGTGTTTTTTAACTGCAAGACAACAGCGTAGCCAGAGCACGGACACCCTGACTGCTTAAACTGCGCCTAGGATGAAATTTAACAAGCAGTTCTGCTAATGCATTTTGCAGTGAGGAACTTCAGCAAAACTCAAGACCCAAGGCTTCCACCTCGGATCTTGTGCTGCAATAATGAGAAGTGCTGCACAGATATACAATAGAAGAACTCAATACAGAAATCAAAAGTAATCAAAAGTCTATTATTTCAGTTGGCTTCTGTCACATACTTAACTATAACAAATAAAAGGTCTGTACTCTCTAACAGCCTCAATGACATAGTTGTATTGCTTGACCCAGCTTCTTTCAAGCTCGACCCTGTTCTGCGCACGCTGGGCAACCATTGCTGTTTGCCTCACTGAGGTCATTCTGCTTTCCATTATGTTAAATGGACAAATTTTGCAGACCTTTGTCAAAACTGCTATCTGTTTTAGCGGGATGTTACCCCTAGCAGGCAGAGCTGGACAGTGACCAGCATCTTTAGGAAACAGGGTGCTGTCTGGAACAACAGTAGCTAGGCAACTCTTTGGATCATCAGTATTTTTTAGGGAAGAGATTTCTTTTTAATCAGCAACACACTGAACAAGAACGTAACCCAGGGAGATTAAGCTGTGAGAATTCAAAAAGAAGTCAACCGTGTCAGCATCTATTTGATAAATGCACCAGATACCTGGTAGTAAAGGCAAAAGCTTGTGCTTAAGAAGGGGTCAAGTTTGAGGCCCGATTCCAGGCCTGATCTAATAAATACCTAAGCGCATGCTTAGCTTCAGACATGAATTTCAATGGCATTACAGACTTGTCTTGTGATTAAAAAATGAGCGTTGTAACTGGGGCCCCTTTCCAGAAGTTGAAGCAGGCCTCTTACTAATGGCCTGAGGAAGAGGAGGTCAATTTTAAAAGGAAACCTACTTTCCCCTGCCTTGTAGTCAGACCCATGAGCAGCTGTATTTGATTCTATGGTATGTGGGGTGCTGACTTGCTAGGGGTCGGGACTAAGCTGTCATGGAGAAGTACGTATCACTGAGGGTAAGGGAAGGTTCAAAGTGCAAAGTATTAGCTTTAGCAACCCCACATGCGAAGACTCGGTGTTAAAATCTCAATCCTGTTCCACCTTCCCCACGTGAAGCTGGCCTGAGATTTGACAGAGTGTGTGCACGTGCTCAGGGAAAGCAGCCACACAGTCACCTATCTATGGAGTGATCAACAAGCAGACAGAAAACTCTTAAAGCCTATACTGGCAGAAGCTTGCCAAAAACGAAGCAAATTGCAAAGACCCAGCTACTGTGCTGCTCAGAACTGCAGTGAAGCCAGATTACAGCCTAGCTCTGAAAAGGCTATTTCTGTGGCCATTCAACTGTGCCCCAAGGGATAAAATCTGCAGAGCTGTGGCCAGTCTATGTGCACAAATGCAGTTAGCTGTTCAACATACTATATAGCATGGATTGCCTGTTCACGAACTCCCCTCATCAATATAATTACCAGTTAAAACGTTTGTTTCTTGCCTCCCTAAACATATTGGCAAATCAGGAAAAATACATACAACAGAAAACCTCTAGGACCCTTCATATCACATCAACATGATCTGTGGCAGCTGTCATGATCTCCGTGATGCCCCACTCAAGTTCTCCGTTTGGGCAACATCAGAAGAACCTCTCCTAACTGCAAGGGACACGACCGCTGGCATATGTGTTAATGTGGAACCTCTCAGTTCTGCGAGCCTGCAAGGACGGCCACAGCCCAGCAGCACCGCATGTTTTTGTCTTATTTCCTTCAACTACTTGTACAAAATAAGAGAAATGCTTAGTATTTGTCCTCCTCAGAGTCACCCCCCTGTGCTGAAATACAATAAAAAGCAGCTGTGTGACGAGATACCTTGTGGAATAGATGGCATGATGTATTTCTGGAATTCACATAATATTGTCGGGTATAAACAGTACCAGCGGGCTTTGATAAGATGACATATGGCACCAGAACTGTTTCCCTTGTAAATAAGAGTGTGTACATAGTGTTAGCATGAAGACATGAGCATTTCAGGCTCCCCTCTGGTTCAGATAATCTATGCCAAATTCAACCTTTGTGTAAGTAGGAATGACTCCAAACAAGTTATAAGAGTCACTCTTTATTACTAGTATTAATGGAATTGAATTTGGCTCTCCTTGCAAGTGCCATTTGGAATAGTTTATTTTTCACATGAGGTTTGGCAGGGATTTCTCCAAAATAATTTCCCCCCAAACCTACCCCCAAAAGCCAGCCTGTAAATTTCAAAATCTCTCTGCTTAGTTTGAACAGCTCTTTAGAATACACCCCAATCGGAAACCTTCCTCATACAGAGATAAATAGTGACCATAAAAAGTTCTTGATTGGTAAGTTAGTCATACATCCTAATAAAACGTTTCACATACTCTCTTACTTAATATTCTAATAACATATACACAAATACTTCCGATCCATGGTTATCAAAGCAGTTATACTCTGAGTAAGTTTTTGGTTGGGTTCCTCCCCCCCCCCCCCAATATTTTCTACTAATAATCTGTGGGCTCAGAAAGTCTGGAATTCACAGCAGTTTCTGCTATATGGTTTCACATAGTACATAAAATTGTCAGCTTCTCCCATTGCGCTAGAAGACAGGAATGTTATTATTCTAGAAGTTGGAATTTTGGTTTCTAACCACAGTCCAACACAAACGTCTGTGCGTTTTGGGAACCTAACCTATTTGAAATGCAACATCCTGAACCTGGAATTAATTGATCATGAAAAGTACAAACAGGTCCTTATTCATCCTGAAGCAAGCGTAGAACCCTTTGACACATTATGGAAAAATAATGCAGTTCTTAACGCTCCTTTTTTTTGTTCTGGTTGATTTTTAGGCTTGGATCCCTGCCAGGCACACAATAAAGTACTTGGCCTTTAACACAGACAAGCATGATTCTTCTTTCATACTCTCAACTGGGAACTGACAAAACTCAGTACATAACAGATTTGTTTCAATTGAAATGTTCACCGCTAGTATCCAGAGACAGGTTTTCTTATACCTTTAGGATATTTATCAGCTTGCAAATCTGATCGGCAAATAAGAAAACAGCTTTTAGAACCAGTTAACATAAGGTTCGGTACAGCGAAGCTGATGTGGTCACTAACAGGTGAAGAACTATTTGCAATGTGGCCAGTGTTACATGCACTCCTTGAACATACATTAAAAAAAGACAAAGTTTCAAGGATTTACTGCCACCCTGAAGGAAAGAATTGATGTTTTAAGTAACCGGATTTGTACAAAGTCTGTAAGAGAATCCAAGTAAATCCTCACATAGATGATTAATTCCTCGTTATTTAAATGCCTCTAAATACAAGTGCAGATGTAACTTCACGGCTTTGGCTTGACAGCTCCTTCTCTATTTCTCATGATCTGCTATTAGCCTGTGACTCTAAAGCCCCCAAAGAGGGTGCCCCATGAAAAAGCCCTTCAACTCCTAGGAGACTTTCTAAGTTCTTGCAGCTTATTGCTTACATAGTTCTCTCAGGTTCTGACTGATACTGCAGTATACGATAATACTACATAAACATATTATGCCTCTTTCTGTGGACCCAGATTAGGTTTGTATAGGATATGTTCATGAGCGCTTTTACTGTCTGATGTCCCACAAAGACATGGGTATGTATGCACGTGCCTGAACTCTGTCTTGTGCTGATACTTCCCAATAGCCCCTAGCTGTCAGAAAATTTTAGGGTAATCTCACATTACACTGACAACAACAGGCATTCATTTTCCTAGACAATATTTATACTTATCATCAGCCTGTCCTTTGGTTAACTAGCTGAGGTTTACTTTAAGCCTTGTGATCCACCTTATAGAATTTGGCTTATCATTTATCCTAGCTACAAACCTGAAAGGGGGGTGGCGGGGGCGGGGAGGAGTCCAAAGGATGCAAAACTCAACAACAAACCAAAGCACAGAGGAACTGGAAAAGAATTTCAAAGGATCTGGCTCTATAGCACAGACAGTGCTATATATATGTGTGTCTGTTTATGGAGACACACTAAACTGAATTATTCAGTTACTTACAAAAAGAAAAAGAACAGACTGTGGGGAAGGGAGAGCAGAATGAAGGCGCAAGAGAGCAAAAAATCCATCCAGCAACAGATGAGAAGAACAGAGGAGAACTGGAAAATGGATGCAGGAGGGAAGAATGGATGATGAGAGAATAGCAGGCCTATTTAAAATGAATTTTTGACCTTATTTTTAAAACATTTATGGATCCCAATTGCCTGTCATGAGATCATTTTCCCTTACAATGCTAGCTTTTCAGCCGGCTCTGCACTTTAACTTGATTTATCCCATTTTAAAAAAAGTAGATTGTTAGAAATACCCCTTCTATTAGAAATTCTGTCCCATTACAGTGTCAGCTAAAGGCCACTTGTCAATGTCAGCTTTATCAGATAGAAATTTGCCTCATGAGTTCTCAGATACTTTTTTGGAGGACAAGACCCAGGGTCCATTTCTGAGGCTGTTGATTTGCGACGGGATAGTGTCTTCTCAAATTATCCTCTGTTATTTCCCAGCTTATCTGCATGTTTCATGAGATGGTGGGAAGTGATTACAGCAGCTGCTGTACATTAGAAAGACATCTTATAGGAAAGCTGGCTTAGGTAAAACAGCTGACTGACAAAAGCACAGAAAGAACTAATCGAGTATTAAAAATACATAGGGAGACCCGGCATCTCCTTTCCAGCTGCAGCTTCCCTGGTGCCATAACCTCCTGTGGGAAGAAAGAAAACTTATACCAGAAGGTTCTCCTCTTCCTCAGCTGTCTGTCGACTCTTTAAAGAAAGACCTGACATCCTGAAGATTAGAGTAATTTTTTATTTATTTACAATTATGCAATTAGTCATCAGCATGTCTCTTCACTGATGAGTAAAGGTGGAAAAAAATCAGCTGTTGTCCAATCTGTGTTACTACAGTACTGCTGAGGGTCAGCAGCCTGAGGTGGGAAAGACTACATTGCTTATAAAATATCTTGAGGACTCTGCTGGCAAGATGCTTTGAGACATTTGTTTTCTTTTTAATATTTTGATTCTATTTTTGTTTCTTCTTTTCCATCTGAATGGATTGATGTAACATATGTATTTTAAGGGTAAAACTACATGTCAGAATAGAAATTTCAGCCAGGAGTTGAAAGAGAGCAAGCTGGGGCCACAATGTTTTCCAGACTGAAAGACAGCGCCTGTGAAAGCAAGGCTGAATGGATCAATGGATGATATTGTTGCAGCGAAGAGACTAGAAGTCTTTGAAATTTGTAAACCACTTCAACAAGAGGAACTGTTGCAGCAACAAACTTCAGAGTATTAAAGCCCTCAAGGTAAACTCTGATTTTCGAGCAGACTGCCATTCCTCACAACAAAAACATTTAAAAATATTCTGCATTGGAAGGACAAAGAGAAACAATCCTGGTGCCACTATTACTCATCAGTTCAAGATTGAGATGCTTAAAGCTCCCTTTCAGGTGCTCTGATTAAGGACAACTTGCCTCACAGGAAAAGCAAAGCTTTGGAAATCAGTAATCTCTGGGCATTATACCTAATAGGAAAGGCTTAAAAAGGATTACCTAGAAGAAACCTTTGTGAATCTCAGGAAACTACACTGGACCATAAATCTCAACCTCCTCTGAGGATTAATAAAGCTTTATCAGTTTCAGATAAGAAGTAGAAATCCTCAGGCTGCTGAAGAGGTACCACTGGCCCAGTCTGGGGCCTCTGTCAGGACACTTAACATGCCATACAATTTCAACAGAAAGACACATTTGATGCATATTCTCGTTTTAGTTTACAAAAGCTATTCAGAAGAAGAATGGCAGCTACACAGATTCCCAAATTTGGGTCACAAAATTTAAGGCAGCAGATTAAAGTTAACTGCTCTAAGGAAAGAATTATTTTGCTGAAGGTGACACTTTTGGTAACTGAATCAGAATAATATATACAACAACATTTTTTGGGTTAATGAACAAATATAGACAATAATTTATGTAAAAAGACTCCTTTTAACTCTGTCTCTCTGTGATTGCAATGAAGTCTAGTCTCGCATAGGATTTTTTTGGATTACGACCTCAATCATTGAAGATTTCACTTAAGCATTCACACTGATAGTCTGGAGGACATTAAAACCAACGTTGTTAGTTCAAACTTCAGGTGTTTTCAGATTCTTAAGATTTTAACATAATTCTCTCTCTTTTTAAACTAAAATTTCAAATCTAGGATAAATTGCATCTTATCAAAGTTACATTTTTGAATGCTGGTTGATTATAATTACTTCTCAAGAGAGAGAGTCCAACTCTGAAACCTGCTCAGGTGGAGCTCTTGAGTGCCACAGTTGTGATCCCATAGATTATAGCTGTTGCATTTATTTAATGCATCCAAAAATCCGGCACTCTTGATTTAATTTCTGGTTCTACCATAGGTTACTCTTCAGTAGTGGGGTAGATAGTATGTCTGTGTGTAGTGTGACTCCGAAATGTAAAAGAGGGAATACAGCATATCTGTAATGGTTCTATAGTGTTTGTAGAATATTTTAAGATCCTTTGATCGTAGAGGAGCAAGTTATTCCATTTTTCACTTTATAAAAGTTACTGAGGATGTATCACAGATTGCTACTGCCCAGTGTGCAGAGGGAAGGGCAGGGGCAGACATGCCTCTGTCTCCTCCTTCTCACTTTGCATTGAGAGTCTGCTCTTCTAATGCTCTCATTAACCCAGGGAATCACTGGATGAACTGCCAGAGTACCATAAATCCTGCTGAAAAGCCTTGATATTACCACACATGACAAAGTTTGGCAATGACTGCATATCTTGGGCCTAAAGAGAGGAAACCTGGGCCTAAATCAAGCACAGTGAACAGACAAGTTCTTTTTAGCCAAGTTTTCATGTTGTTAATGTTTTCTTTGGTGGTCTGGAATTAAGGATTTCTCCATTTCTACAAACTCCCCAAATTCATGTTAAGCTGACACAGGATTTCTGGAAAACACAAACAAATCAGCACCTTCTGCTAACCCTGAACGCTGCAAAAGCACTTTGCATCACATTGTGGACCTACCCAACGCTGGTCGTAATCAGACGGCTGTGTTCTTCCTTCATCGTCCTCATAAAAAGGTAAGCCTTCTCGCCTGGCCTGATGGTACTCCTTCCGTAACTTCTGGATACGATCAGCATTCCCGCCACCTGCGCAGACACTGAGAAAAATAAAAAATGCTAAATAAAACTCCTATGTACACACATATCTAACGCTTACCAGGTACCCACATGAGCATACAGATGGAACTGCCACACCTGAGACAAATGGATTATGAACATTTGATTCTCCTGACTTACATTGTGCCCACTGGCCCATACCACCCTTATTTTTGCTTTCTTCTATTAAAAAAGCTGCTAATTGTGAACTTGATCCCCATTTTTAAAAAAGGCTGTCCCTGTCCAAAGAACTTAACAATTCCAGTACAAGACAAGAGACAACAGATGGGTGCAGACAGATGGGGGAGCACAAGGAAACTTTTAACATTCCTATGAGCAGCTATAAATGGCTATCATATTTTAATAATAATAATGATGATGATGATAAGCTGCCAGAAAAATGTTTGCTTTTGCTCCCACGCTAAATGTGGAATTTCCCTAAAATTACATTTGTTCAAGGTAAAGAATAGACTATGTTCACAGAGAAGCACAGAACGAAGTTTTATCTCATAAAAAATAACCTCCCTCCCAATTATATAAAGAACTAAAACATCAGCCATGAAAATACAGGGGAGGCAAGAGAGATGGGAAAGCACACTATTAAATCTTGACACCATTTTTTTAAATTGGTAATTAAACAGTAATCCCCTTAGTAATCCACAAAGACTCACTTGTATGCTGAACTGCATACACTGCAAACTTCCGTGGTAAAGCTAGTGGAGTTGCTTAGTTTGTCAAGTTAAACACATGCCTGCCTTTGCGGATTTTGACCCTGGTGAGCCTTCCAAAACCTTAGAGCTGGACCTGTACAACTGTGGAAGCTCAAGGTATACCTGGAAGGATTAAAAAAATAAAAAATCCTGAAAATGCCTAAGAATTTAAAAAAATACAGCCACATTGAAAACGAATAAATTAAAAGTTTCCCGCAGCTATTTCCAGCCCCGCTCTAGTCAGCACTGGGGTGAATACTGACTGTATGGCTCAGTAGCATTCATAGGGAATTGTCGCAGAATTTATTTGTGGCTGCTCCTAAACGCAGACTATTGTTATTGCAGCACATCATCCTATATTCTCTTAATCTGCAACTTTAACTCTGCCTCACCAGCAATGGGCTGGAGAGATACAGATTTAGGCACATGAGCACAGACTCTGTGGAGCACCTTGTCATGCTGCACTCCACTATGAGTATGCCAGAATGTAGGGAAGCCTTTTATAGGATTTGTATAGCAAACCGAATGTGGAAAGCACATACAAGAGATTGGACATAAACCTACCAGTTCAATAATAAGTAGTTTCTAGAATTTAATAGCCGTCTAGATTCGTTGGAAATTAATTACCAATGAAGGGAAATTCCACATAGGGTGCAAATGAAACTGAATATGCAGCCAGGATTGGAAATGTTTACTTGCAGCGTCAGTATGTTTCCATGAAAAATCAAACACTTAAATTACTTGCCTTCCCTGGATCCTAAGTTATCCAGCCCCTCTACTCTATAAAGTCCCAGAAGTTTCAAGCTTCTCTGGCTGACTTACCCAACTCTTCCAGAGCATACGAAATTTTTCTTATGATCTGCCAAGACAGTGCAGAAAGCTTGCACAAACTCTGTGGACTATTGAGGGGAAAAAAAAAAAGTACATTCCCTTTTCCCCTTGACTCCTTCCACAGATAAATGCCTCTGTTCCTTGCATGAATGCTTGTCAAATAGTGGAGAACCATTTCCAGTTCGCAAAACACTGGAATTGAAGACTAGCTAATGGGGGCTATCACTTAGAACAGTGAAGCTTGGTCCACAGCTCATGAGCAATACAATACCTGTGAAATCCCCTGCCTTTACTTGGGAGTACAGATAAAGCATTTCATTAGGGCTGCTAACATACAGATAAGGCCCGAAGTGTTGTCCCTGTTGCTTTGCCAACATCATTACCCAAAGCAGCACTAGCTAAGAGAGAGAAAAACACTGAAATACGGGCAACTGGTCTAGTTCGATTCCAGCAGATCTGGCTCCCTGCAGCTCTCTGCAAACTGTATTAGCAACTGCCACCAGTGGCCTAAATGGCCACGTACCCACCTAATGGCCACTTTCTACCTCCACATACTTTGGCTGAAAAGTAATCTGAAAATGCCATCCTTTTTTTTTTTTCCCTTTTTTAAATGAAATCTGAGATTTACATTGTAAGAGGGAGTAACAGCAGCCTGTGCTCCATTTACTACAGATCTCCTGTAGGTGAACTTCCTTCTGGTTAAGCCCATCTAACCAGCAAGTGGAAGTAGGTGCTGCGGAGACCAAGCTGATTATATACATTAAAAGACTGGGCCTGACAGCTTTTTCTTTGGCAAACCTCTGCCACGCCGTATTGAAGTACAAACCCTAACCATGAGAATGAGTAGGAACGTTTGAATGAAAGATAGCAGCACATGGGAAGTTATCCATCTGGATTAGTGTGAAAACACAAGCGTAATCTCTGTGGAAACAAGCAGCTCCGTGAAGTCTGATTTCCTGTGCTTCTCTCCTGTGGGTTCTCTGGTGTCCGATAATGGGACTGAGTTCACACTGCAGCGTTTCTCCCCAGCAAGGGCTTTCATCTGGGCCTCTCTAGCAGGCTGCTTATTTTCATGAAACTTAGTGATCCAGTATCTTTTGAACATCGAATCACCTGTCAGGCCTGGTCAAAAATGGCCAGCGGGTTCAGAATTTGTTAGAAAGGTGGAGGGAACAGGTTGAAAGAGGGTCAGGTCAGTATATCAGCTTCATTTTTTCAGGAAACAGTTGAAGCTCCACAGCTCTTATTTCTTTTTTTTCCTCCATCACTGTTTATAGACACAAATGTAAAAGACACTGGCTTTTGAAAGAGCTGCATATCTAGCTTACCATGAAAGTTTTACCCACTCCTGAGTAATGTGAGATGAATACGATGCCCTGTGCAATGCTCATGAAACAGTTCTGAATTTAAAGTTGGCTCCTGACAATTATGTGAATATATGAACCACATTCAAACTCACCAGATGAATTCAATCAGCACTGTGCAAATATCGCATACATAATCTATTAGTTTACCCCAAAGAAACTGAAGCATTGAATTCAAACAGAATGAAGTCATCAGTAATAAAAAAAAGAAACTGATAAGGCAATATTAAAAAAAAAAAAAACAACACAATTTTCCAAGATTTGCAGAGAAGATTATACATTGACTGTAAACTATTCTCCCATCTGCCTATAAATACATAATTAAAAAATATTGGTTTGATCAGATAGCAGTTCTTAGACAGGGAAACAGCAGATGAATACCAGTTCAAATGTTTCGGATGCATGACTATTTATACTGAAAAGAAACCTGAACTTACAGAAGAAATATAAAAACAATACTCCAATCAAAGTCAATTTATATTAAGGAGACTTACTGAAGCTTTTCACCAAGCCTACTAAGTACACCAGACAGATTTCTTTTACAGTAGCTTTACATTTAATGTAGTGCTCCCTCCTTGAGGAGATATAAATATTACAGTCCTCATCACATCTACAATTCTGTGCAGAACTCACTTCCCTGACATGGATCCCTGCGCTACACGTTCTTCAGAGAGCTGCGCAACCACACGTTAGCCATTCCCCTCCACCACCACGTGTTCCCAGGCTCTGACATTTAATCCACCCATGGACTTCTCTGTTGTCACAAGACTGTAAGAGAACCATCCACTCTGCATTCTGTGATTGATTTCAGAACGATTTCCTAAAATCGTGCTACATACAAGGAGACTGATTCAGAAGCAGCTGATACTGGGATAGAACCTGAACCTTTTGGGGGAAGTTTTAAATAAGTTCTAGCTGGGGGAAAAAAAATCTCTGAGAAACTTTACAAAGAGTTTAGCGAAGACTCAGATGCTGATTTCAAACAACAGTAACAAAACCTGTCCAAAATCCCATGCCACAAACAATCTTAAGAGAAGTTCAACAGTTCTTCGAATAAGCTGCACACACTGCAAGGATTTTTTGGGGAAATAGAAAAAATAAATAATAAACAATCTTATATGAACATTCAAAAGAGGAAAAAGCACATTCCTGTCAGCCATTCTGTAGTTTTGCTAGCTACAATCCTTACAAACCAAAGCTTTCTAACCCATGCTGCTGGGGCTGTACTGCCAACTAGATAAACAACCGCCAGAAATCACTGTCTTCTACCCTGTGCCTGAATCTGTCAGAGGCACTATACAGGTTCCACCTTGCCCACTGTGACTGTAAAGGGACCCGCTACGAAACAGCCATTCAACTGATACAGTTGGAATAGGCATCCCAAAAGAAAAAGGAAACCATAATTTGGCACACACTTAGCTTCAAGCTATCTCTAACATTATGTAAAATATGACTGTGAAATTTCATCCCATCATCTCTGAAGAGACAGATGAACAAGCACCACAGCAATAACATTATATACCCAACATGACAGACAAGTTATTTTTTTCAAAGAATCAAAACATCATCCTCAGTATTTAATACATATGGTTCAGGTTTTGCACAATAAAATCTCCCCTCTGTTCTTCCTCCGAGTCGCTAATCTGGATTTCAATCACTCAGGTTAAAAATGTCATTTTTTAAATGAGTGACTTCTACTGCAGCTCTCTAGATAATACAAAATTAAAAACAAGTGTTGCATGTACAGAGTAAGATGAACCACTTAAAGCTGTATATAAACATACATTTAAAGAGGCAATAAACATTTTGTTTCCAGTGGTTTTCCTAAACACATTAATATTGCACAGGACTTTTTTGCCAGCTACTTCTTTCAAACACTGATTTCACCCAGCTGACTGTCAGCTTCTAAACAAACAACTGGTACTTCCGAGTTTAAAAAAAAGAAAAGAAAAAGAAAAATGATTCTTTTACTGAATTTTCCATTAACAAACAAGTCCAAGACAAAACGTGATGCACAGACTCAAGAAAATGGACAACCTTCCATTCACAATCTGCTATAAAACAAAACTAATTTTATATACTGAAAAGAACACAGTGGTCTGCAAAGATATACAGCATAAGAGAGTTCAACAGAGGATGTTACAGTATCTTTCACTTAGGATAAAACTTTCAATTTGAAGTTATAACAAATATTTGAGTATGTTACTCTCTCAGTTCCAGCCCTTGTCTTTCTACCCTGAAGTATTACATTGCTTATGAAGATATTTCTGCAACCTCAATAGTAAAAGAGAATAAAAAGAATGGTGAGAAGCGATAAAAAGAAAATCAATGATAAGAACATAATTCTACAATGTTTCAGCTTTCATCTTTGTCAACCACCAAGAGAAAGAGAGTTTAGGAAGAAATGAACATTTGTTGTTTTCATATGCACTTGAGTAAATGAATGATACTGCAATGAAAGACTTGTCAGAAATACCTTGTTGACACCACTGATATTGCCTTGCAGGCTCAGGAATCATCTTTGATGTTCAGCCAGAGTCAGCCTGGGTTTTAGCTATACTCACCCCACGCTGAGGACCCAACTTAAGAATGATGTCTTTCTAGCTACTGGAACCACGCAAATGGTTTCATTGGTCTCCATAACACCTTCTTTCTTGCTCTGGGCAGGAATATACCCTATGTACACACAATTACCATCTTTATCAATGGAGAAGGGCCCCAGTAGGACACTTGTTTTGGAAACCTGTGAAAAGTGACCGGGAAGAAGACTTCGAGCCCAGTTCCATTTAGACAGGACTATCTTGAGAGGGTCTGTATAGATGGGCTGACATGAGAAGCATTAGATGGATATGTTTCTCTCTATCCATATGTACATAAATACATACAAAGTCAAGATTCATAAATAAACTGCAGGAAAACAAACTACACTGAAGAACCTATTTATGCTTATTTGAGTTTATTTGAACTTGTATACTAAAGTCCCTGAGCCTTAATCTGCTTTACAATATTTAAAAAAGTTGTAACCGTGCCTCAGTGGAACATACGCTGTCACCTTTCGATTCTTTGGGCTAACATAAAAGCAGTACAACCACTTCTGTCCAAAAGGTCAAAGACTCCTAGGGCAGCACATGACTACCATTTGTCTGGATGTAAATTGAGTCCTATTGACCCTGTAACATCACTACTGACCTCTTGACATTAAGAGCTTAGTAGAAAGAAAGATGATGATATTCTTAGGTTCCTACAGACTCATTAGGAAGAAAGAAGGAAAGAGAACCTTGCATGATATGAATTAGCAGTGTCATTAACCTTTTCTTTCCCCAAATAGCTCATAATATGTTTACAGAAGCCTCAAAAGAACAATTTGAAGATTGAGACCAACAGATTTGTATCACTTTCAGTTTTTCCAAACTGTTTATAAAATACCTCTCAGTGGCTTGGCATAAAGTATCCTTTTATGTTTCCCTCCTTTCACATGACATACAACACCTTTTCCTGTTTGTCATGGCAGATGGCCTAGACATTCAGATCAGCATCATCTTTTCAATCCAGGCCACTTCTCACCTCTATTGCTTTCCTTTATAACTTATAGTTGACTACAGCTGGCCAGAAAGAATGGGAGGTATAGGCTAATTTATTGCTTTATGGGAACAAAATTGGCACTTTGAGGTTTAACTTCACCATAACAGCAGATATGGTATGTGCTACTCTAACAGAAACAGGTTATTTGCAATCAAGTAGGAAGGAAAAAAAAAGGGACGTTTTCTTGTTTGTAGCGAGCTTGTCATCTTTACTTCAAAGACAAGACTTTTTTTTCCTTTTTTCTGCTCAATGTTTTGTGTTTCATCAAAGAAGGCAATCACCAGATTTTAACTAATAATTAAAAAAAAGATGCCTTACAGTTCAGGCTGGTTAATGGCAATGTCTGTTTCTGGCATGTGACCAGTTTACTGCTGTCTTGTTGATCTGAGACGTGCACGTGTCTCCGAAGGGCTAGGAAAGCAGGGAGATTAGGGACTCGGCTGCTGACAACAACCAAACTCTCTATAAACAATACACAATGAAAATAATGAAAAACAGATTTTCCTGGTATTTTCAGTAGCCTCTAGACAATGCAACAGTTTCTGGTTTCTTCACTAAAGATGATCTCAATTATGCCTTTTATCCATCATGCAGAAGTCACGTGTGAGGCATAATTGAGGGCCTTCTCTCCAAGGTAATTTCTTCTGGATTTACACGGCAAAGTACTTAAATTGCCTTTTTTGGCACTTTGTATTACAACATGGCTTGGGAGGGGGTATTTTACTTTACTGATGTAAAGCAGCTGGCATATTTACAATAGATAGGTCACATCAACATAGAGCAGATTTCCAGCCCTCCAAACTCCATTTACAGCAGCTTTAACAATTCAACAAAGCAAATGCTGAATGCTAAACTCTTGTGTGGAAATGTAGCTCTATTTCTTAATGGCTATCACACCTGCCTGCAACTGGCAGCTAGCTTTTTTCACGTGCAGACTATTGCTTTTTGCACTACAGTTTATTAAACTTATCGCTAAAGCTGAGATAATAAGTACTTTACAGACTTCCAATGAATTAGCTATTCAAGAGTCCCTCAGGAATTCCCTTTAGCACACACAAAGCAAAGGCAGGAGGGAGAGGTGGTGACAATTCAGTGCGGTCTTAATTTCTGTGCTCCCTTGTGAGGGAAGAATTGAGGATCTAAGAATTCGCTCACAGTAGATGCTGCTGCCCATGTTCTAAAATGTATTTTGTTGAAAACTACAAAGCCTGGAGTAACTATCGGTTTTCTCCCAGAAACTACATCTCCAAGTTTCACACTAGAGACTACATCCTGCTCTTCATTACACACATGCAGATCTATGCCACTGGAAGACTGGCAGCAACTAATCCTCTATGTGGTTTGTTTTTATAATACCTGGCCTAGGTAGAAATGAGGTAGAAATCTCAATCTCAACTGAAAAAAGTCTCTGTGTCTGTAATCCTGTTACAGATATAGTTTACATTTAAAAAAAAAAAAGAATTAATTTATACCACGTGCAAAGCATCAGGAAAAAGCACAGATCTCATAGCCAAAATGCATCCTTACGATAAAGTTGGCTTTTTTGGGTGTTTTTAATGAATGGTCACTATGAGGATAACATTAATCCAGCATTAGGACATTTACGGGAAAAAAATACGAATGTAATTTATCTTTTTTAACTGTCAGCTGCATTTCTAAAGCTTTAAAGTCTGTAGCTTCCAGCGGCCTTTTGTCTTTCTGCCATGGCAGGAATATCTTGGACAGCTGTAAGAGCTTTGTAAGCTATCTTTCTCAAAATCCATTAGCTAATTCAAGGAACCTAATTAGAGCTGCCATTTTGATGGAGCATATTGAATGCTCTGTATAAACTAGTAACACCATCAATGTTTATTAAAAATTGCAAGAACCAAAGCTCTCAGTTCCATATAAATATTAATGGACAGATACACAATACTTATTGAAATATAGACGGCATTATGTCCACAGAAATACACACAGGTATACTTATAACCCAGTGTGATGCATTTATTCACAAAGGCTGAAGTACGGAAGCAAAACCTAGGGACAATTTTACACGAACCGTTGAAAATTGACCGGCTTCCATTTACACTATCCTTATGTGCATTAAAGGAAGCAAAGCGCACTAAAGATGATTTGTTTCTTGTGTTTTTCCTGAGTAGTGTGCTGACAATTTGGAGCGTATTTTGAGCTTACCTCAAGAATGCACTCCAGCTGGAACCATTTTATAGCTCCTCTTAAACCAGCCACTCCAATCACCGTACTTTGTAGACATTTACACATATTCCAGTACTACACTGTTTAAGGGCATCCAAAGATTCAAAGGGAATTTGCACTGTAGAGCTAAAACTCAAATTTTGCTGTAGACAGCAACAAAATCGGTGAAAGGAGCCAGACATCTGGAGCAATGCTCTCCTACATTCTGCTGCGTAGAAGCCCAACCATAATGAAAAAGCAACTCACAGACAATGATACAACACATGAAATACTGACCATTCTAAGAATATATCAGAGACCTAATCAAGTTAGGCTGTACAAGCATATGCCTTTGGCTGCAGAAATAAAAAGTTCTCTGGCTACTTCACAGCTTCGTTTTTAACTTGATACTTCATAAATGGAACTGCAGAAAACCTCATATGTTACCATTTCAATCTGACGTACGCTTTCATACGCATCTAGCAGTGCCTGGATTCTATTTATATGAACAACTAAATATACGTGCATAGAAAAATCATCAGATTTGCTACAGCAAGACAGCAGATGTTCTTATTAAGCCACTGGCACATGCAAGGTGAAGCATGTAAGCCTTATAAGGAAAGCATTTAACGTTCCAACTACAAGCTAAAGAAAAGCAAAGACAATAAATGAAATTATTTCTAACATATTTTACTAGCTGCGAGTGCAATGCAAAATGAAAGCACCGTTGAGCATGCTCGAATGACTCTTACAACACACAGGGCTTCTCACAGCGGGGAGTACAATCCATACGCACTCTTTGGAACATCCTAACTCCAATATAATGATCCAAAGTTCACTTCTTCTGAATATATACTAAAATGACACACGAAGCACTTAACAGATGTGCAAGAGAAACAGGCTTAATTATATTTTCTACACTGCAGTAGTGCAAAGGGCTAAAAATTTTATGACAATCTTACCATGGGGACAACCCTGAAGGTAAAATCATTTTAGTTCTCTGACAGGGCAGTATTTCCAAACTACAACTGAGATCTGAGCAGTTTCACAGGAACACGCTCAAAAGTCAAAACATCAGTTACCACTAGCTTCTCTCAGGAATTATATATGGCAAATTTAGCTTGTGGTTATTGCTCAACAGAAACCCTGCCAGATGCTGAAGCAGTTGATGGATTTTGCAAAGTTCTGCCGCCTTCAAGGCCACCCTGCCTACCCTTCCAGCAGCCTCCCTCCTCGGGCACCTCTCCCCCGCGCAGCTGGGCTCCTCATAGCACAGTTGTTTTGTTCGCATTTGCAAAGACTGCGGAGTGCACATTCCTTCAACTAGCTTTCATCACAAGCTCCACATCAACAGAATTAAACACTTTATAAGCCGAACTGCATTTCGGAGAAATATTTCTGAACTCAGGGGCCTAAAGTTAGCAGTGTAACTTTATTACTTTTTATTATGCAGGCAATGGAAGCTCCTGGACTTCCAGACATGCACAGCTTTTCTAGCCCCTTCTTCTTATGGCTGCAGCTCCACTGCACCTCTGAAATTACTCCCACCTTTCCACTTGCAGAAGTTAGAGCTGATTTTCAGGTGTTTGAGACTGAAGGTAAGCACTAGTCTCTTTCAGTAATTGTTTTGAAAAATGTTAAATTCAAATGGAAAAAATGAAGTAATGGAATCTTCAAACTACACACAGTCACTTCCTGGTGTATCTAACCTGGAAGAGGAAGAGCAAGCCTATCTCTCTGCATTTGGGTGGGAAGTCCCAAAAATGCTAAAGCAAGTTCTGGTTCAGGCCCATCTCTTTCTCTACAGAATGACTCTCATGGTTTCAACTGCCGTGTTCAGAGACACACCTTACAAATCCTTCCACACCTGTTTTTATCTTGCTCCCTTCATTTCCTGTTCTCATCCTGATGTTCGGAAGTCTTTCCCTTTATACCGTTCAGCCAAGGATGCCAATTTCCTCCACCCATTTATTGACTTCCCATACAAGCACATCCCTGTCCCACAGGCTGCTCTAGTACAGAAATATCTCCCCTGATGTGCCTCGGTCAGCATTTCTCCTTCCAGCACTCCTTGAATCCTATCTCCCAGAAGCATTTCACAAAGAAGTCTGCCAGTAATGACGAGGCTGTAGACGGCTTGGGACACCCAACAGCACTTCTTCCTTTCTGCACTGGTTCAAATGAGCATGCTCATGTCTAACATGCTAACAGAGCATTAAACTTGCAGTACCGGTAAACTTCTCTCCACTCTGAAGCACCCACTTACTACCCACAACTCTGCTCTGACCCAGCACCCCTCCTTTATTCTCCCCATCCTCTGGCTGCTCCACCAATCCTGCTTCTTCTCCGTTCCTATTCTTGTCCTGCCTGTCCATGGCATTTGTTAGGCTTTTGCATTCAAGTCAGCTCACCCTTTCCCTCCCTGGAAGGTGGGGCGTAAGGCTAAGGACACACTGATGATGCACCGTTCACCTCATCCTTCATTCCTGCACCAGGAACCTCTCTAGTCCCTGCAGCCAGGAGAACCGACGACTGGAAAAGCATGTCTAGGCTCTGGCAGCTCAGGACGAGCACTTTTGGTGAAGTCAGCAGCCAAGTTTCTATCATGTGTGTGGGAAGTATTCTAAATCTTATAACTTAGTCAAATTGTCAATGTTCAAGGGGTGGCAAAAGGCACAGTCTGGTATAAGACTAGGCTGTGTTCCCTTCCTAAATATAAAGCCTCAATTCCAGCGTACAGAAAGACTACAGCTTCTTATTGAAAGACTCATATGCTTCTTATTTTTACTTTTTACACAGACAAAACAACCCCCTTGTCTTCTCCCTCCAGGCCCCCCCAAAACAGCTGTCATCATGTTCCATAAAAATTCAGCTTCAGCACACCTCCTACATAGGCATTTTCATCCCAAATGGTTGAAGGCTGGTTATTAACAGGTGAAAATACAGTTTTCCAGTGGAAGTCAGGCCAGCAACTCCCCTCACACAGCTGGCACAGTCCGGGTTTGTATGTCTGTCCCTCTCTCCCTGCTCTACAGGACTGCTTGCCCCCTGGTCCAGTGGCTGGCTGTGCATTCCTGAAGGCAGCATAAAGCTGGTTTGCTCCTGGCATCTGCGGGATGAGCACTCCTTAACAACAACTGCAACACCTTTGAGGTACAGCCTGGTAAGCACATAGTACTCCTGCATGTGCTCTAGATTAAGCTGTAGTCAGCTTAATGAGAGACTTAATTGATGAGTGCTACTTCCTTCACTTGTCCATTAAGATAAGTACAGCACATGGACATTTCAACCCATCAAAGATGAGAAAATGCATTAATTTTGGTTTTCTTAGAGCTGTTAATAAATCTGACACTGTCTGGCAGTTTTCTTCATTTCCTACCATTTGACAGATACTGTGATCACAAGTTACAGATGATGTTTTTCCTCTGAAATTATCACTCTGGTAATACAAGCCAGAAGGAAACTTTATCGAGATACCAAGAAGCTGGGTATCGTTTTTATTTTTAACTTTATGTGGCTGGTTTGTGAATATCTCAGTGTGATAAAAAAATAATTCCATCCGGTACTATTAAAAATACATATACACACACACACTACAACAAATGACTGTATTACAGCAACAATCACACTGTGTATTTATTAGTAAAAGTCAGTATTCCTCTCATATAATCAGCCTGGCTCTACTTAGACCTCTTTACTGTAAGAACCGCTGGAACTGTTTTCTTCCTTTTTCTCTCTCTCAAATTGACATTTGTATGGAATCAAGAAAAATCTTCCTTAATAATTTTTCATTACTAATGGCTTTTTTTGGTATGTGTATTTGGGAGGAGGGAAGGCAAAGGGCAGGAAAAAGCAGCTCTAAGTGCTCTGCAAATGATCCTCCTGAATCTGGGCCTCATAAATCCTATCAAATGTTATATTTCATCAATAGGCTGGAAAAGCTTTTTTCTCTGCAATGATGAAGCCTGGCTTTAAAATTTATGGTTTCATTTTAGAAATGGACCATAAAAAGAGTCTGACTTAGCTGTCTATCAACTGTAGCTGACATTAGCAAGTTAGGTGTGGACTTTCAAAGTGTTATATGTATTTTTTATTTATTATACATGTACATACATACATATAGAGATATATGAGGACATGTATATCACTGTGGGTTTGTGCATGCATAAGTACACAGCTAGCACTTTTTTCTGTATTTTGTCTTAAAAAAACCATTTTCTTCCAATGCAAGAGGATCTGAGATATTCAGCAGATTCAATTGCAAAGTGATAAAAGTTTCCAGACCAGAGTTGGCTCAAAGATCTGCAGCAACACAAGCAAATTGCATTTTGCTGCCCAAATGATTGAGATAAAGTAGTTTATTTTGTTCTCATTCATGGGGTGGTAAAACGGAATTCATCAACGGCAGAGCAAGTTTCCTGGGGAGGCAGGGAAGATTTCAATAGGCTGTGGGGAAAAAAGAGGAGGAGGGCAGGAAAGGACCAAAACATTTTAGGTGGGGGAAGACAATTAGCGAAGGACTGATAGACTGGGGAAGAGGGGGTGCAGAGCTTCTGCATCTCTCATGCATGGGGAGGGAGGGTTGCCTCTGTGCAACTCCCTACCTCTACTCCCTTCCACAAGCCCTGGAAACGGTTCTGCCTCCCCAAAGAGCTGCTCCTACTTGCTCTCCTGCACTCCCTGGGGAAGGAGAGCGCCGAGAACATGGCTCCTATTCCCGTTGCTGCCACCACTGATGAGAGCCATGTGGGTGCCACAGCTGGCCCCTATAAACCCCAAAGCTTCCTCTGGCAGCCACAGCAGCAGCTTCCTCAGATGGAGGAGGAGACAGTCTGAGCATGCTGCCTCAACACCCACTCCTCTCTTCCCTCACCACCAGAGCTGGAGGTCTGCAGCCTGTGGCTACTACTTAGTTCCCCCTATGCTTAAAAGCAGACTCAAAGGTAACACTTCTAATAGAAGCATTACTGCTCCCCAAAATCCTCGTGCTTGAAGAAGTAAACCACATTTAAAATAAAAACCAGATAAATAGCTGCATGACATAGCTGCAGCCAGAGACAGTGAAGCTCCACGCGGAATGTAGGGGAGCCCCTCTCTCTCCATTTGCTACAGAAGAACCTAGTTTCCTAACTCAGACAATTAATGATGGATTACGTGAAAACAGCAAATCAGATCATGCTGTTGAGGCATTATATGAACTAAACAGAAGAGCAGTTAATCTAAATCTCATGTGGGATGGTTACTATTGCATGTTGCCATCGTTGCTGCTGAGTCCGGCTGTAACATCGGTTTTGGTGGCAACAGATAGAAAAACCTGAAATTCCTGTTCCTCATTATAAAACAAGAAGAAATCTCACTCTGGGGAACATGTTCAAAGCTGACAAGTGAATACTACAGAAAACGTTGGGGGGGAGTGGTTAATGGTAAATGTATTCTGGGTCAAGATCAAGAAAACAAACCTCTTCTTCCATTGCCTCTATTTTGCAACATGAACAAGACGAATAAATAATAGAACCCGTCATCGATGCTAAGGACGTATGTATACCGTGGCCCCAGATCACTCCTGAACTTCCCTGTTGGGAGGATATTCGCCAAGGTCCCTGTCCCCAGCGGAGGCAGGCACTGCACCAGCGGGCAGCGCAGAGCAGGAGCCCGACTGCAGCTCCTCTAACACACCCGCTGCAGGGGCCTCTTCGGACTATTGAAGGGAGCTGGCTCTGCTCGCCGTGGTCAGCAATGGCACACGCTAGCAAGGGATAATCGCTCATTTGGTATCATCAGGTAGGGGAAACACCACCCATCCACATTCTGCAAATCAAAATGTGTTCTGCTTCTAGCGCTAAGTTTCCACTGTAAGTATACGAAATACATCGTGCTTACACCAATTTATCGAAATGAGAGGAGCTGAAACTGCCTGTATTTCCACAAAAGGGTGGTTTATCAAACCTAGATCTACAGACAGCACATCTCTGGAATTCTACGTTTTTTACTGGAAGGAGGCATATAGCAGCATCGCATCACATGAGCAGAACTTACTTAAAAAAAAGAAAATCTTGAAATGTTTCAGATTTAACATTATTTAACAATGAAATTCAGGACACTAAAACAATATGGACATGATAGTGTTTTCAAAAACAAACACACTCATCCCACAACAGATCAAGAATATTTCTAGCAGTATATTTTTTTCCATAGTTTTCCTATGTTTCTCCTTGAAGGTTTCAAAATAATCAAGCAATTCAGCTTTCCCTGTAACTCCTGGACTTTTTCAAACTTGAATTAATTCTTCTATACACAAACATCTTTTTGCCAGTCTGCAAAGAGGAGTTCCTGGCACTGTTCAAATCCTTTATTTTTTCCCTTTTAAAAATCTTTTCATCTGTTTTCCGCCTCTCCCCAAAGTATGCTTTTTTAGTTTTTTTTTATTCCGTCTTCTTTCCTTGCCTCCTTATTTCCCCACCTCTTCCCTGAGACTCATCTCCAGCTTTTCTTTTCTTTGTATTTTGCTTGAGCTCTTAAGGAAACCCTGACCTGTTTACAGAGAAAAACCCACAGACCTCAGGGGCTAATGTTTTACACCCCTTACTCACCATCCCATATCTGGCTGCAGTCAACAGTAACCAGAATTCATCATCATCAATGGATTTTCAGTGACATGCACTGTATTTGCTCAGATAATGGCCCCATATATTGCCTTTGAAATGAGGGCATGACCATTACTTCGGGATATTCTCAAGAGTCAGTAATTGGTGTTGCTGCAGGACATGTTTGCTTCGGGTTTTGAAGGCTGACCTGAAGAAAAGCAAGCTTTGAAGTTTTTTTTGGATGGTACTGTGCTTTCAGAAGGACACACCAATATTAACCTAAGCACATCACCTTTGGATTGGAGCAGGCCATTTGCTAGCTGGTTTGGAGTGCAGGGGAGCAACAGGCATATACTGCCTCTTAAAGGCCAGGCAAACACATGAGGGTACAGACCTTTTCAAATTCCGTAGTGAGGGCCAGGCTAAACAACGTAGGCTGGAGTGGCCTCACTCCAGCTTCTAACAGGTATCTTCCTTACCTCCACAGTTTTGAGATGGCCTTCAAGTCTTTGAAGACCGCCTCAGGAACTCCTGCAGACAAAACCCCACTGCAACATCCCCGGCCAGAGGTACAACTCTCCTTGCAATAGGCTCTGCACAGGTGCGTAACAAACAGACAGTCCTGTTCCCACACACAGCAGAACGGCGGAAATGGTAAAAGCAGGTGGAGGAGCACAAGATAATACGGAAACAATGCTGGTCTGCAGGATGCCCGACAGTGATACTTGGTGTTTTAGGAAGGAGGCAAATGTAACATGCCTATACAGGCTGCAAAGACAATTTCAGAGTTTATGAGTCTCGCTGCTGTTTAAAGTCACTACAGACAGACAGTATACAATTTTTTTGATTTAAAAGAACTAACAACTTGATAGAGCTACCAGACAAAAAGAACCAAGCTGCTTTGGTGCCAGGTAACTGTAAAAAGTGTGTACAGAATACCTGTGAGAATGTAGCCTCCAAAATTACTATTTCCAGTGTAGGAGAAACGTCCATCCACTTCTCTAGTCCCCAACTTTATAAGCTTGCCAACTGAGCACAAATGTGGATCACAGACTCCATTCCTGGAGCAGGAGACGGATATGCTGTATCCAGTCCAGTTCTGTACACGTGTCCCACCTGGAGAGAGGAAAGCAAGCCGGCCCACCAAGATTTGGGAGAAGGAGAAGGAGAGATCGCTTCCATCTGCTGTATTTTTTTCTGCAATGGCCAAGGTTTAAAACCCCATGGATGTGCATTATCACTGACAAGCACAGTGACCATGAGATTTTTCCTTCCCTCATTTTTCTCCATTCAAGTATATTCTCCATTAATGCACAAAATTACCCTTTTTTCCCCATCTAATTCACTGCTCCCCATGGGATAGCCATTAAAATTGATTCATGAATACAGGCAAAAGTGGGAACAGAGAAACCCCTTCCCCATCATGTCCCTCTCCAGGAGGGAGCTTGAGACACATTGAACAAAGAACCCTCAAATCTTCTGGCATACAGCTCAGAAATCAGAATGTAATTTCCAGTCTGTATCTCTTGCTTCATTACAGAAGATATGGCCCTTAAAATAGGCAATTGGCTTTGACCAGTAATGTTTTAGGCTCTAGCTTTTAGTTTTGTTTTTTCTGTCGATTCCACGCTGCAACAGGCAGCTTTCCCTCCCTCCAGTCCTGCCTCCTAACCCCAGCTGCTGCAGTGAAGGTACCTAAAGGATTCAGGCATCTGGAGAAAATGCAAGACCCTGGCTCTCAGGCCTCATCTGTGTTTCACTCCTGACCATACATCTGGATTTGACAAAGTCATGCTTATCAGATGGATCAGCAGATAGTCCGCTATCTGTGTTGCGGTGCAGAATTAGGTCAGAAGAGCGCTCTGCCAGCTTGTGTTTTGCTGTTTCATCCTGCATAGAGTAGTCGTGGAGACAGCAATAAAGGACAACTCATCACACAAACCAAATTCTTCACCCCCTAATCCTGGTCAATTTTCCCACCTTGAGAGGAAAATGAAATAAGAATTATACATTACTACTATTTAACTGTGTATTCCAATAGCATAAATTTATGAGACTACAACTGAGGCCAGAAGGTAAATTTATTTTATGAAAATACATCATGCTCCAGGGCAAATTGAACGTTATAAAAATAAAGCCTGAAGAATGGTAGTTCTCAATTTTTAAGCTGTCTTCTTCTGCGACGCCATAGCTGGGTCTTCCAGCCGGCCTCACCAGATGGCCACATTGGCCACCATCAGAATAGCAGTCTGGAAACAAGTGCCCTACAGCCTTGCCTCAGCATCTTGGCTGGAATACACTCTGAGGCAGCAGTTCTGTACTCACAGTTCAGAGATATTCCCAGTGCACTTGCTTAAGAATTCCTGAAATTTGTGAAGAGATTAAAGCCAAACTTCTGGTCCCATAGAGGTCAGGGAAAATAACAGAATGTTGGTTACTAGCTTTTAAATGTTAATCATCACTATTCACACTAAAACCTCATTACACTAAAAACAACCCCTCCCCACAGCAGCACACAGTGTGAAAATCTGCTTAAAAATAGTGTGTGTGTATATATATAAAAATAAGGATTTTTTTCCTAAGCAGTAGGTAAGTTCAGCTGCAGAGGATTCCAGCACCTACATACAATTTTTTGTTTCATGGAGGCTGTGCAACCATTCCTCCTCTTACATACAACTGTGCAAATCAGTGTGTTAGTGATGCTTTTGCAAAGAGGGTTTGACAACAATAGAGAGTCCCCAGCCTGCTAAATAAGAAGCGACAACTCCATTTGAAAGCTGTCTCTGGATGTGTTTTATGTGCAGAAATTATCTGTGACAGTTCAGATCAAAATAGAGTTTTCATTTCATGTGGGAGGTAAATGGACGATAGAATAGGTTACTTTAAATGCTGTAGTCTAGTCCAATTAATGTTTCAGACTTTTTTTGTATGGATTTCTTCCATAGTCTATGCTCTAAACTTTGGGGTAAAAAAATGTAAAACTCATTTTGTCAATAGCATGATGCAAAGAACAGGCCAAAAGGTAATAAAAATGGTTAACAAAAACAGTCATGCAGAAGTATGGCAAAAAAGCTCAAGTTACAGTAATCTGGCTGTGAAACTAATAAGTATAAAACAGAAAAGAAAACATCACTTCATCATTCTTTCAGGGAGAACCAGGCAGGGGAATCAGTTCCGATTTCCCACCTCAATCAGCAGAAATTTTGCCACTTACTTTGATGGAAACAGGACTGGCACATCAGTCTTCTTTCTGAGCAGCAGATACAAATCCACATGCTATCATTTGCTTTTCAGATTGCACAACATAAATTTACAATTTCTAGCTTATGTAACTATACCAATGACACAATTTGTACTTTAAAGAAGTGTCAGATCCAAGATATTGCTTTGGCCTCTGATGCAAGGTTGCAGATTTTCATGTTTTCTAGAACATCATACCTGCTGATTCTTTCAAAGATATACCCCATTAAGTACCAGGCATGCTATGTTACTGGAAATAAGACAGGATACAATATGAAAGCATTAATGGTTTCATCTGTTCTTGTATCCTTTTATGCACTGTGGCAACTGCTGCGATCTTATCATATACAGTGACTATCACATGTGACTACCTACATCTACAGAGATGAAGCACCCACTACCAAATTTATGTGTTTATCTAAATTCAGATGTGAACTGTCACTTTTCTTCCCACTAAACACACAATTCACATTTGTTACCTGTAAATCAATCAGTTGCTTCCTGACTCAACTTAAAGAAACGTGTTTTCTTAAAGGTCTGGAGCCACCACTGTGTTACCCAAGCACAACAGTGGCTCTCATGTAGAACTGAAGGGAGCTGTGCTGATTCAGTGCCTGTAGCTTCCTAACTATCTTTTTCAAAGTCGATGGGGAAACCAGTAGTTCATATATTGCTTTTTAGATGTACGCACTAAGTATTGCTAGTAGAGAAGCTACGGACCCACGAGTGAGCGACCTCATCCCAAACAAGGGCTCACGAACCTTACATAATCTATTTGTTTATGCCACACTTTAAACAATGCATATCTTGAATCTTTTCTGAGAAACAGAGTTTTTCTTGGCACAATTTTCAATTTCCACCCACTTGGAAGAGCAGGTGTCTTTGTGTATCATTTCTCAACCCTGGGAATAAAGAAAACATTTAGAAAACATGTTAAAATTGTTTTCCTAAAGGCAGGGGACATTAATTTAAGGTTCCATGGGCACTACAGAAGAACAGACCTCCACTATAAATGCACTGAGCTAGTAGAAACACTAACTGAGACAAAGCATTCAGAAGATATGAGACCTCAGTATCTCTACTGGCCAAAGACTGAATACTGGTAATCTTATTCCTTGGAGGCAGGTTTCAACACAAAAGAGAAATTAACATCCAGCTATGCACTAGGGTCTTGAAAAGAAAAACAACAGAACAATGAAGCTGCTCAGACATCTGGTATATTTGCCATAGCTAACAGCAATGAGACAGTGGGCAGAGTGCAGATTAAAGGCGAAAAGATATGAAAGAATACTGTTAATCATTTCAGAAGCCACACAGACACGTAAAAAAATACCAGTACTCAGACTCATGACTCTAAATTTTGGGAGGAATTCTCGAGCACTTATCATATTTAGATTGATAATCTATTTGTAGCAGCGCTCAAAGAAAGAGAATTAGACTTCTGCCTATTCAGTTGTGGAGCCAGAACATGTCACTATGTGCAAGAGGCTTTTCAAGCTCTGTAGCAAAGAGGTCAAAGCACCACCACTGATGCAGACAGTGGTATTTACAGAGAAAAGGAGGAAAAGATCAATCCCTTCCCCCAGTCCCCTTTACTCTCCCTCTCTGAAGCAGCTGCTGCTTAAACATTGCCATTGTATAGAGAGGCACAAAATAATTGCCTCCTGTTTTTTTTCCAATCAGGGACAGCAGAAGATGTTAAAGAAAGAAAACAACACCTTATTCAGGTGAAGTACTGCAGACTGTCTGCTTGTAATTTGTGTACTAACAATCAATAACAATTAGGAACAGGTTTATTGCTCTGATGCTATTCCCCAACCCTCCTCCACCACCTCACACCCCTTTGTCGTGCTATGAAAGTATCCGCTGATATGTAAAGCACGGACTCCAGCCACAGAAGGCCTCCTCTGTCATTACCCGAGAGCAGAGCAGAAGCAATCCAGGTCCCCTGGTTAGCAGCACACTTACAGCATACAAGTGCTCAATTAAAGCAGTCCTTTCAGACAATTATTGAGCATTATGGTGACTCAGGCATAGAAAATAGTTGCCCTCTCCCCGCCTTGCCGCAAGACAGACCACGTTTTGAACGTGTTTTCATCCCTCTGAAGGTGCGTTGCTGCTTACTTTTCAATTGCCGGGCCATGTACGACACTTGCATTAGAAATATGTTCTATGCTTAAATTTACGGGCCAGTCTCAAAATAATTGTTTTCCATGCATTTTATGTAAATACCATAATGATCATTTGCGGCTGATTCCCATTTACAAGGTAATAACCATATCCAGGACTAAGTAGGCATCAAAGCCTAAGGGCAGAAGTGTTTATAACAGATAAACTCCACAGCTGATGGACAGGTTCTGGCTAATACTGGTTTGACAAGAAATGCCCCTAAGATACTATTATGCTGAAAAATTTTATTTAAGATTAAAATTTTAACTGAATGAAGAAATTAAACCATAAATATTGGTCAAAGACTGAACGATAAGATGTTGTTTGAAATGTTAAAACAGTAGCTGGCTCTTTCTTGTTTCTCCTCACTGGTTCCAGGTCACTGGAGGGAAGGGGCTAGCAACCTCCCAGAGCGCAGATTCAACAGAGGGCTGTGACACTGCAAAACTGTCACACTGACCTACTGGCACACAAGTAGGGAACCAGCGAGAAACAAAAAGGGTAAAAAATAAATTAAGAGGACATTTATTCCTCTACAAGTATGTTACATTTATTTCATTTTTAGCACTTTCTAGAGGTTATCTCGCACTCACTCCTCTTGCATCTTTTTTATTATGAGTAGTTTTTTGGTTTTCTCCGCTTCAGCTTGGTGGAATGAAAAAATGAAGGCAGCTACCTGTTTTGCAGGCAACCAAAGAGTATAAAATCTTTCATGCAATCACTCTCCACTGCTTTCTAAAAATGGTCTCCAGACATCAAGGGCAAGTTAGTGATTAAAAAAGATAACCAGCGTGGTTATCTGAAGCAACATCACTTTCTCACATCCCTCTGTCCTAATGAAAGACCACACTTTCTCTCAGATGCAGGCCACAATGTAGTTTAAGACAAGTTATTTATTTCATTTTCTATCACAGTCTAACATCACTCTCCACAAAATAGTCACAATTCTCTTAGACCATCCCAAGATCAATATCGATACCTTGATCAATGTCAACAAAAGCTCTGCTGCTGCATGGCCTGCCAGAGAAACTGCTCCGTTGCCACAGTGCACGTGGACTCCATATGGTGCCAGGTCTCCTTGCAGGGAGGTAAGGACAGTCACAGAGGTTCAGTGTACATACCAACTTAACTACATCAGAAGACTTGAGCTGATGAAACAATAAACTATTTCTTGGCTTACTATGACCCCTTGGGTTACTGTCTGTGCCAGTGGACTTGTGATCATGGATTGAAAAATAGCACGTTTTAGAGTTTGTCATCGACTGTATGCTCTGCACAGCTGTCAGACAATAATCACAATTATTCTCTTTTTATTCAGCATCCTGTTGCCTATTAAGCCATTTCCATCACATCTCATCAGTCCTCCCAATATTTTTGCTAGCACAATATTGAGTGATTTTCAGCTTTTCAAACAACATCACTTCTTACAGTTTTTTGCTAACCGAAAGATGTGGTTCATGCTTCTGCCTGTACTTGCTGTCAGCAATGCTGCCTAAGTGCTTGGGTAACCTTTCACCACTGGCATCTTGACACAAGCAGGGAGCAAGGTCCTGGACTCTTTTTAGGAGCAGTCGTTTTATTCTGCTGTTAGATGCTTGAACCTTCCATGAGAAGGTTCCCATCGACTCATTCTGAGGTCAGATCTGTGGCTCCGTTAGAGATTTTATATCTTATTATGTTGAGAGCTAAGTCACTCAGTGGAACAGAAGACTTAAGATTAGCAGAAAAATTTTAAAGATCTGCCAGCGTAAAGCCCAGGTAAACTGGGACTGTAGAAAAATCAGTGTATAAACAGTGTTCTCAGAATATGGCAAGAATTCTCTACATCTTATGGATGAGTAGAGACAACAACAGTTTCCACTGTAAGGTTTCCACTACACAGTTAAGCTGTATGAGTACCATACAATCTAAGCACTGTGCCTGGACATGAGCAGTCACGCTGGAAAACCCTACCAGAGTTACTGCATTGTTCCTGGTGGCAGCGTAACCTGGCAATGCTGGTAGGTCTGCGGTGTGCCCCATGGTTCCCTGTGCTGCATTCATCTCAACTGGTGTAAGAGTTTTTCCTGGTGAACTGAGAAAACCAATTGCCTGTTTATTTTGAGAACGTATGAGAAACCGTGGGATGTCGCTTGAAGACTCTCAGGACTCAGCAATGCCCCTCACTTCTTAATGAGGAGGGGGGCTGGGGATTGCTTTACCTGTAGCTCAGAGGAACCTGTTAGGACAGGTCCCACTGACCCTGGATAACCTCAAAGACAACTGAAGACACTGTGAAAATATTTCTCATGGCTCCAGTCAGTCTATGTCCATTTTCACTGTCACATCTAAGAGTTACTTCTCCATCCTTATTATACAGATATCACTGCTGTCTTAACTGGAACTATTCAGCATTTTGAAGCAGTCCAGTGATAGTCCTTTTTTCCCCTCTCCTCCAAACTTAACCCTTTGTCCATTACTTTTAAGATTTCTGGGAAAGGATTGTCTCCCACTAAACGTTGACTATTTTTTAAAAATAGTTTGACCAGAAACCACTAATTTATCTCAACAAAGTGAAAAGTCAGGACAGAGCTTGCTGTGAGCTCGTGCCATCACCTGGAGTCTGAACGTACGGACGCTCATACACATGAGCTGGTCTATGCTCCTCATGTCCAACCTCTTCCACCTCCAAAAAAGACAGATTCTTAGTAGGTACAGACTTAAAAGTCTAGCACAAGAAAATCCCATACCCTCAGTTTTACTAAACCAAGATTATCTCTACAATGAAAGAAAGAATCCCTTTCTTCCATTTAACTAGCAGCAGCTAAGAAAAAACTGAGGAGCGGAGTTTTTGAAAGCCATGGTTTTGGATAGAGTGCAAGCTCCCTGAGGTCAGCAATGCAGATTCATCTTACACTGGGCTACAGAGCAAAGCCTGCACAAGGGGCCAAGTCACCAGGCCTTTCGCTGGAACTACCTGCATATCCAGAAGCTAGGAGATGGTAAAGCAAAATGACCGTGTTGGGAAGCTGGGGGAAAACCAGCAGAGAGTTAACAAAAAGATTGGGAACTGTGCTGAGACAAAGGGAAAATGAAAGAAAAACAAACAGTTTCTTGGCAAAGGACTTGCTGGAAGGACAAGCCTCACAACCGTGAGCAGCATAATGACCTTCTGCTTGTTGTTTCTCTTCAACCAGGGAAATGGGACTAGGTTAACACTCATCTTTTAACCAGAATTGCAGTACAGAATAAACCTGACTGAAAACATACCTTTTTTTTTCTTAGCTAGAACAACTCTGCAAGGCTAATGATGGGGCCAAAGAGACTCATTCTGACAGAAGACAACCTGGAGCAATGAAAAGCTGGGCATTTTGAAAACCCTAAAGTGTATGAAGTAGAACGGACTACTGGAGAGTAGTGGGAAAATAGAACCACAACAGATTTAACCATGCCCCTTACACTTTAATTAAAAAAAGATTTAGCAATTTTATTTAACATTACCAAATTCTCAGAGGAAATGCATTTCTCTCTCTGTACTGCTACCAGACGACTATTAATCAGGAAGAAGAATACACCGTACACAATGCTTCATCCATCCATCCATCCCGCGTATCCAGTAAGGTAGATTTCCTTGTTCAAGGAAAATATCCTAGTTACGTTGCTTGCCTGCTAAATGGAAATACCACATGCTATTAGGGTTTGCACTTTAAGTATGGAAGTGACTGGCCTATAAACAAGATTTTAACAGCTTCTCTTTTGAGCAACTCTGACTGTTTAATTAATCTTCAGCCATTAACCATTCATTTAAAATGCCACTTACGAAATCTTAATTTTGCACATTATCAGCTGGTTCACAAATAGCTATCTATGAGCAGAAGTGCAATGATCTTCCTCTCTGTTTCTTGGAGCTTACCAGCCTTATGGGCAATTCTGGCTTCTTAATTAACCACACACACATATTAGCATTTAAAGTTAAATAGTGCTTTGTTAAAAAATATTGTGCAGAAAAAAACGTTAATACATACACACATTATTCTGCTGCTGATTAAAGGAGCAAGTATGAACTTTTGGTCAAACAACATCCTGCATAAGACAGAATTTAGCATCTCTTGCTCACACTAGGAAATAGGCTATGGCAGGAACACATGCAAGGCCATATGATTTCATTCCAGCTGCATGGACGATCTCATTTTGTCTTTATTTGTACATTTAAGAGGCTGACAACACCATCTGCATTTCACTCTGTATCCTCTGGTATGGTCTCATCTTCCAGTAACAGACCTGCTCTTTCTCCAGGGACCTATCTTTTGCCTTTGCATCGAAACGACTGAAAGAATGGGACATTACCAATAAATAGGCAGAATTAACGTAAAATAATTCCATGCAATAATATATCACATAAGAAAAGACAGGGCTGGAGGGGAAAAAAAAAACCTGAATGCATACAAATGCTTAACACAGCTGCCAAAACTCAGGCTCACCAGCATCTGCAGCAGGACAGTCGCAAGGGAGTTGTGGGAGTGCAGTATATAAAATTTTACACATCTGTCAATAAGTGAGGTGATCCAAATGCAAACCCTAGCAGGCAGGATGCACGCAGGCAGATTTGTGACTATTCCTGACAGAATTTATTTCTGCTGAAGAATGCACGGCCTCAAACAAGCATGCACACATTACATGGCAGCAGCAGCTCTGCTCTGGTTAAAGCCTGACAACTTCCTTCTGTTTAGACATGCTCTAAAATGCTCAGGGTCACCTGAGTTCCACAAAATGTGGGGTTTCCATGAGAAGTGAACGATAGGGCTAGGGTCCCAAAGTTGGAAGGATCTGGATGAGGGGTTCCTGGGAAATAGCACTTTGAACTCTATCTGTAAAGCAGTATTTCTTGAATGCTACCAGTAGATTCCCCCCCCCCCCCCCCCCCCCCCCGCCCCATATAGGTGGGAAATAAAGCCAAGGCTTATTTAAACATGTCCCAGGAGGTCCAGGTACTCAACGCTTTCCCTAGTTAGCATAGTTAGTATGCAGTACGCATTTGTCCTTTCTGAGGAAGAAAACCACAAATAGTATCATCGAGCAAAAAACACAGTATGAGTGTAACTCCAGTGGCACAACTTACATTCCTGCGGAACTGGTGGCCAAAGGGGTTTCTGGACTGCCATGCTCCCATGAGCAGGACATCTCTACTGAGAGCCCTGAGGAACCACTGAACCTCTGCTATACTTGCCAATGGCAGTTCGAATTTAACTGTTGTCAGAAATCTATCACCCGGGACGGACAGTAAGCTGCCAAACATTAAGTTTCTGGTTTTAACTTTATGGGGAACAGTGACCAGATCACAGCCAAAGGTTCAGAAGACCCTGAGGTATGTTTCAGAAAAAAATAAATTCCAGAGGTAAAGGAGTCAGAGGACAGTCTCAGGAGGTATAGGGTAGTAAAGGACAAGGAAACAGTGTAGATCAATTTAGGACACCAAGCAGAAGAGGCTACGTGGTAAAGAGAGAGCGCATGGCTTGCTCATGCTTGCCATCCTTTGCAAATCAAAATATTTCAATGCATGACCATAATGTTCTTTCCAGTGTAACACAAGGTATAGTGGCAAAGGGTATGTAGATATTACACAGATATTATTCAATTTCTACCCTGCCTCCACACTATCCATCTTAAAGAATAACCATTCCTGACTAAAGGACCATAATCCTAGAGCAGTGGATTGCTTTTTTGCTATTCAGTGATAAAAGGCGTTGTAGATGGATGCACAGTGAGCACTGCCAACTGCACTTTGTACTGAGAACAAGAAAACTTCAGTTTCTGGCTGACTAGAAATTTAGGGCTAAGTAACATACCTGGGCAACCCTAACTTGCCTTTTTTTGAACAAAGCCTTTTCTGTGCAGCTCTGGATTCCTATGGTCTTGGATTGAGCAGGATGGGAGAGAACTGCACCTGCCCAAAAGACAAGCGTTTAGCCTGCTTTTTAGTAAAAAAATGCTCTTTTTGCTAAATTCCAGAACTCCGGACCCTTTTTACTCTCCTCTCAGGCTTACACATAGCTTACATTTGCCATTTGGTTTCTCAGGACACACACACACAGCAATTTTTCCTTTGATCCTTTCCAGGGAGAGGCAGACTGCTCAATGTCTTGCCCCTCTCTCATGACTCTGGCCCGCTCTGAGGGTGGGACATGAGGGGCAGAGTTCGGGTGGCGCAGAGGTACGGGGTTCATTTCATTTGTATGCTGCTAGATTGAACACTCTGGAAGAGTGCAAGTTTCCATAAGGAAACTTTCACCCTGAAATAAGGAAGATCCATTTTTCAATTAATTTATTAATTAACATTGTGGAGTATAAGATCTCGTACAGTGGGACCCAACATAACATCTCCAAAAATGGAAAGCTGGATCAGACTGGGGCTTTGGACTCTACTCCTATGTAATAAAACAGCGTTGCATTTTTTATTGGTATGTTTTAAAATCTGCAACAAGATACAGCTCTGAATCTATTCTTGCTAAACAAAGGAAAACTGTATTCGTTTTTGTCAGACCAGCACTTTGAAATTCCCCAAGATAAGACACATAAATAAATGAAGAATTATACTTGGCGATGAGTTTGGCATCAGACTTTAAATGTTTCATAGTTCTGGACTGAGGAAATAAGTTGAGCGAAGTCTCTAGAATCTTTCCGGAGATGTACTCAGGGTGTTTGGATATACTTGACAGCACCGTGTTCAAGGGAGGAAAAAAGAGGAAATTGCTTATTCAAAACGTGAGAAAGGGTTGCACCATGTGACACGCCTGACATTTAAGTGATAATAGCGTTGTGCATATGCTCTTTTGGCTTTGGTCTGACACCTAGGCTCTGCCATAGTGCAACTTAGCACTGTCATGGTACAGCCTTGATGACTAAACTCAGAGAGATGTGACTTACCACTCGTTTCAGGAACATATGGGCCACAGATCACCCAGCCTCTGCCACAGGCTGGCGAAACGTACAGCGTCTCAGGCAAAGACCCTGCGAGTTCCCCAGCTGCACAAGGTGGCTGTGCAGGCTGCACCATCCTTTGGGATGCCATTTGCATTACAGAAAACTGTGGCTAATTAGAAATAAACAGAAAAATGCTTGATTTACAAAGAAATGTGTGATTTTGCCAGCTAATTTTTTTTTCACTCTCTTTAACTTAACATTCACAGAATACACTGATCATGCTAATGCTTTCGCTATACTCATTAATAAGGACAATTTACATTTATATAGCACCTCTCTTAGTTAAGAATCCCAAAGCTTTCAGCAAAATATACACAAAAAATTACATCTATTTCACTGAATATAGTCATTGTTGGAATGAAAATCAACAATTGTGAAGCAGTGCAGAAGAACGTTACACAACAGTTGCAAATAAGACACAAAGCAAACCCCCAAAAAACCCAAAGCAAAAAAACCCCCTGAGATGCCAGGTGCAAGTGCAGGTAAAGGGGGCGTTAGTATGCAAACAGCAATGTGAAGCAGGTCTGTGTGTGCCCTGAGGAACCGTGCTTGAAGCCAGCAAACATACTTCATGATGATGAAAGCAACAGACTTCGTACATGTGCAGCTATTGCTTTTCTGCATTCTGAGGGAGATTCTCAGTTTAAACAGCGAATCTACTGAGAAGAATGCACCAGGAACACTCGATGGATTCTGGTGACGAGGAAAGAGAAGGTAAGTAAGCGCACACAAATTGTGAACAGCACTTGTCCAACCACTAAGCTTCTTACTTTACAAATGGCCTCCAAATTTTAGAAGGCATTAATTATGTTAATACATTCTTCTGCAAAAATAAAATTAAATAAAAATGAACTTCTTGTTTCAAATGATGAGTTTTAATTCTCCATCATAATGACACATAACTGGAATTCCCAGACCAAAATGAAATAATCTCTTCTCTCTGTGTTCAAATCCCCTTTCCACCCCAAAACCCATTTACTTTAGTCACTGATCAAGTCTCCACACACTATATTACAAGTTGTGAGTCAGAAGTGGGAGAAAAAGCCATCCATCTAAAGTAAAACTAATAGCAAAACTTCGAGAGAGAGCATGCATGTGTTAGCAAGACCAAAGCATGAGCTATTACGTGACAACTGTGTTGATAGATGTTCAACCCTGCAAACACAAAATAACTTTGGTTTGGCTAATAAGCATCCATTCTAGCCCTTTCACATCATTTTGAGGCAGACAAGGTAGTTTTCATACTTGACCCTTGAAAGCAGATTTGTTTTTGTAATTAACATGTTATCCAGGGATTTTTCTTTCCACAACTCTTTCTACTTTCAATACTCTCCCTCTAGCACAGAAAGATTTCCTTGCCTGAAGTTGCCACTACATTCAACAACTGCTGGCTGAGACCTCACGACCCACTGCATAAATTCACATAAAATTATTCACATTTGGCACATTTCTGCTGGCAAATAACAACAACCTTTTTGTCTCTGAGACAAAGGAAAGAAAGATTTAAAAAAAGAACAAAGGCAGCCTAATAAGAATCCCACATTTCCTATTTTTTCCTAATCTGGTTAAACAGCCTCTACAAGCCTGAGAAATTCAACAAAGCGAAGTTGTTGTGGACTGTTTGTCTTTCTGTACAGAATCAACACAGATGGAACAGCCTCTCAGCATGACTTCTGATCACGGCTTCAGATATGAGGTAACTTTTCTTGCCTGTTAGATGGTTTGGGTTTAGTTTTTCACTGAGTTATCATGCTATCATGCAATTACAGCTAAATCCACACTAAAATCCAGGAGATCCCAACACTGAATCCAAACACGGTTGGGACTTCAGTCTTGTCCACATAGCAAGTCAAGAGTTCATTCAGTGTAGTTACAACCCCAATACAAGCAATCAAATAAAACAGGCCAGAGGGAAAGACTTGAGCACTTTTTTTTTTTTGCTGCATGGAAAAACAATGTATAGACCACACTTCAAAACTGATGACATCTTTAAAATGTAAAGCTATAAAGTCCTGTTAAAACTGAAATTATGAAGCAGCCTTTATGACAATGTCTTACTCCAATTGAGTTACATCTGTATATATTTATATTTGAAAAATATAAGAACCTGAATTTAGACTCCCTCCCACTGGGAATTCTCAGATCTTGGTTTATTAAGTTAGTATGAACCCAGTTTCTGACCCCTTCCCTATATACAAACGTTCGTGCGACTTCAGTGACAATTGCCTCAAGACTTTTCTAGTAAAGCAAAACCCGCTAGATGGCAAAAAGCTGCGATCACTACCTCTTATTTCACCCTCTTCACCCTTATGCAGTAGGGGAAGAGTTAATAATATGGAAGAAAAATTCAGCCATGTCATTATGTTTGGAAAGATCTCTACCATACTGTATTTAGGTGAAAAAGAGAGATACTTGGCCCATTCCCTGCTACAAACTTAGATTTACGTCAGAAGTGTTTTATTACTATTTATAACAATGACTCAGTAGACGTTTCTGAAGTGCTATGATGCCACAAACTGAAAATGCTCCTATATCTGTGCTCACATATTTCTCCAAAATTAACAAGTGTGGTATCACATAGCACAGATTGAGGCTATGCAGAGACACTACAGATTATAATATGAAATCAATGCGTGAACAATTCCTGAAGTCCCCCACGTCTTACTCTGTCAGCTCTTCTTTTCACATAGACTTGTATATCTTACCTATGCACTCATACATTGGTTTGAAAAAACCCAACATCGATATATTAACACCATTATAGTAATGAAGTCTTACGTTCTTTTAGCCCCAAATTCCAGAAGCAACCATTTTAAAATTATCATTATGGTGGGTACATCATCAACTCAAAGGAATTTCTGTTTTCTTTTTAATCCAGGGAAAAACTTGACCATCTTTCTTTAATGCTATCAACCTGGAAACTTGACAGTAAGGATTAAAAATTGCTCTTTCCTTCCCACTTGGTTATTGGAAAGGCTGTGAAAGGCAATCAGTCTTGTGAAGCCACACTTCAGAGTCTGCATAAAAATGCCACGATTCCCAGTCCTCTCCCCAACCTAATTGAAAGTGCATAATATCACACAGCTGGGGAAAACTAAACCATAAACATATGCAATATATCATGCTATCATATAAAACCTGTTACTAATAGGCACTTGATGATCAGCAGGATCGAAAAGGATCTGAAAACAGAGATTATTTTTGCTGCAGGGTAAGAACTTTTCCCAATTGAGAGAGGGAAAAACACTCTCTCAGCAGTGCAGGAATTGGACTGGAGTCAGTTCATTCATTCTGTTTGTGAAATATGGACTTTTCTTTAATGATTTCTGTTTGACTACTGCCTTGCTCAGATGCTTTGGGGGTACTGCTGCAGCAAATCATGGTTTTGGTTAAGAGGAATTCCATGGCTTTCTAGTCAGTAAATACAGGGGTTTGGGGCATCTGAACCACCCCCCCCCCTCCCCCGCCTAGCCCCAGGCTCTCTCCCCACCAAGCTATCATTGTTTGTAATGCCAGGTAGCAATATTACCTGTCACCAGGATTCTGCGGGTAGTGCTGCTTGTTTATTTTTGCATACAGTCCTTCCAAGTGCTCCCTCTCCATTGGCGCTGAAGGAGAATCACGTGGATATACAAAGGTTTCTGGTACTGCTGGTGATGATGGCCTGTAGATGCTTGCTGCTGGATAAGCCTCTCGGAAGTGGTTCACTCTGGCATAATTTGGATCCATCTCATCATCGTCAATGTCAGGTCCTCCAGGACCAGTAGAATAATCACTCAGGCCTCTCAGTTGCTTTTGCCGTAACTCCTGATGCTTTGCACCAATCCTAACAATGAAAAAGAAAGAACAAATATACAGTTGGATCTGCTTCAACAGCAACCACAGACACTGATTCATTCACACAAATTTGGAGCACCAACCCCAAACTCAACTGTTTAGATCTTCCCGTACACTGTGAAACTGGTGCCAGATAAAACAAAATGGTGCATGCAGCAATTTTGTTCTTTATCTCTGGCAATCACCCTTGTAATCAAGGCTGGTCATCATTCTGATGAAAAAAAATTAACGCTGAATATAGTGTGGCTTTCCACAAGCGTGTTTATGTGTGTGTGTATGTTTTAATTCTACGTCTACCCTCCACTTTGCAGTTAATATACCTAACCCAATCCTGAAACTTTTTATCTAAATTAGCCAGTAAAATTGTTACTGCCCCTTGGTCACTTGACCCACTTAGATTCTCCTAAATACGTTAACTTGTGAAAAGTGGATTAAATGTGAACATAAATGGAGAGATGGCACAGTTGTCTCAAATCAAAGGACCTCAGTTAATGTGCTGAAGATTTAATTTTTTTTTTTATTTTATTTTGGCTACATAAATGTGGAAATCATGCCTTATTATATAGGGGATAGGGACAAAGTAAAACAGCAAAGAAATTAATAGAAACCTGACAGAGATGAATTGGTACATATAAGTGAATTAAAGACTATTACTGGCAGTACTCCACTGTGATAAAGCCTAAGTGGTATTACAAAACCTGCTGCTAATCAGGGCCATTGTGTAATCTCTTTGGAATAGTAAAACATATTCAGGTAAATTTCAAACTCAGCTGATATTCAATGATTCAACATTCATGCTGGAGGAAAAAAACCTATAGCAAGGCTCTGTGAGCATGCAACTTCTGTTAACTCCTCAGCTGCTCTTCAACATGGTGTAATTAAACGCAGTGAGATGGATCTGGCAGAATGCTGACCACAGTACGTAATAAATAGCATTTAGAGAAAATAACAGAGCGCAGAGGAAAAAACAAAGAAGGGAAGACAGATACAGAGATGCAGTGCCTGACAGAAGAAGTCAACACATGCTGCTGACTGTATCTGAAGTACAGCAGCAGTGTAGAAAGAACAGTATAATTTGTACCATAGAAGAATAAGTAAAAAAGGTCCAGCAGACTTGGTTACCCCAGTAGAGCATAATGGCCTCAGGACTCTTCATAGTGAAAAATGAAGATGTTCTGGATAAGGTCTTTAAAAGGCACAGAGAAAATGGTTTCCTAAAGAAACAGATGACCACATTGGGAGCTTCCAGTCTGACATACAGGAGCTATTAAGTGCAGAATGGGATTCATACTGTTTATTTTGCTTCATTAGAATTGTACCATCAAAATAAATGCTAATACTTTTCAAACAGTTTGTAGCTAAAAAGGTTCAAAAATAATTCTAATGAGAACAGCACACCTTTCTACATATATACTTGAGTACATTAATGTGTACCATGCACGCTTTCCAGTTACACCTCTCCATTAACTGTATTAGGACATATCTAGAGGTGACGCTAGTTTTTAACACTTAAAATGTAGTCATACTTTACAGTGGGATGAGCCTGCATATGATACAGTCCTTGACAGTCAGGGTGGTGCCCACTATCCATTCTGCCTTCCCTCAGTGAAGCAGCTGACCTTTCTCCTCTCTAGTATTCGAGTACTGTGAGCAGTTTTGGGTGCCTCGGTATAAGAAGGACATCAAACTATTAGAGTGTGTCCAGAGGAGGGCGACCAAGATGGTGAAAGGCCTCAAGGGCAAGATTCAGGAGGAGCAGCTGAGGTCACTTGGTTTGTTCAGCTTGGAGAAGAGAAGGCTGGGGGGTGACCTCATCACAGTCTACAACTTTCTCAAGGGGGGCAGCGGAGGGGGAGGTGCTGATCTCCTTTCTCTGGTGACCAGCGATAGGACACAAGGAAAGGGCATGAAGCTGCATCAGGGGCAGTTCAGATTGGACATTAGGAAAAGGTTCTTCACCGAGAGGGTGGTCGGTCACTGGTACAGGCTCCCCAGGGAAGTGGTCATGGCACCAAGCCTGCCAGCATTCAAGGAACATCTGGACGATGCTCTTAGTCATATGGTTTAGTTTTAGGTAGTCCTGTGAGGGGCAGGGAGTTGGACTTGATGATCCTCATGGGTCCCTTCCAACTTGAGATATTATATGATTCTATGAAATATTTTAATATAAAGACTATGTGCAAGAATAATATCTTCCTAACACACCATTCCTACTTTTCCTCAACTTCCTGATCCCAGCCCAGTTAGTTAATTTTCTTTAATTTTTCTTCAGATATCATTAAAAATACTCACAAAGCCTTAACGTAATCTACTACAGTAGTTCTTAGAGATGAAAGGATGATAAGAAAAAATAAACTACAATCCATCTATACCTTTAACACCTCTCAGGTTTCTACACGGAGGCTTCCTAAGAATTTCTCCTTTTTTGTTCCTGGAGCTTCTCTCCCTGTACCATCACCCTCGTCCTCCCGTAACCTTCACTCCACTTCTCTTTTGCTTCAGGTTTTCATGCCACACACACTTCCTATTTTGAATCCAAATCGTGGCCCGGGTCAGGATAGGCGTTATGCTCAAGTGCAACCTCATCCAGGGTAAGGCAGTGTCTTGAAGAAGTTGCAGACTTCAAAATGAGCCTTTGATTCTGCACAATTCTGACTCTATCCACAAGGTAGATTTTACTGGAGAATCTTATGGAGGGCATAGCCTGGTGTCAATATGTGACCAATTCAGTTAGTAAGGCACATATTCTCTCATTTTACTGCTGATTGCACTGACTTAGCTGCCTGACGGCTTCTTGGGACAGCAAGAGTTTAATGGCATTTGCAAAATGATGGGACATACAACTTATTCTTTGTAAAACTAATGATGACACTGGTATAGACCTTGGTAAAAGCCATGCTTTTATTCATAAAGCAATGGACAATGGCACGGGGAGAAAGTCAACACTGAGGAGCTGCATATGAAAACAGAAAACTAAAAAGCAGTGGGCAGCTTGCATTTCCATGTAAGCCACAAACCAGTGCTAGCAAATAAGTAATAATTAGAGAGCAGCTGAAAGTGTGCAAAGACTTCATCCTCCAAGGGTTTGTGAATAAAGATAAAAGAGAGATTATGCAGCAGGGAGTGGTGGAGGGAGCCAGTCTGGTGGTGTCTGTGAGTGAAACGCCACATTCATCGTTCACGTAAAGGAACCTGGGGCAAAGTTATCACTTGGTCCATTCACGTAAAACCCAATCTTTTCAGGTAGCTCATCGTCCTACAAGGACAGGGATGGATTTCCATTGCAAATAAGGCCTCAGACATCAATGAAGCAGGGAGGGAGGCCTATGCTGCCGATTTCCATCTTTTATACATACAGGGACTTCAAGAGAAACCCTCTTGCAGAAGGATTAATATTTTACATGTCCCACATGGGATTATGTCAGAAATGTAAAAATGAAGGCACTATCTTCATTAAAAAAAAAAATAAAAATCACACAAGTTAACTTAGCTCCTGCACCCAATAACTCTGTCAGTTTGGTAGTAGTCCTTGCCTCTGATTATCCTCCTGCTCTTCTACTAAAATGCATAGAGCACTTTGAGATTGTTGCTGTCTTCCAGATTAACTCTGAAAAAGCACCAAATGGTCTTAAAAACCTGGGAAACTGTGGAGGGCTTCACCCTCAATTAGTGACCAAAAAAGCCTAAACAAAGTCTTCAGGGCAGGAATATATCATAGGAGGTATAAGTTTCATGGCACATGCAGGTCCATGTGGGATGGTACAGGCAGAAAAATGGGAGGACGCTGCATTTCAAGGAACGGTCTTACCACATGCCAGTGCAGAAGGCACGGCACACAGTCCCAAGAAGAATCACAGCAGTTTCTCAGAACATGATGAGCCATAATGTTCTTTGGACCAATACATCACCTGTCCCCTAGGTATTTAAGACCTATTTGAAAGCAAGAGTAGTGCAGCACAGCAGCATCACGTGAATCTTGCTTTCATGTCTGACAGGGAGAGTAATTTGTCCTGCTATCAATACTGGTATATTCTGCACAACAAAAGCTGGAATTAGGTCACCACAATTTTCTTTTGTTCCTGTGAATAAGCCTAGCTTTTTCAACTTCTCCTTCTGAATGCAATCTTCAATCGCTGCCACTATTATAAGTCGAACCTGCTCAAGAACAATTATTTCTGTTCTATATTATATGGACCAGTCAATATCAGGTTAGATGAAATTCTTCATGATCAATGTTTCATCTTTTCAATATGGCTATTACAATTGCATTAATATTTCTTGTTTCCTTTTTACTCTTCCATACAAATCTATAAGATTTGCCCAGTGATCTCTTTTTCATTTCAATCCAAGTGTTCAAATATAGGGAAACAAACTATCAGATGGCTGTTTTTTCTTTCTTTCTATTTACGTGTCCTTCCATGCCTTCTCTTACATTTTTCACCTTTGAAGTTTCTTCACATTTTGTGACATTTTAAATATCCTCACTGTATTTCAGCAGCATGTTTTCACCCAGTTTCAAAGCAATCTTTTCTATAGTACATCCCAGTAGGTGCCCAGGAGTTCTTTACTGACATACAAAATATGAATGTGCTGTTCCACTCCTATAATGCTCTGCCAACCCTGCTAAGCAGGCTACTTCTGCTATATCCCACTCTAGTTGTTTACCATTTCTGCACCTCCCTCTGCATTTCTCCCTGTCTGAAACTGCATTATTTTTACTCCCCATCACAAAAAAAAAAAATCTTCCAAATCAACACAACATCATAGCAATCAGCTTACAGCTATTATGAACAAACAATTTCTACAAGAGAGCCCCAAACTCGCAGCACAGGATGGGTTTGGTTAAACAACTGGTGCAAATTTGTGACAAAAGATAAAATGTCACTCAGCACCATGATGCTGGCAGTGAAACCAGAGATGAGAAGAGGCACAGGTCACCATCTGAACAATTTAGTGTAGCACTAAAGTTTCTACAAACTTCCTGATGAGGGAAAGGGAAAAGAAAAACTCACACAGAATGAAGGGAAGTTAGATATATTTCCTTTTGGGTATCCCATATCAATCCTGCTTGCTCTCTTCCGCCACCTGAACACCATCCTCTCCAGTTAAATCACTGCATGACAACTACATCAACTTCCCTTAGCTGTGTTTCTGTAAAAACACAACCTTTGCACACAAGCAGCCAGAGGACAGGCAACAGAAGTACCGTATCAAGCAATGCCCTTTTCTTTTTTCCTGTGACCCATCTTTTTCTCAATAGCAACCAAACACATATCCTATCTTAATCTTTTCTGTTGCTTTCAAGACCCGCTAGCTATCACTAGAACCTTTGTCTACAAAAGATAATTTCAGCAAAAAAAATATAGTTTGATAAAATATATAACCTCAATAGAACTATTGGTAACATTTCCAAAACATGTTGCATACTATTTGTAGAAGTCAAATGAAGAGAGGATCCTATATACCTAATCTACTTCTGGAAGTGTGATGTGGTATTTTGAAAACACTTCTCTACATCTCACATACTGTTCAGTAGCACACCCCTAGAGCTATAAATCAAGGAAACGCTCTCATTTATCCTTCAAACAATCTTCCTATCTGACATATCCACACAAATCATATATGGTGATTTTTCACATACTGACATATGAAAAGATGCATAAACCTAGAGTGCAGCAGCCATAAAAGGGTTAACAGCCCAAGCAGCTCCTTCCAGCTGCAGCTCAGACACAGGATTGAGTTACTGTGGCTTAACAAGTTATTGTGTTTCTGCTGAGCTACTGTCAATGACCACATATGTATTCGCCGCCTGTGACAAACACAATGTAAAACGCTTTAGCCTGACATCAGTGACAGAGATACTGACAGGCAAAAGCTGGCTTAAAAGACTGCAGTGCACGCAGAGTGAGGCAGCTGCAGGAAGGGATATGGACCACCTCAAGAAAACTCCAGAAGAGCTGAGCAGAAGTGACTTTTGGAGCAGACCCAGAAATGCTTTAGGGAATAGAATGAGAGGGCTAGGAAAAGCTGCGAGAGACGCTCCTCATCTCTTGGCCCACCAGGCGGAAGCTGGGTGGGTGGCTGGGTTGCGAGTGGGGAACAAGAAAATGCTGAAGCTTCTCAAACCAGTGCTCTAAGCCTCTGTGAAAATTAAAACACAGGACAACGTTACCAGGACAGTAGCCCAAAGAAGGCCAGGGTTATTAAAAGCTGTGGAACCCAAAGACTGCCTTCAATGGGGAACAAACAGCAAGATACTGGATGCAGCCCAACATGCAGTTCTGGAGGCCCGACACCAGCCCTAGCTCAAAAGGAGCTTTGCGCAGCGAGTCCCAGTCTAACAAGCTGTCACCTTGGATCAGACAAAACTCAAAGCAGCATGTCCTCCTGGCTCTGCCACCCCCAAGCAAGGGACAGGGCGCCTGCTGCCCAACAGGAGCATGAGAAGCAAGTCAGTGGTACCACCAGCTACTAGATCTGGCCACAGTGTAAAAACTGCAGGTGGGAAGCTCAGCCCAGGAGAGACCATGGACTCTCTTACTCTGAGAGCTGCAAGGCTGTACTTCACATCAGAACAGTTTTGGATGTGGAAAACTGACCAAAATAGGCCCACAACAAAAAACCACAACCTTTCCTGAGGTGTTTGAACTCCTCCTCCTTTGCGCTCCCCATGAGCTCTGGGTCATCCTGTTTCTTCTGACTTTCCGGGGAAAGTGTAAAAGTGATGGAACGTTTTTTTTATTTACCATGCACAGACCATGTGCTTAGTACTGAGCAGAGCACAAAGAATGACATGGTTTGAGCCCCAAGGTGCCTATTTAAGTAGATAAACACAGGACAGAAAATGCAGTTGCTGACCAAAACAGGGTATTTCACAAAGGGATCTTGTTTTATACTTCAGATGAATAGAGCAACATTTCTTGTATGGTGGATTAAAAGCAATAGACTTTGTGGAAGTGCAAACAGGTATAGGAATGAGCAAGATGCTGGCTAAGTCAATGAAAAATGTTCCCCAGGGGAGAAGGATGAATAGCAAGCAAAGACAAAATGTATAACAGAAACAGGGCCATAGGTCTTTTAGGATAATTTCTATTCTGTTTGTAGTGAGAGGAGCAGAATAAGAGCAGGGAAGCGAGTGTGCGTACAATCAATTTGAGGTATGCCTAAACTCCGAAAAAGGACCTGATCCTTTAAGTCTTTTGAGATCATTGAGATGCTAAACATTCTTCCACTCATTTGGTTGTTCCTTGTGAACTGCAGAATAAAAGCTGCTGCACTGCTTTTTTCCCCACCCATGTGACTCTCCCCGAGATCTACGTACCACAATGATTACTCAATTTACATCTGATTTAGTATCTTAATACTTCAACTGTGATTTTACATAACATTTCTGCTTTTGTCTCTCATTTACCTAATTCATACATATATTGAGTAACGGGTTGTCTAGAGGAAAGCAGCCTATTTCTGCAGGAGGTCACTTAGATTTCCATTGGCTTTAATGTTTTAATTCCTTTCTAGCTGCTAGCAAAATATATTTTGGTAACTAAAATCTTGTATTTTCATTCATTTACATAATAGTGAACTGAATACATCCTGCCTTCAGATATTCATAAGTCATAATCACTGATGGGAATGGGTAAATTTCACTTGAATATCTGAGGAGATAATTTCAGTACAGTGCTTTTAATTTTTTTTATTTCATAATCGTTTTTCAGACAGGCATGGTCTATAGTGACATTAACAATCTTATTTGAACCTGCATCTTTTATCAGGAAAAGACTCATTTTGGATTTTTTCAATCATCACCTAGGAAAACTCTAGAGGCAGGCAAGTCTCACAGCTTAAAAAAAAAAGAAAAAAAAAAATCCACCTCTTGCCAGTAAATTGAAGACATCTGATATGGACTCATCAAGACTCAAACAATATCTAATTTAGTATTATCTTTCAGGGTATTCTGCTGGAAGCATATTTGTCGAAAACATCTTCCCCATAAGCTATGCAAGTGTTTCTTCATTCCAGCTCACTCTATTGTGCTGGATTTGAACATCTTCTCCCCCATAATTAGTATCTGTAATTGTAAACAAGAACAGAAACAGCCTCAGAAATATAAAAGGCAAGCCACACATTCAAGGGAGTAAGAGACTGCAACTTGGGCTAAACAAGATAGATCTTATAACAGCATTAACTGGCCCAATGATAAAAACCACCGGGGCTAAACATAAAATATTGCCTGTTCTAGATAACTACCCCACACCCGTATAACACTGAACTGACCAAAGAAGTTGCCTTTGGAGGGTTGTAAGTAAAGAAACGGTGGAAAGAAAAACCTAAGATGGAGATAGAACTACATTGACCTTAAAATTTAAGATTATGACAAACTGAAGATGAAACATAGCCCTTTCATACCACAAAATGAGGAGTGTGAGCTTTGGATAGACAAGACTGAGGTTTTAATGTTCTTCCATTTATTTCAGAGGTGACAGGGAGTGATTACCAACTTACACAGGATCCTGCCCTCTAAAGAAAATCCTGGCTCTAATGAGGTCAGTGCATTTTCCCCCACCCCATGAACTTCAATGAGAATAGGATTTTACCTTTGCTGTTAAATCTGAGGAAGTTTTTCTGTCTTTCATCCACATTAGTGTACACTAGGTGAAATGCAGCGCATTACAGAAGGCCAACTATTGGAAAAGCCAAGTATATTATATTGTGTATTTTACTACATTACGCAATTTTCTTTACTCACAACTATCCCAAGTTATTTTTTTAAGTGACAATATCACAAAAATTTAGGTTGGAAGGAACCCTCTGAAGGTCACCCTGCTCGATCTCCTGCTGAAAGTAAGGCTGACTGCATAGATCAGGTTTGCTCAGCCTCCTGTCAACAGGATGTTCCTTGTTTTGTGACAATGTGGATTACATAGTGGAATCATTCCAGGTTTGCCAAAATTACTTTGGCATCTTTCACCTGAGATGTTCCCATGCCTTTAAGAGCTCCAAGCTCCTCCTGCAAAATGGCCTTGGGTCTGCAAGGACTTTGCAGACAATAGGTAAATTGCAGGCCTAGTTGTCAACACTGATTTAAAGGAATTCTCAGGCTGCTGTAATTTGTACTTCTGCATTAAAAAGATAGGTAAGGTGCTGTGCACATCATACCTGAGTCCCTTTTGATAACATTTGGAACAAACAATCATGAAAAGAGAATCAAAATAACAGAATACTCCTAGAAAGCAAAATTTAACTTTGCTTATATTTTAGTCATTGGGAGCTTAATGTCAGAAATAGAAACAATACCAACGGCAGTCCAAGTCACAGATTCACCTCTCCAACCAAGACATCAAGCAAATTATTTCAGAGAAGTTATCAGATAAACAGTGAACAAAGTAACTGCAGTATACCTGCAGAAAAACTATGGGGAGACAGAGACATCAGTCTATGAACTGATTCATTGCCACTGACTAGCTCAGCTCCAGCAATTGCTGTAGTAGATATCAGTCAAAAACACTGAGGATTGTAACACTGTCTTCAGAAAAATACCAGAGACGCTGTAATGACCATGGGAAGACACAACATTAATTTAACACCTCATGAAAACCCACCATCCACAACCACCTGCAGTAACATAGCTTAGAACAGCCCCAGGAAGGCTGTCACCTACTCAGTCCCTGAGGCCTCCTCCTTCAGTAAGTGGGTATTCTGGGAACACATCCTGCACGGATACTCGCAGCTCCACCTAGCTAGTGAGACCTCATGAGTTCACACAACCATCTCTGCAACTGCATAAACATTATGCCTTCATTTGAATGAAATCCTAGTAGTGGAAGGAGCAAGCCTAGCTCCATGCGATAGGATATTCCATGCACGTCTCTCTATTCTACACATATGACATTGAACCTGGAACCTATTGAACAGAATCTCTCTGTTCAAGAACAGGAACAGTCTCCATCTGTTAGTCTAGGATTCACAGGTTGTTTCTAATTAACAGTCCTAGATTAGAAAGCAAAACTCAGCTTTGACTAAACAGCCAAAGCTTTAAGACTTTCAGTTATTTTGGTTTAAGCTCACTAGGGAGAATTACACATACAAAGTGATTTCCTGCCTGCCTGTCTATCCCCACGAGTTGTATTCTCATTTTTTTCCCCGTTGGTAAGGGAGCGAGAACAGGAATTCTGTGCTGTGGCATTGCTTCAAAGTGCATGCCAAAGATTTATGATAGACTGTCATAGATCACATATGGAAGGGCAAGGAATGAAATGCAGCTTCCAAGTCATTCTTACGCCTTTATTGATTTTGGGGTAGGCAAGAGCTGACCTACATTTGGTACTGCATCAAAGAAATCCCTAGGCCAGATTAGTCTGTCTCCCAGAAAGTACTCTACTACCCAGGTCGGCTAGTACACTGGTTAGTTTCTCTGTATTAGTTTGGCCTGTAAAAGTTTCTAATGGCACTATTTCTGTTTTAAAGTGCCATTTTAAAAAAAACATCAAGTAATAAAACTCCCATACATACAAAAAAGAACCACACATTGGCCCATTTATGCAACGAAAAGCCAGACCATTGCCGCTGACCTGCTCTGACCTTTTAGGTGGGCAGGTGGCATGGCTTGTGAAAACTGGTCTCCAGAGCAAAGTGAAACCAGTGCCTCAATGAAGGGCAAACCAAGGACGCTATATGGCTTGGATGAGAATTTGGATGCTTAAATTTAGAGGGTATGGCTATGACACCTGGAAAGTGCAATTTCCAGCAGTCTCTGACACCTGGAATAGTACTGTGATAGTCAAAGAAAAAGGCCAATTCCATGTGCCATTCTGCTATCCTCAATTCTTAATATTCTTGAGCTAGGACAATCTGGGATCAACTCTCAGCCTAACGTTGTTGTAAAAATGTCCTCCAGCAGTGGATTAGCCACATGAAGCAGCTCAAAAATCGCTATTTGGTTCTAAATGCCACATCACAGCCTGTGAAAGGTAGGTGAGAACCGTCTACGTCAGCTACTCATAAGCAAACACCAATCTCTCAATGTTCAGTGGTAGGCTTTTATTACATGTTCTGGTATGCAGAGCAGCAGCAGATCTAAAATGAGAATCATTCAGAATCAATGGGTTGGGATTAATCTGTCCTCCTGTCCAGTGCAAGTGCTGCCACAGTAATAAACAGAAATCTGATAACTTCATACTGTCAGCACAAAATGAAACTATGACCTTGACCTGTGCAACATCATCCAGTAATTTTTTCATAACTTCAACATACCATACTACACGGCTATGATCTAATAAGAATCTAAAAGTAATTAACTGGAATTTTTGAAAACTGAAGCCTTAATCAAATATGTATTCTTATCAGGGTTGCTAGCCAGCAATAAATTGGGACATTTAAAAAACTGGGATCCAATCCAGTCCGTGATCTGATCAGGGTTCAATGGTTATAATAAATTGGGAGTATTAAAACTGGGATCACATCCAACACTTTATTTTGTCTAAACCACAGGACCTAGCTGTGCTGCAAAGTCAGGAATACTCAATGAACAGATACACCATGTTGGATTAACCCTTAATAAATAATGATGCACAAGCTCAGGAGTCCCAAAAACATGTGGTTTAGCACAGAGCTTAATGGTGAGAAGAGCAATTACCAACATTTTATCAGAGATCAATATGAACTACAAACAGCCATAAGAACACTTTTAGACTTGGCAAGTGGATAACACAGGCAGAAAAGCTACATGGGGTCGGTAACAATGTGTGCGTGGACGAGCGCGCTCTAAGATGTACTACACATTCAAAAATCATACTTTACTTTTTGTAACAATCCGAGTTTCAATTTTTGATTCAAAACAATTTGGCTTTTCTATGATACTGCCACACTGCATACAGCTATTCTTGTTTTCATTTTGATTTCCAGTAACATACAAATTACCTGTAATTAAATATAACGGAACAAATGCTGACAGAAATGGAATGGAGTTTCACTCACAAGTATCCTCTCATATATAAGTGGTCTCTAAATGTTGTTTCTGTAAGATGCATTCCCTTCGTACAGGGATCTTGCAGCTGCAAAATTAAACCTCTGTTTGCCAAATATCAAAAACATATGTATTGATTTTTTTTAACTATGGGAACAGGCAACAAGCATCAGAGCTGATAAGACAAGAGAGAAGCTCTTTTCAATTGCTGGAAGGTTTCTGAAAAGTAAAGGAAATTCAGTCTTTAATATAAAAACTGAAACCATTTATTTTTACCCAAATTTGAGAATCGCTGTAACTTAAGCATTCAGTTCAGACGTTCAGAAAACAAGGGCCAGATGTTCCTTCTGCTTCTCTAGCACTCTACTCAAAAACATAATACGATTAAAAAAAAAATCCTCACTTAATTCCAATGAGGACTACAAAACCAAGACTGTTTTAACAAAACAACAAACCACTACTATGAACACGTGCAGAGTATTATTTTTTACATACAGTGCCTCTTTATTCACCAGCTCGTATGCTACTTTTTAAGATCACCCTGTTTTCAACAAGGCGCTTCATTTTGTGAAATTTACTCTAATGTCAAGGAAATGTTCAACTCTGCTGGAAGAGAGACTTTGGTCTCAGCAGGAATAGTCCAGTAAAATAATCCTAAACAAACAGGAAAAAATAGTTTTCTTTCAATTGATAGTCACTTCATTTGCATTTGAAAGGCAAACAGATTAGTACGTGTAAAACTCAAGTGCCCAATATATTTATCTAGTTTGTTTTACAATGATTTTCAAACGTTAGAAAATTAAAAAGCACGCCCAAACAAGTGGGAAAAAGACGGAGGAAGGGAGGAAGAGAAATCTTGTTTTGAGGGAAAAAAAAGAAAGGATCTCTTCCAGTATTTAATAATGTAGTGAACATCTTGTTGTTAAAATGATAAATTCTGAGTAATTTATACAGAACACATCTTGTTGTTAAAATGATAAATTCTGAGTAATTTATACAGAACACACTAAAAATATAGATTTGAGTCAGCTTGATCAAAATAAACCTCAGACATAGCATTTGCTTTTTCCTTTTATGGGCAGATTCTAGACCTTTGGAGCACATGCTTTATTACAGACAAACTCTTTGAAGCATGAACAAAATGATGAGTTTATTTAAAATAGGGCCTCAGTCCAATGAACCACTTGACTTGTGTCAGGAAGGACAAACCACCACCTCAGAGAACTATATCACCAGTTAAGTCTGTCCTCCTGAACTATGTCATAAACTTCTGACTTTCTCCAGTCTGGTTTCAGCGACATTGCATCGCTGTGGCACAGGGAAAGCTAAGGGAGGTAGGGGGAGAAGAAGAAAACAGTGGTATTTAGAGGAGGTGCTGACTTCACATTCAATTAGACACAGATAAGGCTATTACTAAACAAGGAATGCCTAACATCCTAAGTTCCCGTTAACCAGTTGAAGCCTGCAGAAGTAACAGTCATATAATAAAATACTGACTTTGAAACGAAAGGAGGCCTGGGGCTGAGGTCTGGAACAAATTCCCAGCCTGACAGGGACTTTTTAGGAACCTGGACAAGCAGCTGCACTGCCTGCATGTCAGATTCCCACCCACAGGACGCTTTTTTTTTTTTCCTGCCAGATTTTCTGTCTTCTGCCTCAACTGTAGTGCTTAGGGTCAGGCCCAAGCTTCCCTAACAGCAATGAGCACAATGAGACCTTGATCTTGGTGAGGACTGCTAGGGAATACAAGAAGTAAAAAAAATAACGATGTCAGCATTTCGGTGCAGGATGTGGAGCTGCTTCAGAGAACTGCAGCTACAAGGCAGCACAGAGAGCTGTACTGAAAACTGAGAGTAGGACAATGGGGAATGGAATTACTAGGTTAGAGAAATACTAAATTTATTTTCACTTTTTAAGGTTCAAATCTGAAACTTGGCAGCCCATAAAAGGGGTTGCCAGGCAAATCTATGTTGAGGACCAATGTGTAAGCAAGTCCAATCTTTTTGAGAAGCATCTGCACTGCAGAGTGAGTGCTGTATACTCTGTCTGCATACGCCTACTAGCTCTAACACATTCTGGATGTGCCAGACTTGTTGCACATGCACTGTACAATTCCTCCTCTGTGCAAGAAGGAAATCCAACCTATTCTGAGCATGATGGACTTAGGCTCATGCAGCACATCTACATAAGATCTGATGTTTCCAGTCAGAGCCAGAGTCACTGAGTTTGCACTGCACAGCCAACCCATAACTGTGCGGTGAACACATCTGACTTTTCTGCTTGTCTGTAAATCTTGTCAAAATTTCTGGAAGAAGGCTGCATCCTTTACAGAAGGCCTACCCCTGGAATTTTGTGAGATATTATTGCACCTATCCAACACCAATCAAAAAACTCCGAGAGACGGCCTACTCCTGTAGACTGGAAATGCACTTCCTACTGAAAAATATTTCTCAGCTGAGATCTTGGAACAGTATTCTGTTTTTTGGAGAGCTGCCAAGCATATATTGCATGCAAAACCAACATCCAAAACCATGCGAGGTCCACAGCTGCTAAGATGCTGAAATGCACTTGATCATTAATCCTGTCACACCCAGCCCAAAAATCAACTACTCTGACCTCTTCCACTAGCATCCAACATGGACAGCTCAGCCTTTGAAAAAAACTGTCAGATGAAAAATCATAGTATGACAGATCCTGAAATATTTAGGCAGTCAGCATTTAAGAAAACTGAAGTTTAAGCAGAAAAATTGACTTTAATATTGTAATTATTGGATTGAGGATCTGAACAAGAATTACTTATACAGCTAATCTCTGAAAGGTAAAATTAGGCATGTGTTTAAGTTAATTCTAAAAAGGTTAAGTGTTAGAAAAGCAATTTGTATTTTGTTCAAGCTGTTAAATATAGGATTTGTTCACAGGTATCAGGACAAAACATGTTACATTTCTATCAACAGTTTCGTAGTCTGTTCTACTACTATATCCCTAGTAGTTTTAACATATACCCATTTCACTCTCAACACGAACAGATTTGAAAATACGCCTATGTTCTAGTAAGCTTCAGTGAAGCTTGGTTTTATAAATATGAGACCAAGCATGCAGGATTGCAGCTAGTGAAGTCACAGAAGCAGATGATCTATGGTGTGGATGTGCCACAAGGTTTTCTTTGCCAATATGTGCATTAAAATCTTGGACTTGAATTACATTATAGAATTACTAAATCTTGGGACAGAGCTATAAAACTTGTCTTTACCTTCTTACTGAGCATCATCACCAGATGAATAGTCAACAACTAAGCAAAAGGACTGAATTACCATAAAGTCAGGTAATGTTTCCTTCCACTGATTTTAATCAATTTCCCAAACAGTTCTTACCCATATATGAGAACTAGCTTCCTTATACAATTTTCGTCTAGGAAAGATAAATTCTCTTTCATTTTACGGTCAACCCAAGAAGGGTTCAATAGTCAGCCTGTAGATAGTCTTATGTGGGCAAACACATCTAGCCATGCTCTTACTTCATTTAGAAAGTTGAAGCGAATTGCTTGTTTTTACAGCATGTGTTGCATTGCTTTGGCGATAACATAGGGAAAATTTCTTTGCTCCTCTTCTATTTTTTTAATCTTTATTTTTTCATGTTAATGCCCCAAACCTGATAAAAAATAGGGTGATTATTTCTATTCTTGTGCATTATAGAAGAAGAATCAAATAAGTGAGTTAAAAATATCATCTTGGTTCATCCACTTCTCAACACACCTGCTGTTCTCCATTTCAGTCTCAAACTCTTCCAGGTCAAAACTTAAATCATTACTAGAGAAACCTGAATGATGAAGACATTGAGCTCCCGTTTCTAATGCAGCCTTACCAAGTTACTGTCAATCAGTGACTGTAATTTAAAAAAAAAAAGCATACAACGCTACAGAAATATTAAGAACAATTATCTTGTGTCCAATTGGAACGTTAGACCTCTAGACAGAAGGGTTCATTCCTTGCAGCCTGCCAACATTTTAGTAAATGACACTGGCCCTTTAACAGATGGAATACATGCTTCTTAGCTTGCCAGGATCCTAATAAAAGACACTGGCTTCTTTAAAATGAAGGACACATACCTCTCAAATTGCCAGTATCCAAATTGGGAGTCAGCAGTTTAAAATAAAGGCACTCATCAATCTGGCAAAATCAAGGACACAGCACAGAAATTTTAAAACAAATGGTACAAAGTTTCTCCTGACGTTACTTAACTTAGATGAACTAAATACTTAAACACTGGCTAAGCATATCGAGTAGCAGCACTGTAGCAACTGGATACCTTACTAGCTTTTAAAACGGTAAATATTAGCAGCAGACTTCAAGGGTTGGGGTTTGGATTTATTTCTTTTCCCCATCAAACCCGGTAGCTACCACTTATACGGCTGACCACACACTAAATATGAGCAGCAGACTTCAAAGGTTGGAGTTTGGATTTATTTCTTTTCCCCATCAAACCTGGTAGCTACCACTTAAACGGCTGACCATGCACTGCGTGACTCGAATGAAAGCAGGGTATCTTTTCCCTGGGCACTGACCAGCACCACAAAGGCTGGCCCATGTGGAAAGACCCTGCCTGCCCAAAAGGAACCATATCTGCTTCCATCCCATCTCCCAGGAGCAAGATGCTCCAGTGAAGGAAAGAGACTTCTGAAAGCTTTCCCTATGCTCTGACAACCCATATTACTACAACTTGGAAAGTTTTACAGCAACTGCAGACACCTCTTCAGAGCCAGCAAGTATAGGCTCTTTAACTTTTCTGATAGCAGCCATCAGAGGGAAACAAAGACCTTCTTCAGCATATCATGAAGTACTTCTGGATGAGTAGGGGAAGGGGAGAGTGGAGTTTGCTAACCCTTGTCAGCACTTACAAACTGTCCCCAGTTCCTGAAGGGAAGACGTGGGGGAAAGCAGAAAACTATAAATTCTCTTTGTCTGGAAAGATAACAAAGTTGCTAAGATTGGGCATGAAAAAGGAGTATTTTATGAGCAAGAGAGAGAACTGGTCTTATTCACATTAGTGGTTCCTTTCATTTCAGTCTCAGAGCCTTACCTCAGAAATACAGGAACTCACAGCTGGCACACATCCAGCTTCTTGCCTTGCCCATCTCACCCACCCCGCTGCTTGCAGACCCCTGCCTCTTCAGACTGCTTTCAACCATTTGAACCCACGTTCTTCCTGGTGTCTCTTAGCATCCTCAGGATTTGTTCAGTAGATAGTTCTGCAACATGCGGCTAACCAGCAAATGCTGTGCAGAAAAGAACATACCTACGTAGAAAGACTACCATTTGATGGCACAGCCAGCTGAAGCCAAAGAGGTCTGAAGTGCTGGAAAACACAACAGAGGCTGCCAGGAGAGAAGGGAGGAGGTTCTTTGTCGTGGCTTAACCCCAGCTAGCAACTAAGCACCACACAGCCACTCACTTACTCCCCTCGCCCTGGTGGGATGGGGGAGAGAATCAGAAGAGTAAAAGTGAGAAAACTCGCGGACTGAGATAAAGACAGTTTAATAGGTAAAGCAAAAGCTGTGCATGCAAGCAAAGCAAAACAAGGGATTCATTCATTACTTGCCATTGGGAGGCATCTCCAGGAAAGCAGGGCTCCATCAAGAGTAATGGTTACTTGGGAAGACAAACATCATCACTCTGAACGCCGCCCCCGCCCCTCCCTTCTTCTTCCCCCAGCTTTATATACTGAGCATGATGCCATATGGTATGGAATAGCCCTTTGGCCAGTCTGGGTCAGCTGTCCTGGCTGTGCCCCGTCCCAGCCTCTTGTGCACCTGGCAGAGCATGGGAAGCTGAAAAGTCCTTGACTGGTGTAAGCACTACTTAGCAACAACTAAAACATCAGTATGTTATCAACATTACACTCATACTAAATCCAAAACACAGCACTACACCAGCTACTAGGAAGAAAATTAACTCTATCCCAGCTGAAACCAGGACAACTTGCTTTAGAGAAGTGGAGAAAAAAAATTACTAAGTCAGCTGGTCTTGGGAATAGGCAGAGGTGAAACAGGTTTTGAAGGAACTGCTCTTCACCAGCTTAGCAGAAGTTGGGATCTGAATAGCAGCTACCACAATGAAGTGCACAGAAACTGCAGGAGACAGACAAGCTCCTGTCATACAGCAGCCCCGACTCGGCCAGGAGATCAGCCTAAAGATCTGTGTTGCCTGGACCCGAGTGCCAGCAGGCATGGTCTGGGACATCTCCAGCCAGGCTGGCTGGCTGTCCCTTCAAGCAAACCCTTGCTTTGAAGTTTTTCATCTGATGAACAAAGATGCTGCCACCATTTACTCACCTTTCACGTTCATCTTTCATTTTCTCCAGCTCCTCCTCTTTAAGTATGCCTTGCTTTGCATTCCCCTTCTGATCTGTTTTCCCACTTTTATCTTCTTTTTTCTTTCCAAATCTGTTTAAGATATCAAGGAAGAAGTCAGGAGAAAATAATTACTAGAAGAAAAAACAGTACTTATCTATCATAAAACACAGAAATTTTAGCTAATCAAAACACTGTGAGTTTTTTATCTTAGTCACTCATAAATTTCCCACGTTACAAAATAATTTACCAGTATTAAATGGGCCATATGCAATAGGAAGGACTAATTACAAATTGATTTGGACCCTGTACTTTCAAAAGCTATTACTTGAGACAAAGTTGAAAAGCCCCACCAAACCTAAAATGCAAGGCACTGCAGGGCTGGACTATTAATACGGCACATTTTAATGCAGCTAAAGGTTCTTCTTACCACAGGACAGCTCACTGAAAGTAATCTGCAGCGGCTGTGGTGTCAGCAGCCAGACTGGACCATGTGTTCTGCTCTTACCAGTAACTATTTTCTCTCATTCATGTCTGGCCTTAATTTAAGGATTTGTTCTTTGTTTAAATGAGGATGCAATTGGAAATAACAAAATCTTGCTATATTCTGAGAGTACAAAACTAGACAGCTCATAAAAGCTCTTTTTTAAAGTACTTCTGGGTTTTTCTTTCTGCCTAGTAATATGCTATCATGTAATATTTATGCTGGGAAAGTCCTCCAGAGACCCCAATCAGTTCAGGGGGTCCCACTGTTCTATACACTGTACAAATATGCATAACATAAGTCTGCTTTACGCAGCCTATAAAAGGTGACTGAACTAGGGAGCTACATTTCATTTCTGATGGAGCTAAACAGAATACTGGGGTCAAGTATGTCAAATACGTTCATGAATTATGGGCCAAAAAGTACAAAAACCTCCCCTCCTCTTCCCCGACTTGAAATTCTCAGTTCCACAAGTAAGTAAATGATCAATCTGTGTCTTCCCATGTAAATTAATGTGTCCTTGCATGCATGACAACAATGTAAAGTAATGATTTCTTCATTAAATATACCATATTGCAAACTAATTACTCTGACTCAAAACTGCAAACTCTTCTGTGAAAGTCTGCAGCATTGGTGATCCTTCTTTTACCCTTTTTATTTTTCATGTCAGCCCAAACTGCCTCAAGTGGAATACCTGAACTACCGTGCATATACTTAAGCTGTAAATCATTGACTTTAGGTTTCTCCTCTGACCAAAGCAGAGATCTTGCAAATACTCTGTCAGGCTCATAAGTTATTGATCCAAATTTTTTTTTTAATTTAATCAATAATTCTGAGCTTGTGGTCAAATGAAGTTCTTAGGGATTCTGCAGTAAGTCTTCCAGACAATAAGAACTGGTTAGAAGGAGAATGATGGGCATGAGAGACAGACACGTAGCATGTGGTGCTAATGAGAGGAAGGGCAAATACTACAGGTAATAACAGGAGATGCTTTATCATGGCTCTGCCATGGACTGTGCTGGGGAGTAGGAAGAGTCATATCTCAGTGCATGGTTTTCTCTTCCTTTTTCTTATGTGTGGCAATAGAGATAGATGGTGTCTTACATTCTTTGAGGGATCCTTTGATCAAAACATACATATACCTCACCTACAAACAATCTTTAATTCTTTTTTTACGGTCCCTACTCATTTCAGTGCTTCCAGAAAGACAGCAGATACTTTCCATGCTTTTGCTTTTCCCGAGTATAGAGCAGCACACCGATTCCATTGCTGCTCTCTCAGTTTTAGCAGTCCCAAGAGACTGTGGAGCCACAAACCCCATCAGAGGGTGATGGCGGCAGTGAAGGCAGCAGATGGGAAACACAAGAGAGAGAGACAGAGGTTGTACCTACAGAGTGAGAAGATACAAAGTGAGAAGGGCTCACAAGATAGGAAATGAACCAGGTGAAAAAGAAAAGTTAGATGAAACTCTGCATATATTGCTCTCTACAGGGATGTCAGGCAGCCAAACAATAAATTGCCTGGGGATGAGCACCAGCAGGCTGCACCTGAAACGCCCCTGCTTTTGAACACTTGCCCATGCTGGGAAGGTCTCATGGCAGTTTTCTCAAGAGAGGCTGTATTAGCACTTGCATCTTGGTCGTAATCCAACTCTGGTACTTTGTTTATATTCAGGCTGCCTGCTTTTCTCCCACAGTTTCAATTATGGGTTTGTGGAGTCTCATATTTGACTGTAGTGTGTATTGATTTTGAAAACATTATTCTTGGGCATTTTGTATTGCTGCAGGGAGTTGAAGTTGGATACGTTGCATACTCGAGAGAAATGTAAAAAAATCTTTAACATACATCCCTTTCAAGTCTAGGTATTATTTCTTGCTTACTGGGGAAATACATTTTAAATAAAATAAAGTGACAATTTTGATTGTAATAACTGCCAACATGACAACTCTCAGCAAAAATAGTGCTGTTTGCTGGTAGAGCTGCTCTTGCCATAAAGTTGGCAAGTTCCAGTGTAATTATAAATTGGGAATAGCGAGTTGGTCTTGATGAAAACAACTTTTGGTTTTTTGCTATTTTTGGCTTCAAATGGGATTTGTGCAGGCTTACAATTTTTACCTGTTACACGAACTATACAGCATATAGCTCAAGGCTAGGGAAACGTTCAGATTTTTGGCCTCTTTTGCACATTGCTATACAATAAAAATCCATTCTCTTTTATTATTATTGTAATACGCTTTTCAGCTCAACAAAAATCTTGCAGAAACATTAAAAAATAAAAGCAGCAAAAATTTAACACTTAAGACAAGCAATAGAGAATAGACAGCATTAAACCACAAAAACCCCAGTATCATCTCTGCCTGAATTTATACACCCTGTTCTAAAATTTATGGTCTGCTCACTGATGCATTCTAATTGCCATGGGCTTCTGATGATAAAATTAACTTGCACCCCTTGTAATTTTACATGGCCTTGTGCACTACAGACTTAATGGTTCTCTACTGCTTATAGGAACAAAAAAAAAAAAAAAAAAAAGAAAAAAAAAGAAAAAAAAAGAAAGAAAAAGAAAAAAAAGAAAGAAAAAGAAAGAAAAAGAAAGAAAAAGAAAGAAAAAGAAAAAAAGGAGTACTTGCTGCCCAACCGGGTTTGATCATCTTCTCATTGATATCAATGTGAGGCCCCCTCCAACGATTTCAACAAGGACAGGATAAAATCTATTGTCAGAATTATACTATGGAATTAATCAAATCCATATTAAAATTCTATGAAAACGGAATGGCTTTAGGATATGAAGTTTCCAATTCTCCAGGCAACAAATAATTGGATTGTGGTAAAATCTGCCTTCCATATTAATACTATTGTCAGAAGAATAAAAACATTAATGAAAAAAATATATGGCACACGGATTTTTAAAAGGCCTGTTTTGCTGTACTGTGCACAGCAAAATTCTCTTCCACTTAATATCTGATGGAATTGTTACTCTGAAAGCCTTACGTAGCAAAAGCAGAAATATAACTAGAAGACCTGAAAACAAATGGATCAGCTGTATTCGCTCGTTCTATATTAATCTATAATCAATTTATGTCAAACAAAGCCACTTATAATCATAATGACAATAAGGAAATAAATCCCTATCTTCCCAGGTTGAGTGACTGCCCCAGTTCTCTGCTTATCCACTGTAAATGCCTGGGAAGTACTGTTAAAGAAGTTAAAGCCCTAATAACCTTAGTATACTTTTCAGTTGAGAAAATTAATATTCCACCTACTCAGAGCATAGTCCTCCTGTAAACAAAAGCATAAAGGGATTTTCTTTATGTGATCAGACCTCTGAGTACTTCATCCTTATGGGAAAAGCCCATACGCAACAGTTGAAAACATGAAGTGCAAGACTGAGGAACCATCCTATTTCTATTCATTTCAAAGGGTGTCCTGCAAATAACTACAATTTTTCTCCTTAGAAGCATTAAATAAATGAAGTCTCTGAATACCAAATGTGTGTTGTCTTCTTGCAGTATTTATTACCATTCTATCAGCTATAACATTAAAGCATATGTATGCTTCTTTTCAAGGCTTCCAAGGGATAAAAAATAAAACAATCCTTCTATAGGCCTGCTCTGTTATACTTGGAATAAACATCTTCTATGCAAGACCTAAAGCTGTGGTCATGGCAACACTTCGTTTCCGTGTGGAGCCGTGAGCTTCCAGATCTCAAATGTGTTGATATTTGCTTCAAGGATTAAAAAGCAGGCAGGTCTATAAAGTCCCAGACTTCTAAGCAGGAGAAACATCTGGTGGGTGGAACCCTAAGCAGCTTGCTGACTAAATTCAGCAATTTGGATTTCTTAGTTAATTCAGTTGCCTAGATCAGTAGGTGTCACTGCAACTAACAGGGTACATAACGGAATTGCAAACATCTGCGGGGAAATAATTCAAGAGGGCCTATGACACAGTCAAGCAAGATACAAAGCCTAACAATGTCATAAGATCTTGACATCTCCAGAAATGATCTGTAAAAAAACAGAATGATTTGTAAAGTACATATAAGAAAAGCTCTGGCTCCTAGTCATTTCACAGCAAATGGGGAAAAATGCTGAGATTATTAAAGCAGCTCCCTTATGAAAGACTAGAAATAACCCTTAAAATTAAATTTAAATGTGAGTAAGAATGAATGAGTGAGCAAGAAAGATAAAGATACTAATAAGGTATGATTTTCAGGTCCACACAGGGACTATAAAAAGCTTATTAACTGCCACTACTGCCGTGTGTTTTAAGTTATTTTATCACTCAGCTTTACAGCAGAAGAAATACTCTAGAAGCAGTGCTGTGCTTTGATTAATCACTTTCATACATACACTTTTACAGAGTATTAAACATTGCCATAAAGATCCTTAGTGAGTCAGACTGGTTGGTGATTACAGGCCAGGCTCATTTTACATTTATGTTAATAGCAGCATTAATGAAATACATCTTTTACATTTTTAGTGGCTCTCTAAATACCTAAAAGGTTTGTTATTAAATGTTTACTTATTGGGCAGAAGTATGCCATTGAGTATTACACCACCGGGAGCAAGAGCTTTGCAACAGCTGAAAAAAACTACAGAAAGAGAACATGTTTTGGTAAAACAGGTTTTGACATTTTGAGAACAGAGCACACCCAGCAAGGGCAACACTGTTCAAATCTTCACCAGTATCCAAGAAGACTGAAAGTACCTCCATGACATGAGATAAACTTCTGGTAAAAGGGCAGTTCTGCGCGGGGGGCCGTGAGCCACGGGGGTGAGCATCTCCTTTCCTTGCCCCACTGCCAGTCCCCTGCTCCCAGCGAGCAGATCCCATTCCCTCTCTGGCGAATTTAGCGCCAGTGACATCGAGATGCCCCAGTATATGAGACCTATTGCAGCAAGACCTCCTCATGACAAAGCCTTGCCCAGAAGAAGGTTTTGACCCAGCCTCCTTGCTTTGGCAGGGTGAGAAAAAAGCCCTGATAAGATGATGAACACAGGAGAGGGCTATTTCAGCCCCTTCTGCTCCCTGCTCCTGGGCGGGTAGTGCCTCCAACTCTGGGGAAAGGGAGAGGAAGGGTAAAATGGGAATGCCACTGCTGGGCCGGGCAGTGCCATGGGCAACACCAATACCGTTTGGCAAGTTGGAAAGGGATTTGGAAAGGTAAAGAAAAAAAATATCCACTTTTAACTAGATTTGGTGAGGCTTGCTCGCAAGAAAGAGCTACACAGCTAGCCTGGTGCCCCCCTGCCCTCCCACCTGCTGGGGCTCCCTCCCAGGGCAGCACCAAGCGAGAGGCAGGCGGCAAGAGCAGCAGCTTTCTGTAGCGAACAACAGGCCAGCTTAGGCAAGCAAAAATAGCTCCCATGAAAAGGGAAAAACGACCTAACCTCTGACTTATTATATCAATGGAGGCACACGACAATTTGGTGAAATATCCTGCGCTACAAGTATTTTGCAAGTGTAGCTAAACTTCATGAATGTGAGTATCCTCATATTTAGCCACCTTCAAATTATTTTGGGAGATAATTCACATTATTCTAATGCCGCGATCAGAGTTAAACTGGTTATGGTCAGCAGGAAATCCACATTATTAACACCAATATATGTTGCTCCTGTTATGTCAACATTAAGTGAACAAGTGCCTTTTTTTTTTTTTTTTAATTTACTGTATCAGGCTGCTGGAGCTAGACTGACTGAGCTTCCAGATCCAGTCTAATGGGAGTAAAACTTATCTTTTTAACAACTCTGATTAAACATAACCTCCCCCCACCCGTTTATTTCTTTGATGCCCAAATTAGCATCTTTTCTGCAGCATGCTGAATTAATTAGCACAGTGACAAAGAATTAGTCCAGATAGGATCAAAGCTGAAACCATATTTATCTGGAATTTGAAATTAAGAGCAGAGAGTATTAACCCTCAACACTTCAAGGAGCTTTCCACATGGCATACTTAGTAAGCCTTCCAGGAGTTCATTCAAAATAAATCAACAGTGCAATTTTTTTCCCCACTGAAGTTTTGCTAAAAGGAAAATAAATTTGCCATGAAGCCTGCTACAATGGGGAGCTGCCTTTAATGCATACCCTGTACATGCTACTCATTATGTAACTTGTAGGCATCAGTAGAACAAAGCAAACAAAGCTGAGAAAAGACAGTTAATCACATTTGTATTAATGCTTGGATCATCACATTGTTCACAGACTTAAGGGCTAATGAAAGAATTCCCAGCACCAAATCTGAGAAGCCGCTTGCTGTAACACCTCACAGGTAAACAATCTATAATCTTCAATGGAGAGGGTCACGCGCAGTAACAAAATGTCAAACAGAAGCCCTAAATTACACAGTGAAGTTTACTCTGAGAGTACCAACCATGTGGACAGCAATAAAAGAAAATTTTCATTGCTGGTATTATTGTCTCGGATATTATCTGTGTTTCAGTATCAGATAAAAGACTGGAGGCTGTTTGCCATGTGAAATGCAAGAGGTTGCTCTTCTGCCTAGAAACTGTAGAACAAAGGCTATCTAAATAATCACCCTGAAATCTTTTCATCCATCATCCTCCCTAAGCCTTTGAGCCCCATACCCTTATTTTTTAAATGTGGAACTTGCTCTTAATTTAGATAGAAGTGAGTTACTGTAACTCATTCTGGTAATTAGGTACTAGGAAATCCTTACCAGTGGGACAGTTCTGTCCATCTGTACCGTATATCAAATCTTACTTCTGCAGCATATGAAATGACCAAAGACAAAAAACAAGGAACACGATGGCACCCTAAGACTTGGGTCTTGCAGTGGTTGCTGCAAAACCACAAAGTCCATCTGCTGAACCAATGGAATGGAGTAACTCATTGCCATGGAGTAACTCTCATTGGCTACTATGTAGACATAGGCAATGGAAGGCAGCTATGAAGAGTCATCCTTCATACTTCAAGGAACTTATTTTTAGAAAGCATGCTGAGGTAGTCTGAGTGTTGGAGATAGCATTTATGAAGAGGGGTCACCACTAGTATTATCTGCCATGTTGAATGGCAGCTATGCATCTGTTTCCATGAAATGATGCTTCAGTCATCTGATGACCATGTTGCTGGTCTTTTTGGTCACCAGTACAAGAATTCTGCATCCCACATCACGTACATCAAGAAAGAAAAAACTACAGTAACAGAGCACAGCTGTGATTTACAGCTTGATCAGAAGAAAGAAAAAAATGATTTATAGTCTGTCCAATGCAACAAGCCCCACCTGTTTAAACATCCACCAGATTGTGGAATTATCCTCCACCCAAGTAAGGAATTATTCCCATATATTCTTATTTTTCCCTACTTTCATACTGCATCAGCCATTTTCCCATCTTCGTTCCACCCTACAGGCAAGTAATTTCTTCTGAAGTGAATACTAATTCTGTCCCAGACAGTGCACAGAAACATAGCTATGACTACTCCATATGGAGTCTGCAAATGCCAACCTACCAACCCCAGGGGAACATGATAATCACACCCATGTCTTGGGTGTGGTAACTCCATACTCAAAGCAAAGGAAAAGGACCTGAGTATTAAGCCCTTAACTCTGCTTTCTTAATTCCCATTTCATAGTCACCCATTTTCTCATCTCTCCATTAAAAGAAAAGAAGGAGAGAAGCAGGCAGGCTAGCTACTGATTTTTCCAGGAATTTGTTATTCTCTGTCATGCAGGAAAGAGATAAATGCAGTTTCTGACTGAACCTGTTCCTCTAAGGTTCAGTCAGTAAGACAAAGTAGGAGACAGAGAATCCCTGTGCATTCTGTGGATGTTGCCAGCTGCCCCCCTGGAACTACTTGCTGACTTTGTGGTCTTCTCAGATGTGGGTTTGGAAAATCCACAGTCAAGTGAGAGCCAGCATGCCTCTGCGTCCCACCAGCACCTCCAGACCTCTGCAGGTAACTGAGAGCCACTTGAAGGGGGGACAGGGAAAAGACCAACTGAAGGGAGCTAAAAGATAGCTCTTTGGGTGCCAAACTCACCAAGAACAGGCTGCTGAGTTTTTTCTTTTCTGTTTCATGCTTTCTCCTCATCTATTGTGTGTCTCTTTCCCCTACTACTAGCCACATGGCCCCAGAATTCACTGAAGTATGAACTACGTATGTGGGTATAGTATATGTATGTATTATGCATGTTTATAAGGGGAAGGACTTTTCATTTTTCTCATGTTGTAACTCTCAAGGTATTTGGTGCTTTTTTTAGCATTTCAGCTACTGAGGCACTATATGAGAATCTCCACTTACACTACAAAACTTTTTGCTCAGCCCTCTTGGCTATGGAAAAACAACATGCAACTGTGACATTATCGGAACTGCAGATACAAAACTCATGCGGCAAATTAAATATATGACATTTGCAAAACAAAACTGAAAACCTGCTACATTTGCACTCAGAGCCATGATACTTTGAGGTGTCAGACTTGCTAATCATCTCACCACTGCAGCACTCACCTTCTCAACCAAACCACGTGCCTTCCTCCCCTTGCATGCCACAGTGGGGATCTGCTGGGCCTTATCTGACTTTCATGAAGTGAAACCGCTCGTTGCAGGTTCCAACGAGATCTCCAGGAAAAACACGACCCTTGAAAAATAGCAGGAATAGAGGACTCCCCTGTGTTTCAACTGAGACAACACCCTAGCCTTCATGAAAGCTCCATTCTCTATGGGAATGTAGTGACTCTCTAACGATCAATTAATGTTGAGCATTTATCATCATATCCATTCTACTAATGAAGAAACTGAGGCGCAAAGGGTAAAAATGACTTGCCCGGTTTAAAAGGTCCTATTCTTTCTCTAATGATCACCTCAGAGCTATGATTACATTATCACTGCATAGCTACCTGCCTCATTTTCCAAGCAGTTTGCTATGATGCTTTTTCCCCTTGACTATTTCCCCCCATCTCCTTTAAGTTCTCTCCTCATTCACTTCCTCCTTCTCTCCTAACACACTCACTCTCCCCCTCCTTGCTCCACACTCCTTTCATATGCTCTACTGCTGCACTGCTACAGAAATACCCGTTCCTAGAGATTTCTGCTGGAGACTGTATGAAAGAAATGTGTCTTGGGAACCGGCACTCTTGCCTCCGAGACACTGTGCAGCAATATGCAGTAGAGAGATGCAGAGATCTCTACAGCAGCTGAGCTACCAAAAATGGTCTCCACTCCTTCTCAGCGGGATGCATTAGCTTGTATTTGAGCTCTGCACTCCTCAGAGTGCTTGAGAAACTCTGAACTAAGAGATAGTACACAGTGAAGAGACTCTTTCGAAGGGAGGCTTGTGAGAGGGAGCGAGATGGTTCTTGAATAGGAAAGGGAGGTTGTAAAGGCAAAGAGATGACTTGTTTTTAGGTTCCACAATGAACTTCTAAGGTTAAAGCTTCACAAATTCCACCTCTGCATCTCTACTATAGCTGACATTTTTACAAAGCAGTAACATTAAAAACAATGCCAAAACAAGAGTTATATATACACTGTATTTTGAAAGATGTGCTTTGGCATAATAAATAATAGATGGTTTTGCATTTTTAAACTGTCAAAATAAGTCCTCCTGATAAATAACACCTTCCCTCCCTGGCCTTGGCTATTGTACATTACTAATTAGACATAGTAGTTTGTGGTTAACATCCTTCCCTACAGATTTATTATTAGCTTGTATATTCTTTTCAGTAGAATTGTGCTAATGGTAAGGTCTGCTGGAGGCCAATTGCATGAAGCCACTGGGAGGAGAAATCTGTTTGCCTGTCAAAACAGTGGCTATCAATTAGAACTGTAAATGTGATTCCTTTAAGTGTCTTGGATGGTAACAGAGATTTCCAGTGATGGATTAGGGGGCTGAATCACTTTCACATTGTACTAAAGGAAGCTTTTAGACAAGCAGTTGTCCACATGAAACAAATTCACCACTATTTTTGAGCAAGTCCAGAAGAACCAGTCTGACCTGCCAAAATGCCCTCTGCTACTTTCCCAGAAATCCCAGCTTTACAGCATTTTATGTGGCATACTGACAAAACTGATACTAGATTATTCTGTGGTTTTCTTAGTAAAACTTGGCTTAGCATAGCTATAGCAACAGGAGAAAAAACAACGAAGTTGCTGAAAGACACGATGCATCAAAAAGGAACCAGTGTGACGATGCAATTCCACCGTTCACTGATTCTGCATGCAGCCCTGGCACAGAGAGAGCAATTTCCCCTTTGATACAAGCACCCAGCTCTCATTAGCATCAGTAAGAGTTGTGTGGACATACTGATGGGAATACGTTCCCCGTATTTTGCAGGAAATTAACACCACTCACTTGGGGACTGAAGGAGGCACTGTCTGTCACTCTCAGGCAGCCTCTCTGCCAGTTAATTAAGCAAAAACCTCTGCCACAAATCTCAAGAGGAAGCTCTTCCCTGTTCTCCTCGGTACAGCAAAACTGACATGAAGCAAAATGTCAGGAGCAGGAGCTGGGAAGTGGTGGATGTTCAAGGAAGATCAGCTTCAGCCTGCCTTTGCCAAGATCTTTAGCCACTAGGTTTTTGTGGATTTTGAAAATAGTTATTAGAAATCAAATTGATTAGTTATAGCGGAGTTTAAGCTTTAAGAACAATTGAAGAAAGTATTTTCAACTCTCATATATTGTGGCTTTTGGTTACTGGCTATTTTCAGCAGAGGTAATCCTAGACGGCATGTATAAAAACAAGTCAGCAAGACTGCTAACCCTCCAGGACTCCACTGCTGAATTCATGCCAAGAGGGTGACTAACCAATACAGGAAAAAGCAAAGGACTCCACCATACTCACAAAATGTGGCTCTGGCAGCTGAAGGACAAGGGTTCAGGATGGGGAAGGTTTCATCCAGTTGCTACACAATAGACTCTCTCATCAGGCTCGGAAACTAGACTGAACACATTAAAAACCTTTCCTCAGTGCCACTTTATAAATAAAGAATAAATCAGAACTAAGTGACCAAAATTTTTGGTCAATTACATGAACTACACAGCTCTGCCATATCTGCTTCCAATAGCATTGCTCATGAACTATGTGCCAGAAACTTTCTTTATAAGGTTTCAGTGAAGACCTGGCAATCACTTCTGTTTCTTGAATCTTAAAAGCAGTAATTCTGGAGCAATCAGATAGAGAAATACATTTTACTGGATAAGGTCAGAGAAAATTGCTAGAATAGTGCTGAAAACCATGCAGTACTTTTATTTTGCTGGCTATTACAACCACGTAGCTTAAAGTTGCACAAACAACATAAGCAGCCCAGATTCTGAAAACTTTTTCCTCCGTGCATATTTCTTGCCTTTCACACACTGACTCTCTACCACAGATGTTTATGTGCTATTTTTGGAAGAATTATTTGTTATTGGTGTTTATATTGCCAGCCTGTAATTTGCGTGTGACAATGCAGGGAAAAATCTCTTTGCTTTCTTGTTAAGATACAGCGATGCTTTGTTCACCACATGAAGGCTTTGACTTCTTTTTCCCTACCCCCACAGCTCCATGTCCTAAGGTTATATTCACTCATTCAACTATCTGCAATACTGAAACAATGGTGCTAATTTTACCTAGTGACCAAAATAAGCCCAGATACCCTACAAATTCTGTACATTATCATCTCAGCACAAAAAAGTTAGTCTGAAAAAGTACTTAATTATAAGGGTGATAAAACAAATGTTAAATTCAAAGCCCATAGCAGCATAGAAGGCTGAAGAACACAGATTAAGTCTGTCACTCATTTCATTAAAACTTCTGCCACAGGAGATGCCAGGAGAAAACAGTATCACTGCACAAATAAAAACTAAATGGTGTTGATAAAAAACTACTCTAGGGCGTGTAGTCAGTCAATGAACTTAACTCTTTTTTGATTCCAAACTGTGCCTGATTCAACCACAACTTCTCCTGAATGTATTCGTTATTTGCCATTGCCCATCAAATAATTTGTAGGGAAAAACTCTGCCTTACAGGTTACCCACGAATTGAACACAATCAGTATTCATTACAATGAACATTCTGCTTATTCATCATTAACTGCAACCGATCACATGTATTGTTTCTACTTCTTAACTTGACAACTCATTGTTTAAAAACTACCTCCACAAGCAGAGGGGAGGAGAAGCCACTCTGCACTTCTTGAACAAACATGTTTTGGCCACAGGCCCAAAAATTTACTGCATAAAAAACTCCCACAACTGTACGAACACAAATTTCACCACACGAGTGCTCACAGTTGATGAATTACGTTTAGCTGGAGTATTTCATCTGTAAAACAAACTAGAGACCTGACTGTGAAACAACTTAAGCATCTGCATTTCCATTTCTTTGGCTGTATCTCTGGTCTTCTATCATGGGGGAAAGAGTGAAAAGAGTGCCTAATTTATCAACTATATACCACTCATTGTTTGATATCTCTATACCACTACTTCTTTTAATTTATTAGATACAGCATTTAAAACAGATTTTTTTTTCATGATAATTGAGTTGTCTTTGTACTCTCATATTATTGTTGTGCGTCTAGACAACTGCACAGATGTACAGAATTTTAGATGAAGCGGCATTACTGATTTATAGTGCCACGATGCTGTTATTTTGTCATGGTCTTATAACTAAAAAGCCCAGTTGCCTGGCCTCAATTTTGTTTTTCTTCTCATGTGGGGAAATGAAACCCTTTTACCCCTTTCCCTCCAGTCATACAATTTCCTGCCATCTTCTGTCTCACTTCTACAGAGCTGTTCACTTTTACCACTGTCTCTTTTCCAGCTGCTGCTGAACAGACAAGTATCACTACAAATATAGTCCAGTGATCCTTGGAAAAAAGAAGCAACAGGATACAGGAATGTAAAGCAGAAATCATGGTCAAACCCAAGGTCCTGAATTTCAATAACTGGAAAGCTGTACACCTGGAAAAAACATTCCCTCAAGTCCACTTACAATAGCTAGAATTAACAACTGCATCTTTGTGCTGTTAAACATACTTCCTCTAGCCATTAGCTGGCATAGTCTCTAAATAAGCAGAGTAGTAAAAGCCAGTTAATGCCCCAGTGCTGCTATTGGAAATCTTTAGCAAAAATCACTAGTATTTAACAGATTGGCTGAAATTTGGTCCCAAATAGGGGACTTTCACATTATGCAGAAGACAGTGAGAATTTTAATATAATGTGGCTAGTACTGTCTGAAATTGAAATGAAAAGGGAAAGGTAAAGAAATGGAGATACTTAAAGGTTCTCATCTCGCTCAAGAAATACCGAGAAGGTGGAATGGAGAGCCTGAGAAGCAAAATGCCTGGACAAAGGAAAAAAGTAAAGAATAGATTTAAGTGCACTAAGGTGCAAAATATTTGCTGTTGATTTGAATACAAAAGAACTCAGATATGGCATTTTTTGCTCAAGCAGAAAAAGACAAGGAAAATATACACATGGGATGAACAAACATCAAGTACCCGTGTGAATTCTGTTGCGGAGGAAGATCCCTGGGGAAAACACTAGTATCAAGATAGATGCCCAATATCACTAACATCTGTGCATTAAATATCTTGACCTGCAAGTTAATTTTATTCTGTTAACTACACTTTTAAAAAACATATTTAGTGGACACCACATTCCGATTTGTCTTATCGGCACAACTAGTCAAAACCAAATATATACAAAGGCCTGAACAATATCCCGCCTGGGAACTCCCTTCTCCGCTTTCCAGTAGTTACTCTCCTGAATTTGAGCATGACCTAGGAGACGGAGCATAGGCATTCCGTGTCCTTGTGGTTCCAATCACAGCACGCGCTAAGGCATGTTTATTTCCCTGAGGCAGGGCCAAAGGAGAAAGGCCTATTTCATTCTAGCCCATCTTTTTAATTCCCCCAATAGATACAGTATTTACCATTTTACAGAACAGCTGCTCGGAACAAATGCAAACACTGTGTTTGTCCTGTGGTATTCAAGTTATTGCACCAGAGGAACTCCATGTCTCCTTTCAACAAAAAAAGATATTTCTCAGATGCGTTATCTTCCCAAACACAGAGAGAAAACTGGCTGAAAATAATCTCAATGCAACTTTATGAAGACATGGAAAAGAAAATTCCTTCTAAAAGGAAAACCATTAAGATAAATCAAGAAAGGCCTCTCTTATCATCATTAAATAGTAACCTAAGCACAGGATTAAACTTAGCCAGATGACTTCTGTTATTAATGACCTAATTTTTTGAACCAATCTTTATCATATCCCTTGATGTTCCAGAAATAAAGCAAGCTCTTAGACCCCCTTCTCTCCTGAATTATAGCCCTTTCTGAGAAACTGGTGTGTTCCTCCTTTTCTGAACCTTATAACTAACCCCAAATCAGGACCCAAAAATAACTCAGCAACCCATATTCATAAGATGAAGAATCATAAGTCCTACTTAAATTCCAGCCTCTGGGTCCTTCTGTAGCCAGCAAGAAGCTTCATTCTTTGAGCTCTCCTTTCAGATCCAAACCATAATTCATTATTAAAATTGTCTCACCTCAACCTTTGCCATGTCTAAGCGATGCCACTGCAACACATCCTTGTCCTTGCACAGCATCTGTAGAAGTCTGCTGGCGTAGAGTTTATTTCATTTGCTCACCCCTATTCTTGCATGTGCCCTTCAGGTTCTTGGCACCTGTTTCAGGCTGGGAGCACGGCTGTCCGCTAGAATGCTTTTCACTTGATACCTGTTCATCATGCTACGACCAGCTGGGATCCTCCACTTTGAGACTGACTGGAACATTTTCTTACTTGGGGACCAACATCTGTAAAATGTACTGAACTTGGAGAACTGTCAGGTCCAGAGTTCACTGATGTTCAGAGAAGAATATTTTCTTCAGATTTTTTATTTGTATTTTTGTGTATGTGGTGGAAGGGGGGGGGGAGGGGGAGGGAAGAGGGACCCGATGCAGATTGATATTACAGTCAGAAAGCACATGATAATGACTATGAAGAGGTTCAAAGCTTTCTAAAATTTTGTAAGATGAACTACATATCCAGGTAAGTGCTTTAAAACAGCACTAATTTTAAAAGTGCAAGCTGTCCCCTTATTTCCTGGAAGCTCATCAAGCACTAAGACAGAAAAGAAGGATGAACTCAGTGGAATAGCTCAGTGTTAAATAAGAACTAGTCTGGCTTCTCTCATGAATTCACCATCATGTAAACTGTGTGATCTCTCCACTCTACCAACAGAGGAAAAGTTTAATTCATGTGAATAAGTTAATGTATCAATTTCTATGACCCTCTAAAGCTCATTAAAGCCTACAAAACTAGAAAAACTGGTGCATTCAACAGGCTTTTGCCACCAGTGTGAAACATGCCCTTCTCCCCACTCTTTCTTAATTTTGCTTATACAGGGTGATTTCCAAAGCCACGAAGTTTGGCCTCCCCAAAGCTGCAGAAGCTGTCAGTTCTCTCTTGCCACCTCATATACTTTTTAAGCTCTTGCACCAAAGAATGAATTTTCTCCTGCAGCGTCTTAGAAAAGCTATTACTAAGAAAACAGTGGCACTTCAGTACTGGAATGGATAGGACTCTATAGCAACAGATTCTTCTGTACTTGGGAAGATGCCTCATCACAAAGCAGCAAAAGAGACAAGAATGGACGGCAGAAACTTCTTTAGCTGCCTGGATCCTTATGGCTCCGACTTCCTCCTGTTTCTGCCTGCCACCCTCTCCCAGAACAAATTAAAACCAAGAACTGCTGCATGTACAACAAGGTTCAGCAAGCCTCCTGATCACCTGAAGAATGTGACAGCCCATAAGGTTAGGAGAGAGACAGCCTAGAGCTCCAGTTGGAGTGTGGCAGCAAAGGGGCTGCCAAGGAAGCAGTAGGCTGCAAACAGAATCTTTCTGTGAGAACTTGCTCTTCTGGGCAAAGGCTGGAGGTCTTGGGCTAAAGCTAAGGTTGAGGTAACAAGCTATATTAGCTACTACGAGATTAACAAATTTTCAGCTATGCTGCCTGCATACTGATAAAAGGTTATCCCCCCCCCCCCCCCCCCCCCACCAAAAATAAGTCAGTATTGGAACAAGTGGAACTAAAATCAGAATAAACAAGACTATTTTGATCTGACATTAATTGTATAGTAGAGCTTGTTTCGTGCAATGAGCAAATTGTGCATGCCAAAGTTGAAGAAAAGTGAATATAATAAATATAGTCAGAACTTTTTTGTTCCCACCTACTTTCACTTCAATAAATCCTTAGAACTTCTCATCTGAACTTTAAAAAAAAAAAAAAAAGAAACAAACCAAAAAAACCACAAATGCAAGACCACATCTTGTACATGAATACATTGAAAAAGGGTGTTGCAAGGCTGCTGCCCAATTTTCTTTTTCAGCATCCCTCTTCTAGGCAGAATGTATTCACAGTGGAAATGCCATCACTCCACTTTTATTCAATGCCAAAACTGTACATATACAAGCCTAGAAGTCCCTAATGCTCTGTTTGATAATGAAGCAGGGCAGGCAGACTTGGCTATATTCCATAAATCTAGCCTAGCTAGTACTTTTTCCTGTTATTAACGCATTGGTGGTGTAGGATTTTCAAGAGCTGCAGAGAATCAGCTGCAGTTGGATAAAGGGGATCAGCACTAGCCACTGCTGGGGATCTCTCAGCGCTGTCCTGGGAACATATTCCTTCCAGCTGCCTTGGATATTGCTGTGCTTTGTCACTGCCACAGTTGCAGAAAAACCTATCCAGATCTTCCCCATCCCTATAATCCCAGTATCTCCCTCTCTGCATCTCAGCTCTGCAGCTAGTAACACTCCTGAGTTCCTCTTATTAATACTGAAGCTTGCGTTAAGTACTTGACCTTCCTTTCAAAGGACTCAAATGACCACTTGCCTGACACGTACCTCAAGCCATTCTGCACAGCTCCAGCCAATACATGGCTCAGCACTCCAAAAATCAGGGCTGGCACAGCAGCACTCACACAGGCATGAGCAAGCCCACAAGAGCAGGGCTACCAGCCCAGCACACAGTGCGGCTACGGCCAGTGACCAGCGATCGGCTCCCAATCAACAGCAGCGCGCATACAGGGGCCTTGAACCAAGCAGTGCACATGCAGCCCAGCTGCAAATGCATCCTTTCTCAACTCCCTTCTGGATTCAAAACCAACCAACTAGCCCAAAGCAGGCTCTGGGGAGAATACAACTGGAAAGTTATCATTTACAAGTGTCAGAAACAAACAAAATGTCTATCTTTCAAAACACCATTATTACCTCTTAGGTAGTTAGCCCTGCCTCGCATCAGGTACTCAGGGAAGGATGGGAAAGACTGGTTTAGAAATTTAAAGAGTTACTTCTGCCTGTCTAATTAAGAGTCAGTTAGTGACTACTGAAATGATAATCTCCCCTGACCCTCACAGATGCAGAACACAATAAGGCAACAGAAGCAGGGGAAATGGGTAGCGAGCTGTGGTGTTCTCCATGGCTGGGAGCCGCTCGGTGGCTGGAGGCGCTGCACAAAGCATCTCCTGACCTTCTCCAGCCAGGCTCCCACCACCACGGCACAGGGCAGCCAGCCACCTGGGGACCAGGGTCCTCCGTGGGGAGATACTGGCACTTTTCTCGGGTACGTATGTAAATGTTTGCCTACTTAGCTATAAATATATTTAAATGTGCACATAATCATACCCATATATAAATACCCCACATTTTGCAATACACACTTACTTAAATATGTACATACTTAAATAAGAATCCTAAATAGGAGACTAACTTCCCTCTTCCTCTCATCAATGTGGGCCCAACCCATTCCTGACAAAATGAATGGGAATTTGTAAATTGTCTTCACTGAGCATTAGATTAGGCCTCAGAAGTCCCCCACGGCTCCCTCCTGTACATACTCTATTCAAAGTTCTCTAACAGCTTAATATTTCCTGAGGCCACGTATTACAATGATCAGTTCAGACAAGGGAATATCAGGACAGAGAGGCCTTGTGAGAAGAGAGGTCTGGGAGCTTCAAGCTAGTGAGAGAGGAGAGATTTCCTCCTGCGCTTCTTTCAGCACGTACTTTTTCATCAGATAAATATAAATAAGTAGCACAGCAGTTGTTTAGTGAGCAGCTTAGGGACATATTGTTCCCACTGTCCTAATTTTCCTGACACAATTGGTAAATTTAGACATCTAATTAACAGTCTGTGCCATTTATCAGGTTACCCGTTGCTGGGTTTTTTTAAGGCTGTCAGTTAAGCTTTCCATACCTTAAACATATTCTCCATCTCCTGACTGAGTCCTAGGCCTCTTACAGAATGATTATAAATGCCTCTAACACATCCCCATTCTGTTTATACGGGCTTTACACAGGCCCAGGGAGATGAACTAGGGTCATCTCTAAAGCTAGTTTCAAAGTAATGCTCTAACACCTGCATATGTGGGATGGAGCAGACCAAACAGGAGAAAGAATGGAAGAATTTACAGTTCATGTCTAAGAAGTCAGCTGGGGTACACAGTCACCCAGTAAGAGCCATGTTATAAAACATCTGCATATTTGTTGACATTTTCATAATTACATTCGCAAACTCTTACTTTGTAGGCCTTGCTGTTCTAGGTTTATAAATGCACATTTTGTTGTTGCTTATTTATCCTCTTTTGTGCTAGTAGCTCTTACCCCTAACATGTAAGATTTTCCATAGTGAAATAATTAACCCTAGTAGTGACATTATTTGATTTCAAGTCCCTTTCATCACAGAAGGAGCAAAGGAAATTAAGAGTATTCACATAAAAAGGAAGATCTTTTACAAGTTCATTGCCACACGCAGATACAAAAGCAACTTGTAATGCTATGACAGATATACAAGTTTTGTTTGCAAAGAGTCTTTGACCAGATCAATGCTGCAGGCCTGCATTAACGTGAATCCTCTTTAACAAGCAGTGCGTTCATTATCCCTTCTTTACCAAAGAATAAAAATCATGTAGCATATAAAGTATACCTTCTCACTTGCTCTCCCCACAGAGGTAGGGTAAAAATGGGTCTTCTAGCTTACGCTTACCTAAAAAAATACAGCTAAATGTGCATATGCATCAAATTTCGATAATGATATTCCAGTCTGGAAAAGGTAGATGCAGCATGAAAAAGAAAAGTCCCAAGAGAAAACTAGGTTCTCTTCACCCCTGTTTTTTGCTCCTGGACCATCCAGATAATTGTCAGATAACTACTACCAGAAGCAGGCACAGGAAAAAAAACCTCTGCAGAAGTCTATTCATACCTGCTCTGATGAGAGACAATGCATTTCTTTTTTCTGTCAGTAGTAACAATCCAACTAAAACCGCAAAGGGTTTACCTTCAGGGTCATGCCTTGAGCACATGAAACCTGGTGTACAGAAATGTAGGACACTAAAAATAAAAAATGCCTGCAATGAATGTTTAGTAGGCAAAGACAACCCGTAATATTATGCAGCGCCAAAGAAAGCTTTGCTACACCTTTCTTTTTGCACGTGCTTCAAATGGTCAGTTTTTAGGGTGCGGTTGTTGTTTGCTTTGGCAACTTCTATGAAGAAGATGGGGTGTTGCAGGCCTGCATAGAACTAGAAGAAAAAATTCCGACAAAGTCTTGTAAGAGATTAAACACCTTGTAGTGAAAAATTGTGTCTGACATCAATCTAACATCAAATAAGAAAGGCCTCCACTATGCCTCTCAGCAGCTTGCTCGACTTCTCATGAAGAAGCCTGACCTTACTGTCTGTAGCTCCAGGGCAGCCCAGCATTTCTGCTCTCCTGGGTCCCAGAGCCTTGGAAGGAGCCGTCCAGAGCAGCCCCCGAGCAGTCTGCTGGGGAGCTGCCCAAGGGAGCCGGGAGGAAACCCAACAACTCTTCTCTCTCGCTCTGCTCCACTGCTAGCAGCACTGCTGCTACTCCGCGGCAGCTGCAGCCTGCTGGGAGAAGCCAGGGCTTCCAGGGTCCTTAACTCTGCAACAGCCGACCGCTTTGAGTACTCCAGGCTCGCTCGAAAACAATCTCAATGTCAAGGTTGGGTGCCCAGGAAAACTAAATTGAGTTTTCAAAAAATCACTAATGCTTTTCAGTGCCTTCCTCATACCTCCCTGAAATATCTTTAGCTGGGTTCCAGTTTTTGTATCCTGCCTGGAGATGAAATGAGGGGCTTTTGAACATAATTTAGTAATAATATACTGGGCAACACCTGAGTTTTAAGGCTTTCTGCTTCAATTCTTTTGGTAGCTCTTTCATGCCATAGACAGATTTCTACAGGAAAAGCAGTAACTCAAGTTTGCTGGAATCGTGTTGCACGCATGCTTGGAATAGAGTCTGGCTGATACAAAGAAATTTGCAGCATTTCCTATAAAGATATTCACGTCGGAGATCATCACAGAACTCCAGAAATTCAGGTCACAGGGAAGTTATTTTTCTAAAAGGGATAAAACTCTAGAATTCAAAATAAAAAAAGCATCTTACAAATTTAAGCACAAGGTTGTGACCAGCGACTAGTGAAAATCTACAAAACGTCTGTGAATAGAATAATTATTGCTGGTTTCCAAGGTGAAAGCTAGCACCTTTGACTGAGAGTAACAACTAACTTGGGTTAGCAGAAACCTTGATTGAAACCATTATGTTTCACTCACTCTCTGTGGTTGATCATGCCTAGGGAGACTTCCTTCATTATATAAAGCGTGTAGGAGATAAATGGAACAAAAATCTTTAGGATAGTTAGGTCAGACGACATACACCACAGTGACACATTTTCCTCTATGAAGCCAGAAATTTCCAGTCCTCAGACGTGATAGATGTGTCAAGTTTACTTTTCAGGGAGAAAAAAAGGTGCTGTTATAGTTCTGGCTAACCTTTGTAGAAACCCTTAATTCACAGAACAAGTGTGGAATCTTGTCTGGGCAAAGCTGATCTCCTGCTTCACGCCTTGAAGCTACTACATTCCTTAAGTACCCTGACAAGATTTTGAATCAGACAATAAGGATGAAACAGAGGAAGAGAGTCTGTTGGGGCACAGGGAGGGAAGGGGGGGGGGGGGGGGGGTATGAGAACAGCAGATGGTAGCATTTGTTACGTTTCGCTTTCACAGTCCAAACAAGTCTAAAACCCAAAGCAACTATGCTGCTCCGATGTAATTAAGTGCTTCACTAATGTGAAAAACCTTTCTTTATGAGACACAGCAGAGTACAGAAGAAGGTTGCCTCTGAATGGCCACTCCAAAAAAACACCCTAATCAAAGACATTTGCCAGCCTTATCAAATACAGATGCACAAAGTTAGGGGCTGGAGAGCATCTCTGTTAGCAACAAAAATTGGCAGTGAGTCTTGGGTAGATTCAAGTACCTTAAAACAGAATTCAACTCTTCATCATACAAAATCCTAAATAGATTTGGAGGTTCTTCAAAGTCCAAACACATAGAATAATGTTGAACACATGTCTGTCTTCAGTGTACTTTTAACTCAAACTCAAGTATTTAATAAACTAATCCAGACTAGCACTCTCTAGTAGATGAGAAATGAGTATGAAGTACTGACCTCAGTGGTGAAGGGGGAAATGCAAAAGTTGAAGAGGATACAGCTGCATTTTACCCACAAAGAAATGCCCAGCTTCCACAGCTGACTGTTAAGGTCTTGAGGACATTGGGTTTGTAGAATTACAAGCATGTTCCAAAACTGCATTTACCTCCATGCTAAGAAAAAACATTTTCTTTGGAAAAGAAAACATTAAACTCCATTTTCTAAAACACACCATGGCCAAGACTTCATTCTATGTTATCTGTGAAGAATTAAGTACGGCTACCCAGAGCACAAAATATAACTCAAAAGTAATGGGCTCTGTGATAAATTAAGACGTTCCTTTCATAGATTATAGCGCATTCCTGTCACATTAAGGCATTTCGAGCTACAAAGCCAACCTAGAGATTGATTGGACTATTTTTTCAATAATTGAAGGGATTATATGCCAACATTTATATTCCAAACAGTTTTCTTAAACCTTATTGAGGATATTTTTCTGAATGTTAAAATGAAATAAAATCAGATTTATGTTTAAGCAGTGCTTTACTGAGTAAGTTAAACTTTGGAGCAATGATACAAAGCAAGAGGAACAGTACGTGCAACTGACTCATATTTGGAAAAGAGTAAAAATTACACCACTATAAATGGTAAAAAGTAAATGGATTTTTAAAAATGCTTTTAGTTTTTGAGTATTATTCCAAGATATTTTTAGAAACCCAGGTAATTCTTCTTATTATTTTTTAAGCACTGATGACACAGAAAGATGCAATGACCACACTGATTTTTTTTTCTATGAACTCTAAAATCCCACCAACTACTCAAGCCTTATTTACTAACAGGGGATCAAGAATCTTTTCTGTGTAAAATAACCTGTGACTGAACGCACAACCAGAAACCTACATGTTTTAACTTGGTCGCAAGGTCTCTCTCTTCCCACAGCTCAAGGTCTCTTAATCCATCGGCCAATAAAATGCTGTTGCGAAGATGAGGTTCCTGTCTCTATCAGTCTGCTTTTGTAAAGCAAGTGCGGAGGTAAACAACACGACTGGTTCTTCCTCCCCCTGCCATTTAATAAAGGTCTGCAGAAAGTTAACAAAAAACCCAAACCAAAACAAAAAACCCCAAACCATGACACCGCAAAAAAACCCCCATAACACTGGACAGCTAGACTCAATCAGCAACAGAAATCTTTCCTGACCTCTTCTGAATTGCACAACTGCATCTCCCCTGCTACCTTAGGTAGGTTTGCAGTCCCCATCTGCCCTGGCCATTACATAGGGACAATGTTAGCCCCAGACAAGAGCCTGGACACATGCTATCATCCAAGCTACCCTCAAGGCCAACGAGGTGGCGATGGCAGAGTCCATCCTCAAAAGGTAATGTTCCTGTCCCTAGGGGAGGATTTTCTTGCTCAGATACCAGGCCAAAACTGCTACCAGGCCACCTGGTAGCAGAACAGCCTGAATATCCAAAACCTCCTTTGAATCCCTCTACCTCCCAGCACTGTTTATTTATCTCTAAACCATCTTATGTATTTACTCAGACTTTGCAATAAATAACTAGTGCTTATAAAATGGTATACTGATATTTGCTATTATAATTATTACACCCCCCCCCCGATAGATTAGCTAAATCTTAGATGTGACTGAAAAACAAAACATTATATAAAACTTAGTAGAGATTTGTTTGCTTTTCAGCCCACTTCCTTAATATCCACGAAGAGATTCAGCTGCCTGACCTATACTGCCCAAGTTCCCTAAACGAATACTTGGGAGAGGCAAATAAACAACGTAAAACAGTAAAGCTAAAGAGATTACCAATTTCTCTCTTATTTCCTGCTGATCATTGCCAGACTATGTTTCTGCCCCAAAGTGCAGGCTTCATTATTAAAGATGGACGGAATACAAGTATATTCAGCGGAGGCCGGCTGTTCAGGAAATAGCTATAATTTGGTAAATAGCATAATAAACACTTGAGCATCCTTGATGCAATGGGTAATGAGCCAGTGCAGTCATAAGTATGTACATAACAATGTTAAGATTATCCTGTATTTCACATTATATATCTACACACACACTCTCATGTGGAGATGTCCATATAATATTTCAACTATTACATTTGTTTCCTTCCTGACGTAAACTTATTACTTTCCTCTGTACTCAACTAGTCACTTATAAGAGAAAGCAACATTTTACTTTCATTCTCTGCTCTTTCTCTTCCATTTTACTTCTAGTATACCTACATAAACCATCAGAAGCTTTTGTTCATCATGGCAACGAAATGCATTACACTCTGAAGCACCAGAGATCCTGGAACTAAATGCAATCTCACAGCAAGTCATCAGCATGTCTATAGCCCATGCAGTGGAAGGCGATTTAAATCCCCAGTCTGTTCTCCTTGCCGCCATGGAGAATAATGACAAACCATAACATATCCCATTCATCTAACAGCTGAGAGGGTAATGAATTACAGAGATAATTCAGCCACTCATTATTAAAAGATTACAACATTAAAAATGAAGGTGTTTGGTTTTGTTTTTTTTTTTTAAAGGCAAATGATCATGTTTTCATATAATGTGAGTGAAACAGTATACAGTATTATTGATTCCCAGCTATATTGTAAGGGCCAACTTGTAACAAAGCCCTCAAATTGAATTAGATTTAAAGTTATCACTTCTTTAGCCTGAAACTCAATCCCAGTTCATACTGTTTTACTCCAAATGCTGAAAATATCAGTATTATTTAACAGGAGTCTCTAGAATTTCTTGCTATTTTTCTCTAACGGCTTTACCCATTTTTAATGAAACTGCAAATGCCCATAGTCAATTTTGCTCAATAACATTCTTAGTCAGGATTTAAAGAAAAAAAAAACCCACACAACAAAAAACCAAAAAAACCCCAGGAACACACCTGCCCCAAACCAGTCTACATTGCATGGTGCAAACTACAAAAAATGTAACTGGAACAAAGTCTCTACATTACATGCTGGGCTTTTAAGTCTACGCAGCCTGTGGTTCCAAGTGAAATATCAGTGGCTTCATTTCAGAACAAACCTGTTAAGTTTTAGTACTAAAAATGTTCTTTATCAAACAAGCATCAAGCCAGTCCTTCCATCCGAGGGATCTGGTTACCCATAGACTTTTCAGGTTAATTCAGTGACAGATGAAATATGTACATTAACTGAAACTGCTCTGTATGTACTACGGGTAAATGCATGTTTCCACAGGAGACTACTCAATCATTAGATGCAGGACACAGCGTCATCTAATATAAAGAGACTTTTTAATATAGAACATCTGCAACCTTTCTATCAGCCCCATCTAAATGTCTACCCGGGGTCAATTAAAAAATACCTCAAAAGTTTGATTCATAACCTTTTCACTTTCCCAAATACATTTCTGCTGTTTGCAGGGTAGGAATTGGGAGGTGGGGAGAGGTGGGAGGAGAGGGGAAGGGTCTACAGAAAAAATTAGGTTGTCAGAAAACATCAATAGTCACAGCAAATCTTCTGTAAATGATTTTTGAAAGTCTGTTTGACTTTATGTATAGCTGGACAATAACAAGCATAATGCCAACTTTCATTTTGGAAACAAGCTGAGAAGGGCATCTGTATGTGGACACAAATTGTAACCGGTTAAGACAAAGCGAAGTCCTGCATCAGGACTTCTATGGGGCAGACTGCGGAGGAAGTACATTCTTGGCTGGCATGGGCAGGGGAGGTGTGGAAAGCTACTGCTATAGGGCTCAGGAGGGGAATGAAAAGTTATTATTTTATCTCTAACTGTATTTCTTTTGTTCATTCATTGACATTATATGCTGGACTCCTTTGTAATGACTGGGAAGGGATACTGGAGGGTGGCTGCACTTCTCTCGCTGTCCCTTACCCAACAGGATGGGGCACCGTCGCCACTCTGAACACAGGATGGGGGCAAGGGCGATCCAGAGAGGAGAGCACTACTGGAGAATCTCTTCTCTTTAAAGGAAGATGACACATAGTGTCAGCTCCACTTTTAACAAAATAAGAGGCACAAAGGAGGGCAATGATATGCCTTGATTTTCACGTTTAGTATTCCCTCTCCACTCCTGGAGAGTTGCCATTATTCTTTATTACTCATTTTCATCCCATAACCTTTCAGCTGAATCTGCTGAGTGGCTTTCTTATGAGCCTGTCTTAGCCCATGATATTTGGTTTTACTTTGAGCAGGCTTCTTACTTTCCTCAGAACACTTTCAGTGCCACACTAAAGCCTACCAGATCCTCATGGGCTGCAGCAGGGACTTGACTGGCCATCACCATCTGCTCCTCACAGCCATGAGTCAGTGCCTCATCAGAAGTTTATTATTACTACTACATACGTTTTTGGATCATGAGTTGATTTCACTTAAAAGTTCTTTTTAGCTCTGCTCCATGTTCTAGTAAGGTCACAGGCCATATTTTTAGAATTAACAGCAGCAATGACTTTACAAAAGATGTTACATTTTTCAGTCACATCATGCACACTTTTTATGATGTTAAACCTTGAGCTCGTAATCACTATGGTCCTTTTCCTAAAGTACTATAAAAGACCATTTCTCTTTTCTAAGATGGTAGATTTTACTAAGCAAGCAGACTGTAGAGGTTATCAGTTTTTTGTTTGGTAAGCAATTTTTCTTTGTTTTTCAGTAATGTCACAAATCAATTTTTTAAATTGTCATGTTTTCTCATATTTTCACAATAAGGGATTTTAAACAAAGTGACTCTTCAGATTAATATCCATGTTAGTCCTTATTAAAAGGCTCTAAAAATGAAGAGTGAGAATAAAAATAAGTATTTTTAACTGACCCAACCTTTTTCTTTTTCCAAATTATCCCCCAAGAAATATTTGAGTTTTGGAACTGTTGTCTCAACCCAGGCACAAAAATATAAAGGTGTATGAAAATCTAAAAATTCTCAGGGACAAAAAGCCTGTTTCCTCCCCTACTCAATACTGAGTGCTACATGGCAGAAATAGTCTTTCACAGATCTGCTTCCTCTGGGAATTCAGCCATATATCAGAGAAATAAAATGAGTTTCTCCCACTTTTTACTTCTTTTAGCCCTGAACAACCGGCAAATCTAATAGACAAAACCCTGAATTTTATTCTTTTTCATGAATTACAAGGCTAAATTCCATCTGGAATTATTCCTGTGAAACAGAAGTCAAAAGAATGGGATTGTAAAGATGTAGCTAAGGGAAGAATTTGGTCTCAGAAATCTTTGCATACCAGTGCGAATAAATGAGTCGCAGAAATATCTTTAAGTTTAGACTACATTTTTTAGGATTATCAGTTAAAAGGTATTTCTAAAGAAAAAAAAAATAAATCTGATAGATACTGAAAGAAACACAGAACCCCATTTTTAGATTCACTGTTCAGGGAAGAAGTGGACCTTACGAACTCTGTTTCAAGCTAGGATCTCCCCAGCAAGTCTGAAAAAACATTCATCACTCTGAAGTCTACACAGAACTGGGACTACAGTTAATTCTCCTACACCCTTAAAACCCAAGGGAAAAAAGCATTAGTTATAACTTTATACCGGCTCACTTCAATCTCACAGCTGTACATACCTAGGAACACACTGTAGGTCTCACCCAGTACAAGACTTCCATGAAGTTCAGCAAGCTTTGACTCAGGCCTGGAAAATTTTGCCACAAAGCTCCTACACATTTGTATTTCTGTGGTTTAAGACCAATCCCTCTCTCTTCAAAACATCCACTATTTTTTAGTTCACGAAGACTGACAGGCTCTCCACTATTTTGAAATAACTGCTGGTTATTTACATTCCCCAAACCCTTCCTTCTGATCACTGCCTCAGTTGGTATTTCTATGTTATTTTCTGTAATCAGGTCTGATCACTTGTGCAGCTGATCCCTATTCCTTCCACCTTTGCCATGAAACAATAAACATTTTTACTTTCAAACTCATCATTGGTCATGCAAATTTAGTCTGAGCTTCTGGAATTTTTCTGTTGTCATTTAAATGCACAAATGTGAGCTGTGCTTCAAAAGAAACAGGTTATAAAACCTGCTTGTTACAGTACTCTCCCGGCTTTCTTTGTTCTGTGTTTCAGAACTGCTACAGTATATTGAATTTAATAAAGTTTTGTTTTTCAAGAGACCAACACAATTATCACAAGTCCAAGTTCCAAAATGGACAGATACTGAGCCGAAACTGCCGTATTAAAGGTCTGTAACGATCTTTCTCTGCTCAGTCAAATGGACTGTCATCTGTGTTGATTCCATGCAACTTGTCTGTGCCATTCAATACAATTGATCACAAGACGCTTTTATAGAACATTTGGTTATCCTCGAAATTTGGTACCCAGAGGTCCTGGAAAATGCCCACAGCTTGAGCTTTTCTTCAGTGAATACCTTTCTCTATAGCTGATAGCAAAACTGTTCTTTTTCTTATCTTGCTCCTAAAATTCCCCTTACACATTCAGAGAAATTCTGTTTAAGCCTCACTGTCTCATTCTTGCTATCAACACCCACTTGGTGATTTTAATTAAATCTCATAGCTTCAATTATCTGTATGCAGACACTATCAATTTAAGCTGCTTTCTAGGTTGTTTTTTTTCCTCCTCCCTGATGTTTTATTTTGGTCTCCCTCTCTTCTGTTTGGTCAGCCTTTGAAACTGGGTCCTTGAGAAGGCTACCAACCACAATTTGGGCTTATTTTTTTTAATTGCCTTTTAAAGCTCATTTGAAGTCAATATTTACAAACAGAGCAAAACCCTCATACTCCAGTGCTTCATTTACAATCTTCTCCTTTTAGCTTATAAATTAGCATGACATTTTATGCAACCAATTTAATTTTGTATTTTTCCTCCTCCTCTGATCACTGCTGTATATGAAACCTCCTCTGATTTATATTACAGATTTCTGTATCAACCTTTATATTTGTAGGCTTCTTTTAGGTCTGTATCTGCCTTGCATGGTGATTATTAAACAGAAACATAGATGTTCAACATAATTTTCCATTTAGCTTTGTGGAAACTTAAGGATGGAGCTGGTCTAAACACCGCTGGACAACATAAAATGTTAGCCCTCCCAGACAAGGATTTGTCCCTACACAAGAGAGTGGTCCCAGTTTCATCCTGACTGGCATTTTCGAAACACAACCATAAGATGCCTCACAAAGAAATCTGCTCGAATTAATGACAGCCCAAATTCACCAAGCTGTCATCTACCTGGAACAGCTACACTAGAACTTTCCATTGAGCTTTAATGATTGTGCGAAGACATTACAATATTACTGCAATAAATACGGTATCAAAGCCAACAGAAACCAATGCTATCACAGGCAAGCAGCCTCATGAGAGTGACTTAACCTTTGACCAGTAAATTTGATCTATTATAGGCAATTTGTGTCCCAAGGTACTCCGTGAATGGCTGATGTACACAAAATAAACAAAGACTGAGAAAGACAATAAACTGACAGCCAAGATCAACAAATGGTCTTGGTATCCCATGAAGCCATTAATACAATACTCTGTTAAACATGCTTTTCTCCAGACATGGGCTGTTTCAACATGTTTGAGTGCCTCTGTGTCCTTGAGTAGATGACGGAGATATATAGTGATGTGATGAGACTATTCTACTGTAAAGAAGCTCCTTTTAGCTTATGTAGCCCTTAAGCACCTCCCTGTTCCCCTCCCCTAGAGTATTTATAGTACTCAAACACGTAAATCCACCACCTCCTCTCCTAACCTTTTGCTGTTCTCATTATAGAGACAGAAATAGCCTGTCAAAGAGACCCGGCCTTTACTTGATATTCTGGAAATTAATTATACAATACTTTACAAGATTTATGTGCTAATCCACCAGTTCCATAAAAATACAAGAATACAGGTAACAGCTCAAAATAGCAAAGGTAGAAAAATTTGAACTTCCACGTGTGATGCGTGAATTATACACACACACAAAATCTATACACATAATCAAAACACTTCTCAAAAGAGTTACCTATGTATTTTAATTTTAGCTCCACTGTAGCCTTTTACTATGGTGTGAATGCATTGTTTTAATAAAGATCTAGAGCAAAGAAGACAGAAGAGTATATAATACAGCTGTCATTTATTCCTTTTCTCTGCTGGATTGAGGCCTCAAGAAGTTATTAAACTCCTGAGGTAAATCTTAACTATGTCGTTATTCTGAACCTCGACCCTCACTTTTCTTTTCCTACTGTGGGATTGTTGGTTACTTCTCCCCCCTCTCCCCTTTTTTTTTTTAATCTCCCCAGTGAAAGATCATCTTGTCTGTGCTCCACTTTCAATTGGATACAAGTGCACGGACAGCAGTTTATGGTATAATGTAAGTTTTCTGCAGCAGGTCTGGGGCCAGTAGTGATCTTTCTTCCCACTTTGACAGGAACATCATCTTTCAATTTCTTTAAACTCTAGCCTAAAACCAAAAAAGACTAAACTCATTCTCTCCAACCTGAATACCCACACAAGATTGAGGAAGCTGGTATTTAAGCCAGAATAAATATTAAGGATGAACTAAATAAATATACTGCTATTGGAATATTTTTGTTAGCATACTTCAGACTGCCTAAAACTTGTGGTGTTTCTAATTAGACTGCTAGAGGACACATTTTGTACAAGTGTGGCTTCCTTCCTCCTCTCTCTAAGCATGCAGAACTATGTAAGTCTTTGTAAAACACTGAAATATCTCTACAACACAGATTTTTAATAGTAATTTCCATGCAGGAGATGCAATAAAACCAAATCCACTTTATTACAGCACTGGGGACTAAAGCCAGTTAACCACTCAGAATTAGCAAGCTTGCATCCCAAATCAGCTTTCACCATGCACTGGGTGAAACATACTTCACAGGCAAATCAACAAATCACGCAGTTTACCGAGAACCAGCACCACAGAATTTACAGTTCTCATCGTGGTCTTACAGAACATCGTCAGCATTCATACTACAGACCCATAAATACAACTTCCACTTTGTAATTACTGAAATTAGCAAACGTCTCACATGTAGGAACAAAGCAGCTAACACTGCTGCTACAGGCAGAGAGAAATTTCTCTACATATCTTCCCAAACCATTTCAGCCCAGAGCTCCTGGAGCTCTGCCTGAGCCCGCCTATAGCACCCTCCATTGCTGCAGATGACTGATGGTTTGGGAAGCAACAAATGACAACCAAGCTAAAATAGCCTAAATAGGAATTCATTAAGAAAAAGATGGGGCGGAGGTCTTCGGAGATGAAGAGGTACATTAACCTATTGCAGCGCTTATACCCATAATAATTTGCCTTTTTAAAGAAAAGGAGTATTTGCTAATTTCTTTTTGAGAGATCAAGTCACTCACTCTCCTGTGTGTGTGTATATATATATTCTAGTCATAGTAGAAACGATCTGCAGCTGTATAGTGGAAATTTTTTCTCAAGAGCAGTGCATTTTTGGTTTCATGAAATCTTCACATTTTGACAAAGTTTTTATATTAAGAATTGTATTTTACAGAGCAGACTGCATCAAAACAAACAGACAAAAATCAATAATTTAACAACATGTATTGCTAAGAAGACTTAATGAATGAACGTAAGCTTCCTTGACAGTCCTTCCTCACTATCTGTTAGGGAGGCTGAACAATTCAAGAGCATGAGAATGAAAACAAGATCTTCCAAATGCAGGAGAGGATATGGAAAGCATATTTAGGGGTGAAAAAAAAAGGAAAGCTAACTTCTTTGAATTGTTTATTTCCTCAATCTAATTTTAATTAAAAACAGAACATTAGGATGTCTGTTATACTAAGCTACTGTAATACAGATTTCCACATTAGAGGATAAAAAGCTAAACAAAAAGACAACAGAGGTAGAATGAAGAGTACCCGACTCATTACTCACTAGGGTTCTTTGGCTAGAAAGAAAATAGCAGACAACAGTGGTGGCCTTCTGTCACCAGAAAATAGCTTTACAATTCTATTTACACATTATTACCAACCAACCTGATAATCTGGGGTTAGTGTGAGGCCAGGTATTCACTACTTTCAAATAAGGGACAATGAATGGCACAGGCATACAGTTCATTACTTCAAACCTAATACTGAAGTTAAATGCTGAAGCACTATAGCAGGTACCTAGTGGCCTGTGTGTCCTGTACTACACGTACACACAGAAACAGACAATTTTTCACCTTTTGAGTCAATCTTTAAGTCTTGAGTATCTTTTTTAATTTCTAAACTAACGGTGACACATATCTCAGAGTTTATATAATATATAGACACACACAGAGGGTGACAGCTTTTTTCATGTCAGCATTTGGCTAACATTTTATATTTGCCCAACATATTATATTTGCCCAGGTTCCTTTTCATTCATTCTTTACCGTTTCTCCTCAGCAATAAAAAAAAAGAAATAGGACAGAACTAGGAAGTTGCAAGAACAGAAAGGGAAAAGGGAGAAGACATCTTCATTTTCACCACTAAGAATTATTCAAAGACTTCTAAAGAGTAAGATCAAATTCTCTCAAACGCCCCAGGTCCAAGCCAAGACCCTAGAGACATTTCCATTTCCACTTCCTTCGTTCATTTCCACTGAACGAAGGAAGCAAGCAGGGGAAGGTTCTTTGAATATAAATATTTCTGTGAGGGGAGCACTCAATAGCATGATTAACTTTTATGGTAAACGTCATGCAGCATCATGACTACTGAGAAATCAGAGCAGTCACTCCTCATGACAAGGCGCAGAGCAGAAGCAACACACACACAGGGCAGAGCCCAAACTAATAAATTCTGCTAGGCTTATTAGTCAAGGCTCTGCATAAGCTGGTGAGAGCTAGGACAAGAGAGAGCCCAGGGTGCGGAGTGGGGTAGAGAGAGGAGGAGAAAGTAACACGGGAAAGAAACCTGGTGACAAACAAGCATCGTCAGAGGATGGAGGGCCGCAGGTGATAGGAAGATGGAGTTAACACTGGAGCTGAAACAAGCAGGAACCGCGGGGTAAGGATCAATGCTGCAGCCTTGCATTCGCATCCTAACAGATTCCAGACAAATGAGGAGAGGTGGAGGTGAATGGGACACAGCCAAATGCGGTGCAGAGCAGGAGGCTGTGAAGAGTTTTTCTTACTACTGGTGGAGAGAGAGAGAAAGCAGGAGCTGGGATGGAAAGGATATAGAGCCTTACTTCATCACTCATTTAGTCCTGCCAATGTTCATACACATCATGGTAGTTTTACAGCAGAGGCAAATCCTAGGGAAGCTGAAGTGCTATATAAAATACTTTCTGCTCAGACATACTGCAAGACGTTGCAGTAGAAACCGTGCTGCTGAGACAGGCTGGCTGGGAAGTGCTGATGGTCGCTCAAAGCAATATGTTACCACACTGGTCTGTTAACGCAGACCAAACTGGAAAGGAGACAAAGCTGGTGCTGTGCTGGTGGGGGCAGGCGAGAGTAGTCAGAACAACGACCCAGCAATGTGATCCACAACACAGACCGACATAATGTGGAAGTAACAGGAGTCCAAGCAGAAAGGGAAGAAGCTTCTTTTGCGTGGCCAGGACTTCAGCATGTTGTGTAAGAAGAGAGCACATTTTAGACACTGCCCCACTGAGCGGGTTTAAGGTTCATTGAAAGATGACATTCCATGTAGAGGCTTTTGTGGAAGGGGGAAGATGCTGTTAGTTTCCATGATGACAGAGTAAGGACATAAAGAGGAACAATTTGCAGAGAAAAAAAATGAGTTTGCCCATGTTAAATTTGAAATGACAAATCAATTTTTTCTAGCAAGAAGGCATAAAATCAGGGTAAAAGACAGAAGGTCAACTATAATTCTGAGGCATTATATTCCAAACCACATTTCTGAAGGTAAGCGTATCTGTAGCTAGGAGGTAGCACAGAGAGGAGGAGGAGGAGGAAACCCCAGCTTGGCACCTCACGCACTAGCAGTAGCAAGAAGGGTGAGCAACCCAGTATTCTGTCAAACAGTTCTCGATTAACAGTGCAACAGCAGAAGGCTGAGCTTGCAAGCAAACTGGGCTAGGCTTTCTTCTCATTTTTTTTCCAGAGAGAGAACAGACCAAAGTTTGCTAAAAATGGAAGGGAAGGTAAGCAATAATGAGACAAGGTTACAAAGAGAATGGAGAGATGCTATGTGGAAATAAGAGACTGGGCAACAGGACATTAACAAATGAGATAAATTGGAATCACTGGAAAAAAGTAAAAGGAAAGACAATAAGAAGTCCTCAGAGAAGGAAGAATCCTAGAGATTAGAGGAAAATTAGTTCAAGAAAAATCACACAAAAACTTACTACTTTTTCATTTTAATTTTCTTAAAAATAAAACTATTTGCCTGCTATACTTCTACAAGAGTAGCCAGACTAGTCTTTAAATGTATTTATTTTTTAACTTATCTGAACAATGATCATATGAAGCAGGGAAATGCTGTTATTTTTATTTTTTATAAGCACAGAGGATAACCTTTGTATAAGGATAACTCAGCGGCTCAGAGCAGCTAAGTGAGTTAACAAGTGTCACCCAAGAAATCAGTAGCAGAGCAGGCACTTGAAACAAAGCCCCTCTCAGACTATTTTCCTACCTCCTAAACCATCTCTTGTCCACTTTCTTTCAGAAATCCTGTGTGGAAAAGAAGAGGGAAGAGAAAGACAGAGTGGTTCAAAGGGGTCACTTTTTTCTGAAGCTAGCGTACTTCATATGCTCTGAAATTGTGCCTACCCCAAAAGGAGCTCTGTTCCTTTTATATGTCAGCAAAACAAAAGGTCAGCCTATTGAAATATTGGTCAGGTCTGACTTTCTTCTATTAATAACAAGTAGAGACACATTTTTTAAAGTAATAGTTAAATAAATGGCTACACGTCTGCAATCATTTCAACTTAAAATGTCAACTGGATTTGAGATGCCATGTGCATTTAATCAATGACTCTGCCTTATAATATAAATATTACTTTGGTTTGACTGCTTTGTCTGGCATAAATCATAATTCAGTGAGATGAGTACATTTCATTTTCTCTACAGATGGCTGTTAATGGCAATACCTATTAAACTGGCACCTGCCAGCACTTTGTAGTTAAGGAATCTGTAAGGAGCCCCTTTCTGTATAATTTCTCTGTTAATTGTTGCCTCTATCCCCAGCCCCCCCCCATTTACCAAGTTCATGTTACAAGAACTACTGAAACAAAGTCAACAAAACTGCCTTTTTTTTGTGTCTCATGATAGAACTCATACTCTGCACTGTATTCCTGAGCAAAACACGTATTTATTGGTTAAAATGCAGCTCAGGAAGCCTTAATTCAAATTCTTGTGGGCATGACTTAAGTATTTTTGACCATAATGCATCCACACGACATACAGAAATACCCAATGTACCATAACTTATATGGAAAATCTGGAATTAAGTTTTATCCTCAGATAAGAGATGGATTTTAGAACAAGTAACAGCCAAGTATAGTGAATGAACGATAAACACACTGCCACAGTGTTTAGTATTCATCAGGAACACACTTTGCTTTCTAGGACTTCTTTTGCAGAAGGCATTTTTTGGGAGAGAGGAGACAGCCGTTTAGAAGAAATCCGCCACCTCCAGCAAAGACCTGGTCATATTTCCAATAGGACTGAAGTGTTTTTTTTTTTTTTTTTTTTTTTTTTTTTTAGGTATGGCATGCACAGAGGTCAATATCAAACAGACACTTATACATTGAAGTAGAAACGTCACAAAATTTAGTTCACAAAGTTAATCCTTACAGACCTTTTACACACCACTTTTTTTTTTTTTTTTTTGCTTAGTAATGGCTTGAATAATGATATTTCAACTTGAAGTGAACATGCAACTATTTCACAAAAAGCATGCTCCTTGCAAACAGTTTGTAATTTCCAGTCCTTTTAAATAGTCAGAGGGAACTTTCTGCTCTGATCTGTTAAGTAAATATAAATCTTGTTATCCAAGTTCAGTAATGAGAGTAAGGGGTTTATTCTTCTTCACTGCACTTGCATACATCTAACGTTAATGAGATTTATGCATGCATATTAAGAAGAGAACAGATGCTTAATTAAACAAATAAGCCTTTAGTAGGCAGTCCACATGATCATTTTAGTACAAAACCCCCTTATTTTCCCTGTTTTAGTCTGACTATGAATGCAGCCAAGGAGGAATCAATACGGTGGAGGAAAAGAAAAAGTGATACACGTAAATTGAGGTGTTTGTCTTCTTTCAGTTAAAAATACTTGACAAACTCGAGATAGATTAAATTGATTACGTATCTCCTCTCCCTCGTGCTCTTCTGCTCTTTAAAGGAAACAAGAGTTTTATTTACCAATTTACCTATTTGAAGGGTGGGAATTTTATTAGGCAAAAGGAAATCAAGGCCTCTAAATAACTCATCTGCCTCATTAACTGATGCTGTCTATCAAATACACAGGCATGATCCATCTCAGATCATTTGCTATTGAGGAAAAAAAAAAATCTAAAATAACTTTAGCCTAATTAAATTGTAATTTAATCTAGTCTTGTTTGTTGTTGTTTTTTTGTTTGTTTTTGTTTGTTTTTGTTTTTTTTTTAAATCTATCCACATCCATACTGATTTCCAGCATCATAATATAAATACATTAAAAAGTTACATACACTGCCTCTCTCCAGCAAATCACATCTCTATTATTTGCTCTTTCTTCATTATATTGCTAACTTGTCTTCTACAACGCTCAACTTCTCGGGGCAACACAGAGCAGAAAAAAAATCTCTCCATAAGCTATCATAGTGCTATACTTAATGGAAGTCGATATCTGTATATTATGCTATCTACTCTGCAATACCATTACAGGCTCAACAGTGCTGGTTGTAAAAAGTATCATTCTGAGCACAAGGCCTATAACAGTAATGATGAAAAAAGGGTCATTTCTGTCTTCCAACTAGAATGAAAAATTAAAATCACTAAGGCACTTAGCTCAAAGGAAAATTGGCAAATTAAGGGGACAAAAAATAAAATATTCATGGCTCATATTGTGAAATGGTAGGTAAATAATTTAAGATGAACTGTTATGTGAGAAAGTGCACTACTTCTGAAGAGGAAAAAGCAAATGTAACTAATACGCACATATATATTCTTGCTTCCTGCACTTGCAGTTACATGTATATATGCACAAATATGCAAGTCATGGTTGATGTGCAATATTTGTGGGAGAGAGACATTTTCTCACCTATACTAATTTTGAAAATATTTGCTAGTGAACTAGTGAAATCAAGTTGACAAGAGTTCCCTTAAGAAGGCTGGTTGTTTGTTTTGGTTTTTTTTTTTTTTTTCCCTGAATCCAGCCTAGAAATAAAGACTGAATGAGAGGGTGTTCTCCCACTGCACTCCAGTTCGGCAAAACTCTTTACTCTAAGCCACCAATTATATACTTGCTCTTAGATTTTTATACCACAAAAAAATTATGACTTCAGCCTACTGGTCTCTGCCTAGGGGAGCTACATATTAAAATGCCATTGGTGTGGCTGCAGTCCATTAGCTAACTTACCTTCATACCCATAAAGCTGAAAGGCCTGCCCAGAATTTTTACAATCGCTATCTGGAAAAGGTAGTGAGAAAGCCATAGACTTATGTTTATTATACGCCAGTATTGTAACAACTGCTATGGGATTAGGAAACGGAGCAGCACTGCACAGCAGAGGTCACATTTCCCTGGTGATTTAAAGGTTCGGTCTTTCTCCAACTTAATTTAGAAAGCAACACAAAGCCTACCCTTGTTAGAAAAGAATATTTTGATAGTATTTCAAAGCATGGCAATTAAATAACTATAGAACACAAATTTAAAATCTAGAGTTCATCACCTAGCAAACTGAGGAATTTTTTTTTTTTTTTATTAACCTCTTGGTTAGATCAGCTTTGCATTCCTGGTGCTAAGTGATAATGCGTTTTGCATTAGTGCCCAGCATCAGGGATTTCTGATGCCCTGCACCAAGGGGTTAATTAAGCCTTCCAAACAGCCTACAGAGCCACCTCGCAAGGCTTTTGACAGTTCTAAACTGATGACACTACAACACTACCTTTATTCAAAGGCACAAATATGCTGTTTCACTATAGTGTTGGCTCCTGAAAACACAAAACTCCTTCAAAAAGAAGTACAGGGAAGCTCACTGGAGGTCCAGCAGTCTCCTCAAGACTCACCGTGCCCTGAAAGAATCAGTCAGCTCAACGTAAGAAAAGGGATGAACCAAGAATTGAATGTGGTATTGCGTAATCCTGCTGCTGTTACGTATCTGCATAGAACTGAGTATTATTTCTGTTCTGAAAGAGTTTCAGCATAGATGCTAGACACTGGCTTTTTCATGAGACTGCAGTATACATTTAGTCACAGCCTCAATAATGAAAGTATTTAATGTAGTTGTTTTCCTTATATGCAATATCAATTTACTTCGCCGTCTGTTGTCTAGCGGTGGGTTATTTACTGAGCTACATGCCAGAAAACATCAAAAAGTAAAATATAATGCTCGCTTAGCCAATGTTACACACAAACAGTTAACAGAGTCAACTTCTGTTGCTCTTTGGACAGCACATATGCACATCCAGTACTCAGGCAGGCAAGATATGCATCTGAACGAATCAAACAAGAAAACGCACACACTGTGCAGTATGCACCACAGTAAAATAGTACTTCGGATTATAGAGACTTAACTAATCAGTAATAACCAGTGTCATCTGCATTTCAAATCTCCAGTATATTAACCTACTTTGCTCCAAATGCCAGAGTCATTAAAATGCTGCAGCCAAGAGTTCCAGTTAATACTGGGTAAAACAACAGGACTTTTTTTAAAAAACAATGATTACAAAAATAAAAGCATGATTTCTTGATGGTCTCCCTGAATCACAGTCACCTAAATAAAGCTTCAATCCAGGAAAAGCTTAGCAGGAAAGCAATCATTCTTTTTTTTGTATGTGTAAAAAAAGACCAGGAACTACAAGTAAATAGCAGCTGAGCAACAGATGAGGCACTAAGTGAAATCTGTTAGCAACTGCTAACAGCTTTGCTATTTTCTGTTGTTAAATTAAAAAAAAAAAAAAAAAAAAAAAAAGAGTAAAAAACCAATGCAGTAGCAATTCCAATATGTTCAAAAATCTCAGATGCAAAAGACTAAAGCTCAACACTTCCTTGTACTACAGATAAATACTTAGGTTTGGTTTTAATATCTTGAAATGCTTTGTTATTGATTATAAGGCAGAAACAAGCCAATTCACATGGACACACTATCAAGATAAAACTTGTTATAGCTGTATATATGACCCAGCAAGTATAGCACAAAAAGCCCACCATAGACAAGCGTGACACTTCCAGCAGCTGCTTCAGCCTCAGAATTCTGCTTTCCTTTGTCCTTTACACCTGACCCCATGTCATTTGCCAGAAAGTGCACGTGTCTTCATTAGCACTGAGCTTTCTGGCAAGATCTCAGAAATATTTTCATTGTCCTTCCGGTCCTGGAGCTTTTACCACAGATGATCATCTCCTACTTATCTCCACCCAATCTTGACATGGGTTCACCAACTCTGTTTTCCTGTTTGGATGCATCTACACAGCACAGCAGAACCATGCAGGCACAGCTGAAACAGCTGTGAACAAAGCAGCCCACAAAATACAAACAGGATGAATGTATCCGTGTGGGGTTCCAGCTCTCAGTAGGATCAATTAGTTACATGGCTGCAGTCACTGGACTAGTTTAAAAAATTCATGGCATCACCCGGTCCCAGGCAGATATATCCTCTTCCCACTCCTGCCAGTTGCTTTCTTAACTTCTTTTCTCTTGGGTCTTTCTCTCCTGTCAGTCCAGCAGGGGCTCTGTTCCTTGTTTCTCATTTTGGTGGTCTCCCACATGGGGGACTACATACAGTACAACTACTACCACATCTACAAAAGGCAAGCTACAGATTTCCTTCTCCATCCAGCTTTCTGTTCCCTTATGGTGTTTACATTTCTAATGCCACCTATGGCAGGTTCCCCTTCCAATTTAAACTCAGCATGTCAAAAACTGAGCTCATCTCTGTTTCTAAATACTTCCCTCTACTTCTTTCTCTTAAGCTACCAAGAATTAGTAGTCACCTTCCCTGTTGCAGAAGCTCACAACTTCGTCGTCTTCAGCTTCTCTCTTTCCTTCCACAGATGTTCTACCAATAAAACATGCCAGTTTCATCTCCACAATGTCATAAAAAATCTGGCTGTTTCTTTCCATCCGTGCTGCTAAAATACTTGATCATTCAAACCTTCTTACTGCAGTCTCTGCCTCCCTAGCCCTCCTGACACTCGCTCCTCACTCTTCACATCAGTACAAAACTCCAGTTTGAAAAACACCTCTTGAATGTAGTATTTAGTCAGTATCTGACCCCTTCTAAGTTCCCCCATTAGTTTCCCATTATTTATTTTAAAAACATTCAGATTGTTTTTGTTTTTCATGTCATCCACAACAGTTTCTCCCTGAAAAAATACCAGCCTGGTTTTGCTCATCTTGAGCAGGACACATGGTCTCCAATTCTTTTGTAAATTCACACTGTTTGCTCTTGCTCAGTCTTTACAGGTCATTGCCCTTCTTTCACTTTTATCGTGGCTGGGATTCCCTAGGACTCTCACTTCCTTTTCAAGGAATTTCTTTTCAAGAACAATTTTACAAATTCTAGGAAGAAACACTGATGAGGACACACAACCTCTGAAAACCTTCCAGCTGAACTGTTAGCTCTTACAAACAACTCCTTCTCTGTTCATTCTAAGCTGTTGCTTCCGTCTTTGTGGCTTTGTAGAGACTTTCAACAGTGTGGGATAGAAATTCCCATTCTGTACTGCCATACAGATAAATATTATTAACAATTACTGTCTGCTGAGAAGACTATCAATCTAAATAAAATGCAATCTTATAAAAAGAACAGATGTATAAAGCTCGTGTACAACCAAAATATGAAATATATTCTGAAAAAGGGAATCACTAAGAATGGTAACCTATTGTTCCCAGCTTTGCATATTGATCATTATCAGATTTTTTTTGTCAACTACAGTCGCTTGTTTAGGACTCTGATGTCATCCCATGTTCTTTCTGGCTCAGGCATCACACCCGCGTAAGACTTTGCACTTCAAACTTCAAATCTGCCAGTGATACATGAAACAGAATACTTATGCTTTTGTCAGACCTCTGTGTCACTCCCCTCCTCTTCCAATAGCCCTATTCATGCCAAAGAGTTAAAAAAAAGAATGAAAACAGACATAAAGCTTAAGATACACAGGAGAGTTGTTGAAGTCACCCTCCTAATTATTCAGTGTTTTGACTACTGTTTCATGTTAAGCCCTATTTCTTTAAACAGTATGAACACAAATGCAGGTGCAATGCACAGGTGTGACTATGCACCGCCTCAGCATTCCTAAAGAGCCCCACTTGAATGCAGACTGGTATACCCACACACCTTCATCTTACGAACACTAACAACTGCTGAAATCATGCAAATTCAGCACATAAGCATGCCTGTATATTTTTGACAATCTCTCTACGGTGTTCAAAAGTTGATAGGACAGTTTTGAGGATTCCTATTGACGACACATGGAAGAAAGTCAGCTAAAACCTTCCATGTCAATATAACACAGGCCATTTGACTCCAGAGGACACACCAACAGAAAGCTGCAACGTGAGTTCATATATCACTGTCCTGACAAATATCATTCTAAGTGAATGACCTTGCAGCTGAATTTCTTAGATTACTAGTTAAATGCATCTTTGCCTAAGCAATGATTGTGGCTTTTGTATGTATCTGGCTTGTCTACAGTACAGCATGCTAAGAAACACCAACAGCCTCCTAAAGCTAACGTTAAGTGTTCAGTGCCACACAGTAACCACATGATCATACAGTCTAATCTCCCCCAGGTGATCATTAAATTTCATTCACATACCCTATATTAATTGCAAAGATCTACTTAAATGGAAACACTTTAATCCTCAACAGAGTAAACAGGTACCAGAGGCAGGGGTGATAGCAACCAGAGTGCCTGCAGCACCAACGGCTCCAGCAATAGCAAGGAAATGGCCTGAAGAACTTTGTCTAATCTCTGATGATTCCAGAGATGCAAAACCAACCAATAACCACAGAAGAAATCCAAACACTTGCACGCTGGGCAGGGAGGATGGTGAGCTTTTGACCACTGCAAGCAATGGCTGAAGCTGTGAAGCAAAGATTTTATCACAGCTAGTGGTTTTCAGCAACTGCAAATGTTACTAGACTGTTTACAGTACCACGAGCACTCCTGCTCTCCCCAAAGCTTGTAAAGGAAGCAGATAAGCAAGGGAAGGGAAGGTGAAGGTCTGAGTGTGGGAGTGGGCCATGTATTACTCACAAATATTCCCCACAAAGCCTCCGCCACTGACACACGCTTGTTTTTAGCCTGAAACCTTGAATCTTTTCTGACATATGGGAATGAATTTCAAAGGCACAAAAAGACATTTTGTCTGCCAAATGTCTTCTGCCTCAGCTACAAGTTTGGTGTAAAAGTATAAACTGCTTTCTTTTTAAATAACATAAACATTATTTTGAGTCCAAGTGAAATAATTTTCCCACTGCTTTATGAGAGTATCAGTTGTTTCCTACATTATCATGAGAATAGGTAGCTGTTCTGCTTTTTAAAATGCTGTACCTCAACATGACACCAAAGCCCTTCTTCTTTTTCTTTTCTGGATCTTCATTTTCTTCCTTCCTTTTCTTCTCTTTGATTTTAGATTTGCCCTTTTCCTTTTTCTTCTCTTTCTCTCTATTTTTTTTGTCTTTTTTTGCTTTGGTTTCTGCATCTTCTATTTCAGGGTTCCCTGGCGGGGCAGATTCCATGTTCTGAGCTTCTTGACCAGAGTGAGAGCTCTTATCAGAGAAACCATCTGCACAGAATGAAAAAGAAGCAGTGAGGATGGCTAGGGGCCACCAAAATGCAAACACATGAAATACAGCGTGAGTGTCTACAAAGCGCTCAAATGACTCACAACACTTACTCATTTAATTGAGTAATTTAAAAGGCAGACTAAACATATCTAGTGAATTCAAGCAGATTTCTATTGTAAATTAAATACAGTTACTTTAGTGACTTGTTTTCTAGTTATTATTTCCGATACAAAAATCCTGACATGGTTAGACATCATTCTGTTTGAAATCTAGCTTGTTAACCTCCATCAGCTTGAGAAAAACTGACATGCTGGGATGCAAACACTGAGAGCTTACTTCAACAAGAGATTCTGGCGACTGACATAACCAACCTACGTAACAAAACGATTTCATTCACTCCCTGGAATCTTTCTATTTTAATGGCTGAACAAGAAATACATAAACTGTTCTGTCTGGTTGGAGAAAAGCTGTGTTGTTTCTATTTGGGGGGCTCAGGATCCAAGCACAGTTTTATGCTTCGTGCTAAAGGAGACATATTTCCCGACTGGGGTCTATAAGCCCATGGTGACAGAATGAGCAGCAGGGTGCTATCAATACACTCTGCCTTGTCTATAACAGGAAACAAGCTTCCTGGTTGGAGAAGGAGGAATTGTAGACAGCTCTGTAAAACAAGCAAGATAATTTTTAATGTAATCTGAAGAAGGCAGCTGCTTCTTGAAGTTGAAAAATATAATTATTTAAGGATTGAGTTCTAAATCCTCCAACCCACCCCCACCCCAACAGAGATCTGTGAAAGACTTTACACTAAACCCAGTCAAGGCTGGATGGGGTACTGCAAAGACAGCTCTATTCAGTGGAAGACATGAGCATCTTTTAAAATGTGATCAACTTCAATTGGACTAAATCGCTTGCTTCTGTGCTTTATTGAGTTGGCCCTCAGCAGTGCTAAGTGAAGGTGGCTCGCTCAATAAGCACCATTAGCAACATACCCTCTTCTCCATCTTCAGGTCCATCGTAAGATTTGTCAATGGCAGCTCGGAAACTCTCATTACACCCCCGACCACGGACCACGTGAGGCCTGGGTCTGTGAAAAGGGAGTTCGTTCTTCCTAACTTCAGCCACAGCAGTCTGAAGACTCTCAAGAGAGCTGGACTTCTTCAATCCCAGAGTAGGACCGAAATCTTTGCCAGAAGAGTCTGGAAAACAAATAGTTAAGTTTTCATACCGAAAACTACACAGAGGAATGAAACTAGACAGACAGATACATTTAATTGTATACTTTATTACTTGAGGCCTTTGAAATAGTATGCAATCAATGTAATTTGTTCTAAAAATAACATCAAGTTAAACCTAGTTTGGTAGATATCCCCGTTCAGACTTGAAGGGAATGGCGCATAATTTACAGACCTGACAACAGTGATGGGCAATAGATGGCTTGCTCTGTGTTACTTTAAAGCCTGCACCAGTAATAAGGATGGGGTTGATTCTTCCCTCTTTGACAGCAGCGCCCAACTGGACACTGCTAAAAGTCTCAAGGAGAACATTATCCTTAGACTCACATTAACACTGCTACACAACAAGAGTTTTGATTTTTAGAATGAATCAGGTTGTATGAATGGTTGATATTTTCAAAGACATTTCTCCTGTGAGAAGATATTATTAGTTTTCTCACAGTCTTATCCAACTTTTTTCTTCAAGCTGAAACTGGTGCTATGATATCAACATACACAGCAGGTTTTTCAAGAAACAAGTGTTTCCAGCAAAGTACAGCATAACATCGATGATGCTGCTGCCTCCTTCCTTGTTTATAGGCATAAGAAAGCACTTCATACAAAAAAGAATAAATACCTTCCCAAGTCTCCCAAACCTTTCCTCTCTTTGAATGCTTGACTATCTGACCCTAGAAAGGCTTTATTTTGTGGCAGCATTAATTAGCATTAATATAAGGATAGTAGAATGGGTAAAGAAAAAAGTTCAACTAATACATGCATACCAATCAACAAAGAACTTCACAGCTTAATTTAAAAGCATTTGTAGCATCTACTTCGCTTTTATATGGCAGAACAGTAAATGTGACATACAGAAACTGAGGAAGAGACTTTGCCTTGCAATATGCCTTCTGTCTTTGAGAACACAAATGCTTTTGTTTTCAACTTGTAAGTGATACTAATGCAAGCAACAGGAGAATATAAGAACAGAAGACCTTCACATACATGTCCATATACTGTCATGCCTGAAGAGATTCAGGGATCACAGAAAAGACAGATATGTTAGTACTATCTGCTGCAATTTTAGCAATCCTAGAGTGCAGGTATTTCTGAACTAAAACAGCATGATGGTTAAACAGTGAATTCTTAGAAAGAAAAAAGCTAAGAATTGGTACCAAATAGAGACTCATCAGCAGTGTCTACATGAAGCAATCTACACTTCCATTACCTGCAGACTGATATGCAGCTGAAAATAAGGTGGGGGTGTGTGTGGTGTGTGTGGGTGCGGAAACAAGTTTAAGGGAAGCCTGGTTGTTTGGTCACACAGTGCAACCTTCTTCTGTTCACTAATTGCCATTCTGGAGACTACCACTATTAGCAAATCAGCAAGTGCTAAAATGGAATTAGAGCAATGACTTGCATACAATATAAAGGTGCTTAAAATCACTAAAAACTTGTGCATTAGCAAAAGGCAATGTGGTGCCTATCTCAGGCTGAGAAGGAGCAAAACCAAGAGAAGCATAACCGCTGTAAAAGGCGGCAAAGTGAAAGCCACTCTGATCAGCCAAGAAAATCTTTCTTGTTTTTCAGTCAGAAAACAGCTGTGATGGGTTGCTTTCACAGAACATAGGGCACAGCAGTAAATCTGGCAGAAAGCAGAGGTCTCAGCCAGGCTGGGTCACAGGCCTAAGCTGGCGGCTGCCTGGGCAGAGGTGGGCAAACGCATGCCAGGGGCTACGGCTCCCACCTCTGTGGGCAGCAGGCACACAGTGCACTGCTTGCAGGGCCTCCAAGGAGCGGTATCCACTAGGGGATGGTTTAAAGGCGACTACAGCATCTGCAAGGAAGCAATGGCCACAGCCTCATCTCCAGAAGTGGGCAGTGCAGTTGCTGGGAAGGGCCACCGCTCTGCACAGCTGCGGACCGCGGGTATCAGCGGGCGCCCGTGGCTCGGACAGGTTTTGCAGGCAATGCTGATTTCCAGGCTGCTGCAGCTACCCAGCCACCTGAAATAGCTGTGTCAAAAGCCAGCACAAAGGTGTTTATGTACACATCCCAGTACAAGCTGTGCTACATTAAATTAGTGCCCTAAGCTGTATTACCTGGAAAAAAAAAAAGTCTCAGGTTAAATACTGGTTAGAGCCTGTCTTATATAAAGCTAAGCCAATAACTCAGACTGGATGACTACTCTTAATGTACGAAGGCCATTCCGAAGAGAATCTAAGCCAACACCTAAGGTTTGGAGTGACAGACTCAAATGTTACATGTACCTCAGCCTTGCTACAGTTTGCCCCACACACACTGTGATGCAGTTTTTAGGCACCCAGTCACATACTATCTAGTTCAGTCAGGGTCACCAAGAAAAGGTTCTTCGTCCAATACTTGCCTTAGACAACTACATAGGAAACTTGGAGTTATTGGCAAAGTATGTTCCTTTCTGTATAAACAGTCTTTATTTTGCTGTTTTGTCCTAACATGAAAGTCCCCCTGAGGAATTAATTTTAGAAATAACTAGCAATAACTTCCTGGGTTTTGACATTTTAAAGAGAACACTTACAGTGACTTTCCTGTAGTATTTTCAGTTTGCTACTAAAAAGAGGAAAAAAGAAACTAAGTGGCACTCTTTAGCTACCAAGTAAATTCAGAACCCCACTACCTTGGAAGACTGATTTTTTTTTTTCTAATGTCTCCAAAAGAAATAAAATCGGCTATTGTTTGCTTCATTGCCTAACATCATCAAATAATGTGTTACCTTAAAGGACAGTATAAAATGGCAAAGATTAACTGTATTTTTCCCTCACTGGCAAAGAAAGTGAAATTTCATCTGTGATCTTCCTGTGTACTACCATTTAAAAGGTGTCCTCATTTATTCAATTACCGAGAACCTTTAGTCACAGATTAGTATTAAGCATTTAGTTGCCCCTTTCTAAGATTGTAATAATTTAGTCTGAAATTTCACTGGCAACATGGGAAGTTTATCACTGTTACCATGAAAATCCACCCATAAAGAAGCATCTGAATCCAGGTGAAAAATAATTGAATTTTTTCTAATTGATGACAGTAGTAGCAATGCAACCTCATTAAGAAGGGGAACATTCAGTTAAGGAGTTTACATCCTTCGACATTCTCACCAGGGTTTTCAGTGAGAACTTCATATTTTTTAATTCAGCTTTTATTCCTTTTTTCTTTCATTGTAAGGCTGCAACAATCACATATCAGTGCACAACTAAAGATACAGGAGCTAAGGAGCTCCCCTAAGCAGGGAGATCAGTCCCCTTGCTTTCACAGCCGGCATCTGTTACTGGATGCTTTACAAAGAAATGCACAACTCTGTAATGAAGTACCACCAGATCCCACCTAGGGAAACTTCCCTCCCCTGTCCCCCCCAGTACCTTTTCCACTTCTGCAGACCTCCCTACCCAGATTTGGAATACAAAATATAGTTTGGCAATGAGAAATTTAATTGTTCACTGTGTAAAAATGTTTCTTTTTATGGATTTTAAATTCTTGAGCCCTCATTTTACTGCTTCTTGTAGTACAATGATAAAAAGTCAACTGAAGCATCCACTTTATTTTTTTTTTTTTTTATAATGGTGAATTACTTCATGCATCTCTACTGAATTTATGAGAGAAAGTCAGTACCTGCCTACAACTGGCTGAAACCAAGTTGCTGGTTCCTAGATGAGATCTGTAACTGATCATCCTTTAACTGGAAGATGGTATTACCCATACCATAATTTTCTGCTCAATGCCAACATGGCCACCACAGATTTTTTTTTTTCCTTAATGTATAGTAAAAGTAAACCTGCTTTCTGTTCTTTTATTACTATTATTATTAGTTTCAGGTATTTCCAGGCTTCTCTTTTTCCCACATCTGCACATTCCTTTTTTTTTTAATAGCCCAGCAGAAGGAAACATGCCAAAAGCAAGATGTCAGTCATGAAAATCAAAGGGAAACAAATGACACAGCGTTGTGGGCAATGCAACCCACCCCAAAGGCATGTGTAGAGAGAGGGGAATTGAAGAGAAGCCATGAATCACTGCCACTCTAAATGAAATACAACTCCTAAGACACCCTAAACAGTAAACATTTTATATATTTACCATTAATTTACTTCTTAGATAATGATTCTTCTTGAAAACCAGAACCATACGAATATGCCTGAAGGATGATATTTAGAGGAACATATTTGTGTGAGCTAGATTAATTTACTATTTATATTTTGAAAGATATAGTGAGGTAAAAACCAGTTATGAAGAGAAAAAGAAGGGAAAGTGTCACTGAGATTGAGAAACGGGAATAAACACAAAGTTGTAATAGATTATAAATAGTCTGGCTCCGTATTTACCGGAGCCCTGAACACACGCCATTCCTGGTTCCTACTGCATCACACATGATGGAGGTGCATGTATTACTAGGGAAGAGAAAATAGTTATGAAAACAATGAGTCTTTTACCCTGTGGGCAGCGGGATGCTGTAGATAGCATGTGAGTGCTTTTAGCAGGCAAACAACTCTGTGTTCATGAAACACCAAGGCTGACTTCTTTTGTGGTAGGACTCAAGAGTGAGATATGCCAACAGCTTCTCAGGAAGCAGCTACAGCCCCCTGCCTGTTCTGCTTTGGACATACACCTTGGGTAACATTCACGATGCCCAACTTAGCCTTACTGAACTCGGGCCTACCCCAACCTAACTGATGTAACTGCTCGCTCTATAGTTATCGCTTCTCTAAAGAAATTGAGGCATGTTTAAAATATCTTTCAATGCATATATGTTCCCATGATTTTCAAAATACAATCAATTCACAGATCACATATATGTTTTGGTTTGTTTGCTTTTTTAACACAAACGAACGTATTGGTAACCTTATATTGCCCATGCAGAGGTGAGGATAGCAAACATGGTTTCAGAAACACCCCAACTTTTGTTCAGGAAGGAAAAAGCAGGATTTCTGTTGTACAGAATCAAATGATATATGTATCAGGCTGGTAAAATAGGCCCCTCAGCAAAATTTAGTCAAAATATATCCCTGCTGTAGGGAAACCTTTTGTATGAGAATGAACCAAATCTGTTATCCAAGTGAAAGATGTCCAAAGATACAAAAGGCAAGAGACAGCCAGTAAGACTTGACTGCTTTCCTCTCCCCTTGGCTCCTTTTGGAAATTTACCTCTAAATAAATTGGTGGATAAAGTGAAAACTGTGAGTGTCTCTTTCAATAAGCTTAAGGTGAAAAGATAAAACATTTGTCATTATTACCAATCTCCATGTGCCATAAACATCAGAGAATAGGTAGACAGACATGATTTTTACCCACAGGGTTGCAACATCATATGGTGACTTAAATTAATTCATGTTCAATTCTTTCTGAACCATTTTGTTTAATGTAGTTTCATTTATTTCTGGTAGGATTCACAGTATGCACAACTGCAAAGGATTTTTTCATCTCACTTCTATTTTTATATTCAGATACGTCCTCAATCATCAATCGATTCAATGCAGAGAATGATTTTGGAAGGAGGAATTTGAAAGTCATTACATCATTTCGTTTGTGATTTTCAAATGAAGAGCTTTAATAGGACATTTTTGTAGAATAACCTTAGATGATACTGTAGCCTTTTCTTTGACACTAGTTTATACAGGTAGCATAGAAAAGATTATGAAGGGCTTGATAAAAAGCAAGAGAAAAATCACTATTTTGCACTCACATATTAAAGAAAACATGTATCGTTTTGCTCATTTTATACCTCAAACCAAGCATTCCAAATTAGAAGCAGGAATACTGAACACAGAACAACCCTACACCTGACAGGGGGGGGAAAAAAAAAATATCTGAGTGAAATCAAAGCATGGGAGAATTTAACAAGTTCTCTGATTAAAAGAGCCAGGTACAGTCTTCAGATTTACAGATATTGCAATCTACTACATATAATGATTGCAATTTAGCCCATATTTGCACAAACTGCAATTTCAACTGTGAATAATGGCAGTTCACAATTTTTAGCCTAAAAGGTACACTGAGCTTTAGCCAACTGAAGAGGAAAGGCTTGGAATAAGGCAGCCATTAGGCAAGAGGCGAAAATGCACTGCTGTCATCTTGGAAACATATGCTCATGTCGCTCTTTTCTATAGTCTTATCGCTAACAACAACAACAACACTGCAAAAGAATGTGTTAATATTTCAAAAAGAATAATATGTACAGCATTAAACATCTCAAAAATGCTAATAAGTTTCACAGTGCAACAATATTAAAGCTAAGAATTAGGAGCAAAAGAAGAAAGCAGTTCAAGCAAAAGCTCTCAGGGAAAGGGCACATGCATTTGCTAGGTTAGGGCTGAATGCTGGACAAAATGCAGCCAAGCCTGTCTTTGCACAAAAGAATGTCTGATGTTATCTGTTGAAATAATTAGTTTTCTTCATTTGGTTACACAAGTTTAACCTCTCACATAACCTTCCACTTCACAGCATAGCTCTGCATGCAGTGAAAAGTTTTCCTAGGCATTTGAATCCCTCCGCCTCCAGCAGGCTAGTGTTCTCTCTCTAGTTGGTGCAAACTGAAGCGCTTGCCCTTCAAACGGGTCCCAGTATAAATTAAGCTACCTGACTTTCTACAAAGCAGGAGCTTGCTCCTCAAGGATATTTATGTATATGAAATTTGTTTTAGATATAGCTGTTACAACCTGCTAGAGGAAAACAGCTATAGGAAAGGCAATGCAGACAGGAAAAAGTCCAGTTTTTAGAAAATATGATTCCCCGGTGATTTCAGGCACCTTGTAAACTGATCAGTCTGGAATTGAGCAGTAGTAACAAAATTCCAGTGCCCCGCGATTGCTTTACTGCTACTTCCACACCCACCCTCTGATAAGGTCAAACATTTCAATCCGGCTTTAAAAGACTGGGAAATGTGACACTTTCTGAGATTAATTGATATAAATTACACTTCTCAAACTAAACCAACATTTTTGTTCCTAGGCCAAAGTTTAAAATAAAGTGAGAGTCCCTGCACTAATATTTAAACAAAGTCACTTTTAATGGTACGAGGCTAACATCTAGAGCATTCCCTTTGACCTGTGGGACAGAGGAGGAAACTTCTTCAGTAGCAGAACAGAAGAAAGCAAGCCAATACTTACATTAAATTCACGGTTATGATCTATCTATTTTGTTAAGCCTTAAGCCTATTTTGAAATAAGCTGCTGAATTATTACTCCATCTTAGTCATCAAGCCTGAAATCATACTTTTGAAAATGACTAATTTAAATCACAAATAACAAATTAAAAGGATGCAAAAAGTTCATATTAAGCTTTCTGCTTTCTTCGCTAATTCAAAGCTTTTTTTTTTAGTCCTTTACATGTGAATGCAGAAAGAAATTGTCTCACATCAATCATTTTATTCAGAATTATTTTTGTTTTTTAAAAAGTGGTATGTCATTTTTATGTGTCAAGTTTTGGCCTGGACACATTTTTACAAACACTCATATAAGCTGCATGTTAAAGATTGCTTTAAGCATCATTCAGGGATTAATTTAGGCTACGGCACCAACAAGGAAGATGATTATTGCAATAGAAAAGCCAAGCCAAGGCAACAAAGAAAATACATTTCAATTTCACCAATTTAACTTGCAATTAAAAAAGTAAATTATATAGAACACTTCCTTTGTGTGTGCTTTTCTGTATCTGTGAACATTAAGACTAAGAAAAAAAAAAGCTAGATTTTTAACAAAATAACCTGGAAAAAGGATACCTTTTGCTAATAATGGCATTGCTTTTGTACACCTGCCCACACTCTGATCAGTGAATCCTACATGCCTGAGATATTTATGAGCTCTCTTTATTGCTACCCCCCCACACCAAACTGCCCAACAGCCGCTCTAATTTAAGATGCTCTAAATATTGTTGCCATGGGTGACACATGAACATGGAGTAAGGCAAAGCTCTGCTAATAAAAAGGCTTTCACAGCATTTCAGTCCTTGCTCATAAGTAAAGTTAAAATTTATGGCTTTTAAAATACTGGATCTGAGAGGGGTCAGGTTAAATGGCTGCTCGTAATAAAAGGAATCAATATGCCACAGCATCTGAAGCAGCCAGCAAACTAAATAAACACTTCATCCAAATCCACTTGGCCCTGAATTAAAAGAACATAAAATACTGTATTTATTTTGTTTGCCCTCCACCAGTCCGTGGTTTGCATCACTACATCCACTAGAATTCTATGCAGAGCAAGCAACAAACATATGTTGGCCAAGTAGCAATTAAACTGTATGTCAAGGCTAGGAGCAATTAACTGGGCATTAACCTTATCAGGGAACCACTTCTGGATTAGCCAACTACAAACAGGCAAACATCTCAGTCTGGGAAGATTCTGCAACGTGTATTTACAAAAGCTTCAGAGGACTCAGACTTTCTGTCTCAGGCACATACAGAGTAAATGAGCCATTTCCAATAATAACCCTTACGAATAAACCCTGAACAAAACCAGAATCACCTTTTCCAGTGATTAGCGTGTCCTATTAGCACAGAAATGCAAGACAGTTCGTTCCTTACAGCACTTTAAGATAAAGCAGACCAAAAGAAGTCGTGAACTCACATCTTTTGCTCCTAATCTACATTTGGTTCAGTTTATAGATTGATTTCCAGAAGAAGTTATGAAAACGTACTTTCTTCTGTTTATTTGTACATGTTTAAATGGAAAGTGCATAGGTTAATTTTCAGTTTAAGAAATTAATGCACATTTTGCTTGAACTTGCCAGCAGATAACCTGTAAAAAAGGTACATCTACACCTGTAATCAATCAATCTATATATATATACACACAACACAGAGGGCATTCACAAAGGCATGCATATTTGTGAAATTGCTTTGTTTGTGAGTTTAATAACATTTGTCTTGAAACAATTTTGAAAAGTTGATGTTAAAATCCAACTCTTGAACGGGAACATGCAGAATTTTGTCAAACCTACTATTAACTAAGAGAAAGTTATCTGGCACAGCTCTGACTCAATACCTCTACAGAATTTAAAGGATTATCTAGGTTTTCAGCAGAAGTCCTCAGCAAAGGTTCCTTTTTATTTCCTAGTGAGAGTTTTAAGATCATTTGAATGCTTAAAAGTTTGTTAACAGTATTTCATTATAGATTCCTCACAGCTGAATGCATAGTTGTAGTGATATTGAGTCTTTAACCTAGCTTTATTTTACATGCTTCAACTTTTTTTTTTTTCCTTCTCCTTAAACTATCCTCTGTACTGAAACTTTTCTGCTTGGTCTCATTCCAGAGACGAGGATTGTTTTTAGAAAAACATAAACCCCCAAAGAATACACCTCCCTCTTGCCATATCTGAAAAACTGAGGAGTGGGAAAGTACATTCTTCCAGCCAGGTAACACTTTTTTTTCCCCCTTTTCACCAATAACTCAAAAAGGACTGAAAGGAAACCTTTCAAGCTTTGCATGCAAGTAGGCTGTGAGCTAGGTCCTTCACTACAGCTTGTAGGGAAGGGAAGGGAAGTTTAATTTCCATGTCTGGGTTATTTCCTCTAACATTAGCTGGATCTGGGTAAACTTGGCTGTAAACTTGTGCCTGAAGTACAGGAAGAGAAATATATATGCGCTCCCGTAGGTACGTGAGCATACAATAATATTCCACGTGCATGTTTTCAGCAACTGCAATGATCCCATCTACTGACATACCAGAAGTTAGAAAGGAATATTCACACATGCTCCTCAGTCTATGTATTTAAATAAGCTGCAAAGTTTAAAGAAACTCAAGACAGAGGGTCATGTGAGCAGAAAGAACATAAGTAAAATGAAGGCTTCAGTATTAAAGAACTATTATTTTGTAGGTCTTAAAACATGAAAAGTGTTTTCAGGGCTTTCTTCCACAAAACTGAATCCTTAGAAAAAATCACGTCCAATTCATGGAATAAACAGCAGGGAATTTTCTTTCTAAACAGCTGCAGCCAAGGATTGTGCTAAACTGTTCTGTAGTGTGCAAAGACACAGACTCACACCCAGTGACATCTGGCTGTCTTCTGGGGTTTTAACAGACACGATTCACAACTCGATTACAATCCCAGCCTTGCTTAAAAATACAGTCAAAATACTACTTTAGTTATACTGGTTAACTCTGAGACCTAGTCTATATGATTTACTGCTTTACACTTGACATTTATTTGGGCACACATAGTGCAACACTTCCTTAAGAGGTCTGCAGCTCCCTTGCTAGGTATGTCATGGTGTGTGATTTTAATGAAAAGGTTATTTTTAAAAAGAAACCAGCACGGATGTGAATGAGAGATCAAATAAGCTCATTTTGCAAATCTGTATTTTTGGAAAACTTGTTACATTCTTAGATGCTTAGCAAATGTGCACCTAGCCTTTAATATACCCCATGGAAAAGGGAACCTCCTCAGATCTCTAAGTTTTGTTTCCCCTGCAGAAATTTTTAGTATCCTAAAGATGCTACTCTATTAATTACCAAGTTATGCGTTTAAGATCTTTCCAATACGCAGTTTTGCATTGCCACAATGTGTTTAAATGGCAAATTAGATAAGCTAATGGGATGGCTGCATGGAATAACTTAGAATATGATTTAATTGCAGTAGCAAATGATTACAAACGTTTCTTGCGATTTTCTTATCCATATTTCTTGCCTACGTACAAATGACGTTACCTTGATCCCTTTCACTTGCCCAATAAATGGATAATAGATACATATATGCTCCCGAACATAATATGTTACCAGACTGCAGAAATGTATGGTCAAAAGAGAAGAAAGAGTCATTCCAACTCCTCTTGGTAACACCCCTCATCAACCAATGGGGACATTTCTGGCGAAGTTAGTCAAAGCACTATCCTAAATTATGACCAAAAATTCCAAATTTCTCCAGGTTTAACAGGATGGTGAGCAGCAGCCACAGTGATATTGCAACCAAGATAACTTGATACAGGTTAAGCACAATCAAACAGCATTTTAATACAGACAAATCCAAGATGGCTTATCTTAGAAAAATAAAGGTTTCCTCTAAGCTGGGGCTCAATATTATTGGAAAACACATGATTCTGCTCAGTGACTCCATACACTCTTGAAGCATGAACCAAAGTTTAGCCACGAGTAGATCAGGATGCACTTGGATAATCAGACCGTAATCAACTGTATCAGAAAACCAATACAGTACCATGGATCAGGTGCAAAACTCTTTTATATTTGGCTTATTTAATAATAAAAGGATAGCGCATTGAACTCTCTTTGCCCTCAAAATCCAGATATTGTCCATAAACACACAGTTTACTTACATGTGAAGGCAAATATATTTGGGCATATATACACAGGCAGTCATACAACATAAAGGTATAAAACTTCATTCTTTGCAATCATGTCGCTTCTCAGCTGCATTTCTACATGCTATGAGAATACAAAAATTAGATACTAGTACTCGTGTTACTAGCCCTTCAGTAGATTCTTAAAACTAAATAACAAGTATCACTAATATTCTTGAAATTATAAGCTTTTGCTCCAACTACAATAAAAGCCAGTCTCATAAACATTAAGAGCAAATGCACACAAACATTTTGAACAGTTTCAAGGATATTAAGTAGATCTGCCAGATTTCTCTAGCAGTATTAGAACATCTTATTTTGCCTTTCTACAGTGGCTACTGCTGCAGTTTAACTTTTTCAGGTTGACCAACTGTATAGGAAAATAGCTCTTGTGTTCAATGATTACCTTACATAAAAAACTTTAAGCATCTATACAGTTATGCTAACTTTTGCTTCTTCTGTATCAAGAGGGAACACTTGCATCTGTATTCTGCCCTATATCCTATTTTTTGTGAAATACTTTTGCCTTCTTTAGTCTTTCTGACTGTGGACCACTATTTCCGCCGCAATAAGAGGGAAATTTGGTTAATCTGTGAAGTGCATGCCATTCCATTTCCTCAAGAAGATAATGCAAAACAAGCCATACTGTGGTTGGGTATAGACTTATGGCAATCAATTACTTCAATATTTGTATAATTCGTAAAACTTCACGCATATTATCACACAGTTAATCAGAGCTGCTTGACAGCTTCTTCCCTCAACCTTTAATGAGTATGTCAATCCTCATATTGGATAGTCATACCTACTAAGGAATTTACTTCAGAGCAGAAAACTAAAATCAGATTTTGAAACGCTAAGGTTAATGTTATTAAAAAAATGTAATGGTTGTTCTACCATATGCTTAATTGGCCCCCCTGCGAAAAAGCAGTCCCATAGGAAGGAGCAAGAAGCTACTAGTTGGGTTCATATCTTGCTGTAAGAGAAAAAGAAAGTAGTGGGTAATCAATCATAATTTCTCTTCACAGCAACAACCCTGATAAACATTTATGTGAATACTTTCTTTAGTTGTTGTCGTGGTTTAACCCCAGCCGACAATTAAGCACCACACAGCCGCTCGCTCACTCCCCCCCTGCCTGGTGCTGCCAACACCAGCACAGTTGTGGATACTAAGGGTTTACATGCATTCAAAGGGAAGCAAGAAAACTCAAGAGAAGCAAAATCTATTGAAGATTAGCAGATAAACAGAAACCATTTTGCCTTCAATCTTTTAAGTCCCTGAATATTTGAAGGCAAAGAGAGCTCCTGGAGAAATAAGATACAACTTGTCATATCATTGTATTTCTCGTTAGGCATTAGCATTTGGTGGTATTAGAAAGAGGACATGGGCTACATGGACTTTTTTGCCTGGTCCAGTATGACCACTGTTATCATCTTGGGATGGGTTACAGATGAAATGTGTCCAGAACAAACAACAAACAAAAAACCAAACCCAAAAATAAAGATGCTGCTGCCTCCTGTTCCTATCATTTCTTCATTACTTGCATTATGAAAGCACACAGAACCTCTCTAATCACAGGCCAAAACCTCACTGCATTTAGTGTTATGCCAACTCAAAACAGAATAATATTCAGTACCTCTAATCATTTTTGATCAAGTCTACCTATATTTCTGCAGTACTGGTTCTCTTTTGAGCGGAAAGACTATAGATCTGTTTCTGCAGTGATTTATTTACGATTTGTCAACACTTTGTAAAGTACAGTTCATCTGCTACATTCCCTTTATGCTCCTATGCTTCAGATGTTTTCTATTTTAAACAGAAAAGACAGATGTTTTGGCACAATATTAATTTACTCAGATTTCACATTCAGACTGAATCTGAATTGTTAAGATAAGTACAGAAATGAAAGTTGCAAGCATCAGCCCATAACAGAGCTAATAACAAGTTCCTTCCTCACCTTTTAAAGATTACATTAGTGGTTCATTTCTTCTGAACAGCAATATAGAAGAGCTGAGCACAGAATTTCCTGCCGTTCTCTTAAACTGTTTTTGCTATTTGTTTATTTCAAGTCAGTTCTGACAGAATAGTCCCTTCTTGCTTAGGTGCTGTTCACAGAATGGGTTAATTTTTCTCCAAATAGATTATTAAAAAGACCCAACAACCCTTAAATCTGTTTTAGCGCAGAAGCCCTCTGATTTGGAGTTGGTATTTTGTGACAGCTTTAATACGGTCTTATTGCTGACTCTGTCACTCTTCAGTCTCTGTGCTCTTAACTCTTAGAAGACTTCAATGATATTCCCGTACGCTAAAGCACATTACAAACATACTACCTTTTAGTTCATTCAGTTTGATCTAAAACAGCTACCTTGAGTAAGAACTAATATTGATATTGCCTTACACCATATGACTGTTACATTTTAATCACTAGGTTTTCTTAGTCTGATTAAGCAATTAAACTGCTTAACTGAAACCTACAGGCAATTGATTCATATGAAGGTACTAAGAAATTCTATTTGAAGTTTAAGAACAATTCCCTACCAAAGACAACAAACACACGAAAGCTCAAATTGCAAAAGCATATTCCAGTATTAGCTCTTCTAGTATTGTTGGCCTTTTCATTGTTTATTGATTCTATTTACTCGAGCAGTCATTCCTGGTTTCCATTTTCTAAAAATCACTAACAAAATGGGCACTCTGTTCTGCTAATGCAAATTACAGTGCGAGTGAAGACTCCTCATACACTGTAAGTGTAACTCATCATTAAACTGGGAGAAGAATTACTGCCTCTGCTTCGTTAGCTATAAAAAATTCCTTAAAAATGTCCAAGTTCCCTTCTTTTAGTTTGGATCACAAAGTATTTGCTGTAACAAGACAGAAGATAGAAGGAAAGAGGTGGAGCTTTTAATGCCAAGCCATGTAGGTCTGAAAAAAACCCATTTACGGTCACTGAGGTTTGAGGAACACTGAAATGAGCAGGACTACCTGTAAGGTAAGTGACTGCTCAAAACAAACAAGGGCAGAGTTTGCTCTACATTTGATCATTTTACTGTTTCTTTTACTCTAGGTGGGTATCAAAAGATTCTTGCATCTCCAGTTGAAAAGTACTAAACATACAAAAGGGTGTCAGAACCTAGCCAAGACTCCTCTAAAAAACCAAAACAACCAACCACCCAAAAAAACATGGAAAGAGGGTTGTGCTGATCTGCATATATAGTGCTAGGAAGCTGGGGTTTTTCTCATCAAACAGAAGTTAAGTGAACATGTTATTTTGGCTTGAAGCAATCAAGTACATGTCCGTATCTCTTGTCATTAATAACATTTGCTACCTACATGGACTTCCTCTGTTGCTTTGGTGTCTTGCAGGGTGAAGAAGCAGTATAAAAGACAGGTAAACTAATCATGGACATATACCACTGTGCTGACTGGTAAGCGCTCAGCTCAGAATGTTAAAAAGATTACTTGTGGGCTCTTCCATGAAGGGAAAAAGAAGGGTAGAAAACAAAAAGGGAAACTAGGCAAGCAGAGAGTCTATATAGGGATCAGATTTTATAAAATATTAAGTACTTGCTCTCAGAAAATGCTTTAAGATTTCAGCTTCAGTCTTGTGCCCTATAACACATGACCCCCCATTTTATCTACAATAGCTAAGATGCTTAATCTTTTTATACTATCACTCTATATCATTCCAAATCCAGAGGTTTAGACCCAGCACTAGCTACTTGAAGTCAAAGCAATTCTTTAAAGCATATGTGGTTTATAGACTACAGTAGGATCTTTCTACATAGTTTGCTATATTAATAAAGAAACATTTTTATTTGTTTACACATACAGTAATACTGTATCTACTACATACTAAATAAAATGCATTATTTATTTGCATTTTCCTGTCTGATTTTCTGAAAAGGCTCATGAAATTTTAATGAAAGTGGTTAAAGCAACAGACTATGTATTAAAATTATATACAAAAAATGACCTTAAAAGAGTGCTATTAACATTGCAAAGTAAAGCACTTAGGCTTGGAGAATGCCACAGCAGAGGTGTCCATCGTTAACTCATCTCTCTCTATGCACTCACTGTAATAGACTTTCACGTTATGTCCCAAACACATTATGACAATTTTATTTACAAAACTCCAGCTTCCTTCTTTCAGGAAAGATATAAAAATATTTTCTTACACATGTACAGCAATTACATTCTTATTCAACACACACTTTAATATCTGCTCTGACATCAGCATTAAACAGTCCTTCATGCATCTTTCTCTGAAACACCTTATAAAGTAGTATTTTTTTAATAAACACTAATGACGTCATTTTAAGATAAATGTGTACTATCTGTGCCTCAGAGACAATGAACTGAAACAGAAGGATGAAGATAAATTCAGGTTCCCATTCTAAGATTATCAAGACTTGATTCCCCTGCCCTCTGCTCCCTCTTCTGAATACTTAGCATCTAGCATTTCGTGGGCTCACAGCACTTTGCCACTGACTTTGGTTGCAGCCTGAATACGTTCAGCACTTTGGCAAATCATGCAGCTCAGGCACCAACAAGGTGAAGAACACACTACTCACTGCATGTGGTTTAAAGACACCTCCCCGCGCCCAGCAATTCTGGAGCACAGGCACAGCTAGAGAATAATTCAAGCAGTATTTAATGGCTAGAAAACAGAAAAATTGTTTCCTTTTCCCTGAGATCATCTACACCACTAGCATCACATCCTCCAACCAGACTATACCAAACAGCTACACATCTTACAACTTCAACAATAAATGAGGTGAGGGTTGGGCCTTACACAACAGCCTTCGTTACCCTTAAGCAGATCCCTCTTCTGCTCTGAAAGTCAAGTCTTGGGGAAGAATTAGGGTTTGATTATGTAAGTCTCACACCACCAGCATCCACTATAAGGGTCTGAGTTGCCTTTGCAGACTTCTTTAAAGCTAGTGTTTCCTACTTCGGACACCTTAAACCTTCAAACTTATGTTCTTTTAACAGAGTTTGTATATACAGTTTCCTAGGTGTAGGGTTTATGGTGTGGGTTTTTTTAGTTCGTTTGGTTTTGTTTGTTTTAAAGAAAAGCAGAGTTTTCTTTACTGCAATGCTGGCCGCCACCCTTTTCTTTCCCATGTGGTTTCTGGATCCACTGTCCTAGATCAGCACAAGCTAATCTCCCCCTCTGCCTCAGTTATGTCACCCTTTCCCACACTGCATCTTCCCACCCAGCCACACGCATAACCTCCCTTTTTCCCCCATCCCCAGCATCCTTTTCTAGCCGCACACCCCCCCCCCCAGCTTGCTCTCTTCCCAGCCTCTAGCCATATATTCTTACCTTTTCCTCTCCTAAATAAAAACAAATATCAGAGTTATTTTTAGGAGGCAGTAAAAGAACAACCTCTGTCAAAAAAGCAAATAAAACCCACGCTTCAGTTGACACTTGAATGGAAAGTTTTACTTCAAACGGCGCCAGTTTCACAGAATCTGTAATGGGATGTGTCATGCGTGACACTTAACAGGTGATAACACAGCGACTACTGCACACTATACCCATACTTTATACACAAAAAGAGGAAAGAAAAAGCAAACCATGAGTAAAGGAGACAGAGGTTTTTCCTGAAACTTAATGATTTACCAATATTTCCTACAGGACAGAAGTAAAAGAATGATTGTAAGAAATAATTTTTCTCCTGTTTTTTTTTTTTTAAATGTATTTGCTCTTTTAATATAAACTCAGACTGAGGATTATTCTTTGTAGCTATTTTGTGATGTATATTTCAGCAATAAGCAGTGAGTTATTTGATGCAATGGCTGACAAAATTTAGTCCTGAATGTAATGCTCATTCTGTTTTGTACCTTTAAAATTAAAACCAGTGTGCTGTATTCTAGAAAAGAATTAAACTCTAGAAATTTCGATCGAACAATTTTGTCATTTTGTTTTCAGAATTAAGCATCTGAGCAGATTATAAAGCAATAAAAAAATAAGAGGCATCTGAATAACTGCACTATATTGGATTTCTCTTTTATAACATCTCTGTTTGTCAACAGCAGTATTACAACTGGCAACCAAAAAAACCAACCCCTTTTTTGAATACAGGAATTTATGCCAACTGCAGATAGCAACAAAAATTGTAATTACATGAAAAACCCAAACAAATCAATGCCAGATCCTCTGTTCTGGTCCTACTGCACAGAGAAGCTTGAAAACTGCCACAGCAAGTTAACTGAGGTTTTTGTTTGCAACCTTTGTAAGTGCAATCACCCTTCAGTACCAGATGCAAACTCCTAGTGCCAAGTTCTAGCTTTGTTCTGTTTGTCCCTCCGTTTGCCAGGTCCTGACCATAGCACTGGAAGGGAACTGATCCCTATTTAAGCTTTCAGTGCAGCAGGGTCAGGGTCTGGCTGCTACATGGCACTAAGGAAACTACCATTCTGAAACTGGGTAAATTGGAGCATTAGGGTCTGCCCCTCTCCAGTGAATTTGCTGCTTTGCCCCCAGCCTGCTATTCACACTAGACAGAATGTCTCCTTCCTAATCCCTTAGGAGTAAGCAAGCAAGCAAGAGAACAGGAGACGGAGATGGTCTCCCAGAAAACAAAACAAAACACACTAATACTGAAACATGCTGTGCAAGCAACTGTCCCCAGGACCTGACTATGCCCTGCATGCTCTCCTGGCCATGGGGGACAGAGGGGAACCATAAGCAGAACAGTAGGCAGAAGGCTCTGCACGAACTAGTACCACAATGGCCAAAAGAACTCAATGAAATAAAGACTATGTAGATATAACTCAATGAAATAAAGATTATGTAGATATAACTGCACTAAGTCTGCTAATGCCCTTGAAAATCCGGAGGTGAAGCTTTCAGGTCACAGATTTGCTCCCCTCCCAGACAGATATCCAATCCACAAAGGTTTTCTTTTCAATTTAAGAGCCAGCTTGAAGAGGAGGGAAGGATTAAAGAAAGGATTTTTACAACAGAAAGTGAAGAACTAAAGGGGCAAGAATCAGATATAGAATAGCCTCAGTATAGATGTCAGACTACTGGGGGGGCGGTGGGGAGAGAATCAGCTTTGAAGTTTCTTTAAAAAAAACCCAAACATAAATAAGCTTGTTGTCATGTCAATAGGGATCTTCTGTACACTCATAGGGTTAAGATATCAATCATCATGCTTATTACTTGTAGACAAAAATTAAATGCTTGGGAACTACATCAACCACATGCAAGCCTAAATTAAGGCCAATGAGGAATTTCATCTACTGAGACATTAGGCAGAAAAAAGGGTAAACACTAGAGAAGTTGATATAGTTTGAAAGGGCAGCACAGTGCCATTGCTGGAGGTAAGAGGAAAGTACCTGCTGGTAGTCGATGGTAACTCAAGGAAGTGCTTTCTACTCTTCTACAAAATGCTTTCCATTTGGGTTGCCGCTGGTATGTACAGAAAAATCTCTCCCACTCTGCTCTTAAGTCAGAAAAAAGCATTTCAGTAGGACACTTAATTAGGGATGATATTCTGGGTACTTTTGGAGTGCTGTGTAGGTAAGCGCTAAGTAGCATTGCTGTATTAAAAGACCCACTAAAAATAATGCTGTTTCATGAGACATACAAATAACAATGTAATTCTTTCCTTCAAAGTTAATTTCTGAACTGTATTGCTCTGCACAGCTTTTATTACGCAAAGATGTGTATTAATAAATAGCACCAGCAACCCATTTTACATAATAAAACCTTATTTCAAATGTTATGGAAGGCAAACACTGTACAAGATACTATTCCAGAAGTGAGCTGGACTAGAAATATCAATTACTGGCAGCTACCTTCAAAATCCTTCTTATTGACATGGCAACATGATGGGACTTCAAAATAAAAAATGAAGGAGAAGAATCATTCAAAGCGGAGAATTAAAAATGCTTCCCTGTCTATATTCAAGCCTCAGAAGGTAATGTAACTGGCAAATACATGGTATTACAAAAGAAAAAAAAAACATAAACCAAAAAACAATCAAAAAACCAAAACAAAACCACAAGATAAATCATCTGCAGGGCTACGTCATTTTTAACTTTCAGTCAACTAGTTTAAAAAAAGTGTCCCCTTCCCCTCTTCAGCCAGTAGCTCATTTAGTTCAGTGCTCTTCTTTCTACATCTCATACTTCAAAATGTAAGTTAGAGGGCCAGATGTATTATCTGGGAAGTTTTCCAAATTCATTAACTCCTTGGCACCAGTGACTTCAGGATAGCCACTGCCAGCACTGAGTATTATGCCCAGCAAAAACCCAGCTCCTGGAGGGAAAGGATTAATAAAATGAGGCATTTGACAGTGGCTGTTGGTTTCTTTGGTCACAACAAGCAACTAAAAAAAAGCCACAGTAGTTGCCAACACTGATCACAGCCAACTTTTCAGTACCTAGTACTCTGAAGGTCTTTCCTGAACATCTGCAGATCATTCACCACAAAGTTTGAAAAATGTGCAGATACTGCTTGAAGGAATACAAAACCAATAGTCAGAGAAAAGATTGGCAGGAAGGCTGTGGCTCCAGTTCTAACCGCAGAGGGTGGTAAATGTTACCCAGGGGCGTTAGAATCACCTCGGCACTTTCTCCTCAATTACAGAAGATGCAGTCTGAGGCAACTCATTTTGCTTTCTGAAATGGATGCAGTCTGGCTGTCACCAGCTAAAGGGCCAATGACTGAAGAGCCTTACAAGGCCCTAGAAATGCAGGACACCTGATGGATCCACTTGCTGTTTTCAGCTTTCTTCTGAGGGCCAAGGGGGAAGTTCCATGAAGGAAACCAGCTTACTATCAGTCATGCAGGCACTTTCAGGAGCCATCTGTTCAGGCACCGTCACCAGAGAGGCTCTCTGATTTCAAGATCAACATACAGCAAGAAGTCCCCAGGACTGTAAACGTTAAACTTGTTTTGGTGGCTGTTGTGCCTTACTTTGAATCTTCACAGTTTCAATAAAAAGCACACCAAATTCCTTATATTCTTCAAACTTAAAACTTACTGTTTCTTATTCTTTGATTAAGGTTAATACCAGCTTGCTTGGTGTTTTTCATTTTGCCATCTCCAATCACTTCATATTTAGTAACGATTCTTACTGGGCATGATATTCTAGTTTCCAGAGATGCCAAGATCCCAAGTCCTAACTACCACTTCTGCAGAATTACAGTATCTATTATCCGGTGTGAAATTCTGCACTAACACAGTTACACTGCTTCTGCTTTCACAGAAAGCTTTATTTCTGCCCGATATAGCAATCCTCATATAGACGCGTCCACTCCTCTGAAGTAGAAACTCTCCTACTCTCGTGTCAGAAACAACCTGGAATATGAGACATTAGGAAGCTCCAACTCAAAGCAGAACCTTTCAGCAAAGACATGAAATGTGGCAGGCTCAGCAGAGACAGTCACAGGGAAAAGTATCACCAGGTTTCAGGAAGAGAATGCATGCCCCAAACAGCCTACAACTGATAACTCATGCCAGCACCGCACCATTTACTAGAGAGAGTATTTCAGCGTGCAACAGACTTCTGCAAGCATACCTCTCCCTCAGTCCCCTGCAAGCTGACACAGACAATGTATTTACCACAGAAAGATGACCACTTATTTCAAATACTAGCAGGCCTCACGGTAAGTGGATGCATTCATTACAACCATTAAAAGTCTGCACTTCATTTTATACTACTTAACTGTTCTGGAGTTTTTAATACTCTCTTGATTTGCTTCACTGAATTCTGCACAGAACAATATTCAGCAATACTGACCAGGGGGAGAAATAGCAACTGTGAAGTGTGAACATCAAAACACCACCACCCCCGCCCCCAAGCCTCAGTTAATATAACAGTACGCCCAGAAACACTTCAGGAAATTAAAGAGGGGGGAAAAAAAGGAGGTAGAAGAAATATGAATGGATGAGTATCTTGGTTGGAAAAAATTCTTGCGTGTTGGATTTTTTTTTTCTTCCTAGCCACTTCTACTTCTGTATCATAAGGGAGCTGTAACATTGGGTAATTGCTGAGCATGAAATTTCCCAGGTCACATTAAACAAAGTTCCTGCCGCTTTCTCTGCTCCTGGAGCAAAGAATACTCCCCAAGGGAAAAGGCTGTTGGTTTGCAATCCCTGGATGCCAACAATTCATATTGGGTGATGCATAATTCCCATATTGCTGAGATGTGATGGAAAAGAAGTAAATCTTTCACCTCTATTGTTTATTTTTGAACACTGAAGTTTGGATATCTGCCAAACTGGGCCTTCTCTGAGAAAAGGCCATCATTACTGCCATGCAGACTTCCCACTCCAAGCTTACCCACACGTAAAAAATGAGTCATTCCTGACACCCAGAATCACTCTCCAGCATCTTGCTCTAATAAACTTAATGTCACAGCTTTCATTGCATAGCTAGGATTTCCCTTGCTATGCATTCACAGGAGCGCTCTGTATAGTTCCTATCTGCAGGAACTCTTTAAGTTTCATTTCATGGGGGTCAAACTGAAATATCTATCTTTGGTACGCTTTCAGGGCACAAGCTTCCTTCACAGAGAAGTCCAAGCTGTTCAGGACTTTCAGGTAGATGTACGTGCACTTTTGTTCTTAAAGTGGGAACATGGAAAGGGCTTTGCTGTTGAAACTAGGGTTGTTTTACTATACTTCCATAGTACATAAAATTCACATTTGCTGGGTGAGACAGAGTGATATAAAAGCTTCTGCTCAACTTATGCTTTTACAGGGTCATTTGTTCTCTGGTTCAGCAGCTTTCTGTGATCAGCTGGATTGAAAGAAACCCTGCCCAGTCCCTATGGTTCTTAAGGAAAATTGTCCTCCTTTCTGTCTGAGCTGCCTGTTCACTCCAGCTGGCACATATGAAAGCTTCTCTCTGCTTGTCAGACTCAGCTGCTCCCAAGGACTACTCAATCTCTCACTGCTTAGGACAGGACAAGACCCAGGGTGTAGCAGCCCAAACAAAGCTAAAAGATAGCCATAGCCCTTTAAGAGCAAGTAACATCACACAGTCAAAAATACACAAAACCAAGTTTCACTCGCCATTAAACAAACCTCTCAGAAACTCACTTTCACTTTAGTCTTCAGGACAAGAAACAGAGACTTAAATTTGCTCCCCCTCCTCCTTTCTTTCAGGACAAAGAAATCTCTGAAGATCTGCAAATCTTCTTTCATCCATACTTTCTCCCTCAGATGTGTCTCTCTACCCCCTCCACCCCAGTCAACTTCCTTCAGCTCAGGCTGATCCCAGGATCAAAAAACGTCAGTTACAAAATCATTCTTCTCTTCTCCTGAACTTTCTTTTTCTTCCTCCCTTGGCTAAACCAAAAGAAGACTATTTTTTTTTGTAGAATTATTTTTTCTGCTAGGTTAGCTCCCCATAACAGCTCATCACGGAATTGTCAGAATAATAATGCTGACAGAGAGAGAAAGGGGGCAGAAACAAATGGCTAGGCATTTATGATACAAGGGTATCATGGGATCCTCTTCAGGAGACAGGAAAACATTAAATCAACTATGCTATGTTGTAAACCTCAATCACAGATCCTTGAGTTTGCATCCATGCTGCAGCTAGTCTACGTTCAGCTCTGCTCTAGATCCTAAATCTCACACAAGAACATTGAGGGAAACAGGTTTCTCCTGGAAGTTTGTTATTGTTCTCAGCAGATCGGATCTATTCACTTTAATGACTATAGTTCAAAGAAAGATCAATGGGCACTGCTCTGACGTATCTTAATACAATGCACACTAAGAGTCAGTCACTGAACACAAAGAATTCATAAAAATCAAAGTGAATAAGTGATCCAAGAGAAGATTCTTGCAATTCAAGGATGAGACAGCAGGGATGCTCTTCTTCAGTTTGCAGAGGTTTATTGCTATTTTTTATTCCCTGCTCCTGCCACTGGGAAAGTAATTTTATCCATGGCAAGTAAAACAGTCTTTTAAAAAAAAAAAAAAAATCAATGCAAGTTTGGCAGTTGAATTCAATAAGGATATGGTTTGACATGGCAGATAAGGTGATTTAATAGACAGCTGCCCCTGAAAGCCACAGTTCTCACGTCCATCCACTTGCTGAGTTTCCCTTCTACTGGGATGCAAGCTTGTCTCTCTCAAATGAGTGGTTCAAGGAGATAAGCCCAACACTATTCACTTCTGTCATTCTTGTTTTAGTTTTTGGATGGTTTAGCTCTCTCAACTGTCTCACCAGCTAAGCTGTGGGACCGGAATAAAAGAAGTAACGGGAACCAGGCAGCTGCGGGTAGGAGGTATGGTCACCAGGACTGCCTCTTATGGCAGCAGCAAGCTTTTAGATCAACATCGTAACATCAAACTGCACCCTCAAAGTGAGGGATTTTTATCAACAGATGACTTTCTCAGGACCTAACAAAAAAGGGGTCACAACAATCATCATCACACAGCTAATAAAGTCTTCAAAAACAAGGAAAAAAAGCTGTCAAAGGAATAGTTACAGCTGGTGAGTTACCAGGGGCATAAAATGATTCTTCTCAGAGTAAAAAGGAGAGCTTGTTTCCCTCCATAGAGGAGAACCATCTAACTAGGTTATCCGTGAGAGCTGCTTATCAGCCAGATAGGCTTGGCATGCAAGGGGGACTGTAAAGACTGCCAGCCTGGCACTCAGAAGAGATTTTGACCAACAAACTGCTTTTCACTCAAATTCAACAATACAGCAAGTTCTGTTAATTTAGAATAATTGTTTGAAGCACAGGAACTGACAAGTGTCCAACCTTCCTTCTCCTGAGTCAGTGAAAAAATTAAACTTCTCATGCAGAAACACATACAATTTGATGGGGGCGGGGGAGGGGGAGGAGAGAGATTGCTGTATCAGTCCCATTTTTAATAGCCTCTTAAAAATAATCAATATCTGGAATGTCCAGTTTGAGTTTCTCTTGCTCAAAAAAAAAAAAAAAATCAGAACTTGACAAGAGTTCTAATTTTGTTTTCATCTTGTTTCAATATACTTTCCTATCTCTGACAGCTTAAAATACATGAAGTTCCAAAAGACAAATGAAAGTTTTTCCAACTAAACATTCATACTTCACATTTAGCACTCTAAATACTAGACAAAATTGAAAGAGCATTTTTCTCGACACTAATTCTTAAGAGTCAGCTCATGAAAGTTGGAGGCTCAGGATTTATTCCTACGGACTTCTAGACTTTTACCATTAAGACATGAAAAAAATCCTGCAGCCCAGCAGTTCAGTATTGTGCTGTCCTGTCCCATAGGCTTGGTCACTGCATAGTTTTGGTTCTTGTGCAACTAGGCAGTGTTAAACAAGACACACACCCCACCCCACCCCCCCGCCCCAGCTCTAACCAATGTAGATGATTATAACAATCTATAACATGGAAACCATTATACATATGGGGAAAAAAAACCAGCAACAACAACAACAAAACACCTTAAAAAATAAAGTCCACTAAAAAAAAGGGTAGTAAAGCCATACTGGCATAGAGTACTAAGTAAATTAATGTATCATCCTAGTTTCACTAGACAAGCTGTGTTTGAAGATAAGATAAAAACAACAGTAGGCAGAGATTCAATGAAAGTTAAGCATTTTAACTTTTGGATTAGAAATCCTTATAAACTGCAACAATATAATACATTCACTGTAACATCTTTGACTTTAGACGTTACCAAACATAAGTATAGAAGAAAACATTAACTCCGTAAGTGACCTGCAGAAAAAAAGGAATCTTATTTTTTGTTTCTTAGCTGCATGAGTCAATACAGATTCTCTGATGACAACAATTTATGTGGAACTATATGGCCAAAGGAACACTTTGCTTGGAGAATCATAATCAAAGTTGATAATAACAACAACAACAATAATAATACCACCACTACCACGAGGAAAGAACCATCCAGGGAGAGAAGCCCAGAGTGAAGGTATCAGTAAAAGAATGAAAATCTTGCAAAAATATTCCCACCAATAAAGCATCAAACTTAACCCATAGCTTAACAATTCAGATCTTAAAGAGGCATGGGTTATGGGTAGTATGGTATACTGAAGCATCATAGAAAGATACTGGCATTTATTTTTGTGTCAGTCACACTGAAATAGCACCAAGCACCACACTGGCTGAATTAAAGGAAAATCATGTTGCACAGCTTCCAGTGCTGCCACAATTTGCCTGCCTCCAGAACCCAAGCCAAGATACATAGGATAGGCTACATCGGTATGGCTAAAGTATACTGCAGTCTGCAAAGTAGGCAATTCCTCTTCACACTTGCAAGAATGATTGACACAGCCAAGTATTACACTCTTACTATCAAAGAGAAATAAAATGAGCTAAGATCAACCTTTTTCTCCTCTCACAAATGCAAAGACAAGTGTGAGATTCTATATGCCACGTGCTTTCAGTTAGATAGTGTCCTTCTTTGGACAGGCACCTGCATACGCCAGGCAGCTCAGCCATTTACATGAGTTTTTTTGACTCGTATAGTTACTATATAAATCCCTACAAACTCAGTACTAAACCCAATGCCCCCTTCCAAAAGCTCAGCTTTAATGACATTTACAGCAGTGAGAAAGCTTGTTTAATAAAATTGAGATCTAGCATGAAGAGAGGAGAACACAACTTCCCTATGCACCTCTTCAACATAATTGCTTTACCTGCAAATCAAAAGCAAAACAGAAGCCAAACTTGCTGCAGTGGCACTGCTCTCATTCTCACACAAGCCTAGCAGCATCCACTAAGCTTTCTGTAGTCTTTCCTAACCCCACTATTAACTCCCCACAAAATCCTTGATTAAAAGCAAGCCTTTTGTGCTACATAAGCACGCATAAACCACTGGATTTTGCTGGTGTTCCAACAGCTCAACCTTTGCATTCCTCCAGTTAAAAAAAAAAAATAAAATTCCCCGGTTTTATCTGCCCTTCCAAGTCTGAACTCAAATTACAGCAATAAGCTTAGCCTAGCCATTATTCTCACTTTTATCAGAACAAACTTTTAACACACTGGATTCTGCCTGCACCAGACCCTATTTTGTCCCTGCACCAGACCCTACTTTGTCCCTGCAAAAAACTAAGCTGGAGTTCTTGAAATCATAAGTTATGTTTATAATTGCAAATTTAGCAGCGGCTGGGTACACCAGAGTTTACTCGAATGTAATCATCTACACTATAAAAGTGTTATAACAGCTCTTCTGCTCTCACAAACACTGCCTAGAAATGGTTCAGGAGTTAGGATACACCAAGCACAGCTTCCAGAGGCAACCTGAAGCCATATTTTACAATAGAGGCTCAGAGCACAGATGGAGATCATCCTGTGTCACTCAACTTTAAAGCCAAAGGGGATATTCAGCTTACACCTGCATAGATGCAACCTTAGCATCTCATAGACTTATTTCACCTATCAATCCAACCATGGCTTTCGTGATAGGTTGGAGAGCCTTTCCTGAAGGTAACGATGAAGCTTAATCTGTTGCACTTTCCATACCCTATTCCAGTGGGTCATATAAAATCTACCAATAAGCCTAACTTTTCAACCACTCTTATATCTTAAACCATAATCTTAATCCTCATTCTAGGCTTAATGAAACCTCAGTAAAATTTATTTAGTGCAGAATACATCCTGGCATTAAAGGATGCAGAGATACACCAAGACCTTTAACCTACCTTATTCCAAACTATCTCCAGTCCCAATCTGAATCCCAGTTTAACCACAGCTCAGTTACCCATACACAAAGCAGGACAGACTGGAGGTCCACCAGACGTACTGGCACTCAGACCTCATTCAAAGCCCTGACCTTGCAAGATTTAGCTGTATGCCTACATCTTCAAGCCTTCTTTCCCAGAACACTAATCCTACCCACAGGCTGAACAGTAACCTGGTAACTGTGCTGTCAGCAAAATTACCAGTAAGGGACAGAACTTGACCAGAAGCATCCTTCAAACTATCCCAATGGCCCTTTTCCCTCAGGTCCTAATCCTATCTCCTGCCACATAGCACTAATTCAAATTCATCTTGGTAACAGAGCTACCTCTGTATCATTCAGTCTTGCCAGTACTTATCCATAGCCCAGTCACATGTTCCTTACATAGCAGCCAGCAAGAAAATAAGATCTTCAACTCATCTTGTCTCAAAACTCTCTCGAAACATAACCCCAGCCAAAAACATGGTCTAGTGACATTAAAATAAAAATAGGAAAGCTTTTTTGCCCATTTTGCTAATTAATATGTCAGAGCTCATAAAGAAAGACTCATCAGCTTTTCTCCAGCACTACATCATCTGAAAGAGCTGCGTCAGCAGAGACCTCAGCAGACAGTCAATACATACTAAAAGTGTTCTAAGCAGTAAATCAGAACACAAAAAAAAATTTTTCAGAAAAAAATAAAAATAGCTGCAAAGAATTCACTACTCGGTTTCAGTATTTGATATAAATCAGGTTATATCTGATGTACAACAGTCTTGCCCTTCCTTATGAAGGGTAAGCTCCTAGCTGTCTTGGAATCGCTTTTCTAAAAAGCTGAGAGTTCATGAAAAACTGAGCTAAAGCTTGCTGATTTTTCATCTTTGCGAATTTTCAGGGATCTTCTCTGCTTTAAGATTGAGGCACCACTTGTCTGCTTCTCATTCTCATTGTTGGAATTGAGTTTAGAGAATGCAGACACACCGTTACTGAGCACACAGGAAGCTTACAAAAGACAAAATCCTCCTTAGAGGATTCGGAGAGGATGCCTTACACACACACATGGTGAACTCTGGTCTCTTCCAGAAAGGGCCAAGTAGGCTGCATCAATACAGCACTCCAGTGCTTTTGCCAGTGGTATTGTGGAAAACATTTGCAACACTAAGACCACCTGTAAGCACTGCAGGAGTCTTCCATCCAGCAGGATGAAGGACAGGCCAGCTATGAGAACCAATATTCACAAATGCATTCCTGTGAGGGTGAAATACAGGAACAAGTCTCCAGCCATCTTCCCGTAGAACATGCTTACAAGCTCAGGATGTGTCCAGACATGCTTCTAAAAATCAAATCTACCTTTTAAGAAAAAGAAGAAAAAAAAAAAGAAAAAGAAAAAAAAAAACCAAACAAAACCACACCTGCTATTTGTGGGTGCAATATATAAAAAGACAGAAAGATGGGGCTGCAGCTACAGATGCTTCTAATGCCTTGGTCTTCTGCAGAATTGTGATAATGCTTTTTGAAATGAATACACGCTACTAACTCCTGCTGCTGCTCAGTAACATGTAATATGCGAGGGACACAGCAGCTATACCAAAAGCTGAGACTAAATGCTTGAAGAGCCACTGCCCCAGAAGGAATAGAAAGGATATTTCCCTAGAGAGAATTACTCAACTGCGTATTTCATAGAACAAGTCATGTTGAAGGAGAGAAAGGATAATTGCATTGAATGTTAGTAGGTGATAATTATTTCTGTAGAGAAATATATTTAATTTCCTGAAGTCTAGAATAGGATGGAAGCTCTTCGTTCTGTAATGAGAAAATAACGGTGTTTTGCTCCCAGCACAAGAAGCCACAATGTCTCCCTTAGCGCGTTCTTAAAAAAGTACCTATACCTATAGGAAGGCAGCACAATGAATGATGTTAAAACAAGAGTTCTGGGATGTGACTGAATGCCAGCAAGATACATATATGATATATAATTCCAAAAAGCATACAGTAAAAAGGGACTAGAGAAAAAGAACACCCTGTTCTTGAACAAACCTTTAAAATAAATATTTGAATGGAACAATGAGAAAGCTAAAACTGCAGCTTGATTTCTCTTTATGAAGGGTTAGGAAATGGAACACAGAGAAGGGAGAAACATTTTTCAACAGTAATTGAACAGTATTTAAGGTGGATAGAACCAAGAAAAATCATTTACACTCCAACCTTCTCAGAAGTTAGCTAGCTCCTTTTAGTCTGAGGAAGAAAAAAAGAAAGAACCTGGAGGATCTTTGTATCTATTCCTTAGGTGATCTGTTGACCACTGATTTTAGTCTATGAAAAAAGATCGTAGGTACATGTGGTAGGTCTATGAAGGAAAAGTAAAGCAAGCAAGCCAAAGTTCAAGAAGCATGGGTCCACATTTTCATATAAAATTTGCAGGTGTCTTCAAACAGAAAAATTTTCAAAGCCATGGTTTTCAAGAATCTGAAGAAGCGTGCAGAAGAAAGATCAAATGCTGCTGAAAGTGATATTATAAAGCTTAATGTACCTATAACAACTGATTGCCAAAGAGTTATGATCTCACCAGGTTTCCTTCCAGTACTCTTTGATAGCAGTGAATTCCACTGATCTTTGGAAAACTGCATGATGTTGCAATGTTTGTAGTAATTTTTCTGCACAGGAAAAAACTCAAGGGCAACACTCCTAGCTTCTTCAAGTTGACAAGATCATTTCTTTGAAGCTTTCACATTCCCAAAACAAAAAGTTGAAAGAATTTTTTCTCCCCCATAGTGATAATGTTACAAGACATATGAACTACCCCTTGATTCAGAAAGAGAATCCAAGAAGTTCACAGACTTAGGAAAGATGCCAGAAGAATTTAAAAAGAATTTGTCTACTAAGTTCAGGAAAAGGTCTTCAGATAAGGAAAATCCACACTAGAGAACTAAAGGACACCCAGTTGCACAGAGAAGGAATACCATAAACAACCAGGAATCTCATCGTTGACCTTCCTTTACATGAATTCAGCTTTTTAGTGCTATCAAAGGGGTGGAAAAAGGCAATGTGCAATCACGCTACCCAGGGGTAGCCTGAAACATCAGGGTTTTCTAACATCAGAAGAGACTGCTGAATAATTAGAGTTTTCTAGAAAGTTTAAGGTTTCTTATGTCAGCTTATCCACGGCTTGTGAAAAATTACAATCTTATGTGACATTTCCTTGGAAGTTCTTATAATACAAGAACTGTAAGTTGTACAGAACCATGGTGTGGTTTGCAGAAGTTATTTAATAAGTAGGTACAGTAATGACAGCAGTATGGACTAATTATTTTTTATTACTATGACCTGAAAAGTTTAGGAAAAACACAATTATTTCTACTGCACAAGCACAATGAAAGGAAAAGCTCTGACATTCTTTTTTTTAATCTGTAGAATTTTTTTTAGTGTTATCTTCAATATTCCTGGTAATAAAAGTGGAACTCAGAGCAAGGAGAAAAAGCAAGAAATATTTATATTTTTCAAAATGTATATCGTTTAAATCTCCACACTCCAAAAGACACGTTGCACTTGCCCTTATTTCAAAGGGCATCTTCTTCAGTTTAGAACACCTGTGCTGAAAAAAAAAAGTTACGGCTCTCTTACACCTGCAAATGACTCAGCTACATAGGCTGCCTGGCAAAGAACAATCCCTACTTCATCATCGTACAACTTGGAGTCAGTGCATACAAAGTAATGCCTTAATTTGCAACTCTTTTAGTCACCACAGTATCTGTAAGCTGATTTCATTTACTGCCTATACTGCTTTCAAGTTGCTGACTTTTCCTCCAAAATAGGAGAACAGCTTACCCGATTTGTGTCCGGCCAACAAACCAACTTTGCTTTCATCTGCCACTAGAGGAATAAAAGAAAAGACACAAAGATCAGAAATTTATTTAAATTCACAAGCCTTTGAAACACTGTCAAATTATTTCAGACACATAGAATCCTAAATCTTTAAATTATAATAATTTTGTAAAAAGCCTTTTTTTACCTAATCTACCTGGGATGCTTCAAAGTCCAAATATCTGAATCAAAGCCCACTGAAACCAATAAAAGGACTACCAGCAGTCCTTGTGGGTCACAGATCAGGACCTCAGCACTTACACACTCAAAACTGAGTTGTCAGAAGAGCAGTTGCATTTGTAAATAACTCATTTTGCCAGACAAATCACAGGGCATAGGAGAGTTGTAACATTTTCAGATCAAAGACCTCAACTGGTAAAAAGAATCCAGATGTGGAAACCTTCCCATCTGCAAGACATCTCACTGACCCACAGGACCCTCTGCAGACAATGAGGTCTCTCAAAACCTGATCTTTTGGAAGTCTCATGCTTTTTTCTATGTTACGATTTATTTTATTTTGTCTTTAAATTGTACCTTTGCAGTAGTTCACAACAACTTACAAAGATGTTTACAGTAGCAACAGTTTGCAGACAGACTAGTGGAGGAACAATTTCTGAATCTAACAAAAATTGCAATTTTTCTTCAGTAACTGTACTTCAGTATTATCATGTATCTCAAGAAACTAATTAAAATACTTTCCCAGAGGGCTGAGGGGAAGAACCAATCACCATTTCTTAAAATGAATTCTATGCAGAGAAACAGTGCTAATGTAATGTTAGGGATGATAAAACAAGCACAGGAAATGAATGTTAGGGTTGAAAGCTTATCCTTCAACTCCGCCTGCCCAAGTACTCCCTTATATTATGCCTTAAAACGTGATCTCTTTATACGATAAAATAAATTGCCCAAGAAGTACCAAAAATACTATAAATGGGAACTTACACCAGCCTTGCATAGTGGTCACCATAAAAAGTTTACATAAAAGGTTACCTGTAGTGACACAGGAATGTGCTATTTTCTACCCAGGAAAGAACAGTGCAGTAGTTATTGACATTTAAGAGCTACTACTGGGAAAATAACCACAGTAAAAGTTGTCTTATATTGCCTCCCCACTTCACTTTTAGGGAAGCTTTTCCCCTCCAAACCCAGCATCAAATTCAGGACTGGGGTTCACAACTGGAATCATGAATCCACAACTGACCATTGTATCTCTTCTCCACCTTTGTAATCTGATTGTCATCTGATTATCAGTAAAATTGACATAGTGCAGTTTTGTTGTGGGAGGTAGATGCTAACAAAGTAAGACTAATACTGTTTGCAGTGTTACGCAGAGATACTGCAAAACAAAATAGCAGTGGGGCTAGTCAAAATTAGAAGTGCAACCAGAATTCAAGGCAATTCTGTACTGCTTGTCCTTTAACCTTTCTTCTAGGTTTTTCTGGTCCCTGGAAATGATAACTATTTACCTCCTTGCTATGCAGTTTGATCCTATAACACAAAATGACCAGACAATGATTTGCTGTAAGGATAGTTCACGCTCCTTTTCCTCCTCCCTCCCCCCAAATTTACCTCTAACAACCATGGAAAACTTTAGTCCCAAAGGTTAGTGTTTTGACAAGTTATGATTGTGTGAAAACACAGGATTATAATGGAAACTGATTTGCAACCTTAATTATAGCAGTCACTAATGGCAACCACTATAATATATGATAATTACTTGGAGTAGGTTATGTTACAATACATAGGAGCTTTAAAAAAACAGATACCAAGGTTCACAGCATTTTTTTAAAACTATGCTGATGACTTGGTTTGCCTGAAACTAAGTTTTACATTATTAAAAGGGATAAATCCATTTAACTTAATCATACTTTACACACCAGCTTCGCACACAAAAATTAGATTTTAATACTGGAGGGGAAAAAAGGAAGAATAAAATGATTAGAAAATGAAAAATAATCTTACCAGACTACAAGGTTAGCATTATGAGTTTAAGCACACACACAAAAAAATTGGGAAATGCAAGAATTAAAGTTTTATATCAAAGTTTGAGCAAAATATATGTGCCCCTCCACAGGGTAATTTTCATTTCACGGGATATTATGCTTAGGCAGCGACTTCTAGGCTGGCCATCTTTCATTAGACTGAACAGGAGTGGCACAGACAAGTCCTTTGGGTGAGAATCCTACTCCTTCCCTTGTTTCCTCTGGGAACAAGGAGAAGACAAGAGAAAAGAAGGAAAAGACTAACAGGAGAGAAATACTTTGTATGCCACAGTTGAAAACTTTGTAACTGAAGATTTCATTTAGGAAGTATGTAAGATGTCCTGTTCCACAAAATAGCATTTGAAAACACTGCTCTGTGTGATGTTAAAAATTCATGCAACCATTCAGTGATGACAAAAATAGTATTTTTCTGGCCACCTTCCTTGGCTTTGGAAAAAAGCAAGAGCTAAGTGGAAATTTCTTTTCTGAGATTTGACGAGTGTTGGCCTATCTTTGCAGAAAGGCACCTGAAAGATTCTGAACAGGGAAAAAATACTGGCTACTCTTAAAACTCGAGTAAACAAAAATATTCTAATTATTTTTATATTGCAACAACAAAAAGTAATTACATTGCAACTAACTGTGAAAAATTTCAGCTCAAGAGGATCCCACTTGGGAATGTGCACTACCAGACCGGAATATATCAGGAAAACATTTATAACAAAATTTCAACTGTAACTATTTTTATGAGGATGCTAGAAATACTACATATTCTTGAGCTAGAATTGCTAAATGCAAAACACTTAAAAAAAAAAATGAAGCCACCTAATTTGGGGACTGTAAGCACAAAAATCAAAACAAAAATCTGGGAAGGATCAGTGCAAGGGAGTAAATACATTCACAAAGACGAAAAAACTTCTCCTTAACTTGTAAATCAAACAAATAGTTCACATTTTGAAATGTCGCTGGATCTCCAGGGGATTTTAGTTCATGAAGTTATTAATATTTGTCAGTACAAAACATACCAGCTCTTTTAAAGTAACACCTATAATTTAGGAACCGCATTTTCATCACAGAAGCCAGTTAGGCATTCATTGTCAGTACTTGAAGTAATTGTTGAAATACAAGTGACAGAAGTTCTACAGCTAGTTAATAAAAGCATAGACATTTGGGGGACTAGCAAGACCACAGATAATGAAAGATGGAATATTACTGAACCAAACAAATCTTTCCAGCTGATAGCAAACAACTGAAACTTTTTGTTTTTCTAAACTATGCCAACAACTACAACAAATGGTAAAAAACCCCAACCTTCTATGCTATGAATAATCAGATGTATTAGGATTTCCTATGGTAATATTCTGGAGTGCTGTTTTGCTTTAAGAAAATAAGTAGCATTGTTCAGCAATAGTAAAAGCATCCATGTCCTTCCATATAATCTTTTGATTGCCATTTCTGTGCCCCACTCAAGATAACCAAGGTAGCCATTTTATGTCAGCTGCATGATTTTCAATGGTTTAGTATACAAGCAGCCTTCTGTACTGCCTCAGAAAGTTTGCATCAAAATACAGTCCAGGATTACTTAAAGGTCAACAAACTACTTCCCAACTATGGTTTAGAGAAGCACAAACCAATGCTGCTGCCAACTGTGATAACTAGTTTCCCGCCTTTTGCCCAGTTCAATCACTGTACCATTACATTATTTTTCCCCAAAACAAGGCGTTACTACTATTCACAAGATACAGGGTACTACTATTCAACTTAGTGTCTCTTTTCTGAAAGATCGGTTTTGCACATTGCCTAAGAGCTACGTAAAATCTTTGGAACGTGTGAAAGTCACTTGCATTTCTGCTGGACAAAGTGACATACACCTTTGAGGACCAGCTGCAGTTCTGCACTCGGAGACACAAACAAGGATTAAAATTCCAATTAATGGGAAATAGTAAGAGAGACTGAAACATCAAAGAATTTCCTGGAAAACAAATTTCCTGATACCTTTATTAGTCTATAGGAAGCCCAATATAAAAATTCTTATTATACATTAATCAATTAACAAGGGCTGTATTCCCAAACCACATATACAAAATGATACTTCCATGCTTTTTAAAATCCATCAGTTTCCATGATTTTCTATACACATGAAAACAAAGCAAAGCTACAAACTGGTCACCATTTTTTCTGATGAACTGTAACCTTGCCCAGCCCTCTCATCATAATGAAGGCACTGCATCATCAATTAATTTTAGTCAATGATAGTGCCAATGACATAATTTCTCTGTCATTTTTATTTTCTTGGTGAAGCATTTCCCCATCTAGGAGCTGCATAAATCACTCGGAGAAATTGTGTCAAATGTTGGCTCACAACCATCACTTAGAAAATGCTGCTTGCTGTTCTAGGTTTGCCCTGTAGTACTGCATACAAAGGCCACAGGCTTTTATACTAAGATCTACTGGAGCAATAAAATGTGTGTATTAGGAACGGTGCACTTGCACTGTCTTAAAATATTTTCCTTCAGTAATTCCCCCTCCTCCCCTCTCTAGTGACAGTGAAACTTCACATAAGGACCCCATCTCTCCTGTTCTGGGGCCACCTGGTTACCCACCAGCTACTCATTCTTGAAGGATTATGAGTCCTTGATAGATTCCTGTTCATTTCCATGTTGAAAAGCAGTGAGACTAGCAAAAAGCTTGCACAAGGGCCAAGGATAAATTATACTTATGTGGTAAAAAAGGTAAACCTTTTCCAAAATGGCATCTAACACAACATTTGGGATGCCTTGTTCAGCACATTCAAAGACAGGAATACATCACATCCAAACCAAGATTCTGGATTCTTTTTCTCACCTTTACAAGGTTTTCTCCAATTAGATTTTTCAAAACAACTTTGTTATAACTGATCTAATACTTCAATTCAATTGTGTTCAGAGAATGTCCTCAAGGGATGCATCTTGTGTATCAGCACATCAGAATGAAAGGCCTAAGCTTGCATTCATTATGACTACTACTTGTTGTTGAAGAACCAGCAGTACAGTTGATGCTGTCCCCTAGACACATTTACCTTTAAAGGGAAGGTTTTCTCCTGGCAGAAAATAACATTGTTTTACAATTTCCCAGCCACCATGATATAAATTTCTTCACTTTCTTCTAGTGGCACAACAACTGCTCTTTCTTGAAGGTTACACTGCTAATTGAGGCCATCACGGCTTCTTTTACACTTTCGCTGTCTTCTCTAATCCTCTCTCACCTCTGTTTTGGAGTAACTGTACTGGGCTAAAACTGATCCAACTCCCCCGCTACGCATCTCCCGCATGTCATTAACACTTCTTCCAAAATCCTAGGGTTAAAACACAAGTTCCTAATCTAATCTGTCATTCACTGGTTGAAAACATTGATAGGGAACAGATTTAAGACAAAATGTAGGGAACAGATTTATAACAAACTGTTCTTAAAAGTTACTTCATTATCGTCTGTACTTTCTTTCTCATAGTAGCTATACATTAACTTAATTGCTATTTTCTCCCAACACTTTAATAATCTAAGTGCATTAACACATCAACTCACTTCAAACTTACACTAAAGCAGCAAAAGAAACTACCACCTCAACCATGTGTTACCATCTTCTCAGCTCTGTCACTATCACAGCTCATAGGATGCTCCCAGTCTGCTCCACAGCAAGCTTCCTTGAATCTTAGAAGATTTCTACAAAACCAGTCCAAAAAGTTGATATTCCCTCCTGCCCACTTCTGCCTATACGCCAAAGCTCACCTTCCCCTCAATTGCATCAATGCAGATTTGGTGTAAAACTGAGTAACAGAATTGACCTTTTTCAAAGCCTTTCTTTTCATACAGAATAAACCTAATTTCAGTCTCAATTCAATTCGCAGTGTCCCTATCACTTAATATATGATTTTGTTTCATTTCCTACTTATAGATCTTACAAACAGAAATTTGAAAGTCATTTAAACTAAGAAAACTACATCGTGTTAATTTCTAAAAATTTATTCTGCAGAGTGGCCTCAGAAAATATACATCTAATCTGACAGTACTAGAAAGTTACTCATGACACAAGCCAGAATAATTTAAAAATCTCTCTTGGCCCTTGATCCCAAAGACAATCACAGCCATAAGCAGTATATTTTTTCCTAAACCCATGACATTTTTGTTTTTAAAAAGTCTTTGTCTTCAAGAGATGATTTGTTAAATTACTGTTATAAGCCAGTAACATTGAAAAGTCTGTTAGAATTCTGAGCCATCTTCTTCTCCATTTCCTCATTAATGTTCTAATGAACCTAACTGGCTCCTAAATGCAGTTTTGAAGTGGCTTTCAACCCAAACCAACCTGACAAATGTGTTCCATGCATACAACGTGGTTAACAAAATAATGATTTTAAAATACCAAACCACTTTTTGTCCCACTAATACCATAACTCTCACTGGGGATCTCCCAAAATGTATTCTTTTAATTGTATCTGAATCAAAACATTGTTTAAATTGAAGAGTAATCTCCATTAGCTCTGCCTGGTCCTCATTTGGTTACGTTTTGAGATATTTATTTCAATAACCAAAATTACACTCAGAATAAGAATAATCTGGTTCAGAGCAAACCACAAAGTAGCTAATAGCTAGTAGCATCTTGACTGCATTTTCCACATCCTTCTAGATGTGAAACACTGGCTTCTCTTTGTTTTGAGGTGTTTTAAAAGTATAAACTGTAATCGAATGCATCCCTTTACTAACAAACAAATTAGCATTTAGTTAAATATTAGCTTCCTTGCAGAATACTCCACACCTTGGATCTTGCATATTTGCTTGCTAATTATTCCTAACTACATAAATAAGTTGGCTGATATCTTTAATAAATATGCCCCAAGGTTAAGGAACTCTGAGTATGTCTAATGATGTTTCAGCAAATAATATTTCACTCAAATTTAAAATCAAGTGAAGGACATTTCCATTTCTTCAGGCTGTAGAGCTTCATCAGTTCAGATCTATGGGTTTTTGCTTTTTATGGGGAAAGAAAAGGGGAGTTGAGCAGTACCTTGGGATAGCGGTCATGGGTTATTATACCAACATCTTCAAATATAAATCTACACAGTACTTTGCCTGAACTGATACACAACAAAATTGCTATATACTCATATGATTCAATTTCATGTTGCTTCAGGTTAAAACAAGCCACACTTTCATGTGTTTGAATACAATTCCCATGGCTGTAGTTTTCACAGTACATTTATGCATAGCCTAAATCACTCCTGTGCATAAAGATGAATGGAAAATAGGGGTGTTGGAGATAAATAATAAAACACCTTCTTTCCTTTTTTTTCTTAGAGCACACAGATTTTCACCTTCGAATACAACATTAAAAAAAAAAAAAGAATCCATATTGCCATTCATTCTCCACAAAAATTACCTTTTTAATTCAGCTAAAAGAAAGAAAAAACACTACTGAAAGTGGATTCTAATAAATTATTATACAGAAATTCTTCCTAGACAACTGTGGTAATGTATGGGAAAATGTGTGTGTATAAAAGGTTGTTAAAAGAAAGGGAAAATCATCCTTCCAACGACTTGTATAGAAGCCATTGATTTCTTCTCCATTTTCAATCTGCTGTTAAGTTTCAAAAGAAGCGTACCACTTAAGTGGGAAGGGACAACACAACATTTATTTCTAGCATCTCTGAATTTATTTTGCTTATTTTTAACACTATGCTATAAGCACAACTCCAAACTTGGCATGCAGTCTAAATTTGGTCAGTACAGGCATGCGCTCTAAGTCAGACTTCGGTTGGCCCTGCATAAATCCTCGAAATCACAGTATAAGGAGAATCTTTTCTTTGCTAACAAACACCATCACCCATAACAAAAAAATTTATGCAACTGAGTGGACATGTTAGGTGCCAGGATCTGTAGAAGAAAAGGGGTAGCTGTGCTCTTTTGTCACCACCAGTTGAAAATAAAAGTAGACAAGGCAAAGAAAAGATACACTCTAAGACAAAGATATGAACTCTACCAGTGATCCAGAAAGTGCTGTCATTATCTCAACACAGCAGCAGGGAAGAACATTAGGACTTTTAGCTGATATGGAACTAATCTGTACCCTATTACTCTGAATGAAGCTGTAAATTTTGAGAAGCATTTGACCACTGTGTAAATGATGGATGCTAAAGCAGGGAACCAGTCACACTGCCTCCATACGCTTTGCGCAAGGACATCGCTACATATGAGGCAAGGTTCTGCTTATGTCTGCAAATCCAAAGAAATTACCACAGTACCACTATACATGCCCTTTTTTTTTTTTTTAAATTTCTACAACAGTAACTCAATAACTCACACATGCCACTGATTTTTATTTGATTTTTTAAAGTAGATTCAAGCAAAAACTAACTCATCTGCAAATAACTTGAGTTCTTCAAATACACCAACTCCAAACAATGCTACTTTTGGATTCATGCTATTTGTGAATTTAGCAGTTAAAACTTGTGTCAGTTCATAGGACTCATGGCACGCGCATGACAGCATAGAGCCCTGCCTAAACAACCAGGTGGCAATGGTTCACGTCCTCTGCTCCTGTCCAGCTGTCTAATCAACAACACGGAAATTCACCAAGAGTCAATAAACTGAACCATATCTGCCCTGCTGGCAAGTAACCTACAGCTTTCGCTGCATGCACCAAGTTCCTTGCAAGATTTGCTCTGGAGAGTGACAATGACAAATTGATGCAACATGCCAGCAGTACTGAACACTTTTTGATCACCCATCCTTATTTCCTGATATTATTCACTGAGGATATTAATTTATAATTATAATAATTACTATTTTGTAGATGGATATGACTGGAAAACAGATTAAGCACTCAAAGGCTTCTGGGCCTAAAATATATAAAACTGAAAAGGTAAACATCAATGTTAAATGGGTTTCCATTGTGAATCTATGTAACTATAGACTAGTCTTCACTTAAGCGATTTGCTTCTTGTGTATACATCAACCCTCATCAAAGCCAGAAAGACCCTTACCGTACAATTTCATTAGCTCCCTAATTTAATGAATTTACTATTTTCTCATAAGGTTCAAAATCTGTAGCGATATCTGGATTCTCAGGTCTCTCGTGTTTAAAATTTTCTGTTATCTGCCTTTGAGGATCCTTCTGACGGCGATGCCATTATGTAATACATGCCTCTGTAATCTTATAATTAGGCAATGGATGCATTATACATGTTTCAAGGTAAAGTAGAATGTTTCGTAAGTGAATAGCAGTACAGATTTCACATCTTCACAAAGAGGGTCTAGCAATTACACAAGCATTTTCAGAGCGGGGACACCTCTTTGTTACCAAATCTGCTGCATAGTTCCTCTGTGGTGCTGAACAAATCTTTCTTGCAACCTCAACTCTGGGTCTTGAAGATGAAGACAGCAGCACTTCCCTTTTTTTTTTTTTTTTTTTATGTGGCAAACAATGCACTGAAATCAGTAATGGGTACCCAGCTGCATGTTGGGATGAGAAGTTACTATGGGTCATGACTGCAGTTAAGTAATGAGCAAAATATAAAAAGAAACTAAGAAGCAAGTTTCCTTCCCCCAAAATCCATTTTGGAGCATGTATTATATGAATGCTCTGTTTAGAAGCACAGTTTTATATACCAAATTATTGGGATTTTATTTGCATTAGAAGCATTTCATGTTGCAGTTACTTCACTTAAGATTTTCATGTTTCTTTTCCTTTCACCCTTCCAGCCAGAAGCTTCTGCTTAAAATCTTTCAAAAGATGGAAAGTCGAATGTGGTACTTCAGTGCTTGCTAGAGAATGATTGCAAAAGGTCCTAGCTTTCATCTTTCTCAGTTTCTTTATTTGCCAAGCTATGTGCAAGCAATTTTACTTCATCTATTATTATTCATATAATGGAGGATGGGTGCAGCTCTTTCATAGTCCCTCCAGTTCTTTCAATTATTACCTTGGGTAATAGGTTTACCTTTACATCACCATATACGAGAGGGATAAAACATTAGTGCCTCCAATCAGAGGCACTTTCATAGCAGAAGGGGCATTTTCAACTGCTACCTTCTACAAGCAACAACTTTTGAAAGATCTTAAAGACATCTTTGTACTCAATTTTTATTTTATTTTTTGCACCCAATTTTATTTCAGTTTTTAACCACTATGATTTAGTGACCTACATACATTCTCAAAGCATGAACACAGACCAGGACAAAACGAAGTACAAGTTACCTGGTAGTTCTGAATATGCTCTCAAGCGCAATCCCATTGCCTAATTTTACATTGGTGCTTGTGAGCATTCTTTCTAGTGACTTCTGTGGGAGCTGTAAATAAACCTTTCTAAAAGAAGACTCAGTAAAGTTGAACATTATTTTTTCTAGTAAGACTACATACAATACACATTTTGACTCAAGTCTGTAAACTTGTTCCTTTGTTGAGGAGCATTTTCATTCTTAAAAAAAAAAAAAATCTAATGCATTACCCTTCGTCAAAATGGTGGAACAGAACTGCAAAAGGACGAATTTCTGGTCTGGTCATGCAGTAGCTTTAAAATTCTGCCTTAAGAAGTCCCCTAAATGAATTCTTATCCATTCTTATCCTGCATTAATAACTGTTTGATTTTCCTTACACTCCATTAGAGGAGTACACACATTTTATGTTACATTAAAATATTACATTAAGATGATAATAAAAATCAACAATACAAAAACTAAGACCTATCTAGAGCATTTCAGGGAAAGGAAATCACCACCACCAAAAAGCTATCTTGAAACTATATATGAAATTAATCATTTTCTATTAATGGTGTACACAATCTGATCCAAAACCCCCCCGCAAATCTATGATTAAAGACATCCTAATGGTAAGTCTCTAAGTTACTCCATCAACACTTGAATTTGAAAAAAAAACAACAGATAAAGAATGAGTGCCACAAAGAATTAAAAGGAAAAAGAAAAGCTTCTTTGGTTTTCTCTGAGGCTTAAGAACTTTGTGAATTTTTCCTTGAATGCTCATTAAAACATGACTCGGTTTTCAACTGCAATAACCCTTCGATCTTCCACCCACAAATACTTTCCCAGTATTGAAAGAACCATTTACCTTCTGCTTTGCCCACCCTGCAAGATTTTCTGCACAGCAGTGATGGGTAGAAGACCATAACTGTACTACGCTTCAAGCATTTATAAAGATCTACTGCAACACTTTGATTGCCTGTGTTAGCCATTGTCAATGAAGAAATACGTAACTTGTCTTAGGGAAGTTAGCCTTTGTCCAGTGTAGTTTTGCCATCATTTATATTCTATACAAAAATGACTTCCGTTATTGCTGTTTTGCCATATTTTTATGACATATAAAACTTGTGCAGCTATTCTTTCTGCTCATTTTTACAAACACTCCCTCTTTTCCTCAGCTAAGATTTCAACATAATGGATAGAATGGCCTTTAAGAAAAAAAAAAATAAACCCTTTCTTCAGCTTCAATAAAAAGGGTACTTGCAATTAGATGCTACAGGAGGCACACCATTGTCCCCATCACTGCAGCTCCTCTGCAGAACTTACTCCCTGATGTTTGTGTTTAAGAAACAAAAGCAAGAAACAGAGATGGTACAGATGGGCTAAGGCTAAAAAGCTGACCTGTATGTCACCCCATCCCTTCTTACCCAGATCCATGCTTTTTGAGGCTTTCAGATTAATTGATTCAGACTGCTTGGCTGGTGTCAAAGATCTGAAGTTGATGTGCTGATCTGTTAAATGCACGGCTGAATTTATGACAGGGCTGCAGGAAAAAAAAAAAAAAAAAAGGAAAAAAGAGACATGTAAAATATTTAGGCACCAGTTCAAAACGCAAGTCAACTAATTAAAGCATGCACAAATATACATGTGTTTCTTCCTCCAGTTGCTTACAGACATGCATTTTAAAATCAGTTATTGATCCTCAACTTTCTTTTGAGACTTAACACCTCCAGTCACTTGTTTTTCATCACAGATGCAAATATAAATGTAAATGCTTAGTGATAATTGCTTTTAAACAATTCATACTTTATTTAGCAGAAGAAAAGAGGAACATACCAGTACCTGCTATTTTTTTTTTTTTTTTTTTTTTCCATTTTGACAGTTCTATTTAACCACTGCATTTCCAAATAACACGCTACAGAAAGTTGGAAAAATACTGCCAATGTAACTGGCTCAATTCTGCTTCATCTGCTAATATAAAGTTACTTTACAGCCTTGTACCACTTCTGCAGAGGCTGGAGCGTGGAGGTCTTATGGAGGGTGCCATAACACTCTGAAGAATTCCAAGGTACCGTGGTTTGGTTTTGTTGTTTTTGTTTTGTTTTTTAATTATTTTACTTCAAGTTAGGCAAATATCTAAACATTTCAAAATTCCACCTGAGTGAAACTCAAAGTAACTTTCACCTGTGAGGAGTCAAAACACCTCACTGCAATGCATCTAAAATCTTCCGTGTCTCTCTTCAATTAGAAACACAATTTTTTTTTTAATAGTCTAAAAGCAAAAAGCAGTTCCAAAATTAAAAATGTTTATTTCCAAACTGTTCAATCAAAAGGTTTGGTTTTACAGTGTCAAAACACTTTTCCCATTTTTTTGCTGAAACACAATTTCAGCAAAATCAGCATGACTTGACACAGTAACTCAATTTCAACAGAACTTAAGTTCCAAATGGAAAACCAATAAAACACTGGAAAAAAGTCAGGGTGGGAGAAAGGGCCTGTAAATGCATCATCATTGTAATACATCATTGTCATTTAAGAGCATGTCTTTGCTCCTAGCTTGTTGAAAAATTAGGCAAAGATTCTAGCAAACAACTGCAGTTGAGAATTTAATGCAGAGTTCCATTAGTCTATGCAGAGTTTTGTTTGTTTACCACATCATACACACCTGCCTGGGAGACCAGAAATTGTGAAATTACTCTATGTTAGCAAAAAAAAAAAACCAACACCAAAACAAAAAAAACCCAAAAAAACAACAACCAGCTACAAGAGCCTTCATTCTATGAAGAATTCAAGGTATCTGTAATAAAAAAATATCTATTCTTCGATACTACATGCAACCAGTCATTTAAAGGGTAGTTTTTAATCACATCCATGCACTCAAGGACAGAAGTATGGCTAAGTATTTAGTTGAAATGAATACTTTCCTAATATCATTGCAATAAAACAGTTGCATGACTATCAAAACTGAATACACGCAAAATGAGTAAACAGTGTTCAACATTGAATTTTCAGCACCAGAAGTATGATAGGTTGAAATGATGCTTTGATTTGAATCCTGTACTACTTGAGACAGACAAAGTATATGCCATCATGAACTTCAATATGTTAATACTTTTTTTCTGCACTTCCAAACTTCCGTATTTCCTAAGGAAATTAAAGCTTGTAGCTGCCATCAAGCATGCCAGCCTTTACAAAAAGTATTCTTAAAATATCTGAAAAATCTACCCAATGCATTTACAACTGGTAAAGTGTCCATTAATTTTTCCACTACACATTTCAATGTTCAAACTTGCTGAAGCTTCATTTTGTAACCTCAAGAATGTCTTTGGCTGATGTGCTGCATAAGAAGATTTGGTTTCTTACAAACTGAATTTGGCTAGGACTTTTCAAGCTTTAAGAGACTTCAGGCACTGCATCTACACATAGCAGCCATTGGTATAGTTTTAAATTAACTTTATTTTTTAATTGGGATTATGTTTTGGGATTCTTTTTGTTTTACTGAACACATACTGGGTATTGTGATCCATGTATCACGTATAGCAGGCGTACTGCAGCTTATGAACAACTGAAATGAACAATGCACCAAATGCTAAAATAACATTCCCAGTTTATATTAAAGGATCATACAGGTGACTAAAAACTGCGGTACAAATTTTTACAAAAGTGATTTTTAAAATCAATTAGAACCGCTATCACAACCACTAATGAGCAATTAGGGCTGTAACTATTAAGAATAGCCAAAGTCTGACCTATGATTATAATCCTCATTCAGCAGATCCTCACTGGGATGTGGTGGGAGAGGTGGAGGTGTTTCGTTTTCACCATTGCCACGATCAGACACTGGCAACTCTGAAATAAAATTTAAAAAGGGGTTAAATAAGCCGCAGAAACAAGTACATTACACCAGTTCACTGATCAATGACTGGACTGGAAGGCCTCAAGCAATGCTGAAGTGAGTCACAAATTATTCAAATCCCTGAACTAACTAAACTAGAATTAAAATCACACCAAGCAGAAAATATACCCCTTGGGATTTCCTGAAGAGCTGATTTTCAGATTTGCATACGCATAATTAAAGATAAATATAGGGAAACTTTGTGCTTATAGTGAAGTTGAGCGCAAGGCACAAATTGCTTTACTCCATTTGAGTGGATTTTTGCTTCTACAGAGCTGCATTCTAACTGATTGTAGGTTCATGCTTTCATTCCTTTTGATGGGGAGCATTTACCACCTTTCACGTACAGAAGAGAACCACATTCTCAGCAAAGAGTTCGGAAGAAGAAAAATTTCTGTTAGCCCATGGCAAGAGAAGAGGCATTTCTGAATTACAGTCTTCATTTTCCTACCATTACAGTAATTCCTTCTTTACCTTTACAAAAGGCATTCAGCTCACACCAGAAAATTACTTTGGACCAAGAAAAACACGAACTACTCAATTAAACTATTCAGTGGTTTGCTAAGCAACAACACTTACATACCTGCAGTATTTAATATGACTGCTGTGCCCGCTGGAGGTCAGTTCATTATTGTCCTGTAAATTCACCTCTCAATCTAAAGGTTTAATCTTATAAAAAGTCCCTACATTTTTCAACGTAGAACATATCTTCACCCCTCCGAAACTTAACAGGAAACATGGAGACATAGTAATTCTTGGGTTTCAATGGCAGGTAAGCAATTTAACAATACTGACATACTGCACCTTCATGTGACCTGTTCTGTTGCATTGAACGTTGCTAGTCTTTTTGCACAATCTTGCGTGAAAGTACTAATCTAACTTGAGAGAAAATGGGTTTAAAAGGAGTGGAGCAAGGCAGACAGCAATAGATGATATTTATTAGATAAGAGCACTGAGATAGTTCCCTAAAAGCAAACAAACCAACCAATCAACCCCAACAAAACCACATTATTAGCTCAAGAATCCTATAAAACTACTGGCTGGATAGCCTCCTAAAGATCAGAAAGATAATAAATAGTTCAAACCCTGTATCTCAGGAAAAGTGAGAACGTCATCAGAAGAAACTGGAGGTAAGCAGATAAGGAGAAAACTTCTAACGAGACCTTAAAAAATACCGATTGCCAGTCTGACACAGAAAACAGGTATGCTACCTAACATATATGTACACTGGCTTCTTGCATTATGATCACATTCTTTCAGGTTGCAATTTAAGGACAGGAAACAGATGAGGAGTAAAGGGCAAGTCCTCACAGTAAAAAGAATTTAGAACAAAGGGAAACTCGTACTGTTCAATGTAATTAAATGATTTGAAAGATGAATCAGAAGACGAAAAAATTTACTCATGTAAAACCACTCAGAACTACCAAAAATAAGCAGACTATGAAGCTCTGCAAAAAGATTGCAGGATATTAAGTAAGTAGTAAATGCAGGTGAAATTCCCTGTCAGTGACTGCAAAGTGATACACATGGGAGTAGGGGAAAACTCTTGACACATACACAAAGGCTATTACTTTAGCAATTACTGCTCAGGAACAAGACAACAGGAGTGCACTGGATCTTTCTTTGACTATATGCTTAGTGAAGTCAAAAGGAAACAAAAGGACATTCAGAGCTTTAAGAAAAGTTCAAACACTCCATCTAGAACTCAGAGTTTATGGTGTGCCTAGTTTTTAAATAACATCTAAGGTTTCATTCTTCCCATCTGAAAAAGGATGCAATGTAATTCAGAAACATATTGAAAAGGTGGCAAGGGTAGTTGGACACATGTAGAAATGTTCCTACAAGGAACACGGACTTGGATTCTTTGGTTTAGAATAAGAAGCAATAAAAGAGGATACAAGAGGAGTCTATGAAATTGTAAAAGCTATGCATAAGGTGAAAAGGAAGCTCTCACTGTCTCATACACAGTAACTAGAAGGCACCCAGAGTAACTATCAAGTAGCACACCTAGGACAAACACAAAGTAGTATTTTTTCCTGTGCAATTAAATCATGGAACTCATTGCTATAAGGATGCTTTGGAAACCAAATTTTTAAAAAAATATTAAGAAATGGACTAAACATTAGAGAGGTATCAATGGCACAATGGTCCGGACAGAACCTCTGATTTAGGAAGTCCCTAAACCACTGACTACCCAAAGCAGAAAACAGATGCCTGATGGAAGGGGTGGGGGCAGATCACACCACACCCTACACTGTGCCTTACCCTCTTTGAGCAGCATCCGACAGCCATAGCTGGAAAGGTTGAGCATATCATGTAGTTATATTAACTACGATTCACAGTAATTGATACATCATTTCTCAAAGGCTGTTTGGTGATGGGTTACCACTGGCATGTTTCTTGCAGTACACAAATGGTACACACAGAAAAATGTCAGACTTCCCGAGCGACTCGGAAATGATCACAAGGGACTACAGCTCCCTGCAAAACAGGAGCAGGAGCAAAAGAGTGAGAAAATTTCACCTAAGAGGCAGTCACTTGCTCCATGGTCAAGACCCCAGGAAATGATCTTAACAGATCCAGAGAGATCAGAGGAACAGCTAAGCCACTAAAAAAATGTACTGAATTTTCAGAGATTAAACAGTTTAGGAGAGTAAATGATTGAGTCTGTCTATAAGATACATGTAGCGTTTACAAGAAAAATTTAAACATTAATTTAAAATTTCACTTCTTTATTTTATATCTTGACATTACCACACATGTATGAAAACAGAGATACTTGTACAACCACGAGGACTCGGCAGTCTATGGTAGTAGAGAGAGTTTATGATTATTCTACTACTTAACCAGAGAGATGACAGCATTCCCCCTACAACCGTTTATAATGTAGGGTTATAAGAAATATATAAGAACCTCTAATGAAACACATTCCAGTAATCTTTCAACACCAGAAATGTAAAGCTGCTGGCACTGAAGCATCAATTCGCAAAGAGGTTGTTCTAAAAACCACTGAATCTGTGCAACAGCTTGGCAGCAAAAGAAGTGAGGACCCGAAGGCAGCAAGTATTATTCATGCAAAAATAGAACAAACAATGGCATTTCAATATTGGATCAGTATCCCCTCCCCCTTTATTTAAATATCCACAGGCAAGACAAAATGTAATGTTTTGGCTATAACCACTTTTCCCCAGACATTAGTTTATCTTGCTCATGTATAATGAAAAAGACTCTTAAAACAAGACAGCAATATTAGCAGGCCAAGCTTCAGTGTATTTTTGCTGAGCTTTTATAAGAATTTTACTGGTAGGAGCAGTGAATGATACTGGAAATAACTTATTAGAAAACATCAATTGAGAAAATGACATTATATTGAACGTAATACAGCTCCTGTCATTAAATTCTTACATTAAATCCTGTATTATGTTAAAAATCTCCTCTTTTATTATTCTTTGTAAAAATGTACCAACCGTACTTCTACATAACAAGATCTGGTTAGTACACCATAAGAATGTACAAGGGACTGTTCCTGCCTGTCACAAGCAGCTCGCGATATCTGTGACTCACATCCTTAAACAGACACACAGTTCATAACCGAGTTAAATGAGGGTTGTGCATAGGTGTAGTGTTTTGCCTTTAAAGATGCCTTGAAAGACTGATGACAAAACTTTCTAAGAAATAATGCAAAAAAATTTTTGAACCAATGACTAGAAATAAGTGACAAGTTCATATGGAAAGCAGAATAAGTATTACCTCAATAATAATTAATACTATGACTTCAAAATTAGAAAGATTTCTACAATGTGCAGGACTGCTGTAAGCCCAAAGTGTCTTTCACCAAGAAAATTTCAGATCAGAGCCCTACTGCAGACACCCTGCTGCTGAAGTGCCCGTGCAGTTCTCCAATAAGATCACTTAAATTTTACTCATCAAATGCCAAATCTTCAACAGAAATCGCAGTATGTCTTCGTCATCTGTTGTCCACTGACTCCAATTCCAAACTGCTTCCAGGCCATGGCTGGGAAGGCCCAGCCATGCCAAACTCTCCCCGACAATAGGCCTCAGCAGCACTCCAAGGCATCCTTTCCACATCCGACACACATTCTCTTCTGAGGCCATCACATTTTTTTGCTATAATGCCTTCTTATCATCATTCTTTAATTAAAAAGGTGTCTACTGAAAATGATTTTATGAATGAGCTGCAAACTAGCCATCCTGATTTTTGGATCGCACTTGGAGAACCCTTATCTGAAAGTACAGCTCTTCCACATATTTTGTTTTGAACTGCATTTAAGTGACAAGTTACCTGTTGCCATTCACCTGTATCAGTGGCTCCGGAGCACTTGCTTATATGTTTTTTAAGGAAGTGTTTAAAGGTATTTACTGCTTTCTGATCCTTTGGCAATGGCTAACTCTACGGGGCAGGCTAGCTCCGAGAACTACCTTTTTCTCCTGTAACTACAGAATCAGTGTAAATTCCACACAAGAGAAATATAAGGTAGATCTAAACAAAAGGATCTGATCTTTGAACATTTACAATGCTTGAGTCTATATCTAATTATTTGCCTGAAGTCACATTGTCAAAATATTGAAGTCAACACAAATTATTTACCTCTATATTATAAGGAAGTTTCTCTTGAGCTTTCAGATAGGGGCTTTTTGGTTTTGGTTAAAAGCACCCCACACAGTCATCACAGCAGCCTATGAAATTACTTTTTGCAAGCCACTCAGATTCCACAGCTGTCTAGGGAAGTGGGAAAAATCATGCATAATTCAACTACATCAAAGAAAATCTTTTTTTCCTACTGGAAGGTATTTAAGTATGTGCTTGGCTTGAAGGATAAGAGTACACTTAAAAGGATAGAGGTCAAGACCATCTCAAATACTTAAACTTTTCAAATAGCTAGTATCTTGCTGAGTCAGGTGCAAACTGGACAGATAATACAGTATGCCATCAGAAATGAAAGAAGACAGGAAAATAAGTGGTCTTAAAAGCTCTTACTTATATGCGCACATACACTCATATATGTAGGTTTTCTTTGTACAATGTACACATCTATTTTTTTTCTAATGAGTTCATTAATATAAATTCAAATTTGTAAATTAAGGGAATGTTTCTAACCTTTGAACAAATTCTACCTTTAAGTCTAAAATAAGCAAGCGTACTTTATGAATATCATGCTTTTGTATAAATTCATTTAGCTTGTAATAACCTGGGACATAATCTAAGAATTCAATGCAAGAATCATTGCACTCATTAAAGATATATAGAAAATAAACATTTTGACAACATATATTTTGCACTCATCATTTGTTTTTTATCCAACCTTACGTGTTGGGGCAGCGAGCTAGAAACTGTTACTTAAACTGGAATTTGTGCCAGGAATCTAATTCACAACTTCTGAGTCAGCTCTCCCACCCTCGCTGGATCTTCAAGCCTCAAAGTAACATAGTATGCACTTACTCTAATTAACTGCTTTTCTAGTGGCTGTGGATTTCATAAAACAAAAACACAGAGCACTTTCCTTTAGCACAGAGAAGGATATCTAGAGACTACCTTTTATTCTTTCCTGAGGACTGCACATTACAAATTGCTGAAGAATAGTATCATTGCGTCTGGAAGCAGCTGCAAAGTTATGACTCCTGTCAAAGGCTGATTTTTGAAAGACTCCCTGGTCTGAGCGTTCCTAAGGGAAAAACAGAACCACACATTGTAACAAAAAAAATTACAATTGTAATTTTTGCAAAACGTTCAACAATGCAGAAGATCAGCCATCACTACAGATAGTGCACAAATACAGCGTAATGTACTGTTCACTGTACATTGCTTGCTTTCAAATGAGAAACTTGAAAGATATCTTCAAAATGACTATCTGTTTTTGCTGACCATAAAATAAAGACAATATCTAAGCAATAACAATCATTAAGAATGATGCACAAAAATGAAGACCGTTTTTTTTATGACCCACAACTGGCTTCATTCAAATTCTCCATCTGGGAGGGCAGCTTGTGACACTGTCAACACAAGAACATGGGCAATGCCAATGGTATTTTTCTGCCAGCCAGCTGGTTCCCTTCTCTCAGAGACTGAGTGCATATGTTCCGATGATCACACACTAGCGCAGTTTTGCAAGGAAGGAGTTACACCAAACTCCCAAACGCAGGTCTTCTGGCTAGCAGCTAAACAAACTCCTGTCACACCTCTAGTCAGCTTTTCTTTTGAGACATTCCCCCCCCATACATGCCATATCGCCTAATTTATTCTCCTGAGCAGTTGCTCAAAAAAAAAAAGGGGGGGGGGGGGACGGGGGGACGGGGGGACCAATCACAGTTTCTAAAACTGAGACAGACCCAGAAAGACATTTCTGTACTTGTTATTCAGGGAAAACAGAAAACCCACACAGGGGGATATTATGGCTAGTTTTCAAAATAACCTTTATAGTTTCTGTGATTTTATATCTGTTTTTTGAAGGGGCCTCCAACTGGCTTCTATTTTTAAAGTGCATGTTCATTATGCCAGCAAATGTTACACTAAATATATCATTCCTTAAATTTCATAGTCACATCTACAGAAGAAATGCATGTATCTAACCTGCACAATTTCTTTGTAAAATGATGCAAGAGGTTTAATGCATTGGCAAGTGATTGCCTGCAAACCAACGCGTAAGAAAGGACAGCATGTTACATCACATTGCAACCTGCCTTCCAAGCTTGATAATAATAAAAATAAAAGAATAAAATAATAAAACAATAATGAAATAATAGTAATAAAAATAATAGTAATAAAATAATAGTAATAAAATAGCAAAAAATGCACCTCAGAACACAAATCAATGGCGGGATGCTCACGGTGATACTATCGCTACAAATGTAGTCTCAGAGGAGAGGCAACACAAGCAACATTCTCTCCTCCTCCTCAGTGCAGCATGAGCCATTTGAAAAGGCTATTTTGAACCTCCGTACAGAAACACACACACCACACAGCCACTGACAATTATGTCTCTTCTCGTTACTGGAGATTCTTTAGTTTACATAAGATTCCTTAAGTCGCGAGGTCCACATTTACTACTTTCTCATGGATACTGCTAGCTAAATTAAACCTTGCAACATCCAAACTACTACTACATTGGAGGCTTGTACCCAGCGGGATAGGGAGCCTGAAATTAACAGCAACAACAAATCTGCTTTTCCAGCTCCCTGATAAATGACACAATCAATATCCTAACAACTGATCAGTAACCACCCTAATTAGAGTATTCAGCTTATAAAACATAGCTGTCATGGAAGCCCTCCATTAGTGTCCTGACCAATAAAAACAATAATGCATTTCGAAACATATTCTCCTTCTACCAAGCTGAGTTGCAGTACTCAGGAAGCTGTTTTGGGGAAAGGAAAGAATGGGCAACAACCCATTTCTGCTATGGTCTCCAGACTCAAATGGAATTACAACTGAACCTAAAGACTACCCTATAAAAATTAATTCCTGTCTAAAATGAATTTGATTCAATCAAGACCTCATTATGCGTTCTTCATAGGGCATGAGTCAAGATTATTTACCTCTCTCATACATCTGGATAATATATAAAACTATACACTTAACTATAAAAAGCAGCCTCATCCTTTTATTATGTGAATCTGATATTTGATCGGAAGTTTTCTAAAAAAATTTTGGCTTTTGTTAAATAAAGAAAACTTGCAGGATTGAGCTTTATTTGAAGGTGAGCTATCTTTCTTATGTCACAAGAGTGCACAATAATTTTAACATATACTTTATAATTCTTCCTTACAGCATAATGCTATGTCACATCAAAAAGGAAAGCAAAAATGTGTTTTCCTCTAACATATTCCAGAATTGCTAATCAATATTTTTCATATTTTCCTGGCATGATTGACACCAGTGCGACTTTTGCAAAGTGTCCTCCCAACAAAGTTAGAGCATAATGTTTGGAAAGTAATATACTTCTAAATCTATCTCTCAATCAATCAATGACGGTAGTAAATCAAACAGAAAATTATCAGGAAAATATTAAGAGTTAATTATACTAAAAGATACCTGTAATCTTTTCCCCCTCTGATATTTTATGCAAATACACCCACAAACATGCTTGTATATATTTTTATTTTAAGGAACTGTACAGATGTTCAAAAACTATTAAAATATTTACTCAAGGGTCAAAATTAAAACTGGGGTGAGTAGTAAGGGCAGCCAGTATACATATATACATATTATTTATGTAAAGATGAAGAAACAGTGTGCATATGTGCATGCATGCATGAAAGAGAGGGAGCAAGAGAGATCATAAAACCAATCCTTTTCAAATAAGAGGTGATTGGGAAACATCAATTTATATGAGGTCTAGAAAACATAACCATTAAAATTTCTTTCTTCTCTTATTTTGCTACCTTTACTTAAGCAAGTTTTATGTTAATCAACTCAGAAACCCATCCTGAAGGGGTGGCCTTCATCTGACATAGGAAAGTAAAATATTAATTCCTTGAAGGTCAAAAAAAAAACAAAACACCCAACCAAAAACAAAACAAAAAAACCCAAACCAAACAAACAAAAAGCCCCAAACAAACCAACAAAAAAACCCAACAGTAAACAAACAAACAAACAAACAAAAACAAAACAAAAAAGTGGAGGGACAGGACCAGAAGAAAACACACACACACACACACACAAAGTGGAGTGAATTAAAATACTAATGAAAATGAAAAAGCAAGAGTGAAGCAGAATCCAAGTCACACTAAGACGTTAAGGTCTCTGATCATGACAACAAATGAAATCAGAAGAATTCAAATTGTCTGTATCCCAGCTATTGCCTTGAGGAGGTAGCAGACAGTCGAAACTACATCAACACATTAATCCTAAATTCACCCTTTTTGGGACCACACTTGCTTTTGTTCTAATACTTGTCAAACTAAAATAAGAGGCAACTTTTAGCCTGGCCTCAACAGGAACAGCAGGACCAGGAGATATCAACCAGAAACATTATGTGAATCCTGACTCCAGGAAGTTAAAAATTCATTCTGCCAGGAGGAGCTCTCTGTGACCAAGACTTTAGCCATCATCTCTTGTATGCAAAAACATTGGGACTGGAAAGACATTTATCTAGTAAATGTATTTACTGCTTCACCTCTGTCTGCACCTCTAGTCTCCGGAGAACTACCAGCTGGATCCTTCCACGAATGTTCCCCTCCATGGACATGGAGCGCCTCAGTGTTTCCATAGCCTCATGATTTGACTTGCCCAGAAGTGACTCCCCATTTACTGCCACAAGCTGATCATTTACTCGCAAACGACCATCCTACAAGCAAAAAATAAAAACAAAATATTTTTTTAAAAACTAAAGAATTATTAGGCAGAGGTACTACATACAGGAAAGCAAGATGCAGACTATCAGATATTGCTTTCTAAAGTTTAAGAAACAAGAGATTGCATAGTACCAGGTCTTTAGAAAGAAAAATCTGTGTGTCCTGTAATTGACCATTTTTTTCCTCCATTTACCACATTTCAGGGAGAGTTCATAGGACAATTACAAACATAGAAGTGCATGCACACGCTGCCGTTTTCCTTGCACATACAATTTAATTTGTATCAGTTCTAAAAAGAAAAGAGGAAAAGGAGCTTTTACTTAGTTACAAGGACCCACATCATAGCTGTTAGTATCTGCAGTGCAACCGCGAAGGAATTTTCCATGCATTATTATCTGCTATTAGAGTCTGGTAAGAAACAGCTCCAAAAATTTTGTCTTATAGTCTCACTAGTGTCTATCTTGTCACAATTACCATGCCACCATATCGGGTGGTGGTCTCAGTTCAGCGTGGTCATTAAGACTTAAGCATCCTTATTTTAATTAATGCCGTCCATGTATTTTAACATCCAAACCTGCTGCCAAAAACAAAATTAGGGTTGAGCCATATCAAGTAGCCTATGCTTTGAAAAAAGTCATTCAGTTTCATTGGCAAGGTTAACTGACATTTGTGGGTGTAATAAAATTGTGGACACTGCTATTTTGTGATTTAGGAATCCTATTGCTGTTGTCATTATTATCTGTAATTTATTTCTTTTCATAAAAGCATGTGCCATGGACTTTACTCTCTTTAACAAGAAAATAAGGTCTATTAAATTAAGAGAAAAGAGTTTCTTTTAAAGATTGTCAAGTTCACAATTATCAGGTTGGTATCAGACCTCAAAGGAGGAACAGAAAGAGTAACAAACTGAAGACATCCAATATAAAATGGCAGCGAAGAAACAATAGCAGGGAAAGAACTTGCATAGAAATATATTTCTTGGTTAAAATGAATCTGATTCATTCATAGGCTCATTGTAATGAGCCTCTTCATCAGGCACTTGTTCAAACTGTTTACGTATTTCATGCAACTGAGTAATCCAAAATATATATACTTTTTGATTTTTACTTTTTCTACCATTAAGACATTCAATTAACTATTCGGCTATTACTGCCAAGTCTAAGTCATTTGTGCTCAAGTGAGTTACAGTAGCTGTGACAAACCCAGCTTTCTTAAGTGTTATTTTTGTTGGAACTGGGTATCATCATTACCACAGCAGAGTATGAATAACCACAGAGCTGAAGAAGAACAGCATACACCAGAATCCAAAATAAACTGGGAGGGACAAGAAGATGGAAAGACAGAATTGGGAGATGAGTCACTCAGTGAAGGAAAATGAAGAGAAATAAAACTTTTTTGGGGAGGGTATGGGAATGGACGATAGGAAACAGCAATGCCATTTGGAAAAGATACTTGAAACCTCTCCCACCTCTCTGCTGCGTATTTCATGCCAACATAAATTTACATACAGCCAAAGTCAACAGGTTAACCCCACCCTTTCTCTACATACAAAATGATGGCATCACACATGCTACAGTTTAGGGAGAGAAGAGTTAACATTGTTTAACAGGGAGTTTTATTATTTGCACATGTTGTAATTCCTTTGTGTTCTATCAAAATTTGCTGAAATGAATGGAGCCATTCACGGCAACAGGAGTTTGAAGAAAAAAGATTTTATTCTTTGTGAGTTTCTGTAAGACTTTGAAAATTTTACAGGCCCTCATGTCCTCCTGCTGTGGTCCCACAGGTTCTTGAATTCCTTTTTTTCCTTTCTGTGGATAAACACCCATGTATAAATATCCGTTAAAGCTTCTTACTAAAGTATATACAAATACGTTCTCAAATGCATCTTGCCATGACTACAATCTGTTGACTATGCAACCGTCCCGAACACAACCCGTATTTTTAAATGAATCGCTGCAGCCTCAGAAAGCTTTGAATTGACCTGATTTTTAATTTGCTTGTAATACTTTTGTATGACACTTTGTATTTATTTATTTATATTCTAATAATGTCCATTCTTAAAGAACTTCTTTTGATGCATCTCCATTCTTCCCACTCTGTTACATGCTCCACTTAAATACAAAATTCAACTTGAATTCAACACTTCAACTATGATCAGAGAAAAAAGGTGTGCGTGCTTTATAAATGCTGATCAACTACACTTGCTAAGCCACCTGTACGAGGTACACTGGAAGACAGCTGGACACTGTTTTCACACTTGCTCAGGTAGAAGTTATTACACAGAAAACCCTTTTGCTAATTAGAGACTGAAAAAAAAAATACCAATATCTAAACAGTTTTCAAACACATATTTTCACATCACTGGTGTTATGGCCTGGTTTAAAAGCCTGAACTGCAAGACAATCTGCTTGGCTCAAAACAAGCTAAATGTTGTTTTAACACATTTTTTTTCTTTTATCTCCGAAAGGTAGGTTTCTTTGTGGCTTCCAAGTAGAAAAACAACATTTGGCATTTCAGCAAAACAGTTTTCAAATGCCATCTCTGAAACTGCAAGTGAGCTATTCTAATAAAGGGTGAAGTTACTGTTCCCTTGCTTATTCAAAAAATGCTGGTTTTTTTATGGAGGCTCACAGCAAGGGGTAGAACCTACCACCACATGGCTACCATACTCAGACAGTCAGTCACAAGACTCTCATGTTTTTTTACAGTAGAGCATGGAGATATAATGCCATGTTCTTCATGGACTTCTGTTTTTAATCAAAGCACACCTAGTTATTTCCCTTATCACATCAATGACATTTCTCTCAGAAGGAATTCCTTGATGACATCTATTGGAATCATCTAATTTCCCCATTCACTCCACACGAGCAGCAACATTTACTGCAACAGCACTCAGAAGCCCCAAGGAGGTTCAAGCTACACCATGTTTGATTTGAACAAATGCACATGTAGAAAATATTCCATTATTTCTAATAACTGCTCTGCTGCATTTCAGCTGCAGTAGACAGCCAGTACCTGATCATCAGGAATGCATCACAAGTGAAAAGCCAAGATGCCTTGAGATGAACAAGGTTGAAATCCCTAAAGTTATGGGGAAAGATGATGCATTTAAACTCAATCAAATGTTAGTTTTCCTCATATGAAAGGCTCTGCATAATTACAAATACCAAGTATTCTAGTAACCTCTTATCTTAGGGATGATAAAACATAGACACTTCAAAAATTACAAAAGGAGGTTAAGAAGGGACATAATGGTTCCATCAGCAAAAGTAACTCTCTATTCCTGCAGGACACAGTGTTAGAATACCAACTAAGAACATTAAGGCATTTTTACTTCATCTGCTTTTGTAGCAAGAGCAGTAAATAGGCACTGGGTCTTACTGTAGCATGTATGACAAGATACATTGATATTTTCTAAAGTCTTTAGCTAGGACAAAAAAAATCATAAAGTATTGAATTAATATATATACTTCATTTTTCCCTTATGACTTTTTACAGCTCCCTTACTGTGCTTTGCAATGCCACTAACACATCAGAGCTAGGTTAACGTGTTAACATTTTGAAAAACACTAAAAAATGTTGGCCTCTCTTCAGACCTTTGGTTCAGTCCAATAACAGATATCAGTTACTAACCAAAATTGTCTGCATCTCATATGTAACTCTTCATTCTAAAAAAACACACTGGTGAAAGAAATTTAATGTATCAAACCTTTATACAGCATTAGAAGGACTGAGCATTTACTTCAGCAGTGAAACAAATGTGTTGAAGTTCAACGTATTACACGTCTTCTTCTGAAGACAAGTGGTGACTGTATAGACAAGGGGATAAAGCTCCCCCTTATATTAGCATGATATCACAAAATCGGAACAAATCTTAAACTCTAAATGCAGAAGTGAGAAGTAGTGAGAGAATTCTCATGTCAGTGAGCATTATGATTTCATCCTGTGATAGTTTCCCAAGAAAACTTTGTACACTGAAAAGAGAATGCACATGTCTAAATCCATAATAACTCTGTTTCAAAGTTAAAATGAATAGCATGGGAAAATGCTCTGGACAACTACCAGCTGGAAAGAAAGGCTTTTTATTTAAAAACTTGCTACAAGAAGACATTTAAAATAAGGACATCTTTAAATATTTACACATAAATATGTGCACACTTTTTAACTTGATACAAGAAATTTTATTAATTGTTAACACCCACTGATTATGTTTTGTTCTATATAAAGGTCATTAGACAGGAGAAAGGCAGCTGTTCGCCATGCATATGCAACAGTAAACCGGTTCTTAAGACCTTGCCAAAATGACTGCATTCTGTGAGTACTTGCATAAAACACATCAGAAAGATTCTCTGAACAGTTCTGCTTGAAGGCAGAGCCTCAGCTACTATCTCATTTGCTCTGGAGCCTACACTCAGATCTATTGCTACACAGTTCTAATTGGTGAAAGGGTTATAATGAGGTAGAATAGAGGATAGGTCACAGGACACAACACAAAATAACCTTCCAGTCATGGTGACTAACTCTGCCAGTTGCCCTTTTACTTAGGTGTGAGCACAGAAGTCCTGCTTTATTAGTCTGCAGACCCCTCAAGCCAAAATTAACTGCTCTGGAGTAACTACGGAAGAACCCATAGTGGTAAACAAGCAGAGCTAGAAAGGGTTGTCTTATGTGTCTATGATGTGACAAGTCAGGTACCCAGTCCACTAATGCTGCCGGAATATGGCTCCACAAGCTTTGCTATTCAAAACAATGAGTTTATTCGTGGCAATATACACTGTCACTGCAACTGCTGTGGACAATTACTCAGGGAACACAGAGCTGGGAAAGCAAGGAGGGCAGCCTCATTTTCACAGTAAAATGAGTTGTACTCTGTAGCAGACATGCACATAAATTGAGTTTATCCAGCCCTAATTTGGTCAATCGTGCCTTAACTCATTTCTGATATACACCAAGTAGATGAGCTTATTCACTTGTCGTTTAGCCCTGAGTTAACTATGGATAGTGTTCTGAACTGCATGTACCAGGCTCAGTTATACTTCAGAAGATCCGAGCTTTGAAATAACTGTGGGACTAGGACAGGTAAATAATAGAAGCAGGGAAGTATTAAACATTCACATCAAAGCTAAATCCTTGATTATTGCTATTTACTAGCTGCTGTAAATAGATGATCATGAAAGTTTTAATGCTGTGAATTGTCTTACTCAGCAGGCTGATGCCATTAGAGAAATTTACATACACTGAATTAAAAGGTATTTTTACAGAAAAAAGAACTGCGAGGAATTGCTGAGATAACACACGAGAAAAAAAAAATACATTATGGATCCACAACAATTAAACATACTAGCCCTAAAAGACTAAGACTTTTGTTTCTAATTTCAAGGAAGATACCTTTTTCAAGTTTTATTTGGGAAAAAATGCAGCCAACAGATTTCCAAAAGATTAGGAAATAATTCAAATACTTTTTAATCATAAAAATATACAACAGTCCCTGTATAGACCTTAGAGGAAGCAGAACAATTCATAATACTGTCATTTACCAATTCAATATTACCAATTCAATCCACCTCAGGAACAATTGGTAACTTCTGCACAATTGATGCCAAGCTCAGCCAAGTCGCATTTTTACTACAATGGTAAAAAATATTTTGAATAGAAAGAAAACCATAACCTAGCTTTTTATTTACAGCATAAATTAAACATATAATCCTTAACCTCACAGAATGGTCAATTTCTAATTTTTATAAAGAAGTTTGTCTTTTGATTGTTTTTTATGGGTCTGCCTGTATCCCTTTGGGAGGACCAAAAGCAGTGCAGACAGGCAATAACGTAGATATCTAACTTCTCTGTCACTGAGCCTAGCAGCCTGCAAACTTTCCCATGCACTTCTGTGGGGAAGCTGGGAAGCAGCCTCTCCTCATACCCACACACCCTTAGCCTTCTCACCCTTCCCCATTTCCTTCAGCGTCCAAATGACCTCCAAGGTTTCCACCAATTCACTTTCCTTGTGGCAAACCCTACCACACACGACACCAGAATCTCGGGACAAAACAGTAGTAGATTTGCAGTTCACCTAAAGGAATGAGTGACAAAAAGGTATTTGTTCCTAGAATGCTTATCAAGTGAGATTCAGCACTCAACATAAGAATGTCAAAATTCTAACGCAGTCATTGTCTGATGCGTTTCTTCCATACCTTAAAAGCAGCACCTCCGTGAATAACGGATTTGATGAAAATCCCAAGATCAGCTCCAGTCTCCCGAGATTTGTTGCCTTTTAAGCTCACACCAAGTCCAGCAGAGCCAGAATCATTCAGAGGAATCTCAAAGGTCAGCTGCTCTGTGGTTTCTGGAGAAAGAATACTGCAGTTTGGCTCTCCTTTCTGTTGGAGAAAACAACGATGAAAATATGGGTGAAAAGTGGGCAGAGACAATGCATAAACTAGTTGTATCCATAGGTTCATATGACATGAAATAGTCATCTTTTCCAGAAAGTAGCTTGAAGAAACAGCCTTATAACCAACAATGCATTTAGCTGACATTTTGTCACATGATCGGGCTTAAAATGTTATTTTTAATGATACCTAGGAATATGCCTAAATAGAAGGTAAAATAGCTTAGTTCCACATAATATAAAACTGATGTTGCAGCAGAATATAAAAAAGCCATTTATTTTAAACACAGCTGCATTAAAAATGTAAGCCATAAAACTCTCAACATCTTTATATGCAGCTCACAAACTGTAATGATAGTTGTACTGTTAAATCCCATTCCCCTCTGAAAATTGAGTTTCATCCTTAAAAAATTATCCTTCCCTTAAACCAGTCTACAGAGGGAAGTTGGTGTAACAAAAGTGAGAGTGAGAATTGAAAACACAGTAACTTATGCTGCACTAACTCCCTTTGTACATACTTTTAGTCCATAGAGGTTTGGGGCTTTTTTCCTTCTGCTATAGGTTGATCCCAAAATTTTTCCTAGATTAGATTGCTGTTTACAAGACTGCCAAGTCAAGTATCCATAGCTAGGGAAGATCAGAACGAACGTTCTTTTACTGTATAATGTATCTGCAGTTTTGTAGGGTTGTATGTTGTTGGGGATGGGTTGGTTGTTTTGGTTGGGTTTTTTTTGTTGTTGTTGTTTTGTTTGTTTGTTTTTTAAAGCAAATTAGAATCATGAAATTAAACAAAATCAAATTCTAGCCTGAAATATTCATACTGGCACTCTACAGAAATAAAACCAGGACAAGGAGACCTACTATGGAGTAAAGTGCTCATGGAAGGTATTAGTGGAAAAGACCTTATGCATCACATCCAATTTTATTCCACTCCTTCTCCTCCATATAACTCTAAGAAAATTAATTAGTTTATGTTTCTTGTTATTTGGACATTTTCTATTCTTTGTAACAATACTGTTAAAAAATTAATAGGAAAAAAACCTATGAAAAGGAAATACACAGACAAGTACAAGTTGAAAAAGACTGGGGGTTGCTTTCAAGGGTGTCAAAGTCCTATGTTAAATTATCAAGTAGAGGCCATGTGCAAGGAGGAGTGTAGTAGCTGGGCCAATCCATCTTCTACCTAATGAAGGATTGTTTCCAGGGCCTAAGCTGCAGTATATACAGCATCAATGCCATTGTCAGCAAAGGTGCCAGCAGTACAGATGTTTTCTCAGCAGAGTAGTCCCATATATTCATCTATTATGCTGTCTGATCAACAAGAAGTATGACCACAAAACTAAGAGCAGAAATTAATATCCTAAAGCAACAAAAAATTAGAAACAGTAACCACTAAATATACTTTCATTTATTTCAGATGCCCTTTCACTGATGAGAAGCAGCTACTAGCTAGAGACAAATCGTGTGAGCCAGAGAGCTAGGACTATAAACCTCAATCCCAATATGCACCATGCTCAAATTCGTCCTGGAATGTAACGACATGATATTAAGTCAACACAATTTGCCTAACTGCCAAATATAAAAGTGACATAGCACCAACACTGACAATTGTCTTGATGCCAGCACTCATCTCCAGTACCTGTGTTACTCATTTGTGCTTTTGTCTTTGTTCACCAGAAGGAGACAATTCTCGGTTACAAATCTGTCAACTTTTATTTCTTAGCTGTGGAAATAGAGACATCCTGAACGTAATCCCCCAAAACCTGCAAATTCATACTTACTACTGTGTACAATACAGAATGATAATTTGTGAACGCTCCTGCTCTGACTTCCTTCAAAAGAGTCGGTGTAAGGAAAAAACCCAGTATTACTGGCCTTCTAATATCAGCATTTTGCATTTAACTTTCTCAAGCTTTTAGAGGAAAGATTTTCTGCCCAATCTTTTGTTTTTCAAAATGCACATATTCTTGTCAGCCGATTCAGAACTCTTAGATCAGAATTCCACTCAAATGGCATATCCTGTCCAGATCTGAACAGAGGAAATTTTTCTCAAGATCCCAGATGCGCGATGTCTCCTGCAGCCCTTCACGACAGTCTGTTTTGTATTACTTTCATGGTCCCCTAGGCAAGCAGTAACTGTGTGCTGCTGCTATTCTTCCACTTTAATACATGACACTTGCACCAGACTCTTGCCCCTTCTGTATGTCAATACTGTGGCTTTGCCTTTCGCAATACCACGAGGAAAGCAATGAGGGGGGTTCTTATCACAGGACATAAAAGGTCTCAGTGCCCATGCCTACCATCACCAGAGCAGTCATAAATTGCTTTATAATGTTACCTCAACATGAACTTGGACTCCATATAAAACTGAATTTGATCACATTCAGATCAATTTTTAATGGGGATGGCTGAAGGTAAGCCCTGGCACAAAGGCTGTTATTCTGAAAAAAAAAAACTTTTAAGGAAAAGGTGACACGGTATTTTTGTTGAGAAAAAAAATTTTTGTTAACTTCTCTCTCAGGAGCATCCTACCCGTTTCACTTTAAGCTCCAAGATGTACGTTAACTTCAGGCTAAGGACTTCATGCATTTGTTAACATAAACTTGTAAAAAACCAAAGACAACAGGATCTATACATGTCCCTCAAGCCAATATATGAAAATCAGCTAGGCAGATGAGTCTGCTTGAATTCGAGTCAAGCGCTCTAATCAATACCATTCTCGTTTGTACGATCGCTCTTGTTGCTGACCCACCCGTGACACCGATGACAAGGCTGCAGCCCCCCCGCCACGCCCAAGGCCTTGGCAGTGCTGGGAGCAGTGGTGGCTCTGGGAGGCAGGACGCCGTCCCCTTCTCCACAGCACAGGCTCCGTAGCAGCCCTGTGCTCAGCTCTAGGCTTCAAGAAACAAGCTGGATGGATTCCAGAGGATGGCAATCTAACAACCTTGTTCAACCTTGCAAATAAAAAAAAAAAAGGGGGGGGGGGGGGGGGGAGGGAGGGCAGATCCAACACGGACGGACATAATAGTCTTCAAAACACTTTACAGTAGCATTTTTTCCCTTTTTCTTTGCAGGTGATTTTTGACACCGGAAATAACTCAAATAGCAGGCAAAGCAATGTCTGTAGTGAGCCTCAAACAAAATCTTTGCCCTCGATATCTGGGGAAAAAAGACTGATTAGGTGGTCACTAGAACTCTCCCACTATAAACTTACTAGGATAGTTTTTCAGTATAACAGTCCAATTTTAGATTCTGATACAAATAAATTGCTAAAAGCAGACTAATAAAAAAAAGTAACAGAGTTGTTCACTGTTCTATAATATTTCCCAGCTTCCTTTAACATAACCATGCCGTGCATTAGCTCTTATTAAGTAACCTATCAGATCACTGTCTGCATGCTTGGATGTGTTATCTACTAAACATTAAGATGTATTCATCAGGACACCAGACAAGTACAGTAAATTTTTTGTCAGTATTTCATTTCCTCTGCTTTCCTTAGTACCTAATTTGGATTCTGTAACATTTGACTACCATTTTCCTTGCTACAATTCTCTGGGAAACAGATAATTTCATCATACAAAAACCTTAGTAAATTGAATTTAAATTTTAAAAAACAGCTGCTTTTACCTATTACTGAAGAACTTTCTAATATTCCTTAAAGTCCTTCACAAGTGTTTCTTGTTCAACATAGTCCAATTATCCCAAAAATCTCTCCTCATCATTATTTATATTCATCCTTACCCTAAGATGCAGCAAAAGTTGATTTAAAAATAATGCTGAACTTTGTTTAATAGTACTATCAAAAATTGGTTACCCATGAGGGAGGGTGAATGACATTTCAATGATTTCACAGGGATGGGTAAGAGAAAAGGAGATGCACATCCACAAATCAATGATGAATTCATTATAAGACCAAGTAAACTCTGTCTTTATTCCCTTAAAATTTTCTTTCACTACTCATTGTATGGCATCTGATAGCAAATGGCTGATAGTCAGTCTTGTAACATCAAGACTCTTTGGTGCAAATACAAGATTGAAAACTTCTCTTTGTGGGAGAATGTGAGAAACATCAAAAAGGAGGAAAAACAGAGGAGAAATAAAAAGGGATGAACAGAACCTAGAAGCTTGATTTCATCCTATACTTGCTAAATAGTTTCAAATTATTATCCTGATGATAGTGCTCTTCCCAAGGCATGCCTTTTCACTGATGACCAAAAAGAGCTCCAGCCATCCTTAAGTTAAGCTCATCAATTAACTGCTTCATTTGAGTAACTAATTTCATGAGTGATGGTCCCTGTTCCTAGAATATGCAGGTATGAATACGAAATGCTGCTAGTGACTCACAGAGCTGGATTCCCATTGCCCCTATTTCCCTGACTTTGCTAAAACATTATCCCAAGACATCAATACTTTACAACAGAGCAACCACCATCAGCTGAATTATGGTCTGGTAAAGGAAGCCCTCTCCAATGCACTAAACCTTGAATTCTATTAGAAATACTTCTTACCTCAAGATCATACTAGAATCTGAATTCACTCAAACACAGAATGAATGAAAATAGCTGCAACACAAATACGTTTCTAGACCAGGAAAAGCTTACAGTTTAATGTTATAAATTACTCAGCCAACAATCACATCATGTATTTTCCACAACAAATGTATCACACTTCAGCACTTCAGGAATTAAATGATAGTATATCACTGAAGTTATTCCCTGCTGCAGACATAGGTAAGTAACTCAATGGTATCATGATAAACGAGAAATCTTCACATAAATCCAAGTCCAGATAGTCGAGTGATGAGACCTCAAGATAGCCAGAGCTTTGAGATGACCTGGCCTGTACTTTTCCTTTAAGGTGGGTACACTGAAGACAGCAAAAGGGATTTTAAACTCCTAAGTATTAATAAAACATACTTAACAGCAAAACAGGTTAAAGTCAAAAAAAAAGACTTGAAAATCAATCTCCACTGCTCACTTCATCCTTGTTGGGCAGGTCCTTCGTTCAGCTTTGCTAAATCTTAGCCTGTCAGCTTGCAATGGCTTCCTCAGCTGCAACAAGCTCTGAACAGTCCCCTCTAGATATGCACATCTCTCTTCCCAGTCCCCTCTGCAGCCTGGTGATGTTTGTTCCCTACTATTTATAGGAGCCTGCCAGCCTCAACTCCTGCTGCAAAGCTCCCTCCTGGACGCTCTAGACAGTTCCTGAACTCTCTCAACTGCCTGGGGAAGACAACAATCTCCTCTCTTTCTCCAGGCAGTTTCTCCTGGACCAGAAATGCAGCAGTCAGAAGAAGTCCAAGAGGCAATCGTTCCACTTGCTGTCAAGACTCAGCCATTAAACAGAACGGAGCAAACAACCGAACAGGTACCATCCCTCACAAGGGAAACCAGGACAGGAATGTTTTAATCTACCGAGGTACCTGCATGGAACTTCAGTAAAATCAATTCTGACATTTACTGAATCACCACAAACCAGACAGAAATGTTCAGAAGAGTTTATGTGAAGGTGAGACAACACTGAGTTTGCTATATTTGAGAGCAGAAAGCCCTAATAATATGTACTGAATAACATTCAGCGATGCAGATGGAAAACCTTTATCTAAGAGTCTCAGGATACATTTGATTAATTGATGTTCTGCCAATGATTTGATTTAATTTTTAGAAGGACATCTATACCTTAGGTCTCCAATTTCTTAATGAAAAGGCTATAATAAAGGCTTAAAACAACCTAAAGTGTTACTGGTATATAATTCTCACCAACAAATTTCCAGTATTTTAAAGGACAGACAGAATATACTTTTAGCCTTCTCTTATTCCCACAATACACAAAAACTGCTCAGTCGCCAGTGCAAACAGAATTGTAACCTTTGAAAAAAGTACTGTGCATTGTATTTTTCCCCCTTCTACTTAGCCCATGGATATACCTACCTAATATTGTGTCAATCCTCTGTCTACCATGGGACACCACTTTCAATTAGTCCTTTTATTTACATCTTACAAGGCCTGTTCTCATTGACCACAGCCCTTTTGATCTGTGGATTTATGATAATCTAATGCATATCTCTCACTGGAAAGGTTACCTTATTTATCCCTATTGTTCTTTTGCCAAAAGAGAAGCTTACAAAAAAAATTAGCTCCCACTTAAGCCAGGAAGGAAACAGCATTTGTTTAACACAACAAGAGACCTTTCAGTACCTGTCTGATGCCCTTGACCAACACGCTATTACGGTCTCTCAATATGCTGGCTGCCCCTTGCCTGGCTGCTCATTTCTGATAAGAGATGCCAACTCCCTGGAGTGCCATTCAGAGCTGAGAGCAAAAGGCAAGAGACCCAGGAGGGTTATTTTCAAAGGATTATGAAGGAAATAAGACATTTACACGCTTTTGCAATTATTTTCTGCAAAAACCTGTAAAAGCTAAAGAGCAGCATTTAAATTGTGGCACCACATAACTACTATTGGCAGAAAAGCTTGAAAAGAAGATACCTCCTTATTTGCACTATTCTCTATGTTCTTTCCAAGAGCTTAGCCACAATTAAGAAATACTTCGCTGACAGCTCAGTCATTCACTCACTATAAAATCTACACTGTATTTTGCAATAGATATACAGTAATGCTCTTGAAAAATAATACTCAAAGGTAATGCACTGCTGTAATCTTGTCACAATCTAGTAAATAACTGAAGCCATTGCTGCATGTATTCATCTTTAGCACTTCTGACAGATGTTTTCATATTGGCTTCTTTAAAATCATCTGTATTTCGTACTGCAATAAAACCTAAATGGTCACTAATGGCACATCCTGCTAAGACAAAAAAGCCAATAGCAAATCCCTGGAGATATATTATACTGTACTCGCATACTTTTTACATTAACACAGTACACGACAAATTTGTGTCATATTAGATAGAATGGTTCTGGTTTTAATTACATAGACTCTCTGGAATTACAGCTTCAAAAACTGACAAAACTAGATTCAGCTCTTCATCCGAGGCAGATACATTGCATTTCACAGTTTACCATTTGATGTCAGAGGATGCTTCAAAAATGGAGATTCTCCAGTTTGTTTGACATGCCTATTTGAGATCCCATAGCAAGTTTTACCCAAGGAAATGGTTTGTCCTTGCAAAAGAGTTCTGTAATTCAGTGTGGCACTGCTCTTAAACTTATTTTTAAAAGTCTCACTTAACCTTTTCAGTTACATAACTGTAGGAAACAGAGGGAGAAAAATTAACTAGTTCGGTCCTCAATCAAGGTATGCCCCACTGTGAAAACACCCCTTTTCATCCCACGTATGGGCTTAGCCATGTGCTTAAACACCCTACTGAGCTGGAGCCATATGTAGTTAATATATCTTACCACTAAGATCCTAAAATCTTATCACTCATGAAGATGGAAGACTGCATGGTATTTTCAGGGTGAATTTAGGATTGCTGTTACTGTATACTTTCAGAATATATTCCAGACAAACAGGTCACAACATTGTGATGTACAAATCCAACTCTTTACTCGATTTATTGGTTACTCTTTTAAATGAATGGTAAACAAAGCAATAAGCAGCGTATAATTCTTTTACGTCTACTTCAAATACCACATGCACACATTTTACATTATATCAGCCTAGGAAAACTTTTTTCATGGATTCTAAGGCAGAAAGACTTTTAAAAATTTTCATATGGTATATGGAATAAATCTGGTGACACTTGTAAATGGCAAGGTACTACAGTTGCCAGTAAGATTTAAGAATTGCCCGAATATTTTGGTTTTATTAAATGTAAATACTGTAAATCTGGATAAATGCATCTAAAATGTACGAAGACTCAATTTCTGTTAAGAGCCAGATTTTATATGCCTCCCTCTATTCTGATGTACACATACTTCTGATTTTATAGATTAAAGTGGGCTGCCAAACAATTTTGGACAACACCAGAGCTGAGACTGATGCTATCAAGTAAACAGTTTTCATTTCCCAATGCTCTGAGGTAGGGTTCCTCAACTTAGGAGTTTTGGGCAGAAATCCTGTAAGCAAACACAATATCTCATGGTATGAGTAACATTATGCTTTTCTCTCCTTACTTGTCTCCACTCTAACTTTTTCTTTAACAGCAGGCAGAGCACCACCAGAGGTTCTTGCAGCCAATGAGTGCTATGACCAGAGCTTTCAGACTACCCTCTTAAGGTTCCTTGTATTTGCTGGAAAATAGGAAGAGTGGGATCTGAAAGACAAATCATTGCTGGATCATAACACTTTGATGGGCTTGACAGAGAAAGCAATAGTAGACCAGATGCAATGAGGTCTCTGCAGCCTCGAAGAGGCTGACTACCACTATCACTTGGAAAAACACAGTAAATGTTTGCTGTGTTGGTAGCTATATTGGCACTTCACAGAACATGAAAGCTCATTCTGCCATTGCAAAATTGTTGGATCTAGTTTAAATTAAAAAAAACACCACTTTTTAAAGATACATGAATTACTCAAGCAATTTATTCCCCTTTGGTAAGTCAGGGAGTCCCACCAAAAGCTGGGATAAATAAAGGCATACTTTTTGCCACGCTTTCTGTTCACTGGAAAGGAACAGTCATGTTCCTTCTAAACAGTGATCTCTTACTGACTTTTATAATGAGCACAGTAACGAATTAAAAAACCTCAGTGCATAGTTTCCAGTCCTCTAAGCTATAATGAACTAGTAACCATCTTGTGAAATACTGAAAACCTTTGAGGGGCTGCACTACACAATGTTTTCACTCTAAAAAGATATATTTGTGTAGACACAACCTACACTCATTTCTCAACTATTCTAATTAAAGAGAACCTACAGGCCCAAAATTAAACAATTTCTTTCAAAACTTCTTGGAAAAAACAGAACTTTTAAAAATCTACATACTTTATAAAGTTATTCAAGATGAAAAGTGCCATGTGTATTCACAACATCCTTCTCTTCATTATGCAGAACAATTCAAGAACTGAATCTTGTATGTGTTATTAAAATCCAATATAGGTATATTGCCTTTTTATTTTTCTATCAGACTTTTTATCTCCCTTTGAATAAAGATAACACAACAGAGAATCGGTACTTGCTGGAATCATTCTGTGACAGAAATTATTTGACTATTTCTGGTTAATTGAGCACTGGAATCACTGGTTTGACCTATAAAAACAGGTGCAAAAATGGTTAAGCCTCAGCTGAAATTTCACCTATTATTTCCTGCACATAAAAAGGCAAGAAACAATTAAAAGGAAGTAATAGAAATTAAGCTTTGAATATTAAAAACAAAAAGGAAAACACTTCAGGCAGACAAGAAGTTCTCCTTCAGGCATAGAAGTTCAAGGTAGTGGAAGGAATTAACTAGGGGAAGACTAAAACATAAAAGTTAATCACATGGTAAGCAGAAAAAATGCTTAATTGAACTTGTCTCTCATCCTGCTTCCTTCTACCCTTTAGACAGAAAGACTCAGAGTGAAAGATCAACTGCTACATTATATACATTGTTGTTCTTTTAGTAGTTGTAAAAATGCTGGTTTGTTCCCTTTCCGCCTCCATTCTTCAGGGATCAGTGAATATGCCAAGAAACCATAGAAATAGTGGTTACAGTTGAAACTGGCAAGTCAAAGCTATCTTTTAAACAAAAATAAAGCATATGCAAAACCTACAATATGTATGTGCTTTAACTTAAAGAAAAATGCATCAAAATATTTTCGGTGCTATATTATTTCTGGCATTTGCAGAACAGGCACATTCCTCTGCTTATGTGCATCATATTCACTATCCTGAAGGCTCATGAAAAATAACAAGAAAAAAGAATTGCATAGTGTCATGGCACAGAATGGGTTACACCAGAGCTCTTCTCATTCAAGTAACTTTGCTTGTTTTACCAATGCAGGGTTAAAGAAAGAGCAAGGGGAGTAAGTGGTCTTTATATCATTATTAAAAGAAATGGCACCTTCATATCACACATTTTTCCTGGAGGAAAAACGAGATGCAACAAATACACATGATCAAAACACTGTATTTTCAAAACACAATAGAATGATAGCCACAGTGTGATGTGCATTCCATTTACTTTGGTAAGAGCTGGAAAATCCAAACCTGTTCAGTTAAGCCAGTTTCTCTCTGTAATATTCACCATCCTTTAGAAAACAGTGTTACACACTTTAAAACCTAAATGCACCTTAAAGAATGCACTAATCACGGGCCACTCTGTAGACTGTGGTAATTAAGTGAATCAAGATCTTCCCCTGAGTTTTGGAATCAGCTTCTTACTCAGCTGCTACATTGTCAACAGCTGGCATGAATTACTGGGAACATTTGGCTAACTGGATAATAAGGAGGACAGCCTGTGGTTGGTCCAAATTCTACTTCACTGATCTGTTTCAATAAAAAAAACAAAACAAAACAAAAAAAACAACCCTCATTAGATCCTCCTTTTCTTTTTTTAAAGCAGTAACAACACTACAAAGACTGGGTTTTCTATTTTATTCCCTCATTATGTGCAAACAATGTAACTGTACAACTCTCAGATGTTGCATGGGCTAGCGTAACTGAAGCCCCAATTCCCTGTAATTTAATAATGCCTGTTTGCAACACTGATTCATCGTCACCCATATCACATCTCTCCCTTGGCTGGCATAGCAAAGGTTTGCTACTCTGAATGTATTTTTCTACTTGCTAGCAATTCATCAGCATAGATCACAGTAACAAAACCCTCAAACTTTACTCCCATCTAGATTAAAGAAGAGAAAATATCCACGAGACCAAGCTTTCTCCTAACCACAGCTTTGTTACAAGGTAAAATCAAAGTATATTATTACAGACCCTCACAACCAAATGCCACCCGCTGGTACTTTGTTACATTAGTTGCTTTGTGCCCCTGCAGCTATCAAATTTTTTCCAGAAATCAATGTAGGAACCCAGTTCTAGCGCAGCAACATGCTCAAAAGCAGTTTTGTACATGGTCTCTAGTAGGTCCGAGTTCCAGAGGCATCTTTGCCACAGGCAGCAGTGGGGAGTGCGCACAGTTACTAGGCTGTCCTTCTCCTTTTCCTTTCAACAGGTAACAGGGAATCTAAAGAAAATAGCTTCTCGGATTACAATCCCTGGAGAACTGCTCAAATCAAGAACAAGTCTGATATAAAGCAATTACCCTATTATTGCCAGGCATGAACAAAACCCCCAAGTATTTAGGTAAACTCTGCATGCATGTTACATAGTCACAGCATTCAGTTACAGCTGTCCTTGGAAAATATTGGATTATCTACTGCCTTCCCTTCCAAAAACAAACATCTGAAGTGCTGGCTTTTTCCTCCTCTTTGATCAAAACAGCACTGTAACTTTTGAGGTAGCAGAGGATTAGTCCAATGTAATGTCATGGCTAAAGCTAAAAACAAACAAAAAAGCTAAACCAATTTTAATTCATTTTTTTTAATCTTTGCTGAAACTATTCTCAGATGTCTCATGAATTCTAACAAGGATCATGTTAGTATCAACATCTGGTAGCTTAGTGGTATGGTAACCCACACTTTTGCCGTGAGCTACCAAACAGATGTCACTGAAAGGCTTTTTAATTTAGAAGGGCTGGTTCCATGAAATTATCTAATATATTTCAGTAACTTGCATTTGTATTACATTGTACTTGATTGGGATAACAAGAAACACAGAACAGTATTAGAATTCACATATCATCACTGTTACAGTGAGAGCCATCGCTTGTGCATCATTCTTTTGCAGAGAAAGCAATCTAAGCGAAGGTCAAGCCAGCAGGATAAATGTGGCTACTTTCTGGATTTCAATCATGCCAGTCATAAGTAAGTCACCTTTTGAAAGGTAGTTAATCCTTGCTGTAGGGGCTAGAATTTAATAGCAGGCAATTGTGGCAGGTAAAAATTATAAATAGCTTTTAGATTCTTCCAGCCTTTTATACCCACACACTGTTACAATGATTTCCAAGAGAATTTGTACTATGACAATAAAGAGTAATGTATAATGTTGTGGGAACAGGAGAGAGAAAAGAAGAATATGTCCTTTTTTTAAAAGTACATTTTCCAAGTAACGTGGTTTATAACTTAAAAAACCCACAAGAAAAAACTGTTGATGTAGCCTTTTCAAAAAATAAGCTCTTAGAAGAGCTGGTGGAAGAAAAGAAATACTAAATATAATAGATAATTTAGTACTTTCAGACTCAGAAATTTTCCTCTGGTCCACACAGACACTGACTCTACAGCTCAGGGCTTACTAAACAGAGCATTGCAATGACCAACTTTGGTGCTTTGGGAATCACTGACAATGAATGCCCAGTTACAGGACTGAAAATATTTTGCCATTATCCTCCTTAAAGATTACTCAATAAAAAAGGAAAATGAGAACAAAAATAATTTTGTTAGGACACTTCACAATTGCCCCACTACAGGAAAAAGTGGGCACCAGCAGCACAAGGGGAAAGGCTCACCTGAGAGAAACCTAACTCCCCTCCAGTTTCTTATCCTACCATAGACAAGAGACACCCTTACCTCTATAAGGTCCCACTGGTAACAAGGAAACAAGAGGAAAACTGTTAGCAACGTTTTCTGAGGAAACATAATGGAGGACTTCTGTAGAAGATCCTGCTAACAGTCTAAAGAAAAAGCAAGAAGGCGGTATCATAAGGAAAGAATGAAGGCGGTTTGTGCTCTTTAAAGAAGATAAAATGAGACAAAAGCAGGAAATGCTGTCCTTCCTTTATCCTGAAAACTTCTTAATGAAAGGTCAAGTATAGCCATCAATCAAGATAAGGAAGAGGCGACCAAAGAGATGACCTTTTTTGAGGGGAAACAAGTATGTATCAGATAGCACTTTTACACTTATATAGTCCTCCTCTGTCTATGTGAGAGAAAAAGAGAACAGTTTCATGGCAGTGTTTAAAAAACAGAAGTGAAAATTAAGCACGTGAGATAGAACAAAATCAGACATGCAAGAGCCTATTAAGTCAAAGACTAGCAGTCAAGGAAAAGCTTGCTTCCAAAATTTGTGAGGAGTGCAATGGAATTCTATTCCTCACCACTCCTGCAGTTTGGCACCTGGCTTAGGGGATGCATCTCCTGGGGGCAGCCACCCTCACTGGTTTGTTACTGATAAGCTGCAGGACTCATTACATGCACTTTATACTTCTGGTTTAAAGTTTGTTCCTTTTCTGAAAGACAATAATCCCTTTTCGGTCACGCTTGACTGCACAGTTCTAAGATTCATTTACAGTATTCCCCTGTGAGTTATGCTTATGATGTCATTTTTGGCATGAAAAATCAGATTGCGTAGAATTGCATCTAAAGTAGATAAAACGAAATATCCATCAAAATCAAATGTAAGTATAAATACTTCTCAAACACAAGCCTTATACAGTTACTCTTTGCTGGCTTTCTCAGCCAACAACAGTTCATTTCTATTTCATGGGCTAGTTTTAAAACATGGAATTGTTTCAAAATCATTCTCCAGGACAAAACAACAAGTTTACCAGCTCTCGAGGTAGAAAGGCCTCCTCCTGACGAGCCACAATCAGACAGACAGTTTCCCCTTGCTTTGTGCTCCTCAGCATAGCTACAAGCTCTTCCTGGGTCCTGCCAGTGATGTCCCGTCCATTCACCTACCAGACACAAAAGAACAGAGAATGTCATATCTATGAGTATGACTGTCTTTTGTCATTTTCCCCTCACCTAAAAATGGTGTCATTCAGTGACAGAGAGCAAAGAAGAATTAGTAACAGCTCCCACACTGTCTCCCCCTGTGGCCCTGCACAAATCACTTAACCTTTTTCCCTTCATTTTCACCATCTGTTAAAGCAGGTCTGTAGTACTTACCCACTTTGCAGGGGGTTTGAGGCTTAATTAGTTTGTAAAGCACTTTGAAGATGAAAAGTACAAAAACAAGACCTAAGTATTATTAAAACTGTTTACCTTAAGAGCTTTTTGAGGTTAGTAAGTAGAAATAACCAATTAGATAATGAGATTGTAAGTCACAAGATACCTGAAAACTTTAAACACACCGATTTGAGCAAAATTGCCTTAAAATGAGCACTTAACCACCTCGATATTCATCAGAGATTTTTGGACATGGCTGAAGAGGCAAGACATGTTTTGCTTCTAAACTGATACATTTATCTGTGTTAAGAACCAAGATGTTATCAGATCCCGCTTGTTCAAACACCCCATGGACCCTTGCAAAAAGCACCTTTATCCAAATCGCGCTGTAAAATACTTGTTGACAAACACTACAAAAGCCATGAGACTTTTTTTTTTTAAACCAAGGTCAAGAATTTTAATTCCATACATCAGTAGTATGTATAAGAAAATAAAATGTCCAAACCAGTGATCGATACTCAGCAATGCAAATAAAATGGATGTTTATCCTAACCTCCAGGATTCTGTCTCCTGACTGCAAACGACCGTCTTTTACTGCTGCACCTTTTGGTAAAATATTCTTCACAAAAATCGGACCAGGACCATGTATTGAAGAGTCTCTGGTAACCACAGTGAAACCAAGTCCTTCTGGACCTAGAAGGTAAGATAAAGAACTCCCAACATAAATTTCAACAAGCAAATGCTGATCACTAAAAGTAAGTAAACAATGTCAGTAACAAATCACAGACACTCATTCAGGTTAGCTTTTTAAAAAAGAAAGCAAATAAAAAGCTGTAAACGTGAGCCTATTTTCTGCATGGTCTAGAGAAGAATTCTAGCAATGTTAGAATACATGCTCAAATCCTCCTGCAACAGCTACAGATAGAAATACTTTTGTATAGCCCACAATAATACAAAACAAGCAAGAACTCTGATTTTAAAGTGTTTACCTTTTCTCTAGGTGGTTTTAGTATCAGCCTTCACATTGATGTCAATAGTCTTTGAAACAAATCAGAGCAATCAGAATTGTTTATTCATGAGCATAAATATAATTTAGCAGGTCTTACTGAAACTTGGTGAAAAGCAGAAAATGTCACATGATTTGAATGAAAAAACTGCTGACTACATGCTGTTAAGAAAGGACAAGTGATATTTCAAAGCTTCCATTTGTGAAGTTGTTTGCTGCTTGGAAATAAACAACCTCAAGTGTTAATAGATAAATGTTTTAATAAATAATTAGGGAGTAAAATCAGTATTAGCAGGTATTGCTTATAAGCCACCAAGAATCATCCAGCAACAGCAGGGTTCATAAAAATCTTTTTATATTGAGGAGGATTGCTACCCATGTGATAGTTTTCAGAGATACCATGTCAGTATCACATTCCTATCATTTCTAAAAATATAAATTACTGTTTCAAAATCAAAAACATTACATCTAAAATGGAGAAAATTCTGAAGTAGGTTTTGTTAACGCAAAGCTGAAGAGTTCAGAAGTAAAACTGAGTGATTTAAGTTGAGAAATAACAAAAATTAAGAAATGACAGCTTGATTACATTCATTATGTGTTAAAAGAATAAAGTTACAGACAGTTTTTAGAAGGGCCACTTCTAGCATCAAATTTAACTCTCAGCCAAATCCGAAACAGAAATTAAACAGAAAATAAAAATGCTAATTGGGATCTGCTCAAGCACATTTTACTACATGTGCATAAACCTGTTACTCCATGCAAAGACAGACATCTGCATGGAGCAGCAATTAAAGATATACACACGAAATTCAGCCTGCTGACAGCTGAATAAATACAGATGGAAAGAAAAGGTTTGTAGAAATTAAAAAAAGGGAGAGACAGGTAAATGTGTGGTCAACTTCCTGGATAACATGAAACATATCTTTAAAAGAATGTCGTAACAGTGCTGGTCAATTAGCAGACACAAATAAAAATAACAAAGGTTACCAGCAGACAGTTCAAATTTTTGTCCTGTACTTGCCAAAAGGCTGAATCATCTCTTACTGCATGTTGCTAATGAAATACCTTCCACATAATCAGTAACTGAGATATTTTAAAAATCAGTAAGTCTGGACAACATGCATCCAAAATTTATGAGAAAGCTGGCTGTTGAGAACATTACTGTTAACATTCCTTTACCTTTTGGAATATTCTTTTACCTTTTGGAAGTTTTGGAACTTTTAAAGTGTAAATAACTTGCTTGTACTTTTAATGTCACTAGATTAGTTAAAAGTTAAGGTATCAACATAGAGAACATGATACGGAATTAATCATATCATCTCCAAAGACTTACCTTTTTTCAGGTCTATCTTCATTTTCTTTGCATTTTTTTTATTGCCAAAGCCCATAAGGGGAGACAGTGAGGGAGAAGATGACTTTCTACCCAGACGTGGGAGGTTCGGGCTCTTAGCTTGTTGCAGTGTTGCCTGTACACCTGCCTCCAAGCTGCTTGCTCCAGCAAGATTAATCGTTTTTAGAGCAGGTTTTGGATGAACAGGAGGTGGAATCTTTGTTTTTGGAACTCCTTCTTCATTATCCAGAAAACAAAGGGGAGCAATAGCAGACTTCTCGTATTGTTCTCGATTATATGGAGGAAGGACTTCCAAGATGACGCTTTGAAATTTCATTGCCTGACGGAAGATGTCCTGAGCCCTTTAACAGAAAGGTATGAAAATTCACATAACAAACCAGAAAATCCGGGCAAAGTTTGAAGTTTTTTACAGAGAGTAAGACAAAAATTTATCTTAAATGTGAAGAAATAACCTTACCTTCACATCTACAGGGTCCCTTTTCTAAAAAGTAGACATGAAATAAGACTTCTAAACTACAGCATTCCCTTACATTTCAAGTAGGAACAGCACATCTGTCAGGATTCCTAGGCTGCTATGAAAACATATCAGCCAGAATCAACTAATGGACATAATTCTTCATGCAGCACATCAGGAAGGGAAGTTTTGATGCCAAAAGCTCATCAAAAGGCTCCTGAAGTTATAGCTTGCTACTTTTTTGAAGTGTTTGTCTGTTACATATTTTCTTGTTGGCATAGAGACACACTGAGCGCTTATGACCAATGGCTCTGGTGGATACATCTACTATGAGCAAGCTCAAGACTCCATTTTTTCCCCTGAGTACAGCCTAACTGCCCCTCAGATTCCTTCATCATCCCTAATGCAACTGCTGGCTGATTCCACACCAATAAAAAAGGATGAGAGTATGGGAGATATATATATATATATGGGATATATAATTGGGTGGAAGTGTCGATCTTTTGGAGGATAGGAAGGCCCTACAGAGGGACCTGGACAGGCTGGATCGATGGGCCGGGGCCAACTGCATGAGATTCAACAAGGCTGAGTGCCCAGTCCTGCACTTCGGTCACAACAACCCCATGCAACACTACAGGCTGGGGGAGGAGTGGCTGGAGAGCTGCCTGATAGAAAAGGACCTGGGGGTGTTGGTCGACAGCCGCCTGAACATGAGCCAGCAGTGTGCTCAGGTGGCCAAGAGGGCCAATGGCATCCTGGCCTGTATCAGGAATAGCGTGGCCAGCAGGACCAGGGAGGTGATAGTGCCCCTGTACTCGGCATTGGTGAGGCCGCACCTCGAGTACTGTGTTCAGTTTTGGGCCCCTCACTACAAGAAGGACATCAAGGTGCTGGAGCGTGTCCAGAGGAGGGCAACAAAGTTAGTGAAGGGTCTAGAGCACATGTTTTCTGAGGAGCGGCTGAGGGAACTGGGGTTGTTTACCCTGGAGAAGAGGAGGCTGAGGGGAGACCTTATTGCTCTCTACAACTACCTGAAAGGAGGTTGTAGCGAGGCGGGGGTCGGTCTCTTCTCCCTAGTAACGAGTGATAGGATGAGAGGAAACGGCCTCAAGCTCCGCCAGGGGAGGTTTAGGTTAGATATTAGGAAAAACTTCTTCACCGAAAGGGTGAAGAACAGATACATGTGGTGCTCGGGGACATGGTATAGATGGACTTGGCAGTGATAGGTTAACGGTTGGACTCGATGATCTTAAGGGTCTTTTCCAACCTTGACAATTCTATGATTCTATATATGGACATCATCAGAAGAAATATTGTGACTGCAAATGGTGCAATAGAAAAGGATGATGGTATGGGACATATAGACATCAGAAAAAAAACTGGTGACCACAAAAGGTGTGACTGTGCATTTCTGCATAAATGGATAAATGAATAGATAGATATTACTCACACCTTTCAAGCAGTAACCTCTTGCTAAGGTGGATATGTGGGCTTTACTTAAGCAATGTCTTTATAGATGTGCTCAATTACATCAGCAGAAACTGTGTTAGAGCATTTAGTGAAATGACTCCCCTTAAACTGATTAACATGGCAACAATACAGTGTTCAGGTTCCCATGCATTGCAAGGCAATTAAGACAAGTTGGCCAAAGCAACCGTTCCTACAGCCTTCCCTGGATTTTGACTAATCTGTAGATTTGGTCAATTGAAATATTTTATTAACATATTCTAAAGGATTCTAAAGGAACAAAGGAGACTTCTCTCTTTCTATGCTTTCCTCTCCTACCTTCTGATGAAGTTGACTGATTTTCTTCCATACTGCAGAAGACAACTCAAGTACAAACAGAAGTAGTAGCTGAAGCACATTTCGAGAATGAAAATTCAAGAACTTCTGCTTAGCAGAAACGGGTCAAGAGAGGAATTAATGGCCATATTAATTTTTAAATAAATCATGGGGTCCTTTTGAGAACAAGTTACATATCTCCTACCTTTCTGTAGCGTGTTTGTCAGTCAGGCAAAGTCAGTATTTCACTGAAGTCTTGGCTTTGGATTTACACTCAGTTATACAACAGGAGTCAGTGTTGAAAGTACTTCCGAAATAAACAGTTTTTTACACTGATACAGAAAGCAAGCCACCGCAAACATTAACATCTTGCATATACACCTACTGCTTTCCCAGATCAACAGAGCTGCAGAGTACCTCCACCTTGCAGCTGTATGTAGTGGAAGGGACGGGTTGTTTTGAGAGGGTTTTTTGCAGCATGAAGACACTGAAGTCAGGGGGCAGTCCCAATGGATACTGCTGTGAAAAAGAACCATCTTGGCTACACTGAGTGTACATGCACCAAGAGTCAGAATAATCGCATTCATTGACAGGAGACACTGCCAGAAGAAAAGCATCAAACTTGGAAAAGAAAGGTAGCAGGGACAGTGTTGTGGGAAGGTATTCTCCCAGCACCACCCTCAAGGGTTAGGTTTCAGAACTGTAACAGCACTGCCCAGTTTGTCTGCAGGGGTTATAGGTTACCTGCTCACCTATAGCCTGTGAAGGTTTTCAAGGACAGACCTTACCCTGATCGTAGAAACCATGGCATGCTCCCAGCATAAGGATGTAAAGTCTCGAGCTGGTTTCTTTCACACCCCATCCTTGCAAGTAGCCACTTGGCCATATGTTACAAGGTAATTTAATAACTCAGTTTCAGGAGATGAATATTTTAAATATATGAAAGAGAAAATATAAGATCTCCTTCAAACAAAAAATATTGGAAATAACGCAAGACGTCCTGTGGGAAAGCCTAAATACAGTCTTCAGGGGCAAAATAACTGGCTGCACTTAAAAGAGAAAAAATAATGGATGGAGAAATTTACATTTCTTGAGACCCCAAACACACACTTTAAAGAAATGAGGGAGTCAATTAAAAGAGGTGCTAGAAACTCTGCAACACAACAGAATGTAATTGAATAGATTAACAGCAAATGAAAAAGCAGACCAACAGTCTCAATATACAAAACTATTATAAACATGGGAATACAGAAAGTAGGCTGCTGCTATTACAGCTGCAAAAGCAGCAATCATCAGAAGCAATACTAGAAAGCCTTCGCTGAAAACGGAAAGAGACAGTATGTAACAGTCTCTGTTAAGTGTTAAAACAGCTTTTACAAGGGTTATGAAAAAATGTCAATTTGAAACTAGCAAACAGATTTTCCTCTCAAAGGAGAATCTGATGACTATTTCTGGGTCAACAGTCACTGGGACAATACTTCGTCACATCCATTACAACTACTGCATTTCTGTAACTCGGACTTCTGTCAGGTTAGTACAGTTATGTCATGCCAGATGACAACTAGAAGGCATATTCCCTGAGATAAGTTTCAACCCAGAAAGCTGCTTTCTTAGCCATTCTCAACATCCAGGGAAAAGAGGTGATGCAGAAGGCTATTCTGGAAGGCAACTCAAGAGAACAACATAACAGGACATGGGACCAGGCTAGAGCTAGTCCAAAATACTCCTCCCAGTCCCCCAGATGGATGTTAAGTCCTCATTGTCCACAGCTTTTCTCCTCAGATCCAGTGCCACTGCAACTACACTACTTGTTATTGTAACATAAGGTGAATTAGACCAATTAAATCAGGCTCTGCTCTGAATCACCTTTTAGTCACTTCTTTCACTCTCCCAATGACAGAGAGATCGTCTAACAAGACTGGCCTCTTTAAACTAACAATTGTCTTTATAAATATCCCTTCCAACTCCCAAAACTTTACCCAAACTTGGAGGAAGCAAAGTGTCTCATTTTGAAGGGAAGCCTGATGGAGGACTGGGAAGTTTACTGCAGTATTTCTAACTGTCCCAAAATCTAGTAACCTTACAGAAAAATATGCAGAGTCCTCCACTCCACATACATCTCATGCATGGGCTTACAGCCTCTGGAGATCTAGTTACGTTCCAAAGAGAACACAAAGGAGACAACAGATTTGTAAAGAAAAGATCACATACAATTTTGAAAAGAGAGGTTTTGATTCAGGCAAAATCTCATTTGAGAAGGATACATCTTCATTACAAAACTGCACAGGTGAGGCAATGAACATTTTAATGTGATACCAACAGTTATGTTCTGATAAAGTTGATATCTTATGTAGAAACTTTCTATGGGTGGAAGAGAATGGCATGTACTATATCACATCAGAATACATTTACCACCAAATATTCAGAAAACACTAACTTGAAAATCTATCAGAAGGCAAAAAGCAGAGCCTCAGAAACAAGGTAATACCTACTATAGAACTATGCTGGTTTTATGAAAACCTATTTTGCAAATATTTAACCCTAACAGTGAAATTACTTATTTGATTTTGGTCTAGAAACCTTGAACATTTGGCTTACTGTTTAGAAAGTTAAGCCTCAACTCCCTTGAGATCTCAATAGAGTTTTGTTATATTATAAACAATCACTCAGCTGTCTAAACATATGGATTAAAAGTAAAAACAAATTACTATTTAATTACTACAGCAAATACCTGTGAAATTTGAGAGGCTATTCTTTTGTGCAACAATGTCACATTAATTCACAGCTGATCAAAGCAACCCGTTCCTTAAAGTAATTTGATAGATAATAAATGTCAACAGATTTGTAATAAAAGTTGTAAGAGGTGAGACTCACCATTTAGCTCAACTAATCATAGTTTGACAGTACTAATATTTTTTAAAAATTAAATGCCCAAAAAGCTGCAGCACCAGAAAAAAAATTATTTCACTTGCAAAAGAACATCAAAAAACATGCTGTGATGTTGACTCATTCTGAAGGTCTAATGAGGAACAAATTACAAAGAAAATATGGAAAAAATAGCAGAAGAGTTAGAAAGTAAAGATAACTATTAAAAAAACTTAAACCTATTTAAATTATGTAAGCACAATAGGTTCACTAAGAATACAAGAAGATTCCTCTCCTCAAATTTCACCTTATTTGGAGGTTTCAGAAAGAAAATTACACAGTTCCTGCCAGGTATCAATTTTACAGGCCTTTTATCTGAAATAAATTTTAATCCCTTTGCATGAATCACTTAATAAACACAGCATTGTATAAAATCCTGGATAGTTAAAAGTATCAGTAAACCAGCACTTACTGTGCAAAGGTTTTATCTGTAAGGTCCACATGGTTAATCTTCACAATGCATTCATTTTCATGGAAAAGCCCATCACGCCTAGATCTGCTGTCTTCTTCAATACCACGGATGAAGAGTCCCAGCATCCTAAAAGGCCCCCCCAAAAAAGTTAAAACTATCCTTTATTCTGTTGGTATCAATTTATAGCAACTAAAAATAGATATTAATCTCTACTGTGTATGAGATGAGATAGAGTAGACCATTATGAAGTCCTTAGAGAAAGGATTTCCAGCTCACTCTTTAACTGCTGGACACTCATGCTATAACTACTTGCTTAGAACTTCAGGAAGCATTAAGTCCTGTAGGTCATACTTGGAGAAACAGAGGAAAACACCTAGATCTCACCATCCAGTTAAAAATTTGAATGTAGCTTATGCAATATTTGTCTGCCAGTAAGTAAGATTACATCTCTCCAAAGAAAAGCACAAACAGATTAAAAGTAATTTTCTAACTCGACTATAATAAGCGAAACAGGCATTAGAATAAGGTAAAAAATAACCACTATTTCTATGTTTGAAAAGTCTCTGAAATGTTTTAGTTGCCAAAGCCCCTTGTTTTGATACATGACAGCAATACTATTTATTTATGCAGCAGGAGAGCAGCAGAACATCAAAACCTAAGTTGTTTGTTACCAGGTTATGTGCAAATTGAAAACTGAGGTGCAGCACAGAAACTTCTGATAATGTGTTAAGTGAATAAGTGTGGGTGGTGCAAAATTCCAGTGTGGCTATCTCTGCTGGGAGTGCTAGGCTATTTCTGACCTACCTGGAGCATCTCTGCATTGCAGACTACAGCTCAACACAGATATAACCAATGATGCCAGTATAAAGTCCCCAAAAAAATGACAACTGCATGTTTGTGAAGACCTTTTATAATCAAGTATTATCCACTAAATTTCCATATCACATCAGCATCAAAGACAGATGACCTTTAGAGACCATTTTCTATTGGTTATACTCCATAAAATATTAATGTGCAATTTCCAACATGCCAGCACTCCAATCACAAAACAGAAGTCTTGTATTTTTTCTCAGATTCATGACTGCACCTCATCTTTAAGTCCATCCGACAGATTCACAGCACGCCATTAACTATTTCAAATGACACTATATTCACCATGCATCTGATTTTAGATTTACTGTATAATAAGATTTAAAAAATTATATTTATGTCCTATCAATGTACTTTAAGTGAAAACTTGATTGCTACTGAATATTACTTCTTCAAAACATGTCACAGAAAAAAATTATTCAATCTGTCGCATAAAGATTCTCTTGCAACCTGTGTTATCCTTCACTAAAGGATTCAAAGGGGCAATGGTGGTGAGGGGCTGCAGCCCTATTGATGACAAACATCCAACTAATGGCAATCAAAAAAAATAAACACTGAGAACTAATGAAATATAATTACATTAAGATGCAAACCAATAAAAGTAGAGAGAGAAAAGAAATTACAAATTAAGTCAGTTGCTATGATCTTCACTAATCCAGTTGTTTTTAGATGCTGCATCCATATAATGCAACAGGATTGCCCACTTGTCTGAAACACTGCGTCTGTGCTGTAGTACCTGAATGAGTGGCTTGAGTTATGTATGCTGTGGCAGCTCAAATTCATTGCTCCACAGCCTCAATTTTGGCATTATTTTAATGCACTATTAAATTTTAATTTCCTTTTTTAATGATATCTAAGTGCAAGAGAAAGGGGAAAAAAATATTTCCATTAGTTTTGTAGTTCCTGTATAAACTAAGATTTTGTAAATTACTGCAAGTTTTAATTACCTCTAGAAAAATTTTGCTCGGCAGTAGCACCAACCTAAAACCAGCATTACCTTATTAGAAGATAACAATTGAAATACCAGACCAAGTTAGTCATGGACAGTGTGCACCCATAAATTGTACCTTGTCATTAACAGAAATAAAAGATGTTCTTCTGTACTCCCTCATGTTATGACGAGTTAAAATTTATACACTAGTCTCAAGCTTGATTAAATGAAAGGGACAAGCGATTTAAGTCACTCTAGTGCTTCTACAAAGATATCAGTACGGTTCTGCCAGGGGTCATTAAAATTTCAAGACAACTGTCTAAACAAGTAGTCCATCTGTCAAAAACCTCTTTTCTCCGAGGGATCCCCAAAAGCATTTGTAAATAAGGACATATTAACATGCACGCAATGTAGACCAAGGAAGTCCACTTTTTCTTCATGGAGGCCTTTAAAAGCTGCACCCAACACACCGATACTTCAGTACAGAACTGTATTACAGTCACAATATTACTGATTTTAATAGCTTGCAATTTCATCACATTTTTTACCCAATCATCTTGAAATACAGTGTACACACTACAACCTTCATGGCATGCCTATAATAAAGAACTATTGTCTGCATTTCATGATGGGGTAACAAATACAAGTGCCTTTCTCAAGACAAACAGGCAGCCTGCAAAGCCAAGGACACAGCTCAGACCTCCTACAGTTCCCATCGAAGACCAACTTTCTTCTTGAGACAGTGATGACATTTTTCCAGGCAGCAGGTGGACATCTATTTTCCCTTTTGGCAAATAAAACATTCTGAATGAATTTGGGTCCACTTACAAACTCAGATCTTGCTCAGAAAACATTTACACACACGGACTTTTACAAGGCACTTTTGTACTTTTACAATTTAATCCTTCACATTCTCTGTCCTACATGAAAGTTGACAAAGAAACATTTAAGAATTATAAAATTTTTACTTTTGCAATAATTGTCTTTGTGTTACAGGCAGCCATTTTACTAAAAAGTAGTGTCATTTATGGCACTGACAATTTCCCATCTCCTATTCAGGGCTGCCAGTGTCAAATTAACTATCTGGCTAAGCCTCTATATGTCAAATTTCAGCCTAGAATTTTTTTATTTTTTATATATATGTATATATATACACATTTTCTTTTTTTTACATCTGAGTTACATAGCTTGGAAAACAGTTATAATGAAAATGCTGACACAGTCTTAACTACAGTACATCAATATAAGCATTCTACTGTAATAGGCTTTTGTGATCTCAAGAGACTATGTTAAATCATTTATAATTAAAGTAATTGTATTGTGACAAAGAAAGGTTCATGGTATAGTACACATTTTATAAATGCCATACAACCAAATCTGAAAGGTGGCTTGAAAAATATGAGGCATGACCAGGCACGCAAATTTTTTGACTTTTCTTGTCTGATGTGTCACTAAAGAAGGGCCTATGCAGACAGATCCAATTGCGAAAAACAAAACAAAACCAAACCAACAACAAACCCAAGCAAAAAAACCCACACACAACGAAAAACAAACCCCACACCCACAAAATCAACCCAACACCACCAAAACCAACCAACCCCCTAGTCCCCACACATTTAGTATTATGTTATTCTACAGAGTCTAGTTTACCATTCAGAGAATAAAAACAGAGTCAATTAAAAGGACATACATGAACAAAGGCGTTGGTATTGTCTTATATATAACTTAGACTAGTAAATATTTTGGTAATGAAAGACAGTGTCATAGACTCAAGTACCAATTTTCTTTTAAGTATTTCTTTTAGTTATGGTTAAATACTAAGTATTTTAAGATAACCACAACTTAAGTTTTTTCATTAATATACTTCTTGAGCAATGCAGAAAATAGCTTACCTTCCACTCAAAGATGAAAAAAAGGGCACTACATGTATTCCCAAGGGTCCACCTTCCCCAGAAATCTCCACTGTTTTTGTCATTTCACTAAGAAAAGAGCACAGGGAAACACATCTCATATGCTTCTTCACGGAATTCTCTATGTTAAAAACAAATTCCTGATTGATCAGATAGCAGAAAGGCTAGAAAAAGTATTAGACTCAGAGCACACTAATATATAAAAATATGGTGAAATGTAAAATGGCTATCGAATTCTGTAACTTTTTTAGATTAGGATTTGTGTACTTTGAAAGGGAAAGACACGAAGTACTAGACATTTTCCTAAGTCAACACTTAAGTAAATTAACCATCATATTAAATAATAAGCTTTTAAGTCAGGAGACACTTCATAAAAAAAAAAAAGTTATTCTACATGTTCTTAATTTAAGCTTCACATGAGCTGCTTCAGTCAATTTCCCCATGCAGACACATTATAAACATGAAGATCACACCTTAAGGACATCAAGCCAACAAGCAAGTTAGTCAAATCATATTCAAATATCTTTCTTTCTGCCCTCAGCTGCATACAACCTCACTGACAAACAAAGAACAAAACAAATTGTAATCAAAAGTGCAACTCAGCTCATTTTATCAGGAAGTTTCCTTCCTCAAACACCATTATCAAAACCCTCTATATTATCTCTGACAGATTTCTGCTGTTTCATGGCTATGTGCTGTTTCATTTCCTATTGAGTATTTTATACTGCCAGCCTTACACTGACCTTAACTCTATTCTGGGTGATCATAATTTGAAAAGGAAGGTACTTGAATTGGCTAGGGCGGGGGGGAAGGAAAGAGAAGAGAAATGAGTAAGGTCTGTATTCTAGCAGATCACGTTCCTACTTTCTATGCTAATCTACATCTTCTGTAACACCCCCTCCCCTCAAATCATACTGAACACCATCAGTCAGGATTAGTGGCCAGTGGAATTCTACTGGGTATCTCCATTTCCATGATGAGAAAGATGAACATAATGATTAATCAGAAGCAACTTGCCCTAGATACAGTAATTCTTCGCTTGGTTAGCTACATATGGAATAAGACCAGAAAATAAGTTATATCATTTTCTTTTGGATTTGGAGTTTGGGGGTATGGGTGGGATTTGTTTGTTGAGAGTTTTGGGGAGGGTTTTTTTTTGTAAATTATTCTTCAAAAAAGGCTGACAATGGAATGAATTTATATTTCATAAAAAATAAAATGGACAGACCCCGGAACAACAAATCACCACCGATCCCAATGTAACAGATTTTCATGTTACTATATTTATAACACAGGCACGATCAACAGGCATTTCTATTTGCTGATTTTTTGTTTCCTGTATTCCCCTCTCTTCATGAATCAAACAGGGAAATCCTGACAAAATCTTCCTGTAAGTTTTTTTAGAGAACATTTTTTTCTAGTGAAACTGGTCAGAAAAGCTAATCAGGGTGGTTACCAAAACTCAAAAATGCATGCATAGGAAATTAACTCTTCTTTCAGTTCCATCTTCTACTTCCTCCAATTCTCTTAACAGACAAAAAAAAAATAATTAAGGGGTACTTTCATTGTCTTTTGAACTTCTACAGAATCAAAAAACATACAAGCAAATTAAGTAGCCAAATCCTATAGATCCAGAAAATAATCTAAAGTAGTGAATGGGCCTTCATTTGTACAGGGAAAATATAAATAAGTTACAGTTGTCCCCAGATAACCCCATGTTGCTCAAGTACTCCAGGGAAGAGTTGTCTTCTTAAGCAACTGTAAAATAGAGCAGGAATTTTTTTGAGGGCTATCACAATAAGACAGGTCAGCTGTCATAGTAAATCAATGCACTTACAGTTTTATAAGTACGCTCAAAGCCAAAGAAAACATACAAGTTTAATTTTAAATCTAACATGAAATCTACACACTAAGAAAAACAGGTTTCTCTGTGAAAACAAATAGCCCACATGTACATTGTGTATTACTTTTAAAAACATAATGGTACATCCTAAAAGTTATGGGTATACTAAAGCACTAAATATCCAAAATAAGAACACACCCTACATACATATAAATAAAAAAGGTACTTTAGAATTATATTTTTAATTCAAAATCTATGAGTCAGAATGACTTTTCAAATGTGATTCTCACTTACATCTGAGAAGCAAACTGTCCTTCACAGCAACTTTAATAGGTCTTTGAGGACATATTATTTTTATATTATACCTATGAAAGCCTGACAGTTAAAAAAACTAAAAAGCAGGATATCGGGGATTTGGCTTTTTTTGCTTTAGAAACCTCAAAGATCAGAGACTTTGAATGTGACATCATTCACTCATGCTGTCCATCTTCCAGCAGGTTTAATCTGCCCACAAGAACAGCTGAATTCCAGCAGCGTACTATTCCACGCTGGCTTACAGTTTACACTATACTGGAGAGAGTATTCAGGAATAGGGCACAGCTGAATAAGATCCTAAACAGGACAAGCTTTAAGAATACTAATTACTAAACTCCACATGCACAAGGGACACCAAGATGCTGGGACTCTTCAGTTTGATAGAGTCAAGTTAAAAAACTGAAAGAAGGGGACAGGAGAATGCAGAATGGCTTTCCACTGCTGGTTGAGAGCTGTGATATTGACAGAGAGGGTCATTTATGGATCTTCTGCAATATTCAACACATTTAAAAAACAAACCCCCCAAAATTGGAAAAAATTTAATTCCAAAAGTTAGTAACCTACTAGCTGCCTACTCCTATTTTAAATCTCCCCTATACATCTTAAACGCATTTTGCAGTAAAAGAAATAAAAAAGAGTGTGGCCTATCAAGTCAGTATAAAAGACCTAGAGTCCAATTGCTAGCTGGGGATGAGAGGCTGGGAGCATCAGTGAGCAATGCACTTGGGGTGCCTCAGTGTGCTACACTGCTCGTATCTCCTGCGCCTTCTTCAAGGAGCAGACAGAGCTCCTACCTCAGAAAATACTGTTCTTGCTGAGTTTGCAACCCAATTTCTATGGAATACATACAGATATGTTCTTACAGCAATGAAAATAAGTGAACTTTTAAAAAGCACTTATCTCAGTGAAATTTATCTGAACTGCAGGGTTCACGCCAACTAGAAACACAGCACTCAAGCTTTTTCAAATGCATGCTGGCATTTCCCTTCCCCTCGCTGCACTAAAGGTGCCTCAAAGGTCTCACTGAAGAGAGAATACCTGCCTAGCATGACCCAATTGTGGTATCCAAGACCACATTCAACGTCGTACTATTGATTTTTAAGCTGAAGAAGCTGTCATCATTTACTATTTAAATTCTTCATTGCTTGATGTTTATTGATTTCTGCCAGATTCTTTACAGTCTATCACATTTGTCAGGAAGGCTTGCCATGCATATTTTTAAAAATGTTGATGAGCACAGTTTAGCAAAGAGAGAGATAGAGAAGATGTATGCGTGTGTGTAGTGAGTATGCACAGCAGTCCATTTGTAACAAGGAAAGCAAAATTCAAATGGAGTGCTGCACATTCAGCGGTGCATATTCAGTGGTGAATCAGTCTGATCTTCAGATTGGCAGTACGCTTGCTGTTGAATACTATAGCTCCCTCTCCTGAAAACCGTATCAGGAATTAGCAGTTTGTCAGTTATGTCATGGGCAGAGATCTATTAGGTAAAAGCTTCTCTGCAAACTATCCAATAATACTGAAGAACCAATCTCAACCACTGAGCACACAGATGCTTAAAAGGGACCTCTCTCCAGAAATAAATGTTTTGGAGTTTTGCAGCAGGACCTGGTTCACTAAGGCGCTTTGACCTTCCCAAATTACAAATGCTAAGAGAATCTTGGTAGGATTTCTCTTGGAGATTGCGGTAGATACAGCCTAAAGCAGATGAATCGTTTTGCAACATAATGACAACAGCACCTTGGAAAAAGCCGCTTTCTGCATGGGTTACTGGGCAAACCTTGTCATCATGTGTATGTCACAAGAATCTACTGCCTGAGTAAACACAGGCCAACTATTTATCATTCCAATGGCATATTCTTTTGCCATTTTAGTCTTATTTAACACCTGCATGTAAGTCTTCAGCCCAGGCACAACATAACAAAGTAAAAACCTTTGAATAGATCGTTGAATCCCTCATACGTTTTTAAGAAAAGATACAGATTAGTAAGCTGCTGTATCGGAAAGAAATCTCTTAGCGCAGGATGTTAATGTTTCCCTTGCAAACAGAAAAGCACAGCTGATATTCTGAACATGCTTTATGGCATTTTTATTGACCACAGCCAAGTAAAAGGCAAAGGAAATGTCACTCAGATGCAGAGAGCTCACAGATGAAGTTATTGAGCTGCACTTCTTTGCTTGTTCCTCACTTGCGCCTCCAGCCCCACCAGCCGATGCTGCCGTTCCAGGGGAGGAGAGCATCCATGAACAAGGGGTGCTGACATTTGGTAGAGAGCACAGGCCTACAGGTGATGTCAAGTTACCAAAGGGAATTTTAAAGAGGAAGCATGCACAGATTTATCCAAATAAAGAGGGTGATGACTCTGTCCATGTACTTCTTTTGCTTACTAAACCAGTACAATTGCTGATGGTAATAAAGTATTTGTACTCATTCTTCCAGAAAGGCTTCAAGAGTAGCCAGATCAACTAAAGCTGTCAGATAGCACATTTCCTACCCACCTCCTACCCCTTTTTGATGTTTTCCTTTCCTCTTTTAAACTAGATGCTCAAAGCTCTGATGAAAATGTCTTGAAAGCCCTGAAGAAGAAACTGGAGCTCGAGATGTTAAATAGTGTGAATACACTCAGATGATGAAAATCTGAGCAGTATCTGAATAGGGATGGAGAGCACCCTGCAAGGAGAGGAGAAAGCAACTGAGCATGCAGAGTCAAGAAGCAGCTTTCCAGGCACAGTTAAGAAAACTGCTCACTCTCTTTTAGAAGAGACAAGCACATTTCAGCTGCTCCATTCTACATAAAACTAAACAAACTATCCACAAAGTTTAAATATTTCCTATGAAATACTGTCAGAATCTTCCAGTTTCAGGTTTGAAAAGGTAACAAATCACCCTCTCCTAACTAAAATGTGTTAATCTAGTAAAGATGCTACTGCAATCCAAATTTTTCCCCCTACTAAAATTAGTTGGTTCTCATGAGATTGTCTAAAGGTTTAGAGAGAAACCAGACTACCTGCAGGCACCAGGTTTTTGTGTCTTTTTTTGTTTAAATCAAGTTATTCCACTTCTGTGTTTTTATACTAATGAAAGACACAAAGGTTAAAAAAAAAAAAAGTAAAATAGGGAGAAGGAAAAAAACGCTGCAGTTATGCTTTAATTATGTATCTACAGTGCTTAAACCAAGGAACTGACCCTGACCTCTGCTAGAAAGAAGTGGGAAGACAGCAAAACAGAACATAATGAAAACACGTAATGAATTATCTATGCATAAATTACCCTTTGAGTTCCAACTAATCCACTGCTATTAAGCTAAACATCCACTTCCAAGCAGATTTGTGTTTACTGTTCCTTAACACAGTCATTTTTACTAAGAAAAGAAAAGCAAGGTTTTCAAAACCAGTATTACTATGTATAGTGTGCTAAGGGATTCAACATTAAAGGTTGTGACAAATTTCTACCTGAATCCTGTAGAGTATCAAGACCCTGCTGTTACTTTAAAAAAAGAAAAATCTTTCAGTCCTAGTTAAGAACACGAAGGGAAGCAAGGAAAAATACCAAATTTTAAACACTGATGGCATTAGCTTGGCTTCCCTTATTCTGAACATCATCTTTACTAGCAAATCCAAAATAAAAAATCCACCTTCAGAAATTACAAGAGGATTGTCATTAGTCCTGTCTTTATTTATTACATTAAAAAACATGCCAATGACCCAATATTTCAAGTCCTCTTCTAGCAAAGTTCAGCTCTCAGAAGGTCAAATGAAAATTTTCAGACTCCTGAGGGATACAGCCCTGAAGTGCTTCCCAGTACTTTTACAGTGAAATGTTTTAAGAAAATCCAGGCAAAGAAACTTCCTTCCTATTAGCTTCTGAATAGAGGAACTAAAAATCCTCCACACTGCCACTCATTTCATTTACCCAACGTGCAACTAATTTTACCTACTTAAATCAGTGAACTGATTTTCTTCAAATGGAATGGTTTTCCTACTTGAGTGAGAAATACAGAACAAGCCAAGTCTGAAGCCTTTAACTTCAACTGACTAGGCTTCACAATCATAAAATATTAATCATGGTATTCTTTTTTCGGCTTCCCTCTGAAATACCTATTATTGGCTGCAGTTAGAGAAGGGACACTGACCTCAGACAGGTTGGTGCTCTGATGAGAAGGCTCAGATAATTTTCTTAGGTGACTAGCTGCTGTTTTGCTTAAGTGCTATAGGTCATAATGATTACCAAACTCAGTGACAGGAAGGAATATTTTCTAGTGAAGCAGCAGGGACAATAGCAGTTTTCTTTCTTCCATAGCATGAAGTAGCTCACAATTAGGCTGAAATATTAGCTTCATTAACATCATTAACTTAACATGGCTTATGTAAATGAAGGCTTAAGGTACCATGACTTGATGGTCCTTCATGGCCCTAACGTCTTTGAAATATAGCAAGAAAGATACCTGCACAAATGAGAATTATAAATAGTACTTTCTTTCAGAAAGAATAGTGTAAAAGGAGTCAAATTAGATATTAAGATGCTAGTTTTACTACTTGTGGAAAAAAAAGTTTTATTATTTAATAACATTTTATTAATAAAGTCTTCTCTACTTATATTCAATCAATTAGGATGCCAGTAAGATACATAGATGGTCTATAGTGACTCATTATTTTCCTTTATAAAGCTATTAATCCTATTGAAAAAGCTTTTGTAGGAACAGTTTAAAAAACAAAACACAACAAAACACAACACAATTGACTTTTAAGGAAAAAGCCATACAAGAATCACAGAATCATTGCCTGAAAATTTCAATTCTTTGACTTTTGGAATTCCAATGAATTTCACAGAAATACCAACTAACTTCACTTTATAAAATAATGTGTTCCGAATTTCTTCTAAGTTCACTCTTTACAAATATTTGAATATAACTCACAATTTTGAGAAAAAAAATCCTCATACTGCCCATCTCAACACTTGCAGGCAAAACAGTGTTTTTAAAAATCTCCTCAGGACACAGGAAGCACAAGCAAGGGATATTTTGGTACAATTATTTTACTGGGACTCTGCATTTAAAGGAACACTGCTCCCTTCTCTTTATTTTGGTTCTTTGTGGTTTTTTGGCACATGTTTGTCATCAATGCATCAAACTCATTTTATCTCAAAAAAAAAAAAAAATTAGAACCAATGCAGAAAGGTTCTTTGTTCTGGCCAGCTTTCCCTCTGCTCCCTGTCTGTTCCACATTCCGATGCTCAGGCATCAATTGAGTGGCCCCAATCTATATTCTTTATCACTTTTCCTTCTATACTCCTCTGCCAAGACAGTTTGCAGAATTCAACAAAAATCCTGAGAGATCCACAGAAATCTAGGCTTATTATCCACTGCTTTGTGACATGCCAGAGAAGACCTGGCCATTTCACAAAACTGAATACCTCTGAAAAGTATCACAGAGGTCTTTCGCATTGTCGATGTTTCCAATGGCCACTGAAATCAGGTTATGAAGATTAAAAGCAAATGAATATCACAACCTTCTTCTGAAGAATCCCAAATGCAAGTAATGACTTGTTTAACTCGATAAACAATAATATGCTCTCTGAGAATTCCTAAGAGGACTTAGATGATCTAAAACACCCTAATAAAAGCATAAGGACAACAGGAAATATGAGCATAGCATGCACAGAGCTTGATTAATCCCCATTACAAATTAACGGATCAAGAGACAAATGAGTGCATATATTTGGTGATGCATAATAATTACCTCAGGTGAAACAAGCTGTAGAAGTCTTTAGCAACATTCCATAAGGAGAAAATAAGCATTAGCAACTAAACTAAGTTCTATACCTGCATGATGAACACTAAACAGCTAGTATGTAACTTAGAGGCCTGGCAGGTGCAGAGAAAGCTGGAAGAGTACTCCAATTCCTTTTCACGATGAGACCATTCTAAAAATATGTATCAGTACCAGCAGGAAATAGAAGAAACTACAAAATGGCATACAAAGTAGGTGACAAGGAGGCCTCCAAGAGGGAATAAAAAAGCAAACAGGCAGATGAGTTGAAAAGCACATCCTTATCAAGATGAAAAAATCTCCCATGAAAGAAATGAAATGATGACTCAAAGTACAAGAAAAACTAAGAAATTAACTCTGTTGCATGGAAAAGACTAATTTTTTACATGCTCTAAAAGCAAAGGTGACCCTACTGCCAAAATTCTGGCATGGCCCAAACGACCACCAAGGTCAGAGTCCCTGCTTTTGCGAACTTCCCCACAGGCTTTGGGTATCTAACTTCATGCCTCTTTTGCAGACCCCATGTAGGTAAAATGGGAGTATTAATACTTGTTTTTTCTCAGGTGTTTGTGAGGATAAATGCTCTAAGATTAAGGCATGCAGATACCGTTTATTTCACAGTTATTTTATACTGTTTTGACAAACAACTGTAAGCTGCAAAATGATAGCAAATGATTATTTGCTATCATCAAAATCGAAACAAATTGATTTTTGACATTTTAGCTGTCACGCAGAAGTTTGCCATGTAACACTTGTTAATTTCATTATACAATGTGCTATGATACCACTACAGTTCTGCAACAAACACAACATACTGGACAAAAGACTGAATTCCTTTGCCTACTCAAAAATGTGACTTCAGCACAACCTGAATCATCAGTCAAAACTGAAATTTAAGCTTACAGTGGGACAGGAGAATAGCAGCATGGAAACATTTTGCTCTAAATTTGCCAGGTCAAATCCTCTATTACCACCACTGAGGACCTGACTCACCTACTCTGTGACACTGTATTGCAGCCTGACTTGTTAATTTTTGTGTAACAAATGTAACCTACAATTTTCTTTTTTTTTTTCCATTTCAGCCATTTACAATTTTCCCTGTGATTTCAGGAACAATAAACCCCAAAGCTCATTATTAAACCTCTTGAGAACACCTATTTTCCTCTTGTTTCAGCTATGCAGCTCTCAAATCTTACTGTATTGGCTTCCAATGCAGATTATATATTTACTGAAGTTTCACTCAAAATTTAGACTGGTCAAAATAAAAGTTACTTCCCAAACTATCAATGTGACCACCACCACCTTCAGTTATAACAGCACTGGCTATCTCTGGTTTGTTATAAATGAAGAGAGGAAAAGGATGCATTCCATCTGACTACTCCAGTGAGGCAATGCACAGGGAAATATTGCAAATATTGGCTATAGTTTTCACAGTGTATAAACATAGATATAAAATCTACTACAAGATAGAACAAAGTAATAACCTTACCACTCAAAAACAGAGGTGACATTTTAACTGCAAACGATCATTTTAGGATTATATGGTTCAGCTGACTGGTTATTGAGATACAATATACTACCCAAGAACATCCTCTACCTTAAGACATTAAATACTTGCAGGACTGAGTAGAAAGCAAAAACATTGAGTATATAATAGTAGCATATTTCACCCTTAGCCTTATACTACAAACACCACAATAAAATCATTCATATTCATCAATGAGGGTAAAAGGCTGTCATGCACACATATGTGCTTCAGCATGTGAATCGAGTGCATTTTCAGGATAGGAAAGGGATGAGAAGGAAGAGATCATGATGATGATGAGCACAATGCAGATTCACAGGTGCAGCTGGAATGAGAACTCAGTCTTGTCTTGCATGTTGATAAACCACACTTGAGTCAGCACTGAACAGAAGATGTTCCTACCTGACAGGGAGCTGGGCCCTCTGAGCCAACAAAAGTTCTGTGGGTCCAGTGAGGTTCATCTCCCCATCCTGAAAGGATACCTGGGAAGCACCCTGTTGAGAGATTTCAAAGCACATATTGAAACTATGTACATATTTATGTATATAGAACAATGGCTGTATTTATATTTTTGAGTGAATATTTGGAAGAGAAAGCTAATTATAAGCAACATCATCTCACTGACAGTGAGGACTGAAAGACCCATTCAGCATACATGACACAGCATTCTGAGAAACAGGAGGGTATCTGAAGTCCTGCTCCTCACACCAGAGTCCCACCATGCTTCCACTGGAGAAGCCTGTGGTACTGCTTCCTTGTCTGCCTATCTAACCTGAACATCGTTCTTTCCCACCCTGAGTCACCTCCTTTCTCACAATGGATTCCACAGACCTTGGATAAACTCAATGGCTTTTTTTCTGCTCTTTCTATCCCTTAGTAGCATTTATCTGGTAAAGACATATTTTCACAGTAATTTCACAGAAAAAGAAATTTGGCCAGACACAAAAATACAGTGCACACAGGGACCTGACATTAAGGCTAAAGCTCTTGGAAACTATTTTTTAACTTTCTTTTTGTGATCCTTAGACTCTTCATGTTTGCATTTTTTCCATACTGGGAGAGGGAAAAAGGTACCAAGGAGATAAGACCACTGTCAGCAGGTGATATATGAGCTTTAACTTACTGTACTTCATTGTGACCCTTATGGCAATAATGTAAACAGAGCAAAATCCATAACAAAGACCTTCTTTGGAGAGGTCACTTCTGCCAACTCTGCAACAGGAATATAGCTGGAAGACATAAATCTTCAGCTGTCAACACACTAAGAGAATTCAATTCAGAGCTTGATCTTAACTAGATAAAGCCTAAAGTTAATAATTATTTTTGTTGTTGCAATGGTACAGTTTTCCAGTGTATATACTTGCCATATCAAGTTGTCTCAAGGCAAAAGGTAGCAATATTATAAATTAATTCCAAAGAACAAAGCCAACTAGATAGGTAATTTAATTTTCAATAAAAGCTCTACACTGTATATTAAAACTTCCAATTTCTCTCAAAAGATGGCTCTACTCAGAAAGATGGCTTTAAAGGTTTGGTGCTTTCAGTCCCTCAAAGATTTGTAGAACTTATTTTCAGTTTATAAGTATCAAGAGAGTTGGGGGCAAGAGTGGGTTGCTTTGTGTTTTAAAAAAAGAATCATGACCAGCCTTGCAAGCAAACCTTTGGAATATAGATCAAGCTGGATCCCTTTTTGGTTCATACACTGCTTTTGAACCTATAATATTGGTAGCAATTCTCTTTGTGTGTTAATCGGAGCACAAGCCAACAGACTTGGCTTCCACTACAAGACCAATATAGCTCACTGAAAGCTAACTTCTGTCACTAATGGAAGAACGATTTTAAAAAAACGCGTATTGAGTATGTGCCATCTCTTCCAATCACTTTTCACAGTAGAACCACATGTCAAGGAGCAATTCTTGTTATATGAAGCATATTCCATACTAACCTCATAAATCAGGAACTCAACCTCAAGCAGTGTGTTAGCAACAGAAATCTGACACACAGCCTTCATATGTTGACTTCATCTCGAAAAAAGATAGCGCCTCAGTAGCAACAGATGCCAGAAGCAGACAAACCTCTTAACAATAATGCTCCCAACAAAGCTAACCTCCTTTAGCTAACCACTAAAAACACTGGTACTACAAAGGCTCTTCTGTTTGGAAGGTTGCAAATAGCCAAGCCATGAGCAAATTTGGGGTTGTGAATTTACTAGACTCTCTTTTCTTCCAGACACTGGCTGCAACACAGTGCTGCTCAGTGCATGACACAGAACTTGCTACTCATGCCTCAGAACTGTTCTGCTATTTAAAGCCGCCCTTGCAGTCTACACAAGTCTGCATAAGCTACATTATTTCTCTATTTCTGGGCTTTTGGTTACTGCTGTTCTTGCTGTAGTGGGGTTTTGTCCATACTTGTCCTCCACCTCCACTTCCTTGGGAAACAGATTTCACAGTAATGACAAATACTGATGATCAGAACACAATCTCATCTCATGTTTCTCTTGACCGATTCACAGGTTTTAAACAACAAGGAACCATTTTTTGATCAAGTCTAATCTTATACTTGGAATTAGATTCGTTTAGTGACACACAGTTACACTCCAAGATAACCTCTAACTAGAGGTTCTCAAAGAAAGATGGCAACCAACAGCTTTCTTTTCTGCTAAAGACCAGACCAGCAAAAACTGTCTTGAAGCTGGATAACAGGGTTATTATAGCTACTAGAGGTATCAGACCTTCAGTAGAGGTCTTCAAGAACAGATTTAAAAATACATCACAAATGTTTCAAGGCATGTTCATTTCTGTGTCAGAAAATAATGGTCCAGCCTTGTGAGGTGCCTGACAGTCCCAAATTTCCACATTTTCATCATTCCATAAGATAAAATTTCTGTGAGGAATTGTAGGTTGGAGTCCGTAACTGCCATTACAGTGTGGCTTTTTTTTAATTTAAGGGTAAAAGCTCTCCTGAGCTGGACAGAAGTGTGCCAAGGGACTTCAGAAATGCCACAGGGGAAAGTACAGTGTCATGGCCCCCATCCTGCACGCCACCGCCTGTTTTAATTTGAAGGCATATAGTGCTCACACATATCACAGATTATCACATGCTCAAGTCAGTAAACACAAACCCAGATATATTTAAAGTCTTAACTGATCAAGGAAACATGAACCATAACACTGAAATTATAACTGAGCATTCTGAGAATGACATTAGAACTCCAGACATGTAACAGTCGCTGCAAATGGACAAATTCCTTTCATACTTCAGCATTTCATTAGAAGCACAGTATATTCAAACACATCATCTCCTGCCCAACCAGCAGAATGATAGCAAACCAACAATGCACAACTAAAGACACTATTAGAAGACCATGACCCAATACACACAAAAATTCTCAATCTCTTGTTCATATTTTAAAGACTGTCAGTTTTTCAATAGTAGCAGAATAAATGACACTGACTCCCCAAACTTGACTCAAATTCAACTGACAGTGTAACAGATTTGCAGTGACAGAATCGCAGTTTTCACTGAGCAAATAGGAATAAAATGCAGAATCACAGAATCATAGAATGCTTTGGGATGGAAGGGACCTTTAAAGGCCATCTAGTCCCTCTCCCCCTGCAATGAGCAGGGACATCTACAACTCGATCAGGTTGCTCAGAGCCCCATCCAGCCTGGCCTTGAATATTTGCAAGGATGGGGTGTCTACCACCTCTCTGGGCAACCCAGTCCAGTGTTTCACCACCCTCATCGTGAAAAATTTTTTCCTTATATCTAGTCTAAATCTACCCTCTTTTTGTTTAAAACCATTACCCCTTGTCCTGTCACAGCAGGCCTTGCTAAAAAGACCATCCCCATCTTTCTGGGGTGGTAAAAACAAAAACCAAGAAAGCATATGCATATAAGAACAGTGGAAGATTTTTAATTTATTTACATAGGAATAATTTAAATTCGGTATTTTTTCCTACTGCTACAAAAAAACATGTTCTTCAAATTAGGACTGAAGCAGAAGAGAGGGATCCTATTAAATAACAGTCCTCTGCAAACAACTGTAACCCAAATGCTTGAGAGTCTCATTCATTATGTGACAGCTCTCAAATTCTGTAAACGTGTATGTGTAACAGTATAAAGGGTGACAAAGTACATACCAGTAGCATTTTCTACACTGTGAACACAGTCTTCTCAATTCAATAGTCAGCATGGATATATATTAGCCCCAACAACAAATATGCTGGAATCAGTCACAGGTCTTATCAAGGTTAAGGAGTATGAGAAATTCTCCATTTTTTCTTTTATTTTTTGAAAATGCTCGTTTCATAAAAGCCACAAAACGTCTGGGGGAAAAAAGCAATAGTGGCACTTTTGGACATAGATGTGAACGTATCGGTTTCTGGTTAGAAAAAGAGAGAGGGAGAGACAGAATTGACTGAAAATGGTCAAAACAACTGTTTTTATTTCAAAGAAAGGGTACAGCCCTGAGCAGCTAACAGAGCAGACGGCTGCCCTGACAGCCAGGCTACCAACCAGCCCCATTGCTCTGTCTTCTCACTATCATCGCAACCCAGAAAACCTGGATTTTCATCTCTTAAAAATACTGCACCAGATTTGTTTTCTAACTAAACTCTGGTTATAGTGTAGTTTTGCATTACATTTTAGCTAAAAAGAAATCTTTTGTTGAGGTTCTTCTGCAGCAAAATTTTGTACATTCAACCAAGAATTGACTATACCACCTAGCCCAGTAAGACAGCTTTAGAAATATTCATGGGCCAGCGGTGGCAATAAAAGGGCCCTAAATCATCTCAATTCTCCCTGATAGGCTCAGAAATAAGTTTTCAGGTAGTATAAAATTGCAAATATATTACTTTCAGAAAGGCTACGTAGCAAAAAACATCCTCTTCTACTCAGAAAAAAAAAATCTTATTAAACAATAATCAACATGAGACAAATCTCAGAACTAGATAAATTTAGAGACTAGGAAGTCTACATAAACAACTGGAGAAAATCCTGAGTGCAGGGTATACTTGGAGTATTAAATGGTCATCAAACACTAACAATAAACTTGGAAGGAAATAAATAAGATCTATTAATAGAAGAAATACACGTGGTATCTACTCAAATTAGGACTGAAGCAGGCCGGTATACCCAAGGGAAAGTATCTTTATCTGAAACTGCCTTTTAATGATGAAGTTAAAAGTGAAAACGTACGTCTGAAGTTCCAGTTTACAGTATTGTATTCCCTGAGGGCATCAGCTTTTTAAAACAAAGGAAAGGCATTCAAACCCTAAAGCTGAAGGTCACCGAGCAGGGTGGCAGGCTGCAGAGCTTGCTCTCCCTACTTTAGCCAACAGTAAAGCTTCTTCCAAAGAAGGTTCAGTGGGAGTTCAGATCCTACCAACATAACAAACAGTCAGATGCAAGGAAACCTGGGGGTGAAAGGGATGCTTAGTTTACAAATGCAGGAAATGTCTCATCTACTGCTCTCACAACAGACAATTTTAATTACCATATTTTAAAATTGAACATTTTTAGCAACACTTTCAAGATCATGTGAGCACTTCTGACAGCCAGAATGAGTTTAAAAAGCCACAGCACTATTTTTAGCTTTAAAAATCAGCACTTTCATAAATATTCCCAAAGCAATTAATCCGTGTTACAAAGGAAAGGTGTTTACCTTTAGTTACACCAACAAATGCAACAGCTGACATTGCATACAGAAGATGATCCCCAAGACCATATAGCTCAAGGAACACACATAAAGGCTCTTTTTCATTCAGTAATAATATAACCACGCACAGGTTAAAATATGATAATCCTATCTGAACCAAATTCATACATATCTTAATGTAACGTCCAGCAGTTAGATACAGTGCTGTTTTCAAGTGCTGGCCAATTGAACATGACTGCACCTCAGAAAGGTTTCTCCATGGCTCACTTCGGTCTCTTGGGACAAAACATAAGTTGTGTCTGTATGTGCATTTCTGAAACAGCTAAGAAACTTCATTTGACGACAATAACCAGCGCCTTTCATTATGATACCCCTGCCACCCCTCAGACTGTGAAAACAAGAATGCAGTGAACCACAAGTTTTAAAAATGTTTTAGACTTAAAATCAGTATCTAGACTCCCCCATTTGGCCTTAAATCCACAATGGGCCTAATCAAAGCTGTGGCCCTAAAACCCTACAGTAAGAAAACACTTATTTTATCTTTATTACTTGAAAAGTACAGAGTCAGGCTATCTCAAGGCCAGGGAACACTCTGACAAGTGAAATACGTAACAAGGTATCAGTTAGCAGAAACCTGTTCTTAAAACACCTTTGCAGAAGAAAAAATTTTGTAACTGTGGAAAAGCATTAAAAATCAGAGGCTCTGAATAGGTTAAACATTACACATTGTAAAACACCAGCTTTCAAGGAGTTACGCAAAACTGAAAGTCATTCAAATATTAGATACGAAGACAAAGTTGGCCTCAATATCTGCATTTCATCTGCTTAGCTAACCTTTCATTACCAAGCTAATACCAGACTATCTTCCTGCCCACACAGCTTTACCTAACACCCAAAACTACTTCCTGAAATACATTTAAGAATGGTTTAGTATTGCAAAAGCATGCATAACAATGCCTCAAAAAATTTCCAGATTAATTGTGTTATTTTAACATATAACTTTCCTTTTTTCCTTCTAAATAAGTGTAATGAAATATCAAACATCCTTTTAAAACCAACCAATTATAGAAAACTAAGTTGCTCGGTATGCTCTGAAACATTACAGAGCTTGTCCGAAAGAGAAGACATTGATCAACAGACACGCAAGCTGTCATACTTAAACAAGTGTATTTATAACCACAACTAATTTATCTTAACTAAAAAATTCCTAACCATCTAACATCCCCACAGTATAACTATCATTATAATATCAAGGATGGAAACCAATGCAAAGCAAGCTAGTAAAATGCTGCTAAACTGAAGGAAAAAATATTAATGTTTGTTACTGCATATTTCTTACTTTTCCAGCGGTCTGCTTCCTGCCTCCATAAAATGTGATAAGTATTTTTAAACAGCTTATAATACTTCCATTTCACTTACTGATTAAACTACATCATCCTCTCAACTATTCAGAATGAAATTCATTTGAAATGGATAATTGATGCAATTGTGCAGTATCTACAAATGCAATTAATCACTTGCTAAAGATGATTTTTAGGCAAGCAACAAATACGAAAATAAATCATACAGCTTCTTTCAATGTTGTCAATTGAAATGTATTCTACTGGACTGGTAAAAGATATTTTTCAACATAAGAGCTGCACATCTTCAGATATTTTTAATAATATGCAAGTGGATTCATGTCTAATTAGCACAGCACAAAGAAAAGCCATAATATAGTATGCCTTTTAGCAACTACATGACAGTTTCAGGAACCACAACATCAACATATTCCCCTCTCAACTACCAATGGATTTCTTGAATATTGTAGTGAGCTGTCATCTTGGCCCTTGAAAAAGATACTTTAAACCAATGGCATAAATAGACACTCTCCTGGGAATCAGTCTGGAGTAAGAAATTATTCCCCCAAATTATTTACTAAAAACTGTCTGCTGAGGGTTATCATCACAGCTGAACTCTACTGATGGATTACATACATTGTGGTGTTCAATGCAAAAATTAAGCTGGCCGAAACCCCGTTCCCCTGCAGGTCCAACTACTCTGGGCAGCTGCACTGAAGCAGATTAGGAGCAACTACATCACATGCACAGTTCAACTGAAGTACTCACTATCATCATGAAAAGTGGGACAGGAATATCTTATGCACACACATATACTTTCAAAATTATTGCTTATGCCTTAGCTCCGTGGTCAACAACTTCTGTCAAAAGAATATGAGGGCAAATTCTCAATAGTGAACAGGGCGCTCTCACACCGAGAAGCCAGGGGGAAGAGTACCTCACATGGTTAAGCACGGAGGCAATGTCTTCCACCCTCCTAATTACCACTGGTCCAAAGTCAGCAGGCACCTTGAAGCCCCTGCTTCCCACATGGGCAAGATATTGTTAATATCAAATATGGCTCCCAGGGACCACAGGAGTCAGCAGGAACCAAAACCAGAGGAGCCTCAGTTCTTCACGGTCACAAGCTGCACCAGCCAGTTTCTCACCTCTAACTCCCACTGAGCTCTTCTGGAAATGTTCAGCCTCTACATGTAAAACACCTTGCCAATACCAACCTTCAAAATGTTCCCCCTAACCCTTCATGCTCTACCTGCTCCCCGTTTGTTTCTAGTCTTAACCAGTCAAAAAAAACTAGCTGAGGAGCATTCACCGCATGGAAACAGCAATGCTCTGTTTCTTAAAGTCCTACACAAACATCAATTTCTTTATTTTTAAGAGCAGCAAGGACTGGTTTAGGCCCGGAGATCAAAATCATTACACATAATTTTGGTCATGAAAGTCACCAAGAGTCCTCAGATGAAAAACTTCTCTTAACGGGGGGGGGGGGTAGAATTAAAAAAATTTCCACTAGTTTTAACAGTCCTGGAGTTCACACCTTTCTTGGCAGTTGTTTTGCATGGGTGAAAGGAAGGAAGAGGTGCAGCTTGAGTGCCTAAGTACTTCCCTTTGTGAAGGGCTCAGAGGAAAAGAAAAATGGAAAAATTACCTCAGTTAAAAAGTCTCCAGAAGTAGCTTTCCTGCACATAAAACTCTGGACTTAAGCCCAACATTTTAAGAATTTCCAGGGTGAGGTGTGAGCTCTGTCTTTTCCAAAGCAGTAGAAAGCTGCTTTTAAAAGCATTGATAGCATATTGATAAATATTTGGATTTAGCACCTCTACTGGCAAAGAACCAATTCTTGAAGTAAAAGGATATGTTTCAGTAGGGGGGAAAAAAAGAAAAAACAAAACCAAAACACAACCCCCACAAAAACCCACACACCAACACCAACGAAAAAACTACTGGAAACGTAAGTAATATGGCAAGTGTTCACAACTTTTAGGAGCTGTCAACAGTGGAGTAATTTTACTGAAGGGATGGAGTAACTGGCCAGCCATATGACCACTGGCACCTTTAAAAAAAGGATACATTTATTAGCCCTCTCCCCCATTTATCATGCTGATTTTAATATATATTAATAGGAGAAAGTAGCAGCAAAATTAGGTAGAGAATATTACTGACTTAAATACCCTTTACTGTTTCTGAGTGTGTCTACATAGTCTTTTGAAGACATACACAAGCTCTCTGCCTGCACCGCAAGCCAACTAGACACTACAAAGACACTACAAAGCAGTATTAGAGGTCAGTGTGCCTGAGCCAGTATTATTTGCATCTCAGCAAGATTATTAATTTGAGCTCATCCATGCTAAGAGCATTTTAAAAGATTCTGGCTGACCTGAAGCATGGCAACTCTTGTGCCTAGGTGTTACAGGTCATGTAGATAAATTCTGAGATTCTGCTAGGATATTAATATTCTTATTTTATTTACCTTTTAGTGTTTTAACTGTATTTTAAGGACTATTGCTAAATTTACTGTCCAGAAATCCCTAGGTGGTCTTTTGTTTACAGAGAACATTTACCAGTGCTATCAGCAAGGCAAGGCAGTGAAGAAGCAGGTGTTTTAGCAAGCTAAAACTTGTGGTTTCTTCTATATCATCCATTTGGAGACAAAAATCTGCGTTCAAAGAAAGTGTGCAACTTTTGGACATTTGAGTTACTACATAAATTATTTGTAAGCATTCCCATGGCAACGAGCATCATTTTAAAAGTGCACTATCATTAGCTCTACAAATGCACACTAATCCCTTCTCTTGGTTGGAAGCTGCCATTAGGCAATTAATATTGCAAAAATAGGAAAGAAATTAATATTTCTACAAGTAAATTCACCAAATTTTCTCAGACCAAGAGAACATCAGCATTATCTTCCCTAGTTTGACTCACGTTTTTAAGCCTCCCAAGATTTTTAATTGACAGAACCTTTTACAAGAGATTTGCAAACTACAAATCGGTATTTTGACTCCTTTCTTATCTGTGCAAAGAGGAACTGGTTGTATTCCTTTTTAAAAGTAAACGAAAAATCTCTGAAACCACTACACATTACATCAGGATAATTTCTTCATGAAAGTATTACTTTGTGAAAATCTAAATCTTATCTAGACAGTTTTATATATGATGCCACATCACCATTTCACCCAAAAGCAGAATTTGGATTTTATTCACACCACGTAAAACTACTAATTCTGAACACTTTAAAAAACCCAAACAAACACTAACGTACAATACAAAAAAAGAAAAAAAACTGTACAACTGTAATTATACTACGCGATCAAAACTTTCTGCTTTTGCTACACCAATATGCCCTCAATATTATCTGAAAGGCTTCTAAAGAATGTGTATTATCTAAAAGCTGAACATACAAATTATACCTTAGCCTCGCATCTTTATTCTTTGCAATAAATCCTTTATTGAATTTAGTTTTTTCATCCAAATGAAAATTACATACATCACCACCACCACCACCAATGACAGTGGGAGTGAACAACAATGGTTTCCAAAATTTAAAAACTACACCATTTTCAAGGTTAAAAAAGGGACTTTACTAAAGATTGTATTTGCTATTTTGCTGCTAATTCTCTTTATGAATGAAGCATATAATGTAATGCCTTAAACAAGCTAGGCTGGTCAACAGGAATCCACAGTTCTGTTCATTCTGTAACAGCAAGGAAAACCCAATCATTACCATCCATTGGCCTGCTAAACACCGCTCACAGCCTGCGAGAGCCAACAATAAGCTTTGTCTTAGATCAGAAATCTCAACTCATTGCTTTGGAAATTAAACAGTAACATCAGTAAGATGCTGTAATGGTATAAGAATGCTCTTTATCTCGCTTTAGAAGTCACTGTCATAGCTATATTTAAGTCAAGACGACAGTCGCTTCAGTAACCACCACCAGATGAAACTTTGGAAAAGATAGAGCTGATCACATTGCCCACATCTTCTCAGACATGCCTTTTTGTAACACACCATTAATCGCTGATAGCCCGAGATATTCCCTGTACCAGTCATCAGTGGATCACACTCACATCCCAAAGACCATCTAGAATCAGGCCCTCCTGGCCCACCTCTCCTCCCAGCAGACAGAGCTGTGCTGGGGAACACAAGGCCTGGCAGAGGCACTGCTCCGTTCCTCCTGATCTGGGTTTGCCACTTACAGTGTATTACATTATGTTTCCCTCAGTGTACAACATATGTTAGTAATTGCTAGTTATGTTACTACTATTCCTCATATGGGATTATCATAGTGATGCAACAGCACTGATTAATCAATTAGCATGGATTCATTAGGGAAGAGATGAAAGATAGGGCAATGTAATTGTGTTTACTGAACAATGGATGACAGTGCGCTTAAAGCCCAGGATTTCTAATAATACACAGCCGTCTAGCATGATATATACGTAACATTATGAATATTTAGAACATTCTCACTGCAGAACTAGAGAGACAACAATCAGAATGTGACTGTGCGTGCAAGTAATGCTGGAGCCTGAAGAATGCATAGAGGGAAGAAAGCACAAGACAGATGGTGCAGTCAGATGAATATTTTAGCTTTGACTGAATCTTTGTAGAACAGCTACATCATTTCCTATAGTCCAGTGCGCCCAGGCACATCAGCACAATACAGTGGCCAACAGTATAAACAGCCAAAAAAAGGTGTCACAGAAACATTATTAACCAAATCATGTTAAGCAGAAGAACATGAAAAAAACAGACTACTCTTCTAATTAAACACTGACAGAGCCCACTCTCTATGAAACGAACAGAAGCATATAGAGTAACTTAGAAGTTTCTTCTCCAGATGTCCGAGGTGCCCATCCTTCACTGCTTGCCCTTGTCACCGGTTGAACACTGAACTGACATCAGCAATTAAAGAACATGAACACCAAACTCCCAGACACATCTCATGTTTCAATATGTAATCCCCTTTGGGCACTAATGTAATAGCTAAAGACCCCTTCTTCTGTCTAATGCTGGTATACAGGACTAGACAGTAATGCATATGGATATTAAGAGATGAGACAAGAATTAATTTCTTGAAAATATGTTGCAGTCAAGAGGTATTGAAATATAGCTTCTGCTGCACTCTGTTTGAAAGGATAAAGACTAAATAAGAATGTAAAAGGTTACAGAGGAAACGCTTTCCCAAAAAGCTAAGGTAGAAAACATGCCCACCATACTCCATGAAATCAGAAATCTTCACATAAATCAAAGATCAGGGTCCCATGAGAGACCCAATCTATAGCATGACAAGGACTTGAATGCTCTCAGAGACCTACTTGTCCAGTGTTTTCCCAAGACGCTTCCACACCATGCCAGGAAACCACAGTTTGTGATTAGTGTAGAGCTTCCTCAGCTTAAAATGCAGCCCTTGAACACAAGGTATGAAAAATTACGTTGCCTGTTTAGATTAAAGACACTTTCATTCCTGCTGGGAGTTAAGTATTCCCCCTTAACTTCGTGGGCTGCAAATTTATTTAGTTTTCAGAAGATTCAAGCATAGAGTTAATGAAAGACTTATTAGGTTGCTTCAGTCTAAGTGGCTTACTGGTAACAGTCTGAGCATCATCCCGTAGCCATCTAATATTTAACCATTTTCTCCATACTTTAAGATATGTTAAATTCTCAAAATAAATTTTTTATGTTTTTTACATATATGCACATGTATAAGTGTGTGCGTGTATATACATATATATGCATATATACATATATATACGCGCGCGCGCACACACACACACATATATATATAAAAAAAATAAAAGTTGCAGGTGAAGTTCTTCCAAAATCACAACTGGTCACAAATATACTATGGAAGTCTCACAACATATCTCAGTACAAGAAGGAATTACTTCTCTCAGAAATCCTACACTTTCCTTGGCTCTGGGCATTCTCCAAACCAAACTGCCAACCTTCATTCTCAACAACACCTCCCCAACACCGTGGCCCGGGAGCCATCATAATGGCCTAAGGAAAAAAATAACACAAATCAGTCTTGCCAAGCCTCTATTTGACAGGTAAACCTCAGACTAGAGATGCTCCTAAATTTCTCTGTTGGCACACTTTAAACCTAACGCTAAGAAAGAACTCATCTGAGAATAAACAAGCCATCAGTCTTGAAGATATTTCTAAGGGACCATGAGAACATCTTAACCTAGACAACATCAAACAAGTGAATAAGGGTTAAAATGTTGTCTGAATCTCTCCAAGGAATTGAGAGTTGCCTGCATCCAAATGGAATAAAACACACTGCCGTACATAAAGCCCTTGATCCTGATCCCAATTCTCAATGGAAATTAAAGCAACTGCATAGCATTTTAATTCTGTGCAACTGTATACAAAACCTTATTTTAGGATCTGAAATTACAGGCACAGTGTTACCCTGAATTTATGAGTGGATATTATTAATAAATCTGAGTTGACTCCTGTGAGCCAAGACATTACTATCACTGGCTTATCTTAAACCTAGCAGGCAATTTAAACTAGAGACGGATCACCTGAGAGTATATTGTTATTTCCAACAAATCCTTGTGAATCATAATAGTATTTTCAACGTCTCCCAAGATTTTTAAAAGTCATCAGAAAATAACCTTTCATAAAATGATCTGGTTTCATGTTAATTATTAACTACATCTTGAAATAACAGCACTGGTTAGTAAATAACTTGACAGCACTAAAAACTGCAGTGGAAGAAAACAGGATTTATCACATGGTTGAAAAAGAGGGGTGAACAAATATCTTAAGCAAAGATGTATCAGCATCTTCATTGGGAATAAAATAGTACAGCAATAATAAAGCCGTATAGGTGAATTAAGCTCAGGATATTATAATGAGCACAGTTTTACTTACTGATCAGATTATGAGGGGGGCAATCTTACACAGTTAGAACTCTCACAACCATTATTAGTTTTTTTAATCATTTAAAGAAAATAAGCAAAGGAAATCACAAGAGTAACTTCATTTTCACACTATAAAGTTACATTTATTGACAGAAATTGCTTTTTTAATGTTACAGGTGGACTTAATTGCACTATAGTTTTTGAATAATAGCAGCATCTTTAATTGCAAGAACAAAGGTCAGAGAACACATTGCTGTTGCTTAGGCGAGCATGACAGGTGACACGAACAAATGAATAATTCTCCAAAAGACAGAAAACAGCATGAGTTATCAATTTTCCTATTTCTTGCATGTGTTCCTGAACAACCATGCATGCCTGTTTCAACTCAATGCCTGTTTTTTTGCCTTTGAGAAAAACAGGAGAAAAGTATACCATGAGAAGAGCTGGTAATAAAAAGGTCTTCCAGCAGAAATTCCCAATTTTTGTTTATTCCCATTTTAAAAGAGACATTCTCACTTATAACAATGATTTCCTAGGGGGAAAAAAAAAATATCCCAGAGGCATGTTTAGTATATAAGTGTTTGCCACAAAGTGGAAGGAAATAGCTAATCTATCTCCTCACCTACCTTTACATAGCTCCATTGTTTTCTAACCTCTCCACAGAAGATGCTCAAGCTGGTTTCAGATACGCAGAGAAACTACACTGGGACAAAATAGCTCCCTTGTTTCCAGTTCCCTCAGAACTCGGACACCAAAAGTATGGCACCAAATAGCAAAGTAAATCAAGTCCCAAACTACTTTTAGTACGTGTCAACTCAATACCTAACTACTACTTCCTTTCACAGTTATGTCTCAACCAAAGTAAATCACATCAGAGCACTACAGCTAGTTACGAAGTACTCTACACAATAACTAACCCAGTGAGACACAAGGCACATCTGCTCATGTTTGCAGATATGCAGCTTTCATTTCAGTATTCCATTCAATTCTGGAGATTTTTTTAGAATTATTTTGAGTAGATATAGAAGTTTCTTTTTAGGCTAAGAAACTTAAAATGTATGCACTATTTTAATACTCAGATGATGTTTGATCATGTTCAGCAAGACTGAAAACCTGAAAGCTCTGCTTTACAAACCTCTAGTTTCAGCTGCACTGCTATGTCCAAGACTGCCATTTTACAATGGTTCACTACATGAAAGAATCCAATCAGCATCGTACTCCGTAACTGCCTTGGACTGAGCTGTTTGCACTTTGCTACCTACTTGAGTCAGTTTGTCTCAGACAATGGTACGAAACAGAAGATGGTAAAGCAACCTGTAGTGAAAAGCTGCTTCGTGAGCTGACTCAGAGGCAACACAGTGAAGGTGGTCTTGGAAATAACGTGGCTAACAGATCTATTTTACACATAAAGCAGAAGTAGCCTATTAAAAAAAAAAAAAAATCTTCATGCGAGTTACAGGACCATCCAAGCCTCTCCCCTGACAGAAATGGGTTGACGGAAAATTTGAGCAACCTTAACAGTAAGTTAACAAAGTTTTTCTCTATGTGGATTTTTTTATGCGAGTGAATTATTTAACCTTTAAAACTGCAGTACAATATGCTTAGATACAAAGCACAGTGCACTTTTGTTTACCAGTTAAATATTTCAAATATTATTACTTATGAATAAACCCAACATGAATTATCCAGGTCTGTTTATAATTAGAAATACTCCACAACCAGAAATTCTGGAAGACCAGCAGCATGTTGGGGGCAAGGGGATGGGTGGGTTTTTGTAGGTTTTTTTCTGTTTTTTCTGTCTTTTTAAGAAAAGATTACCTATGCCAAGTTTGCTGGAATTTATTATTTAGAAAAGCAAATTTGTAAATTATTTTGTACGGAGAAGTTTCTTATGCTATCACATAAAAAAGTAAATTTTTTTCTAAAGACTTTACAATCGCATTAGATAAATCCAAAGTACTGCAAGCTGCTAGACTTTGCTTGCATCTTTCTTATATTGAGCACTACTAATCTGCATATTTAATGGTTCCAAATCACTGTAATGTGTTCTAAGTACTCAAAAGTAAAGGCATTATCTTTTCCTCTAGAAAGAAAAGGTAGAAAGAAATACCTTCATCGAGTTACTCTGTGAAGGAAAGAACAAGGTAGACTTCCTAAAGAAAGGGCTCTTATTCAGAGATGAACTTTACCAAATTCAAAAGCAACCAGAGGAAACATTCACTGCTTTCTTCTGAGAATGAGCTTAATAGTCTACGACCCCTGAAACATGGTACATCCTGCAGGCACGAGCAATACATCCTAGACAAAAGTAGCTCCCAGTAGAAAAGAGGATCATGGAGGGAATGGCATTTTTTCAAGTATCTGTGCGTAATCTCATGCAGGGCTTTAAATTTCAACAAAAAAGCACAGTGAATTGGGCTTAATATTTTAATAGGAAGTACTGGATACATGAAACAAAACAGTAGAATAACAGGATAATACTGATCTGTGTTGCTAAACCAGTGCGCTGCTGCATTTTAAGCTACTCCGAGCTTCCTCAATACACACTCACTCCTGTACAACGATAATGGAGTGATCAAGCCTGCAGATCACAAATACAGGGGCCTGGGGAGCTGAACTCCAACTCAAAAACCAGCCTGAACAGTTTGTTTCCCTCAAGCATGAACTGCCTACAGCACAGTGTTGCGAGCACAAAGGGAGGCCAGGTTCTAAGAGGAACAGAGATGAGGCTTTCTATCTGCTATATCCTGTCCCAGCAAATAACCCTTTCCTGTTTAAATGGTTATAAATTTCGATAGCAACAAGTTTAATTAGCAAACCTTCACTGGAAATTAAATGGGAACCCAACCAGAACAACTTCTAGGATAATTACGCTTGATCTGGACTGAAAATTTGTTTGTTTCCTTTGTGCAAGAATCCCCATGGCTGCGTCCAATTCCAACAGCTACAAGCACCATCAAGTCTGGAAAACACAAATGCAAGGATCCAGGGAGCTGAATGCAAACCGAAATAAAGTTTTAACAGTTCTTTTTCTTTTTTTCCTCAAGCCTGAACTGCCTCACATCTTCATAACAATCAAACAGGAACTGTTTACCATATGAAAGCAAATATTATTTCTGTTGTTACGGCTATTTGGACACGTGATAGCCGTAGACAACCCAAAGGAGCCCCAACAATAACAGCTCAACTTAAAAGTCAAAGGGCAGATACCTTTGAACTGAGAGATGACACAGAAACAGTAGTAGATCTTGAAGTCTGGTCTGATGGAAAGAACCTGAACACTTCAGGGTATATTGCGTTCATCCTCACAATCCTCTTGAAGGCAGAAGAGGCACATTTGATCACCGATGGTGCTAAATGCCAGAAAACCTAAGAGCAAAATGCTCTTCCCACAAACCCCTCCTCTAGGGAAAAGGCAAAGGCTATCAGCAGTTCAGTTCAGAGGGGTTCAGGGCTCTGGCAAACGGCACTGGGGAATGAGTCTCGTCAGGTCAGAAGTTTTAAGATATCAGCACATCAAAACTACTGCTGATGAGCCTGTTCAAACTAGTGGAAAGGACAACACTGGATTTCCAGTTCGGTATTTGGCTTGACTTTGAGAGCCCTACAACACAACTCAGGACACAGGTGAGGTACCAGCTTGAAAATAAACACCGAGTTCTGCGAGCAAGAAGTTTCAAGTTGGATCAGCAATGAGACTGGAAGCCCACAGCTGGGTCTCCTGGGTCTTTACTTACATTCTGCAGTGCTGGCGATACTTCTCGGCACGGGAAAAAGAAAATGGCAATTACCTTTCTGCTGGGAAAGAAGACTACAAGCCACTACTGCATAAGTAAGACTGCGACCTCAGGAAAGGACCTCACACCCTGCCACTTTAGAGAAATCATGTTTTTATGTGCAATTGCTGCTTCTCACCAGTAAGGAGAGGTGCATAAATGCGTGTAAAAGGCTTCTACAGGGGTGTAAAAGCTGTTACACGTTACCTGTTTTCAAAGCTGGTCTAGGGACAAAGATTTGTCATTCCCCTTTGAATCAAAGATCAATAGTAACTGTGCACCCAAGAATTGTAACAGTAGGAGCATATTTATCACTGGTATTTTGTATTTTAGTGCAGCAGACAGTAGCTTCAATCTGTGGTCAACAGACCTCTAAATTCCTTGACTACTTTTAGAACTTCATAAAAAGTAACTGTGAAGATCTAGCTTACCGTCTTTATTGGAATATTTCTGGGAGTTCACAAACCAAAAAAAGTCAAGTTATAAACCATACTTCCGATTATAAATTGGTTGGCATTTCTGACTCTGGCAGAGACAATGACTTCTGTTTTTGTTAGTGGAAGGACAGAAAAGTCTTGGGTTTTTTGTTTTTCGTAGAGATAAAACTGAAATGTACCAAGGATTGCTGCTGGTTTTCCTCCTGGATTCACTTCAGATTTATTTATAGCAGGGTTTTCTACCTTTATCTGCAAATGTCACAACTGAGCTAGTGACTTTATATAGTTTCTTGGTTTAATAACTATGGTAGATATAGCACATGTTCTGCCTCGGCCCCTCTCTGAAAATAAACAAAACTAATCAGGTCTAAAAACTAGTTTATATCTCACTGTTCATAGCAAATAGAAAGAGTTGGGCACAGATAACCTAATTTTCACCTGTTTCTGCTTACTGCATATACACTAACTCAATTTAGATTGATTGGCTAATGTTTGCAGACTTACTACAGTGGCACAAGGGTACGACATCCATTCAGCTTACTTTTAAAAAGACAAACCAAGATGAAATGTTCTTCGTGCTCCTTTTTAATTTTATTTTAGCTCTTTGTTTATCTCTTCACTTGAAAGCACTTCCAATATGAGGCACAGTTTCAGTGTGACAACTTTGTAAAATTAAAATAGAAAAAATGTGCCAGCATCAATCTGCTTTACATTGGAAAGCACAACAGCCTTGAGACAGAAATGACGACTTATGAGAGCAAGCTATAATGAACCCAGAAGTGCTATCTGCAGTAGGAAAAATATATTAGATTGGAGGCTGAACACTCCTGACACAATTTGTCTTCCTCAATAGGATCCTTCTGTTCCCCAGTTGCAGCATACAGTCAAGTCTGACTCCAAAAACAAGGGAAAATTATCAGTATGAAGCCCCCACAATTCTGTTGGCTAGCATTTCTTATTTAACTTGAAGCTGCTTAAAGTCCAAATTCAAAAAAATACAGCACGGAATAAAGCTGAGTCTGCAAGAGACTTCCCCCGCCTATGGCCTGCCACTGGCTGGGCAGGAAGGAAGGAAGCCGCCCCGGCCAGCCCCGGGGCACGCGAGCCACCTGCCCCACCACAAACCGGGAGAGCCACCCAGGGCGCAGTCCTGGCGAGTGGGAGCAGAGGCTGGCCAGCAATCGTAGAGACATGAGGCTACGAGAAAGGCCCCACGTGACAGGGCCAGCCTGTCTTCAGTAACCCTCTGTCCCCTGCGGGAACAGGGCAGGGGCGCAGGGGCCAGGAGGCCTCCCTGCAGCAGGAGAAATAGCCCAGTGCCCAGGAGGGCTCCAAGCCTGCAAAGTGGCTCCCCCTTCTCCCATTCAAAAAGGCCCAAATCTCATGGCAGGACAAGCATGCTACTAAATATGGTCCTGTTTAAGAGGGAGGTTAGAGAGGGTAAAGGGTCTGATCCCAGCAGCATCAGTAAAAATCAGCGGTAGGCGCTGAGCCCTGCTCAAATTTCAGTGTTGCTGGAAAATAAATTTTACTCTCTAGTGAGTTGTATTCTCGGATTCCTTTGCACAGACATCCTTTCATTATCTGTGAGCTGCAATATATTTAGCTAGTTCCTGTTCTTTTCACAACAATCTATCTAAGGCACAATCTCAATTCTCTAAAATACATTGGTAGCAAAGGGCACCACATGAACATATATGGCATATATGCCAATAAGTGGATAGGCATTACTTTATGTTGCTTTCCAAAGACATGCTTTCCCACTAAAAAGAGCTTCTGGTAGGCTCAAAGCAGAGACATTTTTCTGTCTTTCACTTGAAAAAAATATTTTTTTTCCTTTAAGATATGGTGAATGCTATGAACTTGCTTTCTAACTTTATTTTGTACCATTTTACTTAATACGCATTTATCAAAAGCCTAGATTGATTATACCAACTACTTAAAAAGCAAAAAGAAACAGATTATAAATTGCATATATCAAATCAAAGAGTATTTTCTCATTTGACTTTTGCAGCGCAAACTAAACAGTTGCCAACCAGCCCTAAACGTGCACGTTTTGTTGTTACAGAATGACATACCAGCAGCAGGGGAACAGAAAGCTAGACCTGAAGTAATTTTACTAATTAAATAAAAAAGGTAGTATTTCTGTGGTAGTTATCATCATAATCATATGAATATGTAATAATATGTAATGAATTGTAAATATTGAAACATTTTAATAAAAATTAAATCACTGTAAACCTAGAATCTGCATGTTAGACCTGTGCTTAAAAGGTAACCGGCATCAGACACTATATAAAAGTAATTTTAACAGAGCTAACATCAATAATTTGATGTTTTATGCACCTGTATAGTATTATAAATACATATAATTGGCAGCAGAGCAATTTCCCAAAAGTGTTATAATCTGTTGGCATAGTGCCATACTTTTTTTAAAAAAAAAAAAAAAAAATTATTTACAGGACCATGCATCTAGTTCTAATGAACTAACTTTACCTGGTAATATCAGTGTTTGTATGATCGATGACATTAACACAATAGCATCATCAATGTGCCTTTCAAAACAGCCATTTAAAAATGACAACTACACACAAACTAGACACGGAAAGGTAAAAAGGCAGAAAATCACAGCTGGGCACGGAGCAATCATTTGGTTCATTGTTTTGTAAACCCAAGGATAGCTTTGTTATTATTTACATTGTAATCCCTAATCTAAAAGTATTTCTACTGTTGACAATTTCTTGCTATGTTCTGAGGTGCTTTAATGAGAAAAACACACCAGAGATTCTCTTTTGTTTATTAACCAGACTATCAATGTGACCATAATACAGTATCCATCTCAAAGCATCCTCGCTAGCAACATTTGGATCTATGAACAGCGATCCAGACAATTTACAGTAGACCACTTCAGTCATCAATATTTTCAGGATATCTTTGGTAGATTATTTTTCCCTCAGATATATAACACTACTGAATTCACTCTCTCAAATGGAAATCTGAGAGCATCCAAGGCAGCACATACTATGCATGAAGAAAATGTGGATACATTTATCCGTGTAGCGTACCTTAGCCACACTGGTCTCATAGCTGGTCTTTGTGCCACAGAATTTCCACCAACACCATTAATTAAGAAGAACCACATCTTTGCAGAAGCACACAGAAACATCTGATGCCTAGGCAGCTATGGTGGATGCCTCACAGATCTGAGGAAAATGTTCCTATGTTCTTTTAAACCAAAAATACAGTTAAGACACTAATTCTTTGGCTACAGAGAATATCACTACAGGAACTTCTGAGAAACAAATAGATTTGTCACTAAGAACTCCAGCATTTCACAGACTTTATTTATTTATTTATTTATTAAGATGAAACATCCATACTTTGGCTATATCTTTTGAAACCAAATTGAAGGGGATATCTTTCTTCCTGATGATAAACAGGTTTTTTTTTTCTTCTTTGTGACTTAAAATCCATTTAATCTGTGGGTTTTTTTGTTCCCTGGCCTCTCCTCCTTTTACCATACTTGAAACTTCTCATAGAAGTGTTTTATAAAATTACCCTTGGAATATGCCTGTTCTCCATCAGGAGCAGAATTCATTTGGGTTCTTATGGAAAGCGTCAAAAGATGAGGTGATGAAGAATAACTGGCCCTTGCTCAGTAGTGCTGCTCACAGAACGTACTTTACCCCAAAACAATATATTTCTGTTTGATTCCCATTCTGCTGCTTGCAGGAGAGAGAGATTTATGCATATCATTAAACAAAGGGAGGTGCAGGGGTGGAAGTGAATTCCAGATTTGAGGAGCCTTCACCATATTTCTTAGACTGACATGAGGCCAGCTGAAAAGAAGGGGTTTCCTTTCGTTTCTGTAAAGCTGACAGATACACCATGAAACTGATTGTACTTGGTAATTCCAAAAAAGCAGAAAAAAGGAAAAGGAGGCGGCCAATTTATCTCCACAGGTGTTAAACGTATAATCATCTCAGACACACCACTATTAGGTCAATGGAGCAAGCATGCTACAAGAAACACAGCAGCTCTTTTATTTAAGGTCCAAGTTCATGTCACTTTAAGCCAGCTGCTAAATAGACTACAGCGTGAATGCCAACACAAAGAGTAATTCTGCTAACTCTAAGACACCATGATATGCTCTCAGCCCAGTCATGTTACAGTTCAAATAGACTAAATATGGTACTAGGAGCATCCCTTGGGACGGATGCAAAGAAGAAAGCTGTTTTACTTGAATTTTAGAGAGGAGCTTGAGAATCCATATGTTCTAATTGAAACCTAGATTAAACTAAGGCTTAAACCAAGACGAATTAAAGGCAAAACTTACTGTTACTAGTATCTTAAAACCAGAAAAATAACTTAAAAAAAGCACAAGCCACTACTCAATTTGATTGTCAAGAAAAAAAAAAAAAAAAAAAAAAATCAACAACTTCACAGAGCAACTGTTCCTATAAGACCTCTCTTGGGGGCCAAAGTTTGGGGTTTTTTTCTTTTTTATGATACTGCTTGGGATTTGTAAAACTTTGAACTGGCAAATATGCTTCTTTAGGATCTGAAATACGTCATAAGAACAAATGTGCCAGATCAGACCACAGGTATGTCCCATCTTTGGGTGCTCAGGACCAGAATACAAGGGAGCTTCACAAACAGGTAATTATTGTCCCTCATAATACAGAGGAATGGTGACAACAATTTTCTCTTGCATCAACTCAGTTATTCTAGAGTCTAATCCCTTCCTTTTTAACTGAAGATTTACTTATTTACCAAACTGTTCATTTATTAGATTTTATTTATTTAAAGTTATTTCAGAGAAGCTCTACTGCCTGGATTATGACAAAAGGTCATATTAGATTTACAGACCAGAAGAAACCAGTGCAGTTAGTAACAAAAATCAAAGCTGAGATGTTTGTTCAAAATCTTTAATCTCACCAAATCATCCTTAGCTTTTCAGTCTATATTCACAGTGGTCTCAGTTTATTATTCCCAATTCCAACATGTCAAACACCTGCAACACCAAAAGCACACAGTACACAGAGCATTAAAATACTCCTCCCTTCATTCCAGTTGTCATTGTAAGAAATTGCTTCATTGGTACGAAGAAAATCAGGACCTGCTGTCATAAAAAAACTGAAGGTGCAAGTTTCAAAGAGCACTATGATGTTATTACAACTCAAAAACCTGTAAATCCAGATTACCTGAGACACCAACTACACCGGAGAAGAACAAATCCCCAGATAAGGTGTCTCCAACGGGATGGGTAATTTAGCACCTAAGGGGCCTCTCCTAAAAACAAACAAACAAAACCTATCCCACCTCCTTTGAGTGTGAATAACTGTCAATCCTGTAAGAGAAACAAAGCCATAGATCTCACTTTCAGAGACACAGAAATATTAACCAGAACAAGAACAGAGTCTCATACATCAGTGCACTGCAAGATGACGTATTAAAAAATCCAAATTTTTTTTTTTTTCCTAATTTTACAGGAACATTTGGGTCTAAATAAGTATCGAAGATCTCTGCCATTATTCCCAGTTGTCTACTGGATTGCTATGTTTATGGAAAGTGTTATTTATTTAGTAGTAGGCATTTCAGTAGGACACTAACTGAGAACCTATTTTATTTTAGCTAAATGCTTCTAGAGCTTGACAGTAAATGATATGCACGAGCCATGTTGACTGTCATCTTCCACTTTTAATATGACTGTCAGACATTCAAGTAACTTGCTAATGTTTCATTCCAATTTCAGCGCCATGAGCCTGTTGCATAAGCTGCCTGCTAAAAGCTGTTCCAAATGGAATGACAGTATTTTGTAGGACCCCAAAGATGTAGCTAGAGAGATGAATATGTGTCAACAGCATTGAAAGCATGACCTTTTTTCCCTTGTTTTTTTTTGTCAGCAGTTCTTATTTCCACCCTATAATTTTTCCACATTCTTTATAAGACAGGCCACGTGGGAAAAAGAAAGAGTTTAAGTCTCTCAGCCGTCTTCCATCACCTGCAATCACATCTACCTGACTACATCAGGCAGAGGACAAAGGAGGAAGGATTATAAACAATCAGGTATCTTCAAAATGACAGCCAAGGCCCAAAATTTATTTTAAAGAGGAAACAAAACCCAGCCCCCTACTAACGTAAGTTCCAGAACGATGAAGAACTTTGACGGTTTTCATAATAGATACTTTCTCTCATGAATAGTCAGTAAAAAGCCTGCACTCCTCTCATTGGAAACACGCTTTAGAAAGCAACACATTAACAATGAATAACTTCTTTTACCAATTGTACCATTTTTACTGATAATTTATATACTATATTAACGTCACGGAACATTCATTATTAGCTCTTATTAAAATAAATCACAAAAAGTCTACTTATCCTTCTCAAATAAAAATATGTAAATTACACCCACTGCTCATCTTAAACAATACAGGTAAAACAATACACTTTTCCTGAAACGTAGGCTGTGCAAGGAACACAAAGAGGACTTTTCCCACACACGCACCTCTTCGCACACTCAAAAGAGGAAATTACCACAGGGCACTTCTGTCCTTTTTCAGATGATCAATTCAGTATTCTGAAGTATTACAAATATTTCATTTACATTTCTTAGTTATTCCTCCACAATATCAAGTAATTTCTTTTTGATGCAGAATGTCACAGCACATGGTACAAGGAAGGGGAAAAAAGAGGAGCTCAGGGTTGAAAAGCAACAGAAAGAACTGAGAAGGAATGGCTTTTGTTAATTTGACAGCCCTCAGCTAGCTGCATAGTTGGATTTATAAAAGGTTCTTTAAGAGCAGCATTTTTCATGGTGTAAGAGTGCCACACAGCTCTGGTTCCTGCAGTGCCTCACACCAACAACTTCAAAACTAACTCACTGCAGATGGCCCTATGATCATCTAATCAGACATCAAAAGCAATACACTGACAAGCTCCTGTGCTGATTAGGAGTGTTCTATATATGTTCCACAGCATAAACAGACACACAGTAGTTGCTTTAAAAATGGATTCACCCACATCAGAATTCCCTTTTAAAAAACTCAAACTGTTCGGAACTCCCCAGCAGAATGACAGAAAATTCTTTTAAATCTCCACAGATCTTCTGTTCAGCTCCACACAGCAGTATTTCAAGAGCAGGAGTTAAATTATTAATAGGAAAACTTTTACCAGAAAAGAGTAAATGCCTTCCAGAATTTCAGAACCTTGCAATTCTGAATGACAGTCTGAGGCCACACCACCTCAGGGAAGCAGTCTTGCCTCTAGCCTGCAACACACATTGTAATACCCAAAAAAGCATTTCCATCTCTACTTTATTTGTTGTCTAATTATCATATGTCAACAAGGACTGGATTTAAAGCATTACAAGTGCACCATCCTTCCAGCACTGCTAGTTCCTGAAGAATTACTGCATTTCTCCCAATATCTGGTTTCCGTCTCATACCCCACCTCCTGGAATACTTAAAGGGGGCTTATAAGAAAGATGGGGACAGACTTTTTAGCAGGGCCTGTTGCAAAAGGACAAGGGGGAATAATTTTAAACTGAAAGAGCGTAGATTTAGACTAGATATGAGGAAGAAATTTTTCACGAGGAGGGTGGTGAAACACTGGAACAGGTTGCCCAGAGAGGTGGTAGATGCCCCATCCTTGGAAATGTTCCAAGGCCAGGTTGGACGGGGCTCTGAGCAACCTGATCTAGTTGAAGATGTCCCTGCCCATTGCAGGGAGGGTTCGACTAGATGACCTTGAAAGGTCCCTTCCAACCCAAACGATTCTATGATTCTATCACATAACTACAGAAGAATTTCATATTGAAATTCTAACACATGCAAAGAGACCAGAAATTAAAACTATCTGACCTAGTCAGGGTGAGTAAACATACTGGACAAAAGTTTTATCTTCTAAAATCAGACAGACAATACAACCCTCATGGCAATGCAGTCTCTTAGCTCAAGCCTTAGCAGAAACCCACTGATCAACCCAAGTATAGACTCTACAGCACTATTCCATCACTGTGTCAAAAAAGACCTTTTCTGCCCTGCCCTGTGCTTTTAAATAGCCTGATTAGATGAAGCAATATTTCTGCCTTTTTCTTATAATAAAATACTCACACATTTTGAAAGTATTACTGATAATCTTTATCTCAAAGCCAAGCTCTCATTGTAGCATATTTTTATGTTTACATATGTACATAAAATAGTATGTAAAAGGAACAAATCACAGAGCTGCATCCTTACACACACTCACATTATGCTAATGTGCAGACACTTAATCAGGAAGGCTAATACATTACAAACACAATTAATGGCCAGAGGAACCAGAGGAGGTTTTGACCCTTTTTAACAAGGGCTTGAAACATAAAAATGTTCTGATTATATATGAACCTTATACAAAATTGCAAATTATATGTCCACAATGCATAAAATACAGTCACTTTCAAGTCACATCTGGGTAAAAACTGAAACCATATTGAGCCACTGGAGCAGCTCTTCAATTGATCCAGCATCTCATTGTATCTTTAAATATGGATAAATGCAATTTAATCAGCCATTCCCATTGATTAAGTCCAAGTTAACCTAAGCATTTATCGAGGAAACATGCAACTATAAAAGAAAAGAAAGTCATGCAGAATGTAGCATCCCCATAATAATCAGCAAGTTAACAAGAGGGCGTGAAACCTTAGTCCCACCAGAATTAATGCAAAACTCCCATCAGCTTAAATAGGACAACAATCCTCCATCTAAAACTCATGACAGATCAAGTCTTAAGATAGTAGGGAAGTCTGTTCCTGTGCAAAAAGAGACATAAGCAGAAGTTAATAGCTCCAGAAAGGAAAGTGCAGATGTTATAATTATACCTTAGCAATTACTACCTGGATGAACTGGACTGAGCAAAAGCAGCAAAATGTATTCTGCTCCCCTAAAAAGTTCAAAAAAACAAACCAACAGAACCCCATAATTCAGAGTTTCTGCCTTGCTGTGTCTCATCTTTATCAGAGCAGAGCTTGGGTAGAGGGATCCAGCTAGGAACTTCCGAGTTGGCACAAAGAACCTGAAACTGCAGCTCCTCTCAGCAAGCTGGGGACAAGTGTTGAGCAAGTGTTAAGGGGCCAAAAAAACGCTTCCTCCCTCTGAAAGGCTTTGACCCTCTCAATCATGCAGCATGGCCTCACTCCAGGGGAGATCCCTGGTGGAAGACTTCATGCCCATTGCTAACCCTGCTTTCTGAAGCCAGGCCATCCACAGCCAAAAAGCAGCTGGACCAGGACTTGGCTATTGCCGTAGCAAAGCTACGGCCACTGAATTTTATGGAGAAGTGCATTAAACTTATTATGCTTTCCTGAGGTCCTCTCTGGAGACCTAGGGAAGGAAGTTACCATTTTTGAAAGCCTGGCCAGGGCTCTGTGATTGTAACTAGACAGAAGAGCTTAACAGTTGCCTTCATAAATGAACAAATTCGCTAACAAATACCTTTTCTTCGATAACAAATTCAGATGTTTGTTATCTCCATTTTTCCCTGATTATAGTCTCTAAATTTTTCAGTGGCAGCTATCACGATAAGGAAGGAGAGGTTTGGATGAAAAAAGAAACTCAAATTTTGTACCATCTGTTAAATGACTTCCAGTCTGAGAGAACAGATGCTGGACTTCACTATCAGTTTTTGATTGATCTAGAAGTATTTTGTTAATTGGGGCTAAAACTACAGCTAAGACAAAATAAGTGTCAGAAAATATGAAAGAATAGCTCAAATTCTTCTACCTGGTCACTCAGAAAAGCTTTTGTAATTTTGGCAATCATCATATGGCATGAAAAAAAAAATATTCCTTTGAATGAATGGGACATCCAAAAACCAGAATATATGTTTTGCTTAGATTCTATAAATACTGTGAATGGCTCAAATGGTTCATCAGGTTAATCCAGTTCACCTGAACTGGATAGCAATGTTCTTTTCTTATATTACTGCATGTTTGCTGTTTTATTTTATGCATTACTTATTGTATGTCTGTCCTGCGCTCTCCCAGAGACAAATCAGTGCTGTCTTCAGAGATTCATGAGATAATTACCTCTCAAAAATTTGATCAACTACTGGTGTATCAGTACATAACATATAAGACAGCATGCAGTCTAACTATGAGTATTTCTACATAGAACTGAACTGCCAGTTCTACCTGTGCCAAACACCAAAATGCCAGAAGTGCCAAAACAATTAAGCTAATTATGGAAGTCAGTTTCAATTACAAAATGATTGCTAAGATAACTGTGGCATAAATACAAAGACTTAATTTTTACAACACGCACTGAAAATTGTTTCACCTACCAACAGCTCTGTTTTTTCTAACTTTCATGTGAAACTGCAAGGAAGCAGTTTAATGTGGAAAAAAAATGTTTGTGGCAAAGGAAACGCAGCATTAATTTTAAATTTTCAGCAGCAATATAGAGAACAAATGAATTTTCCCTAAATACTGCTTTAACACTTGCGTGAAAGAGCATAGCTATATTCAAAATGCAAAGTTCAGTTGTTCGTGCCATGTTTTTTCATTTGTCAGATATCGATTCTTCCCCATGTTTTAAAACAATCTGTACCTAATTTAACCTATGTTATTTAAGCTTTCTATGCTTCCCAAAACATTATGCCAAAGCATATTTCAGTATGATTGACAATGAGAGTTTTAGAAACCGTACTGTTGCAAAAATAAGAGCTGGTGTAATGTATTTTGCTGTAACAGATTTTCACTTTAACAATAAAAACTTTCAACCTTCTGGGCCTTTCCTGCCCCCCGCTTACATGACATTTAAAAAAAAATCTGAGAGCCTTCTCCACTGTTATCTGTCCAGCTTTGTTACCCCTATAGCTGACAGAGGGACGCTCTGTATTTTAGGCATAGAGAATTCCTTTAGGCCTAGAGGATTCTGGTGTACTGATGCAAGTCAGTGAAGCATGGTGAGGTTTTAGCCTCCAAATACAACTGCAGTCCTCATACAATGGCATAAAATGCACTTGTCACCACTAATATTATATTAAAAAAAACCCAAAACAACAACAAAAAAACCCCAAAACAAACAAACAAACAAAAAAACCCAAACCAAACCAAAACAAAAACCAAAACAATAAAAACCTATCTTTCTCTCCTTGACAGTCAAAGATAAAGCATTCAAAACATGTCCTGGAACGCAACAAATTTCACAAATTTTTCCACTTGTTTTATTTTCAGTTTTCATGGTTATAAAATACTAGAGGTCAGCATTACATACTGACATACTCCACACATTTCTCAACTTAGCATAACCAAGAATTCTTCTTTGTACTTTCATTTATCAGACTAAATCAGTATTTCATTCATATGCAAGTGTTTGCAGCAAACGTGAAGAAAAACCTCCTAGCTCAAACAGGTCTGACAAATGACGCAGGACTTGACAAAGTTCATCCCCCTGTAACACCATAATGTACTTGGAGAGTCACTAGCGCTTTTAAAATTGCACCACTTAGCAAATAACACAAGCCATTGCAAAATAAGATGCACACTGAATATTTAGATGCACGCACATTTGGCCATGCAAAAAGAAACAATGAACAGTCAATTAAAATCCTGTGTTGGCCTTCAGAATTACAGAGTTAAGATCGAGAGCCATAAAACATTATTTATATGCAAGTCATCTGACTTTCTATTTACTTACCTCATTCACATGAACTTAACTGGAAATACGGTCTTAAATACAACGTTTTCAGCTGAAAAGGTTCCCACCTCCAGCATGTGTTGCTGAACCCCAGTTCTTTCCTCCTGCTCCCTAATGTGCCAGTACAGTCATTTGTGGAATCTTGCTATAAACTAGTTGTGATCTAGGCTGAAACATCTCCCTCATGCCAGACAAAGAGGCTAGGGGTTTCTGAGTGGTTTTTGTTTTGAAGCAAAAGTGATAGATTGGTTTACACAACTGGGGGCAGGGAGTGAACTGCAACACTGTAAAGGGAAGCTAAAGGGGCAAAGGCATAAATTTCACAAGCAAATGAAAGCAGGTGCAACTGCGCCATCATTTCAGCCAGCATTCACTTGGCATAAAGTAGTGCAGAAGTCTATGAAAAAGCTCTATTCTGCTTGATACACTTATGTATCCCAGTTGACATTCAGAGACTCTAAAGAATTTCATCTTTTTATAAGTAATATAGGAACACCTTCCCCACACACAACCACAAAGGCCTTAAAATTGCAAAGTAAAAAACATGGCCCAAGGGTGACCAAGACAGCATCACTTTTAGAAGACTGAAGTCAGCCTGCAATAACATCTGATTAAGAGTTACTGCATCCTCGCTAATTGTGCCTTTGTACTAATATTTAGTAATAACTATGTTGAAAACAAATTTGGCCTCAAAAGGGAAGAGTCAGGTTGTAAAACAGAAAAGTGAGAGAAAGAAGAGACTGTGCAGCATAGTAGCAGGGTGCCAAAGGAAGACAGAAATGCCATGAGGAAACAAGGGAAGTGAAAAAGGATACAAGACCAATGAAGCATATTAAAGGGGAATTACATTTTTTCCACTAAGCAATGGTAAACCGGACGATATGATACTGAACAAATACATAACCGGTCAAAGTTCAGTTCATATTCCAGTGCCTTATGTCACCATTAAGCTTTATGTAAACATCTTATTTTAAAAGAGAGAACCACTGTGAATTGACTGCATCCATTTTGTCCAAAGGAAATTCTCTCCTTTACAGAAAATGAGCATGATGCACTTTGTTTGAGATCCAAATTCATACATAGCTTATAAAACTGCTATATACCAACAGGTAAGAACAGGTTTTGCCCTTAAGAAAAAGGTGAGTTACATGACACCTACTGCCACAACATGCTTGAGACTGTGGTCACTGGGATGAGAAGCACTTGGGTGGAAGTCAGCAGGTGGGCCCAAAGCTGGATCACTGCTCCTTCGTACTAGAAGTGGTGTGCCTAAGAGACAAAATAAAGAGCAACGGTTCAAGGGTGCTACAGGAACACAAGATAAAGCTTCATGTAATTTAACTAAGAGAGGTGTACAGCGCTTAAATGTAAGTTTATCTGTGGCAATATCCACCTAATAAATTACTAGATTTGATGGGGTTGTGCCATTTAGTATTTACTAAGCTAAAGAAATGAGAACATTTTAAGCTCTGTTATGCAGACTTTCATCCATGAACTGCTAAATTAGGTGAAAACTGCTGACAAACAGGAGAAGGCGGCACCTCCTCAGAAAAAAGAGGGTAGTTGCATGTATCTGTGACCACGCGTACCATCAAGTTCTGACAGGGAAATCACATGCTTGATCTAAGGAACAACTGAACACAGGAAGAACTGGACTTGTACTGTTAGTTCCTACAACCGGTAGTGGTTACTTAACTAAACCAGAACATGGTCTAAAGCCTTTCACTCCACAGAGAGGACAGCTCTCATTGCGCTGTTCTGCATTAACCCACCAAACCAGGATCTCATTTTCAAATGTTCCTTACTTTCTCCTGGTCTATGTCCAAAAGCCGTACTGAGCAACTCTTGCCTCTCCCACACCCATTATACAAGCCTACCTTTAATCTGTATGGAAGGTCACTTTGAGTGTGATGGCATGACCACATAGATACGATCATAAATTTTATTTCCATAAGCTCACAAGATGCAATAGTCTATCACCGCTACTTCTGTGCCATCCCAACCTGAGGCATGTAAATGACAGATCAGGCACAGGTTTTTGGGTACAGAGGCAGCTGAAGGATAAATGGATAAGTCCCTACATTAACTTCATTTAGTATCTAACATGCCTTGAGCTGCGTCTGCAGAGACAGCCTAAATAAGGATATAAAGAGAACAGAGGGAAGAGATTTTATTCACAGCAGATCTGCCTCCCACTACTGACTGCCAGGATTCCCGGGGAACAGACGTAGGCAGTTGCAGTTGTTTCAGAGAAGCTGTAGACTAAACAGCTTCCTCTTGCAGGCATCTCCAATTAGACTCACCAGCTATTCATGTCTATTCATGCACTGTCTGGGAATAACCTCAAAGACCAGTCGGCAGCTTCTAGCAACACAGCCCTCCAGTTAGCAGAAGACACAGGTGCTATAAAACACTCCCCACAAAACCTCCAGGTGGGGCGAGAGGGAAAACATCTTTAGTAATATGAGAAAGAAATTTCTCACATTATCCAAAATGAAATTAAACAAAAATGACTCTTCTTTTTCCAAGTCTTTCCAAAATAATTTATCCATAAGCAAACAAAAAAAAATTGAAGAGAACGTTGGTTTAAGACAATAATTTTTCAAATGTTGCAAGTGAGTGAAAATAAGATTATAACTGTCAGTTATAATATTAATTATAGGGGCTGGGACTGATGGCAGTGATAATTACTAGATCTATAACAGAAGTTTGAATGTGCAACAGTTTCCTCATTAGAGAGATGCTAAGAAAGTTGGAGTGACTGTACTACATTCACTCTCAGCACAACTTTGTCATTATAGCTGGAATAAATACCAGCACCTGATGCGGAGGAACAACCAGAGAATCTAATGCTCTTACCCTTCCTCATAGCGAGCAACAGTTTTCATATGTAGGTAATCCCTTCTATCTCCACTTATGCAGGGAATCAGTAAGAAAAGCAAAAGTAAGACTTAAATATGTGTCCTGATATTGAGGGAATGCTCAAAAATCAAAAGGTGAATATTGTTTTTTGGTCCAAGTGATTATCATCTTGATATCAAGAGCTATGCATGTCTTTACAAGGAGATACTGAAGAAAAGCATTGATCACCAAATTTATCTATTCTCTGTGATTTTTCCAAAGATGTCAGTAAGTCAAAAGGAACCAAATCTCTCCACTCAGATATTCCTGTTCTTCACATGGTGCTGAAGAGAAATTTTTTTCCCCTCTCAGCACGTTTGATAAGAAGTGTATAAAATCTAAAGCCAAAAAGTGTTGGATTTTAAAGTTACTCCCTTCTTTAAGATAAATAATTGTTCCTTAAAATAATTTTTTCCATGTATAACCAAAGTGTTTCTGGTGACCTGTACCCAATTTTCCGTCTCTCTTCAATACAACAGTTTGAAAACAGATGCTGAGACACTTCTGTATGATTTAGCATACTTTAGTCTCCAACTCCTTTTGACATAAACATGAACAGTACAGAGAAACGCTCTTGCTAAACTACCAGAAAGCCCTTTGCATTGGTACTTTTATTTGTAACTTTCACAACTCAATGAGCCATATTCCAAATTCAAATTAAAACACATTGTTGCACTATACTCTTCAAGGCTATCATCTCAGCCCCTTTTCTCATTTCTGTCTTTTTTTATCCACAGTGAGAAGAGGGTAAAAAAAATTCCCCAGTTGACAAAAAGAGGGGGGGAACAACCAAAAAACAACCCACCCAAAAAACAACAGTTGTATCAGGCTCACTCATTCTCCCAAAGCCAACACTCTCTCCTTTTCCTGAGTTGTCTTCTACAACCAACTCCTCATTTCTCTCTCATTCCTCTAGCTGAGAGAAAGTTGAACTCTCCCATCTCTGTGACTGCTGGGAGACAGGACCCTCATTTGCTCCCAGGCCTCCCAGCTTCCACAGCAGTTGAAGGAAGACGTCTCCTGTACGACACCATTCACATAATGCTTGTCTAGTAAGTTGGGACCACACTTCAGCACTTCTGTTTGCTCCCTCTATTGACTGCTGTAAGGTGCTGTTTTTACCACATCCCCCCTGCCCTCAATTTTGAAGACAACCTTTCAACTTGCTTTCTGCCAGTGTTTCCCAGAGAAAATGACACAAAATGACATTATCCTATTCTCACTGTATAGCTGTCTAAACTTTGAAACCAAAGTTTGCAGGAGCAGAGGGATTACAGAGAATACTGTTTTCCAATTTGAGAAGATGGCCTTGCAGCTATTTGCTTTCTTTTCATTCCTGCAAGTTTTTGCTTATTGCCATGAGGCTATGAAATTTATGGTGCTCATCTGCAATGCTTCCCTACTTGCACAAAAACAACTGGACTTCTTGACCATTGTCTACAATGCTTTCTCTTTTCTCCCCATCTGTTGTGAATTTTAGGGTCCTACAGATCATTTTCTTCTTGAAGAGAAAAACAGAGTCTATTTTCTTACTTTTTAAAAATATATTTACTGACATATAACATAATTTCTTGTACCGAGATATCACAAATTGTATCATTTCTGTGAACCAAGTCAGCTGAAGTCTTTAGCTAAAATTATTCAAAACAGACCCTCTGGCCCTCGTTGTTTTACATGCATACACTACAAAGACACTGGAGCACGAAAACAACCTTTTATTAGACAAAAGTAAATTGAACCAAAATGTCCTCTCTAATAGGGGAAAACAAATGGCAAGCAGGAAGATTAGATAAAAGACCTGAGAAGAAGCCTCACTCTCCCTCTTTGCCAGGAGAATCCTTTATTCTCTTTCAGGACACATTAATTCCAGCAGCTCCCTGAGCTAACCAACCCTCCTCCATCTTCCCTCATCTCCTCTGCGGCTCAGGCTGCTCCCTGCCATAAGAACACCTTCCCTGCCACTTACTGCCTCCCAGCCCACGCTTCTCCCCCACAGGCTCCTCTCTTTTTTCAGCCTCTCCCTGCCTCTTCTGTACTGCATATGCAGGGCTCTTGAAAGCCAAGCATGCTCCCTTGCACTCTGGAAGAGAGAAACCTCCCCAAATCCCACTGCCCAGGACTCAACCCAACTCAGGAGTTGGCCCATGTTCATTATACATATCTTGAATTTGTTCATCACTGTCTTCCTTAGACATGGATAAAATGTGATGAAAAATGATACCATTTATTACAGACGTACTATAGACAATTATGTATGTTTTTACTTAAGAGATTGTCATCCTTTATCTTCTGTCAGGAAACAGAACATCGCCTTTTTCCTTACTGCTTTCCTTTTGTCGTGCTGTGTTTCCATGTTAGTCTACTCACGCTCTTGCATTCGTGCTGAACATTTATAACAACCAGTGTAAGCTCAAACAGAAAAGTCATCTTTCCCCTGAATGATGTGACACAGAAAAACTCCTTTCTGCATACCAAGTTGATGACACAAACTCATTACTTACAAGCACTACTATTTTGTGCCAGAGTAGCACTTGGTATTTTAAACTTAGGAACTCAGCTTAAAAAAAAAAAAAAACAAAAAAAAACCAACTAGTTATCCTCATCTTGCTGCATTGCATCAGTAACTTACAGACAACAAAAATTCAAACACATGCCCAAGGCTAAAATTTTTCTCATGATGACAGCCTTTAACCAGAATCACTTCAGGGTGTGTTTCCCCTTCTTCCAAAATTTGCGCAGAGTACCTTCTATTATGGTACCATAGCACCTTCTAACCACATGTGGATGTCTCAGCCTTATTCACAATACATACTCTTTGACAAAGCTGATGAGAAAAAGTCCCATGGTTTTCCTTCCTTTTAAGTAAACTCTGTGTCATTTAGTTTCAAGCCATGTAGATCAATCTTTTCCTTTTGCAGCATCACCCTCAAAAATCAGTATCTATGCAGATTCATGGTTAACGGTATATTTTCCCTGAACTCTTATGTTTTGGAAATATTTTTTTTTTAACTGCAAATATGGTTGAAACAAGCATATGGTAGAAACCACACTTAGATTTAAATTGGTTACATTGGGGGGGGAACAGAAGAGCGAAGTTCTGCCATTTGTGCACAATTAAAAACTGAAAACTTGTATCAGCACAATGGCAAAGGAAACATCTCCATGCCAGATGTAATCTTATTTTCTTATTTTGTTGTTTGTTTGTTTTTTTGTTTTGTTTGTTTTTTGTTTTTGTGTTTTGTGTTTTGTTTTTTGTTTTTGTTTTTTTTTTTTTTTAATTTCACCAAAATGCTGTACACTGACATTAACACTTACCCTGAATAAGACTGCACTCTGCCTCACCTCACGGAAGCCCTTTGGCAGATCAAAAATCGGCATCTGAGGTTAGGAGGGGACTGACTAACAAGAAGTGATGGGTTTAAGAACACTGTGTAACCTCAGATAAATAACGTAAGGTTTGGAGTTCAGGATCCAAACGTGGTCAGGGGAACTTTGGAGCTCCAGCTGTCCCTCCTAGGGTCCCCCTAAACTCTTCAAGGTCTCCAGGCTCTGAGTTCTGGCATCAAATTTGATGCCTAAATTTAGACAGCTCCGTATTGCTCAGGGTGACCACTACCACAAAAAAATTATTATTACAACCCTTCCTTAATTTCGCTCTTCTGCTCATAAGTCTCCTTGCTCAGGAAAGTACAATTAACCTCCAGGCTGAAATCCTTTTATTCTTTGGGATTTAGGTTTCAGGTTGCTGTTACAGGGCCAAATTCAGAAAACTGCTGAAGACAACCAGCGTTTATCACCCATGAGCACTTTCAGTAGGCTGTGCTATCTATAATGCAGTCAAATTATGTATTAAAAATTGATTTTAGCATTGCTTTGGGCACAAACTCTCAGATGACTTTTGGGTAAGCTGACAAATCAAGAAACATAGGAAATGCGAGCACATGTGTTGCCACTGTATCAGTGGCAACTAACATATTATGAGGGGGGTTTGTTTGTTTGTTTTTCCAGGTAACGGGGAAGAACTACTTTAGAGGAGAACAAAAGATACACTTGGACAGAATACCGTAAGTGGGTAGAAAGATATTTACAATAAATCACCTACACGGTTAAAGTCATAATTTTAAATTCTGCTCCTGCATATAAAAATGCTGACTATGATGGGAAAAAACGCTGTCCATCAAGTGTGTATCAAAGTGTCAACTGTTAAAGGCCATACCAATGACAATTACTCTGCTGCCTGCTTCCAAATTACACTTGCCTGGACAGACAAATTATTTTCTCACCTGCATGTGCCTCAAAATATTTTTCTAGAGCTCCTTCTGAGCAAATCACAACAAAATTTCAAGTCAGAGTTGAACCAAACACCACAAATACTATACGCATACACACACAAATGTGAAATTGCACTTCAGCATAGACAATTCTTGGCTGGAAGATCTCTGAACAGACACTACAAAAACAACTACAATTTAAACACAAAAGCCAGAATGACTTTTAAACTGGTGCTGTCATGAAACAGTTCAGGCACTGGAAACAAAATATGGCAAGCAGGATATTAATTTATATCTAAATATAGGAAAGGTCATTAATTTATGTCTATTTTTCTTCTTTTTATTAGAGAAATTTCATGTTAACAGGCATACAGACAGTTCTGCCGGTCAGCACTTTTTGCAAGCACTAAGCAATCAGTGTGGGTAAATTTGGTCACCCTCAGATTTATTGCTTACCACCACCTGAGGCATCATGTAATGATTCTGCCATGTACTTAAAATGTAGCTGACATTAGCTTGTACGTTCTACCTTGTGATCGGACTGTACCAGTTTGGTTTTTTTGGTTTTTTTTGTTTTTTTCTTAAATATGTAATGCTCTGACGATGTGACTTTTATGTTTAAAGCTAACTCAAATTGCTCATAATAGCACCTATCAATACAATTTCAGATCTGCAGCTATCTCTGCTTTCTAAAGTGCACGCTGCACTTCTTAAATTCCCATGGATACAAGATTAGATTAATGAACTAGGGTGATGTAACAGTTAAGACAATTGACTTAAATCTATAAACAGATCAAAATCCATTTCCAGCAAGCTCTCTCTTTTACATATTAACCCAGTGCAGAACAAAGTATTTCCCTATTGCTCTAAATGAGGTGTACTTTTTCTTACAAGGAAAAATAAAAGCAATCGCCTACAAGTAAAACCCAGTAAAGGCTTTAAACAGAGATTGTTTTGGGGTGGTGGTCTTTGGTGCCATAAGTTTCAAAAGAACGATTTTCTCTGGTTGCATGTGCTATAACATATTAAGTCAGATTTCAGTTACAAAGCACAAGAACTGTTCTCACAGTTTTTATGACCAGAATGAAATTTCTTTGGTGTTGTCATTGTCAGAAGCAGTGCCTAATGAAACAACTATGGAGTATTTACACTAAGAGCTTTTGGAGTTTCAAAGATGGACATGTAAGAATCACCTACATACATTATTTCAGTAATAAAGTTAATCCAGATCCCATTTTCAGGATCAAAATCCACATCCATATAAGAAGTTGTTAACCACTTCTCATCTTAAGGCACTAGGATACGTACGTATCTACAGAAGATGTACAAGTAATGCTGCTACTTTCTCCCTGTTTCAGAATTTCTCTCAAGTTCCCAGCTGAAGGACAGGACTTCAGTTTGGATCTTAACCAGGTATTCTTTTCTTACACTTAAGGTCACAACACACATCAGATCCAGAGTAATTTCAGGATCTTCTCACTTCTATCAACACAATGCTGCTATTTTCAACACCTCATAAGACAGGGAGCACGCAGAGTTACCGGAGTGCTGGGAGCACCATGACTCCTCTCCAAAGGGTCTTGGCTGCAGGTACCACGTGGAAGAGACCGAGCAAAGGGGAAGGAGCTGCAGCAGAATCCTCCTGGCGCAAGGATTAATCACCTCACTCACAACAGGGAGTTGTGATTTTTTTTTTCCCAACCTAAGCTCCAGCAAAATGTGCAACTCCTATCCTTGCTGGCCAGACTGATTAGGAGCTTTGTGAGAACACGCTGGCTATTACCAATACGAATCAGTACTTTCCACTACAGGCTAGGCTTTCTTTTATTCTTGTCCAGGTGAAACAGCTTCAAACATTTTATGTTTTTTAAGTATCATTTGGGGACAAAAAAATTAATTTGTGTTATATTAGAATTTCCCTACACACATGCAAAGGTTTTTTTGTTGGGGGGGGTGGGGGTGGGGTGGGGTTGGTTTTTTCCTTTCTTTTTTTTAAATGTAATCTCTTTCAAATGGCATTCAGATGCCAATGGAAACTAAACTTTAGATATACTTAAAAACACCAGTCATCTTAGTCATCCAACTTGCTGGACACAGCAAAAAGCATTCATTTTATTAAATAGACTGGTTTTTTAAGCAGCATATTATCTGTAATTACTGAATTTAAATCAATCATTTTAGGCTAATATATCCTAAAAGATTTTAAAACTAATAGATCTCAGACTCTCACACCTCATTTTTATTCACAGATTGAAAGGTGAAAATAAGCATTTCTTCTATTTCAATTCCCAGCCCATTTCTCAACTTCAAATGAAATGCATAATGAACTGTACTAGTTGAATAAACTGACACAAAGCAAATATTCTGTGCACCTGCAAAAGAGGCCGTGCTGCCAAAAGCTGGTTTAGCACTTCAGCTAACATCAGTTACAGGTGCTTATGCAGTCACTTTTCCACAGTTAAACAGTTTAATTTTCTTTAAAACTTTGGCAGGTAAACTTCACAGCTTGAATATCACTTTGGTAGCATTTTATTACTAGTAGTAGAACAGTAAAATACTTTTTTTGAGTATTTTAATGGTATTTTAAAGGAGTATCACAAATTATGGCATTAGTATAGTTTTTTGTAATATTTAACTATGACCTGTGTTTTATATATCTGATCTAAATTAAGAACCTTTTCTATTTTGATCTTTCCTTAAAAAAAGAAGTCCTATTATGATTTTCTATTCTAGTCATGGTAAACTAGTTTTAGTCTCAAATTTCAAACATCTTCCTGCCAATTTTAAAAGACATTAAGATAAAATAGTGAAACCTCCTGAACTGACAGCTTTCTGGGAGGTTGCAAGGAATGATAAGAACATAAGAACAGCTATACTGGGTCCACCTCGCCCATTATCCCGCATCTAACAGTGGTAGCAAATACTCAGGGAGAGCGCATAACTGCGAAGTGGTGTAATCCTACCTGCTTGCAAAAAATAATGTTTGAAAGATTTCCAAATCAGAGTGGCATCTAGACCACCATATTTCAACAGCCACTGACGAGCCACCTCCTGTGAATTTGTCTAATTCTAACTCATTGATTTTTGGCCTGTAACACTGAATTGCACATTTCAGTTGAATGCTTCATGAAAAAGTTAGAGTTGTTTTGCTTTGCAATCTGTTGAACAATAGTTTTGTTCGATACTCCTAGTTTTTATGTGGTGAGAAAAGTGAATAATCATTTCCTATTAATCTGTCTTAATATTTAAAATGCTAAGATGACTATTTCTGCAGGAAAGTTGAAAAAGGACTCAATCACAGAGAGCCATTTGTCCCTTTTTGTGGGAGGGTTAAGAAGAGATGACCAAAATAATCTGCAGGATTCATCTTTCTAATGAACATACTACATCCTTCTTTTACTTAATGTCTACAGTAAATAGACTTCCCTCTAATGAAGTAATGAGTTACAAAGAAAACAAAACATAAATCAACAGCCAGTGTGTCTATGGGAAAATTGTGCAACATATTGGGAGGGAGGTGCATCTTTTGCCAACTATGTTCAGGAGTAGTAAATACACAAGTCTCCATTTTACTTGGCTGAGATTCTAGATATCTGTTGTGAGAAACAATCAAAATCTGAAGTAGCACTTCAAAGTAAAAAGACAAAAAAATTAACTATCAGCTAAGGCTCTTGAAAGGGTAAATTAAATAGAAAGCAATGAGAAAGAACTGCATGGCAATGGGAAAACTGACTAGATTGTTTAACTGCTATTTGTAACTTCTCTAATGATGACTTTCATAAAGATGGGTTCATCTGTATACTGGAACATGTTCATATGGAAGCGAACAGTAAACAATCATTAGCGAACAAACATTGCAAAAAACGTGTAAAACTACACTAGTTTGGTTTCTTAAAAAAAAAGGGTGATCTACTACCTCAAGACCTTTAGTTGAAGTCGTCTTTTTTTTTTTTAACTCGAACAATTTCAAACTATCAATCAGCCAAGCTTAGCAGGCTCATTTTAAACCTGAAATACACATTTTGCCCTATTGCCTCAGAGCTAATACAGCACATAGTACCATAGAGATTTATAAACACACATACATACTCCTTTGTCTTACCTAGCACTAGAGTGTACTGACAGAGATTGCACTATCGCCTTCCAGTATCATATTAGAGTACAGCCTTTCAAAACCTTCAGCTGCAAATATTTAGCTTACTAAGTGGGTTGGTCTGTTTCTTTTAAGAGATACTATCTTTGAAACTAGCTATGCATGATAACAATATACAAATTCTCACAAAAACAGCAGCATCACAAAATTAGTAAAATAGACAAAAATCTTAGGAAAAACTCTGACATCGAATAAAGTGTGTCAAAAGGTAGTGTAGACTTTTGTAATAGAATTTATTCCATCATTCTAAGTCCCATTCATCACCATCCCCCAAAACCTTCCCTGAGGCAATAAAAGCCTGAAAATGAACATCTCAGGTAGAGAGCTACTGCAGGAAAATGTGTAACTTGTGATGGAAAAATACTTTTCTCCCTACTTAACATATTTTCATGGGTATACCCCCTTGCCCCAAAATAAGGCAGATTAAACCAAGTGCAAAGGGAATAGAGACGAGGAATAATTGATGAGAAACAATCTTTGGGGAGATCAGAGGGGTTATTAAAAAGAAAAGGCGTTCTTTGGTAACCAACTATGCACATAAATTTATTACCTACGCTACTACTCAATTCTTGGATATGGGGAAAGGAAGGAAAGACTGACTTGTTTTCTAAATAGGCAACCCAAAGACAGAGAAACACATGGAAATTTTTTTTATATATCTATATATCTTTACAGAAAGCATTACTGTATTCTTTTGCTGCAATACAAAGATAAACTTTAGCTATGCTGGCGCAAAGCTCATTTCCATGAATCAAGGACAACTAATACCAAGCTTAAGTCATGAGGTCAAAATATACCAAGCCTGCATTCTGACCAAAATGAAAAGTTATCTTCAAACCTTTAGCTTGCCTGAGAGCAGAAACCATTTGTTTTAGGAACACAAGTAGACTTTAATTGATCATCACAATTCTTTAAAACCAGATTAAACTGAATGCTGCAGAGGAGAAAAATCTATCAAGTACAGTGTCTTCCTCACAACACCTATGACAAAGAGCACATAACAACATTTGATATCATTACTATGAGAGCAGCCTTCCAGTGCACATAAAGAGAATAAAGTCATATTTGCTTAAGGAAATCAGCAATATCGCCTCAAACCACAGAAGGCAGCATGTGCTTCTGTAACGCATTTCTTTTGAAACTTACCAATTTCAAAATGTTAATTTTCCCTGAATCATACAGGACAGAATTATTACACGCATGTAGCACACTCAATATACTGACAAACATCAAAACACTCAGCCAATAAACTGAAATTGCAAGATTAAGATGAACAGGATATCTTTTATGTAAGGAAAAGTGTCTTTCCTACTTGCTCGGACACAGCATTTATACTGTATACAAGCATTAGCAACATTTTATCAAATGAATAGTTTCAGTTCATATCTGTTTTCATAACTTTTAAAAAAAAACATACTCATGTGGTTTCCTCTGTATTTAAAAAATATGCTGTCTGTATATCCATAGTATCTCAACACCAGCTTGAAAGAGGACTAACCAAACATATGCTCTTTAAAATGTCCCCAAGCCTACTTTCAATACTTCCACTTCAAAGCAGACAAGAAAGAGAAGGAATTCTTTCCGAGCACTGAAGTCTGAGCACAGAAACGGATGACATCTGTACCCTGGAGGTAACAATTTAAGCCGTCACGCCTATCAAGGGAGAAACTTCCTAAGACTCCTGGAAAAAACCTTTTCTTCAATTCCCTTGGACTTCAGACTAAGACACTGCTAATGGAAGCATCTCTGTTGACTGACTTCGCAACCCAAACACATAAGGCCATTCAAACTAAATGAGTGTTCTGAACAACCCCATGAAGCACGATTTAAGCTAGAGCAAGCCCAAAAATACAGGAATATATTAAGCTGATTAAGTATATTCTCTATCTGAAGCCCGCGAAATGCCCTCCAGGAAATTCTGTAAGAGTGCAAGTAACCTTTCCCAAATGTTAAGATGACATGGCCACAACACCGACAACTGCACCAAAATAGAAAACCATCAAAACTTTCTAGGCTAGTACTGTTGTTACGCTGTACTAGACCTACTGAGAGTTGGAGCATTAACAGGTAGCAATCTGTTTTCAGGGAACAAATGTCCACTGCGAAGACACCACATAAAATGTCCAGAACTAAAAGAACTAACTATCCAAAGAGCACAAGTGCCTCAATATAGCTTGAACTTCAACTATCACTGCCATTTGTAAGCTTATTTTAGTAGAGAGACTGTAATCAGCCCTTCCAGCCATCACCTGCACCCATCTTCCACTTGCCTAGTATGTTGATCAGATGGGATCTGTGCGTGTGTATGTATGTATGTATATATAAAAATCTTGTTCTCAGAGATTTGCTATAAAGCAAAGGCATGCAAATTTTGACATACCAAAGTAAGACCTTTCAGTGAGAAAAGCAAGACACTTGCCCTACTTAGCAGTGCATACTTCCAAAGAGAGGAGTTAAACTCGTGTAGTTTACAAGAGAATTTTATAACCTGCTATTAATAACTGTTTAAGCAATTATTTCTTTATCTAACCTCAATTTCAACTAGACACTAATAAAGGTATAAATTCATTAGGAAGCTAAATTTTACTGTTATAGCCAACAATCAAAGTAACCTAATGGTATCTGCTTCCCATAATGCTTGTACTCAGAAAACAGCTTCAGGAATCTTCAACCTGATTCCCAAAGAAAGGGAGAAAGAAGAAAGAATAAGTAAAACAACAACACCACCACCACCACCATCATGGAGCTACCTACACATACCTCACTTTTTTTTTCCCTACCTCAGTATTCAGAAGTGACAAGTATCACTGAATACTGTCTGTCTTCCTCCAGGCAAAATCATGACTACTTAACACCAAGGAGAGGAGCAAGAGAAAAAGCAACAACTAAGTTTGTGTGCACTCAACCATCATCTATCAAATAAAGCAAATGAAACACTGAGCCAGTCATGAAGGCATTTCCAGCTCAAAGTGACATGTCCATAAAATGGATCCTCCATAAATAAATTAGCGCTCTCCTTCCTGCCCATATGGACTGAAAAGGAAAAAACAAACTGACATGATAAAAAAACCCCAAAGGGCTAAGCCTCTTACTCACCCTTTCCTGTTCCACTACCTACAATAGAACATTAAACTATTAGGTGCAAAAGGAAACCAGAAGGACCAGTAGCATGCATATGGGTGCACAGAAAATTACAAGATGGCTTATGAGGGCCAACAGAACTACAAATATTAAAAACTTGGAGAGTTCAGCTAGTTTAATTGAAAAGCCTTATAATAAATTGAAAACTCTCCTACTAAAAACAAAGCACCTGTACTGGCATGTTACATACTTGAAAAGTTACAATGACACACTAGTGTTTCTAAAACAAAACAAAACAAACAAACAAAAAAAGGACCATTCTGAAGTGACTTCATACTCTGTAGGAAGCTTGCAGTTGAAGCTAATGATTACACAAAGCATTCCTTATAGACTAGTGGTCTATGAAGAAGCATGCTTTCGCTGGACCTTAGCTTAGCAATAGCCTGCAGGCCACTGCTTAAAGTATCATGGATACACCGGTTTCATGAGCAGAAGATTACTGGTGGGTAACGATTTATTTGGAGAAGACTTATTAAAAACCTCTAGTCTGAAGCTGGTAAACATCTAAAACAAAACATTTTGAAAATATTTTAGGAATATCACATCAATTTACACATAGCCCATTAGTTGCTACCATAAAGTTGTGTTTTACCACTCTACATTGCTAGGTCACTTTTAAAAATTCTAACAATAAACGCGTATGTATTCAAAACCTCAAAGTATTAGCTAGAGAACACCAGACAGGACTATTTGCACATACTGTTAGCATCCCTAATATACATAACCCCATTCATTATGGGCTCTCTAAAGATCTTAACACACTACACAAAAATGTCATCCACTACCCCAGCAAAGCTATCTTTAAGATGAGAGAATGACTGTTTAATCATACGTCAGCAACAAAACAGCACTCTGGAACGGGGAATAAAGGCAATCAGTCAACAAGGTCTGCAAAGGTTAAGTCCCTACCCTGCAAAGTCTTCTCAGCTACCATCTCTGGTCAAAGAGAAATATTAGGACATGATATACTCAAAAAAACCAAACCAAACATACAAAACACACATCCAAAACTAATGCCAACAGAAAACAGTGCTAGTTAACACAGTAATTACTCTACTACCTACATAAGAATCTCCAAATGTTTCATCATTCCAAACACTTGTTAGTTTACTAGTTATTGCAACGAATATACTTGCACACAATTTGCCAAAAATCCAACGTAATACATTTTGCTGCTATAAAGATAAATGATCAACAACAGTGACTAGACAAAATGTATTCATCTAGATGGCATTCGATTAGAAAGCAAAACCCACCACCTGTGCAGAATAAAGGAAATAAGTGTTTCTTAAATTACTCTGATATACCAGTTTTAAGGAAATGTTATGGCATCACAATTTACCCATTCAAAATAATTTTTCCTGATTATGTAAGCTGAGACCAAAGGCGGTGCAAGAACACTACAGACCAGAAAGGGAACTTTATTAGAGATTACATCTAATCCCAGGGAGCATCAATGTCTTGTGAACACAATGGGAAAACAAGTAATTGTTGGTCATGGTCTGGCTGCAATGCAACAGCTAAGTTTAGACTTCTAAGCATACACAAGTTCAAAAGTGATGCTTAACATACAAGAGGCTTTATGCCAGGCAGGAGAAGGGCTGAGGAGTCAACCATCTCTGACACAGAATTTTAAAATAAACTCTTTCACTGGGGTGTAGGTTACCTTATATTTACCACGGGCTAAAGTCATGCAGCTAAAAAGTATTCAACATACTGTGATTTCACTGTTCATTGTAAGGTTTTGTCTATCCACAGTTTTATACCTAAGAAACGAGGCAATGAAGAATTGATCCCAGCATTTGGGGTTACAGATGTTGAAGTTGACCTCCATTCAATTTTTCAAACATAAATCAGCTATTTAGGCATTTAGTTGCCTGTATCATTCTTTGCAAATTGTTGTAATGTCCACATCACGAGTGTACTCTGGGAAGTTCTGCTCACAAGAAACAGTCTCACAAGACAAGCTTTCTCTGCTGCCAGTTCAGCAACAGTGTCTCAGTGTTCTCTACTCACCCACGGAAATACCAAAATCAGTAGGGCATTTCTTCACTGATTCAAACAGATGATTGGACACATTAAATGGTTGTGTGCTTCTCTAAATTTTGTAATATGTATTAACAGCTGCTTTATTACTATTTGTATTGTAGCATGAAATGTATTCTTTACCCAATCACATTTTCTGTCAAATAGGGATTTTTTTTTTTTTTTACAACAGATCTATATTTATTTCATTGTCAACTGAAACACGTACATCAAGATTTTCAGTATTAAAAGAGAAAGTTCTTTTTGATTTTGATAGGAGAAACTGAGTACAATTAACAAATCCCTGCCAGCCTTGATATCCTTTTGCCCTATACTTGAATTATGAACAAAAGAGAAAGGGACCTGGAGGTGTAACTGAACCCAAGGCCTCTCTGGAGAACCTACTTTCAGTAGATACTTTCTGCTCACTGAGCCAAAAAAGGTAAGATACTTGGAAGATTTACACTGGATGGAAACATAAGCAATGCTCCTTCCCCTTCTTCAGGTTTCTACAGAGATGCAGCATTACTTGTCCAATTCATCCAAACAAGAATGAAGACAGCACTGATACTTCTCAAAAAACTATAGTCACTGGGTGTGCAAAAGCACATGTGACATCATCATTAGGTTTTCATCTACATCTGATTGGATGATGACCGGTTTCAATAGGTAAGTATTACACCTCCTGAACATAGAAAAAGTAAACTGGGGAGAAACAACTACTTCATCATGTCACTGTTTTGGTAATCATGCTTAATAGGAAAACATCAGGATGCAAAACCCGCTACCAATTGAGATCTATGTACCTAACAGAACTGAATGACTATGCTTCCTTCAGTAATTTCAGCCCTGAGTATCAGGAACTTCAGTAAACCCTTTTCAGCTGTAAGAAACTATCCAGTATTGCTTACTTTGCAGTCTGAATTCAGACACCATCAGCACCAACACCTGATAATCCAGCTCTGCAGGGGAGGAGGGAGGTGCTCAAGTATGTTTGCGTCTCACCTTATGGTACGGACACAGCAGATACTGTGTTCATAAACAGTTAAAGTCTTCCTGCATTTTTCTTAAATTAAACATAACAGCCTACAATTTTGCCTGTTTGAGAACACTGAGTTAGCTTTAAAAGTAGAGATGCATTAATTTCAGGGAAAAGAAAACAAATAGCTGAGTAATTTCCTGAACTGTTTTAAGAAGATATGTGCCAAGTATTAAGAAAGTAATTTGATAATAAGTGAAATAAACTAATGCCCTAAAATTTTGCCAGTATGTGGAAACAACTAGCTTTCAAGTCAAATATAAGATTGCTTTTATTCTGGCTCACTTTCAAAGTTACAAGTGACAAAGGCTAAAATAAAGGTAACTAGCTACATAATGGAAAAACTATGATTTCAGACAGAGTCAAGCTGATCAGTAAAGAGCATCAACCACAAAAAAATCTGAAAGAAATAACCATACAATTAAAAAAAAAAAATTCCCCCATCATCACCATCTCTGTCTAGTAAAGGCTTTAAGACTAGGTATAACACAGGATTAACTTAACTGGATCAAATACACAATTTATAAAAAAGAAAAAAGTTTGAAGGCAGTATCACAAGTGCCTTTTCTAAAATAAGTGCCAGTTCTCTCATGTTTGAGAACAACAGCATTTAGTTTCATGTGCTTATTAAGCATCAAGCTCCAAGTATTCTCTAAGCAGATCACTAAATGGACATTGTTTCTATATAAAACCGTGGATCTGGTTTCACAGAATACAAAACATCCAACAGAAATTAACAGGCAAAATTGTTCTGCAATCTGACAATTTATATAACAATGGATTCCCTGTATTTCATCCCTACAGGCATTCTGCAAAAATACTCTAAAAGGTAAGCACATCACAGTTCTTGAAACAGCTCTACCATGGAAAGCAACACTTGCTCACTACGTATGTATTTAAATCACATCCTTGCTCCCAAAGAACGAACACCTTTCTAAACTCACAATTATTTATTTCTGCTAGCAAGTGTGAGTCAATTCAATAACTAGACAGGGAGCCAGACTACTCTGGTTCATGCATCAATGATATTGATGCAACCAAATTGTCCTTCTATTTCTTCATTTACTTTTCAATTTGCCTCTAGCAGAAATAGGGACATAATTTAAGGTCCGGGGACTTGTAAAGGAAACATAAAGGCAAAAATTAAGTCTAAAGAACTGTAATCCGTGACTTAAAATCCAGAACACAAAACAATTAAATTTCAGAGTGCAGACTGAGTTTATACGAATGACAGGTATAAAATCTTTCATTTACCTTGTAAAATAAAACAATCTGAAAGAGAACCGTTGAGACAAACACATTATATTTATGTTCTCTATTTTAAGAAGCAAGCACCCATTTAAACCTCAAATATATATTAGTATTACACTGAAAACGAAATAGAACCCTAATTGGCTGCTCTTCTCATGTTATATTTCATCTCCTTTACACTCTATAGTAGAAGGATTCCATAAATGCTATAAAAACTGAACTACCTGGTAGCTTACTGGTGAGCTCAAGAGCTCTAGCATTTAACTGTTTTACATAAAATTGTATGAGGTTGAAATACTCTTCTCTCCAACCCTCAACTTATGTACAACAGTATGCTAGACAAACCACTTTCAATGATTTTTTTTTTTTTTTTTTTTTTTTTAAATAGGGCTCAGAAGTATATGGAGAACATTCTCTACTTTCTGAAACACACTAAAATGTGCTTACACAATGTTATTTAAAAATACACAATAAATGAAGTGGCAAACCATTCAATCATCGGACCTTTAGCCACAAACTTTTCCACACCTCATGTTTACCAAAACCACAGCTCAAATACATACAAGTTATGGCAAGAATAAGTCTCTTCCCAAGATTTTTAGGCATGAGAAATTCCTGCGTGTCATTAAATATAGAAAGAGAAAAAAAACAGAAGTGATACATTAACACACAAATCTGAATCTAAAAATTTTCATGCAGTTTGAATTTCAGTATTTTCTACATCAGGCACAAAAATGAGCAGACTTCCATTAGAAGTTAAGTTACACCACTTCATCCAGTGAGCTTTATCAGAAATTTTACTTTAGCTCATTGTTTTTGTTAATCAGCCTTTTCCTTTAAAAATGCAATTAAAATAAACAGACAAGTGAACATTCAATTTCTGAAGCTATAATCAGAACAGTCCATGAGAGTAGCACAACTAGAGGTAGTATTCCTATCCTTACCCCACCCACTTACACTCAGAAATTTTATTGCACACTGCTAGGAGACCACCAGCAGGACTCAAGAATACAGGGTGAATTGGACGATGAGCTCTGGTGGAATGCAGAGAAGCCTCTCCTGAGCATTATTCATTTGCTAAATGCTGTCAGCGTACGACTGCTTTACAGGCAGAGAGTAAGAGAATTCACCTTCAATCTGTTTTTGAAAGCTTCTGTATCTACTATCTAGGTGATAGCTTAGCCTGCTCTCAATCCAAGAAAGTATTTCAAACTGCTTTGTGTTCAACGTACAAGATTCTAGCTCTTTAGAATTGGAAACCAGTGTCTGAACTCTTGGCCTTCCAGGCACACTGAAACAACACAGGGGACCAGAGTTGCAGCACTTCATGTAGTACCCTCTAAGAGGGAATTAAGCAGAAGTCTCTCCTAATGACTGTTTGCTCACCTGAAAGTTGGATAGGCAAATAGTCTCTGCTGTGCAACTTCTTCAAGGGCAAAGAGCTGAACTGTTTGCAACCAGCATCTCCTTTCTATCTCCCACCCCCAAAACAGGGCACTAGCTCAGATAATCAGTAAAAGTATTTGCACACAGCAGTTTTACACTCATTGAACCCAGGTTCCTTAACAAAAATGTGGAGGTTTTTTTTTTTTTTTCAATGACTCTCTTATTTGAAAATACTTTGCATAGGTTTCAGCTCTTCCGCTCTCAGAAGCTTACAATGAAGGATTGTCAGCAGCCTACCCAGTCAAGGAAAGGAGAAAAAAAAGAGACCCCAGCTGTATGGATGGGCATAACATACAGCAGGATACAAGGCTCAGGTGCAAATTTGCCATGCTCAGTTGCAGTCTTCAGCATCAAAAAAGTCCAAAAGCCTATCTTTGGTTCAAAAGCCCAACTTTTGTCATCACAATTGTCTTCACTGAGTTGCAAGGCAAATAATGGGGTGCTAAAAAAATTCTTTAAATACATAAAATCGACTACAGATACATCCAGAGAAGAAAAAAATAAATACTAGACATTGGTCAAAAAAATTAAAAAATAACCATGCAAGATATACATACCCAGTTTTAGGGCAGAAGGAGTCACTTCAATCTCACCACCAATCGGCTGAAAGGCAGCCAGCTGAGCCGCTACCTCCGTCTCAAAAGAGTCTGGGCTATTTCTGTCTGCCAAGTTGCCATTGGTGCCATCAGTCTTACGGTTAGTTTCTTGCTCATCATAAACAGCAATCAGCTATCAAAACAAAAAATAATACAGTTTGTATATTTAAAGTATTCCCAAACTTCACCATTTTTTTAAAAAAAGGCAAAATTTATCCTTCATTGGGACTACAAAAATAACAATCTTCTTTCAGAACAGCTAACAATAAACATACAGATTCATGAAAGCATGTGCATTTGTGTTTAAATACACTGACTTCAATATGACTTAAGTATAGGCTTCAGCACTGTCGTGTGCTGACATGTTTTTCTGAGTTAGCATGCTACCATTAGTGAGGATTTTACATTGTTCCAAAACATTTAGGGCCGAACATGCTTAAAAACACAGAACAGCATTATAATTCTTGGGGATGGAGGGTGTTACTATTTTAAAAAATTTTAGTGTTATTGACTGACACATTGCACAAAGGTAACACAACCATGGAAGCTGTACTGAGCAAGCAGATACATGTTCGATTTATAAATACATAATAATTACATTCCAAGGACAAGATACATCCGGCGCAGTGACAGAGTACGGATCCCAACCTAATCACCCAACCTATGCCTCTGTAAGGATGAAAGTTTCTTGGTCCAGCTGAGTACGCATAAACGCACACGTCTCTACCCACCACGTATCTACCATCTCCTCCCATTCTCCCCTGCAAGCTTATACCAGATACCTTGCTTCTGAAAACTGCCCCTCAGTCACTGACTCTTCCACAACTTCAGGTGCACAGGGAGGTCAAGATTAAGCAATGATAGATTGCAAAGTCTGCTGTCCGAACTCACATTAGTGTTGACATTTAAATGATAAAACACACCAGAAAAATGATTTTTTGCCTCGGCTAACCTTGCCTTTCACAAGGATCTTCCTTTTGGTCCCTACTAATACAAAGTGATCAGATAACGTGTATACAGCTTCATCAACAAGCGACTCTTGTATGTGTGGCTGGGTGTAAATTGTGTTACAGTTCCTGGAAAACAGTTAACTGTGTTACAGTTGTGGGAAAACAAACAAACAAAAAAATTAATTCCCAATGAATCTAAACAAATCAGAAGACTTGCTGTTCTCAACTAATGAGACACTTGACACCCCAGAGCCCTCTCCAAGACGAGAGGGGTTACAGCGGCAGTTCAAGCACTTCTCCTGCCCCGCTACCTGACATGACATAGTTCTCATGCCAAAATGACAAACACTTTGCCTAATAAGCATTGTACAAGATATCTTCATCTTAAGGTGTTCATTTATTTTACTTTTCCTGAACTCCATAGAATTATCCTTAAGTTTTTCTTAGCTAATCCTGAAAAAGACCACAACACACACAACCGGTTAGGCAACATCAAGATACACACAGAAACAAGTTTAAAGGATTGATTTACTACGTTATCTCTCTCTGTGTTATTTTAAGGTATGCATACACACTCTCTCTATAAAAATATTAGCACATCAAATCTCCTCTGACACTTCCAAGACATGTCAAAAATTATATCCTATGATAAAAAGTATACTGAAACAAACAGACAAACATTTAAAGGAACTCATTTGCCCAAGGGAAGACATGAATGTATGAGAGGGATAAGAAAAGAAAAGAAAAGAAAAGAAAAGAAAAGAAAAGAAAAGAAAAGAAAAGAAAAGAAAAGAAAAGAAAAGAAAAGAAAAGAAAAGAAAAGAAAAATTAAAAGAAAAATCCTGAAGTGTTTCTAAGGAAGAAACTGACATTTTCAGGTCTTCCACTCATTTATTATTTCATTGCTAGAAACATGTCAGCTCATATTTACCAATGCATATTTCACACACACACAAAACCCCTTACATAACTGGGTAGAAAACTTGCTCTCCTTTTCCATATGGAGCCTGTTTCCTTTCCATGGCCACACGAATACTCTTACAACATACAAATTGGTTTTTATTTATCCAAAGCATAGAGGAAAGATTAATTCCAGTAACAAAGACAGCGCTCTCTGTACCTTGTTCCCACAATGCAGGGAAACTACCCAGGTGTTCACACTGCATTCACCACCAAGCCATCGCTACGCCCCACAACCACATACTGCCAAAAAGGCTGTCTTAGAGACAGACATCAACAGACCATAGTCATTTTCTGCAGTACCAAGAAAAAAAAAAAAAACCACCTATGGTGTCTTTTGTTTGTTTCTAAAATAACTATTCATGTTCATATTAGTATGGAAGCCCATCATGATTCAAGAAGTTCCACAACTGTTGCCCACCAAAAGGTTTGCTTTCTCAATCTCACTTTTGCTGTGGAAACTTAATTTTTTAAGAAAAAGGCTGTTACTAATGAAGAGGAAATTTGAGATTGTTTAGGACAATGACACTGAAAGCACTTTAGATAACAGTAGTATACAAAGTTCACTTGAGCATTTGCAATGTAGAATAAATGGAGCTCAGCTGTGATTTGATGGGAACAAACAAGTGAATTCCTCAGCTGGGCCAAGCTGAGTTTCCCCACAGTTTCACACCCCCGCATATTAAATGCTGTATTACATTGTAATACTCTACGCTTACTGCCCCAGGGTGTTGCAAAGATCAAAAGTAGGGACTGGCTCAAAAAAATTAGACAAACTGATGGAAAAGACCAGCAAGAGCAGTTAAATGGAAACATGCAAGCACTACCTCAGACGCAAAAGGCCCCAAAACATGTAGTAGTAAAAACCAGAAAGGTAAACCAGGAGAATATTGATGTTATATGTTACCCTATTTCTATATGCTTTCTTCAAGTATTTTCCACTGGTCACCAGCAGAGGCCAGAGCAGCAGTCTGGCCCTGCATTGCCAGTCTTGCAGGCTCACAGACATTATGGTATTATCACACACTTAGGTTTCTAAGCACTATACATTTCCCTCATTGCCCTGAAGTTCAAACGAAACTTTAGCAGAAGCGATAATAAAAAATTATTTTAACAGACAAATAAGGTCACAGACAGACTTCCGATACCTGTATGATATGGTAACCTACCGACCGGTCAAGCCCAGAAAGGCAAACTACATTAAGGCTACACCACAATAACTCCACTGCCTTCCTGGGACCGGTGCTCCTGCTCCCATCTCCAGTGCGCCCTCTCCCGGGGCAGGCGGCCATGGCCCGGGGCCAGCTGGTCACGTACCCACTGCTCCTTTTAAAGGGGTGCTGGGGGCCGGGGCCAGTCCCCGGAACAGGGACACCTGAGAGCAGGCGGGCCCTGCCTGTGCAACCCTGCGGCGGCAAGGCCCGGCGGGGACCCGGCCCGCGCTGCTGCTGCGGGGCCGCCGCCCCGGGGGTCGGGGCCCCTGCCCCTCCGCTGCTTCCTCTGAGGGAGCCCTCCACGCGTGCCTTCAGCTCCAGCTACGGCTGATGCGTTCAAATGACCCGCTCTGCAGAGGGGTTTGGGTGTTAGTTTTGTAAGAGCACCCGATCCGCAGACGGTCCAGGATTAAATGAAGTTTTGATTGCAATGACAGCTTTGTCGTGTCATTGCTCCACCAAGGATCCCTAAAGCACCTGCCGTAGTGTTGGGTGACACTTCCCAAGAACTTACAGGTTACAAGTCAGACAACTGCCTTGATAGCTGGTCAGGAATGAGTTTGGTTCAGGCAAAATGACATACAGAAATCACAGTGCCTGCAAGTGGATAAACCCCACCTTCACCTGCTTAATTATATGGAAGGATTGCAAATGGTTTGAAGATTGTATCAATTCCATTTTCATTCACCTATCGAGAGGCTTCAGCAGACGGGGACGCTCGTGTCAGCTCCTCTCCTCCCAGCTCCTGCAGCAGAGTCAGGAGAAAAACACCTCCTCCACCACCCCCATTCCCAGTTCCCACTTTATCCACACCAGTGCTCCATTTCCACACTCTGAGCTGGAATGGGCAGGGCACAGGTGCAAGCCGAGAGCAGGCAAACACCTGTGATGCAGCCTGGCAAATGGCCGCCAGAAGATTTCTCAGAGCTAAACCACACAGGCCTCACACTCATCTGAAAGCAGGGAAGTTTCTTCCGGCTGTCATTCCTCGAGTGACTACAGCAAAAAGCCTGCAGTCCCCTAGTCTACACCTAGGCACTAGTTTGACAGATTAAAAAAAACCAAGGAAAATTTAGTTCTTTACAGTATGGAACACACCATTAATTAAGTAACATGATCTAGAGTTAAACTCTCATTTTTTAGAGAGTGTGGAAAGGAGCTACTTCCAGTACTGCATGTGAAGGGAGCAAGGATGCAATGCCTTTCCTCAGCAATGAAATAAACAGCCATTTGTCTTCTAAAGTGTTCATTCGGGAGAGAACTCCTCGGGACTCCAGTTGCAGGAGCACCTTATCAGTAGCAATTCTAACATTATAAATACACTGCTAATCAATCAATGCATTATAAATATCAGCTTCAGCCTTTCAAAGGGAATGAATACAATTAAGGTTATGTAAATTAACTATTCAAAAATAATTGTACTAATTGACTTCTCATTTCCAGTATGGAAAATTCTTTAATTGGAACGGACTGCAAATCTCTTCTAATGGAAAAGAACTTCAGGACAGATTAAGAAATCCTCCACAAATATATCATGAAAACAACAACATTGTTTGCAACACTACGTTTTTCTTTACCAGTTCAATATTTATAAATATTGAGAGTTCAGTAGATCAGCTGTTTTTTTCTTTTTTTAAACACATCAAAATATTACTCTAGACATTTGTAAACTGTATAAGTTATGCTAGTAATCTGTTGCGGTTTTGTACACTTGCTGTACTTAAGCAACTCCATTTTTTAAAGATTATTTAAAGAACGTGAGTATTTACTCTGAAAGATATCTATGTATTTCTATATAGGTAAAACGGTTCTAACCCCAGTATTGTTGTAATCTCTATTAACAACCTACCAGTTACCTAGACAATCAATAAATTATCAAAACTTAGCACTTGCTTGTCATTTTTGATTCCTAAACTCCTCCCTACTTATACTGATGTAGTCACAACATCAGGTAGGAATAACGAACAGTGCTATGTTATTAGTATTTTTGTTGATCGTAAGTGGAAAACTCATTACAAGGCAACGTAGACAAATGTTAACTTTGTATGGTATCCTATGGTACAGCTCTTTCAATATTTTACTGATAATTCAATTGCAAAGCTTGCAGAAAATTAAAACAAGATTATGTAAAAATTTAAGTGACTCCATTTCCAAACACACAGCAACACACACACATTCGATTAAGATCAGCCCTCATGTACAAAAAGGTGGGTAAGCACCAGTAGCAGACAATGACGTTACTAAGTGAAAGGGACTGAGTACAAAGCAGCAGCATGTTTCACCCCAGGGAACCACTGGCCACTAAGGTACAGAAAACTGATGCGATGTTGCATTTAAAAATCCCCACAAGATAAAGTGTCCTCATGTGAAATGTTACATTTTCCTGGGGCTCTCCTCCTTCCAAAACTAGTTGCAATTTACTCTGTAAGCCCAAGCTGCAGCACTGCGTTCCAGCACACGGCTCGTACGTGTACGCTGCCACCACGCTTCATTGTGTACTGGGATATACACCATACACACAACAAATGGTAAAAAGAAGCCCTTCCAAATTAAAATTGCAACAGTTTTGTTTTAGTGCTTGCTAATTTAAGCTCGATTAAATATAAACAATTTCGTGGAGTTTCAGAATTTCAAAGAAAAACATCCCCACCTTTGAACAAAGAGCAGAACTTCACAGACCTTGCTTTAAGGCACTTGTCTGTTAAACCAGAAACAGCTGACTCTCCATTGCCCTATACACCATTTTAAATAAAAGGTTTCATAATTATTTATCTTCAAACTACACTTCTGACAACTAGATTACTGTTAATAAGGTTAAAAACTGTATATTTTACCAGCTTTTCTGTACTGAATTAGAAAATAGACACCACTATTTCCTTTCTGACCCCAAACACCAGGCATGTACACAAGGTACTAAAGAAGAGATGGCAAAATAAAAGCTTGCTTGCAATTAAATTAATCAGCTTTCAATTACTGTCAGGATAAAATCACTAAGAGAAGTTCTCAGTCATAGGCTAACATCAGTACGTGATTGAAAAGATGCAATTTTCAACAGCTGGAATGATATATTCAAAAGCACAAAAAGGACTTAAATGCTCAACTTGTATTACATTTTTCGTTCAAGTTGGATAGAAATTTTTCCTCTTAATTTTTTCACATTCAAAACTTTATTCACATTCTTCTCTCACTGTGGATGACAAAAGGTAGTAAAATTGTTGATTTCTTCAAGAGGTGTTTGTTTCCTGTTCAGATAATTGCTCATTTAAGAGAAAAGCCTGTGTTTTTTATAACCATATCTATAACTTCTGGCAGCCAGTGCTCCTGTGGGAGTGATTATTAGTTACTTATAAAATTATGTGGCAAAAAAAATTTCCCTTTTTTGGGTCAATTAATAAAGACTTTTCAGACAAAGCACCCACATCTCAACAAAGAGCTGTCAGGAGAGGTGAATGAATAGCTCGGTGACTATTTCATCCAACTTTGTGACAGAAGGAGAAGCGATGGCTCAAGCTACAGCAGAAAATGAAGTTCACCACAGCATCCCGTTACCTTGTTCTTTGATCCCTCTATTTGGGATCTGTAGGATTAATCTTGTATTTATCCCTACGCATACATAACAAAGAGATAGAAAGACACACGGTGTTTCCGTATGTAACACACTGATACCAGAATACAGCAAAGTTCAAAATAAAATTTAAAAACATTAAGAAAAGATCAGAATAGCTTCACTTCTCCCCAGATGCTTACACCTGCAAACAACCAGACGCAGATGGAGAACGGCTGCAGCTGACAGGAGCCTACATATGACGAATGCAAAAAGGGGAAAGGGATCCTTTCCGCTATTTTTTTTTTCTCTCTTTTCTTTCAGCAAGGTTATGTGTATGGCCAGGTCAGTTCTTAACTCCAGCTATCCAAGACACTCGAGCATCAGCACAAACACAAGATAAAGGGAAAGTTACCTCTTTAGCCAGCAGTTTGCACCAGGCCACCTTAAGTTCAAAATCTGACATCTACTTTGCGGCTGCTATGGCCTGACTTTCCTCTTTCCCCAACCACTCGTTTCTACTGCTCCTTCGCACAAGTGCTACAACTTGCTAGATCCGTGGCAAGTCAGTTCAGGGAACTAAACCAGGAAGAAAAGCAATTCTCCATCCTCCAGCTGCTTCAGCTCTGTAAACCACACAAAGCAAATTTCTGTCAACACATCACTGAGTTAACATCTCCTTAGACTACCATTGTCTGTAATCTTACAGTAGTGACATATCTCTGTCTCCTTTAACGAAGCTGGACCAATGTTTGTGCCCCCACTCCCATGACAGCACACTAGAGTGCTGTGCACATACGTGTCATGAAGCCTGAACACAGCAGGAACGATGTTTCTGCAGTTCTCTCAAGGAGTTCATCTTCCTAACAGAAACTCCTCTATGGGCACGGGCTATACTTTTAACTTATGCCCACAAGGTGACAAGAACACTTTACATTGAGGCAAGAAGAGCGAGAGTAAAGTGTACCGTATGTTGAACAGAAAAACTTCATAAAGCCACTGTGGAAGTTGTCCCAGAACTCCACAAACTCATTAACGTAAGATCAGATTTTATATACTACTTATGAAAGACTCCTGTTCAAATGGTTAAAAGATCAAAGACTGGTAACAGTGCAACATAGACAGAACTAAGGTAATTAGGGTACCTCAAAAATGGATGAAAGTGTCATTTATTTTTTCAATTTAAAACTTTCCTGGAGCTCTACAGCCTTTCTTCAATGTTTTTTCAAGGTATTCTTCTGGTATATACTGATAAGTATTTGAAATGGTATTCTTGCATAATAGTTTGTCTTGGAATTCCTTTAACTTAAAATAAAGGCTGTCAAGGAAAAATACCAATATACACACCATATGGCAGCCTTCCTTCACACCTACATATGAAAACAAATTACAGATACATTACATGAAAGCTATGGTGATTAGCTCATCTTGTTTACCTACATGCCAAAACTACATACACCAAACTATCTTCCCAAAGATCACCTGACACTTTTCCTACCCTTATTATTCAGATTTCTTTTGGTACTGTCTGAAAGTAGCCAAGAACAGAATCCTACTGCACACAGTACAAACACTGGTAGCCTCTACTCTCAAAACTTCTGAAGGATATGAGGAAAATACCAAATAGAGAAGCAGCATGCCTAAAAAAAGACAGACCCAACCCAACCCAAGTCCCAGCCCTTTCTGGGGCAAAAGAAAGGAGTGTGCCAGTGGCAGGGAAGGATCCTTACCCAAGTGACAGTGCAGTTGTTTTGGCACAAACCAAGGGACAGAGCAGGGGATAAAACAAAAAAACAAAGGCGGCATATGAAGCCAGGACTGGTAGAGCCCTACAGGATTTATTTCGGTTTAAATGCACAGGACCACTGAAGGTCCTCAATACTGCCAAATGCTTCAAATGTTTGTATTTCACTATAAATGAGCACCATAGCAAGAGGTAATACTTTAAATAATAATTTTGTTTGTAAATTAAGCTGAGATTTTCAAATTATCACTAAGACATAAAAGTTTGTCCAAACAGTGAGATACCAATTGTTTCCAGTCTTCACATTTTAATCAGCCGATCTACTTCCCAAGAAATTTGGAGTTCATCTTCTTGCCCATCATTTACTACATCTAAAAGAGAATCAGTAGAGACAGTCATACATAAAGAAAGGACTGCATGCTAACCCTCTGGAGCTCCTTCCCCAGCGCTCCTGCTGTGCCTGGCTGTGGCACCGCTAGTTACCCAGTGGGGTTTTTGTTTGCTGAAGAGCTATGCTGACTGCGCTTACTTACAGATTTGTAGTTACTGACATCACAGCCATGGGAAGGGGTTCGAACTCTCCGTTACTTCTGGGAGATCAAAACTTCTGGACCACTTTGTTACTACAAGTCTCGCATTTAGCTCTCAGTCTTGTCACCGAATTTGGGTAACTAGCTAAGTTTATGAACCTGAGTTTCCAGATCTCTAAAAGTATCTTAACAGCCCGCTGTAATTTCTCTAATTTCTCTTGTGGCTTTTGTTGCTTGTTTGTTGGTTGGGTTTTGGTTTTTTGTTTTTTTTTTTTTTTTAATTGCTATTTTGGGAAGGTCCTCAACAAAGGTAAAAATAAAACTGTATTAAGAAATCATGCCTGAGAAAACCCTTTTGTGCATGCTTTTCAGAAAGTCTAGCTGTTGTTTTCCTGTGTGCGATCAAATCAAAAGATATCCTTATCTTCCTGTTGTTTCCCTGTAGCTGAACTGGCAGGTTTTGGGGTTGTTTTTTTCTTCTTTTTTTTGAAAGGTCATGGCAAAAAAAAAACCAAACAAACCTACCTGATTGATGAGACCTTATATACTACTTCTTCCTGTCCAACCTATTCCTTGGTGGGCACATGTGACTGTACTTCAAACAATGCAGCTGATTGGGTACTTAACATTGATATTTGTGGCAAAGTTTGATGAGCCCTTCAAGCATGACTGAGATGTAATTTTTTAAGCCACTTAGTAACTACTTGAGAGCTGTTATGGAGATCCATAGTAACAATACAGACATTCCTTGAGGGTCGACTCTGGGTAGCTTCCCTGGCAGATATAAATGCTAGTGCTAAAATGTCAAGGATTTATAATTACGATGGCAGATGCATAAAACACATAAAACAAGCCTTATTAGGGTTGATTGAAGTAAATATACCAAAGGACATTCCTCCTTTCTTCTGTAAAAAATTCATGTTCAATGCCATTTGTAGGCTGTCACACTCATTATGTTTTCATGTGAAATAGCTTCTGAGTTTTGCTAGATAACAAATGCCCTTTGTTTTTATTCTTCCTCTACCCAAGTGAAAAAACAAATGGAAGGAGGACTGTAAAATGCAAGACTGATTATTTCCTTTCTGTTTGCCTTGAAACCGAGTACTTTCACCTATATGGACTTTACAGAAGTTGAGCTAATTTTGGACAGTCCATTTAAAATGGCACTATAAAAATATAGATATTAATATCAAAGACTGCATTACTTACTGGAACTGTGCTTCTCAAATGCACTTATTGTAATCAGTCATTGAAAAGGAAAAATTTAGTGTGCCATGGTATCTGAAATAAGAGAGTTTATCCTTAGAAATGAAAGTAACATCTCAGTTACTATATTGTGGGTAAGCATCAATAACTGTTCACTTTCATAATATGAATTACAGAATTCAGTAATATGAATTCTTACCTTAAAATACTACTTTAATGCTAAATTAATAGCTTAGTCCAATTCCATTGGCAAGCCTCCTATGGAACACACAATAAAAGCCAGTAACAATACAAAAAAAACTTCTTGATAGAACGAGCATCTTTGTTGAACAGAGAACCCACAGTAACACTGGATACTCCAAGCCACGCACGGAGAAGCAAGGCAGAGGGGTGGAAAGCCAGGCAAGGAGAGCTCGAACTGCTCCCAATTCCTACTGCAGCCCAACACGTTCCTGAAGTCTACTCCTACTTTAGCAGGCCCCTTGCCTGTCAGAAGTATTCAGCAGACCTCTCCAGCAAACTGCATCGACCTCTTCTCCCCACCTTCTCACCCCTTTCTGGATGCTTTTCAAGTCCTAGAAAAGCTGATGGCTTGTAAAAATCCAGCCTGTTGGGCAGTCCTGATTTAAGAAATGTTTAAGTGGACTGCTGCTGAGCATTCAGTTACAGACAAAACTGCAAGAAGAAACTCAGCAGCTCGTGGACTCTTGGACAGTACCCTCAGTCCTCCTTTCCAGTAGTTCCCTTCCCACTCTGCTCATACCCCATGCACACTTTTCAGCCCATCCACATGTATGTTTTCAGCCCGTCCACACACATGTTTGTGGACTCCTCCAAATCCCCATTAACTGCCTTTGATCACTACGACGCGTGCCATTTAAGGTGGCTGAAACATTGCACAGCGTTGTATAAAAGGGGCAGAGGCTGATGGGGAAGCAAGAGAGAGGCTGCTCCCTGCTAGCTTTCCCCACTCCAGTCACATTTGATCAAGATATAGGAGCTCATAGGGCTGAAAGGGAGCTGGGGAAAATGAGTTTACGGAGCCCATCACCACTTCTCCTAACTGCTCTGCTTGTAACCCTCCTTAGCTACAAATGCTTGAAGAAAACATTGGCCTTCCGTACACTGCCAGATATACTTGCAGTACCAACAATTTTTACTTGTTCTCCCTTTTCTCTTCTAGTGTCTCAACTGCATATAATGAATACAAAATTTAAGGAAGCAGAGTCCTCCAAGGTAGCTTGTTAACCTTCAGATTATATAGACATGTGAAAATACTCAGAAATCTAAACCAAAGTCAACTGTAGTGAAGAGACATTATACCATTTCACTAAGATCAGAGGGTATAATTGAAATTCTTAGGAATTTGCATACTCTAAGCAATCATTTATGATGTTAAAAAGCACTTTGTATTTGTAACTAAGCACTTCAACTTTCATATCTTTTCCAGATTCTAGTTTAACAAGTAAGGCCCACAGAACAATTTAAATTGGAAGGGACCTCTGGAAGTCACTGGTCCAGTCCTTCACTCAAAGTCGGGCCATGCTGGCACTTAGCTCAAACTTTAAAGTTGGCTCAGAGCCCAACTCAGTTTTGTACACCTCCAAGGACAAAGACTTCACAAGTCTCTGGGCACCTGTTCCAGTGCTTGACCACCCTCATGGTGCAAAAAAAAGTTTCTCATATCTTATTGGAGTCTTCCTTATGACCAGTTAATGCCCATTACCTCTTGTCTGCCGACTTTCAAGAAGGTAGGATGTAGTCTTCTCTACACCCTCCCATTAAGTAGTTGTAGACAGCAATAAGATCCGCCCTTATCCTATGAAGTTCGCTCGCCCTCTCCCCCCACGTCACATGTTCAAACCCTGGTGACCCTGTGCTGAGCTTGCTCCAAATATATCAATGTCTTTCTTGCACAAAGGAGACCAAAACTGGGCACAATAGTCTAGCTGTGGCCTCAGAAGTGCCAAACAGAGGAACAGAATCGCCTCCCTTGGCTTGATGGCTACACTCCTGCTAACCACCTGAATGTGCATTTAGCCTTCTTAGCTGTAAAGCTAAGAAAAACCCAGACCAACTTCTACCAAGTCACTCTTTTTTCTCTCTCACTAATCTGACAGTATGCATCATTTGCGAACATAAGTTTTTGCTTTGGCCACAATCACTCAAAGACAGCACATGAATTAGCTGTTTATTTGTTTTTAAATGGCTTTGATGTTTTTAGAGGACATTATGGGATGGGCAAATGGAACTTCAGAAGTAAAAAAAAATAAAGCAGCACAAAAAATACTTGAATTGTAAAATCCATCAGAAAGTGTAAAACCATCTGTACTGCATAACACACACAACAACTTTCATTAGTACAGACAGGCTTGATAAATCTTGGGATGTTGCCACACGTCATACAATTCTCACACTGTGTTTCTGCCTGTGCAGAAAAACATTTCAGTATTTACAACTGCCAAGAGTCTTATTCTTACTGATGCCTAGTTTAGTGAGGCTGCATTATTTGCCCTGTCTCTGACAGTTTATATGTCAGGCTCAAGAAAGGCAAAAGTAAGCTTACAAAACTGGTTGTCACCTTGATGAGGAAAGGTCTGTCCCTAATGATAAACTAATGCTATCAGTCACTACTAGTTTGCTATTAATTCAGTCAATAAACAGTATTTTTACAGGGTTTCTAGTGCATTATAATAATGCATACCTACCCCTTTGAAAAAATAAAAAAATAAACACCTTTTGCCTTTCACACAGTTTGCCATTTTCAGAGGAGTCATGACCCTATATGCTTCAGCAGCAGAAGTCAGCTGACCTTGACCTCAAGCAACCATATCCCTAAAGAAAGCTCCTAAATGTCACGATCCTTTTATGCATAAAATTTGAGACAGAAAGGAACAGAAGAAGAGAGAAGTTTAACAAAAGTGCAACAGGAACGTCACCAAAATCCTCACAACGTATTTAGTAATTGGCTAGTTCACCTGCCTTGTTTTATCATACTCATTAACAGAAGACTGCAAAGTCAATCATTGTCACTCACAGAAGACCTGTGTTTTCGGGTTTTTTTTAAAAGGAAAACCAGTTTAAGAAGTCTACAACAACTAAAGAAGAAACCGATAAAGTTATGCTCTCTCAGAAGATCAGTAACACAGAAAATTGTGAAACATTCAGGAACTTTAAAAGGGTGGTGGTTCCAAACACTGCAGTTCCAGAAATATACATTCCCAAATGAACTACCAGAACAGAAGGACTAGAAAAATATTTTGACTTGACATCTTAATGCACCATTACTGTGAAAACAATGAAACTAAAAGTAAAATTTCCAGAGATAGTCACAGCTCTGGCAATAACAAAAAACCCTTCAGTGACAATTACTCATTTCAGCAATCAGTTCATAACAGACATCCTAGTGCTGCCTTGCTCATTATACTCCTCAAAAAAAAAACGATCTACATGTTATAAATTTCAGTCATTTTTTACCCTAGCATTAGCTGCCCACAGCATAATTTCATAGTTAAGTTTCTTAATTTCTTAGTAAACAAATTAAATGCTGACATCATGTTCAAGATCCACAGAAAAATTAAACATACTATTTTAATGTTTTCCAACTGAGAGTTAGAATTCAGAATACAATTGAGAAAACGGTATTTGCAAAGTCAGTAGTAGCTATGTATATATACATGTATGTTATGCATCCCTTGGGCATGAATGTGTTAGCAAGCAAACAAGATCTCACGTATACACCCTTCTACTACCCACGCATTGGTACTCGTTATTCAAATATGAACACATCCTATTAAAACAGAATACACAAGAAAAAATAACAACCATTCAAGAAGTTACAACACTAGGAATGTTCTTGTCCGTCTACAACAGTATAGGTTCCAAAAAATAAAACCAAAGTACATTTTGAGTAAGTGATACTATAATTGCTCGTTAGATGGATTTTGACACGATCCTCATTTCCAAGGCTGAATTTCAATGCCCTATTAAGTATAGTGTTGAACATTTACTTGATGCAGAGTTTTGTAACATTTAGCTATAAAAATGTGGACTGCAAGTCTGACCTCTGAACAATGATTAAAATTATCTTAACATTTCTTAAAGAGACTATCTTCTGTAAGAAAAGCATTGCAAGAAAAGCAAACTTTCCCGTTGTATTGAATATAACACAAAATACTGAGCACGGTTTCTTACCTACACTAATTAAACTAAAACTTTTTATTAGATAATAAAAAACACTGAAGAATATATTTAACCAAGAAGTTGAATTCAATTAACAGATTCCTATTACTCTGAAATATTGTTTTAATGTGATCTGAAGCTTTCTTTTTTGGAAAAAAAAAAAAAAAAAAAACACCACAAAAACAAAAACTTCATGCTTAGGGCATAGTTTAATTTTGATTACAGTAGCTTGAGTATTCTGCAAAACAGCGATATGTCTTGGGAATAAATGACTTCAGATCATTCAGATCATTACTCAGAAATTTCAAATGTGATTTTTCAGAGAGAAGCTTTTTCATCCATTTTCCACTCCTCATTACAAATGATAAAGGGACCTATTCACAAAGCAAAGCATTTAAAAAAAAACCCAAAACAAAACAAAACAAAAAAAACTCAAAGTGAATAATATACCAGGCTCTACTTTCCAAGGTAAGCTAAACTACTTAATAAAAAAATGCAATGGGAGAGGAATAAAATACTTTTAGCTAATAAAAAATTCTCCCAAAATGTTTCAGTTGTCATGAATTTTCAAATATCTTGAATATCATGAAGAGTCACCAAAACCGAAGCCACACAACTAACTGAGTATTTTAGCCTCCTCCAGAAAAATTAACACGGCTATTCTTTGACCTATCTGCGCTGAGGTCTCGCCAGACCCTGTAGAAGGGAATTTGTCTTTTCCCAGCTTTACTACTGGTACTTGAATGGATTTGCCATAGAATCACATTTGCCTTCCTCACTGCCACATCACCTCGTTACCTGACATTATTCTAACGATCTGAAATATATGAACACTCAAGTTGGTAGAAAATGCTATATCAACATGGATTCAGTTCTCTGTCTACTTTTATGGAAGATTTTTAACACATTTTTTCTTTCAGGAAAAAAAAAAAACCAAACAAACAACCAAACAAAAAACCCCAAAACCCTATTATGAGAGTGACATTCTTGCTCCTCTGAATCAGTTCCTCCACACGTACAGCTTTCCATTCTTCTGTGGCTACACCACACTGAGCGTTCAGTCCCCTCCAAGTAAGCCACACTTCCATAACAGCACACTCTTTGAGGCTTCCTAGGCTTTACAAAACCCAAGGGGGGAAAAATAAAAAAAAATCCACAAAGAAAAATTCCAGACAAGGTAACAAATATATTCACACTACCTTGAATCCTTATCCTCCAGTCAAATTATTTTCTTTCCAAGAGACCGAGAGTGTTTTTTCACACTTAGCTGAAATCAAGTCTCAGGGGTTCCAATCCAGTGTAAGTTAAATGTCTTTCTATTAGTGATTCAGCAGGCACACACACTGCAGAACTTGACACTGTTCTTCGGGAAGGTTCCCAAAAATAACTTCACTCCTGATTTAAAGATCTGGGTGCCTAAACTACTTAAAAAACACAACACCCCACCCCACCCAAAACAAAAACAAAACAACACACGACGCAGACTTTGCAGCAATGAATGGGAGCCGCAGCTGGCAAACCCAAGGATGCCATACAAATTGAAGAGAGAGATGTTTAAGAGGCAAAAATTGCCACTCCTTTCTCCCTTCTCTCACAGTGTTAACTTTGACCTAAAAGTTAAATCAGGGCACCACACAGTCTGAGGCTGCAGACTGGTGCCCAAAGGCCAGGCTCCGTTCAGTCGCTCTTACTGGGAGCTCCGCGGCCTAACACTGACACCACACCAGAACGGCATTTCCATCAGCCTTCCCCCGGAAGGTCGGTGCTCGGGAGAAGCGCACCCTCCAGGTATTCCCTGCACAGAGATTGAGGGATTTCAGAAAAGTTGAGGAACAGAAAATAACAGAAGTTCATCTACTCTTCAGAGACATTAAGAGGCAGAGGAGAATCTGCCAAATATCTATTGCATGGGATATCAAAACAGAAGTAATTGATCATTGTGGGTGGATAAAAGACTTCCCCCGCCCCCCCACCCCCCAAGTTGCATTTGAACTTAGAATTAAACAAGTTAGGTGTGCTGGTTTTGGCTGGGATAGAGTTAACTTTTCTTCATAGTACCTAGCTTCGGGCTATGTTTTGGGTTTGTGCTGAAAACAGTGTTGATAACCCAGGGATGTTTTCGTTACTGCTGAGCAGTGCTTACACAGAGTCAAGGCCTTTGCTGCTGCTCACCCCACCCCACCAGTGAGTAGGCTGGGGGTGCACAAGAAGTTGAGAGGGGACATGGCTGGGACAGCTGACCCCAACTGACCAAAGGGCTATTCCATACCATATGATGTCATGCTCAGCATATAAAGCTGGGGAAAGGAGAAGGAAGGGGGAGACATTCAGAGCTACGGCATTTGTCTTCCCAAGCACCCGTTACACATTATGGAGCCCTGCTTTCCTGGAGATGGCTGAACACCTGCCTGCAGATGGGAAGTAGTGAATGAATTCCTTGTTTTGCTTAGCTTGCACGCACAACTTTTGCTTTACTTATTAAAGCGTCTTTATCTCAGCCCTGGAGTTTTCTCACATCTACTCTTCTGATTCTCTCCCCCATCCCACCAGGGGGTGGAGGTGAGCGAGCGGCTGTTTGGGGCTTAGTTGCTGGCTAGAGCTAAACCACGACATTATGCCAACACAAGTCAAGCACAAAGACATTATAAAATATGTGACATAGAGTACACACTCTAAACAGCAGTTCTGGCCAAGTTTGTGGTAAAAATCTATTTTTGCTCTTTGCCTTCTCCTATACATGCTGTTTAGGTTACCTGGGAAAAATACAGTTTTTAATCAAAATGAAGTTTGCAGAGCTGTGCTTCCAGTTTGCTGATCCTTCCCCATGTCAGTAGTCTACTAATAACTAATTAGTCCTTGGCCACTTGACCTTCAGGGCTTTAGTGCAGGGAAGAGGCAAGAAAGGCAGCTCCATCCTCTTCCCTGGGTTCTAGTCCAAAGTCATCACAATAATTACTAGAAGGCTTCTGCTAGCCTGCTAGCTACTTCCCTCCTTCCGTGCTTTCAGACTCTATCCAGACCTCAGTCTTTGGACATGTCACCCCACTCCACCAGGATTATAATCATTTATACTAATCGTTTCTGATCTACTCTTCAACCACAACTTGGCAGCATGGAGAGAGGTAGGCTGCTGTGTAATCTGTAAGGTAATGTAAGTTAGACTAAAAGAAGTAGCAGGATTCCACAGCCAGTTCCTACCCTCCACAGGATTGCTCACAAGTAGCATGTTCCTGTGAAACATTTTAAGGAAACTCAAACTACTGAAGAGGGGAAAGCCTAGAGCTAACCACATGGAGCTAGACCTTCCTGAAGAGATAAAACGATGAGCTCCTGACAGCCGTAGCTGCCACTTCTTGGCAAAGAGTATATTCTCATTTCAGTTTATCTAGGCAATTCAATTCAACAATAAGATCATTCAAAATGAAAAATCAGCGGAGAACTGAAAAGCAGGGAAGCTTACTAGTCTTACTTTTTTACAGCCTCTGAATAAAAACTAAATGCAAGAGCTGAGCACTGTTAGCTCCAAGACCCTGAAAGGCTCCTCCTGGTCTCATTTACTTTATCAGCTGCATAGTCTATCATGCATCATCTGCAAACTGCTTCTGCTCAATGTATCAGCTTTAAATGCAAAACTCTTCCCAACACACATCCAGAATATGTTTCCCATTTTTTCTTAACTAAAATTCATTTTAGTTCTCTGCAGCTTTAATTGAACTTCAATTACTAAAACTAGCTTGACACAAGCCATAAAGAAGAAATTAATATTCTACTAAATAAGAACTGTCACTCAGCATTTCCTAAGCTAAATGTAAAAATTAAGACTCTGAATAAATGTATGCTAAGTATCATTGCATAAATATGCATATAATGCATTTTCCTCTTTATAAAAAGTGTTAAATTTAACGTAAAGACATTTTATTGCACATCAACATTTTAGTGGTGATCAATCACTAAAAATCAATGATTCTTTTAAATAAATATAGAAATACATTTAATTCAAATCTAATTACTTTAAATACATTTTTGTTTACTTTTCAATCACTGAGACTTCAGTCAGTTCACTCTCCAGTTAGGAAACAGCATCTCAGCACATAACCCCACGAACTCCTAAAGCATCTTTCCCTTCTGCAATCAACACAGTTGTTATGCTGACAGTGAAATCAATTGGCGACCCAAACTTCTCATCCAAAAGTGCATCATTGAGGGTTTACTCACAGTCAATCTCTTTACAGAAGTTTTTTTTTAATGCCATTAAAATATTCCAGTCTTATTAGAATGCAAATATAAAAGGGTAGAGAGAGCACGCGTAGTACCATTAACATTCAAAGATTTCTTGGTCCCCATTATCAGATACTAATTCTCATTCTCACATTAACTGATGTTTTGTTAAAAAAAAAAAAAAAAAGAAAGAAAAAGAGAGAGAGAGAGAGAACAAATCCATTAGCAGCTGCATTAAAAGTGAACAAAAGAGGCAACAACTGCTGATGTGATTATGCACCCAGCCCTTTTTGAAAGTTTCTATCCAAGAGCACCAAACATGTACTGCTTCAACTTTCATTTCATACCAGGTATGTAAGTACATGTGACAACCTTGACAGGGTTTCCCCCCATCTCAGTATTTTTAGCAAGCTTTGAAAACCAATCAGTCATTTTTAGCAAGTCTCTAGATGGTTTTCTTTAAGGTCTTTTAAAGCCATAATATGGTACTTTTGGGGGGAAGAAAAAAAAAAAGCATTTTTGCGCACAAGGGCCATGCTTCAGTTTCAACTGCAGCATGCCTGCACCAACACGGCAGGTGCCAGCCATGAGCTTGCCATTAGATGGAAGAGCCCACCTCAAGCAGCTGCTTGGAACATTCTCAACTACCTGCCCAGGTGTACCCTGCATCGTCAAAACTTCCTTTTACAGGCTTCTCTCTACGGCATATGATGGTACGTGATCCTGATAGTGGAAACAGGCAAAGTAGCCTGTGATTTCACATAGGAGGGAGGATACCAAACGAACAGCTACACTTTAGTTACAGGCATACAAACAGCACTTTTCCACCCTAGCAGTGACTTTACTCCTAGATGAACATGGACGAATGAAATGGAGATCCTGAGTGAAATATACATTTTCAGTATGACTTGCATCCTCTCTTCTACAAATCCACAAATCCAAGATTCTCAAATCAGTACTATGTAAACAGAAATCATGTAAATTCACAGCACATCACTGTTGTAGTCGTATTCCCACTCCCCCCTGCAGGAGCCTACCATTACTTTGCCTCCTCTTGGACAAGCGTTGAGCAACTTGATTAGTCTATAAATCTCTCCAAAACAAGATCACACAACCCATCATTAGAATTGCCCTAAGATGTACTGTACATCCAACCAGATCATAAGTTCACCAATATTCAGTAAGTCACTCAACTAATATTTCCTCAGGTATTGTTAAAAAACACAAATTACATTATCATCTGAGTCACTAATGGAGGGAGATTTATCTACACTGCAGGTACTTTCTTCCACATCTTATGAACATGAAGCCTACAGACCAGTTATAGCCCCTCTGAAAAGTCTGGCACTTCCACTGTTCCCTCACAGATGTTCATATTACCAATTAATCATCACCACAGGGAGTCTCAGCACAGAGACTAAGGGTTGAATATAATCACCTCAATCTTACTTTGGAAGCCTTTCAATATCTTCCAAAACAAAAACAAAATATAAGTAAAAAAAATAAAGAATTTATGTCCACATTCAAATATATTATGTAGCACTATGAACTGCCCTATAATCATGAGGTAAATCGATTTTGAGGTACTACAAAATCCCAGTTCTAGCTCCACTACCATTATATAGATTCAGATGCCTTTAACAACAAGGTAAACTGATAATCTACGAAATTTAAAGCATATAAAAAGACTATTAAAGAACCCTAAAAAAGAAATATGAACTAAAAGTTAGCAGCTCTGTTAGTAAACAGGAATTACAAAGCATTTTATTTTTTTAATTCAATACATTTTTTATATCACAGAATCTAAAAAAAAAAATATACTACAAACAGTGTAAGACAATATGAAGAATTTCTCCATGTTCTTAGTGGATGACATATTAATGTCATTAGTTAAACATTTTCTGTTTCCACAAACAAAAAAATACAGAACAGCTACATTCCAGTTCCTTAATTTTAAGTAAAGTACGTAAATCCTACCTCCAGCAGACAAACTGCATTGGTTTTATTAAGCGTATTTGTTGCTAGCAGCACACTCTACATCTAATACACTGATAACGAAAGGCCACAAAAATAACCAAGTACAAAAAATGTACTGTGTGTATAGATGTGTGTGTGTGTGTGTGTGTGTGTGTGTGCGTATATACATATATTTAATGAACACTCGTGAAGTACAGCAGAACTATCATTCTTACTTCACAAACGGACATAAAGGTGCAATGAAGCTGATTTATCCAAGATAGTACAGGATATCCATGACAGACCTGGAGTTAAGTCCCAGGTTACTACTACAACCACGAAATTATCTTTTTTTCCTTACCAACTTTTTTTGTCAATAGTTCAAGTGCTTCACAAAATCTTGATCTTAATTTTACATACAGGAGAACCAATGTGCTATGTCGAATCACTTACCCACAACTGCCCACAAAACCAATGAAACACCTTGGAACTGAAGGTCCCATTGCCTGCGCTATCGAATAGGCCACAACAGCCCCGGGGTCAGTGAAAGCACCCCTGCTGCAAAGAGCAGTAAGGAATTTTAACCTGTTCTTTTTAGAAGGAAAAAGACCTTCAACTTCACAATCCAGCCTGTTTCAAGCACAAGTGAGCAGATTCCACATAAACAGAAAGGCATTTGAAATTAGAAGTGTTTATTCAGGGATTCAGGTGAACCTTCAGTTTTCAAGAACCCTGAGCTCTCAAGGAATACACAGAACTGCATTGCTGTGAGAAATAACATCGTTAGAAACCCTACCATGTAATTACTCGCACTTTTATTATTTGCTGAAACACTTTATTGGGAGCACATATAGTCATGTCTACAGAGACATGCAAACATCATTAAGCAGAATCCATGTGCTCTCCATAAAGCATGTTTCCAGCTTGGGATTTCTTTGTGTGGGAACAGAATTCCCATACCAAGAGATGGGAAGTTTAGAACTGCTGATTCACACTGCAGAAGCTCTTACTCCTCTAACATCAGTATATATTCTAAAATAAAGACACTCAGCTGCAACGCTCATATGTAGAAGGTGGTGTTAGGAAAAAACACCCTTAATTGTCTATGTGGCTGACAAGCATAAAATAGTCTGAATTTTTTCATAAAATATATTTTTCTCAAAATTCATACATTTTATGACAGATCAACATTACATCCTTTCCCAAATCTCCCACTTAAGTGCACTCTTACAAAAAGGGAATAAATTTCAATAGCCTATAAAGCAGTTAGGTCTTTCGCAAGCCATCATCACTGTTTCTATAAAGTAGCGGAAGAGTAGGTACCAGTATCTCAGAGTAGACAAAAACATGCAGAAACCAAAGAAAATGCATAATTCAGTAGGCAAATACTAACAAAAACACATGACCAAATTCTTGATACGCACTATAGGGACTTAAGTTTCAAGGTCTTCACATTCTCTGGAAACATTTGCTTTTCTTTGTTGTAGGAGAAGGATTTCAAGACACAGAAAAGCTTTAACAGGTAACTGGAGAAAACACATATTACAAAATATAGTTTCCATACAGTTTAGGCAAGTGTTGCAAACCAACCTTTGTAGGAATTAAGAGATGAACACCTACAGCATGCCCTAGCTTTCAGTAACAGAGACTACTGGAACCTACAGAAATTTTAAATATTCAGGACTCACTTAGTAGAAGCTTTGAAAACTGCAGAGATGAAAGAAAAACCAAGTAGTTAAAAAATTCCACATCGCAAGTAATTGAAAGACATCAATACTCACATTAAAAGTAGGCATATATAAAATGCACCCCACAGCTTTAAAAAAATATATACCCTGTATTTAAGAATGGGGGGTGGGGAATAGAAGTACTTTCTCATATTTTGATCACAGAGAAGGAATTAAATTATAAATGACACCACTCTAATGAACCAGAACTGATTACAATCTTTTTTTATGAAAAGGTATGCAAAACCAACAAATAAAATGCATCAGAGCTTGGTAAAGATCAGTAGTTTAGCCTCAATGTTATCTACTGCACATCTGCCACACCACATTATCTTACTACTCAAGCATCATTTTTGCATTTCAATGTAGTAGCTCCATCAGATTAATGCCCAAGACATTTCAGCTGTGTTTCAAGTAAATAAGTGGACATACAGGAATATTATGCATGGCCTGTATCATTGACACTAAGCAAAGAAAATGTGATTAGCACCAAATTGCATCTGACAGGGGAATCAGAAAGCTGTCAAACACAATGACATGGATTCAGTATTTAGAAGGTAAAAGGGGGAATAAAGAAGCTGGCCAGTCTGGCATGGAGACAGCAATAAAACACAACAGCTATGATAAATTAATTCATTTACTTATGAAAAATTAGAGGCTTCCACACGCAGCTCTCATTTATAATCTTGTCAATCTGGCAGAGTAAATAAAAAGCCTATACAATGCACACAGTGGGAGGGAAGAAAAAGAAACAAAAGAGGGGGAAAAGAAAAAAAACAGATTTTTGCATTTAATCTAACAGAATAATTTCTTACATTAAATCACACTGGATCGAGCCTTTGATAGGAGTGACTAACGCAAGGATACATTATAGCAGTGGTTACTGTGTTTACTAGAGACGCGCAGTGTTAAAACAACAGGAAGGTTGATATCAAACACTTAAAAGCCATACAAAGCAAAAAGAATTTTTTACATGCAAGAGATGCTATTACTATGTGTATCAAAAGGATGCCAGAAAGAGCTACGGGGAGGGAAGTGGAAGGAAATTCAAAGTAACAGTCGCTGGGACAAGAACAGGCTCCAGAAGGAGGAGATGTTCAGGTAAGAGCTGCCCGGCGCGGCCGTTACCAGCAGTCTGCCCTGGAAATCCTTTTCAGGGAAAATAAGGTCTGCAACATCCTGCAGCTCAGGCTCTGCAAGCTCTTTCCAAGATGTTCTCCCTGGATAACCAGGTATACCCAGCAGCTAATACCTCAATAGCAATAGGGCTACAGAAATTTTCTCAACTGAGAACTATTATTGTTATAATAAAGAGATCAGAGAAATATTGGCCTTTGAGAGGAATATTTCAACGATCACCGTGTCTGGCCGTTGTCGGTAGGTGAGTTCAGACCAGAAAATAATGAACTTCCTGGTAATGAAAGAAAAAAAACTACCCAGATCTTAACAGAATAGCATAGAACACAACCATGAAAATGTAAATGTCCGTGAGCAGCAGCAAGGACAACTGTCAGCACAAGCACAGAGGCTGGATTTTCACCACCTGGCGTTTCACATTTTGACTGACCATTGCAGATCTATTAAAATCCTATTTATGCTTATATATGTACCTTGGCCATAAAGTGTTTAGGGTACAGTCAGTTCGTATATAGTCCTGAATACTGGAAAGATTGATCCAAAACCCAGTGAAAAGAGCTGACCCTGCTACTTGCCAGACATTTACTCTACAGCAGCCTAAAAGGACTCCAGGAGATCAGAAGCCCGTTGTGCCCCAGAAATAGGTTAAAAGTTGATGCCTACTCCAAAAAAGCTAGCATCAAAACACAAGCCAGTCACTAGTAGCGTTCTCCCACCATTTACTACACGTCCAGTTTCTATAGGAGTGACAGACCGGGACAGATGAGGCATCTTGCTGCCGAGCACGCAAGAAGTCTGTGGCAGCACACGGTCTGTGGCAGAGCTGGAAACTTAGCCCATATCATTCAAGACTAGGACTGATGGCTTGCCCAAACTCCCTCTCCAGTGTAGTTCACCTACATGACAATTTTGTTTTTATCAGCACGTGTGTGGAGTGGTAGAAGAAAGCGTGAAGAAGGAAAGTCTCACCTCTAAATCAACAGACACACCAGCAGAGAGCCAGGAGGTCTGCTCCACAGCAGCAGTTCTGTCAGCCTCTTGACTAGCACTAGCTCTACTGTGTACATCCTAACCTCCACAGAGTTAAAAAAAATTAGTAGTTTTTTTTACAGGGCTATTTTGAAATCTGTGAGATACTTTAGAACAGATAGTTTCTAGTTCACTTCAGAGAAGCAATTGCAATAAACCTATTCTCAGAAAACTATTAGCCCTGAAGATTTTTAATTTTGTACCTTTACCACATACCTCTAACCATTATCTTTCTTTAATACACATTATTTTAACTAAAATATTTTCATTTTGGTCTATGAATTAAGTACTTTGTATCCAATTCAATATATACAATTCAGTGCACACATACATACTGTTTGACACCTTCTGTTGCAAATCCACAGATTATAAGTGTTGCAAGGCCAGCTGGGCTTTACTTGTGAATTTCTGCAAGAGTCTGATTTTCTTCCCCCGCCTAAACTTAAGTATGCAACCCTTATGCTTGTGGAGCCAGCCCTCCAAATCCAGGCTTCTTGCTAACTATATAGGAAGATAACCAAAACAAAGATGGCCATCGCTCAGACACCTAATAGGAAGACAGGTAAGCAGTACCAGTGGCATAATTGATCTCCTACCTGTTCATATTTAGAGGCCTAGTGAAAAATTACATGTTACTGAAATGAAGCATGTGAATTTATTTTCCCAGTGTCCTGCATCTTCTGAACAAAACCAAACCAATCCTGTAGCATTCCTATAGTGGAATATTTGCTACATTATCATCTGGAAATAATGTGTTTTCCACTTTTTTTCTTTTTAAAAAACAACAACAACAACAACAAACCAAAACAGTACAAAAGTGGAAATAGTAAGGTTAGCCAGTACTTCAGGTACTCTGGTACTTCAGGTTCTCTGCCAATTTTCAGCCTGCTTTGCCCTTCCATCACTGAATTTTACTCAACCTTTTGATTGAAGACAGTCTTCGTGCACTTTATGATACCAACACTCAATGCCCAGAAGAGGGCACAAGCGACTCTGGGGAAGTCACAGGTCAGGCTATCAAAGACCATTTATGAACCAACCACTCAACCTCTAATCGGTCAAATTCACAACCATAACCTCAAATGAATTCTTAATTCTTTCATATCTGATTTTCACAAAGCTTTGAGAGAGGCAATTTAAAAGGCTGCATAGTATGCATCAGTGGCAGCACAACCAGAGGAAAAAAACCAGAACTATTAAATGACCTCTACGTCTAAAATCTTAACATCTAATTCCAAATTTTCAGCCAATTTCAAGCCTTAAGTAATACAAAACGTGCAAATATACAAGTTTACCTGGCCTATGTGAACTCAAGAGTATAACCAGAGCAGGGGAGGAGAGAGGAAAAAAAAAAAAAAAAAAACACAACTGATGGAACTGTGTGACATGAAAGTTACAGGAATACTTAGTGCCTGGCTAAATCCCTATACAAGATAATGCCTGTTAATAAGCTACTTCACACCACTTAACTGCCCTTTTAAAGCACGTTGGAAGTACACTCTTCAGCATAAATACCTTTTTATTTTGACACTACCTGCTGCACTATGGAAATGTTGTATTACTGCTCACAACTATGCCATAAAAGCCTGGCTTTTGATTAAACCTGTTGTACTGTACCCTGGAGCAGAGTTTTTGCGGTTTTGTTGCTTTTAAGGTACGCAGCTAAAGAAAAAACATCTAATTGAACAGGTATGTTTAAAAATGCCTTTTCCCAAAACACGTATAGCTACAATTGCAAGAAGGTATAGACCAGATAATGGCACAGTCCCACTGTCAGTGAGAATTTCACAATTGGTCAGGATACAAAGCATGACCAGCTGTAGTATCTTGTTTGAGCATTTGCTGCTCAATTAAAACAGATTTTTGTAAAACATTTTCCTATTATCTTTTCATCTGCACTATGGCAAGAGAGTAACTTTAGCCCACAGGGCTGAGACAAGGAGCAGATAACAGACAATATGGTAATGCTGGAACAAGCACTTAGGAACAGATAAGACAAGAGTTGAATTAACCATTCTTTACTTCCTTTCTCCTTCTATCCCTTTAATCTATTTCGCTCTCTCCGTATTTGCCTGGTAGACTTCAGTTGTTAAGGATAAGCTCTTTATTTTTCTTTTCAAATTTCAAGAGAGGCACTGATATTAAGCTCAGCCACAAACAAGTGCTGAATTACAGTCTAGGTAATTTACTTTCATTCCTAGTCCGCAAGTTCAAGCAGCTGCAGCAAATATTTAAATATTTCAAAATAGTTAAATCTGAAAACTTCATAAACCCAAAAATTTCTACTGAAGTCCAACTAGGCACAGACTAGGGCCCAGGTCCTGCAGTATTTGGCCTATTCAATTAAATTTGGGGGCTTGTCCTAACCTCTACATGAACCATGGTAAAAACTGCCAGGAATTACAGCTTTGCAGCATGCTGCTGACACCACCCTAGCAAAAAGATCCCTGTAATTCACAGGAACAGTGTAGCACAGTCTAGTTCATTCCCATACAAAGCGTATCTCACACTTGCCAGCCTACATGAAGAGCAGTAAAAGCACACTGGCAGGTGACTTTCTGGAGAGAAAACTAAACCCTTGCTGCTCGCCCAGAAAGTGAAGCAGAGCTGCATGTTAGTGCTGCTCGCCAATGCCATAAGAGGGCATGTACAGCATCCAAGCGCCACAAATGCTCATCCAAGCACATGCAGCCTTAAGTTACGACATGAATTTGAAGCCCATTGAGGGCAGAAAGGACTAATGGCACAAGGACCCCAAACAGTTTTCATCTTATCTCAGGGCCAACCCAAAAAGAAATTTCTCTATATTCACCTTAAGAGCCACTACTTACCCATCCTTACCCATCACTGACAGCATCCACTGTCTTCCCTCACAGTTCTTGAGCACCTCAAGTCACAATGACATTAAATAGATGCCATCGATGAGGGATGGGCAAAAGAAAGCAGGGAGGCTACGCGTTTATCTGAAGCCATAACTCAGCATAGTCACGGGTGATTATGTGGAAGATTAAAAGAACGAAACCATTCAAGCTCCAAGGCAAGTTTGGAGGCTAATAAATGCCTGGTACTCTAAAAGTTAAAGATGGAGCTCAGTGGGGTATTAACACTGTGCCATACAGTCTTTTTCGCAGAAATCACATTTAAGGTACAGAACAATTATTTTATCCCTTGACATCTGATAACAGCTGAATTCTGAGGCAGCAAACAGATCATTCATTTAAGAAAAACATCCCAGAAGAAAAATTACAAAGTATTAGCTTCTTCCTCATGGGGCCATTGAGGGCAGGTCTACACTGCAAAGGATGGTGGGGTGTGGCAGAGGGAAGTACGCTCATTCTCCTCGAACCCAGCCAGCTCAGGTATCGGTCACAAGGGACCAGGAATGGCGGGCACCAACAGCCTGCCCTGGGCAAACAAGGACTGCGAGCCTTCACCCAACAGTGTGCTAGGTCCCTGCTGCTGCACCTTCACCACGTTTATTTCCCCAATTAGTGAGCCTAAATGAAGTTCATGTAGAACTGTGTTGTTTCAAACCGAGAAGCATGATGAGGTAAGCAAGAAAATAAGTAAATAAATAAAAAACCTGGTATCAGTGAGCTTGCCCCAAGTGGTCTCTTACCTTTTCCCACAGCTGGAGCTATTCCCATTACTCCCTGCTCCTCACTCCCACACCAGCAGCAGGTACTGCAGCTGGCCCGGTGCAATAAGAAAATTGACACAAAAACACTCAGCAAGGAGGTGCTTATTTAACATGCAAGGCTTCCATGACTACTAAACACCCCATTTTTCCCATTTTCCCCTATTTATTTACTTCCTATGTCTAGCGTTACAGCATCAAGGGTGACCTACATAGATTAATCATTTTGCCTTCAATGCAAATGCCTTAGAATTCTTACGCACTTCCAGCAAAAGAATTTAGAATTTATTTTCCTGAAAAAAGGCAACTTGACAGTTCTTTTAAAAAATGCACTAATACAAAATTAATGACAAAGAAATTGTTTATCTCATCTGGTTTGCAAACATTTCTTTATATAAAATAAGGTATTAGCTAAATAATGACGGCCATAAAGTATTTTTCATTGAAAGCACATGTATACAAAATGACAGACAAAATGGCAGCCAAAAAAAAAGTATTTAGCATTAAAAGTGAAACATTAGCTGACAAAAAAAGCAAGGAAATTCTAAGCTAAGGCTTTCTATCTTCGCTTTTCATGTTACATCTAAACTTCAAACAGAAAGTGATGTTGCACCACTCTCCATTACAGTAAGCATGCAAAATAAGTAAGGCAAAACAGAACTGTAAGAAGAGTGTCAACAGTACCTTTTGATTTCTCTGCTTTTGTCAGCCTGCATCCAAACGACAGCATAACTTTGCTATTAATTGACTACGTTTGTGCTTTCCAGTCTCCCTGTAGCAGGGGACAGCACCTTCCCTGAATTTCCTTAGGAGTGAAGAAAAAGTCCTGTCTCTTGAGAAGCAATTAAGACAACTGAAAAGAACAGCATTCCACAGAAGTGTACAGAAGCAGTACCAGATAAATACAGAAAAAGCCAAACATAACTGTTATTAAATTAGATTTGAATACTCCAGAAACATAATTAAAAACTCAATGCATTTTTTTCAGAAAATAAGCTAAGTAAATCTTTGTTCTATAGAAAGCAAAATTCTTAACCCCCTTTTTTACCTGCTCAGAGCAACTGAGCAGACACAGAAGCAAATACAAAGTGCCTTTATAATGGTAATCATCCAACATATAACCTAAAAAAAATTATCTTACAAATAATTCCACTTCACAAATCTGGAATACAGAAATATTTCCCAAACACATCCAGATACTAAAAATCCTTTAAACGGACAATGCTATCACAAGTTATCCTTAATACAAATATAGCTGTCATAAAACATTTAAGTAACTTCTCCCAGTGCCTAATACAGAGACATTTAGAATACTTATTTAAAAATAAAAACCCAGAGAAAACACTACGCATTTCCCCACCCCTCTCCCCACAAGAAGGAACATTACTGCTTCTAAGAAGAGTGTCCCCAAAAGTCAAACCATCTTGGCCAACAGCAATCAGACATGGATTACATTCATATTGGGGTTTAGAGTGATGATAAACAGCATGTCAGAAACAACGAATGTTGGAAAATATTCTCAGTGCAAGTGCATGGTTTTGTCTGCCATGGGTTCCTATACAACAGTCCTTTAGCAAGTCCTACATAATCATTCTCAACTCCAAGAAAAGAATGAGGAAGAGATGAAGATCCATATAGGAACCAGATGCCAGGAAGGACCCAAGGCCCATCTTTCTGTCCTTTAAAACTCCCAGGCTTTCCTCTGTGCTTGTGCAATATGTCAGATGTTGACACCTTAACAGATTCCTCCCCCCCGCAAAGCAGTAGCTTTCTGCTTTACTTGCTACTGCTGAAGTCAATGACAGACTATATTATATTACTTGCACTATTCAATTTCAGGAGTCAAAATACCAACATGAACAATTCATGAACAACTACTAGCTTGTGAATGTAACTGTAGATCAGCTGCTCCTGAGAAGACAGTGGGCACCTGCAAACTTTGGATAAGCTGGTTTTCAATGCTTCTTATCGCACTCACTGTCATCAGCTAAAAATTCTTATAAAACATATATTGTCCTAATGAATAATACTGGTTATTCATAAGAATGGAACCATTATTGTAGAAATCCTTAGTTACCTACATACTCTTTGAAAAGCTTTGTTATAATTTATCAAGAAAAAACATTGGCCAAAGCGTCAGTTATTTTCAGTTTTAGATAGAGACTAAGAACACAGCTGAGATGCACCTGAGAAATCACACGAAACACCTGATATGTTTAAATTGTCCAGTAAAACCACGCTGGTACTCTAACTGCCTTCTGTCAGTTAAAAGTTGTTGAAAAACAACAGAACGTATTGTGATACAGATGAATCACTTCAACATCTAAGCAAGTTTTGCTTACATATTCTGAGCAAGTATAATTCCACTTATCAATTAACATTCTCCCAATCTGTACTGCTCAGGTAAAGCTACACATTTCTGTTCTGTCGCAGGTTACTGATTTCAAGGGTTTCAGGAAATTGTTCTTTTGGAACTCACTGGAGATCTGAGAAATTAGGAAGAGTTTAAAAAAAAAAAAAAATCTGTCAACAGCTGTTTCTATAGAAACGAATTCTGAACCTGCAATAATGACATGAGATCTTTTTGCTTAGGGGACTCTGAGAATTCGGTAAAGAAAAAAAAAGTTAACAGGGTCCTAAAAATCATCACTTCTCAAAACATAAACCAAGGTCCAAATATTTATTTTGCCTTCCACTGAAACTTAAAAAAATGAAGAAGTGCACCTTTAGATATACAACCCAAAACTTTTCAAAATAACAACAGTTTGCATACTAAACACAAGATGCACATTTGGTCTCAGATTTTTAAAAAAACTAGCAACCCAAGCCAAATAAAATAATGAAAGCCCAGTTTGTGGGCTTTATCCTACAATATAGAAAATGATTTCTTTGCCCTTTACTGCCAATAACAATTAGGTGTACCTAATGCTTCACGAGCCTCTTGGAAGATCACACAAGAACATAAATCAGACGTGATCACAAACTGTCTCCCCCAAATCTCTCTTCCCCAACTCCCCCCTTCCGCTCATTAAGCGAGCGGGGAGGAGAGGACCGAAAGCAGCCGAGCCTCCCACACGCGCTGGCTGAGACCTTGCATCTGCGCAGCCCAGCGAGAAGCAGCGCTCAGCCAACAGCCCAGCAGTGGCAAGAGAGCTCATTAAACAACCTGCCAGCGCTGGCCCTGTAAGCTGGAATCACAACAAACCATTTAAGGCAGTCCATAAAGAATTAACACAATCCACCAGTTTTTTAATCTACAGCTTCCAGGAATTTGATTTTTAAACTCTAAATAGCTAAAATAAAGCCTAACCACCACACTAGCTCCCACAAAATACGGTATCTCGCCGACATCCACCCCAGCAAGAACAACATCTCAACCTTATTTTACATCATAAATTTGCAAACTACTGTAAGTTTCAGCGAGAAATGAGCTGGCAGCATGAGAACCTGCTTAATAGAGCCAGCAGTGAATCCGCAGAAAAGTTACCCCATGCTCAGATTTTCATTTTAGCACGTTAATAGGGTCAAGCAGAATTATTTAAAAGCAAACACGCAAAGAAACTGTTGGTTTAGAAGCTACCCAGACAACAAAAGGTGTGACAGACCTATGACAAGCAAGGTGCACCCAGTATTTCAAGTATGGATCATTTCATTAGTTCTTTGCACAGGATAAAAATCTGCTCTGGAACAAAGACTAATCATGCCATCTCAAGAAAATCTATCAGAGACACACATAAAATACGCATTATATCAATTACAAAAACTATCTTTTTAGTAACAAAAATTATCGCTCATCAAATGAAAGTGTATTAAGTATTTTAAGCTTTAAGTAAGCCCTTAAACCACAAGACCAAAATTTGTCATACAGAATCATCTAAAAAAAATTTATAATATCTGGGTGGGAAAACTGTGAGTTAATGGAGAAATTGAATTTTCACTATTTAAAAGGGGACACAAACATTCTGCTACGACATCTGTTCGTAGGTTCTACTGCAGCAGAAAACCAGAAAACCACCAGAATTTTAACTGTCAAAACAAATCCTCAAATTAAAGAAAGGAGGAGGAAGTAAGTGCTGAACAATTACACACTTCCAGCACCATAAGTCTAGCATTTAGTCAGAAAAAAAAGTATGCAAGAAGCATGGATGCAGTCTTATCACTCAGCCAAATGCTAGAAGGATTACTAAATTGGAAATGCACTTAAGATGCACACCCAGTTTTACAACAATTTACTCAGATCTGTGAAGAAAACTGGAATCAGACTCATGAGTTACTTATCACTGCCAGGGCATCTAAACACACATTCAGCTTCAAACATATAAACAAAATCTCTTTGATCCAGAGACAACTCACAATGTTGAACGCTCGCATACGTGGCTTTCTGGACAGGGTCAGTACAAGTCTCTTCTTCTGACTTCTAACACTAAACCCAAGATGATGATGTTGAAGAGTGATTACAGTACAGCCAAGAGACACTTCCACTGCAAGATGGTACAGCACGGTACAAGAGAACTCCTTTAAAAGTAGTCAGGAGATTGTTAAATTTAAAATTATTTCTCATTTACAGAATTTAACGTTTAGTTTTCCAACAATCCTTCTCAGTTTCATTTTTACTTTCTCTATTGTAACCATCTCTTTAAATAAAGTATTCGGGAAATTCCAAGTGTTACGGCATTGATTCTAGAAGGTAAATTTTTCAAAAAAAAATTCACTTTTAATAATGTAATGATCTTCCTGAACAATCTATAACTAAGTTTTAACAAGGTGCTTTAAGTGGAGAAAACGGGGAAAAGGCACTTGCAAAAATGTCATAGCATCATAAGTGAATTAGGACACAAGCTGCTTAACTAGCATTTAATGTACTAATAAATACTGAACTAGTATGCAGATCACAAACATATTCCGCTCTCCTTCAAGCATTTGACATTACAAAAAACCAATCCTATCCCACGGTCTTTGAAGAATATTACTAAAGACCAATTTGAGAAGAATCCTGCTGACTACGGCTTTAGACAAATTTTTAAATTTCAACAGGTGGTGTTCATGTCACATGAGCTGACCTGACTTCCAAAGACAGGGACCGCATTGCAGCAGCTACTAGTACCACTGAAGAGTTCAGAGATTAGAGAATCTAAATGCAAACAAGCAACAATTTTGGAAGCTGAGCCTGTATTCCAGCCTGTAATGAAAGCAGAAAACAGAAGCAGAATCCAGATTTTCAAAATCCCCTTTGAATCTTTCTTTTGACGTGTTATAAATAATATTTTAGAAAGGAAATGATCACAAATGTAACTGAAGTGAATACTAGATATTGGAAACTCCAATTTCCAAACTCTTCTAGTAAAGACAGGATCCCAAAACAACATGTAAGAATGTCAGTAGGCATCTGAGGAATACAGCACTGAGTCGCATCAATATCCAGAAGTTCGTGTGGGCACATGAGCAATCAGACCATCTTGAAATGTATCTTTCCTTCTGTAAGACTAAAGAAAGGAAATAGTCATCAAAGGAACAGACTCTTCTACCAGGGTGTATATTTTAAAAATAAAATATCTTCTGTTCATATGAATGACGCACTCTTTTGCATGCGTACACATTGTTTCCTACTTTTGCTACAGAATTGAAAATTCAGTACTGTCACGTTGTTAATCCCCAGCAATACCTACAATCAGCAGCTACTACTGCATGTGTAAACAGGTGCGAGGCAGTGCATATTTTTCCATATTTTATGAAATATATGCCATGATATTAAGGCAGGTGGGTAAATCAAACTCTTCTCCTCCCTCACAAATCGAATTTGATACCAGACGGCTGGCACAAATTAGGTTGTGATCTGATCCAAAATGTTTCATATTAAAAAAGGAAAATTCCCAACAGTACTTCATTTTTTGTAAAACTGAACTATACCAAGCAGACAGGAAAGAATGTTTTTCTGTTTAACTGATCGAATTAAATAAACAAATTCAGTCTGAAAATAATACCCTGAAAAGTATAACAGCTATTCCTTTTTGCTCTACCACACAACACCCTCCTTTGCCTATAAAAAGAGGGAAATTCACAATTAAGAAGCGTGTGAACACTGAAAGACCATCATTAGAAAGAAAGCTTATTTAATTTGAAACAATTTCACATTCACAAAGGTCTGAAGTGTTGGACTTAACCATCGCTTTTTTTCCATCTTCCACATAACTGTCAATTCAGAAAACCTCATCCAGGTTCTAGGGCTAGTTCTGCAGCTTGTGACCTGCCACTTCTTCCCCCTACCCCTCCTCTTTGCTGTAGCATTTTAAGAGCAAAGTTTTAGTCTACATCACTTGTTTGAGTTATTCATTTGCTGGTGATACCAGGAGTAAAGCAAAACAGACCCCGTGCAGCAGACAATGAGCTACCTTCAGAAATCATACTTGGCAATTACTGTGAAGCGTCCAGCTTTGCAAGCCGCGGAGCAAGCCTTCCAGCGCACAGAACGCCGATGGCAGGTAGCTGGCACCAGCACTGCTCTTGCAGGCGGCGAGCAGCCAAGCCACTGGATGAAGGCACGGCCAGAAGTTTGTTAGTTGCGACAAGTGTAGGAGTTGAACCGAGAAAGCAACCAGTTGACATGTTGGGTTTTGCTTTAAAGATGCAAGTGTCTGTCAGCAATATCTTTATTTCCAAATTAAGTGCCTGCTCCAAAAGGCTGCCAAATAAGCAGGATGACACTGAGCCCCGCAGCCCAGCATTCCCCAGGAAGGTCCAGCGGCGCGGCAGCAGCTCACCCTGCCCAGAGGCAGAGCTCAGCTCCTGCAGCCCTCCTGGCAGAGAAACCATCATGGCTGAGCACCGACACCCAACCTCTTACAAGGCTTGAGCCTTGGAGATCTCCCTCCTCAAGACATACCTTAAGCAATCAAGGGGCCTGCACTGAAACAGATACAGCATAATGATTGTTTCTGAAACAGGGGAAACCTGACTTGAGTAATTTCTTCCTTGCCTAAGTGCGATACAGCATTCTGCTCCCTCATTCAGAGTAGTTTCCTTCCAGCCATTCACTTGAATGTCAGACAAAACCACATATTCTACTGCTATTTATTTACGTCTCTTCTCAAGTTAAGTTACAGAAAAGGAATAATTCACCATCAGGTCAAATTACCCAGAGATCAAGATTTTAATAATAGATGTAGATAACCTCATTATCAAAAACAGAATGACAAAAAGTGTTTGTTTTCACGTCTAATAATATTGCAATATTTAACACAGTGTTGTAATCGATTCAACATAAGGCAGCCTAAGAAACCAAGATTCATATCTGCCTTGGGGGAAAAAAAATGTGTATTTCAAGAAACAATTAAAACAATTTGTGCCAGCCCATCTGACCGCCATCTCCAACACAGCAAAGTCAAACTATCCATAACTTGCTGTGAAATTTGGCAGACAAATAACTTCGCTGAAAAATCTGCTGTATTCGCTGTTTTCATTACAGAGACCTTTCACATAGCCTTTGCAACATCTATGTTTACAAAACCTGGGTGCTCATACTATTAAACATCAATACAATCTGTGTTTATATCATCTCCATACTAATCAGATCGATTACTTCTGATATATTGCCCTGTCTCACCACTGTAATACTAATCAAACAAATGGAGCTGCAGGGAGATGAAGCTGATATGTAGGTATTTAATACTGCTTCTTTCTTTCTTTCTTTCTTTTTTAAATGCTCATGGGCATCACTGCCACAGGAAATAACAGAACTGCCAGCAAATCACAAGCACTAGACAAGTAGCGGTGCATTGTTTTGTTAGGGGCCATCAAATAAGAATATAGTCCAGGACAGTATGACAAAAACAACCTTGAATGAGAAATGAGGCTAGTGGTTTCCCTTCCCTTCTAAGAGGCAATTAGAGCATACTATTTGAAAACACCCCAAGAGTGCCTTAGGGTAACAGCAGGACACTGAGTAACAGCCATTTGCCTGGTCAATCCTTACAGAACTTTCTCAAAAGACATACAGAGATAACCTTGCAATTAAACATGTCTTTGTAAACATTATGGCTCTGCAAATTTTTATTACAGTAAGACTCTTTCACAGTTAATCATTGTCTACTGTAGTACTCCTGTACACAGAAATTTAAGTAGTCATTATCTTTTGAATTCTCTTTCATCTCTAGAAGCAACTAACATTATTTCTAGAGCTCTATTAATCTCATTTACAGCTAGTAAACCAAGATATAAACTACACCTATCACTAAGGCATACTTTATATATTACAGAGCTGTTAAAAGCATTCCAGTTCATTTATAGGTCTATTATTTAATAAAGCCATACTCCATCTTAATATATAGTGCCAAAAACTAGCCTAAGAAAATTTCTTTTCATTGCCCCAAAATGGACTGATACAGATAGCAGAAAATGTAATTGTAAAATTGTTTTTGAACGCTTTCTGATCTAGCTTTAATTTCTTCTTCTGTGCCTGGAAATATCAATTAACTAATTTTTTCAAACAGATTGTTCTTTTCAAAGATTTTTTTTTTTCTTTCAAACAGAAAGAGTTCTTTGTAATAAAGTCAACATTTATACAGCATTTTCTAGACTTCAATATCCACACTTCTTTGAGACACCACAAATGAGAAAGGGGTGAGTTCTAACCATTGGTACTCTCGGAATGGTCCAACAGTACAAGTCACACAGGACTCACAGTCTACCAGCCCACAATGGCATGGAAATAGGTTATTCCATGTGTAAATCAAATTACTCTCATAAAGGTAACACCTAGATAGATAGATATTTTTCTTATGGAGTTACCGTCAGAGCTACTATGCACGCAGATCAGTCTCTTCAAGCAGAGAGCTTTTTTGACCAAGATGGCCAGGACAGGTTGCTCTGTACTGACGGGACGCATTTCAGTCCTCTCTGATCCGATGACCAGCACGTCTGCCACTTGACCAGAAATGACAGCAAACCCCATTGCACAAGACGGTAATTTAGGAAAGGGCCATGGTGACCATACAGAAAAGAGCAGAAGGGAGTTGCTGGCCAGCACAACCCATCTGGCCAGCAGCTCATGCAAGTCCTGGGAAAGCAGGGAACAAACAGTATGGTGAATGACTTGTTTTGCTGGACCAGATTCCAACCACCAAATCAACCAACTTGGTTGATTTACTGCAAAGCGAATACAGCAGGTGTTCTATATATGTTACAAAAGCTGCTTCTTTAAATGAAAATGTAGCAAGAGGGGAAAGGAAAGATATTCTGGAATATTGCTTAAAAAACTCTACCGTGCCATCTATAGACAGAGCCATAAATATTTAACATGTTTACTGTACTGAATCCTTGATACCATTCAACAAAATAAAATATGACTATTTTTAGAAGCATACACCAGTGCTGTTGCAAAAGTATTATTACTAATTTCAAAGCACTTGACTTACTCCATCTGAATAATCTTCTCAAAAAAACCCTCTAAGCAAAAATAAAACTTAGAAAAAAAACTGTTTGGTTTCACTACTGCTTAAGTTAAATACAGGATGATAATGAAAATCCAGATGATTATTCAGAAGCTATAAAAGCTAACCTTGATTTCTTAAAACACATCAACAGAAACTTTTAATTTAAAAAACTAGACTGTGTTCTTAATTTTATATATAAATGCTTCCAAATTGCTGGAGCAACAAACAAACTATAGCCAGCCGCTAATCATTTGGGCTAGAGGAGGAAAAAACACTCCTGAATACTCCCAGACCTCCCAGAGCAGTAACATAGAGAAACTGTTCAGATGAAGACAATATATACATCTGAATTCATAAATCTTTTCTGTAAACACCTGATGAAACCCAGTTGCACGCCATCAAATATCTGTTTCATAAAATGAGAAGGATCACAGGTCTGCTGTGAACTCCAGAGCCCAGCCTCACACATCTGATTCCCAGGTAAACAACTGGACAGAAGTGATGCAAAAAAGCCTGTAGAGGCGGAAGGAATGATGAAAATGCTGCACTGCCAAGGTAGTTGCATGCTTCATACAAAGAATTAGAAATAAATAAATATAAAGGCAGGGAAATTCTGCTACTCTGGATTGTATTCTAGCACTGTGTTTCTGCTTCTTCCCTCCTCCTTTATTTTTAATACTGATCATTTGAACATAATGAGACATTTGACACTCAAGAGTTGATCTACTCCTGCTGCTTATTCCTCACCTAATATCTGAGCCTACTGTGGCATTGTAATTAGGGCCATGGAGATGATTAGGTTCACAGTCATTAGGACTAGAACTGGGCACAACCTGACATTTTCCATTAGGCTGGGGGGAGACGTGGGGAGGGTTTTCTCACGTAAGTCGTCTCAGTTTTGCCTTGCCACATACAAAGCCTTCCACTGTCCACCACGCTTCATTTTGAACCTTGCCTCGGTCACACTCCAAAGCATGGATTAAGTCAAATTTGTTTTAAGATCATTAAACAGGGCCTGAAGTTTCAGGTTCATAGGGAAATCAAGCAAGTTTCTTCTAGCTCCATTGTGCAAGTTGAATGCCGCTCTAATTACGCTGTCAAACTGAGGACTGTGAACTCTTAATAAACAGAGACCTGTTTTCATGCAAATTTTACTAGTAATAAAAAGATAGGAAGAAAAATATGTCAGCAGAATTGTTCCTGTAAGCAAAATGTTTTTCAAACGCTTTCATGAGTTGTCAGCAGCATTAAGTAGAAACAGTTACCAGGCTAAAGTATTACAGCAGCAGCTGAAAGTTTTCAGTCAAATGTTCTACTTGAGACCAATACAGCAGAAAGCAAAAGGTAACAGCTAGAAACACAGCCACGATGGTCTGCATGCCAAGATTTATACAGAAGCAACACTTACACATGAATGGCTTTATTTCCATTAAACTTGGGGTTGCGGGGAGAGCATTTACAAAAACAATCCAGCAAGCATGCATGCCTTCATCCATACAGATCCCCTACACTGCCACTTTCAAGTTCTGCGGGACACAGCAAAGAGCAACATATTTCCAAAGCCAGGTGTCAACATATTCACAGAGCATTACAAATAAGGCCTGGAACTACAGGAAAATAAGTGTGCTCTTCAAAGACAACAAGGGCAAGACTGCCACAGAAAAGTCTCAATAAAATTCTTACAAATAATCTCCCACCACCGCAACAAAAGGTAAGATGAAGATGACAGGGCATCCAAAGATCAGGTAAAATACAACTGAAATAATTAGGCTCTTAATTTTTTACTTTCTAAGAAGGTAATCCGTGGGGTCTAAAACAGACAAAGTATTGCAGAAATTGACACAATAATACTCTAATGGCAACTTTGTTTGTACCCAGAATTAATAACAAGTGATCCTAATTTAACAAAGAACTTTTCAAAAAATTGAGCTACAGATCACCAAGTGAGACCCAGTGAGCCCGCAAGTCTCAGGGCTCCAGGCTGCTTTATAAAATGGCAGTAAAGAAAGCATTTACCTACTGCACAGGGGTGCTGTGACAATTAATTAATGTTTGTAAAGTGCACTGAAGCTGAAAATTACTAGATACCATGCTAAATATTAATTACCATGACTACAACACACTACCGGAATTGTCATAGTGCTCTCACTGTAAACTCCTCTCATTGAACAAGCTGAAAAAAGTTCTCAGCGCCAGGCTGAGGTGAGCCCCTTCTATACAGACATAGGAGCAGGTACGGTTAACACGCTGCACGTGGCACCTCACCAACCGTACTCTTAGGTATCATTCTGAGCACGCTCACACATGCACATGTGCACAGCATACTAGATTCATTTCTGGCTGTAGTCATGAGGATAGCTTATGCATACAAACCATCTGGCTACAGTTTCTCATCTGTACGTTGCTTCAAGCCACTATATAGTTTTGAAGAGTGTGAAGGCAGTTTTCAAGCATGCCAGTGGTTACAGACCCCAACACAGCTAGCGCAGCAGCCAGAGCTCACTAACAGCTCATGATCCCCTCCAGACAGATGTTCTGGGAAAGAAGCTAACTTTTTACAGACACCATAGTTCTAAACCGAGTGGAAACTGCCTCATGTCATAGTTTTACAGCTTCTTCATCTTTTTGCTTTGTGACATATAGCTCTTTAAAAGGGACTAAAAAAAATACAACAATTTAAACAATGAAGGAAATGGCATCTTTAGAGCAGATAAGATAAAATCAGCAAGAGATGCAATCCACGTGGAAATACAGATTATATTAAAGTAGCAGTATTTTGTACTGTCATCTGTTTAAAGTATTTTAAACAAAACGAGTTCAAGAGGAAGATGAGGAATGCCCCTGTTCTGGGCTGGTAGTTGCCACATGTGCTGCATAGGGAATGCAGATGACAATACTCGACAAATTTGAAAATTCTAATCAATACCACATCCATCTCATTATGTCTTCCTCACTGAAGGAAACACTACAACCTGTTTGGTCTCAGCCACAGGCATATGTATAATCAATAACTTGCAATGATATGAGGTCAACTCATGCAGCAAAGATACTTCCAGCGTGGTTCAAAAAACCACTTAACCATTCTTGTTAAGTAAGTGAACAGCCTGTTTTGCTTCTAGCTCAGCCACTGTTTTTTGTTGTGTTTTTTTTTTTTTTTTTTAAAATAGGAAGAAGATAATAAAACATTAATTGAATGTGTCAGAAGAAGGATGTCACAAGAAGCATATCAATACAGAAAGACATTGCAGCACATGTGCTTCAAAGTAATTGCAGGATGCTGGCTCTGCTCCTAAGTAATTATTACATCAGTTATCCTATTCCCTATAGAGTTATGCAAATTTATTTATTTATTTTAAAGATAACTTGCCCATAGGAAAGTAATTGGTGTGCAGCTACACATGGGCTGTAAGTTTCTGAAAAATAACAATGAGTTTTACTTGATTGCTTGTAAAACATGCATTTTGCTGCCTTCCAAAAATGTTGCATGGAATGCTCAGGCAACTAGTCAAAGGAGACAGACACACAGAACATCCAACTACATCAATGTCCTACAGCTACATGAAACATCAAAATCTCCTCTAAGTCTCTACACCTCACAGTAACAACACCAGCCTTCATTTTTACACCATTCTGAATGCCCTGTACTAAAGTAGCAAGGAAGCATTCAGAAGAAACAGAAACAAAAAGTCTCAGCTGGAAGTTAGACAGAAGAGAAAAGGCAGCTAGCAGTTTGGTGAAAGGAGGTAATAGCCCACACCCTTCCTTTCTACAGAGAGAAGAATTTATCTCCAGCTGTTATTTTCTACTGCACATAAGTGAAACGCATCCAAATAGTTACACAATCACCACATCTTTTCCTATTAAGGCAAAGAAAACACTGTGCAGTTTAACTGATTGTTTTAAGCACACAGACTTGTCACTCCCTCTGCAAACCAAAATCCCTGCTCAACGTCACTATGTGTTCAATTAAACATGCACTGTGCCTGGCCTTTGCATATGGCTGGCAGAGATCCTTCTCTAATTCATCTGGTACTGGCAACCAAGAAGCCCAGTGACAGCCATGCTCTAGAGCTCAGGTTCCCAAGCCTCACGACGCACAGCAGCCTCTAGGCAGATTTCTCCTCTTCCATCTTTTAAAAATTAGTAGGGAAAGCTCTTCAGCACAGAGACACAGATCATTGGAAGTGCACTATAGTCCTACTAGGATTTCATCAATGAGAATCTACTGATACACCTGGATACCTACTAGATGGTCTTTCTAGCGTTTTGACAAGCCAGTGATCCTTCCTTCTGGAATGTAAGAGAGAGACACGCTGCAGAGAGAAACCTGCTTCCTTACCTAAAGTAACCTGGTTGATCCATTCCAATAGATCTCTGTTCACTTGCCCCTCTTGAATGCCCATATAAAAGATGCATTTAACCAAACTATGAAACCACAACAGAGATTTTTTTTGTATGCATTTGAACAACATGCAGTGTCACTAAAAAGGGGATCTAACACTGCTAACATTCAAATACCAGAAACTAGAGTCCAATAATCGTAAGGGACAACATTTGAGATTTAAAAAACTATATGTAATTCAATATTTTTTATTCTCCATTTTAGGATGTTTCACCAAAGATAGGAAGTCTGTTAGATTCCCACCCAGTTCCTCCCTCCCACTGAAAACTGTCATAAGAGACAAAAGGGAGTCTTTTACTCAAGGAGTTGCCAGCTCTCAAAACACATTAGTGCATATCTCACAATAATTGATCTTATCTTTAAACTACAGCTGTGGGACGTATTTTAGGAGATGAGAATTTCAGCTTTGACTTGAAGGAAGTTTGTCACTTTTTGCAATCTGGAGAAATGCTTCCGATCATGAGGGTACATCCCATCAACCAGCAAAATTACAAAGCAAATAAAGACACCGCTTTCTTCTTTTTTAAATGTAATTTAAAGGCAAGTCAATCTCATGACCATGGGAGGGATTCATCGCTGAAAACAAAAAGCTTTAAGAGTAGATGACAGAACTTTTTATGAGGATGGAAGCTAAAACAGCAACAGAGGGACACAGATGTACCTGTACACACATGCACACACTAGAAAGACTTTAGCAGATTTCTTCATCTCTAGAAGAAATACACAGGACAAATAGTCATAGTGACAATAAAGCTTGACAGTAGGAGTATACAAAATAAAAGCTAACTATTAATAAAGTATCATTAACTCTTCCTCTGAGCATCTTCCCAGTTCTAGACAGCACATTACCCCTACATTAATCTAGGAGTACTCATGCAGCAGTAAATCACTTTGCTGATTATCTATTTTTATCTGTTCTCTATTATTTCTCTTCCATAATGGAAACAAACAGCCAATGAACAAATGCCAATTTTCTTCTTTTCTAGCCTTAGTATTTAAAGAAAAACAAGCTTAAGTGTCTTGTTAAAATGATACAAAGAGTTCCCTTCATCAACAGACATTAAAAGACCCACTACCCACTTACACTCTGCACATAAACACCACCCTACTCCCAATTCCCTACCAGCATCTCAAATCTTTTTGCTTTTTCAGACAATGCAATGACCAGCTGTGCTCCTCTAAGATATCTTGGAAAGCTATCTGACATCATATCACAATTTTCACTCCAGCATGAAGACAACTTGTAGAACAACAAACTTCAGGATACATGGACAGAATATGCCCAAATGTATAAAATGCCAGGCTTAATGTTCTTCCTTTCTCAGCCAAGTGCCATTTAGGATATCACTAAAGAAGTGAGGAAATAAGCTTTACAACATCTTAAGTCTCTCTGTATTTTGTGGCCAAACCACACATCTGCCTGGATTCTGCTGTTAGAAATCAGAGCAGCTGGGGCTTCCTTATCGCGCACAGTCACTACCGCTCCGGAGGCGGTTTTTCTGCAAGTTCTACTTCACACACAACAACTCTTTGCAAGACGCTCTTGCTAAATTGCAGCTTTTCATCTCTAAACTATCTAAAATGGACTTTGAAGCAACGAATCATTTAACAAAGGGGGGGGGGGTGTCAAAATAAAAGCACAAGAACTCTGGTTTAGTACAGAAAGGAAACCAGAAAACGTCATTATGGTGTGGATGACAAGTGAACAAGCAGACCCTCATGGGCCTATTAAGCTAGCTTTCATACTTGAGGTAATTTTAATGATGGGAAGTTAAGCAAAAACGAAGTAAAAGGAATTTTGGAAGACTTTTGCCTGGACAAAATCTAAGATCCCTTTCAACACTCCACATAGCTGATAAAGTTGAGGCAGTTTACAGTTCATTTTTGTGTGTTCATTTTTGTTTTAATCTAACTTGTCTTTTAATGTCTTTGTCTTACATGACTGTAAGGCCCAACAAAAGAGCCTGAGGCTAAAATCCTAACACAACGAAGCCCACTACAACCTATTAAACAATCATGCTGCCAAAACCTCTTTACTGTAGAGCTATACCTCTGCAAATTATGATGACAAACTCTGGAACTCAAATTACCTGTACTGGTGTGTACGTATTCTCTTTTCGAAACAACATATGAAAAATCCTATTCGAATTTGCTATTTTTTGTTATTTTTAAATGAAACATAATTTTGTAGTGTTATCAGATACCACTTCCTCTCCTTCTTTACAAACAACTAAATTACAATTTCTGGTGCAATGAAAATTACAGGCGCAGAAGGTTTATAGCATGCACTCTTACACATGGATGCAAACGGGGCAGGAACAGCAGAAGACAGTCAGCACCCATCAATTACTGCTTTCTACTCAGATTAGAGTGCTCATTTATTATAAAGGAAAAAGGACTACAAATGGTTTTCTTTTCTTAAAACACTCATCCCATCTTACATTTCTTTGATAATAACTTCCTTGTAATATCTTTCCTATGACAGAAAGGCATCACAGAACCACCTTCAATAAGGAAGAACAAGAGGTCATAAGCTGAGTCTTAATGACTATGTCAAGCTTTTGAAAAATCAGGGGCTGAAGTCAGCTACCTGTAACCACACCTGGCAAATGCTCAGAGCTCAAAAGACTGAAGTGCCTGAAGAACACACCGACTTCCACAAGCTCCACTGCTGCTCCCTCCCTTTACAAAAACATAAACTCATATTTAGGTGCTTAAATAGGGAATCTGGTGGTTAACTTCAGCTAGCCATGTTCTAAGGGCTTGGCCAATTTTACTAAGAAAGATGCACTTTTCTGAGTACTTCAAAAGTAAAAAACAATACATGCACCAAGTTATACACCTCATAATATTTAAAAAAAAAAAAAAAAAAAAAAAATCACTGGCTATTCCAGAGCTTTAGCTATCAGTGTTACAGAGAACAAGGGAATCTACATAATCTACTTCATACATCACATTTTAAACACTATAGTTAAGACCTCTGCCTAAAATGACCGACTCTTTCAGCAACCCTTGCAGAGTACCTAATTTACTAGTCTAACACAAGCACTTACAGTTAGAAAAATACTCTCCCATGGATGCAAACACTTGATCCAATCAGACACCACTGTAAGTGCATTTTGAAGCAGTTACATACTTTAAATAACAGCAAATGGTGTCCATTCATTTCAGAGGTCCTAGATTCTGCCTACAATTCAAGACGTGTATACTCAACAACATACCCTGCTGCCCTGGTTCTTACCCATGTACTTGGTCAGCCAGACAGACCTACAACAGACCAACTAAAATCTCATCTAAAATGTCACAGAATCAGTACACCTGAGCACAACCCAAAACACACCTCTGAAGCACAGAGACAGACACACCAATCTCCAACAACCTAGAACAGTGCTCAGATTTCCGATACTTCAACGACAGAAAATTCAAGTTTTATTTGCAGTTATGGATTTAGCTATCCACTACAAAAGCTCTTTCAAAACATGCTGATATATATGGCCATGTTGAAATTCACAGCTGAGCTTCTTGGATAGTTTTTATTCACAAAACAGAAAACATGGGACTAGCTGAAACTTCTCATATACATACAAAATTGCAGTGGAGCATTGATCCAAATCAAGCAAGAGAAACTTATACACTGAAGTTGCACAGTGTTGTAATATTTGCATACAACAATCAACCAATATACAGCAATGATGTATAACCTATAATACTCTAACGTTTGAATACAGTGCTACTGAAGTTTGTCAAATTTGTTTAAAGGTTTTTTTAATTGTTTTATACTCCATTCATTATTGTAAATACTTAAAAATCTAACAGACTAACTTTAAAGTGGGAAATGAAATCTGTACAGATGAAAACATTTGTAGTTCCATTAAAGAATGAAAACGTAATAAATACTATGTACGTTATGACACAAGCCAATCACTATCTACATAATATTACAAACACCTTAATGCAAAACTAGGGAGAAAGAATTGCTTGATTAGGATCAGGATATAAAACAGGATCCCAGAATGCTGGCTTTTCTTCAGTGTCCTGTTACACAATGTCTTATGCAACTCCAAGCACCACCTGCTCAACAGTTTTTCATGCCTGTAAAATATGAGCAGTATGTTGCCACAGTGCAGCAGTGTCAGGAAAAATTCATTAGATACTGTACTCATGTGAACACTATCCAAAAATTAAGAAATACAGAAACAAGAACAGCTGATCCAGAAGAGCAATTCCTATCTTCCTGAGCAACTAAGTGCCAATTTAATATTCCAGACAAGCATACACATCAGGATGTCAATGCTGGTGGTCTACTGTCAGTAGACCTACTGAAGACTGGAGACTGAGCTACCTCATTCAAGATGGTCACTTCCAGGGCTGATAAGCATCACGTGGAAAAGATAAAACTTTGCACTACCATTCCCTGGGGTGCCGTCTGTTTTCTACAGATAGAAATTCAGCCTCTGGGCCTGTCAAGATAGCATCTTTTGCAATATTCAAACCACATAAATTTGGAATGCAGAAAGTATTTTTCTATTCTTTTGGAAAGGACGTGCAGCCCACATGCCTGTCCCCCACAAAGTCAAAATGACAACTAGATAGAAGGAAAATTAAAAATAAAGAAAAGTAAGAATATTTTGAGAGCTTAAGCAGTCTGCAAAATATCTAATTGATTTCAGTGGTGTTTGAAAACTTAACAAATTGTGGTGCTCACGATCATGATCATCTGCATACGTTAACAGCTAAGGACCTGAGCAATCCAGTTAGAGTATCCAACACAGTAATTTATTGCAATTAACTACTTCAAAGGTGACCTTTATTAAACTATCTTACCAATACACAGGCTTCTTATTTAAGCAATAAACAAAACATTTAGCATCTCACGTTATTTTCCTATATTTCATGGTTTGGCAGCACAAAGCAACAGCACAGTTATGACAAGCAGAGGAAATAATGAAGAAGGTATACTTACAAGTTAACACACCCAGGTACTACTAAAAGTTGGCTACTAGTTATCACATCCCTATATTTGTGCAGGACACAGATAATCATGTAAGCTTTTAAATGAAAATTTGTGCCTTTCAAGTAGGGTGCCCCTTGACTACAGCATACTTACTTACCAGGACTTGGTTAAACAGTGCTTCTTCACTTACTGAGCATTTATGGGTTATAACATGTGCTTACCCGTCATAACTCTTCAACAGACAAAGCCAGCCCAAAGTGAAACACAGAAACAAGAGAACTTGGAAGAAGAGTCCCTAGCACTGTACCTATTTACAGAAGATCTTATAGCTCCATCTAGCTCTGCACAATGGGAATCACTGGAACATCTAAGAAACTGCAACCTAAAACCCAAGAAATCTCAGCCATCACATACACACACTGATGTGGGATACTACTAGCTGTAGTTATATACTAGTTCTTAACAGGCACAGTTATGACCATTTTTAAAGGTAAATTATTTCACCACTTTTGTGCATGTATATCTAGTCTCCATTGTGACCATCCTCTTCTCAGCTATGTAGTTCATTTAGTGGAATGAGTGCTCTGTCAACAGATGAAACAAAGGGGCTATAGACTGCCTACTTTTTGACCTAAACCACCTGTCATTGCCACACTGTTTCAGATGCATTATAGCTATAAGTTGTCACCAGAGATAAGCGATCAAGACTTCCCCAGAGATCCCAGTGACATGGAAACAGAGAGGCACCTGGCCAACCACAGGCTCTGTCCTACAGCTCATGAGATGCCTCTCAGAGCAGCTGCAGTGTCCAACAGGCCCTACAAGGAGGGTCACTTGCAGGGAAGGATAGACGATTTCAGTGGATACCTGCTCAATGCTGTTAAACAAAGGGGTATATACTCATTTATATCAGGGCAAAGCATTAGTAAGGCAAACACCACATCATTGATCCCCTCCCTCTGTGAAAGAAGGTTAACTCTTTTATGGCTAAACTAATTCACAACCTCTATGCCTTATCTAAAGTAGTATCATTTTGATTCTTTGGAGTGAAAACATATGCAACACTTGAACACTTAAATAAGAATATTTACAAAATACATTCAATCAACATTTTTCCTCAATTTACGTTGATGCTTATTTAATTAACAGAATAAATTCGACTGCTGAAGTTTTCCCATTAAAGATTCTTCAACAAGTCATCACAGTGTGTACTTGTATCAAATCTTCTTGCCACAGAGAAAACTATATCCATTACAAATCCAGAACTCCAATTTGAGATCAGGATAAAATACTAAGTAAGATAGGCTTGGTTATAAAAAAAGGAATAGAAGTCTACTAATTGTCAGTAGGACACATTGCAGGTAACTGGACTTTGCCAACTATGCATAAAAAAAAAAAAATACAACAGCTTCAGGGACTATACATATACAAAGTTGAATCTCTTCATTTATTGATATGTATAATTTCAATTCTTTTCAAAAAGAGCAGACTCTGCGTTTTTAAGCGAATCTTCGTAAGGTCTCCCACTTCATAATTGCTATTAAATCGTAGCAAAAGAAGAAGAAACATAACTATTAGAAACAAGAAACCAACATCTTGCATGATAATTCCAGTGGTTTGGTTTTTTTTGTTTTTTTAGATTACCAAAATAAGTTTCTATAGCATCTTATAACTATCTCCTCCTGCTCCTCCCTGCGCAACAAATTGCTGAATGATCACAAAGTAGCCACAGACAGTAACATGTTGCCAATTTTATTTAGGAAGCTCGGTCCCTTTAAGAAAGGAAAAATCTGTAGCAGTATCTTGACTTTCACATAGACTACCCCAAATCTACAGCATATCTTCTCATAACTGGAGTAACAACCTTACATGTTACAATACCAAGTATCTCTATCACCATTTGTGGAAAGGTTTTCATCACAGATTAAACTGTCAACATCTGACCACTGTGCTAGAATGACACATAAAATGTTAAGAGGAATACATGGAAAATAAGTAATCTCCACATTAAAAAAAAAAAAGTCTGTTTAGTATGTAGTAGGCTCTCTTTCCTAGAGTACTTACAATTTGGATATTTCTCATGCTTCCAACATGCTGTGACTAAAAGAAACAGTTGCCAGGCGGAAACATTCAAGCCCAAGAATTTTGCTTGTCTTTTCAAGGCCACCACACAGAGGGACAGCAACCAAAGTTTCCAAAAACAACCAAGCCTGCTACTGATATCCTTATTAACCAGTGTCGGTCTTCAATATTGAAGTGCTCACTTTATAAAAACGGCAAGATTTTTTCACTGAACTTCCACCTCAGTTTTCAGCATTGCAGCTGTTCTCTGCGGCTCATCCTGCAATACTTTGTAATAAGGTGCACACAGAACCACCACCTCCTCAGGAGATGGCCATGCCGACGCAGGAAGCTCACCTGCTGACGGTGATTCCACTGCGTGGCATGAGGCTCGCTGCAAAGCCGCACCACAATCTGCTGAACTACACTGTTGTTGGGGTTTGTTTGTTTGTTTTGGTGTGGGGTTGGGTTTTTTGTTTTATTTTATTGTGGTTTTGTGTAGGTGTTATTTTGGAAGTTTTTTGTTTTCTTTGTTGCTGCTGTTTTTCTGTGGTGTTGTTTGGGGGGGTGTTTTGTTTGTTGGGGTTTTAGGGTTTTTTTGGGTTTTGGTTTGGTTTGGGGGCGGGTTTTTGGTTTGGTTGTGGGTTTGGGTTTTGTTTGTTTGTTTGTTTTTTGTTTTTTTTTCAAACCCACACACTAAGAACACAACTTGACAGCAGAAGCACAGACTACACGAAAATTTCAGGATGCTGGGGAAGGGGGATCCTCTTGGGTCAAGTGCTTCGTGTCTTATCCTAGGGCATCAGAAAAGGAACTCTGCCTGAAAATTTCTGAGGAAATGAACTTCCTTCTTGCGTGGGGAATGGAGACTTACTAAATCTCTACAGTACGCTCATTAAATGCTCTCATGAAGAGAAAGGATACTTGAAGATCTGATTTTAGCTAAGCCAAAAACACAAAATACAAATCTCTACAAATTCTAAGAATGACTTGACACCACTGAATTCAATTGTGCTGTAGAGCTCACAGCATATGCCGGGATGAGAATTCTTCAACATCCAAGAAGCCGGTGCATTTACCAACATAGGCTGGGCTAAACAACAGCCACTTGGCCATCACAAGGCCACTGCCCTCACCGGACCACTTGAAGTGCTACAGGAAGCACACTGAAATATTCCAGTGTCCCAGAGGGATCCCATAAGCACCTGGATGTGATGAGTTCATCTTTGCCTCACTTCTCAGAAATTCTTAACACAGATGAGAACAACTTATACTGCACCACCAGCCCAAGCAAAATTGAGAAAAACTAAGAACCTACTGAAAACGCTCTGGTTTATACCCAGAACTGTAACCAGGTTTCTAGCGTAAGATGCTGTTAGTGGCACTGTTCTTGGTCACAGGACAAGGAAACAGGGAAACCTGACCTCACGTTACTATTTGCATCCTCTGGAACAAAAGCAGAAAAGGAAGGAAACCAAAATCTGCTATTCAAAAAATTCTCATCTCTTACCATGTACCCCAGAGCCAATTACAGAAAAACTTTATAGCCCAGTTCATCCAGTTCCACACATTCGGTTGTAACAATCTTAACAAAATACTCTGATTAAATTTAATTTTCCATAGTCATCAATACTGCAAACACAACGTTCCGTTTAATCTTCCATATTTAGTTCCTGAAAGACAGAAGAAGCTACCCTCAAGATGATCATATGCTCTCACCTTGCATAGTGAAACAAGTCCTTCCATACTTTATCATCTCTTTTTTTTCTGAGACTCTAGACAGACACCTACAGACTAGGCTTTCAGCCTTCTTCACTCTCAGGATTCCACCCGTCTTATCTAAGTTACTGCTTGTCACCACACAGAGCTGAAGATACTAGAAAAATGCCTGAGTGCTTTAAGGACTACGCCTTTTTCTGCTTAGCATTAGGAATGTCAAACATAATACATTGATTAAAATGTCAGTATTTATTCCATGTCATATCTGATATCTTAAGTTAGTTTTTTCTTATCTGTTAGCACAGAAAAAAACCACACATCACTTGCAGTAGTATAAAACGTCAGCATGGATCTGCTGTACAGCAAAACCTAATGGTACCCAGCTAGAAGATACACAAGATAAATAAGGGAAGACATACACACAATCATATTGTTTCCTTAATCCCAAGGGAAGTTCTTTGAAGGACAGAGTCACTACTAAGAGCAATCCATTATTTGCTAAAGCCTTCTCATGCTCTGGCTGCGTTTACATTGCAAGGACCAAAACAATAGCTGCAGATAGCAAGCCACACAAGAACTTTCCTATGCAGAAGAGATTAACAATTGACTAACTGCATACCACTCAAAAAGCACCACAAAAGTTAGTCTTCCCCTTCCCCAACATCAGAATTGGGGGGAAAAAAGGAAGAAATTCATGTGACATCATCACTCAATAATCCATCATTACTTTTTTTTTTAAACATCATTTTATTCAAATCTAAAATAAATATTTTCTCCTGCTACAATTTTCTTAATTTCTGTTTCTATTCTCATGACTCATTGCAAGTCCTGTGCACTGCAAGAGCATAAGTTCCTTGCTGCAGTAAAAACTGTCCACTTCTTCAACATATCATCCAGCAAGTTCTTGTCCAACAGCCCGTGGCATCTTGCAGCAGTGTTCCCTTCTCTCAATGCTATCTGCTAGTCTTTATATTTTGCAGTTCTCTTCACCCAGAGACCATGCTGCCCCTCTCCTCCACCTCCATGCACCCTAAAAACACTGCAGAGGTAAGAACATTGTTCAAACACAGCCCAGATCAAATAGTAGATTTGTTATTTCTGAATAGAAGAAAAAAAAAAAAAAATCCACCACACAGACACAATGTTCAGTGAAAAGCTCTAGGTTTTTAATAATGCCAAAGATCTCAAAAGAATTTATACAGCTTCATTTTGTTGGGGTTTTTTTACATAAATTAATTTGACTAAAACTACTGCTGAGGTTTAATGTACATTTTACCAGAACAAATAACTTTTACTTAAGAATTAACTAGACACTGACAACACCATAAATCCTGATTCAGGCTGGGCTGTATTAGTCTTCACGTTAATCTGCTTAAAATTCCTGACTTTAAAGGACGAACAAGGGCCGCATTACAGGCTTATAACAAGGTTAAGCTTGAGAGGTTCTATTAATACCGTCCCTAAGGCTACCAGGAAATTCCTTAAAGCAAGCAAATTTCTGGCTGTGCTGTGGATTATGCTCTAGGGTAGTTTGTTCTAGCTCCCATAAAACAATGAGTTTATCTCACGTCTGCATCAGCAGCCCGTCTCCTTTTGGGGGTTCATCAGCTGAGATGCTCATCAGGAGTCACAGAATAAGTTAACAGTAAAATCTGGAATTCTGCCATGTTCACTCTTCATATCCCCCACATAAATTAAGTTTTAACTAACTGTCAAGCATCTGATTCATTTGTGAGAAATAACAGTTTTATCTGTCTAAATTCCAGATACTCAAGAGCATAACTGAAGCCCTTAGAAAAAAGCGGTAATCTGTTGTAATGGATCCATGATAACTGTGTCTATGCACAGTTAATGCACTAACACACTTCCTGAGTCTGAAAGGGTAGGAGCAAAATCAGGTTCATCTTCTTCAACCATAACCTTTTGCATCTTTCTTTCCTATGCTTCTATATCACAATTGTGACATTTGGAATTTTAATCAAACAAGTTGCTATAGATATGCAACTCTAAATGAACCTGAAAACCAATGTACGAATCCACCGCTAAATAAAGCTAAACATAACTTTCTTTTTAATTGCTCAGGTCACAGCCCGAATCTTAGAGTTACTGAAAAACAGCTCCAAAATAGTTTATTTCAGTAGGGTTATTGGCAAAGTTCAGAGCAACCAGAGAATGATCTCAAAAGCCTGTAAATAAAACAATTGAGCACAGCTAACACAGCCTGTCGTCTCAGCCGGACTGTGGCGACACTGTAGTGAACAATTCAATAGCTATTTTAAGAGGTCCAATTTAGTGAACCCACGATTAGCAATTGGCTTGCCTTGTTCTGCCATCCAGAGAGGATGTTGGTAACTATTTCAAACAAAGGAATGGTTGTTGAAGCACTGTGAAGGAGAGAAATTGGTGTCCACAAATAAAATTACACTTATTTCTACTAAGTGATGTTTAAGTTCAGCTGAACAGCTCCCTGTAGCTAGTGACGGGAGCCGGCTTTCAGTCATGTACCTAGCACGATAAACAACTTGAGGGGGTCGGGGGGTTGTGGGTTGTTGTTTTGGAGGAGGTTTTTTTTGTTGGTTTGTTTTTTTTACCTAAATACTGCATTTGTGACTTCCCCTACCTAATTGGTTAGGTCCATCTTGTATTAAAGAGCTTGGGTTTGTCAGATAGCCCATTTGATAAAAAACCTGCTAGACTGTTAGTCACTAAAGTAATACAGTCTACATTAGAGTTTTCCATTTTGTTTTTTTCAGGAATAAAATCATGCTGGCGCTATGCTAAAAACTTGGCCAGGCTTCTTTGTTCTGAAAAACAATAATATAATGATGATATTAGAATTTTGTTCCTGATACAATGAACTTGCTGCTAGAGACCACTGGCCTTAATTACTTAGTTGTATAAATTTCCTCAAACGTGTGCAATTTGTCCACTGAAGCCTATTTAAAAAACATTTTTGCACTGGGGTATTAAGTTATACAATACGTATTATAAGCTAGCTTTAGATACACTAAAATTATACTAAATTTATTGAGGAGATGAAATATCGTGCAGTTGTTTTACTATTTGGAAGTCTATCTTTTCCAACTAGAAATCAAGAACTGCAATGAAAGGGGAGATTTTTCATGCTGAAGCAGCAGTTTGAGTATGCTGATTAGGTTTTACTCTTCTTTCTTCTTACCTAGTAAATGCCGTGTTAACCAATGTGTGTTATAAATACATTAAAATCTCCCAAAATAACTCCCTATTTCTAAACTGTGTATGGCTGATTTATAATCTGATCAAAAATGAAGAATCATCAGGACTCGTATATATCCACTATTTAGTAACATTAACAGCACATCAGGAAAGTATCAACATCCCCAAAGCAAAGGCCAAACTGCAAAATACATTTTACTAGTATACATATCTTTCTGTTAAAAGAAATATACTGCTAATATTTCTTCTACTTGTTTTTTTAATTTTTTTTTCATTCAAAGTTAGTGTTTTCTTCCTGAATAATGACAGAGAGAACACTTTTTGATGTTTTAAGTGGTAGTTACTTCCTTAATATTTCCATTTATAGTGATTTTGAAAATTCTATTCAATTTAAGACATGTACAAGTAGTTATCGTTCATTCCTCATTCAACACTCCTTTTTTAGGTACCTTCCATAGTTAAGCTATTGAATAAGTGGTCTTAACCAAATCTGTTGAATTCTTACAGTGTGTCTGTTCTACTGGGAAGCAGTTACACAAAACACGCTGCAAGAAAACATCTCCAATATCCATTTAAGATAAATGTATAGTCTACAGTTAATAACAACAGCAAAAATTATTAATAAATGCCCTTTTTCTTTCAATAAGCAGGTGTCAGAAAAACTTAATATTTTCCTGCTTTGAGTCTTTCTAAGCTTCTACACCAATTCCAAGTTCTGACTTTTTGAAGCAGTTTCAATACTACATAAAGCTTTGCTATCCTCTCAAGAAAAATAAACCATGTAAGAAATATGTACCTATAGCTCCTCCACCATCAAAATGAAAATATACTCCTGACACTTGGGGTGGGAGATAGTGTGGAGCAAATACTACGAAAGGTGAATACTATATGCATTTGATCTCTTCCTTCTATACTGCCTCATGAATTCTGAAAATCTAATGCAGAAGAATAACTTATCACAGAAGAGGATAATCTCTTCTATTTACTCATGCCACTTGAGAAACATAAGAAAGCAGTCATTTTCAAAACAACCACCCAACAATTCTGGAATCCAGTTGGTGGTAGACATGCGTGGAAAAGCCGACAGAATGAGCGCTTTCCCACAACTTGAAGGAAATTGAAGGGATGTGTTTTATCAACGTCTTTCATTTCTGGTTTTACTCCAGTTAAGTTTTGTGCAGGCAGGTGCGTATTTCCCAAGACATGCAGACTGTCTGCTTGACACTTCTTTCTTCTGCTTCTGACATTGGATTTAGGGACCAATAAATTTTTTTCAGTTAGTAGTTTAAGAAATCAGACTGTAAGACAGACTTTAATTGCTGGGAATTTACCATTAGCCTCAGTTAGAAGCATAACACGAGACAGCACAGAAAAATTTGTAGAGGATTTTTTTCTTCTCTAGTCAAAAACACTGTACAAAAACTAGTTTGGGGATTTAAGTGGTATGGAAGCCAATAAACAGCTTGAAATAACAGTCCTCCAACCATTCTGCCAAAAGCTCACATTGCTTCACCCTTACTACTGGGTGTTGTCAATAGACCTTAAAAACCACCATTTTCACTAACAAAGTAACACAAATTTTCCAAATGGAAATTTTGTTTCACAATGGAAGGATTTATCTTGCATAGATACGGGACAATCTAAAACAGAGTGTTACCCTACCCAGCAAGTCAGCACTTCACAGAACACCAGTTTTAAGGCATATGTAAGGAGGCCCAATAGATGGGCCACTCTCCCTAAACCAACTTTCCTCAGAGAATCACACGGGAGCAGATGTAGTGAACAGAACAGAGTCTTGAAAGCGCAGCATCTCCCTTGGCCTCAGCTTTCACAATACTTTCCAAGCTTTCATTCCTGGACTTGTGGTATCAGAGACTCTGACCAGCTATCACCAGTAACGTGATGTGTCTGAATACCTTGCTGGGGAATCATTTTCAATAATGAAGAGCATCACTTAGCTTGACAACTTTACACTAACGTTCCTTGGTGAATTTATCAAATCGAAGCCTTGTTAAGCAAGTGACTGCTGATGCAATCTCAGGAAGAAAAGCATAGTACAACTGCTGGTAAAGGAACCTGTAAACATTGCAGTAACAGGATGATTTTAAAAAAATACATATTTCACCACATGCAGCCATTCATCTCATACTTTCTTAACATGTCCTTAATTCTGTTTTTTAAAGTAGTATTTGTGAGACTTATTTGCTTTACTCAGATTCATCCAAGATGTTCACACTGCAATTAAGTTATATGCACGACTTAAGTAAGTTAGCACTTAAAAATGGAACAATTAGAACTTTTATACAATTAAGAATTAGGATCCTCTAGGGGACTGTCTGTCTGCAAAATTACTACTTGTTCCTGTTACATTAAGGCACGAGCCAAAGGCAAATTGACTTCGCCTTCTGGGAAATGTAATGATCCCCAGAAATTCTCTGCTTAGAGTTAAGTCAATTGTCATTCATTAATTCCTTATTCCTGAAAAGAGGTTCTGCTCCAGCTTCACCTTTCTCTCTTCTGCTCTTACCATTCTTTGATGACAAGTTAATTCTCAAGATTTCAGTTTTAAAAACAACATGCATGGGTCAGAGTGCTACAAAGATTTGCCAGGTTCAAACAATTTCATATTAAAAGTGACTTTTTATGGCACTTTACTGCAGAAGGTACTACACACGCTTTCCGAGAGAGCAACTGAAGCTCTTTTGCTTTTACTTTTTAAGAATTGCAATCATAAAAATTAATGACCCAGTTTTAGTGAAGCTTTGCAAACTGAACATAAACACTGTGTAAACTGTAGGGACAGTGATGTCAACTAAAAGCAGCACTAATGCCGAAGGAGAGACCCTGCTTTAAGTTTCAGAAAGCCGGTTCAACAGAATGGTCAGGAGTTCACAGCTTCCACGCAGTTGCAATTTTGAGCGCTGTGTTTTCCTTCATTGTTGCCAGCTTATTATTTTCATAACCACTCTGTTTTATCACTGGTTAGAAGAATAAAGAAATCTAGTTCAGGTTCACTGTCTACTGAGCGGTGTTTCTGTCAGACTGTCAAAAAGTATGTCAAATGTAACGGAAGACAGCAAGCACGCCGGGAATGCTTACATAGGAGCAACTGAACTGAAATTTCTAATTCATTTCACACATGAATCCTTTTATTAAAAGTCAACCTAACCAAAAACTGTTTCAAAACTGAGCTTCGTGCTACATTTTAAGACTGCAGGTTCTACTCGAACTTTTCAAGACAACATTGTTAAAAATGAAACAAATCATTTCATAATTTCCCTCTTTCTAGTGACTGTATATAATATACAGTACAAATAATGGGGATCACCTGTCAACAAAGCCTCTATGGAAATGTACATTCTCTTCATGACCCAAGATCACAAAAGTCATCTTCATCCTACCGGTAACTTGTCTTTCTAACTCGCAAGTGGGGTTTGGAGTTGGAAAAGGAGATGTAGAAAGATATTTGAAAGGTGCTGGACATGTCTTGTCTCACTAGCACCACAGCATCATATTTGATTGAGTTAAGTGAAATAAGACTGCACTTTCTAACTGCTATCTTAAAATTCAGTTAGCACCGAAATGCGCTTCTAATTTTGCGCCGAGTAGATCTGAATTATACACAGGACGTTTTAGAAGCTGCAGGGTGATTATGTCAGGCTAAAAGCATTACAGGTAGATTAGGAAAACTGTAATGATGCTCAAAAACTTGCTTCCCCTTTTTAACCCAACTTGCCTCTACGGCAATTCCGCAGCTCATGCTTTCAGCACGTGCTGAATGAACTGCTCTCCAGCCAAGGAACCAGGACTTATTATACACAGTCCCAAGGGAGCCCGCTACGCCAGCTGTCCCTGAGCCAGCCTTCTGTCTGCTTGCACACAGAAGTAGTAGTAGGAAACTCCCCCATCTCCACACACACAATACTGTTCTGAGCCATGAGTCTTGAAAGCAAAACTCTCTATGAGAATACTGCTTCTCTTTAACCAACTACACAGTTAATATTGAACCAATATTAGAAGAAATCCTTCTTGAGACCTAAATGTGTAAGAGTCCTTCTTCAAGAGTTTTAAGAACCTTCATTACATATTTAATTACTTCTTAAACTTAAAAAAATAAAAATCTGTACTTTGCAATATTCAGCATTGTTCCTTTCACATCTGCCCACATTACTAGTTTTTTTTTTTAAGTATTTGCTTGTCCCAGCTAAAAAAGGAATTTCACTCTACTAACCTAAAACTCATGCTGATGAAGGCTTCTATCACTAAAAAGTACTTTTTCATAGCTTCAAGTTTCACTACTGCTGGAGATCCTCACTACTCTATCATACACAGTCCAGAATTCAGCTAGAGGCAAGAGCACTGAAACAGCCAGAAAGTCATGACATCCAACAAAGGTTTAACCACGTCACGTCACATCCTATTGTATGCAGATCACTAACTTGGTCTCCTCTTCCCATGTGTAAAACAGAATGATAATGTCTGCTACTGGAAAGTGTCTCAAGCACTCCTGCTCTCAAGTTTCTAATGCATCTTATCACTATCTTAATTTTTGACATTTCTATTGCTTCAGCATGGTAGGTTCTTCTCCCCACAAGAACACCACAGCCTTATCCTGGGGTTTTTGTTTGCTTGTTTTTCTTTTTGGACAGTCTAGAACTAAAAGCAGCATCAAACCAAGTAGCCTGTACACAGCATTGCTAAGTTACCCAGGTAAATCCCAATATCATGTGGTTGTGTTATCCTCACATATGCAACAAAAAAATGCATTTTTTCAAAGCAAGAATTTATTCATTTGGTGAACAACTCTCATATTAATCAAATGAACAGCAAGAGCAAAAAAGCAGCCCTTAGCGTTGCATTCTTCACCTGATCTTGAGGTCTTGAGTTTGATAGCTGGAAGCTGTTAGCTTCCATCAGTAATCCATCATACAATTTAAAATAACTTTCTACACAAGCTGTCAATAAACTGCACTCTCTCAAGCACTGTAATTCAATTCTGTCCATTTAGAAGAATATCACTTTGGTTCATTTTTAAAGGAAAAATGCAAAACAACTAGATCTACTTTTACTTCCAAAGCACATAAATCCAATAGATACAAGCTTTCAGGCCTCTTCTTTCTCTGCTGACATTGTCAACATATTTAAAAATTAAGTAGCCACCCAGAGGTTCTGACTCCTGTTTTATAACTGTAGAGACTAAGTTTAAAAGGCCATGAGAAAAATAAACGCTCTGTTATTTACATTTCTGAATTACGATGGTCATGGCAAGGAATCTCTCGGCAATCCTCACATACCATAAAACTTTTTGAAGTAATAATTTCTAAGTATTTTCAGTCTTCACAGTGAGTTATTCAGATATTAAATTTCCTATGAAATTAACATGACCTCTGGAAATGCAGCATCTTAAATTATATTACTTCACTTATTTAAATTCCATATACCTCACTATGCTTTATGCATTATTCCTAACAACTTCAGAATATTAGGAAGTTAATTTCTAAAATTATTTATTTTATTATTAATGTTGCTCCACTAAAATCAAAGGAATTTAAGTGGAAGTAAGGTTCTCTGTAGAGCTTTCTAACTCTCTGAATGGACCGCAGCTGATAAAGTAAATCTAAAGCCGGTCCTTTAACTAGTCTGGCAGCCTCTGAAAGGCAAGAGAGGACTGCCCATCTGAAGCCAGGTGGTATCAGGCACGTAACTCCGGGCAATTCTGTTAGAGCAAACAGAAGCCATGGTCAAACACAGATCCCTCAGATCTGCTAGAAAGTTAAGAGCTCACCTATGAAAGCCTAGCTTCATATTCACGCAGTATCTTCAGGAATCTATTTGCATGAAAGTATTCATTCCCAGTCAGCCTCCTAAAACAAAACAAAAAAAAAACAACCACAAAACCCTACCCAACCCCAAAACCGCCAAAAAAACATTAATGAAGAGAAATATCACCCCACCTCCTCCTACTACCTATTCATACACACAACATGGGAAAATGTGTGAGTGCAGCTACATTACCGAAACCAACCATACTACCACCACTGACTGTCTGGCGCACACAAATTGCGCGTGCATGTTGAGGCTACTGCCAGTATCAGTGGCATCCTGCAGCTACAACAGTACTGTTAAACCTGCTTAAATTGCCCATGGTAAAAATTATAATGCCATCAGATATCCATACTGAAAATATCTGATTCAGAGTACAACTCTTCCAAACAGAAGCATTAGAGTGAAATCTAATGAGCAAAATCTAAAACAAGATAATGAATTCAGGAGCGACAAGAACTGCAGGCTCATGTGCTCTCATTGAAATAAATGTGGCTTAACTCATGCTTAACGCTGTGCAAACATGTCTGCTGGATAGAGAATGAAGTTTAGAATTTGAGGAAGTTTTAGAATGAGTTTTGAAGCTGCTAACAAACATCTAAGGTTTATTTAATCTTACACAAGTAACAGTTCACATTTCACCTGTGGACTACTTTTTATAGTTGTCTGTTCTGTAGCATGAGCACTGAGTTAACCCAAAAATTCAGGTAATTGCTTCAGTAAGATGCTCAAGGTACATTCAGAAACACAGGTACATCTAGTAGAAACGATCCTTCATTTCTTTTGATAGCACAACTGATACATTTTGAGATCAGGGTTTACTTTTTCTTTGCCAAGTGTATTGGATTTGCATGGCAAGGTTTTGGCAGTGGTGGTGGGTGCACAGCTACAGGGGTGGCTGCTGTCAAAAGCTGCTAGAAGCTTCCCCTGTGTCCAATAGAGCCAATGCCAGCCAGCTCCAAGAGGGACCTGCTGCCGGTCAAGGCTGAGCCCATCAGCAACAGTGGTAGCACCTCTGGGATAACATGGGGCGGGGGGGCGGGGGGGTTGGAGGGGAAATACCTGCACAGCTGCAGCCAAAGGGAAGAGTGAGGATATGTGAGAGGAACAACCCTGCAGACACCAAGGTCAGGGAAGAAGGAGGGGGAGGAGAGCATCAGAGCAGAGATTCCCCTGCAGCCCCTGGTGAAGACCATGGTGAGGCAGGCTGTCCCCCTGAAGCCCATGGAGGTTCATGGTGGAGCAGATATCCACCTGCAGCCTGTGGAAGACCCCACACCAGAGCAGGTGGATGTCCAAATGAGGCTGTGACCCCGTGAGAAGCTCGCGCTGGAGCAGGCTCCTGGCAGGACCTGTGGACCCGTGGAGAAAGGAGACCACACTGGAGCAGGTTTGCTGGCAGGACTTGTGACCCCACGGGGGATCCACCCTGGAGCAGTCTGTTCCTGAAGGACTGCACCCCATGGAAGGGACCCACGCTGGAGCAGTTCATGAAGAACTGCAGCCTGTGGGAAGGACTCACGTTGGAGCAGTTCGTGGAGGATTGCCTCCTGTGGGAGGGACCCCACGCTGGAGCAGGGGAGGAGCGTGAGGAGTCCTCCCCCTGAGGAGGAAGGAGCAGCAGAAACAACGTGTGATGAACTGACTGCAACCCCCATTCCCCATCCCCCTGCGCTGCTTGGAGAGGGGAGGAGGTAGAGAAATTGGAAGTGAAGTTGAGCCTGGGAAGAAGGGAGGGGTGGGGGGAAGGTGTTTTAAGATTTGGGGTTTATTTTCTCATTACCTTACTCTGATTTGATTGGTAATAAATTAAACTAATTTCCCCAAGCCGAGTCTGTTTTGCCCATGCCAGTAATTGGTGGATGACCTCTCCCTGTCCTTATCTTAACCCACGAGCCTTTCATCATCTTTTTCCCTCCCCTGTCCAGTTGAGGAGGGGGAGTGACAGAGTGGCTTTGGTGGGCACCTGGTGTCCAGCCAGGGTAAAACCCACCACATCAAGCTTGACACATACGTAACAAGTCTTAACGTAGTTAGTTGGAAATTGATTTATCTATTTAACATATGGGTGAAGAACAGAAAAAAAACCTTTGCAGGTAATGAATGTGACACAGACCTAGAGAAGGGATCTCACCAAAATGTCCACTATTTAATTTTATTTCCTCTCTCATGTAACAGTAAAGGACTTAACCACCAGCACTCCAATCCAACTGCCTCCTGTGCAGCGCTGCTGGTCTTTCAAAATCAATTTTTATCACTCACTGAGTCTTAAACTCATGCTCTTCACCGAAGCATTTAATTCAGTGCAAGTGTTAACTCTGATCTAGAGGGAGTGGGGCAGCAGGGGAAGGGTAAAGTATCACTCGTAAAGCATCAGGTTACTTATCAGTAGAAGACAAAACAGAAACAGCTTGTAACACAAGAAAGTTCACTGGTGTTCTGAAAATCTGTTTCCTTTGTATTCTCCCTACACTTCAGAAACACACACAAGGAAGGTATGCACAACTGGATTCTGACAGATTGCAAAGCTTTCCTACCACCTAACAAAAGGGATACTATTTTATTATTTTTCCTCATTCAGTTTTTCTGCCTTTGTCCTCAGGGCAGTATCATTTGAGATTATATAATACAGCATAACACATTCTTGGCAATTAAAACTCAGGAGATTTTCATGCTACAGAGTGGAACGCAGGACATGCTACTTCAACTCCTGAAGAAAATCTGTAATGGGCTTTAATAAATAATTTTTAAAAAAGTCCTGCAGTGTAACTGTGAATTTGTTGGTGGCGCAAAATTCTGGGTACACAGACATTGTCCTCTGACAAAAAAAGCTCAAACTGTGAAGCCAAGACATCATGCTACTGGTATGAGTAGATAACACACTATCTGGCCTTCCAATTTGAGAACACTCTTAGTAATAATACTGCTTCAAGAAGCTTTTGTTACAGATAAGAGATACACATGAAATTCATGACCAGGATCCTGAACTGGAAAAAGTACAGACTGATGAGATTAACCAAGCATTTCTTGTTAACATTACTTTAATGGTTTTCATAGTTTGATAAAGAAAAATATGATGATTAAACACTAATAAGAAAAAAAAATCAGCAATGAGGAGGACGATTAGGTGTACTTGCAAGCTACTCTTTTGACAGGAGCTGCTGATGGAAAATATATTGCACCCTTGTTAACTCTGACATCCATGAGACAACTCAGACATCCACGAGACATCAACTAACCTGGAACTTCAGCACTGCACTCCTGGGAAACCAAAGCATGTAGCAGTTGGAAACAAGGCACAAAAGCAGCCTCAAATGTTAAAAAAGTTTAAGATACCTCCTCCTTTTTCCTTTTTTTTTTTCCTTGTCCCCAGATTTTTTAGAAAAACAGTATCCTTTCAGTACCTGCATTTGCAAACTCCTCAGCCGAAGTCTAAGGAGCCAGGGGCTGACAAACACCTGTGAATTCTCCGCACGCTCTGATCCAGCGGAGCACAGGTTCGTCCTGCTCTGGAAGCACAGAGCCACAGTAGGAGATGAGTGACTTTACAGGAAACACCACACATGCTGAGGAGTATTAGGAAGAAACTTAGCAGTGCTCCCTCCAGCTGGAAGTGAGCACACACCAGCTTCTCACGTGCTGTCAGATATACACTGCCATAACCTGATACTCACTGATGTTACCAGGAAAAGGCAAACAAGCTGCAGTCGTAGAGAAGAACTACAAAGGCAATTCTAACCATGTAAAAATAATTGCATTAATAGGGGAGGAACCTACAAACTGAATATTCTCTCTATAACAGTACAACCAAAAAATCCCAAATCAGGATCCAAAGGCATCAGACAGAAAACAACAACAACAAAAAAACCAACCAAACAAAAAAACCCAAACAAACAAAAAAACAACAAAACACATTTTCTATTTTCAGGGAAATTCCATAAATCACATAAAATAAACAGCGTCTGGCATTTACCATATCTAAATTTCTACAACCGCTTCCCATGCTAAGCTTTGGGAGTGACTGAATTTCAATTGATTTGCTTTCATATTGTGATCACAGAACCATAGAAGCCACTGGGCAAGAACAGCAGGTATCCGGAAACCGGCACCTCCATTACAGATGTTTTCACTGCAGAACCTATAGCCCGTTAACACTGAACAATGTCAGGCAGGAGAGCCTGGTGACTGGTAACACACAAAAGAATTAAAAATAGACACTTTTTTCTTTTAAACTGATTTTACAAACTAATTCCCCATAGGAGAGCAGGCTCCTTTCATCTGCTAAAGCAGATATCTCTAAGATCAATCTTAATAGCTACTTGTGTTTCAATAACCAATCAATCATAGTGAGAGGCCAAAGAATAGTGCACTAAAAGTACAGATTTTTGACAGACTGCTTCAAAATTCTGTATGGATGTCTTAAAACCTAATCCTTTGGAAAAAATGAATTCCAACATTGCCTATAGTGCTCTGTCATGTTTGATTTTTCTCTTAAGATGCAAGAACATTACAGTGAAGTTACCTAAACTGAACAAAAATATTTGTGAATATTCAAAGATTTCAAGTGATGTTAAAGGAGCATCTTAGACACACTACAGAAAAAGAATATATTCAAAGACAATATGAAGCTACAAATAAGCTTTAAAAACTAAAATGTACCATTTGTCAAATTGACAGCCTAAAATAGCTCACTTGCAATGACTAATGCGTATTGCATTAAAAGCCAGAATATTAAAAACCAGCAAAGAGCCAAACAAGAAATTACAATGTATCTGTACATCATGCTTTTCCCCTTTTATCAAAGCATACTATCTGTTATGTTTTCTCCCCACCCCTTACAACAACATTTTAGAGATCACATCTGCACACATTAAGGACTAACCAAATCATTAACTACAACTAGGAAGAAGAGTTTAAAAAAAAAAAAAAAAAGAGAGAGAAAAGAAACTGGTATTTAATTTCCTAACCCAAGAGTATTTTGCTACTCTGTGAACGGATGGCTAGCCTTTGAGGAATTGGACAAAACAGTTAACCACCATCACATTTTATATACCCCAGCTACAATATTGAACATACTGAGGTCCAATAACAATTTATTGGTAAGATGACACTTTTGAGCTAAGGTTACATATTTAATTAATTTAAAGTCTATAAACATTAGGAATATTAAAAAACTAGTAGAAGCAAGTACTTTGTATCAACTTAATTAAATGCAACATAGGGGGAAAGAGCACAGATTTTCAGTCCAGAAGGCAAGAACTACGCTGGATTCTTTTAAGATGAATGCTTAAAGACAATTGAGACAGAAAGGAAAGCCCACAAAGTCTTACCAGGAATTCCAGGTTATTAGTATAAGAAAAGACAATCACAACTTGTTTCCAAATATTCCTTAGTTCCTGTGCTGCTGCTTTTCCTGTGAGTTGAAGCTACATGTGGAACGGGCTACGAGGAAGAATGTGCCACTAATAAAGCTGACTCCAATTAGGAGACTACCAGCTATCAGAATGAACCTGTTCTTATGCTGATTATAGGTTTATTTGGTCAACAAGACATAAATCTCTTAACCTTTTAAAAGGAGTAATAATATTCTCAGCAGTATTTTCAGAATTAACTAAAAATAAGAGATGAGTTCCTTTTGGAGAACGATGACTTCAGAGCTAGAAAACTTCCTCACCTCAGGATTCATGCGGTCCTAAATGCTGCAGGATTTAACTTTGCTTTGATTGGGGACAGTCACGTCCCCTGTGTAGGCAGGGCCACAACAGTTCTGTAAAACTGAGTGCCAGATTACAGATTTCTGGATTTACTATGAGTGCATTTCTAAACTCTATTGCAAACAGGGTAGAGGCGAGACCTCTAACTTGGGTATTCCGCGAGGTGGGGGACGAGGACGCACCAGTGTTGCTGGTTTGTTTTAAACATCTGTCTGTCACTGACTACTCCACCCCCTCTTTCCTCCTAAGCCTTCACGCTGTTCTTTGCTCTGCACTCTCCATGAAGTCTCAGTACCGACACCTGCCAGGTCTGCTTGAATCCAGAAAGAAAAATGTCTGCTGTCTAAACTGGGAAGTTCTTATCAAAATCCTTCTGACTTCTTGACAATGTAGTATTTAGTAATTATTTAAATTACTCCATACTGACTTGTCAGTATTTTTATGCCAAAACTTACACAATATATATTACACTATAATTAAATTTTTAGTCATTAGTCTTAATATTTTTAAATGTTAGGGTGGATTCTACTTTAAACATGAAACTGTATGAACTCTGATAAGGGCCCGCCCAGTCATCCTCCCCCTTTCTTCACACTGTACATTTACTTCAAGGAGAAAATTTTTCTACATGCAGAGCATTAATACCAAGGAGCTGCTTTTATTTAAATAGCAAGTAAGCATGACCCTGAATTCATTTTGTCTCAGGCAAAAATGTCACTGGACAGAAAAACTGTATTACTAATGAATTACAGTCTTTCCTACAACTGCTGGTTAGCGCTTACTCTACAGGGAAAGTGTCAAAATGTATAAAACCCAGTGTGTTCTTCTTCCACAACTGAAGATCCACTTAAGGCTTCAGAGAAAGCTTGAAATAAGTATCATATGTTGTGTGGCCTTTACTTCTGGCTGATTTGTCTTCTTAAGGCAATGCTTTGCTCCTTCCCCCTCCTCCCCCTTTTTTTTAATAAACTACAAAGTATGGGAAGAGACTCACTGTAATTATGAAGTGTCACAGAGTTTGTATCCTCCCAGGAAAAACAAATCACTTTCTCCTTCTTTGTAAAAATAGCAGCCCTTTTGGTAAGGCTCCAGCTATTTATGGGACCATCCTGAAATCCTTACTTTGGCTGATCCTTACCAATAAGCTATGCAGTGATCAGCTATAGTTACAATCTACTCGGAACAGTATCTGCACAAACACAATGAAATCTCGTGTTCTCACTGAAAAACAGCAGCCATCATTTTTTGTTAGTTTTCATAAACTGAGAAGGCTTAAAAGCAGCGCAGTACTTCTACTACAAATTGTATAACTGATTAGCATAAAAGACAGCTAAAAATTACTCTTACAGGTATAAATAAATTAGCACATATGAACTGAGCATTCTCTTAAAAAGATCAGAATTTGGATTACCTCTGAGAGACCCTGCTTGGCTGTGTGAGTGGCTACATAGATGAACTGACAACACAGCAGATGGTATGAAGGTTGAAAGCCGCTTGCCCAAGTTCCCATTCAGGGTAGGGGGGGAAATCAAGGAAGCTACAAAGGTAGCAAAAGAAACATTTTAAAAGCTTTTCTGTATTCAAGATATACTCCAAAATGCACTTCCTTCTACTACGAGTTTTTGAAAAACACCACATGATCATATTATAAAGGAAGTCTTTTGCACAGGTCGCACTTCGGCAATGCGTGTTAAACAAACCAAAGTCCTTAAAAATATTTACTGTTGACTTTTTTTAAAATATAGGTACAATAAAATTTGAAATTATGTACTGAAACACTTGAAAAATATTTGTCCATGATGTCTGCTGAAATGGGGGGGAGGGCACGGGGAAGGGTCATTCTTCAGTAAAAATTATCTAATCGATATCCTGAATCTGATCTCGTAAGTGACATGGAACTGATGAGTCATTTCAAATCTGCCAAATAAAAGTCATGTACAGTGAAGTCAACTTTGAACAAGTTAATACACACACCCATTTTGACCAGAGGGAATTCCATTGTCCCTAGAGGTACCCGCACACAGCTGTTTGCCATGCATCCTGTTATGAAAAAATTCAAATGCATGCAATTAGCCCCAACATTTTACAGTGAGGAGAAACATTAACATGAGTCAGAGCTGTCTTTTATCTCATCCCAACAAGTAAAAAAGTCAAGTAAAAAAGTCAATTCTCACCTACACGTCAGTTCTACATATAAAAACGTATACACTACAGAACAGGGTTTTGTAACAGTTTTAAAACACACGTGGAATTTCATTTGCACAGACAAACAAGTGTTTAGTCACCTCATTTCCTGCACAACAATGAACACTTATGAAATTTCCCCACACTCTATGTGCTTATTCCAACTACACAGAGAAGCCCGAAAAAATATTCCAAGACACCATTAACATCAGATTGCTTGCATTAGTTCTTGATACAGTAACATCTCAATAACAGTAAGCATGGATCATTGCTTCCTTCACATTTATTAAAGTCCTACAGAATTACGTCTTTAAACTTGTGTTTATTTCCAAGAAATAAACAACCACTTAAGATAGTTACTAGTAAAATTAATGACCCGTATATATGGAAAATGAAAGCTATAAGAACAGAAAATTGCACCCAAACCAACCAAATATGAAATCCATTCCCCTAAATTTCATGAAAGCATCTATACATTGTCAAGACTGCTTGCATGAGGAGGTTTTTCTTCCATTAACCTGGAAGCTTTCCTCCTTCAAATGAACGATGCCAGCTTTCTCACCACCATATCAGTGCCTCTTCACCTCTACAGTTCTACTGCTTGGAATCAAGTCTCTCTATTGTTCAGATCTGAACGTCTGTGCTACACTCCAATCAAGTGAGCTAAGTTTAATCATCTCCAATCTCAATCCAAAAACCACTTGACTGCATCACACATCCACATTTAATACAACACAATTTGAGGACAGAGTCTGAGCAGTGGAGTACTTTATGAGAAGGAATACCAGAACTACATTAAGAAAGCAATATAAACACTTTTGCATCTCATCAGTGTCATTAAATTCTTACAGCTATACAAACACATCAACAAACCACCTCTCTCACCCAAAAAAGTGCTGTCTACGTAAATTATATACTGTAGAAGTTCAAAGAAAAATAGTAAATGGGGAAAATGGTAAATTCAACATGAAGTTAAAAATATGGAGTGGAAGAATAACTATCTTGTGAGAAATAGGCCATTTTCACACGATACAAAAACCTCTTAACAGAGGTTTCCCTTCATTTCCAACAGAAAACTATACAACCCACATACAATTTTTAACCCAGTTCTACATCTGTTTAGTAATGAAACTTTTCTCCAGCTATACTTAGTTTTCCATAAACTGTAATTTACATGGACATAAAGGTACTTGCAACATTGTTTTTGACAGCTAACTATTTAAACACTTGAGTTTTTCTTAATAGACCATGAGCTTATTTTGTCAGAAGTCCAAGAATGAATTTGACTGCACTAAGTAACCAACAAGAAAGGAAGAAATGATACCTGTAGTTTCATGGAAGGAAAAAAAAAAAATCTGGGCAGTTTCCTAGCAAAAACTAAATATATTAAATATACCCCAAGGTAGCAGTGAAATTAAAACAACGCTGCATGGACACAATGTAAGCATGGTATCAACTTGAGGCAGCAATACAGTATTTCCAAACAGGGTTCAAGTAAAACCCTAGAAGGTTTTAAAATGCAACGTTTTTTCTTCTTTTTTAACGAAGGGAAAAGAAAAGCTCTCACATTTCACAGATGAAACCATGTCTACAACAGCCTAAAGCATTGCAGAAGACTGCATTTGGTTGCAACTCATAGGATAAGGTCTATTACAGACTTAGAGCTAATCTGATATAGTCTGTCATGTCCAGCTTTTCCACCCCACGGCAACCCTTCAATGGATCAGGGCATCCAGTTATCACACAGCCATATTAGCTCAGTCAGTCACAACATGAAGTACAACTACTTAAAGCTGCCTTCTTAGTAGGAAAGCCTAGAAGAAATCCTTGGGTACGTGGGAGCAATCTTGTGCTTCAGTCTCAGCCCTCAAGGATGCTGTGTTGGAACACGCAAGTCTTTCAAAAAGCTCTGCAGCACACTTGTGTACACACGAGTGTACAGATACAGCATTCAGCCTTCCTGCATTAACAGCTACCCTGCAATGGTTTTCCTCCATAGAGCAGAAAACGCTATCAAAATTTAACTTGCCATGTAGCAAGCCACAAACCAATAATTTTTACAAAGAAAAGTCCTCAATTAAAGCAGCAATCAAGTGGGTAACCCACTCCTGAACCAAACTATGTGTTAGCCACAACGGTCTGAGACATGATCTTTCTTCTTCGCACAACATGGCTACTTCTCACTCTGTCTGATTCGGAAGAAGCAGAGGTGCTACACTGAAGCTGTAATATCCAGCCTTCACTTGATATTTATCTCCAGGGCAGAAAATAATTGGATGTCACACCTACTAACTCAATTTCATTCTGCTAATTATTCTATAGTGATATTTTTTTCTTTTTCTCCCCTCGCCACTGCATTTTGAATAGGATTAATGAAGACACTGGTGAAATTATTTTGAAGACTATTGATCACACACATACAGTAACTACCCCCTCAATATCTCCTCAGAAAAAAATAGCACATAAAAAAACAGATCAAGCTTGACAGATTTATATTGTAGTCTTCAGAGACCAAGATCTAAGACTGATGTCAATATCTAAATTTTTACTTTAAAAAAGCTTAAGACATGGTTATTCCATTCTTACACCACTGCAAAGAACTAACCAGTGATATAAACCTGATGAATAAGCCTACTTCAATTCAAGAAAGTCAGTTCTTGTTTCTGCATCGTTTGTTTCCCCAGCGCTGCACAGGCTTCTGTATAAGGCAGGTTTTTGTTCTTGCTCTTCAGTGTGGTTCTCCAAGACTCACAAAGGGTGAGCGCCAAAATCTTTAATGACCTGCTTCTCTTATTTAGAAAGTATATTTACAGGAAAATATATTTATCACTAATATTCTATGCCAAGTATGTATTGGATTCAAGTTTTCAGAAGTAAGAATATGACTATTCTGTAAGTTAACCTGATGATCCAAAGGCTGAACGGAGAGCACAGCATATGCTGTAACAAAGATGATGAATTGTTGTTGGCTTTTGGTTTTTTTTAAAGGCAAGCTCTACAGAGTCATAACGTGACAAATCTTGGCACAATTCTAATGACAGTCCAATGCCTAAATGCTATAGAACATCATACACACACAAGTGCTAATCAACTGATGCAACCTTCAACCCCAGAATGGCTGAAAGGCATAAAAACTAGCAAAATAAGCAGCAATATTGTATAAGAACTTGGTGGTTTGAGTGTGTGGATTTTCGTAAGGAAAGCAGATTCAACAGTTGAAAGGTACATAAGCAATCAGTCACATGATTTCACAAGTTAGCACATGCAAAACAAAACGTCCGTGCACATTATGATGGGTAATACCTAGAGATTTCCAGTTACTCTGTGTCTTCATCTTTCACAAGGGTATGCAGGTCAGCAGGATGAAAGGCTCCCAGGTGGCCTCTCCTGACTGCTGCATTTTGGTTTGGGGAGCCTCTGAGCATACTGAGCTGTGGGTGAGCTGTGCAGAACACAAGAGAGTACAGGCAGTTGACACAGAAACTTCACCACCTCCCTCTCCCCCTGTCCCAACAGTCTCCCCTACAGGTCAGTCAGAGGCTGAGCCTTCCCAAGGAAAGCAGGGAGAACATACACAAACAGGCCTTGGAGGCTGCATGAAAACTTTTCTTTGGCACCAGTAGGATTCCAGAGTATTTGGTGTTACTCAAGAAGCCACTAAGGGCTGCTGAGCTGAAAACAAACCTAAGAACTGGGCACTGCAGAGAGTGGGGTTTGGGGAACTGCTCTACCAGCCCTCTCCACATTCTGCCACGCTCCATATTTATATTTATTCTTTTAGTTTCCATTATAATAATAACACAGCTTTCAAGATCCACAGTTCCGACAAGACAGATTCCCCTTAAAATGCTGGCAGAATGATGAAAAATAATATTACCTGCAAACTTTGGCCAACTCAACAGCCCATTACACATTTTAATAACTGGAACCTGTATAAACATCAGTATGAGATTAATATATGCATAAGAATTAAGTTTGTCTCCCTCAACATTAGTTCAAGTAGGTAACGATTTTATGCAAAGTGTTTATGTGAAAGTACCCTGGAGACTGCACATCAGACAGAGCCCACCTAAAGGGACTGCTTTGTCAGCAGACAGTCCTGCCTCAGCACGCCAGCGGCATCCTGCCAGAAAAACACCTGCAGACTGAACAACCTGCAATGCAATATACAGTACAGACAGAGAAAAGAACAGAAAAACAAACCGACGACAGCACTAATTACTTGAACAGCTCCATGACCCACAAGTGGGACAACATTTATGCCACGTTAACACAGGCATTTTTTCCCACTGGCTAATTTCAACATTCTGATCCTGCCATTAAAACAAGTTTCACTTCTACCCACTGGCTTGCTCCCTGTATCCCAGTTACTCACAAACACAGAGGATGGTCTCGCTCACCTCCATTGATCTGGTCCAGAGCATGATGGTTTGTGATTTCTTGAAAAACAGCACCACTGCTGAAATGGCTTCTCTTTCTCTCAACTAGGGCAAAATCCACCCTAACAAAATGAGCAGTATCTTTATTTCTTACTAGTACATTACGGTACACTCTCCCCTGCATTTCACACTCCAGAAAACATCGGGATTACCATATGGCATTTGCTCTGTTCGTATAATCCAATAACCCATCTCCCCGCACTGGCCTGTGCCATGTGTGTCATTAAATGGTAGGAGGATCTTTGAATACTCTCACTCTTCAAATCAGGTTTCCTTCTACAATTCAAAAAAATTATAAAGCAATTTAAGTCATGAAAGACTGAGTTTAAACTCTCTTCCAAAATACAGGCTGGCATCAACTCAGTTATCTCCTTAGCTGTACAAATACTCACTTCCCATTTTCAAACCTGCTGTAACTACAGGCCTTAAAAACGTTCCGCAGCAGCGGTCAACATTTAACATTCCTTCTTTTTCCCTTCTGTTTCAGAGACACTTGCACCTAACACTGTTTTGCAAAGTGAGACACAATTTTTTTCAGTATCTCATTTACCAGTGTAAATCAAGTATAATATTAAGAGATAATCTATATTAGAAATATACTGAAAATAAAACAAAAAACCTAAAGATGTTTTATTTGCTATTTCAGCAATTTGCACTCTTAAATTGTGAATCTGGTAGAATGGGCATGGGCATAAAATGTTTCGTATACAATAACTTCAGAAAATATGTAAGTTATTTGATTTTTTTAGTGTTGTCTAATAACTCACACAAGTATTCTATAATTCTTCAAAAGCATGAGAGACCTCGTGAAAACTAATAATCCATTTATCACCTTGTTTCTCAACGCTAAATAACCAGAATTTTAGTTTTACAATCTTTCTTCATCATTTTAGACACCAAAATTATTAGCCGTTGACTCTGGCCAATATTCTTAAAAAATATGAACTCCATAATTTAAGCTAATAACTATTGTTGCTGAGGTTTCTATAGTTACTCATGAAAGGGTCACAGCTCTCTGAAATACATGCAGTCTCTATTAATAAGCTCCACCATAGTACGCAGACAACCTTTAATGATTAATCAGGCTAAGACCAAGTTCCTGGTAAAGCACAGAATCCCACAATACACTTGTTACCTACTGAAGCAGCAATCAAAACAACTTTAGATTTTCAGATAAAACCGTGACTTTACGTTGTATCTTTGAGTTCCAGCAGGAGAAGAACCCCAACTCCACGAGCTCCCCAGCTAGCCACAGCCCACAGCAGCAGCCAGCACGGCAGAGTTCCCACCACAGCACTGCCAGGTAGGGTGATGACACTTTGGAGATCTCTCCCGAAGTCTCCCACCTTTCCTTTCCGATTCCTCCATGGTGCGTGGGAGTTTGCATTAGCCTCCCTGGAAGTTCCCTCAAGAGATGACAAACAAAAGCAGTATCTGTACTGTGTAGAGCACTTAGCAACAAACTGCTAGACTAGGTAGAAATCAAAGTGTATCAGCAGATCAAAGCATGGGACAATATCTGTCAAAAGACCTAACACATTAAAACAAAATACAATGCACTTGTTCCTCTCTGAATTGCTGCTCTCATCTTGGCATTTTGATTTTCTATTACTTTCTTAGGCTTTTTCTTTACTGTGGTCTTAACTGCAAAACACAGGGAATAATACAAAAAGGTAATTACCATTAATCACTTCCAGATATTATATGTTGATATTTGCTTGGGAAGAAAATGGCGAAGTGTAGCAGAAAACATTTAAGAAGGTAGGAGTTTAAAAGAAAAATTGCATTCAGGCTATAAATCTAACAAAATAACATCTTAAAGACAGGCAGTGTAGGAAGTAACACTACTTCGAATGTTAGTGACCAATTCCTTTATTTTTACCATGTCTCATGTGAGCAAGAGACCACTTTCATCTCTAAGACTCTCACTTGCAACTGCATTTGTGACATAACTGAACTTAATTTTGTGTTAACGAATGTCACTATCGGAAAATGAAGCCCCTTGTTTCTCCATGAGCTAAGAACTTACACCTCACTTAAAGAGCTTTACCCTTACACATGTCAGACTTCTGCCTGCATGTGGATCAATCTGACCACTGAAGATATTCAGTGATACATCACTGAAGATATCTATATTATAGATACAGTTACACAGATATACACCCAGAGAAATAATTACAGATATAGATATATATACACACACAAAAATATATATTTATTTGAATATATATATACACCAAGATATAGTATGTATTATTATATGTTGCACTAGATACAATTATATATTATTATATTAGATATAATATATATCTCTGATAATATTGTCTCTAATATATCTCTGTGATATACACAGAGCTATAATATATAGTATATCTAATATAACATATCATATATTATATAACTGTATATAGCTGTATGCTTATATATAGTGTCCTGGTTTCAGCTGGGACAGAGTTAATTTTCTTCCTAGTAGCTGGTGTAGCGCTGTGTTTTGGAACTCATATGAGAATAAGGTTGATAACACACTGACGTTTTAGTTGTTGCTAAGTAGTGCTTACACCAGTCAAGGACTTTTCAGCTTCCCATGCTCTGCCGGGTGCACAAGAAGCTGGGAGGGGGCACAGCCAGGACAGCTGACCCAGACTGGCCAAAGGGCTATTCCATACCATATGGCATCATGCTCAGTATATAAACCGGGGGGGAGTTGGCCAGGGGGCAGCGATCGCTGCTCAGGGACGGGACGGGCATCGGTCAGCAGGTGGTGAGCAGTTGCATCACTTGTTTTTCCTGGGTTTTGTTCCTCCCTTTGTTGTTGTTTTTTTCCTTTTCACTACAATTTATCATCATCATAATTATCTTTTTCTTTTTTTTCCCCCAATTATTAAACTGTTCTTATCTCAACCCACGCATTTTCTTACTTTTGCCCTTCGATTCTCTGCCCCATCCCACCAGGAGGGGGAGCGAGCAGCTGTGATGCTCAGTTGCCGGCTGGGGTTAAACCATGACAATACACACAGTTATATATTAGCTATCATATATATTTATGTGTTATATATGCGTGTGTTTGTAGCTATTATGTGTATCTAATATACTACAAATTTTTTATATATATATTATAACTGTAAGAGGAATTGCAGCATGTTTTCATTTTTGAGTTTTGATCCCAGAAACAAAATTATAGAGCTGCAAACAACATAAAACTACAAGAGCTCAAATACATACCTAATATTCAACATGCAGAATTTGCAGGTTTAATAAAGGGATGCTAACTGCAGTGATGCTACACTTACCTGTTGCTGGATATGATGGCCTTTTGGCTTCTCAGATCTCCAGCAATGCAAGCAAGTCAAGGCCAAGTGAACCCTCGTGTCTCTTGTTGAGGGTGGGGGGCAGGGATTGGGGTCTTCTTGTTTGGGTTTTGTTGGGTTGGGGGGGGCAGGTTGCTTGGGTTTAGTTTTTGGAGGGTTTTTGATCTTTGTTTTGTTAGGTATTTTTACCAACAGTAGCTTAAATGAGTGCTAGGTTTTGGGTTTTTTGGGGGTTTTTTTGGTCTATTTCTTAAGCTGAAAGAGTATGGACCTAGTTAAAAAGCTGAAAACACAACAAAACAATTTTTAACCTGTCAATACTACACCAATTTTGAAGCCAACAATAGTTAATTAATTCATTTCTTAAATCCTCTGGGATGAAGAGATAAGTTCGCTTTGCCTATGAATTGCTCTAAATATTAATTTTTGCTTGCCTACTGGGACTAAATCAAACACAGTTAAAATGGTTACTGTGGTTACAGTGATGGATCAAGAAAAAACAGAAAACTTATTTAACCATCAAAATACAAACGAAAAGCCTGCAGAAAACAGCAAAGCAGTACTGGCATTCACACGACAAAGAAAAATACAGGCCACATTTTATGCAATTTCAGAAAAACAAGGCTCATGATCCCAAATTCCTGACAGGTTGATTTTTTTTCTCCAATACTTACAAAATACAAAACATTTACACAATTCTTTTAAGAACATAGCCATAAATATATCATTACATCTTCTTTACAATCACGATAAAAGAAAAATTTTGTTTTACCAACAAGCGAGGGAGGTGAAGAACAATGTCAAAATGGTTACATATTCTACCTAAAAGGTGGAGGAGGGTGCAAGGGGGGACACGGAACATGACAGATAAACTTTCTATGTTAACTTGCTAAAGGTAAAATATTATTACTTATATTTTATATTATATTTCCAAGTGAAATTGTATTGAAATTAGGTTGTCACAAAAAAGGTCCATCTGAACAGCATATTAAACGGCACTGCTCGCACGAACAGCACTAAAGGATAACAGCAGAAACCCACAGCTGCGAAGAGAGGCATAAAAAAAATCAAACACCAACAGCCTTGAAATAGTATCCTTTTAAATCAAGCAGCAATATTTAATGGTTCTGTAACAAACTGTAATTAACCATTAAGCCACACTTAAAGGTGCTAAGAGAACAACTCTCTTATCACAGGGCTAGCTTCCTGGCACCAAGGGTGGTGAAATCTTTTCTCCAGCTTCCAAAAAGAGCACACGCTGCACCTAGCCACAATGGACACGGATACTGAAAAAGCTGCTGAAGTGGTAGCAAACCCAATGAAATCAAAACAAGAGACGAGGGAAAAACTGAGCTCATTTTGAAATTAAAGAAAGAAATCTGTAAAATATTATAACTATTTTAATAGCCATTGCAGCAAAGCCATGTAACTGAGGGTGGGTTTTCTTATGCATGCAGCCACCACTCTGCTACTCCTTGCGAGCACTATGACTGCTCTCATCTACAAATCCTACCTAATTTATTGCTAAGCAAATAACTAGAATCTATTTGACATAATTTCATTTTTTATCTATTGCAGGTTTTTCCCCCCATTCCTCAACAAAAACATCACAATTCACATCTTTATTATAAAGTGCAAAAAATTGTGGTGCCACAAAGTTGTAAAATGGCTTTTTTAAAACTAGATTTTTCATGTTTTCCATGATACTTTTTTTGCTTTAATTAGCATAATTCAAGAAGTGGAAAATCATCATCCACTGCTTCTCATAGTAGATTGTGTTAATGAAATCATGTTCATTACTTCCAGAAAAAGTTGGAGGACCAAGCACCTAATAGCCATACAACAAACATTAAACCCAAATACAGACAATCTTGTACATACACGAGGCATTGTTAAAATGTTAAATGTTGCTAAAATGTTAAAAACATCTTTGATGGCATTCTTATTTCAAGGATATTAAAGTAGCAGCCCCTTTTCTCACTCGCCTGTAGAAAGTAAGAGTTTCAGCTAGCACACAGCTGTAGTTTGGCCAGCTTCTCAGACTAACCTTGCAGTTTCCATGTACACATAGAACAAGGCAGTCCACGGAAGCATAAATATTTCAGTAAACTCCAGGCTTTCTAAATTATATGCATCATCAGTCATCCAAGGCTGAGGCTGCAGTCCGCTATCTGCAAACAACCTATGCTCTGATTTGAACAGAGGTTCACCCAGCTCCTACCAAAATTCAGCCTCTCCCCTGCATGTAATAATCCGTCACCTAAAGTCTGCTTGTGTTTTATCAACATAACATATTCTAGATGCATCATGAATCTTAAAAAATTCTCAATCTGCTCTCAGAAGTTTACCTGCCTCATTAGTCTTTACTTTTTTGCTCTACAGACTAGCAATGACAAAAAATATAAATTATTAAAAGCTATAGAGGCTGTGGAATTAGACATCAAGCTCACATTTTTTATTGCCTGATTATATTGAGAACACGCTACTCTCAGACAGCTCTAGATAGCTCTGTTTCTAACATTAACGTGCTTGTTTTGAAGATGAGCCTGCCTTCTCTTTTACTATTGTCTGAAGATGTACATAAAGCAAATACTGGATATTGAAATACAACCCAATAAATTATTTCTAGTTTGCTCATCTGGAGAGAGGAAGAGATCCAGAAGTCTTTCACAAAGCACTACGGAAACAATTCTAAATTCCAGTAACTTTTATCTCCCTGCAATCTCTGTCTTGTTGCATTGTTACATCTAAATCATCATCATTTCCATTTGCCTAAGTAGCATTTGAAGTTCTTCTGAGAAAAGACCTGGTGTCTTCAAATGACTTGCAAAGTTCTGGGCCACTCTGTAGCAGCCCATTTTATGCATTTCATACAAATCGAAGGAAAATATGTAAGTCAGATACTTTTTCTTTTTGCTCCTAAGTTTATTATTTATTGTATATGTAAATGATGCTTAGGGACAACACAAATATTAAATTGTTCACACTGCAGCAATATCTAGTATTCTTACATAACAGATATCACCCACAATACTCACCAGCCTGCTGAAATGCCATTAACCAGCTTATCTCCAAGAAGGGCAGAGAGATGTATTCATTTTAGACCAGATATTTTACAGACATGGAACTATTTCTTTCATTATTAGTTTTTCTGCTGCCTCGGGACAACTGTCAAGAGTTCTTTCTACCTCTCGCTTCTTCATCTAGAAGTAAATACAACCTTTCAGTGCTTTTATTTTCAACAGAAATGGGAGTCTATGAAAAATGGGAAAATATAAAGAAGAACATCACTGCTGTCATTTTGAAGCAGCCAGCAGCGGAAGGGGTAGAGAAGATGAGACTACATGCAACATGGTTTTCTGGTCCATCACTAGTGTAAGAGATTCACTGCATTACAATAGGGAAAACAAATCTTCCCTTTTCCTATTCTTCCTCCACTAACACTGTACTTCAAAGCCCTACATATAAAAGAAAGTTTCCTATGGAATAGTTAGCTGTTTCATTCAATAGGAGATATTTCCAGTAGGTACAACAGACAAACTCAATTTTCTCCGCAAGAAATTAGAGAACAACGTGATTTCAGTGCAAGCGAACCTGCAGCTCCAGGTTATCTAAGAGTAAAAGTCCTTTTCATCATATTAATATTTCTAAATATAAATACAATATGGAACATTTCCCGGCTTTTCAACAGACTTTAAAGAAGTGGAGAAATCCTGCATGAAACACAAAAGCAATCAACTGCTTTGTCTCACAGAATTATTTAATTGAAAAAGGAGATATTGTAACAAAAGTTTTTAAGCATTAGTTACATAAGTGCTGACTCATTAGTCCACTACCACAACAGGCTTGGTCTAAAACGGGTTCCTACCGGGCTTTCCTTTATGATAATTTAATTAATTGTAAGCAACCCAAACAACTCCTATATAGAGTGCACACACACACACAGAGGTATACTAAACAAAGAAGAGCACAATTCACAGTTCAGTAATTTTAGACAGATAGGACCAAAGATCATGAAAAAACCTCCTCAGGGACAGGAAAAAAACAAAAAAAACAAAAAAAACAAAAAAAACCCCCACACCACACCAAATAACTTTGCCCAACATCCTAAAATGCTGACTCAAGACAAGTAGGAGAGTTAGCATGAGAATAATGTAACACAAGAGCTTTCAAAACTCATTTCATCTTGTTATTTAAAATACAATCCTAGGATTAAAACTTTGGATTTTATAAGCAACTGCATTGAAGTTCAGTGAAACAATTTCTAGTTTCATGAAATTTGGCATCTTTGGGTTTTCTGGCAAAAGACACAAACGTGGAATTCACAGGATCTTCTGCCATTACTGTAAGGTGCTACAGGAATAAACCGCTGACTTGTAGCATAGTAATAATAGTCTTAAAGCTAATGAGTCCAATGGCCTTGTCATCCATCATTCTGCAAAAGTGTTTTAAGACACTTCATTTATAAACTGAATCAATGAAGCCTGTATAAACAAAAAAATTCCTTTTTAAGCAAGTGTTCTTTAGACGCATATCTGTATACATGCTGTGATAAGCTAGATAATATCTTTGTGAGTGGACAGGAGGAGAAAATAGCAAACTGCTCAGTGAAGTTACCAGGAGATAGCGACACTAAACAGGTAACAGTAGACAAGACCAAGAACGTAATGCTGTTTAGCAAGCCAGCCAACTCTTCCACACTATAGCAGTATGCTGCCCTCTATCAAACAGAATTTCCCAAAGCTACAATAAAGCCCAACATCTACTAGAAAGACCAGAGCTATGAAATACAACTTCACTGGAAATTTCTAAAGCTAGCGAAAATTAATTTGAAGGATGAAATTAATTATGAGCAACCCAAACATCAGTTAGCTTCTGTACAGAAAAGATCAAACATCTTCATTAACTCACTCATTTTCCTTGAAAGTTTTTAAGAAATCTTTCCAGGAAATAACCCAAGTTCAGCATAATACAAATCCGCTTTAGTAACAAACTCCAATTAAGGGTGAAAGTTCCTCCTGACGACACTTTCAGTTAGGGCTATATTATAAGTGTTGAGTGGACAGACCCGATCAGGCCAACAGCACGTGATAACCCAAAGGAGTGGCAAGAAGACAGATCAACCAATACTAAGGAGTCTAAGAGAAGGAAGAAGGTGGTTATTTCTGACTCAAAGGAATTAGACATGCCCCTCTTTTCAGTGGCAACACTTTCTTCCTCTGATCTGCATATGAAAGGACAGCGTGTATATGGAAAGAAGGGAAATCCAGAAGGAAGGGGGAAAAAAAATGCATCCACTTAAGCAATTTTCTTTAAGCATCTTTAAGCATTTACTTGAATTAAGATGATCCTGCAAGAAACTACTCCATTCTCCAACAAACGAGAAAGCAGGGAGACACAGAGAAAGGCCAGGATAGGCGATGCAGAGAAACACAGAACCTGGTGTATCACAGTGCTCTGAGAACAGCACAAGAAACTCTCTTCCATCCTTAGGAGACAGAACAAAAAGGAGAGATTATATTTTCAACAAGAGTGCTTCAGTTAATATTTCAACACAACTTTAGTACTTCTGTCTGATCAGTTGGTTTCCTTGTTCAGGGGAGGAGCAAGGGAGAGGTGAGAATATTTCAAAGTCCCAAAGATGTTATTTGATACACCAAAAGCCTAAATAAAATTTGAAATCATGAGTTTTGTGCAGGGAGACTCCTTCAGGTAGACATAGCAATAATTATCCCAGAGACCCAATTCTCAGACTTTAATGGTATTGCTGCTTAGCAGTGGATAAGTAATTTCCATAGTAAGTGCACATTTGTGCCACTACTGAGAGAAGCATAAAATCATAAAAGCCTGGAAGCGATTATCCCACAAACAGATACAAAGGTCTATGGCTGACTGATAAGCCCCTGGATGATATCAACGCTTCCTATTCTGTATGTCAACCTGCTGAAGACACCCAAGTGATTTTCTGTTCTTTTTTTCCCCTTTAGTGGAATTTGGTAAAGCAGGGAAATGTTTAACCCACTGCTTTCTAGTGAAGACAATTGTTAGAGTGGAGAATAACTTTGGACCTAACAACAGATGTCTTCAGCTCAAGGAAGCATCTCCTCTATGCTAGAAAGGAAATTTTCAACTAAAATCTTAGGGAGTTAAGAAAAAACACCAGTTTTGCAAATTCCTGCTCCCAGTGGAGGATGAATTTGACCATGCTTTCTTCAGCACAGATACACTTTTTTTTTTCTTGAAATAAATTTTGCTCTGTAAGCCTTGACACAAAGTTATTTAGCCTTACACCTTTGATTTCTTCCAAGAGAAAAGAACACACACATAACAGTTCACTACTTTGCCCACTTCAACACCTCAAAATTGAAAGAAAAAAAAAATTGGAATGAGCATAAGACAACTGTATACACAATAGCTGAAAATAAGATACCACAAAAGAGCTTTTCCTATGAAAAATGAAGTCTCTCTTCCACTCTCCATGTGCACTGCTCTCCCAATTCTCTTTTTCTCACTCCTGTCCTTAAAAGTAACATTAAGTTAATAGAAGTTTTCACTATTACAGAATTCTGACTAAACATTAAAATAAACTTCCTGCTATTTAATTTCAAAGCAAAACCTTTAAATGACAGCTACCCTTCAGTCATGTGTTCTTACATAAAAAAAAGAAAGAAAATTTCTTTATAGAGAATGTACGTAATATTATCATCCCTCCCATGGAAAAATACATTGCTGAATTCACCAGAAATTTCATTACTCGCATACATTGTTCCCACAGTAGAAAGCTCTCTATGTAGCCAGATTTAACACCATAACAGGTTTTTTGGCAAATATCCTTAATCTGCATCAAGTTTTCCACACCTATCCTGAAAAGTGTTTGGAAAACTGGGCCCATTAAGAGTGAATTCCTTCCTTTCTGAACACACACCCTTTTTTGAGATCTCTCTTCAAGCACAGACAAGACAGACACATGGAAAACAACTGAAAACTACATTTGTGATTATAATAATAATCTCTAAAAAAAAAAAAAAATTAATTCCTATATTGTGGCTTTCCTTTGCAACTCAATGATTGAAAGTCAGGGAGCAAATAAAAATGAAAAATCAGAATGGTAAACTTGAACCCATGAGCAAAATAAGGAGGCTTGGCAAATACAAGCTGAAGATGTTTTACAGACAGGCATTCACTGAATTTTTCATTCTCAATACCAAGGCACAGGAGTGGCCCAGGATACTTTCAGGGAAGCGGAATAGACCAGAGCTTAATTAGAACCTTGACCTATCAACATGTTTCATAGACTCTACCAACTCTATTCTAGGAACCCCATGTAACCTAATTATAATCTCATTATAATCTGGTAAGTAAATTTTGTTTGCATTAAAGATAAATAAGCAGCCAAAAAAATACACAGAACAACAACATTTAACACCCTACCTTACCAAATGTTATCTGAAAGGCTTTCTGCTTTTTCTGTCTTGTCTTGTTCTCATGAAGACCCTGATAGAAAGGTCCAGAGACAATGGTATTTCTTAAACTGTTTTCTCATTAGGGCAGCATTACATACCGTATATATTGGTTGGATATCATTCTTCTAGGCATATTCACGCACCTCCAGGAATACTGAGGTTATACACAGTTACATATGAAAACTGTTATCAAGTTTAAATAAAGTTATGGTTTTGACCCATCACAGATGTTGCTTCTAGATTCCTGTGCAACTTGTTTAAAAAGGAAACAAAACAGCAGTATCTTCCCATTTTGTCATGAAATGCTGGTTCTTAGAGGATAAAAAAAAGGAAGAATTGGCCATACAAATGTACCTAAGATGACAGAGTAAGGAACAGTACATAAAAGATTTCATACACGGGAGACAGAAGCCATTCCTAACGGATCATTTACTCTTATTTTAGACATGACCGCCATATGACTTACTGTGAACTTACAAAAGAGAAGGGTAAAATCAGCATATTTAAACATCATTCTAAAGGTGAAGGTTCAAATGTTAAAGGTGAGAGGCAAGACTTGTAACAAGAACTATAGCATATTAAGAAAACTGTAATTCTTAAAACACATGGCATAAAGCAGACGTTTTCCCTAAAAAGATAGAGAAACCAGTACGATTAAATCATATATGGGCTCCACCACCTTCTCCCTCCAACAAGCTTTGCCTTTTCATTTCACAGTAAGATATGTACTCTCCCATACTTCTGTTGTCTGAAATACTCCTGAATTTTGTTATATGTGCTTAACACCCCAGCCTGCTGTCAGCAGAAATCAAGACAGAACAGAGCAAGTTGTGCCTTCTGCAAGCCTGCTGCTTCTGAAAATAAGTTATTGTGACATGCCTCACGTGATTTTTTTTTTTTTTTTTTTTTTTGCCTTCTCTTAAACTGGCTTATGTGCAAAATTAGACTGATGTTTAAACAGTGTCAGGCTGTCAGAGGGAGAAAACGACGGTGCTACTGTGACATGAAACATGACAAGAAGAAAGATTAATCACTTACTCGAAAGTGAAAAGTTGAATACAAAACACATAACCATGTGTCTCAAATTTGTTATAGCAGGTGAAAGACTGAGTGCTGATCCCAAGATATGCTTCAAAAATTCCAGTTAACTGAAAAAATTAGTTTATTATAACAGCAAACATACTTTGAAAACAAAGACGATGGAGTTGAAGGTAAAAAGTTCCCTAGGGCAAAAACATTTGCTTTGGGGTTAAAATTTATATACATACACCTGAAACAAGTTAGCTTCCCACTCAGCATTGGAAAAGAATTTCCAAACTGGAAACAATTCTATTGACAAGAAAAGAGGGAGTAAGAATTCAGCCATAAATAAAGCCAAAAAAAGAGAGTCATGGCTACAATCAAAGTATTTCAACCGTTTACTCTACTATTTTACATCAACTCTACTACAGCAGGTTATACACCTAATATTTTTCACTTCCACTTCCATCACATTTCCATTTCTCCCCAAAATGCGTCCTACCATTGGGCACCTTTCAGAACGATTTCTCAGTTTTTGTGCCAGTGGGTTATGCATTAGTTTACTTATTAGACATGCTTGAAGACTGAAAAGGTTAGTCAGCACTGCTGTTAGTGAATTGGTCAGCAAACTCTGCTGGGGAAACAAACAAGGAAAAAAGGAAAATGTAAACTAATTAACATTAAATGTATCCATAATAATGTGGTAAGTGACAGCCACAATTTCATGATTAAGGATTTTTAATTCTTGAAGTGATAGGATATTTTGTTCCTGACTGCGGCACACCTGAATTTCTCCACTGGAGAAAGGTATAAAAAGCATGGAAATAGCAGATTTACCCAAAACCAACGCAGCAGAAACCAATACAGAAATATTTCCCCTTTTAACAGAAGGTTCTTGCCTCCCTGGCCCAAGCACCTAACAAATCCTTAATGTGCTCTGTAGTTAAACTACTCTCTGAAAAATAGTTCCCTATCAAACCTTTTTCCCTTTCACACATTTCAACCCAATTAAAGACAAGAAAGATTAGTGTGAAAGAGACAGTTAATTTTAGAAAATTTATGCATAGACCCAAATGTGTTTAATTACTTCACTATTTCCCACATGTAGGAAAATCATTTTTAAGTAGGCTGTAAAACAGTGTTTTAAAAAGTAAAATCAATGACAGGAGTAGTCCAGTACAGAGCTATTCAAGTGGATATCAAATTAAAATTTAGCTTCTTAAACACTTATTTCATTTTTCATCAGATTTTTAAAGAAAACCACAGAACATATTAAAAACTGTTCGCTTATGTGCTGATCATGAGAACATTGTAAAACTCTAAGGAGTTTTAGACACAATGAAACTCTTTTCTCCCTTTCCTTCTGTCCTTTTCCCTTCTCTCAAAGAAGAATAACATCGAAACAAACACTGTGCTTGAGACAAAATAAGAAAAGCCCTAGTTCAGTTTGCCCCTCACCTGTACCGGTACAAAGCGACCCTTCCACAGCCCACAAGGACCCTGCGAGGGGAATACAGCAGATGAGTCCGAGCTAAAGGACGCACAGAAAACTCATTGCTTCTTCAGACTGCTACAAAACTGTGCATTTACAAAAGTGTTCAAAGACTATTTTTTTAGTTACTTAGTTTTGCTCCAACCAATGCTCCCAGTACCTAACACAGCATTGCTCATGCAGAAAGCGGATGACAGGAGAGCTAAAATCTTACAACTTTAGAACTATTCAACAACAGAGTTGGGAGTTTTCACGGTTTTTGATCTGGGAAAGGAATAAGAAAAAGATGAGCAAGAGGAAGAAGAAGATAGCCAAGCTCAAAGGGAAAAAACGGTACTTTTAAATAAGGTTTGTTGAGCCAGAGACTTGAGAACTGTGATTTGAAAGCTATGCATCCATGCTTTAGATGTCATATGGAGCCAAGCCTGTGAATGTCAAAAGTCATGTGTTATTTGTACCTAGAGAACTCCACATGAACCTTACACCAGTTTAACTATGCATTTTCCCACAATCAAAATATGTGTGCCATGTATCCTTGTACCTATAAGCCTATGCAATCTTTTGAAGTTGCCTCAACATTGTAGAAAAGGGGAAGAGCAGCTGTTTAACACTTAAATGACCAGGCTTAAGTTACTGGGACCAGGGAGCTAGAGCACTTGGAGGCCCACTCTTCAGCCATGTATCATCAAGATAATAGAAACTCCTATTTTGTTCAAACCTGCCCTCATCCTTTCTTCATCACCAAAAATACTTCAGGAGCCTTTATTAGTGCAAAGTCATTCAGTTACAACACAGCCCTCAAAAACTTCAAAAGTCATGTTGTGCACCACTTCTTCCAAATTTACAGTTTCCTCCAGAACATAAGAGTCAACAATATGCATTCTACAATATTTAAAAAATACTTAAAATCTATGGGAAAAGAAGCGTGTGCTGAGGTACAATGCATAGTGCAAGCAGCTGTCCAAAAGCAAATAATCCACAGACATTGTCTAAAAGCATGACAAAAGCATGACAAACAGGGATCAACTGATTCAGTATTCAAATGTTATCACATCAAGGAATCAAAAGATTTCTATTCACCTGAAAAAAATTTCGCACTTTTGAAAAGAAACATACATTGACTTAGACTTTTTTCTCTAAATGTTTCTGTATTTTTTAAATACAAATGATCTATTCATGTGTCATTTAAAAAGCCCCCTTAGTTCTGTTTATTCAGTTGCATTCTTAGCTGAAGCAGAAGCTTTCAATTGAAATATATAGCACAAACTCAAAACAATATATAATTACAAAGGAATTATACTGCAATCCACTGCAGACCGAATATCTTTCTCCAAAACACTTAAGTTCATCCAGATAGACAAATGAAGAGATACTACCTTGTTACAAAATCTTGTCAAAAAAACCAAAAGACAACTTTATCTAAAAAACAAAAAGTACGCAATCACGCTATTTAACTGTTAAGTTTATTTACATTTTGCACAGCTGAAAGCCAATGCATGCAGTAACAAACAACTGAACTAAATACGAATTTTTGAAAAAGTCTTTTGCAATTAACTGGGAAGAACAGATCAATACCTAATTAATAGAAAAGGCAATTTTTGTACAAGTTAAGAGACATGTCTCTTAGAACCACTATAAAAAACTTTGTTACAAATTTCTCAATACTAGCAAGCTAACAAAACACTAGCCATTAGAAATAATAAAAAGTGCTAGATGACTCCAAACCGATTGTTTTTCTTTCTTCTCCTGAAAATGTTTAATTGCTTAAAACGTCAGTGCATTCAACATGCTGATTATTATTCTACCACTTAACTAGGTTTTCAAGCCTTCTTTCACAAAATTTTCTTTTTGAATACGCTACGTGTACAAAACCATTTTAAAATATAACGCAACATGCTTCTGCCAGAAGTACCATATTACCATTAGCACAGTGAGCTATGACTGAAGGGGACAAGAAGTAGGATTTCACTAGCACTCAAATGCCGCACACCAGGTTACAAAGGAGAGGGGGAGAGAACATGGGAGCAGCAATCAAATGGCAAAGAAATGATGGCCCAAGCCATCCAAAAGACACACAAAGCAACAGCACAAGCCTTGCCAGACCCTACACACACTTTTTGCTAGGGGACTGGATCACATAATCAGCAGCAGAGATGATGTAGTTCAAAGACTTACAATGATGGACCAACATACTCCAGTGAAATCTGTACTCTGACTTTAGATTTACAAGATGACAAAACCTTGCCACAGTATTTAGCACTGTTAATCACCCAGTACCATGCCATTACCAACAACAGGTCCCACTGCATGCTGCCGAGTGACAGGAAGAACAGCTGGAGACCTAATAAGAATATACTGTACCGCCCACAGCCACATTGGGGATCTGCAGGTCTTGGAGAGGAAGCAGATAAAGGAGAGAATCTCTCTGCAGTGAAGGTGATAATGAAAAGAGAGACGGTGTCCCAGTGGCACCAGGCATTGCAATCTCCATGGCACCTTTGTGTAAGAGATGCAGAAGGCAGGGGCAGGCTGGGGTGGAGGGAGACTCATCCTAACTCAAACACAGCTCCATGAAATCATACAGATCCTTTGCACAAGCCATTTAACAGCATATTACTTCGTTGTATCAGCATCAGAGATTCAAACAGCATGGCTTACCACAGCATTACATAATTCATTCTCTAGGCTACAGGCATGAAATCTCCAGTTGGCTGGCTCCTAAAGTCAAGCTCCCTTGGGAGCAAACTACAAGCCCACTCTTTGGCCAGGTAACTGAAGTCTACAAAGCAGTGGCTCCTACACAGTCTCCTGCCTGTAAACTACTCCTGTCTCCTCAGCTCTCTGCAAGGTGTGCTATCTGTCTTGTGGCTTCTGTCCCACCTGGAGCCTCCCTTTACTATCAGCAGTGCCTCCATGCATAATGGAAGAGGACTCTGGCATACAGATCCCACAGCCTGGCAGTTCTATTTGTGGCTCACCTTCTCCACGCACAGTAAATTTTACTATTACAAACACCTCTGAACTCTGTGGCCTTTTTCAAATACTGTCTGCCTCTTGCAATTCATTCAGCTCTACACCTACAGTCTTCCATAACGCACAGGTGACGAGGTTTAATAAATCTGTTGTTTGTGAAGTGCCAAAAAAAGATATTTAAGATTTTCCTTATGTGCTCCAATACTTTGCCAAAATAAAGCAATCTCCTCTGAAACTTGGCAATCTCAGCTTGGATAAGCAGTTGTTTGCCACTCTGACAGAGCCTCTCAGACTTTGTGTTAGACTTTAATAAAGAAATTGTCTTGTCTGCAATATGTTCATCCAACCAACTGTCCTGTAGCTATTTTTCCTGGCAAGACAACAGCTGGAAACAAGGGAATTAACATGAAAAAAAAATGAATAGGAATAAGGAATGTGGTTTGCATCTTAAGAAATGGGAGCAGTTCTCTGGAAAGCATGATTCAAAGGGATTTAGCAATGGTAACAGACCAGTCAAAGAGACTACAGCTTCGCCATGCTAGTAGTTCATAGCATAAGGACCATCTAATCTTTTAGCCTTTAGCTGCATAAAAGAGCAGAAAGTAGGTCTATGATGCAATTAATATCGTTTATAGTGTTAATAAAATAAATACAAGTATAACACATACAGTTCTGAATGTCATATCAAAATGGGTAGGGGTAAGTCTGCATGTAAATGCATGCACACACAGAATGAAGAGAGAAAGAGAAAACGGTTGCAGGCCAGAGAGAAGGGAAGCTTTCCAGTGAGTGATCTGAGGAGTTTAGCCCATTCAGCTTCTCCAAAGGTTCAGAGCTGATGACATTCACAAACATACTTTCTCAGAACAAAGATTTAGACAATGCTTGCTTCACAAACAAGAATCAACGCTGAAGGGTAACGCTGGACACATTCAAACTGAAACCCAAGAAACCAGTTTTGAAAAGTGAGAGTAACCTGTCCTTTGCCCAGCCTAACACATCCTCTTCCAAACCATGAAGTGGGAATGGGCTGGTACTTGCACACTTAACAAAATACTGAATGTTGGGGAGGGGCAGAAGATTGGAAAGCAAGTTCTCAGGGTTATAAGGTTATGATGCAGAGACAGAACACACTAAAATCATTCAAAAGCTGCAAAGCCATTGTTCCCTAGGCCAGCTAAATAAGTGCTACTACTACTTACATAATGCAGCAGTGGTTTGGGGTTTTTGGTTGGGGTTTTTTTTGTTGTTGTAGTTGTGTTTTTTTTTTCTCCTCCAATAAGTGAGAGCTCTAAAACCGCAGATGTTACAACGAAGACAGCAAGAGGCAGCTTCAGAACAACTGCACAAGGGCATGGCATCCACCACTGGGCCCTAGGAGTCAGTGAGCTGAAGTGGCTCACTGAAGTGACAGCATAAGGGACAGGTTAAGGCCCCACAGTTTACAGGGGCATCATCATCTCAGCTCCTGCTTCAAAACTGTGGAAGGCAAGACTAGCCAGGGCCACAGGAAGGCACACCGGGAATTAGTAACTTAGTGGGGGGACAGGACATTGTGGAAGCCAGCTGTACACTATCAGTCCATAAGCTGGTTTCTTTCTTTCTAGGTATAGACAACAAAGAAGCTTGCCTGGGTTTTTTCGGTGGGATTTTTTTGTTTGTTTGTTTTGGTTTTGTGTTGAGGTTGTTTGTTTGTTTGTTTTTAACAGGGTCAGGGGATTGCTTACTGCTTTTCCTTCACCTTAAATACATCTTGTTATCTATTACCTCAAACAGGTTTTTGCTAAATTCTGGACATTTCAGAGGAGCTATTGGCAGTGAAGAGCATCAAATACATCCTACTCCATTACACTGCAGTTTTCCTAAATCTGATCTGATATTGTCTGCACTTATGTCAATCACTTTTCAAACACTGAGTCATCCCACAAGAGAAAAACCTTAGATTCCTCTCTTTAACCCAAGAAGAGCTGAGAGACAAAGGAAAGATCTACTTTCATCCCTAAATGGTAGGGATATTCCACTCACTATCCTCTCCACACAAGGCAAAGTTCTGTATCTTGTTACTGATTTCCCATAGAAAGTACAGTAAATCTTTCCCATATCTGCCAGAATGGGCACTATTTAGCCTTGCTTGTAAGTGGCCCCCATTAGAACCACAGGTCTAATTCTGATCAAGACCCCAGGGTTCACCATACTAGGCTGCCAGGTCACGCTGTAGTATATTAGCATTACTGCTTCCTTAAACGGCAAAGCATCAATTCCCAGTTACATGTTAAATCTAGTCTTTCAGAACAGGCTTAAGCATATGAAGAAGATAATTCTAAAGTTTTTTTCTTGAGATTTTTAATTTACACTTTCTATCAAGTGGAAGTACTTCTAGTAGTCTATATAGAAGTATATAGTGTGTGTGCGTGTGTATATATATATATAGTAGTCTATATAGAAGTAGTCTATATACTCTAGACTATCCACTGGCTGGGTAGCAAGTGCAAGTCACAGCACTGCCAACTATTAAGGCTGCCTGAAACCTCTCAGCTTAAAAAAACCCAGAACACCATTAAGAACAGCTGCATATTTCTTTGACAGGTTTCAACTGCTTGGTACAAGGGTTTGGGTTTTTGTGGTACTTTTTAAATATCTAAGTGCACCTCCAGCTGATTTTTTTTGGTAGTGTTTTAAACAAACCAGTTCAACTGATTCAGAAGATCTTACCTAAGCAATTCAGGTAAAAAGATAAATTAAAAAGAAGGAATGGGCGCTAGGTCAGATGGGAAGGGTAACATGCAATCCTGACAATTAGGGACAACAAGCAAGAACACAAAGATCACAGAGGGCTAAAAGATGCTTTTGTTTTTCTTGGAAGATGAACAGTGTTTTTATTTTCAAATGTCTGCACTTTCAGAACAATATATTAGAAATAAAAAGTTCATCACCATTAACAGATAGTTTGATTTATTCTGTATCAGATACAGTCAATAACGTGTCTTCCATTAACTGGATAAAACCATTTTCCACTACTGGAAATTGTACTGCAGAATACATTCACCAGGCAACTATGAGAGTGTTTATAATGTGTTGGCAGTACAATTCTGGGTTGGGGTTTTTTTTTGTTTGTTTCTTCAAAGTAAAGAACATACTGGGGGAAAAGCCAAGTACTGGAAGTCCCAATAACACCCACTGTTTACAATGCAATCAAATGTTAACACAAGATAAAGATACTTCAAATGTTGTTTCTTATTTTTCCTCAATTCTACCTTATATGATTTGAAGATATTTAAAGTATGTTTATATTCTCAGCTATCTTCCACAGAGTGGCTAGTGTTACTAATTAAACAGCCAACAGAAAAAGGAATAGCTGAAAGCATTTATTCATGTGCTTTACACGTTTGGGACAATTTCAAAAGGGACTGAATTACCGCTTTTACTAATTTTTTACTTTTAAAGTAGTAAATAAGCCAGAAAAAACACTTCTCACTTGAATTTCCGAAAGAGTTTCACAGCGTATGTTCCTATCTGCATTAATACAGGGATACAGGAGTACATCTAGGACTTAATTATGTGCCGTGCTTTGGCTACCAGGAAGCTGGACATAGTCATCCTCACTTCTCCTCTTCTGCTATGAGGTTACCAGCCAGGTACGTCTGCTACAACTTTTGTGCACATTACCTTTCAAGCCCTGTTCTACTACCAGATTATCATTAATTAAAGCAGACAAGCAAGCAACCCACAAACACCTTATAGCTAATGTTTAAATGATCAAGATCATTCTGAACCTTTTGGCACACCTCTCCCAGCATCTGCTGACAGGTATGTACAATTTTGTTTTTTGAAACAGCCATTGATCAATTAAGTATCACAGTACAAGGATATTCTTTTCAGTCAGCCTGCAATCTCTATTTCCAGCTCTTGTACTACTTTTAAAACCTCCAAACTGTAGAATTATTCATATCCTGATTAGTTTTAATGAAGAAAAGCTGGTGTTCCAAATGCTGCAATTATCAAGTTTTCCTCTCCTGTATGTGGCCAATCATTAAGTTTTCTAAACTCTGAAGCGGCACGGCTAATCAGCATAGTTACAAAACCCTTTATGCTGCACCATAATCCTTTTCCACACTTTTGGGGTTTTTTTGTCCAAGGAGGTGAAAACCAACTCTTTTGTATTTTTGACTTCATGAAAAAGAGGTTGTTGGTTGCCAATCTCCATTTAGATGAAGCAGTGTATAAATAAAAAAAAAAAAAAAAAAAAAGCCCACACACCTATCCCAAAACCTAATCCTAAAACTTCATTTAAGAGCGGCACCTGTGTGGCAGGAGGAGAGGAGCTACCCAACAGGCACTGTCTCTTGGGGAGCAGAGAGGACTCCAACACTCGCAAGCTGGGTACAAGAGTAACCTCCCAGAGGAGAAAGGTGCATGAAGTGGTATAGGACAGTTCATAGAAATCTTAATTGAACACGTAATAGGTATTTATTCACATATTCCCTGCCAGCAACAAACAAATGGAATTTCTTTGAACAGAGGACAGTGATAAAAATTAAACCGTGAAATGGCAGCAAAATCTCTGAAACTTGTGAGCTGCTACAGCAAAGAGGGCCCAGTTCAACAAAGCAGTGCAGTGAAAGGAGTGGAAGATGGTCCTAATTTTTTTTCCCATTCTGGTGTATTATGGCCTAGTGAACACAATTTGAAACTAATGTTCTTCCTGTAGGTTGCAAGCAAAGAACAGGAGCCTCAACTCCTTATATACCACAATAGCATGACCACTTCATGAACACTAGCGGCACCATCTTCCCTCTACCCAGAACGACTGCTGCTTCTCACGTCTTTTGGCAGGCACAGAACCCACAAAAGGAATTACTTTGGGAAACTGTTCTGGGTAAAAACAACAAAGTTCTGTGTTTGTGTCAGACTAGTTTAAATGTTCCTGTAGAGTTCAAAGGGCAAGAGCAGCAGGACTGGGCAGAGACAGACAACGCTACCTCTTTTGAAAGCAAATGCACACTTAGGCTGGCTCAAGGCTGCCAGGGAACCACAGCCGAAGCAGAACTAAGCCTAAGTAACATTCATTGTCTTTTAGTGGCCCTACTGGAAGCAGAGCCTTCATACACTGAAGTAAAAGCCCAGGCAACTTACCAGGCTGTATAAGCACAGCTGTACACAACTGCTGCCATCTCTTTCACATGGGAAGAACAGGACAGCATTCTAAAACGGTTATAGGGAAATGGGAACCTGAATCACTCATGTAAGACAGTGAAGAGACCATATACAGTTACAAGTCAAATTGCCGTATCTCAAGCCAGCTTCGTGAGGGCTGGAAGGAGCAGGAAAGGTTTCTGAAGAAGGGATTCTGAACACAAGAATTCCCTATCTTTGTAGGCTTTCCTCTTCACAAAAGCAAAAAAATACCTTTTAGAGGGGAAAAAAGAAAAAACCTTTGCTGAAGTGCACTTCATATGACTTCTGAGATTAATTGCTACTGTCTCCAAACAAATTTACTTTTCCACTTCGTGTTTATACATGAGACTCAATAGAATTCTAGCTATGAAGGTGTTACTTGAATTGCTATTAAGTGAATGCTGCTACTATACAGAATAGTGCTGCTATACAGAATAACAAAATAGAAGCTGTCATCTAAAAGGAGAAATTAAAATTCTTTACCCCTTTATTCACCAGCTACTACAACCAGTTTGCGGGGAGGGGAGCCGGAAATAAGAACTACAGTTCTATACAAGGATTATAAATAATAGTTTTAGCTTCATATATATCTGAGAACTTCAAACTAAATACACCACAAATGGTGATTAAAGCTCCTCACATAATACATTTCATACCTACCTTCAGCAGTTTAGCTTCAATGTCACGATGGTACAGTAAAGTATCCTAAGACACCTGGTTCCTGTTGCTGCCTTGTTTGTTCATTTCACTATCATGATTCTATACAAAGCTATAGGAACTTCTTGATCATACAGGTTCTCTCCTTACAGCTTTGATTGCTATGGGGTAGATATTAGATATAAATGAAAGTTTGGGAAAACCTTCCTTAAAGGCTGAACATAAAACGATGTAAGAAGAAACATGCCATCTAAGAAAAACTTTCAGAAGTGTTAATATAAAATGCATTACCAACATATGAAAGACTCCTCAGATTTTAAACATGTAAAACATTAAGATCAGGAAAATCTCAGTACTCTGAAATTCAGTTCTTTGATTTCTTATCAGTCAGTAACCTCTGTGTAGTCCCAGGAAGGCAAGCAATCATAACTTGAAAGTGCGACTCATATGACCTGGGTCAAGCTAAACCTAGCAGTTTAAGCTTAGGACCTCAATCAACAGCAAATGAGGACATTTCTTCAGCAAAAGAAGAGCAAGTCTTCATCTTCTCTAATGGAGGTTCTTCCAAGAAAATGATTAGCAACTTGATTGCATTAACTTGATTGCACGATCTACCATAGTGTATTTTATTATCCTCTCGAGAATTACACCTTAAAGTTAAAAATGCACTGGGAAAAGTGTACTTTAAAAAAAAAAAAACAACACACTAATTACTATAATTACTATAGCCTGCTAAATAATCGTATAAGAGTAGAACTTGAGTTCATCAAAAAGTTAGCTCTTATTTTATTTGAAAAAGTTGACATGAATTTGTTTTGTTAAAAGGAGGACTAACAAGAAACCCCATAGATTTAAAACTAGCTACTTTTAATTAGTAGGAAATCACACACCACATGAAAAAAAATACAACTTTGCAAAAACAGTGGTATAAGGGCACGTACTATTTTTGTGCTGTTCTAGGAAGCCACATAATGCATATCTGCATACTTAATTGACTAGCTTTTCATGCATTTTTATCTTACATTTTGACTATTGCTTGTCTTCAACTCAATTTTCAACATGCAACAGAAAAAGCACCCACAAATGAAGCCACCAACCAAGCTGAAGTGTACATATGTCAACTTCATTAATTTTAAAAAATAATTTTTTAGAATTACCCTTTGCCATATATTGTTTTCAACTGACATTCCTTGTCATTTCGCTACCATAAGACAAGTGTATTTTAAACATATGGGAAGTAAAGGCTATTTTTTATTCTGCAAGATTCAACTATAGTTACCAAGCATTTCTTTATCATGCATTTTTATCCTACAGTTTCTTCTGGCACAGGAAGCCAGGGTAAAATTGACTGAGGAGCCTTGAACTGAACAACCTAGAGGCAGCCTCCAAGCCCTAAATTTCTTCCTCCAGTTCTAGCATTCCCTCCCAAAGAAGGAGCAGTACAAGACCACCTCTCTGAAGTCTGCATTTCTCTGCTGCAGCTGCTCTTGGACCACAGCGCCTGACCTAAGGTAACAGCAGAGAGCAGTAAAGTTTACGGTTGTACTTGTAGTGTGCAGCCTGGTCTTCCTCCACAAACTCAGACCTCTGGTACCCAGAAAGGTGTGTCCTCCCTGTGAACTCGGGCTGTCAACTACTGTACCAGCTGCTTCTGAGACCCGATACTTCCTTCTTCACTGCAGCCCCTGCCCTTGGCACAGGCAATGGCAAGCGCGCTCTAAAACCTTTGTTTAAAATCTCCTTTGCTCTTCACACCACTTCTTTCACGCTTGTCCGAAATGGTTTTAACAACAGATAAATTTCAGTGATCCTTCAGATTCAGGCATCCTATGTTGATTCTCCAATCCGAGTGATTTTCAGACTCTCTCTTATTTTCAGATAATGCAGTGAAATCCTGAACGCTGCAAACCCTTCAAACCTGAGGAAAATATCATCAACTTTCCTTCTTTCAAACAGCCACTTTCAGTTATATGAACAGACAGATCTTCCATTAGAAAAAGAGTTTGGGCATGAGCTAAACCCCAACAGAAAAAATGAAGACATTCAGAGACATGGATATACAATAAGAAACATTATCCACTATTCAACAGCAAAAGTGAACTTAAGTAAGTGTCTGGCATCCTTTTGTGGTTAGTAAGATTTGCCACACAAACCTGAAGTTAAGATAGCCTTCATACACTTCAGGACACAAGTCCCCTCCAAAAGTTAGCATGTTTTTAAGAAGAGTTTTTCTTATTTCTGCCTCTCAAGCATGCATAGTAGCTACTGTTGCAAAATGACCAATAAACAAGATGTGTCAATAATCGATTTCTGTGTCACTCATCTTCCCCTCCTTACTGTAAGCTATCCTTCCTCAGCTTTGGCTTCTGGATTACGTGGCTTATCACCTAACAGGGAAGGCATCTTTAAAAACAAGGATGCAATTAAATGTCTGACTAGAGTTTAGGGTAAAAAAACGCAAGATTCAGACTATTAGAGCTGTTTTCTTGCTGGTGAAGTGCTAACAGCTTCATCAGAATAGAAAAAAATAAAACAAACAAACACACACCCAACACAACAAACAACAACACCACAAAGGAACTGGTGCATGTGGAGACAGCACTGAACAGATTCAGTCAAGGGCTTGTAGAAGGCGGCAGCACAGCAAATACATTCTCATGCTAGAAAGTTCAGAATATTTTAACATTATTTCATTTTTTTAAGCTAGACTACTTATTCCTGGATATAATTTCTTATAACATCTTCCGGAATGTACTTTTTTTTTTTTTTTAAGGATTTTATTAAACTTCATTCTTGTTTGGCTAATCAGCTGAATTTTAACTGCATAGAAGCAGCATTGTATCTTGACCCTCAAATGTGTAATTGTGAATATAAGGATTTTTTTTTTTTTTTAACTTAAGTTGTTGAACTATTGTTTCATCTGTCTTTGAAGAAAGGGAACAAAAACTAAAAGCACTCAAGACTTGAATCTTCAAACTACTCTAACTTAATTTTGATATTAAAGCCATCTTTGCAGAATGATAACAGAATGAACAACAGGAAAGCATTAATACTGAAGAGAATCATAGAATCATTTAGGTTGGAAAAGACCTTTAAAATTGTTGAGTCCAACTGTAAATGTAACACTACCAAGTCCACCACTAAATCATGTCTCTAAGCACCACGTCTACACTTCTTTTAAATACCTCCAGGGATGGGGACTCAACCACTTCCCTGGGTAGCCTGCTCCAACACTTGATAACCCTTTTGGTGACGAAATTTTTCCTAATATCCAATCTAAACCTCCCCTGGTGCAACTTCAGGCCATTTCCTCTCGTCCTGTCACTTGTTACTTGGGAGGAGAGACCGACCCCCACCTCGCTACAACCTCCTTTCACGTAGCTGTAAAGACCGATAAGGTCTCCCCTCAGCCTCCTCTTCTCCAGGGTAAACAACCCCAGCTCCCTCAGTTGCTCCTCATAAGACTTGTAAGCAGGTTATAAACACAGTCAGCCTTCTGGTTCTTTGCAGAAGATACTTCTAAACCCCCAAAAAGATGAAGGCGTGTTCTCTTATTCATACACATTCTCAAAAGATATTTACTGTATGACAGGTATATCAAAGGACAGTGCCGTCTCCGTCCCTACAGCTTTTCGCACACATCAGCCCATCCACCACACAAAGCAGGCACTAACTCACACTTACTTGGCACTTTCAATAGAAGTCTACTATACTTCGGCTCTAAAACTGCCTCCTCAGCTGAAGTACGGAGCCAGTGCCCTTTCCAACCCTTTGAAATCAAACTAAAGCAGGCTTTCTGTTAGGCTCAATACTGCATGTACCAGAAAGCTGGCACATAACTGGGTTATGTGTGCATTTTTAACGGCAATTTATACGGTATTTTCCTCAAACATGTCAACTGTGCCTTAAATAAAACAAGGGTTGATGTCTCAAACCTGCACACAAGAATTAGGTTGGTTATGTTTTGTTTTTTAAACTTTTAGGAGGGATTTGCTTTCACAATAGCAACGGTATTAGGCCATCTCACTAGTAAACCATTACTATAACCCCATTACAATAGAAGAGTTCCAAAACACAAATTCCAAATTGTTTGCAACTGCTGAAGTGTAAGTGAAATTTCTACCAGTATTTCAAAACTTTAAACAAGCTTCAACTTTCTGGAGGGAAAAGCCACAGGAATTAGAAGAACAGAACATTGTGCAGGCATTGTGTACCAATCAAAAGGAATGCAAGCTTACTACACCAAAACAGCTTCCCCAAAACAGTACCAGGACCAACTCCAGTTCCTTGGGCCAGAACACAGTCACTTCTGAAAAGGAATGAAATATCAACACAAAACCTCACCTCCTTCACCACTGTCTTACACAATAAGGTATACCACAGTAGGCACTTATAATTCCTTGTACTGAAGTAGTCTTTGGAGCCCTCACTTGAAAAGAGAACAAAAAGCCCCTTCTTCAATCCATTTGCAATCTAAGTAGGACAAGGGAAATAATAATCCAAGACATATTATAAACCACTACATGGAAGTATTTAAGAGCTCAGCTTCCTTCATAGCAAGACAACCCACCAAATTATCGTTCCACAATAAGGTTACACTATTTTCACAATGCATATCACTCCCTTGGTAAACATTAACATGTGTGTGCTTATAAGCACTTAAGCATCAACACATGTATAGAGAATTCCAAGTATGTTACATCAAGGAAAATCATTAAGAAGGAATAAGCATCTTCCACCAGGTTATGCTTACACAAAGAGATATTAAGCTCCTTTTCATCAGGACATTTGAATGTCCATTCAACCCATCACTTGTGACCAGATGCACTTAGAATGACCTCCCTTCCTCCTTCCCTCTCATTGTTTAAGGAACAGCAACTCAAACAGCTTCAGTTGTCAGACCACCAATTAGCTACACTAGTTAGTGCCCAGATGACAAAACACATTTTCAGGTCGAGAGAAAGTGTTATGGTTGTACAGCTGAATACTCTCCAAAACACAAGTGACCCAGGTCCCAAACCTTCTGCCTGCTGTGTTTTTAATACTCTTTTTATTGAAAATGCCAAAATACAAATCAGATAATAGAGGGATCAATAGAAAATCAAATTAGAAAAGCACGTTTCAGATTTGCATGTATCTTACATAAAAAGGATTTTAACTCCAAAATCCTCCTCTTAGCATTTAAATAGGCAATCTCATTCCAAAACTATCAGGAATCTTATTAGTGTCACCGATCCACTGTCACAGTTAATTCATTTTTTTTTAATCTGAGAAAAGTAATGGAATACTTATCACAAACAGAAAACTCTGGTGGTTACAGATGTTCAGAATGTTCAAACACAAACGTTACACTGGAAAAACTAAAAATTTGGAGTCCATCTGGTAAGAACCTTTATAACCACATTTTTACTTTTAAAGTAGGTAGAGCTGAAATAAGTAACCCTTGTAATACGTTCCAAGACAATATCTATTTTAAGAAAAATTACATTATACAGCACTAAATATGTAAAAGCTTATCATTTTTTCTAGGATAAATAGGAGGTTAATTTATGCATACAGGCACTATGTTATGGCTCTAAATCTATAAAACTGAATTTTCTTTAATAAGCTAAGCAACATTTGACCAGGTGTCTGTTCTTAAAGCTATGAACTTATCTTGAAGCACATTGCTAGACCTGAAGTTTATTACAAGAATGTTTCCAGTAACCAAAAGCACGATAGTGTAATTGCACACCCCGGAATGTAATACCACACTTAAAAAATGGTTATTTTAATGATTACGCTAATGAGTTCTGAACTTCCAACCTATGTGCATACAGTTTCATAATTACACAGCTTGAAATCCTCATCAGCAAATCCAAATGCTCATGAAATCCAAATCATTTTATAATCTTGAATAATGCATGGCACCTCTGCAGCAAGAAATTAAAACAAATTTCATAAAAATGCAAAGCTTCATAATCTGTATTCTAAAAGAAACTGCTTTACTGAAATAAAGTGTTGCTTAGTAAGTACTAATGATGGTGATTTTTTTTCCCCCTTCCCTCTGGTACTCACAGTTCAGATCCCACTTCAAAAATAAACAGACTAACTCCTATCAAAATATCCTTTCATATATATATATATATGTTATATGTATAATATATATATATGTGTGTTATATGTATAATATATATATATATTTTATATATATATTTTATATATATATAAAATGAGATAGATAGATAGATAGATATATGGTGGCTCACTGCATACCCTACTACACAAGAGTGAAATCAGACATCTGTTTCCTAAACAAGCATTGGCTCAAAATGGCATAAAACCTTTTCTTCCTGAAAAGCGTGAAAACATATTTTTTTAAAAATAGGCTGCAGCTTGACTGGCTTGCATACTATTTCATCAATAGCTAAAACAAAACTCCATCTTAGTTCATCAAAGGGCCAGCAAATCAAGGTCTACCGTTTTTCCATAAGAATGCCCCTCCCACCCCCAATGACTTTTTTTGTTTGTTTGTTTTTCAACTACAGGTAAAGCCTAGATAAATTCAACACAGGTTTTTAGCAAGCATTAGCACTATCTTTCTGAACAAGTTCAAAAGCCTGTGACTCAAGATGATGGGAAAAGCCACCATCACAGCCAGTGCAAAAGGACAGATACTCCATTTTGATCTGGGATTTTCCTGTGTCTCTCATCTCTTCTTCATATTTTAAGGTGCTGAAAAGGATAACGGTAATTTTTAAAATATGCCATTTCTAATACTTCCCTTCCTTGCAGATGCATGATGCGGTGCTAATTATCAGATACCTATAAGAATACTTACACTGGGACTCCCTGTATAAAACAGAAGTTACAGGAAGTTTTATTCACATCAGTGTTTTGTCTTTACATCTTCATCGCCCAGAAATAGCTAAGAATATTTAGGTAAACAAATACTGTCAAGCAGTAACAATTTCCATACCCCAATAACTTTGATTATGGGAAATTACAACTGAAATGTATTACAAATTATTTACACAAGGAAGAAACAGAATAGTCTGAATCTAACAGATAAGAACACTGTATCATGCCTTTGGAAGTTGTAATCATGTTATTCAGAATAAAAGTTAAATCATTTTAATTTTTACCAATTTAGGGTTTGAAAGAAGAATTAATTATTAGTCATCCTTTTTGTTAATCAAATTTTAAGATTTCCGCTCATCTGTACGATCTCATTACTGAAACCACAAAATATGAATGCAAAAGCAGAAGCAGTAAGGAAGAATCACAAATATCTACACCTCTTCTGGCAGAGATATTAACCACAACCTGAAAATTATACTAAACAAAACAAAACAAAAAAACCAAACACACACAAACATTAAAACCAAATCAAAGAACAACAGCCCTTACATACCAGGTTTGACAAATTTCTGCAGCTTCTTTTTTCCCAACTTGAACGTAACAGGCTTTTGATCTACTAATCCCTATTTTACCTCATTAGCACCAAGGAACTAAACATAAGAATTGGCTGCCTCTGGACAACAGTTCTCTCAAACAAGGCATTCAAACCTACGGAAGTGTAACCAAGACTCTGCCAGAAGCACTAAGTATCAAAAGTTTGAAGCGTGTATCTGCTGCAACCAGTTTAACAGTCAGTAAAAGCCCACACATTAAAACAATAACTTGGCCATAGTATCAATCAACTAAATGTCATAAAACATTGAGTGTCAAAACCCTAGTCCAGAGCAAGATTCACCACATTATAGAGGAAAAAAAGCTTTTTTTTTTTTCTGGTGCAGATTTTATAAAAGACACAGAGCATCCAAGTTACAATACACCAATTTGAACTATATCTTGTGTCCATTCCACACTTAAAATGTCACCTCCACATTATATGAAACTAACATTATTAAAATGTTTTCTGTGCTACCAGACATCTCTCTTACATGCTTATTCTTTATATCAAAGGGAATTTTTTTTTTTTAAACTTCTCCAGGGGAAAGCTGACTAATATACAACAACTTGTAGAGCAGCCTACATAAAAAAAACACTGCAGCATATACTCGAATAGGTAAAAATTCTCAGCTGTAACTAAGTCTTACATATCTTGCTTTGTTTTTCCTAAACAAGTGTAATATACTGTTGTACAACAAATTGAAGAATAAAAAACTCCATTCTGCATTCCAGATATCAGAAAGTTACAAAACCCTAGAGAAAATACTAGAAAGCTCAATTACAAAGAAGTCTAGAGTTTGAACCACATTTCTCTAACTTAAGTATGCATTACTTGCATGGCTCATATATTTGAGAAATCAAACCATATGACAAAAAGATCTGTAAAGCGTGACATTTTCAGGGTCTGCTGACCCATTGGAAGGTAATTTAAACAAGCCAGCATCAAGGCCTCTGCCACCGATTTGCAGGGGAAGCTTTTAAAGCAGCAATGCTGTAACTCCCCATTAAGAGAAATTCCCTCAGAACTCCACAGCCCCTTATTGATTTTTTTTAAACTATTGAGATACTCCTGTCCACTTGCCTTGTTATTTTGACTTCATTTTACTGTTTTTCAACCTGCTTGTAGAAATCATTTTCCTTATCACCTCATGCTCTTCAGCCACACCTTCTCTACTTACCTAAAGGTTACTTTAGTTCTGATTCCTTTCTCTGTTTCATGAGGATTTCAATGGTTGGAGGGAACAGAAACTGTTCAAAGATGGAATTACTTCAATATAACTTAATTTAAATACACATTGCACATTAGAGCATGTCATCACTTTCACAGCCAGAATGACAACCCTGAAGGTCTACAGAGTCAAACCCAGGTCAGAAAATAACTGCTGTATAAGTGCTATACCCAGCCAGCCAGCGCTCCCAGTGACTAAACCTGCCTGGAAACAATGGAAAAGTTCAAATCCACTGACAGAAAACATGCCTGTCAGGTACTAGGAAAGACATTTCCTTTGTATAATTACATCAATCTTGAAGTTTATATCCACTTCTGAGTCCAAATGGTTTTGTCATTTTGCTGAAACAACTTCTCCAAACCAGCCTCACACTCACAATACCATCACTGAAACTAAAGCTACCTGCAAAGACCTCTGTCTGAAGTAAGGTTTAAGAGAGTTACTGAGCATCCTCTATAAAAACAACTTCAGACAGATCTTCAGCTTCTGATCAGGAGCATGCATGGGCCCAATAGCCATTCTGAACAGCCAGCAGATGATTTCTCTAGCATTTGGAGACCTTCCAGGAGACATGTTTTCTCAATATTGCATTTCTGCTGGTAGCGAACTGAGAAGGAAGAATTCATTGATTTTGCTATTTAATATTTCATTAAATGCTTAGTTAAAAGAAGTATCTGAACTACACTTAATTCATATCATTTGTTTGATATCATCATTAGAAACTCTTAAATGACAGTTACAGTCCCTATAAATCTTGAAACAATATCACTGTTTCAGCATTTCATTGATGCTGCTTTGTGTCCTTCAAAAGCTTCTGCTGCTGTTAAAAAACACAAGTCACCTATATATATATAACAAAGGAGATATCCAAGCAAAAATTATTTCTAAGACCCTATTGGCACCCTGCTATTTCATTATCAGTGCAATGCCCATCACAATCACATACCCTTTTTCTCCTTCCGCTCCTAAAAAAAAACCACCACACAAAAAACCCACCACATACTCAAAGCAGTGAAACTGCCAAGGCGCAAGCCTCTGGAGAGGTTAAACCTACAGCAACTTCTAGGATGACAAGCCTAGATCTTTTGGCAGCAGCACTGATCAGGAAATGGTATCTTTAGATAAATGTTCAACAGTTTTGTTGGCCAAATTGTAGATATTGCAATACTGTCCTTGCAAGCATAGTCCTACCAAAAAGAAAAAAAACAAAAAACAAAAAAAAACCAAAAAACAAAAACAAAAAAACCCCAAAACAAACAAACAAAAAAAAAAAAAAAAAAAACAAAAAAAACAAAAAACCCCCAGCAACCTGACAACAGACCATCATCCCCCTTTCAGAAGGGCTCTGCTGATAAAAGCATACCAGTAAGCATGTTTACTTGTATTTAATCCTGTCAAAACATGAACATATATGTTAGACAGAAGCTGTATTTTCCCTGTAGCCTTTTATATATATGCAGAGAGCAGAACTGTTCTGATCTAGGAAGTTACTAACATTTAAACTGTCCCTATAAGCTAAGCAAGTTTTCACTTATTAACACAGGGCTTCATTACATCTTTTTAGTCTCCCCAGGTGTTTGTGAGTATTTGAGAACATGCCTCCATATAAAAATGAGAGGGAAACCTAGATGGGTACATTAAGTTTATGCATTTAAGACATGTGCCAAGTGCAGGCTCAATGTACACAATGATACAAAGGGAAATGTTTTGTACTCATCTTTTGCACAGCATATAAATTTTCTTACGGCTTTTTCTTCCTCAAGGAAAAAAGTAATTTCAAGTGATAGAGATTTGTTAAGGACAGCGTACAAAGAGGACTCCATTTATAGCTTCAATACATTAAAAGCAGACAATTTAAATAGCATGTTTTTATACAAATGTCAAAAATTGGGCTTTTTAATTAATTAGATCCATCATTCAGAGTAATCAGGACATGAACCACTTGCTAGATAACTCAGTGAAAACAAACTATTTTAAAACTATTCAACACTAGCTTTGACATCCAGTTCAGGCCACATATTATTGCTGAGGCAGTGGCGGCAAGAGGGGCTCTCGCCATAAAGAATTTCCAAAGCATTTTCACACGACACATTACCAAGCACATATAATACTAATTTAGACTGGCTTTATATGCAAATAGAACAAGCCACCCTCTCCAACATGCATAACTGTGCCGTTGACAGCAATTAATGTCATCCACTGTACTGCCCATTTGCTGAATTTTGATTAGTTTTGAGTTCAAGAAGAAACCATGAAGTTAACATAAGCCAAGCTCAAAAACATTGCTACTCCCAATAATGTGCATTATGCATCCCAGTGCCATCATTTTACAATGTTGGAAACTGACCATTTATTCCATCTTTTTGTTCCCTCTCAATCATTTATTGACCCAGCACTTGCTGCTTACCTCCGGAGTAGTCGTGCCTCCTTAACAGTCTATTGTTAAGGACGTCAAAAGCTTTTGAAATGCCAAATAAATTATATCTGATAGCTCTCGCTGATTCACTGTTTTGTTGCCACAGTGAAAGAATTTCAATAGATTAGCAAGCACATTTTCCTTTGAAGAAACTGTGCTAATTTACTGCTATCAAAGTACAATCTAGAGCAGATTAGTCCTTAAAAAAAAGCAGTAGCTAGTTTCTTCTGCCACTAAAGAAGAGCTTGATGGTCAGCAGTGCCAAACACACCTTTGGCTAAAGGCACTGAGGTTAAGTGCAACACTTATTTTTATACAGTGACTGATTTCATGGGCGACTGCATTAGTGGCTTGGATGCATAAGAAAGGACGACAAGGAGAAAAGAGAAACAAAGCTGTGGCCTACTCCTTTATCACACATACAGATAATCATAACCAAGGAGAACCAGTGGACAGATAAATGTACCAAAAATTCTTTCATCCGTTTAGGGACTTTAAACACCAAATCAGATATCAGGCCAACTAGATCTAAATACCTCCTCACCTTTTTGCAAAGCTTAAAGATCCCCTAGCCAATACTCTCAGTGTGGAATAGCACTGGTGAAGGCTCAAAGGCTAACAGGCCACAAAAAAAACTATTAAAAATATTTGTAAGCCTTTTATAGGGCTGGTTCTTTGGTATCAGATCATACCAAACCTTGTAAGTAGGTAGTATGGATAGCTCCTTACACATGCTATGGCCCAATTCCACTCTCAAATGAAAGAAATCTTTGACCTCTCAACCAGCAGTCCCCTTACATGATTGCATGATTCTCCCCTAGTTTAATCAAAAAACCCTAATTTGTCACTGCAGCTGCTGCTAATCAGTAAGTCTTACTTATCACTGTTTCACCAAGGCCTTCTGAAGAAGAGAAGATGACAGTGATGCATCACATGTAATTGAGACATCACAGGAAGAGAAATCGAGGAGTTTGTTGTATTTCTAAACCACCCCAGACCACTTCAGTGAGTACGATCCCGGTTTTCCAGTGTTTTTTCCTCAAGGTAGCCTCAGAATTAGAGTCCCACTTAGCACTGTTATAACTAATGATGCTTAAACCTACAGCTGTGTGTGAACCAGAAACTTCATCAGCAACACATACTCAACCAGTGACACCCATCAATGAAGTACAGCAAAGGCTCTGACAACAAGTTAAAAACTGGACTGTAATCAAATATTCTGCAAACTACTGCTCATATTTGCGTAAGTGTTCCTGTATCAGTACTTCAAATAGAGGAGATCCTGGGTGGACATGTTAATTTTTAATAACTGATGAGACCAGTAACACATTTCCCTTTGATGTGATATCTCATTTTATGACATCTTATGCTTATGGTCTTATCCTTTATATTCAGCTGTGTCAATCCTCAGAACCCAGTCTCTAGTCTCCAAACACTACTGGAAAAAAGTCTTAGTGTGTTTTAAGTACACCTTCAGTAAATATGGACAAGCAAGACATACAAGTTTGATAAAAAGAACATATACCAAACAGAGCTCCATTGTTTTTAAGAATCCCCACACAAACCACCATAAAATGACAGTGAAGTACACCTTAGACAATTTTCTGAGGTACTGAGAATCAGCATCACATTAACCATAAGCAAAATGTTTCATTTTGCATTAAGTCATTGAAGAATCAACAGCACATAAAACTAGCATTTCTGTTTGCAATATACAAAATTATTTTTGAAGTCACCAAGCATATGGCACTGTAAACACACAAAGCTATTTGTCTGAAAGTACAGGCATGTTCCATATTTGGATCTTCAGTTTCAAGTCACTAGATATACTTTTTCCTCTGACTTTACAAAGAAAAAAAGAAAGAAAAAAACAGCAAAGTATTATAAATTATACCCCTCCTCCCCTATGTGGAAATAAGTCACCAATTAGTTTCCCAAAACTAAATTTTCCTGATAATTACAAAAAAAAAAAAAAAAAAAAAGGGGCTTCTTTGCAGCTACTACTTCTCTAGCCAGAAAGGACATCTATCTTATTTGAATCGAAAGTTAGAGACTCATAGCTTTTAAAATTAATAACTGGCCTGCTTAGACTTTCAGTAGCAAATCACAGGAACTCCTCCTGAAATTCAACACAGTTGAGGCAGCTGTTCTTGTCATTGCAGGATTTATCTGTTTATTTTGTCACACATATTCAACCATGACATTTGAATGATTCTCAAAAACTTAATTCTAAGCAAAGGCAGAGATTATAAAAGATATTTTAAGTGGCATAAAAAAAGTTGTCTTGCAAACTCACATTCCTTCACCACTCTATTTTCATACAGCAATAAAAAGGAACACATAGCTGCTTGAAAAGGTTAAGTCCTAAATCAACTGCTACGCTCCTCTGATTATCTTCATTGCTTTGGTCATGCTTCCCCCCCCCCCCCTCCAGTTCTACTCCAGAAACAGAGAGCTATAGCACCTATGGGCAGATGTGTTTAATTCAAGAATATTTAACACCCACTTCACCTGCCAGATGTCCAAGAAATGAGAAAGTAACATTAGTTACTTGAAAAGACACAGCAAAAAGCAAAAGTAGTATTTTCATCCAAGCTCTACCTTATCTTTGTCTTCTACAACATCTGCCAGCACATCATCTGGGTCCAGGATTCCTCCATCTGTATACTCCAGGTGGTGAATATTTACCCAGGAATTTGGATCCTGTAAGACAGACACAAGACTTCTTAACCTAACCCTGCATAGTTTTAGTGCTATCGGACAAAGCAGCATTGTATCCCATCTGCTTCCCACCCATTTCCCTCTTCAATCATAAGGTAGAAGCTTGGAGCCACTACCCGAAATTGAAACTGAGAGAGAGAATGAGAACTACAAACACACAACAAGAGACTACCTATAGAACACTATGCAAAAGATCTTTAAAATTTACATTTCCATTACCTTATTATTCTTTACTTAACTAATCAATAAAAAATAAGTTAAATAATTAATAAAAAATAAGGAGAAATTAAACTTTTTTTCATTTTACAATAGTTTATAGTTGGAATATCTGGGTTATTATCAGCACACACATGTAAATATATATAAGTATGGACAGATAAATGCTCTCAAATTCCAGTGCAATGTTGTGTACCATATTAATGGGGACCACGTTAGTTTTCCAGAACTAATGCTTTCCTCATATATTATTAACAACTTCAATAACTGGGAGTTTAGCCATTGCTCCACTGACCCTGAAGCCAAAAGACTCAGAGCACACTGCTCAACAGCAAATTCTCCCTGACATGAAATACAAATCAGGGAGCAGACACACACTCTGTAACCACTGCCCCCAAACCATACCAGCTACCTGTGTACACATAACTTCCAAGGGGGGGCAGGCTAAGTGGTAGTTACATTTGAATTGCCTTAGTTAACATTTGAACATTTATCCTATTAGCGTGTACTGGGTTTGCGTAGCAAGGTTTTGGTAGTAGCAGCGGGGAGGCATGGCTACACGGGTGGCTGCTGTCAAAAGCTGCTAGAAGCTTCCCCTGTGTCCAATAGAGCCAATGCCAGCCAGCTCCAAGAGGGACCTGCTGCCGGCCAAGGCTGAGCCCATCAGCAACAGTGGTAGCACCTCTGGGATAACATGGGGGGGGGGGGGGTCGGAGGGGAAATACCTGCACAGCTGCAGCCAGAGAAGAGAGGAGTGAGAATATGTGAGAGGAACAACCCTGCAGACACCAAGGTCAGGGAAGAAGGAGGGGGAGGAGAGCATCAGAGCAGAGATTCCCCTGTAGCCCCTGGTGAAGACCATGGTGAGGCAGGCTGTCCCCCTGAAGCCCGTGGAGGTTCACGGTGGAGCAGATATCCACCTGCAGCCTGTGGAGGACCTCACACCAGAGCAGGTGGATGCCCAAATGAGGCTGTGACCCTGTGAGAAGCTCGCGCTGGAGCAGGCTCCTGGCAGGACCTGTGGACCCATGGAGAGAGGAGACCACACTGGAGCAGGTTTGCTGGCAGGACTTGTGACCCCACGGGGGATCCACCCTGGAGCAGTCTGTTCCTGAAGGACTGCACCCCAAGGAAGGGACCCACGCTGGAGCAGTTCATGAAGAACTGCAGCCTGTGGGAAGGACTCACGTTGGAGCAGTTCGTGGAGGATTGCCTCCTGTGGGAGGGACCCCACGCTGGAGCAGGGGAGGAGCGTGAGGAGTCCTCCCCCTGAGGAGGAAGGAGCAGCAGAAACAACGTGTGATGAACTGACTGCAACCCCCATTCCCCATCCCCCTGCGCTGCTTGGAGAGGGGAGGAGGTAGAGAAATTGGAAGTGAAGTTGAGCCTGGGAAGAAGGGAGGGGTGGGGGGAAGGTGTTTTAAGATTTGGGGTTTATTTTCTCATTACCTTACTCTGATTTGATTGGTAATAAATTAAACTAATTTCCCCAAGCCGAGTCTGTTTTGCCCATGCCAGTAATTGGTGGATGACCTCTCCCTGTCCTTATCTCAACCCACGAGCCTTTCATTATCTTTTTCTCTCCCCTGTCCAGCTGAGGAGGGGGAGTGACAGAGCGGCTTCGGTGGGCACCTGGTGTCCAGCCAGGGTCAACCCACCACACCGGGCCAGCTACTGTGGTTTAACAAGCATATGGCAGCTCATCAAATCACAGCAACATGTTTGAGTACTCTATGGTATCAGCAATGATAAATGTTGGATTGGCACATCTTCTACAGCACACTGAAAAAAGGAAACACTCTTAGTTAAGATTACAAAGCATATTTGAGTCCTCCATCAAATATTATGGACACTGGCCAGAAAACACTAAAATTAAGGGTCAAGAAACTGGCATGCACACATGTAACTTCAAGAAGGGTTTCAGAAATGGACAAAGAAAGAAGAGTACTGCTGATGTGCAATATGCAATCCCAATGATTCCATTTATATTACGTCTATATCTCCAATCCCTTCTACCTGGTCAAGTCTAATTAGATCACAGTTCTCAGAAGCAAAGTGAAACTCAACAGACACACTATATAGACTAGCAAGTTCCTTATCTCTAGTTTGGATATTCGCCATGTAATGAAGTCCCTGAGAAGTAGGGATATTCTACTCCATATTTATTTATGGGCATTCTATAACTTTGGCTATCAAGTGAAGCATACAGCAGATAAATCATTATAATTCCATCACAGGTACAGATGTGGATCAATTGGATTAGGCCTTTTTTTATTGCATTATGAATAGGCAGCAGTCAAAACACAAACTGAAAACCCTCACACCACAACCACCCTAGCATTACCAGCACGTCAGCCCATCATGCCACTACCATCTTTGCTGGTGAACTCTAAACAAAATGTTTTTCCTATTCTGACCCATCTAGCTTCCACAGTTCAGTTTCAGTTCTTCCACTGACACATACTGGTTTGGGCTGGCATAGAGTTAGTTTTCTTCATACCAGGTGGCATGGTGCTATGTTCTGGATTTGTGACCATAACAATGTTGATAACACAAGGATGTTTTGCCTATTGGTGAACAGTGCTTACACAGTATCAAAGCCTTCCCCATTTCCCACACCGCCCCACCAGTGAGTAGGCTGGGGTGCACAAGAAGCTGGGAGGGGACACAGCCAGGGCAGCTGCCCCCCACCTGACCAAAGGGACATGCCATACCATAAGACGTTGTGCTCAGCAATAAAAGCTGGGGGGAAGGGCCCAGGAGCAGAGTTGTGCGCGCAGCTTTTGTTTTACCTATTAAACTGTCTTTATCTCAGCCCATGAGTTTTCTCACTTGTACCCTTATGATCCTCCTCCCCAGCCCAGGGGGCAAGGAGTGAGCAAGCAGCTGTGTGGGGCTTAGCTGCCTTAGGCTGACCCACAGCCTTTTTACCCCCTTGCACTTGCTTGGGGGTTAAGTATATCTAAGGTACAGTATGGCTGAATGAAAACCACCCAATTAAACACATAAAAGTATCTCTATTTGTAACATGTCTATTTAATCTGTAATTTACCTCTAACTACAGTTATTTCACACTGAAACCACCCATTTGTCAAACAACAAATGTTTGTTCATTCTAGGTATCAGGTGTTCAAAATTACAAAATTTAAGAAAAATCAATTAACATGCTTTTGTCCCTGTAAAGTGATGAAGTGTAGACAGCTATTACAGCTCAAAACTCTATTTTAAAGCCCACAGTTAAAGTGTTTTTACCATAACCGCAAAATTCTAAGATGAAAAGGCAGAGAGGAAGCGTACCTCTGTGCCACAAGCAAGCATGTTAACTCACATCAAACAATTCACCTAATGCAGAAACCTTGTGAAAGAATGTCACTTGACCCTACCAATAAACTTATAAAATATGATTGTCTCAAACCAGAATGCATCAGTAGCTACAGACGTTCCTACTGAACCTTTTAACTAATGCAATCACAAAAGGTTTCCATAGTTAGTAACACTAAAACAGCATACTTGAAAACCACTCCTCTTAATTAGACAAACTTCTGCAGCTAATATTTTTGTCTGAAGACATATTAAAACCTGTTATATGTATTATGCTGTTTAAGTGTCCTGTAGACAGAATTAAGCTGATGTGAAAAAAAAAATAAACAGCTGATTGGAATATTTTGCTTTCAATGTTTGCTTCTATTTGTGATTCAGTAGCTGCACCAACCCAGATGTGTCATTGAAAAAGAAACAAAGAAAAAAGGAGTGTAAAAGCTCGACTGTCCCAACAGAATACAGCAAGTCGGCAGGAAACAAGCTCAAGAGACACAGACGCCCTAAACTACGTTAAGCTTAACGAATTCCTAACCTTCCTTTTACTTTGGGCCACAACAAACACAGGCATGTAAAGGTTTTGTTAGAGGCCATATCAAGAGAAAGTAGTCTCTAAATCAGTCTGGAAGAACAGAAGATGCCATTCCTCACCAATCTTTTGGAGAAAGTGCGGCCCATGTTAGATTCTTTAAAAGAAAGGAATGACAATTCACACTGAAATAAAAGAACTAAAACAGAACAGGATTCACCTAGTTTCCTTAGCAGAAAAGTACTTCTTAATATTTTGGTACTGCTCCCACACACACTATGACTCAGGTACACATGGTGTGAAGCCACTATGATCTTTTGATCTCAAGGACTCCCCAATTACAGTAACCACCAGAGACTACAACAAGACTGAACGCTTGCTGTTTCAGAAACACAAGTGTGAAAGTGGCTTCTATTAACTTAACCAGAACTTCATCCCTGAAAGTTAAAAAAACAGCTACTAAGCACAGAGAGAGATGGTTTTTATTGAATTGTTTGATGAAGCAAATAGTAACTACTGCTAGATAGCCTAGGTGGAGGAAAGTCCCTCTGCGCAGTTACAGAAGTAAAAACAGTTCATCTGACCAGCAAAATCACTCACCCATTCCAAACAGATTTCGAAGTCAGAGAACATTTTCTGTTCTTTGGATGAACTCCAAACACTGCCAGGCACATGATACAAAGTGTCTACATTAAAAAACCTAAAATCTATATAGCACTTTCTTCTGTGCTTCTTTACTCCCACCAAGAGTCCAGACAGCTTCAATAAATAAAACACCAATATCTTACCTAACTCGCCATATAAAACAAGCCATTAACTACCAGCAGATGTAAAAGTTGCATATCTGAAGTCCCAAATAGCATTTAATCCACATGATGAGTAGGGGATGGACAGTAATAGGAAGAAAAATGAATGAGTAAAACACACTCGTGTTTTACACATTATTTAGAGCTCAGAAGGAGTAGAGAAGGTCTGAAAAGTAAGTGTGGTACATCCAAAATAGAATCGTCACTGGAGAAATCTAAACTTTCCTTAGAAAGGGATGGTCTTACTTTAAGTTTCTTATGTTTTAGTATGATGCGACAATCACAAAGCGTCAAGAACACTTCAGGTTTCCATATATTCTAAAACCATGAGGCAGGAGACTGCATTTCCAAAGTAACAGGGTAACTTTATATAAAGTACATCACTGGAGTTCTTACAAAACAGACAGCTTTCCTGCTTTTACAGTATTTTCTGAAAGGAAAGTCAGAACCCAGTAACACCAGTAACAGAGGTGGCAGGCTGTTGAAATGTTATGCATGTGAAGGGTTGATCCCAGCTCGCATATGTTTGCTTCAATGAAATCATGCTTCTTACCTGCTGAAAGCAGAAAACATGGCATTTTTACATTTATAAGCAATACAGGGTAAGGTTACACTTATCTTGTTTTTGCTCAGGGAAGGGATTGCTTAAGGACATATTTATTGAGAAGGCCCTTGCTCAGAAAACTGCGAAATATATAACAAAAAAGTGTAAGAACTGTATTCTAAGATGCTAGGACAACTGTTGTTAGAGGTTCTAGTTTTCTAGTTTGAGATTAAAGTCCTCTTCTAAGGAGTGACAGTGTCTAGAATGGTTCCTCCCAATATCTTCTCAACCATCATCACTGAAAGTTCACATGCTCAAGATGGAAGAATTAGTTTTGGAAAACAAAAGAATGAGTCTCTTGTAAAAATAAAACACTAATGGCAGCCTAGAAGCTCTGGGCAGCATTCAAGTATGGTTACCATCTGTCTGCGCTCCTAAATGCTCTCCTGTTGGCAGGGTCATTTAGGAGAAAACACGTCTACAGGTTTTCTTCAAAATGGTTCCAAAACATCCTAACAGCATGAGTGGGGAGAAGTCCTCTTATAGCATGGCATATAACCTTTACGCAGAAGCTTAGCTGAGGTATACAACAGAAACATTTAAATATGTAAAGAAAAAGTATGAATAAGTTACCTGATGTAATACATACCAGCACTTCCCAAATGAATATTGAACAGTTACTCTAACGTGCATTTTACCTTAGGGCTGCAAGTCATGTTTGTGTTTAACATCAAGCCACTTAAAAGCTGTTTATCATCATTTCCTTTATGTTTGGGAGAACACTTTAGGAATTACTATGCAAATATTTACCAAATGTTAAATTAAAGCCAGGTCACATGAATGCACAAGTGCGATGCAGGCAGAGAAGTTACATAAATTTAAAAAAGTGGTTTTGACATTCATGTTGTCACAGAATCCTAACTTAACTGTTGCCACCTAATGCAACACCTTCAGTGTTCAAGTAGTCTAAAATAGGTTCAAGAATTCTTCTATGCATTTATTTTCAGTCAACAAACACACTGAAGTGAAAGACCAGTCGGTCTATAACTAAAAGACACTCCCATTTATTGTTAATTATTTATATACATCTATAGATACACATTTTTAATGTATCAAAAACTTGGAGCACCATCTTGATTCCTTTTATTCCAGATTCGAATAGGAAAGTGTCAGTCTACTTTTCGGAAAACTAAAGCAACATACTTTATAAATGTTGCAGTTCATATAGCATATTTTGGATTGTTAATGAGCAAGAGAATACTAACAAGTTTAAACACATTCCAGCTGGCCCATCAATAAAATAAACACCACCACTTAATCATTTCACAATTAATTTTTTTTTGGTGCTGTTATTTGTTCTGCTGTGCAGAATGCATAAAATTGCAATCCCTAACCTGGAATTTTTAATTTAAGCACAGTAAAGATGGGATGTACTGAAAAATTCAGAAGTAGGAATGACTTGAGACTCCTCCCACAATTACTTCTCAGGCTGATATTTCAGAAGCACCTCCACATTATTGCTTCACTAGAGCAAATAAACTTCGATGAAATACAGCATGAAAAAGGATGTATTTAAAAAACAGAAATCACATATGCCTGTTCCACATCCACAGTGACAGAATCAATGCTAGGTCAAAGTTGGGGGGAAAGGATTGGACTCCAGCTACATTGTTTTCTGTCATTTAGACAGTGTAAATATAAGATTAAAAAACCCACAATCACAGCATGTTTCCTGATGAAGGGGATATCTTAGGTTGAGTTCAGTAAGAGAGAGATATTCTACCATTTAATTATTTTTAGATTGTATATTGCAATGTAATCTATTACCTCCCAACACATAAGAAGTATTTAATGATTTCTACAAGCATTCTAAGGCCACATGATGTATCACCATCCACAGCCAAATAGCACTGAGTATTAGTTACTCTCAAACCACAGCTTGTGGAGTAGAGTATAAAAATGGAGTTGGAGAAGAACAGATGGATGAGATTGGTCACAACCTCAAACTTCATCTCTAAATCCTTCTCAGAACTTATCACTAAATTAGAACAGCCTTTAGCATTTTTTGTTTGTTTACCATAGCCACCTCCAAACAAGCCTGAAGGGGTACTTCTAGTCAGATTGCATTTCAACTGCCAGCAACTGGGCTGCTATCATCAGTTGTAGTAGAGGCAGAGCTCTGTTTTATGGGAATGTAAATACTGAGTTCCCAAAATCAACAGCTGATCAGGAAGCAAATGTTTGCATACTACAAATTATCGCTGCTGGTTGTTAAATATTCCTCGGTCACAGCAGAGGGATTTCTCAAGAATGATCTGGAGCTGAACGGTTAGATCTCAGCAACAACACAAGGTACATGCACCTGAACATCCTCATACAGCCTAAGAGAAACCCTAATAAAAACATATCACACCCCGTCTTCCTAGCGGGCAAAGAACTACATTCGTACATGTGAAGATAGTTGAAGAACTGTATCATTTCTGCAGCAATATTGTATGTTGCAGAGATGACATTTTTAAGGAATAAAAGCAAACACAAGAAGCTTTTGTAAAAAGCAAAGGTGTGCAGAAAGCTGTTCAAGAGATGAAGTCTGTTCCAGACATTTACTGAATTCAGCAGGTCCTAGCACTGACCAGACTCAAATAAGCCTCCCTATATCAAGGTCAACTGACTATAAATTAGGTCTTCTTTTCACAAACTTTCAAAAATAGACAAAAAGCAACATTTAGGTTTCACTGCTCAGGAAGCTTCCAGAGTTTAGTTCGCATTACAGTACAACAGAGTAAGTTAAAAACCCACATTTCTAGGTCTCACTGTTGAAAATAAATTCTTACCTGGAACTAATTACATTGTCTTAATAGCTCTATAGTTCAACTGCATAAAATTAAACAAGACGTTTTTAATCATTTCTCGTTAGAAATTCAAAAGCAGCAGAAACCTTCAAGATAATAGAAGGAACAGAAACACGTTACAGCACAGTGCAATAGTAAAAAAGATGCCTCGTATTCTACGTTATCGTTGTTCTCCTTCACCAAAACTTCAAATCTGCTTGCACTAGAAGTGAAAATGCCTTAATATGCTAGAGAGGAGATAAAACTTCTTTATATCCTCCTACCAGCTGAAGCAACATACATTCTCTCATGTCAGTAATATTCAAGAAAAAGACCTATACTGATTGAGCTCAAAGACAGAAATTAAAGCTGAGGTGAGGGCAAAGGACAGACGGTAGTCTACTCAGAAAGAAACTGCTTTTAAGCATTCAGGAATAAAACTATGGAAAACACAGAAGGCTACACAATAGAAATAGTCCTAGAAAGGTGACTGTAAAAGGTGCCTCCTCACCTGCCTTCCAGGTAAAACAAAGTACTATAAAAATAAAGCCACCTAAGAAAGGATCTTAAGAGTGGAACACTGCCTTAACTGGGGGTGATGGAGAACAGGAAGAAGTTACTTCCAAGCAATCAAACTTCTGAGTACATACAAGACAAAGTTCTTCACTTTTAACAGTAAATTTAGCAGGGCTGACCAACAAGCTTTCAACCCTGCTATCAAAACGTAACTTTGCCTCCCTTTCCCCAGTAGTCACAAATAGCATGGGCATTTTCATTTCAGCTGATACAGTTACAGGCATGTAGCCCTGAAACTGTTCTTTACCATAAGCCATAAAGTGAAGCAAACAAGAAATAATAATAAAAAAACCCCCACAATATTGACAGAGACATCATTTTGAGCAGTGTTTGCATCTGTCAGCTTCCTAACTAGGAAGGCATCTGCCAATGAAGAGCCCCACCTCATAGCTATAACACTCATAACTCAGTGAGAGCTGCTCTCTCACGTTTCCCTTTCTGCAAGAAGAGGTCCAATTAAACAAACTACTTGAGTAAACGCTTTTGAAATTATAGGCTGTATCTCGACTAACACATTTAAGTACATATCTGAAGTAATCACAAAGATCTTACGCATTTCATCAGACTAGGATAGGACACCACTGCCTAGTACATGAGGGCCTCTTAAAATGAGTTTTTGCCTAATAGTTGCCTAAGCAATCTCAGACCAATTACCTCAAAAAAATTAAAAAATACTAGATTACAACATAACTATTGAGCATGGTAGCATCCTATCACACTAGCAGCCAACTTCTATCTAAAATTTCTCCTTAGTAAGCCTCCCTTATTAATTCAGTGTACTGAACTGTTTCCAAGCTCAAATTAAAATCTCAATACCAAAAAAAAAAAAAAAAAAAAAGTAAGTATCTGCATGAATGAGGAACATACAGGAAATAAAGTAACTGCAAGTGAACATCAAGGAGAATCTTTTCACAAGGACACATCAACCACAAAAAAACTGAGCCTCTCAAAAGATGAAAATACTTTTTAACATGGTGTTTATTGGAGAAGGACACAGTTGATCTTTTTGTGCCTTGTTTATGTCAGCTTATGTGTCCTGATTTCAATACAGGAAATAAAATGAGAGATCACAGGAAGTAAAGCCAGTCTAAATAATATATCCATGATGCTTGGTTTCTGACCAAAGCATACATTTTGATTTTCAGAGAGGTTAAGAAGTTTTCTTCACACAGTAAGACAACATAGAAGAAGAAATTTTACTCCTCCGAACAGGAATAAATTAAATATTCAACTATTAGCTGAACCAAAGAATTTTTTTCAAAACAACACAATTTGCCCTACTGTTTAGAAGATCTGCTTTTAGACTACAGTAGAGGAAGCTATTCCATGTAAACAAACGATTAAAAAAAAAAAATTTAAATCTCATTTTATGTACTTTCCACACACTAAATTTCTTGTTTGATTCATTCACTTTATCTTTCAACACTAGTTGTGAAAAATTTATCCTTCCCCCAATTTTTTAGTTTGGTTTTTTTTTGTTGTTTTTTTTTTTTTTTTAAATCATCATTGGATGTGATATTGTCAAATAGTGCAATTATGAAGTAGGAAAGAAGTCTTGCAAAAAAATAAAATTTTACATAAGGTGGCTTTGAATACCCAAATTTAGAAGTTTCTGTCTTTGAAGGTGCTAAAAACCTGATGTCAAAATGGGGACTCTAATCAGATCAGGTCAGTACAGAAACAGATTTATCTTTGTCACTACGGTTGGTTTTATCTCAGCACATCTGCAGTTCTTGTGAAGTCTGCTCACACTGTTTGCCTTGCTGGCTCTTCAGGATCGGAGTGGAAAGAGCAAAGCAAACAAACAAAGACAACCAAACAATTAATGCATAAGGTCTGTGGAGTACCACAGACTTGTGACAGAAAAACTGTTACCCGTCTGGGAAAGGGCAGAAAAATCTTCCCTTGTTTTCCTTTGAAGTCAGAGGGACTACTGAGTGAAGGCAGACACAGCTGACAACCAGAAAGCACAGTTTCTTTTTAGTCTTTGGAATGAGACTAACAGAGCTTAAGCACAGCTCGCTATCAGCTTTATATTTAACATGCTAAATGGTCCAAAAAAATTGTGAGTCAATTCCTAGTCACCAGAGGACCTCGAATATTTCTTGATGTTTTGTCATCTTCAAATTATTATGCTCTGAGAAATTAATAGGACTAGGTACGCTACTATGACTATGAGTCAAACCACAACAGCACGAGCAAGGACTGATAATCACTTCTTCCTGTCTCCTTCACCTATCCTCTTCACACCACCATACACCAAACTTCACTTTAGATGAATGAAACTCATCCTTCTCCCATTCTTTTTCTTCCTCTTTCCTTCTCTGATTCATTTACCTGTACAATTAACACATTCTGGTTTACTTCAGTAGACGGAAAAACAAACATTTACAAGTTATAATAGCCACCTCCTTACAGCAAAATAGGCTTAGACATCAGAGAGCTTCCATCTTGGGCAGTCTCTCAAGGTGAAGATGCTTGCTACAAGAAACCTGACATACAGGTTGTATACACGTCACCATCACCTCAGTTTCATTTTTTAAAAATGTCCCAGTTGACATTTTCTTATAATGAACCTGCTCTGAGCTCCTGGAAGACAAACAATAGAACACAAACACACAGAAAGTTCTTCAGACAGGTTATAAAGCATGGCAAAGGGAGCAGGGTGAACACCTTTCCTCCATCCGAGTCACTTGACACCTGCATACTGTAGGCCACAGCAGAACTGAGGGACAGTGAATCTCTTCTGTCCCTCAGAGTGTTTGCAAAGAGCGACTAGAATATTTCTTGTTCTTTAGCCATCTTTAAGTGATTATGCTTTGAGAAATTAAGAGGACTATGTACTAATAAATAGAAAGTCTTTTCATTTTGCACAAGGCAGGGCAGGTAGTTATTCATCTCACCTAGTGAACTCCACTATTACTAGAGAGCAGAAAAAAGAAAAAGTTGGTTTATCCTGGGAGTTGAATATGCAGAGGAAAAAAATACCCATCTCCCACATAAGGTCTGAGGAGGAAAACAGAAAAAACTGCAGAGATATCCCTAGCATGGAATTCCCAACAGTCCAATAGTCAGAGCACAGATATCTAAATCCAAAATGACCCAGAACATCTTAAGTTACACTCAAATTTTGATTTGATTTGCAGCACTGGAACCCTTCAAGAGTAAGAGCATTCTGATTTTATACCAAATCTGAATGTGAATGAGAACCACTCTCTGAATATGGCCCACTATCTGAATAAAATATGATGTAGAGAACATATCAGTAGAGGGATCACATAGCCCACCTTTACATTACACTCCAACATCTGACATTTAAGAAGAATATTTCAGTGAAGAACAAGTACACAAAACCAGAACAGGTAAAGATAGTTGGAGACATGCATTTAGACAGAGGTCCACACGCTGCAGTTGTAAAAACTACAAAAACCTCCCCTTAAAGTCTCAGTTGAAACTCTGAATCCAAGATAACTATACGAATGCAAGAATGCAAGTGTAAACTGATCTTCAGTTATAAACTACGAATAATCTTTAGCTCATCAAGCCCATTAGACTAGAGTGCTTCAACAATGTAGAAACACAAAAGACTCACCGCTATGTAAGTTAACAAAACAGCTCCAGAACAAAAAAATCTCTAAGTAAAACCACAACATTTTAAGCTTTAACTTTCATATCCCAAGTTCTCCATGTCAAATATTAGCTACAATATTCAGAGTAGTATTGTTATGCTAATAAGCAAATTGCTACACAGCTACAGGCACCTGGCAAATAATAAATTAGCACCGAGTCTGGCTTTTTGTTTGATATCTGAAGGTAACACTGGGAGTTTGAGGGACCACAGTCATGATTTCTTAAAATCCAACTTAAAGTGAGCACGCAGAACTATAAGGCCACTCCTTCAAATTGCCATCCATTTTTCACACAGAAATGGGGGGGGGGGGGGGGGGGGAACGAACGACACCTTAAGAAAATAAGGCAGGCATGTGTACAAGACTACTATATTTCAAAAGCAAAGTCCAGGTTAAGTGAGTGAACAATACTGTTATTTTGCCAACTAAAACTGAAGATACCTTAAATTCAAACCATTCAATACAGCTACAGATAACAAAAACACAGGCTGGCTGTAAATTCACACAACTCATTTTGTAACAAACTCAGCACTGAAGATCGTGAACAAAAAATGATAAATGGCTCAGCATCTACAATAACAGCAGCCACCACTTCAGTCCTGCATCTAGAAACTATCTAAGATTATTTTATTTACAACTGTTTGGTCCTTCCTTTGATAAAGTGATTAATGTATTTGCAGCTGACACAGGACTGCTTATCAGAAGCAGCTGGGAGTTTCAAACGTGTGATTGAGTAACAGCAGACTCCAAACTCCCACAAAACAGAATACAAATGCCTGAAAGACAATGCAGATCAGGTATGCTGAAATCCTGCAAAACCTTATAACATAAACCGAGCTTTAGACAAAGCTCAAGAAAGAAAAACAGTGGTAAATTAAAGAAGTATATCCTTAATTCCACATAGAAAGCCATTACATATTTTTGGAAGAAAAAAATCCTCTCCCTCAATGATGTGAAAGTATTTCACCTATTTCACAGAGAACAGTAGGACTTTTCTGCTGCAGCGCCATCCTATTTCCTGCACGGATCAGTCACCGAGCAGCGGCTGGGGAGGAATTGTGCCAGAAGGCTGGAAGACTTGCACTGTCAGTGAGGCCAGTCAGACCCCAGACCACCAGTGTCCTCTCACACTTCCGAGGCTGGTGCATTGCAGCAATGGCACCAGTTCCCACTGGTGCCACTTCCCCTATCAGCCCTAATCAGTTCTCTCCATGCTCTCTGACAACCTACTAGCAGTTACAGTTCATTGCTCTCTTTGGAGAAGTGTTAGTGGATTTGGGGTCTTTTTCCTCACTCAGAAGACAGAGAAAATACATGACCTTTCATAGTACCTTTGGTCACACAGCTCCAAAACAGAGCCATTAGGGACAACTGTAGGCCCTGGTGCTAGAAAGATGCTGAGACAGTCATGGTAGTTTTAAATACCCAAAGCATTAGAAGTATTTGAAGATATAGGTAGAGTCCCTTTGAGGCAGAAGTAAGGTCACTATAAGAGAAAGAAAAAAATAAAAGTAATAGATCAACTAACAATTGGATGTGCGGGGAGGGAAAATAAAGGATTTTCAGCCATACGGGTGCTGGAGCAAGGTCTGTACTAGATGAAGCTGTTACACGCCACTTTGTTCTCACACGAAATGCTAAATTAACCAGCCTCCCTCCTCCCTTTACTTCTCAGTAGCAAAAATGACTGCATCAAGAATGTTCTGAAGGCACAACTAACAGGCATGCACTGCCTAATTCCATAGAGATTAGTCAGCTTCACTGGTTCCGACTATTGGTTGAAAGAAAATGAGCAGGAAGTTTAAAAAGTAATAAAAATATTTACCAGCATAATATTACAGCATGGAAATTATTATATAATCTCTCTTACATTTTGTGTTATATTAATAAAATTTATATTAGCACCGTACAATATCAATAAGTTTTAGCATTTGACTTCTGAGATTCAGCAAATACACCTGGTGAATAGCCCAAACAACCTCAACCACTAATCATATTGGCAGAGCCAAGTGATGGAACTCGATGAAACCCAACCAAGGTCAATTCTCTCACTCTTGAGATCAACTTCCACCTTCACCTGACTGAAAATACAGAACAGGCCAGAATTAACGCATCACCAAAACTTTATGCCATACGCCTAACCACATCTCATAAAGTAGATTTTGGCCAGATAGAAGACAACAAGGAAGAGAATGAGGTTATTCACTCCTTCATTGAAATTCAATACCACTAGTGTGCAGAAGGGTTCCCCCGCCCTGCCCCTTATCCTGAAGCGCAAAAAGAACTGCTTTCTCCTGTTCCGCCTAGTATCTTCAGGAAAACAGAATCACAAAAGAGCCGAGAAGGAACGGCTTCAGAGATTTACAAGAAAACAGCATGTGGCAAAGCAGAATAAAGGTCACTACAAAACAACTAACAAGTTGTAAGTAGAGCATTCAGCTCAAATGTGGAAAATGACACCTGAGGCACATGTTCCAGTTACTGTTTTGTGGCAACTTTCTCCAACCCTCTGACCAGGAATTTCTTTCCAGAGCTTGCAGGAAGACCACATGGAAACTTTCCTTACACAATTTTAATCCAGTCAGTACAAGCCCACAAGAAACTTCAACAGCTGGTAAGCACACTTGATTAAATGCTGTATTTGCACATATTTTGCAACAGTCCTGAGATAGCCGTTACAACCTTCCTTTTCATCTGCAGCTTGATACCATCCATCACTCATACAGATGAGTCCAATTTACTTTTCAGTCAGCTACCTCATTCATTCTTTTTAGGCTCCACAAATGTATCCACATACATTGGTTGCAAATATTATGCCATGCTCAAGCACCTACAGAATAAGATTTCACTGTAAAATTAAACAAAGGCCTATTGGAAATGCCTACAGCCAACAGGACGTAACATAGCCCTTACTCACAAGAATGCTCAAGGCTAGCAAGGTTACAGGAATGCTTTATCACAATGCACTGTCAATGGGACTTCCAGTGTAATGTTACCTTCTCATTAACCGAGGTGATTATATCTCAGTTTCGCAACTCTCAGACACAAACACCGGTAGAGAGCTGGTCACTGACAAGTTCAGCCACAAGATGCTGAAGGCTTTTCAGCAAAGTAATTGGATCTACTTTCACTAAATTTTATCACTACATGCAGTGCCTGAAAAAGGAAACAAGCACATGCAATGAAGCAGTTGATTCTCTTTTTTAAATGGCTACTAAGTAAGGAAAGAGCCATTGTCAGTTAATAGAAAAAATGATAACATCAGAATTTGCCAGTATAATGGTCCCGTAAGGTAAGTGATTTGGCCTCCTACAGAACCTGCAACAGCTTTGGCTGCATTGTTAGAGGTATCTTTTACACTAAGTATGAAGTTAGGCTCCAAAATAAAAAGCAACAAGAAAAAAGCCTGAAAATTCATTAAGTGAGCGTTAGCAAGATTACAACAGTATTAAACAGTTTGAACATTAAATAGCTGCTTCTATCTTTGACTATTAACACACATATTTATCTAAAAACATCATGTAGAAAGTGTGATCACACTCATAGTTTAAAAACTAAATCTATCTTTTGTTTTTCTTCCGAATTAAAAGAAACTCCTTCCCACAAAGCCTCCTCTATCAAACTTCCACCCCTAGATTGCAGAAAAACATTTTTTCACTAACAAAAAACAGTACTATGAAAATTATCATGCACAAGACGTTTCAAAACTGAAATAACATTTTGCAGAATCTTAATAGTCCACTACAACCTATTTCAAAACAACTACTGTGTGCAACATGGTTATGTGGAGCTAAGACCTGCACTATCAAGTCTGCTTATAAACACTAATATCCAGGATTTTGCTATACCATCAAGTTGGGTTTTTTTCTCGCTCTAAAATCCCTATTGATAAGCCAAACAGTTAATCTCTAAACACACAATGCATAAAAGGGATCATTTCAAACCAGAAAAATGGAAGACACTTATAATCACCACAGCATTCACATTTGAATGACAGCTAAACATAAAGACACATCAAGCATTCAGCCATCTGGAAAGAAGCTGGTATTTTTTTCATATTGTCTATTCTCAAACCTTTAAGGCAAGAGTCAGAGGTTGACCAAGACTTCCATTTAGTGAGATGCTCATTTCATATCTACAGCCATTAATGAACTGCAGTATGAACAATAAGCCAGACTCCTCCACTTCCTTTGAATTCAAAAGACGGTTGTGTCATACCAAGACAAACAATGTGTGTATACTGCCAGATGTATGTTACATTTGAAACATCTGAAGTTACCAAAAAAGACCTACCTAGTGTTATCCTAGAGTCTTTGAATATGGCTTATTTAAAAAAAAACTATGATAGCAATGAATATGTATTTTGTCCTTCCAGACAAGAGAGAATACGATGGCAACATACATAACTGCAAAATTCATGATATATTAAAAACCACAACCAAAGTCCTCTATTCAGAGTTAAATGGAACTCAACACTGCTGCAGCAAACGAAAAAAAAAACCAAAAAAACAACAAGCGAACAAAAAAAAACCCCACACATTGCAAGTAAGCTAGCGGAGACCTGGGATGAGAAGAGTGAGAAGGATGACGCAGTCCAACTTTAGCACTACATTTTTAATGCTACATGCAAGTTCTAATAAGAAAAGGCATACTGCATGTACAAAAGTAAACCATCTACTCCCTTCAGTTTCTGACGTGCTGCAATTACTCCTCCACAACACACAAAATCTAATTTAAATGGAAGACGGCCCAAACCAACATTTTTCCAGACTTAAAGATTAAGGGGCTAACACTGGTACACTCCCATCTGATCCATCTTACTTCAAGTGGAAGTATATGAAAAAGATAAGAGTTTAGAGCAATTTTGCTCTGTTGATAGTTTTGAAAAATAAGTGGATTGAACACAACAGTAATCATAAGGAGGAAAAAACCCTCAGAAGTAATATATTTAAAATGCACAGGCCATGAGTGTTCTTTCAAGCATTTCTGAGTTATGTTGAGTATTTTGAGCAAAAATTAATTCTTAATTTTGCTATTTGTAAAGCCAGTGGAGTGGTTTCTATGAGGGTTTTTCAGGTAAAGTTAGTATCTCCCATCAGTCAGCAGCTGAATGAGAGCTATCTAAGTAACTGTTCCTGAAACATTAATACAGAAGACTTACCTGGATTTTCAAGTGCTAATCTTCTTGCCTAACATAGAGGAGTTGTCATTTATCATTGACAGGACAGACCCTAATGTTACATTATTTTTTCTTTCCACACACATGAACATCTACTTCCCCCCCTCCAAAAAAAAAAAAAAAAAAAAAAAAATTTAAAAAAAAAAAATCAATCTTCATTTTTCACAGCAGTCAGAACAAAGCCCGCATCATGATTACTACTACACAAACATTGGTCTTTATGCACAATGTCAAAACATCAATGAACCTTCTCCTTTTTGTTGCCCAACACAACTATTTCAGGTTTCCAGTTCTTCAGGGAGTTTTCTTTTTGTAGCTTATAATGCCAGGAACTCCTGAAACATTTGTTCAGAATACATTCATTACAGCCAGCAGGGGAAAATTAATTGTGAATTGGCAGCAGCTAGGTTTTTCAAACAAGCCTAATTCTGTGGGAGCTGAGCATGTTAACTCCCTTTAGTCCTTGAAAAATCTCAGCAAGTCTTTCTACCCTATGCAAGACATGGGAAGATTCAATTCAAGGGAGCAATCTCCTTTTCAATCTTCTATTCTTTAGGCAGACAAAGAACAGGTTGAGGTGCCAGAAGCAGATGACGACAGCCAAATTTCCAACATCAGCTAAAAAAAAAAAACATGCCATACATGTTAAATAAGGTAACCGCTAGAAACAGACTTCTGAAAAATATGCCGATAAAGTAAATTTCATATTCATATACTGTTGTAACCTATCCTACAGAATGGGAAGGGGGAGGAAGAGGACAACCTAGAGGAAAAGACAAAGACAACTTCTATAGAAAATCTCAGTAGAGTGAGTAACCTAAAGAAAACACAATTGAAGTCAATGAGTCAAAGCAAAGTATGCTACATCTTTGGCACACGAGAGCAGACCAGATATTTCCTCAAATGTGTAAGTCCTTACTCAGTATGAAATAAACCAGCTTGTAAAAACAATCCAATAGATTGCAGACAACCCGTTACTGTAGCCAATTATTTATTAGAAAAAATGTTATACCTTAACAAAATTCATTATTATAGCCAACAACTTTTTAACTCAATGCGAGTGGAAGGAACGCGGTTTGGAGGTAAACTGCGTTTTCATATAGTTCACTATATATAGACATTTGATTGATGCAATGATGTATTTGCCTCATTTTTTTCCTGCAAGCTTAACAAATACTGGTATTTTTTTCTAGATGCAAGCCCTCTGGAGTCTTTACTCAGCAAAATAACTTCCTGTATGACCTCTGTTTTCCATATAGGCTTTTATGTAGACTAACTCACATTCAAGTAAAAAGTAACATAATTAATAAGGACTTATTTAAAGAAATAACTTAAGTAGTGAACGAAAGACATCAAGATTATTTGTTTTAAAAGCAGAAGCTTGTTTCAGTTTAAAAATGTACAGGTGAGATGCAGCATTATCATCCAATTTACTGATGACAAAGTATGACACAGGCTAGAGGATCAACAGAGGAAGTCACCCACTTGGTTTTGTCCTGGACAGACTGAGGAACAGTTTTTATTACACAGCTGCATAGACCTTACTACCCATGAAAGGGAAAAGGTATGACTAAGCCTTTCAAGGCTTAAAATGCTGCAAAATGACAACCTCACCTTGATCAGATTTGTAGAACCCCTGAATTACTTCTACTTTTCGAAGAGCTACAGACACACTGTCACAAGTAGCCTTGTTTATTGCTTCCCCTACTTCTGCACTATTGTATTTCTGTTCTACCTTAGTGGTGTTTAGCATCTAGGATAAATCCAACGAAAATTCTGAGACGAGAACCCTCCATCAAAATCCTTACGGAACTAGTTACGAAAGCCTTATAGAAAAGGTTACAGCTGGCAGAATGAGAATTTCAATAGCTGCTCAACCAGGGATCCACAGGAAAGACATTCTGCAACTGACCACTAGGCAGGAGTTGCAGGGTTAGACAGCACATGCAATTCTGACAAGCCATGGAGGAAGAAGTTAGTTGAGTAGAGTTCCAAGTCACATACTATCTTCCTTATTCATAAAACTCATCACTTACAAAAGGTCTCTATCTAAATCAGTCTACAGCCAACACTTCCACTAACAGCAAAGTCTTAAGCCTTTAGTTTCCAGTCTGGTTTCACTTCTGGCTTGTGCTCAGAAATAAAAAAGCTGGCAAGCAGAGAATGTTAGTGGAAAGCTTTGTAATGCTCAAAATACTATCCATCAAATTCATCACCAAATGAGTATCACAGGGGATTATTAAAAAAATTATCATAGTCAGTTTAGGCAAAGGTCACAGCAGCCAAACTGTGCCACTAAGAACTGAATTCAGCAAAAAATGCCTGACCTACAGGAACTGACGTGAATGGTACCTACATTCAGTAGTACTTAGATTCCTTAAAACATAGAAAAATGGTAGAATTAATACCCCAAACTCTCTACATGAAATTCTGGCCTTATCACCATTAATGACATCCAGCACTGCAAGACTAACAAAAAAAAGAAACAAAGGCTAGGGAAAACTATTTGCCCTCCAAACTTCTAGTTTGAGGAGAAACATAAGCAAGGAGCTACCTCTACATGGACATCACCAAAACTCATAAAGATGCCTTTAATTTAAGTCTGCCTGCCCCACAAGCACACCAGCCAAGAGAACAGTTGCAGAGCAGCACACGAATCTTTTCAACCAGTCACCTTCTGTAGCAGCTGAAGATCACCCGTCTGCTTACTGGAAGGACAGAACCATGTAATGGTACCTTTCAGGGAAATGTGAAAACACTACCACCACCTTTCACAGGTAATGGGAGGACATAAATCCATGCCCAAATTAAAAGAAATAATCCTCAACTGTAGGATGGTCTACAACTGGGTGCTCAAGGTCCATTCTAGAGTTTGGACACAGGACAAATCCACCGCATACAGAGGATTAACCCACCAGGATTTATGACTTGTCTCTCCTTCAAAGGTCCATATAGAGACATGCTGGATTCTAACCTCTTCAGAGCTAGAACTACTCTTAGTTGACCTGCGCACTGACACCCAAATCAAAAGAACAGGAGATGATTATATAAAGTAATTTTTTCTCCTCTTGGAAAATCTATAACTTAGATATTCAGGTTTGCCAATAAAGATCAGCTCAGCTGTTGAGGGACTGATGAGAACGGGATAGTATCTTCTATAACAATGTGAAGGTCTTCTAAGGTTTTAGGGAAGAGAGATGAACAGAGGAACTGATTAGTCAGAAAAAAACAAAGCTACACAATTTTCCAGGAATGCAGGTCTCGGAGCTTCTTTGGATTGTATCAAATTCTCCTTTAGTCTAAGCACTCCATTTTCTTCTAGTGATTGAGAAATTACTGCATTTTTGTAAAGGAAAATGATAGGGAGGGTCCATGTTAAGATTCACCAATAGCTAGTATTTTTTTGGGGAATCTGGAAAACGTTCTATCAGATAAGCTGTACTGCAAAACCATTTGGCTCAATGGAGCCTCATCTTTGAAGTCGAATCCCTAGCCAGAAAAAAGAGCCCAAACAGAGCCAGCTGTGAGGCTCTACCCATCAGACTGAATTCTGTGATTCCAAATATCAGTCTGTTAGACTACAATCATTCATCTTCCTCCCTATCTACCATTCATACAAATGGTATCCTTATTAGCAGCTGTAAGAAGCATGTTCATTCAAGTATTCTGCAGCTTTCTTTTTCATACATGTAATAACCAATAAAGAAAACCATTGAAGTAGGAGGTCTCACTGTGGCAATAAATGCTGCCAGCACATCCTCATGAAACCAACAAGCAACTTGTCCAAACCACCCAATTCAGAGCATTCCCAAGAGCAAATGTAAGCGCTGGAGTGGTGCTGTGGCACCTGCCACAACAAAGCCAAGCCATCCGTTCTGAATGGATGTACTGGTGGCATAAAAATTACAGGTTTACACTGGAAAGTAAGATGGATTTTGAGGACATTAAAACATTACAACAGTTCACTTAATGGAGGTGTCTACAGCACCATCATTAGGCATAAGAAAAAATATTTATAGGATCGTCTTACATACTTCCTTTCTAACAAGAGGACAACAGTCCAAAAAAAGTCCTATCCAGTACAACCAGCAATTTCTTACAATACAAAGTTTTCTTTGCAAATAAGTTATCAAAGTAATCCTATGTAAGAAATAAAGTAGTGATGGCAAGACTTGTAGAACTACCACAACATATAACCTGAGGAGAGCAAACAATGCTTTTATTAAGGAAGACACTCCACAAGTACTGCATAGATTTATTTTCCAAAAGTTCTTGTAACATGCCGATTTTCTAAATCTTTCATATGAAGCAGTTTCCTCAGTTTACCAATATATCCAGGGCACTATCTGGTCAGTGGAATTTAGAAGCCCATTTCTACCAACAAGTCATTCACGAGCCCATCATTTCTGTTTTAGTCAGTTCCCTGACATAAAATGGGTACAACTTCATGCATAAGCAAGACTCAAGAATGAAATATAAAAATACAAAGCAGAATCTGTTTCCATTATACTAATTGCTCAAGACCTTTAGTGTTATCATATTCATTAAAGATGAAACACAGGCATCTTAATAGGAGGCTAGAGGGAGTTTTTAATAACGAAGCAATAGGTCTTCACGCCTAGGAAAGCTGCAGTTGTGACATTAGCATCATTAGGAAAGCCTAAAGAATGTTCTGCTCAATGGGGGAGGAAATCTGCTGCTTCAGTAGCAGGATGCGAGACTCTGCACAGTATGGTGCGATTCAACTGACCTATCATACTGAACAAGTAAGCAGGAAAGTATAGTCACATAACATGAACCGTTATTCCCAAATAACTGTATCTGTTAAAAACAAAAACGTTAAGTTTTTAAGAAAATGCCAATAGAACACAATCCTCCATTTTCAAATACTTCAGAAAAGAAATATTAAAGCTGCATTTTACGCAGCAAGCAAAAGCACCTCCTGGTTCTGTCCTATGCCAGAAGGAATTTTTTTTTAACATTAAGACTATCATACTACATGGTGCTTCCCAAGTTGGAAATAAATACAGAAAAAATACCATTTGGGGTTTAAATGCCTTCTTCACAAATTCATACAAGACTACTCAGAGTTCATCTTCAACTGGGCAAAGAGCAATAGGAAGCAGTCACCACTGAGAACTCTCTACTGCTCTTCAACAGCTCCCTTCTATGACTGCTTTAACACTCAGTTATTAGAAAATCTTTGGTGTCTCTCAAGTGATAACAACTGAACAGTACTCAGAACTTGATAAATATGATCTGGGAGACAAAAATGAAAACCCTGTATTATCACATACACTGAAGTCTGACCTGCAGTATTTCCAGGATGAGTTATTCTCATTTTGCCTACTGAATTTCCACCAGTTTAATCCAGCTCTACCCTTCACCTGAGCTCCCCTGAAACACATTAACATCAGGTAACTTAATATTCAGCCAAAAGCCCAAGTTACTGGCAGTAGTCTACTTCTTAAAAAGAACAAAGGGATCCAAAAATTTCTTTTTCAGGTTACATAAGTACATAATGTCCTAAAAGACATTTTATATGACAAGTCTGACTACATCCAATGGCAGTTTTTCTGTTTGGACTATAAACACCTGATAGAAAAAGAAAAGGAGACTGGAAATCTACCAAAATCTCATTACATCAACACTAGTGGTTATGATACAGCACAGCAGCAGACATTTTATGCAAAAGTGATAAAAAGGCAGGCACTTTTTAACTCTCAATTTTTCAGGATCACTGTAAAAGTGATCCTGAAAATTCTTTGAGAGACCCAAAGTTCTGCCACTTGAAAGCTATTTCTGGTCTCAATGAAATATCACCACCAATGTTAAGTCAATAACAGAGTTCGTTTTATATAGAATTTTTAAACCACTTGCCTCCTTCCCTATTCTTTACTCCCCCTACTTACGTGGCCTGTCTTCCTATATATGAATCAGTTACCTATAAACATAGAACAGTAATGGAAAAGCAGTGTACCAAGTTATATTCTCCTTTTTTAGTATATCACATGGACAAACCTGAAGACTGAAAGCAGAAATGATAATTAAGCTGTTCATTGAAATACATCAGTTTCCAAGACAGTGTAAAAGCTCACTAACATCCTATAGCTGATTGAGCAATACTAAGACAAATATGGGAATGAATAGTTAAAACATTTCCTAGCAAAAAAGTACTTAAAAACAGAACTTAGTTTTGGTAAAACAAAGATTATGGATTAACCCCATCCCTATTAGAGCATAAAATAAAATAAACTTTCTAAGACAAACTGGGATAGGAAAAAAAAAAACACAAAAACAAAAAATAGAGACCAGATCCAAGACAAAAGTGCCACACAAATACAACTGTATTACTCTGCCTTTATAAAGGACTAAATACTTACGATTTGCCCAAAACAGAAAAATGTTCATAACAAAGGATTTCTTTCAAAACTTTCTACATATATCTTCTGAAGAAATGTTATGTTTTTGCAAACATTTTTTGTAAGCATAGAGTTTGGAGTCAAAATAAATTGTCGTTTTCCCTACCCGCAATGTTTTTAGAGAAACTACAAGAACATTTAGTACTCCTTCTGCTTGCTGGCTGATTTACAACAGCAATACATAATTCCAGAAAACTAATTGTCATGTTGTGGGGCAAGCAAGAACAGAAAGAAAAGGGAAAAGTATTTTATTATTAGGAATCAGCAACTGAGATAGACAGTCAACCTGCAGCATTAGCTCTTTAAATGCATCTAATTTGGGGAAGATCGCCAATACAACGCAAAAAAAACCACTATTTTCGCTCTAATCAAAAATGCACCATTCTTGACTCAACTTAGTCACTATATTATTGCTTCCTACCCAGTCTGACTGCCAATTAAAATTACCATTACCATTCCAAAATCAACTGCTGGTTTCTGTACATTCTCATCAGTGGAAACACACACTCTAATGCCCATAACAACTGGAGATCAAGTCCCTGTAAGATAGTTCAACTAATATTTGATTGTCTGTGTCAGCATTCCCAAAGGGAGGCCCACAAAGACTGTGAAAGTGAGCCACTCAAGAATTTATCTGTGCTTAAAATGACAAATTTTAATCTGATATTTAAAGGACAAATTGCAGTGCTTATTAATTTTGCTACATGGCTTCCATGTCCCACCCATTCAACTGGCTTCTATGAACAAGACTTCAGAGAGCCAAAGTAGTCACTTCAAGCAAGTCAGCTAGGTAAGTGCCATGCATGCAAACATGAGTAAATTGATACACAGATGATAAACAGCACTTCCCCATCTCTGGCTCCTCTGGAGAGATAAAGAGCATCTGGAGCAGCAAGATGTTTTCATACATTTTTCCTGGGGAAAGTTTCACCGTAGCTTAAAGCAAAGTCACTGTGGATTTCACTTGCTA